>NW_026606104.1:11520833-12844166 GCF_029834395.1 Sorex fumeus
GCCATTTTTTCAAGATTTAGAAGATCCCGGGTGATCAAAGTGACCATCAAAATGATTTCTCCGGCCCATTTACCACCCGTTTGTTTTCCAGGTTCTACTAATTTGAATACAATTGTCTTTTCTGGCTGGAGCCTTAGCACAGCAGTAGGGGTTTGCCTTGCGCACCCAGTCCCCCTTCCCTACCCCCCAAGATGGGTTGGATTCCTCCGCCCTTCTTGGAGAGCCCAGCAAGCTCCCACCTAGAATATCTTGCCTGCAGGACAGAGCCTGGCAAGCTACCCGTGATGTATTCAATATGCCAAACACAGTAACAACAATTCTCAAAATGGAGATGTTACTGGGTCCGCTAGAGCAAATCAATGAACAATGGGAGGACAGACAGTGACAGTATCTTTTCTTGTAACTTGAACATGTAACGTTCAGTGGGGCTTTTTGAGTTCTCTTTGTTGCTTGTAGAATAGAATCTTCATAAAACCACAATCCTTATTGAAATAAGATATATATTCTTGAGAATTTTTTTAAAGATTTTTTTTTGGTAAATGCTTATTGTTAGAATACTTTTATTTTTGGTTAAGAGGGCAGGCTCTGGTCCCTGATACTGGTGGAGGTAAGTTGACACTGGGGGTGGGTCTGGTGCTGGAATGTAGTATCCTAAAACTTAACTATGAATAACTTTGTATATCATGGTGTCTTTCTTGAGTCTTTGAAGTTTCATTTATTTCCTAAATTCACTCCTATTTTTTCTGTCAGGAATACAAAGGAAGTCTGGATTGCCTTCTTATTATCAGTAATATTGATTATTAATGGTCACATTTATTGCTATTATTGGAAAGAAACTAGATAGGGCATAATGGCAACTGTTTCCGGGCATTGTTCTGCTTTGACTAACTTTGTGTCTTGGGTGGGGATAAAGTCTCTTAGTATCTTTGGATCCTCAGTTTCCTCCTCTAAAATGAAAAAGTTGGACTAGGCAACTTATTAGGACTTGTCCAGTACTAAAAATTTTCATACCAGTCTTTAAGTGATATATTGGTCCTCTCCACATTTTGGTCATAAATGAATGTAATCACCAGTGTTTCATCAAGGAAACAGGGGATCATGCCCATCCATAGGGAATCTGTCTATCTAAAGCAGAGCAGAGGTAGAGTTCATGCCCAATTCAATCAGCTTAATCAATGGCTGAACAAATAGCAGTACTCCTACATTTTTTTAAACTTTAAAAGTAATAAAGCAGAGCAGAGCAATCAGGAATCAGAACCAAAGCACTTCATGATAATGAAAAGTCTTAAGAGTCTTTTTATTTTCAAGAATTAAAAAAAGTCCTTTTATTTTAAAGAAAACATTAAGTTGTCTTTAGGAAGATCTTTTTTTCTGAAACTCAAAATTTTCGGAGTTTTAAAAATATTGTATTTTGAGTTTGTATATATGTCACAGAACGTCTCGTTTCACAGTATCAGTTTGAATTGTTTGAATTTCAGTGACATCGGCACTAATAAAGCACCTGATTTTAAGCCCAAGAAACTGCTGCTGCTTCTCTTTTTTCTCCTTCTCTCTTTTCCCCTCTGTCTTTTCTTAATAAGAACCATTTGTTCTTCAGAGGCATGAATAGAAATAGGTGCCACCATTGCCAGTGAGATAGAACTACTCTTCGTGGAGGCATTTCCAAGTTTTGTGTGGAAGCTTATTGTTCGAATGGAGCAGTCAGGAGTTAAGTGCATGCCTTGCATACCCGAAACCTTGGTTACATCCCAGGTCTGCATGTTGTCCTGAGCACAGCTGGGAGTTTCTCCCTTCCCTACCAAAAATTAAAAAAAAAATTAAAAAGATGGGCACTGGTGGAGGAATGGGTACTCGATCATTGTATGAGTGAAACACAAGCACGAAAGTTTGTAAGTATGTAACCGTACCTCAAGGTGATTCACTAATAAAAAAAAAGAAAAGAAAAAAATCAAAAAGAATTCTGCACTTTGAGAATCCTGAAAAATAGGGGTCCAAGGTCAAATTAATTTAAGAGGTACTCTATTCCTTCTGGAGATGAATAATTATTCATATTGACATGCTTAGGGTCCTGAGAAGTTCTGTGCTAAGAATCATTGTTTAATCTTGCTGAATCTAGCGTTTGTCTAAATTTATTTGACCGTGAAACTGTTTTATTTATCTTACCTGCCAATGTCCTAAGAAGAATGTTATCTTTTGAAATAAAATATTTGAATTGGTAGCTTAGAATTAAAGACTGGAGAGCCTTTGTAAGATTTTCCCCTTTGGACTCAACAAGAAGAATCCAATCAAAATGGACAGCAAGATGAATAGCTGTTTCTCCATAAAAGATATACAGATGAAATTTAAATCACATTTACAATAATATGTCACTTCATACCTGTGAGCATAGATTATATCACAAAGACTTCAAACAATTCTTGATGTTTTAGAGAAAATATACTTCTTATTTATTGTGTTGAGAATATAAACTGAGTCAGCTTCTTTGAAAATCAGTATAGAAGTTTTTCAAGATGCTAAAATAGACTTTCCCTGAAGATCAGTGATCCCAATTGTATGTTTATATGCAAAGACGATAAAACACAAATTTAAAAGAATATATATGTTCCTATGTTTATTACAACCCTATTTACAATAGTCCAAGATATGGAAACAACCAAGTGCTCACCAACAAAGGAGTGGATAAAAAAGTTTTTGTATATACACAATGGAATACTACTCAGCTCTATTTTTTTTTTTTTTTTTGCTTTTTGGGTCACACCTGGCAATGCACAGGAGTTACTCCTGGCTCTGTACTCAGGAGTTACTCCTGGCGGTTCTCAGGGGACCATATGGGATGCTGGGAATTGAACTCGAGTTGGCCTCATGCAAGGCAAAAACCCTCCCCGCTGTGCTATCTCTCCAGCCCCTCAGCTCTATTTTTTAAAATGATGAGTTCTTGTCACTTAAAACAGTGTGGATAGAGTTGGAAGGTGTTTGATAAGTGAAAAAATTAGAAATAGACATACCAAGCTGATCATTTATATGTTACACATAAAGAAACAAAGCAAGGGAATAGACCAAATGATTTTAACAGTAAACCTTGTGTTGGAACTGTTGCCAAAGTGGGGTGCAAAGGGGACACCAAGCCTGGAGTCCTGTAGAGGTTGATGGAGGGTTTTTGGCAAATTGGTTTTGAGCATAGTGTAACAAGAGCTATGAAAAAGCATTCCTGAAAAATAAAGTAAATCAATATTTCCTAATAAATTATTTTTTCTCTTTGGAAAAAGAAGGAACTGATAAACCCAATTAACTCATTTCCTGAGTATTAACCAAAATAAATCCTCCTGGTAGATATTTATGCAGCTATTCATCAGTAAGACAAAGAATACCCTTTCTCACTGTAACTTTGTCCTTTATGCTGAGGAGCAGTTTTCCAGCTTTTACACATTTTTTTTGCTTCTTAAAAGTATTGCTTCACAAATCTAAAATAAATGTTATTTATGTTGGTCTAAAGCAGTATTCCACAGAGTGGGTGATACTATCCCTCAGGGTGTCTGTAACTCTCAAGTGGTATAGTATATGATGTGCAGTTGATGGTGCTTTCTGCTTGTTTGATTAAAGAAGTTAAATTGTCATTGGGGGATACTAAATGATTTTTTTATTAGTGAATTGGGTTGGAGTGATGGCACAGCAGGGAGGGCGTTTGCCTTTCACACAGCTGATCCAGGTTCGATTACTCCGCCCCTCTCGGAGAGTTCAGCAAGCTACTGAGAGTATCCCGCCAGCACGGCAAAGCCTGGCAAGCTGCCCATGACTTATTTGATACGCCAAAAACAGTAACAACAGTCTCACAATGGAGACATCACTGGGCCCGCTCAAGCAAATTGATAAACAACAGGAAGACAGTGTTACAGTGCTATTAGTGAATCACTGTGAGGTACTGTTACATGCTTACAGACTTTCATGTTTGCGTTTCAGTCCTACAATGATCAGGTACCCATCCCTCCACCAGTGCCTATTCTCCACCACCAATGACCCCAGTAAAGATTTAAAGATAAAGATATCTCCCCTGGAAAGAAAGGCAAATATATTTACTTTCCATTATAATAATGTGGGCTGGAGCGATAGCACAGCCGGTAGGGCATTTGCCTTGCAATCGGCCAACATGGCCAACCCGAGTTCGATTCCTTCACCCCTCTTGAAGAGCCTGCAAGCTACCGAGAGTATCTCGCCCGCCCAGAAAAGCCTGGCAAGCTACTCATGACATATTTGATATGCCAAACACAGTAACAAGTCTCATAATGGAGACATTACTGGGCCCGCTCGAGCAAATCAGTGAACAACAGGAGGACAGTGACAGTGACAATATAAGAATGTTTCTTTGTAGAGCAAAATTTTACATTTCCTAAACTGATAGTTCCTCTCCCAGAGCACAACATACAGCATCTACAGGTGCTCTTTGGTCTGCTATACATCTCTGTGGAAGCTGGATTTCCAGGAACTGATATTATACAATGTAGATACTCTGGCTTCTATGATTTCTATGAGGAATAAATTTCCTTTTACCTGATTTAGGAATTCCAGGCCTCCGACCAGTTTCCAAGCAAACAGCAAGCTCACTTTTTGAGCTCACAAGGAGAATAATAAATGCCAGACCTTAGACAGTTCTTGATAATCGGTCACGGTCCTCCCGTTGTTCATCGATTTGCTCGAGTGGGCCCAGTAACGTCTCCATATGAGACTTGTTGTTACTGTGTTTGGCATATCAAATACATCATGGGTAGCTTGCCAGGCTCTGCCGTACGGGCGAAATACTCTCGGTAGCTTGCCCGGCAAGTTCTTGATAATAAATGGTTTATTTTCACTTTAGAGTTAGACAGAAATAGATTAACTTTATATTTTTGGGAGTTTTCTGTCTCTAAATCATACCTGCCCTACATCTACACAATGGAATACTATGCAGCTGTTAGAAAAGATGAAGTCAGTAAATTTGCATATAAGTGGATCAACATGAAGAGTATTGTGCTAAGTGAAATGAGTCAGAAAGAGAGGGACAGACATAGAAGGACTGCACTCATTTGTGGAATATAAAGTAACAAAATGGGAGACTGGCACCCAAGGATAGTAGAGATAAGGACCAGGAGGATTGCTTCACAGCTTGGAAGCTAGCCTCACATGCTGGAGGGAAAGGCGGCTCAGATAGAAAAGGGACCACCAAGGGTGCCTGGAGGGCCCACTTGGAATGGGAGATTTGTGCTGAAAGTAGACAGAACATAATAGCCACTTAATACCTGCATTATAAACCACAGCACCCTAAAGGAGAGAGAGTAAAAGGGAATGTGCCTGCCACAGAGGCGGGGGTGGGGGCGGGGTGATAGGAGAATGGGAGGTTGTAGGAGAGATATCAGGGACATTGGTGGTGGAGAATGGGCACTGGTGGAGGCATGGGTACTCCATCATTGTAAGACTGAAGCATAAGCATGAAAGTTTGTAAGTCTGTAACTGTACCTCATGGCGATTCATTAAAAAAAATTTTTTTAAACCCTAACATAGAAATAAAATAAATCATGCCTGCTATTGTAAATATCTCTTCTATGAATGCATTTCTAGGCTTCTTGATATTATGGCCTGGCCCATTCTTGTTTCTAAGAACAGTATGGAAAGGACTCATAAGTAATGCATTCTGTGTTCAAAGAAAGGCACTAGAAATTTCTGTCCCATACAGATAACGTTTCATGATAATTATTACAAAATATTATATTATTTTTCTAAAGAAGTATTAAAATTCTTAATAAAAAAGTACTGGGTTGGGAATATAGTTCAAAGGGCTGAGCATATGCTTCACATGAAGAAGTATTGGTTTGATCTCTGGTACTGCATAGTACCCAGGGCACTGCCAGTGTACTACCAAGAGCACTGCTGGGTGTGGCTCAGAAACAAAACAAAGAAAAAGAAAAAAGAGAAAATACTAACTTACTGTCAAGAAAGGACATAGGAAGAGCTTGATTTCTTCCTTTCCTATCTGGATGCCTTTAATGTCTTTTTCTTGCCTAATTGCTATTGCAAGTACTTCCAGTACTATGTTGAATAGAAGTGGTGATAGTGGGCATCCTTGTCTTGTTCCTGAACTTAGAGGGAGGGCCCTTAGTTTTTCCCTATTGAGGATAATGCTTGCCATGGGTTTTTTGTAGATGGCTTTGACTGTCTTGATGAAAGTTTCTTCAAAACCCATTTTGGTGAGAGTTTTCATCATAAACGGATGTTGTATCTTGTCAAAAGCTTTCTCTGTGTCTATTGATATGATCATATGGCTTTTATCTTTACTTTTGTTGATAATAATGGATTATGTTGATTGATTTCTGAATGTTAAATCATCCTTACATCCCTGGGATTAATCCCACTTGGTTGTGGTGTATGATCTTTTTGATGAGTTGTTGTATTCTATTTGCTAATATTTTGTTGAAGATCTTAGCATCCATGTTCATCAGGGATATTGGCCTATAGTTTTCTTTGTTGGAGGTGTCTTTGTTTGCTTTTGGCATTAGTGAGATATGTAACTCATAGAAGCTGTTTGGGAGAGTTCCTGTTTTTTCAATTTTCTGGAAAAGCTTAAGAAGAACTGGCAAAAGGTCTTCTTTAAATGTTTGGAAGAATTCACTATTGAATCCATCTGGGCCTGGGCTTTTGTTTTTGTAAAGACTTTTGATTACCCTTCAATTTCCTTGATATTAATGGGTCTATTCAGGTATCCCAAGTCCTCTTGGTTCAATCTTGGGAGATTATAGGAATACAGAAATTTATCCATTTCTTCTAGGTTCTCTTGTTTTGTGATATACAGACTTTCAAAGTAGTCTCTGATGATCTTCTGAATTTCTTTGGTTTCTGTTGTGAAGTCCCCTTTTTCATTTCTGATTCGGTTTATTAGGGTTCTCTCTCTTTCTTTGTGAGTTTTGCTAATGGTTTATCAGTCTTGTTTATTTTATTAGAGAACCAGCTCTTGGTTTCATTGACCTTTTGGATTATTTTTTGGGTTTCCATGGTGTTAATTTCTCCTCTAAGTTTTATTATTTCTTTCCCTCAGCCAATTTTGGGTTCCATTTGTTGGTCTTTTTCTAAGATCTTGAACTGTGTGGTTAGGTTATCTATGTAGGCCCTTTCTTCTTTCCTTAGGAATGCTTGCAATGCTATAAATTTTCCTCTTAGCACAGCTTTAGCTGCATCCCGTAGGTTCTGGTAGCTCGTGTCTTCATTCTCAATTGTTTCCAGGTATCTGTTGACTTCATCCTTGACTTCCTTCATGACCCACGCATTGTTCAACATTGAGTTGTTTAATTTCCAGGTGTTAGATTTGTTTCTTGGTGTCTTTGTGTGATTCTCTTCTATCTTCAGGTCATCATGGTCTGAAAAGATTGTTGATCTTACTTCTGTCTTCCTGATTCTATTGAGGTATGTTTTGTGGCCTAGCACACTGTCTATTTTGGAAAATGTCCTATGTGCACTGGAGAAGAATGTTTATTCTTTCTTTTGGGGTTGTAAAACCATTATAGTTCTATTAGCCCTCTCTCTTCTATTTCTTCCTTTTAAGCCAATGTTTCCTTGCTGAGTTTTGTTCTTGTTGATCTATCCAGCGGTGATAAGGCAATGTTGAAGTCTCCAACTACTATTTTGTTGCTAGCAATGTCCTCCTTAAAATCTGTTAGCAGTTGTTTTAAGTATTTAGCTGTTCCCTCATTAGGTGCATATACATTTAAGAGCGTGATTTCTTCTTGTTGTACGTATCCCTTGATAAATAGAAAATGGCCTTCCCTGCCCCTTCTAATATTTTTCAACCTAAAATTTATGCCGTCAGATACTAGTATAGCCACCCCAGCTTTTTTGAGGAAGCTGTTTTCTTGCAGAATTGTTTTCCATCCTTTAACTTTGAGTCTGTGTTTGCTCTGACTGTTGAAATGAGTTTCTTGTAGACAGCTGTGGGAAGCCAAGAGCCCTCTCATAGACCCTGGCCGTGGTTCCCATGTTAGGAACTGCTTAGGACAGACATTTGTAACAGTCTCCCAGGACTTCATGATCTCAGCGGATACCTGATCTATAGCCACATAACATCAGATTGACAATTATCTTATCTGGCCTTATCTATAGTAACCTCCAGGATGCATCTACTGCCCTAAGACCCTTTGATATACAAATGTAAAGCTCAGGATGCACCTACTGCCATAAGACCCTTTGATGTACAAATGTTTACCTTGAATGTTAGGTAAAGCTCTTGTTGCTGACCTTACCATGTATGGTTATATTGCTTCTGCTTGTGACTGGGCTATCCCAGACCCTATATAAACAGCTTGTATCCCTCAATAAAGCCTGTCCCTTTTTCTCTGTGTTTCTAAACTATACTCTGTCTCTTGTGTCTTGTGTTCATTCTGTCGGTCCTTCCCTGCACCTACGGATCCTAGGGCCACCTCCGCGGGCCGGAGAGTGGTTTAGCGGGGGGGCCCCCCCTCAGACAGCAGAATGTTGGTTTCAGTTTCTGATCCATTTCGCCACTCTGTGTCTCTTGGTTGGTGCATTTAGACCATTGACATTGAGAGAGATTATTGTCATGGGGGTTTGTGCCATCTTTCTCTAGGGGTTGGTCGTGTTTATAAGTGTTTTCCTTCTTATCTTACAGGACCCCCTTTAACCCTTCTTTTAGATTTGGTTTTGAGTCTATGAAATTCCTAGCTGTTGTTTATCTACAAAATGGTGTATTGTTCCATCAAGTTTGAGTGAGAGATTAGCTAGATAAAGTATTCTTAGTGAGGCGTTCATTTCATTGAATTTTTTCACTATATCCCACCATTGCCTTTGGGATTAGAGGGTTTCCTCTGATAGGTCTGTTGTGAATCTAAGGGGTGGTCCTTTGTATGTGATTTCCTTCTTTGACCATCCTGCTTGCAGTATTGTGTCTCTATTCACAGCATCCAGCATTCTGACTATGATATGCCAACATCAGGTCAAAATCCATCATTCTGACTATGATATGCCTAGGGTGTTTTTATTAGGGTCTCTTTTAGCTGGCAACATTCTGGCTCCTTGGATCTGGATGTCTGCATTCTTTAACCCTGGGAACTTTTCAGCAATAATTTCTTTGACTGTGGCTTTTCATTGGGGTTGCCTCTCTGTCCTTCTGGTACTCTGATGATTCTAATGTTGTGCCTCTTGGCATCATCCCCTAGGTCTCTGATTCTCCTTAAATCTATTTTGAGTTCTTTTCCCATTGTTTGTTGTTCCCTATGCAATTTCTGTTGCTCATCTTCAAGCTCACTGATCCTATCTTCATCTGTATTCATCCTACTGCTGAGGGCACTTACTGAGTTTTTTATTTCATTTACCGAATCCTTTATTTGTGACACTTCTTTTTGTATCTTTTTTATTTCTGCTCTCCTTTCTCCTGTATTTGTGACACTTCTTTTTATATCTTTTTTATTTCTGCTCTCCTTTCTTCCTGTATTTTCTCGACTATCCATTCTACTGTTTCTTTCATTTCTTCCTTTAATTTTCTGGATATCTCCTCCATTGATTCTTTGAGTAGTTCCTTGAACATACTCAGCTTTTCATCTCGGAATTGTTTATCAGAGAGAGCATATTTGTGGATAACCCCGGCCTAGTATTCGGGATTCTTTTCTTTGTCCTCTACTTATAGTAGATATTTGCGCTATTTCTTCATGTTGTTTTGGTTGTCTAAAGGTAAACCCCTGAAATTCACCAGCACTATATCTCGAGAACCCTAAATCCTCTACCAAGAAACTCCTAGAAACAATAGACTTGTACAGTAAAGTTACAGGCTATCAAATTAATGCCCCAAAATCCATGGCCTTCATATACGCAAATAATGAGAGAGAAGAAAGTGACAGGAAAAAAAACAAGCCTGTTCACAATTGTGCCCCATAAAATAAAATACCTCAGAATCAGCCTAACTAAAGAGGTAAAGGACCTCTACAATGAAAACTACAAAATGCTACTCCATGAAATAAAAGAGGACACAAGGAAATGGAAACATATCTCCTGCTCATGGATAAGAAGGATTAACATTGTCAAAATAGCAATACTCCCCAAAGCATTATACAGATTCAATGCAATCTCTATAAAAATACCCATGAAATTATTTAAAGAAATCAATCAAGCACTTCTGAAATTCATTTTGAATAACAAATGCTTATGAATAACTAAATAAATTATTGGGAAAAAGACATGGGGAGGCATTACTCTCCCCAACTTCAAACTCTACTACAAAGCGGTACTAATTAAAACAGCATAGTACTGAAACAAAGACAGGTCCACAGACCAATGGAACAAGGTAGAATACCGTACACACAACCCCAAATGTCTGAACATCTAATCTTTGATAAAGGAGCAAGAAATGTCAAGTGGAGCAAGGAAAGCTTCTTCAACTAATGGTGCTGACATAACTTGACTACCACATGTAAAAATATGGACTTAGACCTCAACCTAACACCATGCACAAACGTCAGATCAAAATGGATTAAAAGACCTCAACATCAGGCCAAAATCCATAAGATACATCGAAGACAAGGTCAGCAAAACCCTCCACAATATTGAGGCTAATGGTATCTTCAAAGACGACCCTTCACTGACCATCCAAGTGGAAACAGAGATAAACAAATGGGACTATCTTAAATTAAGAAGCTTCTGCACCTCAAAAGACATAGTGACCAGAATACAAAGACAACCTACAGAATGGGAAAGGATATTGACCCAATACCCATCTGATAAGGGGTTGATATCAAGGATATACAAAGCACTGGTTAAACTCCACAAGAAGAAAACATTCAACCCTATCAAAAAATGGAGTGATGAAATGAACAGAAACTTTCTCAAAGAAGAAGTTCGAATAGCTAAAAGGCACATGAGAAAATACTCTACATCACTAACCAGTAGGAAGATGCAGATCAAAACAACAATGAGATATAATCTCACACCACAGAGACTGATCCGCATCCAAAAGATCAAAAGCAACCAGTGTTGGCGCGGATGTGGCGAGAAAGGAACTTTCCTTCACTGCTGGTGGGAATGCTGACTGGTTCAGCCCTTTTGGAAAACAGTATGGATGATTCTCAAGAAAAAAAAATAGAAATTGAGCTCCCATTTGATCCAGCAATACCACTCCTGGGAATATATCCTGGAGAGGCAAAAAAGTATAGTCGAAATGACACCTGTATTTCTATGTTCATTCTTGCACTGTTCACAGTAGCCAAAATCTGGAAAAAACCCGAGTTCCCAAGATCAAATGATTGGTTAAAGAAACTTTGGTACATCCACACAATGGAGTACTATACAGCTGTTAGAAAAGACAAAGTCATGAAATTTTCATGCAAGTGGACAAGCGGTACTACATGGAAAGTATCATGCTGAGTGAAATGAGTCAGAAAGAGAGGGACAGACATAGAAATATTGCATTCATCTGGGGAATAGGAGACTAACATCCAAGAATAGTCGAGATAAGTACCAGAAGTTTCATTCCATGGCTTGAAGGCAAGCCACACATGCTAGGGGAAAGGGCAGCTCAGACAGAAAAGGGAACCCCACGTAAAGGGTTTTATGAGGATCTTCCTAGGATGGGAGTTGCATGCTGAAAGTAGACTATAGACCAAACACGATTGCCACTCAATGCCTCTTTTGCAAATCTCAGCAACCAAAAGGAGAGAGAGAACAAAAGTGAATGCCCAGCCACAGAGGCGGGATGGAATGGGGTGATGGGTAGGATGGGAGGGATACTGGGATCTTGGTGGTGGAGAATGGACACTGGTGGAGGGATGGGTACTCGATCATTGTATAACTGAAACCAATCACAAAAACTTGTAATGTCTACAACTGTACTTCATGGTGTTTCACTAATACAAATTAAACTTAAAAGAAAAAAAAGAATGGATATGGGGGCTGAAGTGATAGCACAGCGAGTAGGGCATTTGCCTTGCACGTGGCAACCCGCGTTTGATTCCCAGCATCCCATATGGTCCAGTGAGCACCGCCAAGAGTAATTCCTGAATGCAGAGCCAGGAGTAACCCCTGAGCATCTCCAGGTGTGACCCCAAAAGTAAAACAACAACAAAAAGAATGGATATGGGAAAGCCTTGGTGTGGGAAGGCGATACTCTTGAGCTAATTGTACTGATCAACTATGTAGAAAGAAGAAAAGACTAGAAATAAGATAAGTTGCTTAGGGCAAACAAAGAGGATCATTTCACCACACCATGAAAACACCTATCGTCTAATTTAGGAGACATGCAGATTTCATCAATGTGCCCAATATTCTTCAACTTGTAAGTGTTCCTGACAACACTGTTTACATCTGATTTGATCACTTAATCACTTAATCACTTAATCCCCGTTATTCATCGATTTACTCGAGCGAGTGCCAGTAACATCTCCATTCATCCCAGTTGTGTGCTAGCATAGCCCAATGGTATATGTTTGTTCTAGGAACATGCAGAGCCTCAAACCAATCATTCAGGGTCTTGACGAAGAAGTCTGACCATCTTGTAGGTGGGCATCCACATGATCTTTTGATGTCCCGTGGAATCCAATCAGTAATGGCTCTAGTCCAGCGGTTGTCTGTAAACCTCATTACATGTCCAGCCCATCTGATTTTTGATGCCTTGGCAAATGAGACAGCGTCCCTGATTCTTGAGTGTTGACGAAGATCAGAACTCCGGATTCTATCTCTCATTTGAGTGAATGGTGATATTCCAAGCATAGCTCTTTCGATTCCTCTTTGAGAGACCCAAATAGCGTTCTCATCCTGTTTTTGTAGGGCCCAGGTCTCTGAGGCATATGTTAATGCAGGAAGAACAGTGGAATCAAAGAGATGTGCTCATAGCTGTAGGTTCTTTGTCCTTTTAGTTATCTGATTTGATACCATTTCATAATAACTTGATTTCTTTGGCAAAACCAGAATTCAAAATTATGCTTTCTGTGGTAATGAATATGATCTACTACTTTGAAGCAAACATTTATGATTTAAAGGTTTTGGGAGATTTTTAGGATATCACAGTAAGAGGTTTGGTAAAAATCTTTGGAAATTTTAGTAGGTAGGTAGATAATTTGCTGTAGTGATCTGATATCACAAATAGGGAGTAAATTAACATTTGTTCAGTGTTTTATATTAAATATCGTTTAAGGCATTTCACATGTATTATTTAAACCATGTAATACTATTACTGCCCCTGTTTCACAGATGGGGAGAGTGGGGCACAGTTAGAAAATGTCACTTCCCTAAGGTCGTGTTGCCATTAGGTGGCAGAGCTACACTCTCTTTACATTCCCTCTCTACCATTTAATAGAAGTTTAAAACTACCGAGCGATAGCACAGCGGGTAGGGCATTCGCCTTACAAGCGGCCAACATGGCTGACCCGAGTTCGATTCCTCTGCCCCTCTCGGAGAGACCGGCAAGCTACTGAGAGTATTCGATATGCCAAACACAGTAACAACAAAGTCTCCAATGGAGACGTTACTGGGCCCGCTCGAGAAAATCAACGATCAACGGGAGGGCCTTTTCTTTCTTTCTTTCTTTCTAAAACTACCGGAAAAATTTTTTTTTCTGGAATTCTTAAGGAAAATCTATTTTCTTTTTTCATTGAAGTTTTAGCTCTAGATTATCATTTAACCAGATGTAATGCTTTGTCTTTCATTTTTCTATGTGGAATATATTTTAGAGCTATTAAGGGTGATTATGTCCATCCTTATCCTGTGTTGACTGAGAAAAGACATTCTCTAGCATTTTTTGAGTAAGGAAACATTACAGATAAGTCATCTTGAGATCTTCCATGTAAGGTTTTGATGTATCTCAAATTCCTAATATAGGATACATTTGAAACATTTTTTAATAATCTAACAAGTATACAGCATATTTTTTCTTTAATTAAATAGAGAAAGATGGAAGAGCCACAAATAGGAAAGGAAGAAATCAAGCTCTCACTATTCGCAGATGATATCATACTATACTTAGAGAACCCTAAAACCTGTACCAAGAAACTACTAGAAATGATAGACTTGTATAGTAAAGTTGCAGGCTATAAAATCAATACCCAAAAGTTCGTGGCTTTCCTATATGCAAATAGTGAGAGAGAAGAAAATGACATGAGGAAAACAATCCCATTCACAATTGTACGCCAGAAAGTCAACTACCTAGGAATTAGTTTAACTAAGGAAGTAAAGGACCTGTACAAAGAAAACTACAAAATGCTGCTTCTGGAAATAAAAGAGGACGCGAGGAAATGGAAAAATATCCCCTGTTCATGGATCGGGAGAATTGATATTGTCAAAATGGCAATACTTCCCAAAGCACTGTACAAATTCAATGCAATCCCTATTACGATACCCATGACTTTCTTCAAAGAAATGGAGCAAACACTCCTGAAATTTATATGGAACAATAAGCCCCCACAAATAGCTAAAGCAATTCTTGGGAAAAAGAAAATGGTAGGAATTAACCTCCCGAACCTCAAACTCTACTACAAAGCAGTAATAATTAAAACAGCATGGTACTGGAACAAAGGCAGAGCTGCAGACCTATGGAACAGGGTTGAATATACTGACATCTCCCCTCAAACATATGATAATCTAACCTTTGATAAAGGAGCAAGAAATGCGAAGTGGAGTAAGGAAAGCCTTTTTAACAAATGATGCTGGCAAAACTGGACGATTACATGCAAAAAAACTGGGCTTAGATCTCTGCCTAACACCATGTACAAAAGTGAGATCAAAATGGATCAAAGACTTCAACATCAGACCAGAATCCATAAGGTATATTGAAGACAAAGTTGGCAAAACCCTCCATGACATTGAAGCTGATAGTATCTTCAAAGATGTCATGCCACTGGCCAAGCAAGTGAAAACAGAGATAGACAAGTGGGACTATCTTAAACTAAGAAGCTCCTGCACCTTAAAAGAAACAGTGACCAAAATACAAAGACAGTCTACAGAATGGGAAAGGATATTCGCAGAATACACATCTGACAAGGGATTGATATCAAGGATATACAAAGTACTGGTTGAACTCCACAAAAAGAAAACATCCAACCCTATCAGAAAATGGAGCAACGAAATGAACAGAAACTTCATCAAAGATGAAATCCGAATGGCTAAAAGACACATGAGAAAATGCTCTACATCATTAATCATCAGGGAGATGCAGATCAAAACAACAATGAGATATCATTTCACACCACAGAGACTGGCCCACATCCAAAAGAACAAAAGCAACCTGTGTTGGCGCGGATGTGGCAAGAAAGGAACCCTCCTTCACTGCTGGTGGGAATGCCAACTGGTTCAACCCTTTTGGAAAACAGTATGGACGATTCTCAAAAAATTGGAAATTGAGCTCCCATTTGACCCAGCAGTACCACTCCTGGAAATATACCCCGGAGAGGCAAAAAAGTATAGTCGAAGTGACATCTGCACTTGTTTGTTCATTGCAGCACTGTTTACAATAGCTAGAATATGGAAAAAACCTGAGTGTCCGAGAACAGATGACTGGTTAAAGAAACTTTGGTACATCTACACAATGGAGTACTATGTAGCAGTTAGAAAAAATGAAGTCATGAAATTTACATACAAGTGGTACTATATGGAAAATATCATGCTAAGCAAAATGAGTCAGAAAGAGAGGGACAGACATAGAAAGACTGCATTCATCTGGGTAACATAAAGTAACAAAATAAGAGACTAACACCCAAGAACAGCTGTGATAAATACCAGGTTGTTCACTCCATGGTTTAGAGGCCAGCTGCACACTCTAGGGGCAAAGGCAGCTCAGATAGAGAAGGGAGCACCAAATAAAGGGTGCTGGGAAGATCTGCCCAGGATGGGAGATGCATACTGAAAGTAGTCTTTAGACAGAACATGTTTGCCACCCAATGTCTCTTCTGCAGACCACAGCACCCAAAAGGAGAGATAGAACAAAAGGGATTGCCCTGCCACAGAGGCAGTGTGGGATGGGGGATGGGGGGTGGGAGGGATACTGGGACTGGTGGGGGTGGAGAATGGGCACTGGTGGTGGGATGGGTACTCGATCATTGTATAACTGAAACCCAAGCACAACAACTTGTAAGTCTACAACTATACCACATGGTGTTTCACTAATAAAAAAACAAACAAACAAACAAACAAAATGGAAAAGCCACAGTATTTTAAAAATAAAAATCTTTGTACAATCTTTATTTTCATAATCAGAGTGTTGTTTCTACCAGTCCTCAAATCCCCCACAATTCCCACAGTGGCCAGATGGGCAGATTGTGATCCAATTAGACTAAAGCAATCATATCACGATACTTTCCTTCAAATAAGACTGGCAGTATATCCCACCAATATCCCAAGGCTGGGTATAGAGGAGGCCTTTGGAGGGTTTGAAGGGAAAAGTTATTTGAACTCTCAGACAAATATTTCTTACAATGATGAAGAAATCATTTATTATGCAGCATTTATGGGTTGCTGCCCAAATTTTGAAGCCTTAACGTTATTTCTGAAAACTAGTGTTAGGGTGATATGCTGTACACTTGGGCAATGTTAGATCTGTTCAGTGTTCTAGCCACTGAAAACAAAAGTTGGACAAACTTTGGGTGCAAGAGCACCATGTCCCACTACACTCCCCAATTCCATTTTCACAAGAAAGTGAGGGGGTAATCACAGTTTATAGAACAAGATTTCTGGAGACCGGTAAATAATTTTTCACTTCCTCCCGGTCAGATCTTAATGAACTAAGAGGAGAGTGGATACTTTTTTTTTTTTTTGCTGTTATCTAGAATGAATCTAGAGGTTTAAGAGAAACAAGTATCAACACTGTTCTTGATCTTTTTGAAATGGCAAATAACTGCATGGCTTTCTAATTCTTTAACCCAAGGTATTTGAATTTATCTGCATTGCATTTTTTTATAGCTTACAAAGGAATTACTGTGGATGCAGACTTATCCTGGTGAAGTCACCTTTATCCATATTACATTGTTTATAAAGGGAACTCATTATAAAATTTGCACATACCTTTGACAACTTGGAACTGATTATCTCTCCTCCCTGCTCAGGATGTGTCTTTCACAAGTTTCTACAACTCTCTATTTTTTCTCTTCCCATTCTCCCTCCAAATTAATGAATTTTTTAATGTCCTATTCAAATCTCATTTCCATGAAGTTTTCCTAACACTTGTTTTTCTGTAAACTCTCATCTTAATTACAAAAATCTCATCCCCCATTGAGTGTGAGGATATGGATAAGTTTCTTAACCTCTTTGAGCTTCAGTTTCTTCATAGATAACTTTACAATATTGTGAGGATTTTGTTGCAAGCTGGGAGGAGGAGAGAGATACAGGGTTGATAATGAGTTTTTAAGGAAATAAACCAAGAAGAGTTACCTAGTAACCACCCATGAAGCAGCCCAAAGGTTTGAGGAACACATCCCTTTGAGACATAAATGTTGAACTCTTTCATCATGGAAAAAAATGAGGCAGCACTGAAATGCAGAAGCTGAAATATGACCCAGAAAAGGGTGGACCCTTCACAAGAGAAGCTCCAAGAGTAAAGGTCATGATATGAATAATGAAAAAGACCATAAAGAGTCTAAGGTTCTTCCCATTAACAATGTCTATCAACCTCTATAGAAAGTCCCAAGATACATAGAAAGTTCCAGGTTGGGGGGAGGCAGTTTCAGAAAAGTTCTGCTATAAATTATCTTTGTAGGGGCTGTGGAGACAATATTAGTTAGATACTTGCCTAACACTTGCATGTGGCTAGCCCTGTTTTGATCCCAGCTCTGCCCCTTGAGCAATACCAGGAGTGATACTTTGGCTAGGAGTAAGCCCTGAGCAAAGCCAGATGTGGCTCCAAAACAATAGATAAATAACCATAGCCACCTTTGTAAAGGCAAGCTGTGGGTATTCTCCATTTGGGGGGTGTCCCTCTCGTCTGAATTTGAGATGTGTACTTTTTGGCTCTCTCCCTTCTGGAGAAACCCGTGTTCTTTGTTGAACATCTCTCTCTCTCTCTCTCTCTCTCTCTCTCTCTCTCTCTCTCTCTCTCTCTCTCTCTCCTTTTCTCCTCATATATATCAAAACAAAACTATTTTAATTCATTAATTGATTCTTAAAATTCTGTTTCTGTTAGGGAAGACAGTACTGAAAAACCTGGACTGACATTAGGACTGACATTCCTATTCCTGCAAAGAGCCTCTCCTCACTCCAACCTGGGGCCACTGCTACTTGCGAACTTGGGTTCTAGGAGCCAATTCCCATGACCATGTAGATCAAGTGGACTTCAGGCACCATCTGATGAATGGCCAATAAGGCTGGTGGGACTCTAATTTCCAGACTTCTTCATGGTTCCTTTACCAGTTCAAAGACTTCCAGTGATGATAGAACAGAAAAGTGGTTGCACTCTCCTCTCAAGGCTCCCTTCCTTAGTCCTCAATTCACCCAACTTAGGTGATGGAGATCACCTGATGACATAGCCAGGTATCAGGTAACCTATCACATAATTCAGAACTCCCAGGGTTGTGAAAGAGAAAGAAAAGAAAAAGACTCCCTTCTTTTGGGGAGTCACTTCTCCCACCCACATCAATTTAACATTCTTCAGAGTAGTACCTGACACATTATAAACATGCAAAAAAAATCCAACTTTATTGATATTTAACTGGAGGTTAAATCTCTTCAAAGCTTTCCATTTTTCTTTGTTACATAGTTGAGGTTTAAAAATTATTTGAGGGGGCTGGAGAGATAGCACAGCAGATAGGACATTTGCCTTGCACACGGCCAAACCTGGTTCAATTCCCAGCATCCCATATGGTCCCCTGAGCACCGCCAGGAGAAACTCCTGAGCGCAGAGCCAGGAGTAACCCCCGTGCATCGCCAGGTGTGACCCAAAAAGAAAAAAAACCCACATGCTCTGGGCCGGAGCAATAGTACAGTGACCGACCCAGGTTCGATCCCCAACATCCCATATGGTCCCCCCAGCACCACCAGGAGTAATTCCTGAGTGCAGAGTGCAGAGCCAGGAGTAACCCCTGAGAATTAAAAAAATAAATAAATAAATTATTTGATTTGCTTAATTTTACTCTAATGCTGTAGGAAACCAGGCTGGAGCGATAGCACAGTGGTAGGGCATTTGCCTTGTAAGCCGCCGAGCAGGATTTGATTCCTCTGTCCCTCTCGGAGAGCCTGGCAAGCTACTAAGAGTATCTCTCCTGTACAGCAAAGCCTGGCAAGCTACCCATGATGTATTTGATATGCCAGACACAGTAACAACAAGTTTCACAATGGAGATGTTACTGGGCTTACTAGAGAGGACATCGATGAACAATGGGGAGGACAGTGCTACAGAGTTACAGTGCTGTAGGAAACTATTTCTTAAAAGCACATTGACCAATGTGAAGAGTTGCCCACTTTCTTAAAAGCCAGTGTCTTATTACGTAAATATATAATAAAAATGTTAGTTAATGTCTTACCATATCTCTGAATAATAATTTTATAATTTTAATTATATTTTATATGTGGCCCATGGTACATTCAAATAATTATTCTATCCCTCACCCCCAATTTAAATGCAAAACTTAAATTTTTGTTTTAACTTTTATTTAGGAGACTTCTTCAGCAGTGCTTTAGTCCTAGGGACCTCGTCTGACAATACTTAGCTCAGTGTTGTAGGCCTGATGGTTCAGTGCTCAGATCCAGTGGATTGGGGGTCACCTCTGTGGTTCTTGTGACTCACCACAGTTGTTCTTGGTAGTGTTCAGTGGAGTCATGCAATTCTAGGGATCAAGCCTGGCGCCTAAACACACAACATGTAAATGATGGTTGGAGGAATCAGTCAGGATGGGAGATGTGTGCTGAAAGTAGATAAAGGACCAAACATGACAACCTCTCAGTAACTATATTGTGAACCATAATGCCCAAAAGTAGAGACAGAAAGTATGGGGAATATTGTCTGCCATTGAGGGTGGGAAAGGGGGGTTATAATGGGAATATTGGTGGTGGGGAAATGTGTACTGATGGAGGGAATGGGTGTGATTGTAACTCAAACATTGTGCGATTGTAACTCAAACATGAAAGCTTATAACTATATCTGACAGTGATTCAATAAAATAAAAAATAAACACACAACATGTGTTCTACCCTTTTGAATTATTTCCCTGGCCCTGTTTTATTACTTTTCTTGTGGGGGGGAGAGAAGGCACAAAGTTGCAAAAAGTCTCAATTATAGGAGTATATCCCAATGTATTCCAAGCACCTTCATCAATTTGTGATCTACATACCAGAGCAAGACACTCAACAGTGAATGCATTAAATAAATCTGTTTTAGTGTGGTGCCAGAGACATACGGCTGACCTTAGATTACCCTAGCAGCATATGTTCCCCCGAGCACCACCAGGAGTGATCCCTAAGCACAGAGCCAGGAGTGAGTCCTTGGCAACACTGGGCATAGACCAAAAGCCAAAACAAAAATTTGAAAAGTGAAGTAAGGTCGGGGATGCCCCTAAGCATTCAATTTCAGGAAGTCATAAAAACAAGATGTGATATGAAAAGGGCTTACCTGCTGTTTATTAGCTCTAGGCTCTAGGCAGACCCAGCCCAAACCTCAGGAGACAACTCAGCAAGAGCAGAAGCCCTGAATAGATTCTGAATAAAGACCATCAGTGCTCAAAGTCCTTGATTAAGCCCTGGCCATAGACTTTTAACTGTAAAGAGCCCCTGACCAAAGTGGCTTGAGAAAGGCATCTGGAATCAGCTTCTTGAGGCAATTTGGGGCGCACTGTGGGGAGCTGCCTGCTTCTGCAGGGTCCTTAAATGGACGTAGCCCTGGGAGCTGCCTCATTCAGAGGGTCAAGTGTACTTGGCATAGCTCTCTGTCCTGCCACCTCTAATACATAGAGTAGTTATTGTGTCACCAACTCAAGCCTACAGAGAAGTTAATACTTCATCATCCTCAGTTTGCAAGAGAATTTAATAAGAAATGGATGTATTGCGGTTTTGTGGCATACGCAGGAAATTACACCTTTGGTAAATCATGAAAAGTATACAGGAAGGGTCAGAGTGTTCTTCAGTGTACTTTGTTGTTATTTCTACTTTATTCTAAATTCCTGTTACTCATCTAAGTAATACTGTTTTCATTATATTATTCTTCCTATGCTTATTATGATCAAAGAAATGTATGGTCTTGGGAATATGTTTTTTGCAATTACAATGGATGATTTTACCTGCCGAGTTCCTTATAGAGATGTATGAGAGGCTGTCTGAAATAAAGATCAACGCTGCTGTTCCATGAGCGCTCAGCCCTATCAACCACTTGTATATAGTTTCCTTGATCCTCACCTTCCCTCTCGAGCCATTCAACTGTCGGCTGGACCGGCAGTGCACTCCATTTAGAAGTCACCCAAACTCTAGATCAGGTATACAGCATCCTGGAACTCCACCCTCATTCCATCTCTCGTGTGTTATTTCCCCCCTTTGTGGAACTCTTTGTCTTCTCTCTCTCCTTTAATAGATCCGAGTAAAACTATTTCACTAAATCATACATTTTCCACCTCCCGCCCCCAAAATTTCCTCCTGCAAGATAAACAACCAATCTAGAAAATCTCAGATGGAGACTAAGAATGATCTTCACTTTTTCCTGTGCAGAGTGTAATTGCCCCTCAGCTTGATGACCACAGCTTGCTGAAAATTCAGGTGGGAAGGAACCACCACATGAAGTCGACCAAGTGCATCTCAGGTGTAACTTGACAGCTGCCCTAACAAGGCTGGCAGGATTAGACCATCTGTGCCATGCAAAGCTCGTGCAGATCCTATGCAAACCCAAACTCCCTGGGTACTCACTTCCAGGCAGGACTGAGTAGCTTTCTCTTTTGCGGCTGCTTAGCTGACACTGGTTCCCCTTTGTGCTTCAGTTGGCAACACTTCCCTACAAAGATGAAGAGAGTTAACAGTTCTGCTCTGAAGAACCAATGAGAAAATGGCACTAAGGACTTAGAAAAGATCCTGGGGTTTAAGAGGTAAAAGTACTAAGATTGTTCCTATTTGTTAAGCTTTTTCTGTTTAGAACACAGAGTTCTTTTATTTATTTATTTTTATTAGTGAAACAACATGAGGTACAGTTTTTAGACTTACAGATTTTTGTGCTTGGGTTTCAGTTATACAATGATTGAGTACCCATCCCTCCACCAGTGCCCATTCCCTACCTCCAATGCTCCCGGAATCCCTCCCACCCCCCACCATCCCACCCCACCGCTGTGGCAGGACATTCCCTTTTGTTCTCTCTCTGCTTTGGGGTGCTGTGGTTTGCAAAGAGGCATTGAGTGGCAATCATGTTTGGTCTATAGTCTACTTTCAGCATACATCTCTCATCCTGGGAGGATCCTCCCAACACCCTTTACTTGGTACTCCCTTCTCTATCTGAGCTGCCTTCTTCCCCAGCATGTGCAGCTGTTCTCCAAGCCATGGAGTGAACCTCCACACAGAGTTCTTTTAATCACAGTGGAGGCACTTCATTTAGCCATATTACATGGATATTTAAAAAGAAAAGATTAATTCTTCCATCAGTTTTCATTACTGTATCTATGCACTAATACTTCCTAATGTCAAAACTTTAAATTCCATTCAAAATCTCACTCAAATTTGTTCTTTTCCTCCCATTCTGCTCTCACTTCTACCCTCCTAATTTAGTTCTTATTATTGTGTGCTACAAAATAGTCACTGGATTTCTCCCAATCTCCCTATCCCCACTTACCCCATGCAATTGTCTGTTTATCTTCCAACAACATTATTTTCAGTACATATGTTATAAGCAGCTGGCCTATAGCAGCTGCTTAATTTTTGCTTGCTTTAAGCTGCTCCCTGTGGCCCACTCCCACTGCAAAAAAAAAAAAGCACAAATACTCAAAGCTCTGATATGTAAACAATAGTGGGAGATTATGGAATAACAAATAATATTTCTGGTATTTGTCTTTAGTTTCTTCTTCAGAGTAGCTAAAACTGCTGGAATTTCCTGAGTGATAAAAATTACTTTGTGAAACTCATGAGGGGATTCAGGTGGCACCACAGCCAAATTCAACAGGTTACCAGAAAGACCAAACCTGTGATTAGTGCTGAAACTTTATGACACTCTAGGGCTAGGGGAAGGGAAAACTGGAGATTGAGCTCAGTCATATGACCAGTTTAAAAATCTTTCTATTATAGTTTTGAAAGGAGGGGGTTTGGGCCACATCTTGCAGTACTTTCGGCACCCCTGGCTCTGTGTTCAGGAGATGCATCGGGGACCATATATGTCCTGAGAATTGAACTGCAGTCAACGATGTGCATGTGCAAGGCAAATGCCTAACCGTATACAATCTGGCCCCAAGTGCCCTGTATTCAATCTGGCCTCTCTCTTTCCCTCCCTCCCTCTTTCTTTCTCTCTCTCTCTCTCTCTCTCTCTCTCTCTCTCTCTCTCTCTCTCTCTAAAGGTAAAAGGTAAAGGCCCTCCCGTTGATCATCGATTTGCTCGAGCGGGCCCAGTAACGTCTCCATTGGAGACTTTGTTGTTACTGTGTCTGGCATATCGAATACTCTCGGTAGCTTGCCAGGCTCTCCGAGAGGGGCGGAGGAATCGAACTCAGGTCGGCCATGTTGGCCGCTTGTAAGGTGAACGCCCTACCCGCTGTGCTATCGCTCCAGCCCAAAGGTAAAGGTAAAGGCCCTCCCGTTTATCGTCGATTTGCTGGAGCAGGCCCAGTAACGTCTCCATTGGAGACTTTGTTGTTACTGTAGCTTGCCGGGCTCTCCGAGAGGGGCGGAGGAATTGAACTCGGGTCGGCCATGTTGGCCGCTTGTAAGGCAAACGCCCTACCCGCTGGGCTGGAGCGATAGCACAGCGGGTAGGGCGTTTGCCTTACAAGCGGCCAACATGGTCGACCCGAGTTCGATTCCTCCGCCCCTCTCGGAGAGCCCGGCAAGCTACCGAGAGTATTGGATATGCCAGACACAGTAACAACAAAGTCTCCAATGGAGACGTTACTGGGCCCGCTCTCTCTCTCTCTCTCTCTCTCTATATATATATATAGTGAAATTCCAATTAAAAACTCTAGACACTGAGGTTCAATGTGGCTGGTTGGTGACTGCATAGAGGGACCTCAGGCTGACCTGGCATGTTCTGATTTGCTGGCTGGGAGGGCACAGTAGCTCTGCAATCTCTCTAGCCCTCACCCTACACACACTTCATGTGAGTGTCTTGAGCTAGGCTTCTCATAAGTCAGAATAAGAATAATAAGTAACATTTTCCTGAGTTCTTAGTAATGCTAGTGAATTGTCACCCCTGATTTTGGTTTTGAAAGTCAGCCCGAATTTGGCTGAATTTAATGATAGTGGGGGAAAAATGTGTGGGCTGGGGAGCCCCTGAAACTTATGGTAGTGTCTGGTGTGTGTGTGTGTTGGGGAAGGGGTCCTGTCTGTGAAGGATTTGTCCTCAGCCAGTGCAGTTGTGTTAACTCTAGGGAGTCAGTGTCAGAATTGGGTTAGATTGGAGAAAGAACAGAGACAGCATTAAGTAGCTATTCTTGGAATCTATGGAAATACAGTAAGTTCTCACTTAGTATGTTGATAGATTCTTGGAAACCGATTTAAGTGAAAAGATATACAATGGAAAGCAGTTCTTCAAGCAATGTTGTTTTGATGTTGCCTGGATCCCCACCCACCCCCTCACCCTTATCAACATTATAAGAAGGCTATATTATTTGAGGCCCAATTGCAGATCAAGTCACCAGAGCATGTTTTTATCTGCTATCGCTGTCATGGAAAGACTGATTTACTAAAAGTCTCCCCAGAACACATAAAACTACTACTTTCTCAACTGTGACTTACACAGAATCTGTTTGGATGTACTTTTGCTAACGAATCATGTGAATGTGTGAAGGCAGAGAATAAAAATGTCTTGACTAGTTTAGGACAAAGACTGTGACTGTTTTGTGATCTATGATCTTCCCACAGGGTCCTAACTAACCAGTGGTTAGTTTGGGCTGAAGGACATCTCAGTGTCTGTCTTCACTTAGCTTCTATTCTGATAAATATTCTACCTTGGTGAGACAGGTCTGGCTGCTGAGTTATAAGCAAATGTGTATTTTATGCACAACGCTTTGAAATTCTCTGCAGCTCTTTTAAAATCTTCCACAAATTTCAAATCTTTGGAATCCCCAGTGGTAAGTCTCCGAATCAGGCTGCTGGAGCGGGTGAAATGGTTAGGAGAGGTTAGGAGAGGAGGGAGAGCATTGTCTATGCATTGCTTACCAAGCTGTTTCTAATTTTGGAGTTAAACAAAGCAACTGAGGGGAAGAGAAGAGAAGCCAGAGAACACTGAGAATCTCTTGCCTCGCAGGCCCAGGGTGAGTGCTTTTACCTAAGGGAGTTCGTTTTATCCTCATACCCCACTCCCCAGGAGAAGTCATTGTTCTCCCTAAGATAGAGACTTTCAGACTCTGGCTCTGAATTCCTGGAGGTCTCACAACTGCTAAGATGGAGAACATTAGTCTTCAGAGTTGTCTGGAGTGAAATTTAAACTCTATCCTCTCCTTTACAGTGGGGCTTCCAGCTACGGACTCCACCTTGGCATGCCAGACTATTTGTGTTAGAGAAGAGAAATGTTCTCTTTTTCCTCTCAGTGAAGGGGGAATGTTTAATCACCATCCGTTTAGACTAGAATAAGCTCCTGAGCCAGTTTCCCCAGAGAAATCAGTGATTACCTCTGGGAAGCAACAATAAATCCTTGCCTTTTCTCTCCCCTCTTTGTCCTCCCCTGCCCTCTCTTAGCAGGGAGCCACACCCAAGAGTGGGTTGAGGACAGCAGCCAATCTCCTTGATATCTGGGTCCAGCTGCAGTGCTTGAGGTCTGGGAGTGCTGGTGGCCTAGTGATACTAGGTGCCAGGGCCTCTCTGGCTGCGCTTGTTGGGTGAGTGCTGGAGCTGAATTCAAGGCCTTCTGTATGCTAGGCATGTGCTCCACCACTCTGAGTTATATCCAATGCCCTCTCTAAGGCAAATGGGCTAATTCTCAGGTGGATGATCCAGCAGTCATCATGGCTCCCCTCTAAAGACTTCCTCGTAGCATGACCCAGGAGTAACTGGTTATTTATTTATTTATGTAAATTGAATCACCGTGAGATACAGTTGCAAAATTTTCACGATTGAGTTTCAGTCATACAATGATCAAACACCCATCCCTCCACCAGTGTACATTTTCCACCACCAATGTCCCTAGTCTTCCTCCTGTCACCCCCACCTCACCCCACCCCCTGCCTCTTTTTTTTTTTTTTTTATTTATTTATTGAATCACTGTGGGAAAGGTTACAAAGCTTTCAGGTTTATGTCTCAGTCATGCAAATATCAAACACATTTCCCTTTACCAATACTTATTTTTTCCCATGAAGAACCCCAATAAAACCCCACCCCCCACCCCTCCCCGTCCCTGTGAGGCAGATGAATTCTAGTTAACACTCTATCCGCTTTGATTAGATTGTTTCAATAAAAGATTCACCACTATTATTTAGAGTTTACCCCCCCCCCCAATCAGACATGCTGAAAAAGCATTGTGAAGTGATTTGCTTTCTACAGCTGGGTTCAAGAATTAAATGTTGGTTTTGGATTTCTGCTATTTTACCTATTGACCCTGGAAGTATTTCTACTGAAAGTCAGATAGTTAAGAAATTGGTTTCTGTGTTCTGGAGTCGTGGCCGTGCTGGAGAGCCGCTCGTGGGGGGCAACTGGTGGCCTCGGTAGGGCGTGAAGGGCGGAGCGAAACGCCCCCCTTCCCATGAGGTTTTAGTCGCCCCCACACTCCCGGCTCATACCTGCTGTCCACAAGGCTCCCATGTGGCCGCCATCTTTCTTTCCAGAGAGGAGAGGGCGAATGGGGCAACACCCTTTCCCCTCCAGCAGACTTGATGGGCTGGATCAACGCATAGTCCGTTCACTTTTCTACTCCAAGCTGCTGGGTTCTGCATTAAGTCCTTGTGCTTCTGGGGCCATGGCCGTGCTGGAGAGCCGCTCGCGGGGGGCGACTTGTGACCTCGGTAGGGCGTGAAGGACGGACCGGAACGCCCCCCGACCCATGAGGTTTTAGTCGCCCCCACTCCCCCGGCTCATACCTGCTGTCCACAAGGCTCCCATGTGGCCGCCATCTTTCTTTCCAGAGAGGAGAGGGCGAATGGGGCAACACCCTTTCCCCTCCGGCAGACTTGATGGCCTGGATCAATGCATAGTCCGTTCACTTTTCTGCTCCAAGCTGCTGGGTTCTGCATTAAGTCCTTGTGCTTCTGGGGCCGTGGCTGTGCTGGAGAGCCGCTCGTGGGGGGCAACTGGTGACCTCGGTAGGGCGTGAAGGACGGACCGGAACGCCCCCCTTCCCATGAGGTTTTAGTCGCCCCCACACCCCCGGCTCATACCTGCTGTCCACAAGACTCCCATGTGGCCACCATCTTTCTTTCCAGAGGGAGGAGGGCGGAAGGGAGCAACACCCTTTCCCCTCTGGGCAGAAATGATTGCCTGGATTAACGCATAGTCCTTTCACTTTTCTGCTCCAAGCTGCTGGGTTCTGCATTAAGCCCTTGTGCTTCTGGGGCTGTGGCCGTGCTGGAGAGCCGCTCGTGGGGGGGCAACTGGTGACCTCGGTAGGGCGTGAAGGACGGACCGGAACGCCCCCCTTCCCATGAGGTTTTAGTCGCCCCCACACTCCCGGCTCATACCTGCTGTCCACAAGGCTCCCATGTGGCCGCCATCTTTCTTTCCAGAGAGGAGAGGGCGAATGGGGCAACACCCTTTCCCCTCCGGCAGACTTGATGGCCTGGGTCAATGCATAGTCCGTTCACTTTTCTGCTCCAAGCTGCTGGGTTCTGCATTAAGTCCTTGTGCTTCTGGGGCCGTGGCTGTGCTGGAGAGCCGCTCGTGGGGGGTGACTGGTGACCTCGGTAGGGCGTGAAGGACGGACCGGAACGCCCCCCGACCCATGAGGTTTTAGTCGCCCCCACTCCCCCGGCTCATACCTGCTGTCCACAAGGCTCCCATGTGGCCGCCATCTTTCTTTCCAGAGAGGAGAGGGCGAATGGGGCAACACCCTTTCCCCTCCGGCAGACTTGATGGCCTGGATCAATGCATAGTCCGTTCACTTTTCTGCTCCAAGCTGCTGGGTTCTGCATTAAGTCCTTGTGCTTCTGGGGCCGTGGCTGTGCTGGAGAGCCGCTCGTGGGGGGCAACTGGTGACCTCGGTAGGGCGTGAAGGACGGACCGGAACGCCCCCCTTCCCATGAGGTTTTAGTCGCCCCCACACCCCCGGCTCATACCTGCTGTCCACAAGACTCCCATGTGGCCACCATCTTTCTTTCCAGAGGGAGGAGGGCGGAAGGGAGCAACACCCTTTCCCCTCTGGGCAGAAATGATTGCCTGGATTAACGCATAGTCCTTTCACTTTTCTGCTCCAAGCTGCTGGGTTCTGCATTAAGCCCTTGTGCTTCTGGGGCTGTGGCCGTGCTGGAGAGCCGCTCGTGGGGGGGCAACTGGTGACCTCGGTAGGGCGTGAAGGACGGACCGGAACGCCCCCCTTCCCATGAGGTTTTAGTCGCCCCCACACTCCCGGCTCATACCTGCTGTCCACAAGGCTCCCATGTGGCCGCCATCTTTCTTTCCAGAGAGGAGAGGGCGAATGGGGCAACACCCTTTCCCCTCCGGCAGACTTGATGGCCTGGGTCAATGCATAGTCCGTTCACTTTTCTGCTCCAAGCTGCTGGGTTCTGCATTAAGTCCTTGTGCTTCTGGGGCCGTGGCTGTGCTGGAGAGCCGCTCGTGGGGGGTGACTGGTGACCTCGGTAGGGCGTGAAGGACGGACCGGAACGCCCCCCTTCCCATGAGGTTTTAGTCGCCCCCACACCCCCGGCTCATACCTGCTGTCCACAAGGCTCCCATGTGGCCGCCATCTTTCTTTCCAGAGGGAGGAGGGCAGAAGGGAGCAACACCCTTTCCCCTCCGGGCAGACATGATGGCCTGGATTAACGCATAGTCCTTTCACTTTTCTGCTCCAAGCTGCTGGGTTCTGCATTAAGCCCTTGTGCTTCTGGGTCTGTGGCCGTGCTGGAGAGCCGCTCGTGGGGGGCAACTGGTGACCTCGGTAGGGCGTGAAGGACGGACCGGAACGCCCCCCTTCCCATGAGGTTTTAGTCGCCCCCACACCCCCGGCTCATACCTGCTGTCCACAAGGCTCCCATGTGGCCGCCATCCTTCTTTCCAGAGAAGAGAGGGCGAATGGGGCAACACCCTTTCCCCTCCGGCAGTCTTGATGGCCTGGATTAACGCATAGTCCTTTCACTTTTCTGCTCTAAGCTGCTGGGTTCTGCATTAAGTCCTTGTGTTTCTGGGGCTGTGGCCGTGCTCCAAACTTAACTCTGACTTTCAGGGAGAAAGATTGGGTGGTTTACTTCTCATTGATCACTTTGTATATAGAGAGATATCGCGCGGCCGCTTACGCGGCTGCGCGGTTTTGAGAAAAAGTCCTCGTTCCCGCATACTCGAGCTGTGTTTGTAGAGGCTTCTGGTCACCGGGGTTCCATCTGGGGGAGGCGGGATGCGGCACCTACTCCATCTGGAACTTGCGGGTGAACTCGGCTCTTTTTGGAACCTGTTTTTTCTTTTTTTTTTTTCCTCCGGGATCCCGCACCCTCCATGTTTTCTTTCTCTTATGCTTAAGGCTTCAAAGATGGCGCTGGGGGGTGGGCTGTGGGCGTGACTTCCGGAATCAGAGGTTACCTGGGAGGTGTAGTCCGGCAGATTTGAGAAAAAGTCCTCGTTCCCGCATACTCGAGCTGTGTTTGTAGAGGCTTCTGGTCACCGGGGTTCCATCTGGGGGAGGCGGGATGCGGCACCTACTCCATCTGGAACTTGCGGGTGAACTCGGCTCTTTTTGGAACCTGTTTTTTCTTTTTTTTTTTCCCTCCGGGATCCCGCACCCTCCATGTGTTCTTTCTCTTATGCTTAAGGCTTCAAAGATGGCGCTGCACCCCCTGCCTCTATGGCAGACAATTTTCTTCTTAATCTCCCTCTGCTTTTGGGCATTATGGTTTGCAATATGTATACTGAGAGGCCATCATGTTTGGTCCTTAATCTACTTTCAGCACACATCTCCCATCCTGAATGATCCCTCCAACATTATTGACTTAGTGATCCCTTCTCTATCCCAGCTGCCTTCTACCCCTAACCATCATTTTATGGAATGAGCATACATGAGTATGGAATGGGTATGGGCTGAGTTCTAGTCTGTAAATTTAGGGGACTAAATAGGAACACGTGTGCCTTATTTTTCTCACCATTGAACGATCCCTCCAACCATCATTGATCCCTTCTGTATGCCAGCTGCCCCTGCTTATGGGACAGGCTTCCATTAGCCTACTGGTTTTACAGATGTTCCTCTACTCCCTGAGTTAGCTCTGCCTGACTGTAGCAAGTAGTGGTTCTTCCAGCAAGAACCTGTGATTTTGTGACCAAAAGATCTTACAGGAGTGATGGCATTGCGTTGATATTCTAGGAGGATGAGACTGTACAGCTTCATTCCTGTCTCTTTATTGGGGTTAAGGGCCTTTCCCTGCTTGGTTGGTCAGGCATCTAGCACAGAACCTGAAGTATAGCGCCCAGCCCACTGGTGATGGAAACTCAAAAGCACAAGATAAACCAGCCTGACCTTTAGAGGCCCACTCAGCCACCTGCGACGAGGACAAGCTAAGACAGGGTCTCACTTGAGCAAGATCTTGAAGGACCAGTGGACTGGAATCTGGGCTGCAGGCGGACACTCTCCAAGGAGTGCCTCCCTCCGGTTTCCTAAGGATTCACAGCAGTTGATTCCCCATGGAAACAAGCAGAAGTCTGTTTTAATCATCTGGCATTTTCAACTTCCTAATTTGTATGGGAAACTAGAGATGCAGACAGATGGAATATTCATTATCACAGAAAGCTCCAGCTGAAAGAAAATGGTTGCAACTGGCCTTCAAACTGGACACCTCAAGCATATGACTTCAGATTACTTTCCATCATCTTAAGGGCTGTCAAGGAACTTGCTGAGAATTTATTTCAGCTCAGTGCTTGGAGCAGGGTCACATGTAAGTCTGCTGTAGCTTTACTCGCTGTGGCACAGCTGGCAGGCTCAGAGGTTCAATAGATGCCCCTTATTATCTCCTGAGCCTCATGAGTATGGAATGGACATGGGCTGAGTTCTAGTCTGTGAATTTAAGGGACTAAATAGGAACACTTGCGCCTTATTTTCCTCACCAGAAAATTTCATCCCACCACTGAGCAAATATTTTTTGAACTTCTCTTGGGTGGCAGGTGTTATTGTAAGTTAGACAATAGCAGTGATTAAATTTGAAGTTTAAAATTGTTCGTGGTAGATTAATGATGAGATGCAGTGATGAACAGAAGGTACAATGTTAGGTGGTGATGAGGATTATGGAGAAACTTAAAGCAAAGGAAGTGAGTAGTTGGTGAGGACAGTTACAGATTTGAAACAGGCTGATCCTTGAAGTCCTCCCTGAATAGACTGAAGTGGGATGCTGTGCGACGCAGAAGGAAAAGTGGGATGAAGTATAATGGGAGGTTAGTGAAAGAACATTTTAAGTGGAAGCCCTGACACTGGAAACTTATAAAAAGAAATTAAAATTTTAATTCCCCCTTCTCTTCCCTTTGTTGTTGTTGTGAATTCGGGGGACACACACCTTAGTTGTGCTTGCAACACATTTTAGTTGTCACAGACTCTAAATCCAATTTGTTGTGGTGTGTTGGAAATGTCATGGTTTGTGGTAGGACCACACTGCTGGGATCATACTCAATATGTTGGGATGTTACTGGGGTTCAAACCCTATCTCCCTTATACCTGCAATACAGTGCAGATTCTCCACCTCTGAGTCATTCATTCTTGTTGCTCTGTTTTGTTTTGAGGCCACATCCGGTGGCACTTGGAAGTGACTCCTGGCTTGATGGAAGAGAACCACATGGTGATGGAGATCAAATCCAGAGCTCCTGCATTCAAAGCATGCAAAGCATGGGCTCTATCCATTGAGTTACCTCCTCCCCCATCCCCAATTGTGCTATTACTGAAGAACAATTTAGTTTGGCTGGACTCCATGAATATGGGGCTTGGGGTGCCACCAAGGAGACTTGACTGAAATTACTTGTGTATTGGAAGATATTTATCATTTAAGTTGTGTTTTAGTTACCCTGGCTGGGAAGGGATTAAAGGTAGAAAAAGTTAGAATATTGACATGATATTGATGGAAAGCCACAAAAGAATAGAATAACTGGCATTTGTTGGTGGTAGAAGGATTTGAATTCTAGTCAGTACATTATTTTGAAGGTATAGCTGACAGGATCTACTGATAGATTAGATTTAGGGTGTTAAAGGAAAGGAATCAAAGAGTACACCTATGTTGTCAGCCTGATTACCAGGAGGAATGGAATGTTCTTATTTATTTATTTATTTACTTATTTATTTATTGAATCACCATGAGAACAGTCACAAAACCTTTCAGTTCAAGACTTGGTCTGTCATACAATGATCAAACACCCATGCCTTCACTAGTGCACATTTTCCACCATCAAGAACATCAGTATACACCCCCTCCCAACCACGCTCCGCCTGTGTGGCAGATTTCCACTTGACTCTCTCTCTCTCTCTCTCTCTCTCTCTCTCTCTCTCTCTCTCTCTCTCCGTTGATCACATTCAATATTATGACAAAAGACCCAACATTGTTATTTGGAATTTTCTCCAACATTCAGACCTCCCACAAAGAGATCATTGGATAATTTGTTTTCTATTGCTGATTATGAAGAGCATATGATGTCGTGTGGCCACAGTAGCAGCCAGATGAATTTGGATTTCTGATATTTTAGTAATAAACCTAGAGGGATTACTACCAGAAGCCCCTGGGTTCCAAGATTGGTATGTGTGTCTCTGGGATCATGGCCATTCAGAAGACGGAGGAGGCGTTTGAGGGTGGCAACCCAGAGCATTTGTCATAGTGGGGAGCAGGGCCGATTCCAGACACTCCCTCCCCCCCCCATCCCATGCATCCCCACGTACCTCGTCAATGCAGTCTTATACCTTAGTATAAGTTCATTAGGCTCTAAAAGATGCAGGCCACCATGCCACCACTGCAAGAGGAGACAGGTGGAGGGACAGACACCCTTCCCCTCCCAGGGTGGCATAGCACCATAGTTAAATGCACAATCCAGAAGCATTTTGGTTGGGCATTATATTTGCTCAGATTTTCCTACCACCATTCAAGGCTGTTTTTTCAGGGAAAAATGCAGGATCATTTACTTTCCATTGATAACTTTGTGTATCAGGAAATATTATGTGACCGCGAAGTTCAGAAAATAGTCCTGGTACCCACATACCTGAGCCATGCTTGTAGAAGCTAATGGTCACCGGGACTCCATCTGGAGAAGGCAGGGAGACAGCACCTACCCTATCTGGGACCTCCCAGTGATATCGGCTCAGTATGGGACCCGGAGAATTCTCTGGGAGTTGTGGAGCCTGTTGTCTGTCTACAAGCTGTTCACTCGAGTCATGCTGAATAAGATTGGCAGAACACTACATGAAGGACAAGCATGCAAGCAATCTGGGTTCCACAAAGGATTCAGCACAATCGACCATATCCACACTATACTCAAGCTCAATGAAGTTTTTCAGGAGTTCAAGATGCCGCTCTGTCTAACCTTCATTGATTTAAAGAAGGCCTTTGATTCTGTTGAGACTGAAGTGGTCATTGAAGCCCTAGCCAAACAGGGAATTCAAACTCAATACATCAGGCTCCTCTGTGAGCTGTATTACGAATTCACTACCAGGATCTCACCATTCTACAAGGAAGTGAACATCGATGTCAAGAGAGGGGTTCAGCAGGGTGATACCATTTCACTAAAACTCTTCCGTGCCACCCTCGAGAATGTCATATGATAACTGGAATGGGAAGGAATGGGAGTGATGATAGATGGTAGGCAACTATACCCCTCTGCTTCGCTGATGACATTGTTCTAATAACACTGAACATTAGCCAAGCTGCACAAATGCTGACCAACTTTGACCATGAGTGTGGAAAGTTTGGACTACAGCTGAATCTCACAAAGACATTGTTTATGAGAAATGGTCTGGTTCCTGATGTTCCATTTGCTCTCAATGGAATGAACATCTCTAAATGCAACAGTTATGGTTGCTAGGTTGAGAAGTCAACATGACGAATGACCTGGTACTTGAGTTGCGCAGGAGGAAGAGAGCATCTTGGAATGCCTTCCAGAGTGTAGAAGAAATAGCAAAGAGGACAAAGAACCTTTGGCTCCGGGCACATCTCTTCGATTCCACTGTTGTTCCTGAATTAACATACACCTCAGAGACCTGGGCCCTATGAAAACAGGATGAGAACACTATTTGGGTCTCCCAAAGAGGAAATGAAAGAGCAATGCTTGGAGTATCATGCTTCACTCAAGTGAGAGAAAGAATCGGAGTTCCTACCTCTGTCAATGATCAAGAATCAGGGATGTGGTCTTGTTTGCCAAGGCATTGAAAATCAGATGGGCTGGACACGTAATGAGATTTGGAGATGACTGCTGGACTAGAGCCATTACTGACTGGATTCCACGTGATGTCAAAAGATCACGTGGCCGCCCACCTACTTATCACTCTGAGGTGGTCAGACTTCTTCGTCAAGAGTCTAAATGATTGGTTTTGAGGCTCTTCATGTTCCTAGAATGAGCAGACGCCATTAGGCTACACCAGCACGGGACAGGGACGAATGGAGATGTTACTGACACATGCTCGAGCAAATAGATGAGTGATGGATGTCAAGTGATCAAGTGATCAAGTGATTTTTGTTTGTGGGCCACACCCAGGAGTTCTTAGGGCTTAGTCCTGGTTCTGCACTTTGGGATCACTCCTGACAAGTTTGGGGACAGTATGGGATGCCAGGAATGGAACATGGGTTGGCCATGTGCAAGGCAAGCACCCTATATACTGAACTATTTCTCTAGGCTCAAATTATTTCATTATTAAATGAAATAAATGAATATTAAATTAAATAGATTGATTTCTTCTGTCTTCAAGTAAACTAAGAGGCGTGATTACTGTAGATATTATTTAATGAGAATCTGAGATGATTGAGAAGTAAATAACTCACTTTCTGTGCTTTGTAGGAATGTAGCACTGTTTTCCTGTTGCTCATCGATTTGCTTGAGCAGGCACCAGTAATGTCTCTATTGTGAGACTTGTTACTATTTTTGGCATATCGAATACATCATGGGTAGTTTACCAGGCTTTGCTGTGTGGGCAAGATACTTTCATTAGCTTGCTGGGCTCTACAAGGGGGTGAAGGAATCGAACCCAGGTCAGCTCTGGTTGGCTGCACGCAAGACAAACGCCCTACCTGCTGTGCTATCGGTCCAGCCCCTTTGTGAGTCCCTGTTCCTGTCCTCCGAATGTTCATCGATTTGCTTGAGTGGGCCCAGTAACGTTTCCATCGTAAGACTTGTTGTTATTGTGTTTGGCATATTGAATACATCATGGCAAGGCAAACCTACTGCTGTACTATTGCTTCAGCCCAAAGTATAAATGTAGGCTAAATTTTCATCTCTGACCTCCCTCCTGTGTCAAGATGGGTATCTAAATACAAGCAGCCAAAAACTCAAAGCTTCAAGCAGCAAACTTTGGAACAAGTTAACAGACTCTACCTAACAGGAAAAATCATTATCAATGGAGTGATCAACATTCAATAAATATTATTCAATGGCCATTTTCCTTAAAATCAAGCAGGCTTATATGAAAACGATTTCTCTATTAGTAGTTCCTGACAATATGCCCAAGGGGAAGACTTATCACTCTGTCTGCAAGCGAATTCCTGTGTCCCAGAGCTCTGAGCACCTGGGAACAGCATGCCCCCAACAGTGCCATGAGCCTTCATTCAGGAGGTGAGCCTGTGCTTGTCCTCAGCACCCACCTACTGGCCACCAGAACTTGACTCTCTGTCACTTGTACCTTTCAAGAACCCAAGAGTGTGTCCTTTTCTCCTCTTCCACCACGAACCCTGAGCTCTGAGCAACAGCGAGGCCCATGGTGGTGGCACTTATATTCCACTCCATCTCATACCAGAGAACAGCCTATTTCCCTTAATGGGAGAACAGGTGGAATCTAGTCTACGGAGCTTCCACTGAAGACAGTCAAACAAGGTTAGACTCACAGGCACACACACACCCAAGCGTTAGTTTACCTAATTGCTGGAGGACATGAAATATGTAATGAAAATGTTGAAAAGGAAAAGCCAGGAACAAACGTAATTAAACTGCATGCTAAAGCTCTGTCCCAACCCCAGCCTGTGTGTGGAATGCAGAGGGCACCCTGCTTGTGCAATCCTGACACACACACACTCACCTGCAAACTTCCTACTCTGCCCGCTGGCAGGCCAGAAGCCTGATCGCTTCTTGGCCTTTTGGTTAAGATCAAGTGCTCCTTTGTAAGAATAGGCATTATTATCTAATTGCATTTAATTTTCTAACAGGATTTCCAGGGTTCACAAATTTATAGAATGGCTTTGTCATTGGAACGTATCAAATAGAAAGTACATATCCACTGCCGATTTACTCTTTCTTTTTGGGAAAATTTAATGGTGCTGGGTTCTAAGTGGTTTTGTCTTCTCCACTATGTATGTTGCAATGTTAATGCCCAATGTGGTTAAATAAGGATGCCTGTGTAACTCATGGTATTGGAGGGCACACTGAGAGGTTGGTAGTTGGCAACTCAGGAGAGGGCTACCACTAGACCTTAACTACTTGGTACTATGATCTTGGACTTGCCAGCCTTCAGAACGGTAAGGAGGAAATGTTTGTTAGCAAGTCACCCAGTTTATGGTATTTTGTTCTAATGGACTGAATGAACAAAGGCTAGAGTTAGAGAGTACCTGTGATGATTGGTGTAGAGAAAGCTATGGGAACGATAGCAATTATACTTAGATCCATTTGATGAAGCTTTCTAGATCCCAAATAGCTATCAGAGTCAGTTGTAAATTGGAAGTGATAACACTTAGCTTCCAAGGATGTTGAGGCTCTGGCTTATAACAGTCATCAGTAAATCTTAATTCACTTTCTTTTGTCTTGAGGGTAAAAACTCTGTATTGCCAGTCATTCTACTTTAGTTAGTTCAAGATAAATAGACTTAATTCTAGATTCAAATTTAGGCACTTTATATATTAATATTTCTAAGGTGCTGGAGACTTATGGGTCAGGTTAATAAAATTTATGCTGTAATGTAGAGCAGCACTCCCAAGTAAAAATTTAATATGAAGAATGGTGTCTTTATTTTTAAAAAGATAACCCATAACATTCAAAGAAAAAAAATAAGTATAATGTAAGCCACATAGGTAATTTTAGGTTTTCCAGTACTTATCTGGGGGAGAGAGATGATGTTTGGGCCACACCCAGCAGTGCTCAGGGACTCTTCCAGATCTACACTCAGGAGTGATGCCTGAAGGGTCTCAGGGAACCATATTACGGTGCCAGGGATTGAAAAAGGATTGTGACCAGCCTCAAGCATGACAAGTGCCTTACATCCCGTATTGTCCCTCATCCCTAGTGGCCCCATTAGACTTTTGCTTTGTTTTCCCCACCCCACATCTGGCAGTGCTCAGGGACCACTCAAACTCAGTGCTTGGTGATTACTCTTGATGGTATGCAGGGGAACATATGTGGTGCCAGGGATCAAACTATGGTAAGCATGCAAGGCAAGCACCTTATCCACTGTATCCCTATACTATCCCTCTGTGACATAGTGCCTTTATTATTTTTTTGAGTGCCTTTATTTTTAAGAAGTAAAAATAAAACAATTCAATAGAATTAATATCAATATAACCTAACAGAGACAAAGCATTACTCTTTCAACATATAACCAACATAAATAAATTTATTGTTTTATTTTTAACTAATTCTTTGAAATCCAGTGTGCATTTTATATGTTCAGAACATCTCAGTTCAGATCAGCACAATTTCAAGACAATGTGGTTAGCCACATGTGACAAGTGATTATCATATTGGCCTGTGCCATTCTGGTGGTCACTGAGATGCCTTTTCTTCTCCTGTTTTATTTTTGTGAACCTCACATTCAACTGCAGAAGCATGGTGTGTTTTCAGTCAAGCTCAGATACTACTTGTTCTTCCAGTTTATATAGCAAGTAGTTATGTGGTTGCTATTCCTGTACATGCTGGAAAGAGAGCCTCTCAGACTGTCTTCATGCACTAACCACTTAAAGACAAATTAGCCTATGAGTCTTCTGGTTACCTGTTCTTAGTTTTCATTGGCAAAAACACAACCTAACTAGACCCACAAACTAAAGAGCCAACACAAAGCTTCAGTTTGTGGAGGTGGTCATGTAATGTTCACACGAAAAAAATTATTTTGTTAGAAAAGAAAGAAAGGTAATATTGTAATGCAATTTGTGATTAAAAAAACTATAAAAAAGTATAAAATCATGAAGGATGGCATTAATAATGGGAGTTGTTGGTGGTGGTCTTCTAGGAAATATCTCATAAAGAAAATAAAAAACAAGGGATGACTACCTTGAAAACCAGTGCTCTTTGTCACAGAATAAATGGGAACTTTGCTCCATAATAAATGGGTATTGAGTTAGCAAAATGATTTCATGTACTTTTGCTAAAAAGTCATGATTCTGATGTACAAAATTTTCCCCTGACTCCAGAATGTTACTGTTGTTTGTTATCCATTGGAGAGGGTTGTTGCAAGCTGTATTATTCTAAGTACTTTAAATGTATGTATGTAGTATTGTTTTTTAATTGAATCACTGTGAGATAGAGCATTACAGAGCTGTTCATGATTGGATTTCAGTCATAAAATATTCCAACACCCATCCCTTCACCAGTGTAATTTCCTAGCACCAATGTTCTCAGTCCCCATCAATCTCCCCCTCCTCAATCTTCCTCTATGGCAGGCACCTTTCCTCTCTCTCTCTTTCTCTCTCTCTCTCTCTCTCTCTCCCTCTCTCCCTCTCTCTCTCTGTCTCTCTCTCTTTCTCTCTCTCACTTGCTCTCATTTTAGGGATAGCACAGCGGTAAGGCATTTGCCTTGCACGCAGCCAACATGGCCGACCCAAGTTCGATTCCTCCGCCCCTCTCGGAGAGCCCGGCAAGATACCAAGAGTATTGGATATGCCAGACACAGTAACAACAAAGTCTCCAATGGAGACGTTACTGGGCCCGCTCGAGCAAATTGATGATCAACGGGAGGGCCTTTACTTTACTTTATGATTTGCAATACAGATGCTGAAAGGTTATCATATACATCCATTTACCTACTTTCAACACTCAGTTCTTGTCCAGAGTGATCATTTTCAACTATTGTTGTCATAGTGGACCCTCCTCTTATCTTAACTACCCTCCACTTCCCCGCCCTTGATTTGTAGTAATTTCCAACCACTGACCAGTCCTCCTAGCTCCTGTTTTTTCTGGCCTTGGATAATAAGTCTCTGTATGTATTCATTTAAGACTTAAAATAGTTCCAGCCCTCCGTTCATAATTCTGATAGGTTTGAATCTTGGCTCTGTTGCTCGACTCTTAGGAAGCTCTCTGAACATCAATTTTCTTTCTTTTTTTGAACCTCAATTTTCTTTTCTTTTTTTTTAATTGAATCACCATAAGATACAGTTACAAAACTTTCATGTTTGAATTTCAGTCATACAATGATCAAACACCCATCGCTCCACCAGTGCACATTTTCCACCACCAATGTACCCAGTGCTCTCCCCCCCACCCCACTTCCCAACTCTCCCCCTGCCTTTATGGCAGACAATTTCTCCCATACTCTCTTTCTACTTTGGGGCATTATGGTTTGCAATATAAATATTGAGAGACTCAATTTTCTAATATATAAAGCGTACAATATGTGGACTATCAATGACTTACCACTTAAGACTGTTGTCAAATAATAATAATTTGAGCACATATGTGAAATGTATATAGAACAGTGCAAGACCCATAGCAAACTCTCAAAAAAACCACCTTTATCACTGGGACAGTTACTTTACAAACTTGAGAAACAGGCAGTGGAGAGGCCACAGAATTATGATTACTAAAATGTTATTAATGTATAGTGCTTTTCATCTATAAGAGTCACTACTTCTCTAGTCTACATGTTAGAAACTTTTGGAGGCTCATTCAGCCTTTAAGACAGTAGAGAACTCTTCTGAATTTTCTTGATAAAGAGCTTATTCCAACGTAACTAATATTTAAAAAGTAATTTGTGCAAGGGTAATAGCATGTACTTTAGAATATATAGAACTCTACTATTTTATTAAAAATGGATAAAAATTTAAATGCAAAAATAAATAATAAAATATAAAAGTGCAAAAATGTGAAGAGAAAGAATATATTGTATTACTAGTTTTGTGCATCTGCTCAAGGTATTGCATAAATACTCAAGTTTATACATATACTCACACACTTTCAAACATTTAATTAGTGAATATACTTAATGAGAATCTGATACTACTCCAAAGCTCTAAATATTTTTAATGATTAGGGTAAGCTTAACTTATGAGCATTGACTGTTTCTCCAGGGACCCTCTTATAATTCTTTTTTTCTATTGGTTGTCTTAATGATGCTCTTTGGCATTTGCTGATAAATGCCTTAGGAAGGTGGGTAATCTGGGAGAGGTGGGACAGTGGGTAAGAAGAGAAATCAAAAACAGGAAGGTGAAACTGATTAGTTGTCCCTACTGGTGTCAAATGAGACTCTCAAATTTTTAAATTACTATAGTTAAATTCAACAACCACTCTGCCAGAAGTTTGTTGCTTTCTCCCATTTTATAGATAAACAGAAGTCGTAGAAGAATTAAGTAGCTTGCCTAAAGTAACCATAAAATCAAGGAGGCAGAGTTCAAACTCATGTCTGACTAGTATCAAAATCCCAGCCCAATAGAAGACAAAGCAGCTTTTGATGAGGTAGAGACTCAATGGCCAATTGTTTTAGCTGCTCTAAGGAGTTTGAATTGAAATCAGAAAGAACAAATACGACATCAAAAGCAACACCCAGGAGGCAGATACCTCTCTGGGTACATGGACTGCTGTCTAGGTCACAGGTTCACAGAGGTCACATCTAAGACAAATCTAGGTAATGATTTGGATGCAGAAAACAGATGCTTTGAAACTCACTGTGGTCCACCACCAGAAACCCCCTTTTTTGTGGATAAGTGGATATTGGTTCTCACTTGGAGCACATAAGTAGGATTTTTAAAAAACTAAAACTTCTGAATAAAAAGATGAGATATGTTCTTCATTTCTGGTGTTGCAATTGTCTTACTCAATTTGGGCTATTATAAAAATTATCATTGGAATGGGACCTTATTAAAAATAGACGTTTTGGGGTGGTGAGGAATGGTTGTTTGGATCACACCTGGATATACTCAGGCTAACTTCTGACTCTGTGTCCAGGAATCACTCCTGATGATGCTCAGGAGACCATATGTAGTGTCTGAAACTGCATGAAGGGCAAGCATCTTTACCCCTGTAGTAGTGTTGACTGCATGAAGGGAAAGCATCTTTACCCCTGTCCTATCAGTCCTCCTTCCTTTAAGTTTTAGAGTCTAAAAGTTTAAGAGAAATTAAGGTGTTAGTTCATTTTTTGATGAGACCCCCTCTTCCTGGCTTCTTGGCACAAGACAAAGCAAAAGTACAAACTATTATTCCTCCTTGTATAAGGACACCAATCCCTTCAGTGGGAATCCATGGCATATCCTCACTTAAACCTAATTATTTTCCCAGATCCCAAATATTATCAATTAGGGAGAAGGAGTAAGGTTTCAATGTATGACTTTTGAGAAGACACCAACTTTATTTAGTCTCTACCATGAAATAAGAAAATCATGCATGCATAGCGTTTAGCAGTTGGCAAAGGAAGTTCGCATCAGTCACCTCATTTGTGCTTCAGAGTTTTTCTGGGTGAGTTAGCTATTTTTATTTCCCCTGCTTTACAGATGACAAAGCCTTGTCGAGAAGGCACCAGTGATTTCCCCAAGGTCACACAACTAGTGTGAGGCAGGGGTGGAGAACAGTGTCAGAATTTCTCATTCCCAAGCCTGTGCTCTTTCAGCTGTAGCACCAGGCCATTTTGCTGCAGGTGTTAACAGCAGCAAAACCAAAGCAGAAGCTACACTGATGCTGAAGTAATGTTCTACTTTGTGTCAGTCTTGTTGAAAACATTCTGCTTATTTTACAGCCCTGAGAAAATGAAAAACTATTGGGGCCCACTCACATCCTAGGATCAGAGAGTGAGTACTTAGTGCTTGACAGATTGAGTATTTAAACTAGGAATGACAGAGCTAGAGAATACGCTCTTATTAAACCTTCAGCTCCAGTGGCTTTTGAAATGGTTGTCATGTAAGATGAAAATACTGTAAGATATGATTGTTGAGACTTCAGTCAGAAATGGGTTTCTTGCCCTTTAAAAGCATTAGTACCCTACAATGTACCCTATTGAAAGCTCTAATTTTTAGGCACTGCAGATGGAGGACAGATGTTTCTTTATTCTCTGAAAGGTCCACTCTATGTTGCTGACCATAATAAGATTGTATCTTATTCTGAACATTTCAGTAAAATGACATCGGACAGATCATCTCAAATGAAAGCCAAATCAAAGGGGTTATTGCATAGATCTGATGAAAACAAGAACAGGATGTTACTCAGTGGTTTGGTGGGAACTTTTCATTTCAGAGTGCTTTCTGAAGCACACAGACAGTTCCAGAAGACTTCTACCCTGAAATTCAACATAAAGTCAGAAAATTGCATGTACATCTGATCAAGGCCTATGTGATAGGGTAGGGTTGTGGGGTGGGGTGCGGGGGAGTTAAGTTTGAATAACAATACTTAACTCAAATATGACATTCAGATAAATAGACACTTTCTGTGAGGTCAATAATTATTTTAAAACTTGAGAGAACATTAAATGCCCATTGGGGAAGGTGGTCAAATTGTTTAGGTATATTTGTTGTATTTGGGAGTTATAATTATCACCTGTGAAAAAGAGTTTTAGAGTCATACACAAGTGCTCTTATGTTTCAACCAAGCTGAATTTCTGGGTAGGAAGCCCATGTGTATTCCATAGAGACTCATAGCATCTCAGAGTATAAATCAACTATACTGTCACCCAAATCAATGTTCCCAGCTTTTCTGAAAAGTAAATGAGGCCCATAAAGGGTTAACAACTGAACAACTTCAAGGACATTCCCTTAAGACTTAAATGACTCCCTGTCAATTGTTGTTTATAGATCTGGCTGAGTTTTGGCATCATATTTAAGAATGCAAACTCTGAGTTCAGATCTAGATTCTGAACCAGATTACTTGCCTTACCAGTTGAATTTGGGGAAAACGTTGAATTTATTATTTTTCTGAAGAACACACATAAGATTTTTTTTCTTCAGGGACTTGGAAGATGACTCTTAAAGTGATTGCCACATTAGCACACGACCAGGAGTTCTAACCTTAGCTGATGCTGCCACAGAACAACCCCGCTGTTGATGATTTCTGGAGAGGATCTGACAGAAGATTCATAGATTACAACACCTTAGGCAACTGTGACGCATTGATCTAGGACCCCAGAACAGGGGTAAAATTAAAGAGATTTTCTTCCTTTAACATCTTCATTCCCGTTATCCCCTTGAATAATAGACTTGAAATTCTGCCTCCTCTTGCTCTTTCGTTGTCTCAGTGACTGAACAGTTCATCTACAAAGGCATCCATTAGTAGTTTCTGGCATGTACACTTGCCCTTAAGCATTTTGGCTGATCCATTGGTCCCAGGACAAAGACTGACATTCTACTATTCCTTCATTCTGTACTTCAAATGTCCTAGGAACTGTATTCACTGAAGAGAATAAAATGATAATCAATGCTAGGTGTGGTCCTAGTGACCCTGCACAGCTAGGGCCACCTACAGATGACAAAGCTTCATGGTTTCAACAAGTCTTAGCACTGAGCCATATGGCTTGATTGGTGAAGTATCTCTGGGAGTCACCCCTCGGTCCTAATTAGCATTGGAGAGGGTTGTTGTAGCTTCCGCCCCACAAGAAAAATAAAGATGAACAGAATTTGATCAATAATTTTGTGAGAAGGAAATCTGTAAAGAACCTCATCCATTTCTAAACGGATTAGGAATATAAGCACCTAAACCCAAACTGGTGGGGAGGAAGGTGACGAGAATAGGTTTTAGAGAAGAGACAGAACAACTCAGTCTCGAAGAGTGAAGTTATAGCAGACATAGCTAACAGCTAATAAGGAGACTACTAAGAAATAAAAACATGGGCAAGGGAGTGGCACTTTGCATAGGTCTGGTGTGGAGGACAGCATGCAGTTCCGAATGGTGGGCCTGCTGGAATGTCCACAGGAAGGCCAACACTGCCCAGAGGACTTGGATTCCAGCCAAGAGAAAACCTTAGGGGTCGTGTCACTTTGCTGCTTTATTAAATTACACCAAGCACAAAAGGGCAAGTACATTCACCTGCCTAGTGAGTCATGGATAAATAACTGTGTGCCCATATTTCCTTCTTCAATGCTGAGGGGAGCATCTTGCATAAAGGGGGCAGTGTGAAAGGTCAGCATGGTTACGCTCATGATGCTGGCATGTTGTCTGGATTTGGATTTCCTTTTTTTCCAGTTTCGGTGATCTCAGTCACACAACATAGCTCAACCGCACGACATGGCTGTGGGATAGCAGGTAAGAGGTGACAGTGATGAGGTACAGGTCACTTTTTAGCCTGGGTCTTGGACAGGGTCAGGAGTTGTCATGCTTTTTTACAGTGGGGAACCTGAAATGCATTTGTTGCACACAACATGGCCACCTGATTGATTTCTGGAAACCAGGAATGCTTCAAGGGATTGCCCATCCTCTAGTTGCGCAGCCTTTTTGTGTTAGGAGAAGGTATGAGGGAAGGAGAAGATGCGTGCTCCTGCTGGGCTACCTATTTTCCATGTAGTGTACATTTTTCATTGGGAGAAGAACATCCCTGTGAATGTACGAGCAGGTGGATAGATAGTCACTTACAAAACAGTTCAAAATCAGGCACTTAGACCTCAAGTCAACCTCAGGACTCTCCTTGCTAGGTTGTGAGTCTATAAGACTTCAGGGACCCTAAATATGTACCTCTTCTGACTTGGCCATCTTGTTCCCAGAGCAGATGAAGAGCTAGTGCTACAAAGAGGAAAATAGCAAGCATCTTCTTTTAGCACAGAGAAACAAGAGTGCAGACACTAATCTGAAAGGGTATGTTTCTCAAGCAAGATATTCCACTCTCTGGGTAAGAAATACTTAGTAGAGACAATAAGATTTAAGCACCCACCAGCACTGGATAAGGGGAAGCATTTTTGTTTGTCTGGAGGCACATGTAGCAGTGCTCAAAGTTTACTCTTGACTCTGCATTCAGGGATCTATGGGGAACCATATAGAGTGCTAAAGGTCTAGCATGAGCAGCAGTGTGCAAAGCAAGTGCACTACCCACTGTACTATTGCTTAAGTTCCAAGGGGCAGAATTTTGCAACATCATAGAATCTTCCTACACCCTATGATTTTTGCTTCTATGATGGTGGGGCCCTGTTTCTCTCATCCCCTTTAATCCCACTGTATCCTAAAACTTAAAAATTTTAAAATCATTTAAACATATTCTTATTTGAATCACTATGATTTCTAATACCATTCATGGTATAACCCCCATTCTAGTCCCCACATCCTCCACCTGAATGTCTACTTCTCAGCCCAACCCCCAGTAAGTTTTAGCCACTGTGTCATCATCCAAGGCTCTAAGTATCCTCAATATCTTAAGAGAGCCTCTGGAGATTTGCAGTAGCATTATATTTGTATTACCAAATTGACACAGAGGGACATAGGCTCCGAGATAAGATTATTCAAGCAGACTTATTGGTGGTGGGGCTCCAATCCAGGCTGGCACCGAGCACTTTCCCAGGGGCCAAGGACAGCCTGGCTCCAACTAAAACAATGGCATTGCTTTGTCTTATTCAGGCACAGCTGAGCCCAAGCTTTGGCCTTGAGCTACACTGGGCTCAGCAGGACAGTTGGAAGCACCCAGCAGGCAGAAGATGCCCACCATGAGTCAGGAGAGCTGCTGGGCACTAGCTTAAAACAGGCATCTATTTGGAACTGCACGCTTCGTGCAGAAAGGAGCCTGGAGGCCTCTCTCCAAGTAGGGCCCAGCTGGCTGACTGGATATTTAGGACCCAGAAAACAGAAAACTGAGAACTTAAAACAAAGTCATTTATTGGCTCTTCACTCTGAAATGGACATCAATGGTAAGGAATCTGCCTCAGATTTCACACTCTGGTATCACAGCCCAGAAAGAGCCCTGTACCTCACAGATCACTGTTTCACCTGTGTATTCTCAGGCAGTTCCTCCTTACTGGGAACTGAAACCTGAGCAGCAGAAGAGCACTCCAGGGAACATTCCCCTACACGGTATCCTAGCTGGCTGCTCCTCAGGGTCCGCCTACTCTCCTGATAGGAAGGCACCACAGAACCACCTTTGAAAATAATTTAATCCCTCTTTCACTTGTTATGAAGGCTTGGGTTCCTTAGTGAATAAAAGTCCTGATCATGTGTTATAAAAGTGAATCATTTCCAAAGTTAAAATGATAAATGCGTGACATACTCAAGTTCTTAAGAAAATCACTCAGTAGTCAATCTCATCAACATTTCCCACTCACTGAGCATTTCATGGCTTCCAAACAGTAGAATTGGAAAGCGCAATAGGGCCCAGGAAGGCAGCTCGCTGTTGGGTGAGGACCATGAGTTTATTGACTCCACAGACTTTACAGAAAACAGAAGCCTCACGAGGATACCAGTCAGAATCCCAGAAGGCGCAAGCACTCCCCCTCATTCTCTCCTCTGTGAGATGACCTCCAGCATCCACAACTGTAGAATAACACTGTTTTGTCCTTCTTCAGGTAGTTTAGGTTTATCATGTCACACTAATCCTGGTGCTCCCATTCTTTTGTTTATTTGTAACTACTTCTCTATGCTCTCTTCCCCAAACAGTTAATCAGCTTATTCCACTAATCAGATTATGTTAATTTAAGGTCAGGTCTTTCTAGGATACTGAACTTGTATTATAAGTTAATATTGCCTTTCTCCTCTCCTTAGTCTTTTGAACAGTTTACCTTAAAGCAATGTCCTTTCTGTATGGACACAGGAAGACAGTTAATATTATGCTTTGTAACTTGGGAGTTGATTGACTCTGAATAATATTTACTCCTGGGCATCTGCTTTCTTGACTCAGTTGCCTTTAGTTCCTAATGAGGGACTGAATGGACCCAGGGCAAGCTGTGAACTTCCCTGGCATCGAGATAGGCCAGGCCAAAGCGCCACAATACTCAACTATAAGTTGAGGGCATGGTCATAGAGAAATGCTGTCATGATCCAAAGGTAACTATGAGACTAGGACCCTGCTGGGGCTAGTAAGACTAATCTGGCCTGAGGACTGCAGAATATATAGTGAGATGTTCTCAGGAAGAACCACACTGTTTTAAGTTTATATCTCTTACTGTGCTCATACAGAATGACATTGCTAGAAATATTAGAAGTAGATTTACTACAACTATTTAAGTAGATTACTAGCTGAGGAAAGAACATACCCTTGTTGGGATTCCACCCTTGAGCAGGTCTCCTATTAATCTGGATTAATCTCTTTAGATGAGATTTTATCCTTGAGTTAATCTCCTGGAGGAGTGGTCTTACCTCTCTTTGTTGATTTGTCTTTGTGTCACCACCCTGTGTGATTGCTATATTAACTAAGACTGTAAGATTGGAAGGAGCTCAGGCTCCAGAGATCCAGAGTCAGAGTGAGAGGGGCTCAGGCTTGAGAGAGAGAAGCAGAAGGGGAGTGAAGATTGGAATAAACTACAATTGATATCGACCAGCCTGGCCCTCGTTTCTTCCTTTGTTTGCCCTTGGCCAACAGTTGTCCTGATCAAGGTCACACACAGTGGCTCAAGAGCACCAAACATGGCGGTGAGATAGAACCATCCAGAAAGCCCGTAAACACACAACCTTCAGCGTGCTAAGATTTTACACACAACCTTGCCCAGATCCCTGAACCTCAGTTCACTGGAGCGACATGTTAATTTCCTACAGAGCTTTTCAGAAATGGGTTCAGTCAGAGCTGTTGCTGATTATCTGAGGTAGGAACCCTTTTCTCTGGTTCATTAACAGTTTTGTAGGGGAAAAAAAAAATCTCAGTGTCTACTCTAAGATGGCAGAATCAGACTTAGCACCAGAAAGAAAAAAGAGAAAATGGCCCATTTCTTTCATCTTCTAGTTTCTAGAATTTAAAAAACAAGGTATCTGGGACAGATTCACTTGACTCATCATTATCTTCCTTGTTTTCAGAGCTCACAGCTCAGTGAGGTGGTGGGAGTGGGGAGTGGGAGGTCATCTGAGAGCTGTGGTCCCCCATGAAAATGGGGCTTAGAAATTGCACTGGGGCCACTCACAGTGGGTCTGACATGCAACTTTCCTTATATGGCAGGTGATCTGAAGAACCTGAGGGCCGATATCAAAGTAACCATGCTACAAGTAGAGGGGTCTTGAAATCTTGGGTTGAGACTTTCTCTGTTCAACAATACACTTGGTCAGAAAGAAATGCCAGGAAGGATTGGTCCTAGTTGGGGATGAGGAACACATCTTATCTGGAGCACTGAGTGAATTCAAAAAGGACAGCACAACCCGTCCCTCCTCCTCCCTCTCCCTAAACATCTAAATCAGCAGGCCAGATTTAGCCTAAATTGTGATTGGTAGTCATTTTGCAAGTCTGAACCATAAGCCAGCATTTCCCTGTAATAAAACTAGGGGAGTTAGACTGAAGCTGCAATTCCGTTAGTATAAGCTGCAAATGACTACCAGCCTCATCTATGCTTAGAAATCAAGCCCCTCCACCCTTTCTTTTTAACAGGGCTAGGGTCTTTATCCAGCAGCTTTCTTAGGGGCAGTGAATTGCTGAATTCATTCTTCTAAGGAGAACAAAATTCCATCATTCTTAGTGATCATGCTGTCATGATCCAAAGGTAACGACGAGACTAGGACCCTGCTGGGGCTAGGAAGACTAACCTGGCCTGAGGACTGTTTGAAGTTTGAACATTAAAAATAGATAGTAAGGGATAGAGACATAATTCTGGGGTTAAGGACATGCCTTGCATGCAGCCAGCCCTGATTTGATCCCTGGCACCACAAATGGTGTCTGGTATAGCCCTGGTGAACCCTGAGTTCTGCTAGAGTGGTCCAAGTGAAACATGGCTTTGGTTTACTATTTGGGAGTACAATGGAGATGAGAAAGAAGGAAAATCTCTTTATTTAAATTCCCTCTCAGGGGATCCAGCTCAAAGCCTCATGCTCACCAAGATGCCTTAAGCCACTGAGTCATCTTTCAGACCCTCTCAGGGCCTGGATGTGTCTCAAGTGGCAGACCACATATCTTGCATGTGTGATCCCTGGGGTTTGTTCCCTGGCACCACATGACCCTGGAATAGCACAGGTTGTATCCCTGGTGGGAACACCACCCCCACTCTGTATTTTAAAAATCAACTACAGCATTTCAAAATACATGAGTCCGGGGCCTGAAGAGAGCAGAGAGACTAATGCAGGCTGTAGCCCTGACAATGGTTCGAAACCTAGCACTGCATATGATTCCCTGAACACTACTAGGCACTCACCAAATGTGCCCCTCCGCCCCCACCAAATACATTAGTCATTTTAGTGATTATACTAATGGCATTTAGAGTCATATATCTGTGGTGGACCAAAGGTAGTTCAGAATATTTAATATGCCTGTTATAAAGTACAGAAGACTCCATTAGATGTAGACATCCTTGGTGGTGTCATGACCCATCACTTGTCACACGATCTTGGCAGTGTGCACCTTATAAGCAGCAAAGATTTGGTGGTAAAGTCTCTCCTGTTCAGAACCTAACTGTACTAATAGCTTTATAATTTAGTCTATAATCTAGCACATCATTTAACTTGCCTGAACTTTCCCCATAAAATGAACATAATACCAACCTTAAAAAGCTTTCAGTACTTTTATCAAGTCTAGCAGATGATTTAGTAGTTCACAGTAATGTCACTTGTTGAAGATATCTCTCTTAGAGCCTCATTTAAGAGTTAATGAGATAAAGATCTAAAATGATTTTGGTCCAGTTACACTGCACAGAAAGGTGTTATTACCAGGATGCAGCTAAAACAAATATTATTGCAGAGAATATTTAGAGAATGCACAGGACTAGGAATTATGGAGGCTGTTGGCTCTCCCAGTAGACTTCGGTTTAAAAGAGATTCAGCCCAGTCGAGAGATAAGAGTACTCAATGGGATCTAGCAAAACCAAGTCTGCTTTCTTTCCCTCAGTGGATTTATGATCTTGTACAAACCATTTGTTCTTCTTCAGAAAGTTCTCCATGGTTCCTTTCCAAGTGGAAAATTGTACAGTTCTAGAATTACATTAGCTGAAGGAATGAAAGTAAAATACATAGGAAGTGATTAATTGGTCCAGGACAACTAGGATTAAATGGGGCAGGGCAAGGGTTGGCTTATAGCCAATAGGAAGAGACTAATGAACTCTGAAACGTCAGGGAATCTTCAAACTTCAGGGCTGGTGAGAGAGGAAGTGTTTTGACTTTCTTACCTAAACCTCTGTAGAGACAGGTCATGCACAACTGTGGGTTGAATCTCATCGTTCTGAGGGACAGTCAGAAGACCTTGGAAAGTTATTGTCAACTTTCTCATCTGTAACATGGGACTATCACCCCAAATAAGATGGTTGGGTTGATTGGAGATGGAGCACATACATGACCTCATACAGTGCCTGGCAGATAATAGAGATATTAAGTCCATTCTCTGCAGCAGTGGGCTCCAAGCCAAAAGTAGCACACACCAAATGCCAGCATTCATATCTTTTCTCAATATGAATCCACTAATGAGGTTTGTGATGTTCTGACCAGATGATGTAAGTCCAGCAAATTGTCCTCATGTACACCGATATATTCTCATTGACTGGACATATGCAGGCCTTCCTGTTCCTCAGAGAACTTCCTGAGACTGACAATTCTAAACAGTGTGACAGAGAACTGCTCTTTTTCCCCCTTACCAATGTAAGTAGTTTCTTTGTTGCATAGTGAAGACAGTGTGTGAATCCATACTAGAGAAGATACTCTTCCACACAAGTGACATTTGGTGTACCCCACCCCTCAACACACATTCAAACATTAGCCTGAGGGACTAATTTCAAAGAAACAGTAGATCCACTGACATAATTGGAAATAAGGGGCCAGTTTCACACTAGTGGAAACTGTGTAGAACTCCAGTTTCCACACATACTTCCGTGGATAAGCTAAGGAAACTGCCATACTCCCCTTTACTCATTGACTTTGGCTCCTGTTTGAAACTGTAACTAGAAAACACCTTCTAAAAAGGGAAACTCTTGACATGTGAAAGACATTTATATTGGTGATTATAAATTTGAACATCCTCCTTAGCATATGGGTATTTAGTATTCTAAGAGATGTAGTGAAGTGATGGGGAGGGTATGTAGGACAATGAGGCAAATGCCTACAGACCTAGGAAGGCAGAGGGTATGAGCAGGAGTCCGGAAAGGAGGTTAAAAGAAGACTGTGTATTGGGGGTGTTGGAAGTGCTGTGAGAACCCTACAATCCCACATCCATTTGTCTCTCCACTCAACCATTGTTATCCTCATTCTTGTTGAGAGTTTTGTGTTTGTGTTTGAGCATCGCCTCAAAGTGTTGAATTAATTATTCAAAGCAATTTTTAAGTGGTGTCAAATTCTTGTAAGGTGGTAAATTCTTGCATAGAGGCTACCTTGCATGCAGCCTACTGAGGTTTGATCCATGGTAAGGTATATGGCCCCTGGAGCAACACCAGTGTTCATTCCTAAGCACAGAACCAGAAAAAGCCTCTGTGCACTGAGGTAATTACCACACCCTCCCTCTCAATAAAAATGAAATAAAATAAAATGCTTAATTCTTACCTGTCCAGGGCACCCACCTATTGGGTCTGATCCCCGCGCCAGGTACTGCCTGGGGCTCTTTCTATATGCATCTCCCAGAAGGTGAGTTGCTGAGATGGGGAAATCTTCCCCTCCCCCCCTTTTTTTGCTTTTTTGGGTCTCACCTGGTGATGCACAGGGGTTGCTCCTGGCTCTGCACTCAGGAATTACTCCTGGCGGTGCTCAGGGGACCATATGGGATGCCGGGAATCGAATCTAGCTCGGCCGCAAGGCAAACAAACACCCTACCCGCTGTGCTATTGCTTCAGCCCCGAATCTTTATATTCTTAAGAGGATCTTACTTGGTGATCTGCATTTGATGAAAGCAAGAACAAAAGGGGAAGCAAATAGGGACTCAGATTGTCTTGCAAACTTATGGTCACAAGTTTAATCCCCATGTACCGAGTGCCATCCTGTCAGCTCTGATGTCTCGAACTGTGGCCAAAATTGGCTTCCAGTCACATTACTCCTACAGATGTGTAAGTACCAAAAGGGAACGTGATCCTCCTTTGAGTCCTGCAACTAAAGGACTCACTCGGGCACTCTCCGGTGCACAGCACCACCCCTCCCCCCCAGCATGTGTGCCAGCAGTGACAGAGCAACTGAAAGGTGTACAAGCCTGCGAGTACAATGACTGAATACCACTGGTAAATAAGCAACCAGCCAAGCCAGACGTGTGAGTGACCAATGGTCGTCATGAACAAAATTAAAGGTAAAAGAGAGGGTGGGACTGAAAAAAATCAAATGAAATCTATGTAAGATGATTTATTTAAAAAAGAAAAAAAAAGGCAGGGCAAGGTGGAGGAAGGTGGGGAGGTGTGTGGAAAAGCTGGGCAATCCTCTATCTGATTTATTTCCAACTCAGCAGCAGAGGGAGACAAAGAGTGAAAAATGACGAGCCCTAAGGTCTAACAAACAATGGGAATGTGTAAAATGCAGTACAAAATTTAACGCACATGTAAGAAACCATTTGAAAAGATGCCCAATAGCACCACAGGCAGCTCTTCAGAATTATTGGCTTTTAGGGGGCAGGGCTTGTAAGAGCTCTCCGAAGATGAGGAAACAACACAGAGGAAGAGAGACTTGCATTTTTAAAAAGGACCTTATGTGTAGAAAAACGACATATTCCTCATCCTTCCCTTGTGTGTGGATATATAGTCTTTTCTAAATAACACCTTTGGGTCTGGCTTCGTGCCGCCTGAATCAACTGCTTTTCTCTAGCTCTCAGAGATGAGACAGGTAAAGAACGCGTGTGAACAGACCCCAGAGCAGGGGCAGTTACAGTCACAGCCCTGGAGAATGACCCTGTACCTTCCAAGGCACCAGTGCAGCTTCCCGTCTTGTTCATTGCTGGGGTTTGGAAAAGTTCTTTGTGACATGGACTGAGCACGCTGATGGTCCTGCTGGAAGGCTCCCCAAGGTTCTTGCCAGCAGCTGGGATATCTCAGCCTTGGCCCCTGCCACCTTGTCTTTTTACTGTGGTCGCCTGGATCCTTCTGGGTTGGTCCCTAGACTCATGTCAGGGCCACTGGTTGAGAAAAGCTACAAAAAACTATTATCAAAGGACCCAGCATGCCAAAGAAACTGGTAGTCCAGAAACGCTGAAATCAACCCTGGCTTCATTTCCTTAATGTACTTCCTTTTTCTGAGGTACTGAGAGATGGTGCAAGCCTTTCACAAAGAGTTGCATTTCCAGAGAACAATATGACTGTTTTAATCAGTTACTTCCCTTCATAATCAAAGTATATATAAATGTATACTATTCAGTATATGTGTGTATATACATATATACATATATATACATACACATATATGTACATACATACAGGTTCTCTTGTGCAGTTTTCTAATGAAACAGACCTTTCCAAAAAGTCGAACAACTATGTGCTTATTTTACCCAACAATTCCATTTTTAATTTTTCTACTAAACCTCCTTAGAATTTCCTGTCTTGTAGTCTTTGCTTCTTATTTTTTTAACCTACTCGTTTTTTTTTCAACCTACTCTTCAGCATTAGGGCTAAGTTATTCATTTGCTCGAGCAGGCCCAGTAACGTCTCCATTGGAGACTTTGTTGTTACTGTGTTTCGCATACCGAATATGTCACGGGGAGCTTGCCAGGCTCTGCCGTGCGGGCGAGATACTCTTGGTAGCTTGCCGGGCTCTCCGAGAGGGGCGGAGGAATCGAACTTGGGTCGGCCATGTTGGCTGCGTGCAAGGCAAATGCTCTACCGCTGTGCTATTGCTCCAGAGATACAACATCCATCCCCAGAGAAGACCCTTGGGTCTATATTGGGAAGATGATGCTATTAGGAGAAAGTAGGATTCTTGCATCAGTTCCAATCTTTTAAAGGAATTTACTATTTGTGGACTACTGCAGCATATTTTGAAAACTCACTACTATGGCACTCATGTATAAATCTAAAATGTCTCATTTGTTGATTGATACAACAGTACCACTTGCTGTGCAGGAAAGTATAGGGGGAAAAGAGGAGAATATATTTTAAAAAAACTGGAACCAAGAAGTGAATATAGGTAAAAATTAGTAGTCAACTTCTTTCAAAACTTAATTCATTTTTATTTGCCACTGATTATAAAAAAGGAACCCATTTTACACAAATGTACTTTAAAAACAGTAAAGTTTAGCCAGACTTACTAATCTCAAGGCAAGAAATTACTATCAAAAATTCAGATTTACCACTAAATCTAAGGGCCCAGAATATTCAACTCATAAAATTTTACATTTAAAAAAATATTTCATTACCAGAAGCAAAAATAGACTATACATTTCAAAATATGGGGGAAGATAAAAATGAATGCAAGATTTCATTGTGAAAAGAAAATGTCTGTACTCAAGACTGGCCCATTATTTCACTGAGACTAAAACAAAACCTCTGAAGATTTTTAAAAATAGATAAATATTTAGGCTCATATCCAACACACAAATGCACAAGCACATTTAGTCTTGCTCCTTCATATTTTAAAATGGAGCGATAGCACATCAGTAGGGCGTTTGCCTTGAGCGCAGCCAGTCCCACCGAGCTGGGTTTGATTTCTCCGCCCCTCTCGGAGAGCCCGGCAAGCTACGGAGAGTATCTCGCCCAAGTGGCAAAGCGTGGTAAGCTACCCGTGATGTATTCAATATGCCAAACACAGTAACAACAAGTCTCAGTAACGACAAGTCTCAAAATGGAGATGTTACTGGGCCCGCTCGAGCAAATTGATGAACAACAGGAGGACAGTGTTTGTTTGACAGTTTGTTTGACATTTCTGTTAGAGATAATATATAACATGCAAAAGGCATTCATAATTGTTTTTTTCTCAGCAGTAGTGTATTATACAAGTCAAATGAAAAATTTAAGTATGTATCAACTTCAAGTAAAAGTCACCTGAACTCAGTACTTTGGCTCAAATATTTTATGTTCATGCCTTAATGTTGGTGAAATAGTTCATATTTTTTAAAACATTGAATAGAATTTAGTCCATTACCAAAGGTACTTAGTAGATAGTTCCCAGTGGGGACAGAAGCAATGAATCAGAACAGGAAAAACCAATTAAGTAGGACTGCAGTGTTTTCCCTGCTTCAGCTCTCATATCCAGCTGAAGAAATTATTTTATCTGGGATATTTTGCAACAGCTATTAGTTTGTGACATTTTTGTGTATAAAATGTCTTCATAATACAAAGCAGGATGTAGAATCACTCCTCCTCTCTCCTCTCTCCAGCCTTACTCGTTTCCAGAAAGAAATAATCACAGATTCTGATGCAATATTGTTACCAAAAATAAGATAATCATACTGCTATATTCTCATACCTTTGGTAAGGATGAGAAATCAACAAATTAGCTCAAAATTCTAGAGTGATCAGTAAAGTAGAACTATTTAATTAGATAAAAATGCAAAGACTCTCTCCCAACCTACTGTCGCCTCCCACATACACTGTATATGGTCAAGCATCACTGAAAAATTACTACAAGTTCTGTAGCACAAACATATTCTGCTACTCTACAAATGCTGAGCAATTTAAGGATGCAGAAATAAATAGGGAAAACAAAATGCTTAGTGTGGATAGGAAGATGCTGAGAATCTAAAGACGGGGGAATATTTTTTATTAAAAATAAAAGGAAATAAGACTATAAATCCACAGAATATTTGTTTGATTGTTTTAATGGCTTTGAACCCACCAATATTATGCAATGTTTTAATTAAACATACAAAATTTGAACTGTGAAACACCTGAATAACAGAAACCAACATTTTCACTACCAAACAATAATGTTAATGCAAATCACTGCAGCTTCACCACAGCACACATATCAAGCTATGCGACGGCGGTGAGGTCTGAGGATCTTTATTTACCCTGTTTAACACAAATACTTGTTAAGTGACAGCAAAATATGGTAACATTGGGTTGGGGGATAATGAAGAAACCAAATATGTGCATGTCCCTGAGGACAGAGGAAAAATACTACCCCATCAACAGGAATGCTCAAAACAACTCGGGCTTTCAGGCTGAGGCTGAGCATTCAGTTTTCTTTAATTATTATAACTAAGAAAACGTAATACTCTGTGAGTACAAGTATGAATAAAAATAATATTAGCAATAATCTACAACCTCTTGCAACTTTGGAAAAATAGGAAGCTATTAAAAGCTAGTCAGTTATATTTTTTCACACTTAGGAGTTATGATCTCTGTGTAGACGTGTGTGTGTACGAACCGGTAAATAAAATAAAAAATACCATGCTAGCATAACCCATCAACTTTGTTTTGAAAACAGCTATATTTTTAGATAATGTACTACACATTCTTAGAAATCAGATTCCAACTAAAGTCTTGTAGATATAATTGAACAGGTTTCCCACATTCATCGGTTTAGATACACAATGAAGATCTTTTCCAACAATGCCATAAAGGTAGGGTTAACTAACAAACACATTTTCCATGTGAAGCCAAGCTGTCAGTACTGGTTCACTGCACTAGTATTCATAGCACTTCATACACTACCTACATACTAGTATATGTATATTGGTAGAGTAAAGAAATCTAAAACTATGACACTGAGAACAACTGTTTGCACCAGTAAGATTACCCTAGTGTTTGGAAAGCAGCTTAAAATATTAATTGTTGATCCTGATAGTAAATTGCTTTCAGAAATTCAGACTTAATAAAGATATTAAACCAATAACTGTTATAGGGTAAAGGGAAAAAGTGATTCTTAGCTAAGGAGTCACTGTCAGGGAACCGATAGCAAATCTGAAAATTATCTGGAAAATTTTCCTTTATAGAAGAAGGTAGGATTTTTTTTTGGTACAAATTATGGCTAATTATGATCCAAAACATTTAAACACCACTCGATATATTGCATTTATTCTTTTGGAAATAGCACACATGGAAGTTCTATTGTGAAACATTAAAATGACCATTATACTCACATTTAAAAATGAAAAAAACATAAAATAAAATAAAACCTAGATATAATCAGAATCTGTTTTCTGAAGTCCTAGAAGAACATTTCCTCAGATATACCTGGGTCCCTGAGAACTTGAGTGTTACTGACTAAAGGCAGGTTTTGGTAAGAGTTAACATTTTCATACTCTTCCTTTTCATTCAGAACCAACAGTAATGTGTCAGGAGGTTTTTGGTGTTTTGTTTTGTTTACATATTACTCAAATTTCACTTGACTTGAGCACTTTCTTTTCTCTGAGCTTGAATCCAAGGGTGTGACAGAAGTAACATTTGCAATCATTTAAAGATTCATTTTTACCATTCTGGAGCAAGCAAAGCAAGGGAAAAATACTCTATACACCATCGTTTAATGTTTACAGCACTCTTGTCATATTTTTCAGTTTGCTTAGGAACAGTTACTTGACGACGCCATCATATCCCAAATGAGATGGCATCACAATGCCTAGACTCATTAGAGGAAAAACACATTAAAAATGCACATTTCCCCCAAATGAGTCCATTTTTCTCATTTTATAATATGCATAATAAAAGGCCAAACACAAAGTTCTTAATAAAATGAAGGAAAATGTGTTCCAGAAAAGCTAGACAAAGCCATGAGATGAATTTCAGTTAAGTGGAGCAATGTCTTTTGTGAGTTTGGAGGACTCATCTTAAGCGTTGAATAGAGGCTGAGTGTTTAGCATTACAATCATATCTAGAGATCATGCAGATGGAAAAAAAAAATTTTGCTTTAACTCTCACTAAATTTCTACAAACCATTTGACAACAAGTGCTATAAATTCAAATCTATCTCTTTCCCTGCTATCACAGTTTTTGAAGTGATTTGTATTGTATCTGCACAATAGGACAGCAATCAGAAAAGAAGCAAGGGCAATACTGCTACTACCTTCTCACAAGGAAAAGCCCCAAATAGTGTAGAGCAGGAAATGTAAGATTTTTGTCATCCTACAGTAAATAGTTGCAGGGTATAAAAACATTTCGGAACAGAATGTGCACAAAAATGAAAATTATAAGTAAATCAAGAACAAGAATTGTAAATTCTTAAATAAGTTTGCTGTAGCTAATAAAAAAATATTCTCATAGATTTTAGGTCTAATTATGCAATATAAAATACTTGTTATGTTTTTCATTTATTATAAAACTTATTAGCAAATAAAAGACTTTGATGACACACAAGGTGATGTATTAGAGATCTCATTAATTTTCAGGATACCTCCGGGGTGACATGCCTTATTTATTTATTTATTTATTTATATTTTTTTGCTTTTTGGGTCACACCCGGTGATGTACAGGGGTTACTCCTGGCTCTGCACTCAGGAATTACTCCTGGTGGTGCTCAGGGGACCATATGGGATGCTGTGAATCGAACCTGGGTTGGCAGCATGCAAGGCAAATGCCCTACCCGCTGTACTCTCCCTTCAGCCCCAGTGACATGCCTTTAGTAGCCTGTTTCTGTTCTCTGCAAAGGCCAAAGGCAGGCACTTTCTCATGGTTCACCATGTTAAAAGAAACTTGATCAAGGAAGACTTAAGGAAATGGGGGAAGGAAGCAAATATTAAACCAAGAAGGAATTCTGCTAAGCACAGTGACCCTGCCTAAAAATATTTATGAACATAAATCAAATACAGTGCTGCAGATACACAAAGGAAATTACATTGATGAATTTATGGTCATGGTGATAAATATCAAAACAGGAAGTCTTTAAAACAGGCATACAATTAAGGGGGTCTGAGAAAGAAAATATATTCTTTAAAGTAAAAGCCTAAAGAATAGATTTAATAATTTCATGACCCCCCCTTTATCCTTAAAGTGGACTTCTTACATCTCAATAAGTTAAAGAACAATAATTCACAAAACTTCAGTTCAGTGTTAACACTTTTTACCTGCTTAATTTCGGGCTAGACACTGATGCTTTAATAAGACATTCGCTGTAGTTAGTCATGATTATTATCTATTTTTCATCTTCTTCACTTGAGAAATTCTAATTCTCATTTAAAGCCCTGGGGCATACTTATAAGATCATTTTTTTACGTCAGCATTTGTCTAAGCAGGTCTGCAGACGTTCTGTTACAGGGAGGGGAAGAGTAGCGAGCAAACTTTCCTCGACAATCAGACAGTTCCTCTTTAGGGACTGACATCCTTCCAGTTCAGGAGGAAGTGTTTCCAGATAATTACCAATGAGCTCCAGATGAGTAAGATTGGACAGTTCACCCACATGAGGAGACAAACTCATGAGGCTATTTTTCCCCAAAAGTAAACACTGCAGCTTTTTGCACTGAAACAGCCCATCTGGAAGTATCTCAATCTGAAATGGAAAAAAAAATATCAGTAAAACTGATTTGTGATGACCTGTGATGTAATACATTTACTTATTTGCATTTATCTCTTTTTCCAAAGGCATTTCTGGTGGTTTACTAGGATACACAAGCAATGACAAATTCGAAGTAATGGAAAAGACAGAAAAAATAAGAACATCTTGACAGGATTGAGGTTATCAGGAACTTAACCCCTTGCTGTATGTAAATGGCAACAAATTTGGTCTTCAATACTATAACAAGCATTTCTCAAAGCCTAATCAGTTGCATATCTATTAATCCTGAGATAGAGATTAAAACCATTAACTTGGGTTGAAGATAGTCTGGGGAGTTTTGCCTTGCATGTGGATGACTCTGGTTCAACCTCCAGTACCACACAAGGTACTCTGAGAACCACCAGGAATGACCATTGAACAAAAAGTAGTCAGGTAGGGCCCAATTTGACACTCCCTCCCCCACAATCTCTCCCCTGCACAGTAACTCAGGAGAATCATAATTATTTTTGAATGACATGATGTCACCAATAAGCTGCTCTCGAGTCCTCATGAAGAATTCACTGTGTGGTAGTATGCTTGACATTCAAAGCCATCATGAGAACAGATGTGCAGCTTTGTCCAAGTGTTATCACAAAGCAGACTGAAAACAGTTCAGTTAAAAAATACAATAAAATATTTTTAGCAATTGGACTGCAGTTCCCAGAACATCTAAGGAAGGATGGTTATCTTCCCATGCCTATTGTTGACTTTAACTAAATTCTCCATTGCTCCCCAAACTCTGGACTCTTACTTCAGGATTCTTCCTAATGACAGATCCTCTAATTTTCTGGTCAATAATACCATGCTATCTTAGGACATGCTAACTATATCCATAGAACTCAATCAACTCCCAGAAACAAAGCTGAATATTTCCATTTCAAAGTAATGAAGCCACAAACAAAAAACAAGCAGTGCTATATGAGTGATTTCCAAAGTCATTTCCATATTATCTATCTCTTGCTAGAACTCTGAATCAATAAAAGAAATGCATCAAATACACAAATCTAAGATGATGAAGGACCTAGGTATAAATTGAAATGACTTTTACGGTTTGAATGAAGCAATTAAATCCTCTCCTTTTTGTATTCTTATCAGAACATCTTTTTATGATTTCTCATTATCTCATTCCTACTCTGGACAAATTGCAGGCTATCGAATATAGCCTGCCCACAGGGCAGAGTCTGGCAAACTCCCCATGGCGCACCAAATATGCCAAATACCAGAAACAATGATGGGTCTCATTCTCCTAAAGAGCCTTGAATATAATCTCAGGGCTAGGATGAAAGAGACGTTACTGGGGCCTGCTCGAGGCAATCGACGACTTTTACGGTTTGAATGAAGCAATTAAATCCTCTCCTTTTTGTATTCCCCATCACCTTCAAGGCCACCAAAATGCAATTTCAATTTGGCATGAGGTGAGTTACTATGGATGATGCGTCTTTCTCTCCCATTTCGCACATCCAAACACACTCCCCTGCTTCCTGTGTGGCATCGTTTGAACTGATATATCTACATAGGAGCAATGAAGTAAGACTCATCACTTGGGCTCTTCCCAGCCCCATTACCAGAAAGTGCCAGAACTCAGACTTATCACAGAGTTTCAGTTTCATTGTGAGCAAAACAAGGTGGTGAACCAGATCAGAGGTTGAAAAAGCTTTTTTCTAAAGCATCAGACAGGAAATACTTTAGGCTTTGTGGGTCAAGAGACAAAACAGAAAATATTAAGCTGGTTCTAACAAAATCTGTCACAGTTTTAAGTAATGAAATTCAAAATATAATAATTATATAATCAACAGTTACATTTTGTAATACTAATGAGAACAATAAAATTTATCCACGAACACTGAGACATGAATTTTATATAATTTGCATGTGTCATGATATATGGTTCTTTTGATTCTACCCTATTAAAATCATTTTAAAACACTCAACTTAGGGCTGTATAAAAAATTAAAAATAAGTTTGAGCTCAGGATGTGGGCAGATTTGACGCTCATGCTGCAGTTTGCTGATCTTTGGATTAAATGGCTCTTAGAGAATTCCTTTCAAATACATCAGTCTTTGTCTCTTGTTTTATATGAATAAGTCTTTGTGTTGGACCATTCATCAGATTTATTAACTCTTTAAAATAAGAGTTCAATGGGATAAAATTGATTAAAACTTCTTATGTCATTTAATGTTTTGATTGTCCTCTTCAAACTCATAAATGCTACAATCAGAACATCTTGTGAAGGCACTAGTTAAGGTTAACTAGCTCTTATAGTTCAATTCTCACTGCAGTTGCTGTCCTGTAAATAAAATATGACCTTGCCTGGTAGGCTTCAAGAAACTCCCCTGGGCATTCTGACCCACCTTGCTAAATGTGATCATCTCTTATTACAAAAGGACTCATCTGTGCATGAAATTTATCTTTTTACTTTTGTCTAATATAGTGTTCTCAGGGTATTTTCAAAGCTTTTTACAAGAGTTATGCAAAACATATCTTGTTCAAGTACATTTGACAAATGTTGCATATTATATCTCCCTCTTAAAGAAGGACAATACATGCTCACACATTAAAAGATCTGAGAAATCCTGCATTGAAAACATAATAAAAATAAGTCTAAGGTTTTCTGTTCTGTTTTGGTGATGATAACTTTCACCAATGGAGGAAAGAATCCCTGTAGTAATGCTCTTTCTTGTCAACTGGGGGACTAGCCAGCATCTTTAATATATAAATATATATTATATATTAAATTATATGTTATATATTAAATTATATATTATATATATTTATATAATATATAAAGAATGTCCTCTTCTAGCTCAGTGAGACTTCTGGTGGGAATCCAGCTCTACCTAAGCCCACTTCCCAACAGAAGTACTGACAATCCCACACTCATAGTCCTACTTGTAGTTAGATTGTGGGCATTCGTAAACTGTGCTGATCAGATTTGGACTTTGAATTGGGGTCAGTGTTATAAAGGCACAGAAACAATGAAGAACATTTAGGGGGGAGGAATAAAAAGGTCATAGCAGGAGTGGTGGCAACTTTTTAGGGGTAGTGTTGGTCTTCAGTGATTATATGATATCCTCATCATTTGTCTTTTGTGCTCTGATTAAGGCTTTGGTCCATATCATTTATTTGTGCTCAATTGCTTTGTAAGTCTGAGTCTGTCATCTTCGCTATCATTAAACACACAGGCATTTTGCAATAAACATCTTTTCTGCTTAACTCCAAAGTTAGTATTTACTACCTCCATATATTGATTTGATACACTGCCCAAGTCTTTTAAGTATCTTTAAAATTCTGCTGGGACCTTTGTCAACTTCCACTTTATATACACAAAATCAATTCATATTTTCAGTATATGCATGTATATACCTAAATATATTTAAATATTTATGCATCCAAATTGATGCTTCATTTTCTATAAATATTTTTGCTTACCTTAGAGAATAGCTAAAGTTCTGATATTAAAAGGAATCTGAATCTAGTTAAATTCCCACATGAAACATGAATTTGTGTTCCCTTTAGCTAGAGTCTCACTAAGTACATGATAATCTATCAGTTGTATTAGTGAGTAAAATCAAATCTTTTTCTTAAAATGTTCTTTTGACTTTCGTACAGATTTTGGGAAAGATTAGAAATATTCTCTTGCTTGTCCTTAAAACCATGGCTATCCACAAAAAACTTTTAAAATATATAATATTTCAAAATATTTGGAGACCAATATTATAGACTCTTCTCTATCCTTCTAAAACTGCCTCATTAATAGACTAAACTGGTACATCAGAGAGAAACTTTCAATCTCTCTGATCAGTCTTTTGGGTGAGTTTTGCTTGTCTCTCTAAATCCCATTTGATAAACCTCTTCACAGTTATGGGAAGCATTCTCTCCCTCACCCATTCAGAGCTATTAAGTCATCAGTATGGTTCTGAGGAAACTCAGCCGCTGCAGGTTATCACACCTGAGACAACCCAGGCCAAAAAAACATTCTCCTTTTACCATAAAGGACCTTTTGCACAGGACCTCATGTGCCACCACCAAGTTTCCTCTCTTGTTCAACATAAGATGTTTATGATACACCTAGTCTCTCAGACATGATCAAGAAGTCAGTAAACTTGAGGTCTTAAGTACCAGTGATTAGATCTACACAATGGGATATTATGCAGCTATTAGAAAAGATGCAGTCATGAAATCTGCTTATAAGTGGATGGACATGAAAGCATCATGCTAAGTGCAATGAGTCAGAAAGAGAGGGGCAGACATAGAATGACTGAAGTCATTTGTTGAATATAAAATTTCATAATATGAGACTAACACCCAAAGACAGTAGAGACACGGGCCAGGAGGATCACTCCATGGTTTGGAAGCCTGACTCATGTGCTGGAAGAGAAGGCAGTTGGGATAGAGAAGGGACCAGTAAGTTAATGATGGTGGAAGGGATCACTCAGGATAGGAAATGTGTGATGAAAGTAGACAAAGAACCAAACATGATGGCCTCTCAGTATCTGTATTGAAAACCATAATGCTCAAAAGTAGTGAGAGAGAGAGAAGAAAAGTGCCTGCTATCAAAGAGACTGGGGGTGTGGGGGTGGCGGGAGGGATACTGGGGACATTGGTGGTGGAAAATGTACACTGGTGGAGGGATGGGTGTTAGATCATTGTATGACTGAAACTCCATCATGAAAGCTTTGTAACTGTATCTCATGGTGATTCAATAAAAATAAAATAAAATAAAGAACCAATAGACTTATGGGTTTCTGTAAATTACAAAAAAGCTAAGAAGATCTACTATATTAAATTATAGAACCAGACCTTTCAGTCTGAATTGTCTTTCTAAGCATACATGTACATTTCAAGTCTTCCTTTCTGCATCATACACACACACACACACACACACACACACACACACACAATTTATGAGTAACTCCTGACTCCACCATTTTAAATAGTAAGTTCTCTGACAACTTTGGAAAGTTGAAAAGTTTTACAAAACTTACAAAGTATGTAATGTCTTTCCAAAATGAAGAGTTCTTGACTAATTAGCTTAAAATACTTTAGCTGTGAAGTTTATGTTTTAAAAATGGGAAATGGAATAAAGAGAACATTTGTTGAGCAACTACCTACCTACCAGGAACTGTTTCAAATACCTAGATTTTTTCCCCATAAAATCCCCATGACAACTTGTAAATTAAATCAAACACTACAGATCATGTTTTTGATAGTTTTTCCAGAATCACATGTCTAGTTAGTGGGGTAGTCATGTCAGTCTTAGTATGACTTATGGTTCATTTTCTTTACCTACATTTCATACTTGAAATAGCAGATGCTTTTTCAAAAGACTAGCTCAATAAAGAATAGATTTACTTACATTGTTGTTGGTCACAGCAAAGTACTGCAAGTTACTCAGATACTGGATTTCTTCTGGAATGAAGGTCAGGTGGTTATAGCTCAGATCCAAATAATGTAGTTTGGTGCATAGGAAAAGCTGCAGGGGCAGGTTCTCAATATTGTTATGGTCCAAGGAGAGCTGCTCTAGATTAGCTAATGCCCCAATCTGGGCAGGAATATAAGCAATGTTATTGTGCCACAACTTCAAGCAAGAAAGATTCTGGAGATGCTGAAAGCTAATGATCTCTTCCACAGTTTTAAGGTTATTTTCTTTGAGGTCTAACTCATGCAAGTTGTTCAGGCTAAAAATGGAGTGTGGAATGCGTTCCAGGTCACAGCTGATTAGCTCTAGGCTTTTCAGATTAACCATCTTCTTCAAGTTGTTCAACACGACCAGTTTGCTTCCCTCATTATCTAGGGACAGCTTCTGCAGTGAAGGTAGGAGGTCAGTAACGACCTGTGGGATCCGGGATAGGCTGCTCTTCAGGTAGAGGGTCCTCAGATTTTTTAAGTCCTGAAAACCCTCCAACTGCATGGTACCAATCTGCTCAGGTAGCACACAGCCCGAAAGATAGAGTTCCTTGAGATTCCTAAGGTGAAACACCCAGCGTGGGATTTTTCCCATTTCAGTAAATTTCAGACGAAGGATTCTTAAATTCTCCTCCAGAAAGGCCAGCGCAGGATGGTCGATCACCAGAGAGGAATGGGACAGGTGGAGCTCCTTGAGGTTGACCAACTGCGAGACTGAGGAGGGCAGCTTCACCTCGGGGATCAGCTCCAGGCTGAGCACTTCAATTTCTGTTAGCTCGAAGATATTGTCTGGAAGACCATTTAGCATAAAAAGATGCAATTCTACCTTGTCCTGGCCATTCTTCACAAGCTTACTCTTCAGTTTCTCCACTGTCCACTCGTTATTGAGGTTGATCTGCTTCAGTTTGTTTTCACTGACCTCTGACAGGAATATGGAGAAGCGTTTGGAATAAAGAGGATCATATTGATCAGCCAGATGGAGGATGAAGGCAAAGTCATTCTTGACATCTGGGATGTCACTGTAGTTGCTTTTTTCTCTCAGCGCCTCGAAGGAATATTGCTTCAGAGAACTCCTCAACATCCACCACAAGCTGTAGGATGAGGTGAGACCATAAAGTATAACCAAAATAACGTAAAATGAAGCCAGGACCTTAAATATTTCAGCCAAGGAGTAGACACACTGATAGCGCTTATATCCTGTAAAAGCCTGCACGTCCACGGAACAGTCTATTTCAAGAGTGATGTAGGTTAAAAAATATGGAACGTAAGTTATGATGAGGATGAATAAAATGACTTTGACTATGATCTGCTTCAAATATACTCTGTAAATGATGTCCTTCTGCTCCACATGCAGGCGGAACCTTTTCACCTTTTCAAAGATGGCTTTGGCCTGCTCCCCCTCCTTCTTGTCCAGGACACTGGAATTTGAGTTTTCTATGCCACCTGACTCCAAGCCAGGCTGTGGATAGGGTAGCGACTGCTTGCTGGAATCGACTTCCGCAGAACACCCGGAAGCTGAAAGCAACACCTTGGATTTGGAGAGCGTCAAGCACCTTACTGACTGCTCAGCCACTGTTTCCGACAGAGCGCGGGTGGTCCACGGAGAATCGAAGCACTTGTGAAGGATGGTCACAAAATGCTCCAGCCTGGAACTCGTGCTGGGGTAGTGAAGCCAAAAGTTGCTGCAGGCTGCAAAGATGAGCGTGTGCAGGAGCACCAGGTAGGGGAAAAACTTGGCGAACCAGTGGAGCTGTTTCTCATAGCAGACCGCATCAATGTAGGAGTACTGCTGTCGGTGGAGGTCGTTCTGGATTCTGAGAGGCAGTGGAAGCGGCGTCTCAGGCTCAGCGGAGGTGTTCATGCTGGCTTTCAGGATGTCCCAAGGCACGGCACAGTGATTGTCGAATTCCACCTTGCAGGGGAGACAGCAGAGGACCCTGCTCTGGGTGAGCTGGAGCGCGCCTGCCAGCACGGCTACCAGCAGCATGATGAGTGTGATGTAATACCAGAAGACATCCCACCATGGCTTGAGAATGTGATAAGATAACTGGGCATCTGCTAAACATTTTAGCTCTGTTAGTGTAATCATGACTTTCCCTTGGGAGATACAGAAACTGGAAGAGGAAATGAAAAAGAAAAACCATTGAAGCAAGTATCCAATTAAGCATTGAATTCTAGTTCCCAAGTAGAGACCCAACCAGTGTCAAAGGCACACAAAACAAGCACCGCTGTATGAGTTCTCTTGGCCCAGAAAACTTTTCTCTTATGCTGACAGTCACCTTTTGTATCTTCTAAACTCTTTAAATAGTCTCTTTTCCACATTCCGTTGCCCTATCTGAAGCATCTTTTATGGCCTTAGAGTTCTGTTTGTTTATGTTATTTTATTTAATTTTTTTGGTGGTTCTGGGAATTGAACCCACAGCTGCACACATGTAAGGCATTCCTCTGCTCGCTGGGCCACATCCCCAACCCTTGTTATTTGAATCGCTGTAAGAAATCCTATTAGAGTAAGTGTTACTTTGTACAAAATTAATTCCTAGTTAGGATTAGAAGAATCTACCAATTCTATACTGAAAACAAACTGATTTAATGCACTATCTGCATTCCCTCCAAATTCTTGCTTTGTAAATTAATTTCATGTCCAACTTAAGAGAATTTAAAAGTTGACAACAGGAAAAATTTAAAAATGGGAAGAAGGAAAAACCCAGAATATTAAATTATGATGACTTTTGTTTTTAGTATTTTGATGGCAAAGGAGTAGTAGACTAGACTATAATAGCAATAATAAAACAAGTGATTAATGATATGTCCTATTACTAAATTATTTCTGCCTTCAGAAAAACAAGGTAGATTTGGTATTTTCATATTTAAAAGTATTCAGACAACGCTTTTTACCTAATTTTTTATGTAATGCTTAGTCTTTTATAAATCAATTGTCTACAAAATGCTAATTAGTAAAATCCAGACCAGCCACAAAAATGATACAAAATAAGTCAAGGATTAAAAGGAAGTGATAAAGGGAAATATTTAAAGCCAACAGCATATTTGGTGAGTTTTGTTTTTTTTTTTAGAAAAAGAATAACATTTACAGTAGCATGGTCATTTTTTGCCCAGACTTCAATACAGTCTGTGTCTCTTCCACTTTCTTAGGTCGGATGGTTGATCATTAAGGTCTGAATTTCTTTAGTTACTCTAAAAGTGGTAACACACCCGTGAAAGCCTCTTTTGCTCTTACTAGTCCTTCTTGTAACTAATACTTTGCTTTGAACCTGAAAATTCCATTACAGGGGCTATGATATAGTATTACTATCTTTCTTTTTCTCTTCTGCATCAACATATTCCTAATCATCTTACTCAAACCTTACCCTCTGCATGCTCTCCCACATGGAAGGGCACCCCATAATCTTTAATTTTGATGGCAGGACTGGAGCACCACTTTATCTGCATCTTCTCTGGGCCTCATGCCATATTATGTGGATTCAGCTTCCTCTTCGGACCCATGGCTGGTTATATAACTCCACGGTTCCCTCCTTTACTCTGGTTCAGTGGGTCTATTTCTAACTCTGTTCCTCCCATCTGTCTCAACCCACTGCAGTTAACTATAATTGTGTCTCAAAGCAAGATAAAAATAAAAAAAAAACAAGAGGATTATAGGAGATAAACAGAAAGTCTTGGATTTAAATCCTAAATATGATAAACAGAGTGGAGATGGCAGAAAAAAAACAGTGAATGAATGTGACAATACCAGGGTATTAGCTAATCATGTAACAGATATCTATTATGCTATATACAACCATTTGTTATCTTTATGCCAAAAATACATTATGCTAAATATAGCTATGACTCTAATCTGTGACCATATTAATAGGAGAACACAGGTAGCAACAGTCCTTTTATGACTACCTGTCGGTTGAGATCACACCTGGAACTGATGCTCAGTTGTGGGTAAAACACTAAGTGAACAACAAATATAATCAGGAACTTCTTAGCTATAAATTTTTTCTACTGAGAACACAGATAATTGATGATTATCAACTGAGATCAAAGATCACTGGAGAAACTGTTAATTGATCTTTACACAGGTGTGACTGACTACTCAGGGAAAAAGGTTTTGCTCCAAAAGTATAGCAAAGCAGGCAGAGGATCTCCACTTCTGGTCCCGTTGATCCCTGAGTCCAAGGTCACAAAGTTTCTCATTATCTGGGTTCTGTAGGACTTCACTCATGCATGAGGCTTGGCCCGAGTGCATGGGGAGCTGCCTTGAGCATGGTGGTGGTTGGGTTGTGAGTTTTTTGGCTGCCATAGCTGGGTCCCTTGGGGTGGGGCAGGCTCTCACCCACCCCGCTCTGGGGCGCTCTTGTGAAGACAGCCTGGCGCAGGGTCAGGACATTCTGTGGCGCTCTCTTTCAGGAGTTTTAGTTTATAGTCCCTGGCTCTTGGCCGTTGATGAGATTACATGGTGCCAGGGGCAGTTTGTGGATGTGACTGACAAGATACTGGAAAACTGGGGACGTTGGGGGAGGAGGCCCAGTCCCGTTCCAAGCAGGCCTGGAGCTCTCAGTCACGGGTTCCTGCCTACCTCTGCACTATAGGCCCTAACTGCATCTTTTGATCTCTTTTGAGATTTTTGGGTCTCTGAAATAAGGCCAATAGTTAATAATAATAATAAATAAGCTTATATAGCTCAGCCAGAGGTGGTTTGTGGGTTTGTCTCCCACATACTAACTTTTGGCCCTTTAATTTCTTGGTAAACTTGGCCCCAAGTTGTTGGAATCTGGCCAAAGGCATAGCAGCAATTTTGGGGTATCTGAAAGTCTGAAGGCACCATCAGGCTGCTGGTGCACTTGCCCCACAGGTACAGGTTGACAAGAGGGGGGCGGGTGAGAGCCCTCCCCGCCCCAAGGGAGCCAGCTCCGGCAGCCAGAAACTTCTACAACCCAACCACTGCCACGCTCAAGGCTGCTGCTCCCCATGCGCTCGGGCCGAGCCTCATGCATGAGTGAAGTCCTATGGAACCCAGGTAATGCGGGACTTTGTGATCTTGGACTCTGGGTTCAATGGGACCAGGAGTGGAGATCATCTGCCTGCTTTCCCCAGTCTCCATCGACCCATGGGTCATGCCCATAGGCCACCTCTTGCCGGCGCCAGATAATCTTGCCATCAGCCACTGTATAGATTACATGGCTGCTTCTCCTGAAGGGGAGCATAATATGAGGCCCCTATAACTATGGCACCGGACTTTGCACCAGGCTGCTTCACACAGGGTGCCCCAGAGGGGAATGGGTGAAGGCCCTCCCCACCCCAAGGGACCCAGCTCTGGCAGCTCTCCACAACCCAACCACCACCATGCTCAAGGCCACTCCCCAAGCTCAGGCCGAGCCTCACATATGAGTAAACATATTCCTGGACACATCATAAAACACTCCCTATCCATTCTCCATAATTACCACACTACATTTGATGGGGTTCAGTAGTAGGCAACAAATCATAGAGGGATAAATATATATTATAGAATGTCTTAATGGCTCCTGCCAAAATAGAACAATCTTCACACTGTTTTGTATATGAACACTTTTTTGTAAGCATGTTTAGCAGTTCTTCATAACAGACAGTACAAAATATATTATTTCGGTTGTGTTTTGGGACAGGGATTGGGGTTGGGGATGGAAACATCCTGAATTTGGTGGTAGGAAGGTGTAATCGGGTGGGAATGGTGTTTGAATATTGAATAAAATCAAACATTGTTAACTAAATTATAAAATTAAAAAATTAAAAAAAAGTAATGTGGAGTTCATAACCAAATTCAATCATGAATAAATAATAAATGGCTGAATAAATAGCAGTGCTCCTACACTATAAAAAAGTATAGCAAAGTTTGTTTGTTTGTTTTTGGGCTATTCCTGGCTCTGTGCTCAGGGATGACTTCTGGCCATGCTCAGGGGACCATATGGAGTACTAGGGATTGAACCCAGGTAGGCTGCGTGCAAAGCAAATACCTTGCCTGCTGTACTATTGCTCTAGTCCCTAAAAGTAGAACAAAGTGCATAGACATTTTAGAAAGTTATATTTTGATTTAATTTATAGTGGATCATCCATAGAACTTCCAATTCTGTGAAAAAGTTCAGTTCCTTTCCCATGTCTAGGTTTACAAGTAAGATGTCCATCCATTAGGATGTTGCAAAATACTTTTTTGTAAAAGACTAAAAGAGTAAATTAGATCATTTGTAATGGTTTTGCCAGCTAACAGTTAGGGTTTTATTCATACTCATATTCATGATATGACAAAAATGGAACATGTAATGAACAGATAAAAATAATGCACTTTAATATTTATACTTACTATAATAATAAAAGAAAAGAATCAAGTGACTTTGCTGCACTTCAATCAGGAGGCCTACACCTTTTGAAATTTCGCAGACACACCATCTCTGTGTTTGTCTTCATTCTATGAGAAAGCAGAAAGTTCTTGAAATAGCTGCCATGATTCAAACAAACAAAACTAAAGATACCATCTCTAGAGGTTCTCTCCATAATAGACTCGATATAGAAAATAGATTTCCAAAGATCAGTTTACTTTTCACACTAGGAGACATTCTGGCAAAACCACCCACATATCCATATATCTGATCAATGAAAGCCTCCCAAGACTTCTTAAATTATAAGAAAGCATTTAAAGAAATTCAGAAATTCATTTAATGCTCTGTGTAGAATAGCTAGATGAACATGAGCTTTATCCAAGCAGTCTATACATTTTTTCCCATTTAGCCCTCATACAGAGTTTTCCTTATTTGTATTCATGAGATGAATTGTCAAACCCTATGTTTTCACCCTAATTTAAAGTGACATATCTCTCAAAATAAAAAGACTTGGTGCACTTTTTTTTTCTGCATGCTGTGGCATCACTTCCAAGATATGCTTAGGAGGCCCTGAGAGATTCCTTCTGGGGATTCTTAGTCAACCTGGCTGGTGGTTGGTGGTTCAATGCTCAGCCTGAGGATGTGGTACTCTCAGGCCCTGTGGTACGTGTGTGTGTTTGTGTGTTTGTGTGTGTGTGTGTGTGTGTGTGTGTGTGTGTGTGTGGAGGAGGGTAGTGGGGAGGAGAAGGTGTCACTGAAGTCACACTGGTGGCAGGGCTGGGGGGCTTCCTGGTCACACCCTGTAGTGCTCAAGGAGACCATTTGGTACTAGGGATCAGACCAGGGCCAGTAACATTCAAGGTATATGTCCTAGCCACTGTACTCTCTTCTCCAGTCCCAATATTCATGCTCTTAAATTTTAGCCTATTGACTTTGTCTAGAAATAGTGATTAGTTATTAACTTTTTGAGACATCTAATACTAGAGGCCTTTGTACTAGACTGTTTAAAAAATCTCTTAGGTTAATAATAGCATGCTTATGAATGTCAGTTATTTGCAACAGTTTAAATTACAGATAGATAAGTATGAAATGTGTGAATATTCTCAAACAAAAAATTTTGTGGATGTAAAATTACATGTTAGGCTCTTTGTATTATCTGAAACATTGCTAAAAGGTTTATATGTTTTGTACAAAGATAAAACTTTATTGTTGTTTATTAGGTCATTGAAATCCAACACAAAGTACTGACTAAATATTATAATATATATTATATATGTATGGGCTGGAGCGATAGCATAATTATATATGTATATGCATGCATATGTATTATATATGTTAATCTTGTAACTGTCATTTTCAAAGATCAAAGTAAATTAACTCCCAAGTTGGACATGTCTGAAATCTGCTTTGAATTTACTGATCCAAGTATAAAGCCTAATTTATAATTACTCTGCAATATCAAATTATTTTGCAGATAGAATTAGTGGATATAACAATCTAGCTGTGTAACAAATGTTGAGACAGCACCACTGCAGTATGAATTTATCATCCACAATTTATTTCTAAGAAACTTATAATGTGGGATACATAACTGCATTTATATGCAGCAAGTATACAAAGACATTTGATGTGTAAAACATTTTATATATTCTTCTATGGGTTAAAAAACTGTGGGTGTACGATGAGTATGTTTGGTGGCCAAGAACTGCCTCCCCAGGTCAGCCAAAGGTGACAGGAGAAAAAAAGAATGAAGAAATGGGGTAATGGAGGAACAGGAGCCACAGGCTGATTGGTAGTCAGGGACCATTTTATTTTCTTTTATTCTCTTTCCTCTTACACAGCAGTTATATAGAAATTCTGGTGGGTCAGGGTACACATAGGTGGGGTTGAACATGATAATAACAATAAACAGATGTAAAGCCCTTCCTTCAGGGGAAGTTCTTCTAGGAGATTAACTCAAGGACAAAATCTCATCTTACTCTATATTACTAGGAGATCCATTCAAGGGTGGGGGCGTATTGCTTTCTCCTTTCCTTAGTTAGGTAAAGGCAAAGGTAAAGGCCCTCCCGTTGATCGTCGATTTGCTCGAGCGGGCCCAGTAACGTCTCCTTTGGAGACTTTGTTGTTACTGTGTCTGGCATATCGAATAGTAATTCATTTAAACAATTATATTAAATTTACTTACTTATATTTCTAGTCATTTTGTATGAACAAAGTAAAAGGTATACTTAGCTTAAAGGGTGGCTCTTCCTAGGGAGATCTTGCTATATATCCTAGATCACAGTCCTCAGGCCCAGTTAGTCTTTCCTAACCCCAGCAGTTACTTCTTTTGGGGTCATGACAGAGTTAGTTCCAGGAGCAAGCTCTTAACATTATTCTTAACTTGTCCCTTTTCAAAACCAGGGTTGCTTACAGCTTGCCCTAGGTCCATCATTGTCCCTTGCCAGAACCCTCTTTTTGGGGGTGTTAGGAAGTAAGGGCAACTGAGGCTTAAGTCAAGTAAATATGATGGATGCCCAGGAGTAAATATTATTCAGAGTCAATTAACTCCCATGTTACAAAAGCATAGAATCAACTGTTTTTCTGTGTCTATACAAAAATGACACTGCTAAACCATGCAGAGGACATAGAGAAAAGAGAAAAACAATATAGGATTATTAGTGCCTGATGGAACAGGGTGTGCCTTGAGAGTACTGTTGCAGGGAGTAACTGAATAAGCCTAAGCTATATTCGGGGGAGCAAGGACAAATCAATGTTATCCAACATTCTTCCACTATAGTGTATCTATAATGTACCATTATATAACTGTATAGCATTCTATAATTCTAGAATTTGACCCAGTTCTCAGGATACTTCTTGTACAACAGTTTCCTTTAAATATTGAAAATGAATTTATAACTAAAAGGAATATCTTCGATAGCCATGTCCACCTGCTGACATACCAAATTCCACAGGATGGACATGTTGTTCCCAACATTCTCCCTTCCAAAATCCCGCATGCCATTTGATCAGTAAAGAAATGAACAGCACCTGGCCCAGACAAGGTCAGACCTGAACACCTGAAGAACATGCCATCAGTACTCATCAATACACTGGCGTGGCTCTTCATACGCTACCTGTCTGAATGCAAGGTTCTGTCCCAATGGAAAACCAGCAGGACTGTAGTACTGTACAAGAAGGGAGACATCCACGACATTGGCAACTATCACCCAATCTGCCCATTGTCTGTCATCTACAAGCTGTTCACTTGAGTCATCCTGAATAGGATTGGCAGAACACTAGATGAAGGACAACCATGCAAGCAAGCAGGGTTCTGAAAAGGATTCAGCACCATCGACCATTTCCACACAATAACCAAGCTCAATGAGGTTTCTCGGGAGTTCAAGATGCCACTCTGTCTAACGTTCATTAATTTAAAGAAGGCCTTTGATTCTGTTAAGATGGAAGTGGTCATTGAAGCCCTAGCCAATAAGAGCATTCAAACTCAATACATCAGGATCCTCCATGAGCTGTATTACAGATTCACTACCAGGATCTCACCATTCTACAAAGAAGTGATCATCCATGTCAAGAGAGGGGTTCGGCAGGGTGATACCATTTCACCAAAACTCTTCAGTGCCACCCTTGAGAACATCATGTGATGACTGAAATGGGAAGGAATGGGATGAAGATAGATGGTCAGCAACTACATCACCTCCCCTTTGCTGATGATATCGTTCTAACAACACCAAACATTAGCCAAGCAGTACAAATGCTGGCCGACTTCAACCGTGAGTGTGGAAAGGTCTGACTACAGCTGAATCTCATGAAGACAATGCTTATGAGAATCAGCCTTGTTCCTGATGCTCCATTTTCTCTCAAAGGAACGACCATCTCCGAATGCAACAGTTATGTGTACCTAGGTTGAGAAGTCAACATGACAAATGACCTGGCACCTGAGTTGCACAGGAGAAAGAGAGTGGCTTGGAACGCCTTCAAGAGCGCCGAAGAAATAGCTAAGAGGATGAAGAACCTCCGGCTCCAGGCACATCTCTTCAATTCCACTGTACTTCCTGCATTAACATACACCTCAGAGACCTGGGCCCTAAGAAAACAGGATGAGAACACTGCTTGGGTCTTCCAAAGAGGAATCTAAAGAGCTATGCTTGGAGTATCATGTTTCACTCAAATGAGAGGAAAGGATCCGGAATTCCGACCTCCATCGACAGTCAAGAATCAGGGACACTGTCTCGTTTGCCAAGGTGTCAAAAATCAGATGGGCTGGACACGTAATGAGATTTGAAGACAACCGCTGGACTAGAGCCATTACTGACTGGATTCCACGGGACATCAAAAGACTGCATGGCTGCCCACCTACCAGATGGTCAGACTTCTTCGTCAAGACCCTGAACGATCGGTTTGAGGCTCTTAGTGTTTCTAGAACAAACAGACGCCATTGGGCTATACTAGCACGTGACAGGGACAAATGGAGACGTTACTGGTGCCTGCTCAAGAAAATCATTGATTAACGGGAAGTCAAGTGGTCAAGGAAGAACATCATTATCATCCAACTACAATTGTATGTTAAAACAACCACTATGAAAAATTGGAAACTAGTATAATCTGCAAATGAACCACTACTGAATAATATTCATCATATTTATTCTAGTTGAAAATTATTTTTAAGCAACTTTTCCTGTTTACCTTTTAATTGTTTTCTTCTTTTATTCTCCTCTTAAAAAAAGGATTTTAAACTTTTATTTTTGTTTACTAATTTAGATTTCCTTTGATGACTTCCTTCTCAATGAGAGCAAATAAAAATATCTACTATTAACAATCTAATATCACAGAGCTGGAGTGATAATACTGTGGGTAAGGAATTTGCTTTGCATGCAGCTGACTCAGTTTCAATCCCCAGCATTCCATATGGTTCTCCGGCACCTCTAGGAGTAATTCCTGAGTGCCGAGTCAGGAATAACCCCTGAACGTTGCCAGGTGTGCTCCAAAATAACAAAAAAAGATTTAATATCTGACTACCTATTTTCAGAACTTATATTTACATTAATTTGCTTAACATTTACAACACACCATTGAAATAATTTTCTTTTATATTTTACAAGTATAGAAAACAAGGCAAACTCAAAGGAGTTTCCTTGTCTGAGGTAACAATACCAGCAAGAAATGCTTAAAATTGTAGCCTAGGTGTGCAGACTCAAATCTCAGGCTTTGTCAACAACAAAACACACTCTCTCTTTCAATTAATTAACTACATAAGTACCTCAAAATGTAATGCTCAGTATTTAACTTTCTTTCCCAAGTCAACAGGCTGAATGTTTTTGTCCCCTAAAAATATATGCTGAGACTAACTCTCCTCCCCTCTCTACACACACTATCTAATATTTTGGAAGTGAAATCTTTGGAAGGTAATTAGGTAATGAAGATAAAGCTCTCATGATTGGTATTTAGTTCATTAAATAAAGGGACCCTGGAGAACTCTCTTGTTATTTTCCCATGTTAGGACATAGACAACTGTCAATGAACTAGAAATGAAGATAGTATCAGACACTGTATGTGCCTTAATCCTGAATTTCCCAGTCTCCACTGTCACTGTCACTGTCCTCCCATTGTTCATCAATTTGCTCGAGTGGGCCCAGTAACTTCTTGATTGTGAGACTTGGTTGTTACTGTGTTTGGCATATCAAATACGTCACGGGTAGCTTGCCAGGCTTTGCCAGGCTGGCAAGATACTCTTGGTAGCTTGCCAGGCTCTCCGAGAGGGGCAGAGGAATCGAACTCAGGTCAGCCATGTTGGCTGCATGCAAGGCAAACGCCCTACCCGCTGTGCTATTGCTCCAGCCCAGTCTCCAAAACTGTGAAAAAGAAATGATTATTAAGTCATCTCCTCTACTCTATTTGTTATTGCAATCTGAATGGACTACGCAATAACTCACTCACAATGACACAGTAACTAGGTTCTATAATTTTTTGAAAAACAAAGATAAAAATACATACTTTTCTGAAGTATCTCCAGTTATATGTTGTGTCTTTTACTTTCTCATTTAAACATTTTTGGAGTAGACACTTTCCAATGAACTATATAACATCTGGATTTAATAAATGATGTATGAAAGTCTCAAGTGTTCTTATATGCTACTTGATGTTAATTTTTCTAATGGAGGCATTTAACTAAAATTAGTGCATAGCAGTTCTTTGTCATTGCACAATTTAATGTTACTTTGTGTGTCTAGGAAATTTTTCCCAAACTTCTCTCTCTTTTTGACAAACAATAAAAAGTCAATCCAAATTAGATTTCTACTTCAAATAGACAAATGAACTAAATCTGTTCAAAGAGAAAATGTTAAGAATAAAGGATTTTACAGTCCTAATCTCACTCCTTTATAGCTTTTAAACTTCATTAAAAATCATAAAAACTTTTCAAAGCACATGAATTCATTCAACAATTTCACCCCAAAGGTCCCACTAGATTGAAACAACATTCAAGTTAGGTATCTTTTCTTCCTAACTTTACTTTGAAAGTATTTCCAAAATAAGCAAAGAAAAAAATAAACAAATGATGATCAGATGGTATTTAGATCATTATATGCTGAGAACTGGATGCTACTTCAAAGGTTTCTGTCTCTGACCCTAGGCAGGGATACAGCAAAACAATTCAGAAAAGGGTTTCCTGCACTACTCTCACTGAAACTGTGATTAAAAATTACTTTATATTACTTCAAAATGTCTAGTATTACTTCACATCAAGTAGTTTCATTGGGAAAACAGATATCTAAACTTTAAATCCCCCACTCAGAGTTTGCTTTCTGGGAAACAACGCACCCTCAGCTCCTGCTGATTTGCTCTTTATCATTTTTTTCTCTCCCTTTCCCTTCCCTTTTCTTATTGAGATATCCAGGAGTTGTACACATAGTTATTGTGATTCCTACCACTTGTTCTGGTGCTTGCATACCTTCTCTGAGGTTAAATGTTTTAATATCATGATTTTCTAAGATAATGAGACAGGCTTTTTATCCAACATAGTTTGGGCTGTAATACGGACGGTTGGAAGGTTCAAAATGCTTCAATCATAGAACTGGTAGCTGGGCTGGCTGCTGGCCTGAAACTCAGCTTAAACTAATAATCTGGGACCCTGCCATTCTTCTATATGGCTGTTTAAGCTTCCTCACAGCCAGGTGGCTTAGCAACAAGGAGGAGCTTTGTAAGCACACAAAAGCAGAACCTACAAATTTCTCTAAGCACAGGCCCTAAAAATTCAAGTGGGTCTAGATCCAAAGAGAGGGAAAACAGGATAAGGACTCCTCTCTTGAAGGGATGAATTAGCAGCCATCATTAATCCCCATGGGAAATCATCAACATGTAATAGAGTCGGAGAAATGAATAATTCTGAGAAATAACTGAGTGGAGAACAGAAACTCTTCTTTGGATAGTAAGTATCCCAAATGAAAAAGAACTATCAGATAGAGAGAGTAAAGATGGAGAGAAAAGCAGAATTGATGACGAAAAACAGAAGTGAAGTGTTTCTATACCATAGAAATCAGAATTTCAAGGAAGAACTCTAATGCCATAAAAATTAGTGAAAGTACAGAAGAACAGAAAGGTGTGACTCCCATTCTACAAAACTTCAGTGTAGTAGTGGGTCTATGAAACAATCATAAATAGACTTCTATATATTAGGAAAATTACCTAATCATCTTTAAGCCCTAAGAAAAAGTCATCAAATACGAGCATAATGAAAATCAAGAGAACAGCTCTAAAAATTCTAATTAAACTTGAGTTGTTCTTAATATAAAAGAACATTTCTTCATTTATCCTTGGTTTTAATAGTTATGGGATGTATTATGTATTTTAATTTGGAGGGTAACTATCTTCTTAGGAAAACACTTCAATTCTTTGGTGCTTTTAGTAAGCTACCAAATTATTTGGAACACATTTAAGATGAATCAGTTGAAGCCATAAAACCACATGCGGCATCTGATTCTTAGAATATGAAAACAGAAAGCAATATCAAATTGGAAAAAAATGACTAAAAAGCATAGATTCCAGAAATAATAAATAAAATATTTCTTTATTTTTTAAAAAGGCCACCTCAAAGCCTTCTTCACCATCTACATTGTTTATAGTAAATGCTTTCCTGACCCCAACCCCCATCCTACTTTTTAGTGTCACAGTTTAGTAAAACATGAAGCAAAATGCCAAATTTCATGATTTGAGAAGAACTGTGAGGTTGAGAGCATTGATTTTGGACACCTAATGTATTAATAATAAGCTTTTTGGGCCAGAGAGAATACAAAGGGTAGTGAATTAATCTTTCATACAGTTACCTTGAGTTTAAATTCCAAATATTATCCCCCAAACCCTGCCAGGTGTGATCCCTGAGCATGGAGCCAGGAGTGAGCCCTGAGCACTGCTGGGTGTAGGCCCCAAGTAAACAAATCAAAAAAGAACTTTAAGTTAAAATAGGGCTTTGGACCATAAAGTCTGAAACAAAGACCAGAAAATTTATCTCATAAACTATAAATTTATTTTTAATAGTGGGACCACCAGTATACTCTAATTTAAAAAAATATGATTATGCTACTCACCTTAACCCTTCTTCTGAAGTTAACATTTATGTGCAATCATTAAGGGGACTAGCTTCACCAAGGCACATGGACTAAAGACTGCCTTAACTTCTGTTTTGATGAAATCTACAACTCTAAAAACCTGCATATTGGGAAGTTAGCACCACGATATCTTCCTATCACTTCAATACCAAAAGAGTGAATAGACATTTTATTTGTTCGTCTACGATTCCCATATTGAAACAGAATGGGTAAAGTAGAACAGTGCACTTTTCAAAGATTGGTCAAGATTTTAAGCAGTTTATGCAACAAATATTTAGAATGCCTACTATGTTGTCAAACAAATTCAAAGTAGTAGGGAAAGTCAGATATGCAAGATAGACAAGATACCTGCTTTTAGGCACCTTACTGAGTTGCAATGGAAGAGAGACTGCCAAGTACAAACACAGTCAAATCAGAAATGCTATGCACACTACAAAGCTACTTTTGTAAAATCATACAAGGTCCATTTAGAGGACTTAGCTGTCTCCAGAATGGAGATCTAATGGGAGAAGATCATACAAGGCAGAATGAACAAGAGGCAAAAAAATATGTAAGGATCAAAAAGGACACAAGAATTGCTTTAGCTATTCGTGGGGGCTTACTGTTCTATATGAATTTCAGGAGTGTTTGCTCCATTTCTTTGAAGAAAGTCATGGGTATCGTTATAGGGATTGCATTGAATTTGTACAATGCTTTGGGAAGTATTGCCATTTTAACAATGTTAATTCTTCCGATCCATGAGAATTAGGGGATATCTTTCCATTTTCTCGTGTCCTCTTTTATTTCCTGAAGTAGCGTCTTGTAGTTTTCTTTGTACAGGTCTTTTACTTCCTTAGTTAAGTTGATTCCTAGGTACTTGATTTTCTGGGGCCCTGCCACAGAAGCGGGGTGGGATGGGGGGATGGGTGGGTGGGAGGGATACTGGGATCATTGGTGGTGGAAAATGGGCACTGGTGGAGGGATAGGTACTCGGTCATTGTATAACTGAAACCCAAGCACAAAAATCTGTAAGTCTACAACTGTACCTCATGGTATTTCACTAATAAAAATTAAAACAAAAAAAGGACACAAAGTAAGTCACAACAGCCACCCTCAATGTGTCAGGCTGGTCCTCAGGACTGAGGACCTCAGGACTGCCTCAGGCCACAGAAAACCTAATCTCCTGGAAACTCCAGGTACACAGGTTTTTATATCTGTCTTTTGATGGAATCTAGAATTCACTTTGTGGCTGAAAACTTCAGGCTTTTCGGAGTTAAGGTGGGTGACACCCTCGAATCTCCCTGTACTTCTAGAAGACCCAGCAGCCATATACACATAAGTATTTAACTGCACAGTAAAATATTCTGAATATTCTAGTGGAGTGTGCAGCTGCATTCACGGCCATGCAACATGTCCAAATTCTACAACACTGTCATCCCAGTAGTAGCACACCAGATTGGATGAGATGTAACACAGAAACCAAGAAATGTTGATTTAAGAAAACTAACACAAAAGGCTTATCTTGCAACAAAAACTCAGTAAAACCTCTGACAAGGACTGAATGTCCCAATGGTGAGATAAAACAAATTTCACAAATTTTCTTCTATAATAATGTTTTGATCAGTCCATTAGCCATTAAAAGGTAACAAGCAATGTAAAATAAATTATTGTTAGCTTGCTATGTGGGCAAGCTGGAGGGGTGGTTATGAAATGGAAACAATGGTGGAGAGAAGGTAACAGTAGATGGAGGACTGGTGTTAGAATACTGAATGCCTCCAACAAATGATCAAGAACAATGTTGTAAACCACAGTGTTTAAGTGGAGGGTAAAAAGCATATATAACTGGAAGTTCAGTGGCCTGGGGAAAGTTGGAGAGTGAGAGAGGGCCTGTAGCTAAGAGAATTTGTAGAGTAAGTTGTTTGGGGTAGTGAAAAAGTTACTGGAAAGTAGTATGTGAAGGAATAGTTAATTTTCTGTTAGCTTTTTAAAAATTCATATTTAGAGCTGGAGAGATAGTAAATGGGTTTAAATGCTTTGTATGCAGCTGAACCTGGTTCTATCCTTGCACTACATGTGGTTGCCTAGCATTGCCAGGAGAGATCTCTGACCACAGAGATAGGGGTAAGCCCTGAACACTGCTAGATGTAGCACCCACGCTAATAAATGAGTAAATAAACAAAATTAAAATTCATAATCAGCTCAATGAATCAACAGGAAATTATGATGTAAGTTTGAGAATCTTTATTCTCAAATAGCCAGAATATGGTAGGGGATAGACTCACTGTTCTCACCACTGCTTTCTGGTGACTGTATGTTCAGAACTGGTTGATACACTTTAAGACATATGCCACAGTCACAACACTAGAGTTTTGATGTCAAATTAAGCATCAAAATTAATCATCTGTGATGTCAAAGCCGAAAGTTCTGTCTCAGAGTCAATTTAAAATTAATATGCCACAATTATAAATGATGAGCAATGACTGCAGGAAGGAAGAGAGTAAATAGTTTTATTTCTGACTTACCTATTCTATGGGAGCATGTCCATCTTTTACTTATGGAAACATGGCAAACTGACTCTACGCATTAAAAATTCCACCTTAAAAAAATCAGAAAAACAGATCATGGAGCCCAAATTTCATAGATTTTTAGCATATTCCTTCTTGAATGTTAAAAATGACAATTAGCAAACACCTGCAGAGATTTCCTACACACAAAACCAACAAAGAACAGAAAGATGACATTTTATCAAAATGTAAAGAGATTTCCTCTTCTGTTTATTCACAGGTATAAAAATGTAGAAAGAATTCTCAGAAAACTTCTGAAAGAACAGTAATCTCTTTTCACATGCTGAATATTTGGTACTTATTTGCCCCAAGCTATCAACATGACAGCAATTATCTTTACCATATGTTCACAATTCAGAATGTTAATCTTACCCTGTGATGCTGTTTAACTGAAGCTGCAATCCGTTTCTATTTGACAAATTCCTAAAGAGAAATCATAAACATATTGTTAAATTTCATACATCACAGAACTGCCAAAATTTACCCACTAATGTGGTTATAAAATGTCCAACATACAAAAGATAAAATGTTTTATCAAAGAGATGACCTTCTGAATGGTACATAAAAGGTGTCATCTAGTATCCAGGGAGAGAAACAGATCACTGTCATAAGGCACATGGTTAATATCATCATTACAAGTGATTTACAAGGCATAAATTTTGAGGCATGAACAATGCTATCTTTAGGGGATGGGGAGGAATGGTGGTGCAGATGTAGGATATTCTCAGCAATGCTTGGCATCCGGAGGTCCACATCTGAAAAACTTAGCCGAGTTCTGTATGTCTGGTGACTCAGAGCTTCAGGCAGGTACCATCACTAAGGCCACACACAGTGGTGCTAAGGAAGGGCATTATATTCAGAGATCAAACTTGCGTGCATATGGCATACACTACAATCTTTTGAGCTCTCCCCAAGCCAACCATCAATCTGTTTTCTTTTTAGTCACACTCAGCAGTGCTCAAGTGTTTCCCTGCGCTTTTAGGGGAATGTTTCTGGACCCCAAATGTTAAGTTCCTAATGAAAAATGAAACAAGCACTACATCTGAGGAATCACCCATTTTATACATTCAGAAGATAGAAAAAATTCACTGAAAATATGTTTCTAAAAGAAAATAAACATGGGGAAAAGAATTTCTTTGGGATAGTTTCCTCCTTCCATATGTTTCTTTCACTCTTATTTTCTTTGATCTGCTAGCTATTCTTGGCAGGGGAATTGTGGCCACACTGGTGGTGCTCAGGGCTGACTCTTGGGGATGCTTCCTGCTATGCTACCTCTTTAGCCCTGACCTGTTCTGTTTGAAATAATTACACTACTGTAAAAGTAAATGACACTGTGATTGCTTTATTTGGCCTCAATATTTTCATAGGCTATAATAATGTTTCTTTAAATATTTTGATGAAAATATAATAACTCACACATAAATGTTACATTATATAAAATAATTTCCCTATTGAATCTTAGATTTCCTGTTTTTGTTTTGTTTGAGAGCTACTCTGGTGGCAGTTCAGGACTTACTTCTGGCTTTGTGTTTACAGATCACTCCTGATGGTACTTGGGGGACCATATGTGATGCCAGAGATGGAACCTCATGCAAGTGAAACAAGCACCTTACCCCTGTAGTATCTTTCTGACCCAAATTCTAGATTTTCTGTTTTAATTGTAATGCTATATGTACCTCTATACTCTATTTGATATCTTTCCTTCTACAGACTTCCCAAAGTGTGAGTAATGGGTCAAAAACAGCATGTTTTAAACTCTTGCATATGTAGCATCAAATTTTTTTCTAAGAAGGGTAGGCTTTCTTTCCTATAAAAAATATATTAGCAGCCCAGGAGAGCACTGCAGAATGTCCTGACCCCATGTCAGTCTTTTCTCACTGGGACACCTTGGTGTGGGGAGGGTTGAGTTATCCTCTCTACCCGAAGCAGAACCCCACAGCCAAAAACCTTCAGAACCCAACTGCTGCCATGCCCAAGGTTACCCTCCACAGACTCGGATGAGACTCACCCAAAGACGGGATGAACCTCACCAGAGAGCGGACCAACAGGAAAACCCAGGTATGCGGGAACCCGTAACAGATCTCCAAGCCTGCTTGGATCAGGACTGGGCCTTCTCCTCCCAGGTCCCCAGTTTTCCAGTAGTGTGGCAGTCACACCCACAAACTGCCCCCCCGGCACCATGTAATCTCATCAACAGCCAAGACCCAGAGACTATAAACTAAAGCTTCCAGAAGAGAATGACACAGAATTTCCTGGACATTATATTCTATCCATAACAAGCAATACAAAACAAATCATCTAGTATTGCCTTTTTGGCAGGTTTGAGTGGTGGTGGGACTGGTGTTAAAATATCGAATGTAACCAAAGTAGAGATTTCAACTCTGTACTCTCTAGTCTCTAGTCTCCGGTGACCCAGGAGTCACACCCATAAACCACTCCCTGCTGGCACCGGATAATCTCCTCATTGGCCACCCTCCAGAACTGATGGCTACTTCTCCCAGAAGGGAGCATAAAATGAGGCTCCCATAACCATGCCACTGGACTCCATGCCAGGCTGTTTTCATTCAGGGCACCCCAGAGGGGGCCAGTGAGAGCCCTCCCCACCCCAAGGGACCCAGCCCTGGCAGCCGACCTCCACTACCCAACCGCCGCCACACTCCAGGCCGCTTTCTGCACGCTTGGGCTGAGTCTCACATATGGTTAACATATTCCTGGATACATCATAAGACACTTTCTACCCATTTTCTGTAAATACCACACCATGTTTGATGGGGTTCAGACAGTAGGCAACAAATCATAGAGGGAAATATATACATGCCTCTCAGAGAGCCCAGCAAGCTACCGGTAGTATCCTGCCCACACGGGCAGAGACTGCAAGCTTTCTGTGGCGTATTTGATATGCCAAAACCAGTAACTATAACAGGTCACATTCCCCTGACCCTGAAAGAGTCTCCAATCATTGGGCTAAGGAGAGGCTGCTAAAATCTCAGGGCTGGGACAAATGGAGATGTTACTGGCACCTGCTTGAGCAAATTGACGAACAACGAGATGATAGTGATACAGTGAACCAAAGTAGAGAGAGTATGGGGGAAATTGTCTGTCACACAAGGCAGGGGAAGGGTTGGAACAGGGGTGCATGGTGGGGGAGCAGATACTGGGTATTTTGGTGGTGGAAAATGTGCATTGGTGAAGGGATGGGTGTTTGATGATTGTGTGACTGAAGCTCAAACATGAAAGCTTTGTAACTATCTCACAGTGGATCAAAAAAACGGGGAAAATAATAATAAAATAATAAAATAAAATTAACATTCAGAATAGAATTTTAAAAAAAGTAATGTGGAGTTCATGCCCAATTCAATCAGCTTAATCAATGACTGAATAAATAGCAGTACTACTACATCATAAAAAAAATTAGCAGCACCCTCCCCTCCAATGCAAAAGTCATCACTAAAATCTTTTATTGGGGGCTGGAAAGAGAGCGCATGCTTTGCATGTAGAAGGCCTGGTTTGAGCCTGGCACTGCTATGAACAGTGCCTGAACACAGAGCAGGGAGAAAACTCTCAGCACCAACCAGCCTGTCTCCACTAAAAAATGTAAGTTCCATGTATTAAAATTTATTTTATTGTTGCTTTATTCTGCATTTATTTGAGTTGGGCTACGTATTTTTCAATGTACGTAATTCACCCATTTCTATTTTACATTTAGCAAAACCAAAGGAATATTTTGCTGAGAAAATATAAATTCAGTACTTAACTAAAGCTGTTTCATTATGATAACTTTTCATGTCAGAGTGAAGCCATTATTGTCACGTGAAGTTATAACCACAAAATCTAGTTTATCTAAGCTGAAACCGAATCCTTCAAACTAATTTGAGAAATAACAAGTTTTTTATTGTTTTATTTGAGAAATAACAAGTTTTAGGGACTGGAGCGATAGCACAGTGGTAGGGCGGTTGCCTTGCACGCAGCCAACATGGCCGACCCGAGTTCGATTCCTCCGCCCCTCTTGGAGAGCCCGGCAAGCTACCGAGAGTATCTCGCCCGCACGGCAGAGCCTGGCAAGCTCCTCGTGACGTATTCGATATGCCATACACAGTAACAACAAAGTCTCCAATGGAGACGTTACGGGGCCCGCTCGAGCAAATCGATGAACAACGGGAGGGCCTTTACTTTAGGGCCTTTAACAAGTTTTTACATTTCTCCCCTTCTCCGTCCCTACTTCAGCAGCAACAACTAATGTATGAATTGCAAGGATAACATTTAAAAACACCAAAATGACCAGGCTTCTTGCATAGAATAAATAATCCCTATTAGGCAGGATAAAATCAGGACTTAGACTGTCATCATAATTCTGACAGAACCAGCAAGTGAGCCAAGAGGCTGTGTCCATAGGATCCAGAATTGCTATGCTAATGAGTGTTATAAAACTGGCATTACCTATTCCCTCAAAAAACATCCTCTGTCTTTAGTGTTTGGGCACAAGATGTGCATTTTTCCTTAAAAAAATTGTTTTGAGATAACTATGTATTTAGAAGATTTGGAGATTGAAAATAACAATCCTGAACATGTCCATTTCTCAAAGAGCTGCTTTTAGAAGGATCCCAATGAAGTAGTAAGAGGGAATATTAAATAACCATGAATTAAAAACAAAATAGGGAACAATCAACTTTCTGACAGAGAAATACTAAATTTTCAAGGTTGTTACTTTGACCTGCTGAGAAGTTTAGAGGCTCTTTCTTCTGGTTTCTAGAGATGGTAGAGTTCAACAAAAACAAGTTCCAAGGAATCATCATTTAAAAACCTGGGATATGATAATCATTTTCTATTTGGGTGAACTTGTCTTTTAGTAATAAAAATCTTAGTTTTTAAGATTAAAAAGTCAAGTTCCTTTCCAGAGTCACTTAGTTTCATTTTGTAGGTTAGATATAACAAAAATCACCATAATAGCTTACTTACTCCTTCCTACCTTGTGCAATTCCTATTTTATAACCACATAGTGTTGCAGCTATGAAAAATTAAAGTCTATTTCACCAACTTTTTAAGTTCAAAGAAGGAATTCTAGGTGTACATAAAAGAGACATTTCCTCTCCACCAGCTTTTTACACCCTGGAATCAGTTCCATAAATGACCTTCATGAGCCATCCTGACCTCACAGGCTAGATTGACAGCTCTTCCATCTGTGTTCCTTGAATGCTTTACTAACCATTTTCTCATTCTGTGCCAGAGTATATATTCCTCGAGGCTGGAGCAGTACTTTACTTACCTCACCCCCCCCCCCCCGAATCTATCTTATTGTATCTTTTCAGGGCAAGATTAAGAGTAAGGGCATTCTGATAACTCCCAAGTACTCCAAGTACTTATTCACCAAGGGGGTTTAAGCAAAATCTTTGGAAACTAAACAAAATTAAGTAAAAATAGAATTTATCAGATTTTTTCTGAGAGAGTATAGAATATGGTTGGAAGACAAGACAAGCAGGCAGCTCTTTTTCTTCTGGTCATTAGACATTCTGGGAATTGGCAGACAGGGAAACTTCTAGGGATTTTTGGCTACTCTTCCTTCTCGAGCATTCAGAACTTGGCTTCTCTTTTTTAAAATGTCATAAACAAATATTAGAACAATATCCATGTGAACTGGTACCAAATCATTAGTCTAGCCAGAAGAGCAAACCATTAGCCTACCTCAAGTATTCCTATGTCTCAGTCTTGCCTGCTTCCCTACCACAAAGATATAGTGAAAATTAGTTGAGGAATAATTGCAGATCATACTTTGCCACCCAGATAGCAATCACAGATATTGGGGAAAAAAGGTACTCTGAAAACTATGTGAATACTGATGTGTATACACACACACACACACACACACACACACACAAACACACAGAGTCAGGTGGAAGAATGGCATGGCAAAGTCATGCAGACAGAGCTTCAGGCATTTCTATCAGTCCATGACAGGTACAGATATTCAGAAGCAGAGGTTAAGACTTCACCCTTCAGGAAGAAAGAGGAAAAATTCCTCCTTGCCAACCTATCCACCAAGTATGTCATCTTACAAATTTGAATGGCAACTTGCTGTCAAATTCAGCAAGACTGCCTGCATCATAATGACAGTGAGTCACTTTGAATCAAGAATGGATCACTGGATAAATGCCACAGCATTCCTAAATGACCAATATCTTATCCAATTATGATTTCATAATAACTGTATAATGTGAGGATGAAGCTGCAAGCAGGAAAGTGTCACATTATCACCATAGAAGAATAATGTGTAATGGTTATGCTCTGTGATGACTTGTTGTTTCACATTTCCAATGTCCACAGGCTCTGAAAAATTCAAGCAGTCTCTGTCTCCCCAGTCCTGCCATTTATTTAGCACTCCAAAGGGATTGAAACATGTAGTCCTATGAATTATGATGAAGCTGACAATACAGATTATTAGGAAATGATTTCGCTTTATAAAACCTATGCTTTTGATAATGATCACTATAAACAATGCCATCATATAGCATCTGCTCTACCATCTTAACTTGATGACAAATATTAAATTGTCACTTGATTACTTGACTTCCCGTTAATCATGGATTTGCTTGATTGGGCACCAGTAACGTCTCCATTTGTCCCTGTCATGTGCTTGTGTAGCCGAATGGCATCTGTTCGCTCTAGAAACACAAAGAGCCCCAAACCGATAGTTCAGGGTCTTGACGAAGAAGTCTGACCATCTAGTAGGTGGGCGGCCATGCAGTCTTTTGACTTCCCATGGAATCCAGTCAGTAATGGCTCTAGTCCAGCGGTCATCTCCAAATCTTATTACGTGTCCAGCCCATCTGATTTTTGACACCTTGGCAAACGAGACAGCGTCCCTGATTCTTGACTGTCAAAGGAGGTCTGAACTCCTGATTCTTTCTCTCATTTTAGTGAAACATGATACTCCAAGCATAGCTCTTTCAATTACTCTGTGGGAGAACTAAATAGCATTCTCATTCTGTTTTCATAGTGCCCAGGTCTCTGAGGCATATGTTAATGCAGGAAGAACAGTGGAATCAAAGAGATGTGCCCAGAGCCAGATGTTCTTTGTCCTTTTAGATATTTCTTCGATGCTCTTGAAGGTGTTCCAAGCTGCTCTCTTCCTCCTGTGCAACTCAGGTGCTAGGTCATTCATCATGTTGACTTCTCAACCTAGGTACACATAACTGGTGCATTCGGAGATGTTTGTCCCGTTGAGAGTGAATGGAACGTCAGGAACGAGACTTTCTCATAAACATTGTCTTCGTGAGATTCAGCTGTAGTCCAACATTTCCACATTCACAGTCAAAGTCGGCCAGCATTTGTGCCGCATGGCTAATATTTGGTGTTATTAGAATGATGTCATCAGCAAAGCGGAGGTGGTGTAGTTGCCAATCGTCTATCTTCACTCCCATTACTTCCCATTCCAGTCATCACATGACGTTAACGAGGGTGGCACTGAAGAGTTTCGGTGAAATGGTATCACCCTTCTACACCCCTCTATTGACATGGATGATCACTTCTTTGTAGAATGGTGAGATCCTGGTAGTGAATCCGTAATACAACTCATGGAGGATCCTGATGTATTGAGTCTGAATGCCCTGACTGGCTAAGGCTTCAATGGCATCTTCTGTCTCAACAGAATCAAAGGCCTTCTTTAAATCAATGAATGTTAGACAGAGTGGCATCTTGAACTCATGAGAAACCTCAGTGAGCTTGGTTATCGTGTGGAAATGGTCGATGGTACTGAATCGTTTTCGAAAACTGGCTTTCTCACATGGTTTTCCTTCATCTAGTATTCTGCCAATCCTATTCAAGATGACTCAAGTGAACAGCTTTTAGATGACAGACAATAGGCAGATTGGGAGATAGTTGCCAATGTCATGGATGTCTCCCTTCTTGTACAGTAGTATAGTCCTGCTGGTTTTCCATTGGGACAGAACCTTGCATTCAGACAGGTAGCGTGTGAAAAGCCAAGCCAGTGTATTAATGAGTACTTATGGCAGGTTCTTCAGGTATTCAGGACTGACCTTGTCTGGGCCAGGTGCTGTTCATTTCTTTATCGATGAAATTGCGTGCGGGATTTTGGAAGGGAGAATGTTGGAAACGACATATCCATCCTGCGGAATTTGGTATGTGGGAAGATGAACACGGCTATTAAAGAGATCTGAGTAGAGGTCATGGATAATCTTCTGCATTGCACTTCTGGAAGATGTGATAGATCCATCAGGATGTCAGAGGGCAGTCATCTTGGTCTTGTAGTTGGCAAAGGACAGGCAGGCGTTACGAATTCTTTTCCCAGCTTCTGTTGCATCTACCAGCACTTCTGCTCTTCTCTCTTTGAGGTCTTCCTTGATCGCATCTCTGCACTGCTTTGCGAGCTCAGATATTTGCTTGTGGTTCCCTAAGGCATTCTCCAAACCACGTTGCCGAATAAGCTCAAGAGTTTTCGAACACAGGCTTTTTTTTTTTTGTGGCTATCTCTCTCTTGGCGTTCATTGCACAATCATGGAGGTGCTGAACCAGTCGATTATATTCCTTGTCAATGTTGTCAACAATGGCATCTTCCCATGTTGCAGCAATAGTGCCAAAGAGCTCCCAGTTGGTGGTCATTCTGGAAGTTCTCTTCTTAATCTTTGCAGCCCTTTCTCTCTGCTTGGTGAAGTAGAATTTTGCACAAAGGAGACGGTGGTCCAATCCTGTTTGGAATTTTGGGACAACAGCAACATCATTCAGGCAAGACCGTTGATTGAATATGATGTGGTCAATTTCATTGTGGAACTGTCCACCGGGAGACTCCCATGTCCAACGCTTAGATTCGGCCTTCTGAAACTGTGAGCTACCATGGATGGTCTTGGTCGACATGATGAATTCAGACAGTCTCTCACCCTGTTCGTTCCATTCTAGGCCATGGGCCCTTATGTGGAGTTCTTTGGCTGATCTTCTCTGTCCTATCTTGGCATTACAATCACCAACAATGATCTTGTAGAAGGTGTGGTCTTCTTCATAGAACTTCTCCAGCTCCATGTAGAACTTCTCAATTTCTCCTTCATCATAATTGGATACTGTTGCGTAGACAACAAAGATAGAAACTGTCAGCAGTGAGCCACATCTATTCAAGTGTAATTCTCTGATTCAGGTTGTTAGGCATTCGAATCAATCAATGCTCATGGCCATGCTCGTGTTGACAAGGACACCGACGCCTCTGACACCTCTTTTATTGCATGTTCCCAGAAACAGTTCTTCTCCAGTGTCGAAAACAGTGTGATGTGACTGAAGCCTTCTTGTCTCAGTCAGACCAATGATGTCATACTTGATCTTTTGCGCTTGTACCATCAGGTCCTCGATGGATACATCTGATGCTCTCCACTACCTCCACTACCCAGCTGCCGCCATTCTCCAGTACGCTTTCCAGACGCTCGTGCCAAGACTCACGCACGAGTGAAGCCCCACAGAATAAGATAAGAGGAACTCTGTGACCTTGGACTCCAGGCTCAACGGACCCTGGGACAGAGATCCTCTGCTTACTCCCACCAACCACAGGTGATGAAGGGATTAAAACCAGGACCCCCACCCTACCCTGACCTGTTGGCTTCCACCAACCGGGGAGACCCAGGGATTGGATTACGCACAGAAGACCCACCTTATCCCTACAGGTACCAGATAAATACCTCACCTGCAGACCTCCACTACCTCCACTTCCTCCACTACCCAGCTCCCGCCACGCTCCAGGATGCTTTCCGGACTTGCGGTCGCTTTTCGGTTGAGCGACACATTATAACACACTCAATATCCATCTTCTAGGATTGCCGCACCATATTTGATAAGGTTCAAATATGGTTTGAACCATGGGAACACCTACAAGGGTGATTAAAGGCCGCCCCCAAAGCCTCTATCTCTCTTGGAGAACCTAGCAAGCTACCGAGAGTATTTCGCCCGCACGGCAGAGCCTGGCAAGCTATCCGTTGTGTATTCGATATGCCAAAACCAGTAATTACAATGGGTCTCATTCACCTGACCCTGAAGGAGTCACCAATATAGCAGCTTTGAGAAGGATGAGGAAGGAGAGGCTGATAAAATCTCAAGGCCGAACTAGGCTGCCAAAACAAAGAAAGACAAAAATGGTTGTCTATACTTTCAATGCATGTACTCTGGCATCGGATGCATCAAATTGTCTTCTTATACAAATTTTTGTTGGGTTTAGATAGAATTGATTACTGACCATAAAATAGACAGGCTTAATGTTCAAGTATTAAATAACCATAAAACACAAAAGATATTTAATGTTGCTTCTCTGAACCTCTCTCCAAGTAAGAAATGGCCTTGTATCTCTTGCTTCCTCAGCATTCAAGGATCACTGACAATTCTATTGTACTTTCATTACACAGCATCAAAAATAGTTGGTCAGATGCCTTCCTGCCTCTCATTTTTAGCTCTTAGTGGTGAGCAGGAAAGAACCTAACATATAAGAAATTCCAGTCATTATCTTTGAATGAGAAAAGGAAGCACAAGATGGAAAAAGAGGAAAAATTCCTCTGCCATTTACTGTGTACTTACTCTAAAGGTAAGTACTCCAACCACATTCTATATTCTCCCTGAGAAAGCTAAAAGTTGGAGGAACTTGTTCAACATAACAAAATAAACCTCATGAAACCCAGATTTCACACCACTTCTAAGAGACATCTGCTGTACCGCCTCTCTGTTGAGCTATATAAAAAGGTTTTTTTAATAGAATATGACATATCGCTTTTTAAAAAAAATGCCCTCTGTCCTGTAAAAAACAAAAAAAGATGATCTGAAAATCAGCTCTACATACTTTTTCTAACTTATGACTCAGTATTTCAGCTAGTGAAAGAGAATCAACAAGTGACCCTTCCCTCCTGCCTACCTCTACTAAGTAATTAAGATCAATGAGGTAGATAGCCAAAGCAAGGGTGGATAATGCTGGCACAGCCTCTACAGAGAAATAATTCCTCACCAGGTTAATGGTAAGAAAAGAAGGCCCTCCCGTTGATCGTCGATTTGCTCGAGGGGGTCCAGTAACGTCTCCATTGGAGACTTTGTTGTTACTGTGTCTGGCATATCGAATACTCTCGGTAGCTTGCCGGGCTCTCCGAGAGGGGCAGAGGAATCGAACTCGGGTCGGCCATGTTGGCTGCGTGCAAGGCAGACACCCTACCCGCTGTGCTATCGCTCCAGCCCAAGAGAAACTAAAGTTTAATCTGTATTTAAATGATATTTTATCTAGTTTTCCTTTCTGGTCTTCCTATTAAAATATTGCTAATATAAGTAAATGCCTTGTCACTCAAATATAACTTTCATATTGAATGTTTTAATAAAGGAATGTTATATTTCTATGTGTTCACTGTATCACTGTCATCCCATTGGTCGTCAAATTACTTGAGCGGGCACCAGTAATGTCCCTATTCCTCCCAGCCCTGAGATTTTAGCAGTCTCTTCTTACGCGTCTTTTCCCAACAACTGGAGGCTCATTCAGGGTCATGTGTTAAATATTTTTAATATGTTAGGCTTTTTTTTTCCCAAAAAGTAAAGGCCATTCTCAGTGGTGCTGGGGGTAGAGGAGTAGATACGTTGTCCTAGGGATTGAATTCAGGACCTCAAACATACTTGTCATGTGTCTACCTCTTGTATTATCCCCCAGCCCCAGTAAGATTATTCAACTTTTGGGGGTGGGGCATATCCAATGATGTTCAGGGGTTATACTTGGCTCTGCACTCTAGAATTATTGCTGGCACTGCTAGGGGAACCAAGTGAGATGCCAGGGATTGAACCCAAGTTGACTGTGTGCAAGGCAAGTACCCTACTGGCTATACTATCTCTCCAGCCCCAGTAAGATTATTTTTATCCTAAAACTCTTGGAAATGTCTGAGACTTGAGAGAGCAAAGAACAACGGCTCAGATTAAATTAAGTTCTGACAGTTAATTTACTACCTGCTTGATCTTAGATGAATGACCAAAGTATTAATTTTTTCCTCTGTAAAATAGTTTACAGATTATGTTAATTAATATTTAAATGAGTTAACTATAAATTAAATGCTCACTTCAACAGCAAATACAAAGTCAGAATTTAAAATGGCAATTTAACTTAGTATTTTTACCTCAAATTAATCCGTTGACAGTTGACTTTAAAGGACTATCCTGTGAAAAAAAACCTGGTTGGATGTTAGGAAGTTTGTCACTAAGTGATTCTGATGCCAGCTTTTGTGTCATATAACTCCAGTTATTAGAGAGTCTCATGAAATAGTAATGTGATCACCTCAGTTGATATGCAACCATTGGAAAAATAAATTATTATAAATCCAAATAGACTCCCATGCTGTGTATAATTTTGTGAACCTTTTAATAAGAAGCTTGCCTTGCATGTGGCCAACCCCAGCTCAAGTCCCCAGCACCAATTATGGTTCCTCAAGCATAGACAGGGGTTACTCTTGAACACAGAGCCAGGAATAAGCTCTGAGCACCACCAGGTATAAAGACCAAATAAATTAAAATAAAGTGGAGAATTAGGAAAAAAAGTGAACCTTTTAAAAGATTTTTTTTTTATTTAATGGTTGGTTTACCAATAAAATTCTATATTCTGGGCAAGTCAGATATGATGACACTGTGCCCAAGAAAAGACCATGCCAAAAAATATCTAAACACAGTTGCAAAACATTGCAAGTGAATTTAATGCTCCAGAACTATATGCTTGTAACATGATAAAACTGTTCTGGCTGCTTTAAAAAGAATGGAAATAGATTATGCAAATTAACATGAAGTAAGCTAAATGTATTGAAAAACACAGGAAACCATAAGAATATTTCACTGTTGTGTATGATATCCTTTCAGTAATATTATTGCAAGCCACAGTGCCTAAAAAGATAAAAAGGAAAATAGAAGAGGGAGTGAGAGAGAGAGAGAGAGAGAGAGAGAGAGAGAGAGAGAGAGAGAGAGAGAGAGAGAGATCTGCCATAGAGGCAAGCTGAGAAGGCGGGGGTGGGGAGCATGCTGAGAGGGAAACTGGGACACTGGTGGCTGGAAATTTGCACTGGTGAAGGGATTGATATTAGAGCATTGTATTATTGAAACTCGATCATTAACAATTCTTTAACTATCTCATAGTGGATTCACCCAAAAAAGGTGAAAAAATTCAGTTATCAGGTTGCTCTGCCCATAATTCACCATAATTCACAAATTACTTTAAATACTAGATATGATAAATTTTGCTTGTTACCTTGAAATTTGGGCTAGAGTAATAGCACAGTGGCTAGGGCATTTGCCTTGCACACGCTGACCCGGTTTGATTCCTCCAGCCCTCTCGGAGAGCCTGGCAAGCTCCCAAGAGTATCTTACCCACACTGCAAAGCCTGGCAAGCTACCCATGACGTATTTGATATGTAAAATACAGTAACAAAAAATCTCACAATGGAGATGTTACTGGGCCCACTCAAACAAATCAATGAACAATGGGAGGACAGTGCTACAGTGCTACTTTGAAATTTAAAGGACCAGAGTGGGAGAGATGATATGATCTCACTAATTAGACCAGGAAAGAGATAAACAGCCATCTAACACTTCCAAAAAAAATCTCTCATTAAAAGTAAAGTTAACATCTAAGTAATCATATGTCTTTACTCCTTTGAGGCACCCAAGTTTTCAAAAATTACTAATATACTTAGATTTAAAAAAAATACATGATCTTCTTGTTACTCTTTTATAGAAAGGCCAATCTAGCAGAAGGCATCAAAGATGACTATACAGGGACTGGAGTGATTGCACAGTATTAGGGCATATGCCTGGTATGTGGTGGAACCAGATTTGATCCCTGGATCCCCATATGGTCTCCTAAACTCCACCAGGAGTGATCCCTGATTGCAGACCCAGAAATAAGCCCTGAGTACCACTGAGTGTGGCCCCAAAACAAAAAGATGGCTATAGAGGCCATAAGAAAGTATACTGTAGAAAAGAGGCAGGATTTGTGGGTAGGGTAACAGGAAAAGCTGGAGATATTGGGCAGTGGTTAAGGGACAGCAATGATAACAGTTCACCTTAGTGAGAGTCAACATTTTTGTGGTGGGGAGGAACACTCATCTGAGACTTTCACAGTAATGTCCTTATATTAGGTTTGCCTCATTCCTTTCTTGGTCTCTGTCTATGTGGGGGCGAAGTGTTCATCCAAGTACAGTTGAATAAAGGTGATTGCTATTCTGCTTTCTAGACGACTGTACTGGAGGAGAGGCAGAACACAGCAATGGTATTGGATGTTTAAATGCAGGAACGTAATAAGGAATCAGGGTATGAGGTAGCACAACAAAAAAGAACTTCTAACTAGGTATCTTGAGATCCAATTTTTACTCCTGACTCTACCACTAATTGACAGTATGATGTTGGGCATATATCCTTACCTCACCTGACCTGCCTTTTCTCACTTGTAATGTTAGAGAGAAAACAAAAGATCAATAGATGCTCTTCTTCCAGTATTCCACTATCCTAAGAGTTGATTAATTGCAGTGGGAGCCAGAGAATAGCTAATCTGCAAAGACTCCACTGTAGTGGTAAGAACTGAACAGGTCTTTAAAAGAGAAAAGTGCTGGCATAAGGGAAAGCATTAAGTCAAAGATGAATGGTGTATGTTTTCTTAGAGAGCACACAAAATAATCTACACTTGGCACCTGATCAGTCCTGATCAAAAGAGTAAAAGTGGGTTGTAGTAAGAAATGAAGGGTGTTAGGTTAAGCATATAATGATAGCATTGATTTGAATTGAAGGTAAAAAAGGAACCATGGAAGGGCCCTAAGACAATGGGGTTGACCAGCTTGACCAGAATCCTTGGCCTGTGGCTTCTCTGCTCTGCATATGCTAATACTTATAACTATAATTCCTTAACCATGAGCTGCAGAATCATCACATTTTTCTGGCTATCTACTGAGAGTCATGAAAGTAACAAAAACTCAGCATGTCCCAAATTGAAGCCACTGTTCGTTTTTTTTCCTTGCCTACACTGAAGTTGCTTGCCAGGGCACTGCACAGTCACAGCACCATCAAAACTGACAGCTGGCTGACTGAAAGTTGATAGTATCAAAAAGTCAAGCACCTAATCTAGAGACCCCCAATTTGGTCTACCATCCTCCTCTCAAGAAAAAGTTTCTCGGTGTCCCCAATTGTACAAGGCTACAATTGCCCTCTTGGGTTTTACAGTTTCCCAAGTGGGTCAATATTAGCCCCATGCTGAGAAAAACTATCCTAAACTAAAAACTATTTCCCTCATTTATTTAAATCACAGTTTTTTTCCTTGTGGGGAAGGGGGAGGCTCTCAAGTGGTGACTCAGCCACCTATGATTCTCAGTTAACCAGAAAGTGGGTTCAGCACATGGGTCCAGGAGGCAGTTCTGCACCTGCTGATGCTCGGGAAATCATCATTCTTAAACAAGCTCCTACAGATACACCCTTACTACAGCCACATCTGCTTTGGGTGGAGTCCATTTTCACTTTTAGAAGGGCCACTGATGCATTCTCCTTTCTGGTTATCCTTAGTCTTCTCCCCATGTTGGAATTATAGAGCTCTAAGACCTCATGTTCTGATTTGTTGTTATTGCTATAAAGACAAAACAACACAGGAGAGGGAACATAACCTATTAGTGGGCTGAAGTGATAGCAGAGCACGAGTAGGGCGTTTGCCTTGCACGCAGTCAATATGGCCAATCAGAGTTCAATTCCTCCACCCCTCTCGGAGAGCCCGGCAAGCTACAGAGAGTACCTTGCCTGCACAGCAAAGCCTGGCAAGCTACCCGTGACATATTCCATATGCAAAACACAGTAACAATCTCACAATGTTACTGGGCCCGCTTGAGCAAATAGATGAACAATGGGAGGACAGTGACAGTGATATTTTTTAGAAATGCTAGGGTCTGACCCTGAAAGGCTGAATGAACTGAATGGCACGCTGAGTGACCGTGCTTATTTGAGAAAGGTGGGAAGAGGAAGACAGATGTTCACCATGTGGATTCACAGAGGGCATTCACCCAGTCTTACAAGTTAAACTGGGACCACCACTCATTCTAGTTCATGCTACTGACAGCAAGGGTTCTCACACAGTTTGAACTGCTACTATGAGGGGAAGATAATTTTAAAGCCTTTCAACCTTTTTGTAAAGGTTTTTTTTTTAAATTGAATCACTGTGAGAAAGACCCTTACAAAGCTGTTCATGATTAGATTTCTACTGTACAGTGTTCCAACACCATCCCACCACCAGTGTACATTTCCCAGCACCAGTGTCCCCAGTTTCCCTTCCATCACCCCCAATCCCACTATGGCAGGCACTTTTCTTTTCTTTTTCTTCTCTTTTCTTCTTCTTCTTTTCTTCTTCTTCTTCTTCTTCTTCTTCTTCTTCTTCTTCTTCTTCTTCTTCTTCTTCTTCTTCTCCTCCTCCTCCCTCCTCCTCCTCCTCCTCCCTTCTTCTTCTTCTTCTTCTTCTTCTTCTTCTTCTTCTTCTTCTTCTTCTTCTTCTTCTTCTTCTTCCTCTCTCACTCTCTCTCTCTCCTCCCTCCTTTCCTCCCCCTCCCCCTTTCTTACTTCCACCCTTTTGGGCATTGTGGTTTGCAGTACTGAAAGGTTATCAGGTATACTCCTTTACTTACTTTTAACACTCAGTTCTTTTGATCTCTTTCTAGTTAAATATTATTGGTACCTATGCTCACAGCCATAGGGCATTTTAAAAAAATTTTATTAGTGAAACACCATGAGGTACAGTTGTAGACTTACAAATTTTTGTGCTTAGGTTTCAATTATACAATGATCACGTACCCATCTCTCCACCAGTGCCCATTTTCCACCACCATGAATCCCTGTATCCCTCCCACCCCACCCCCCATCCCACCCTGCCTTTGTGGCAGGGCATTGGACATAGGGCATTTTTATAGTGATTTGTTCTACATTCTGGTCAACTTTAGTCTCTGCTAAGTCATTTGTGAGCATAAAAAGAGGTTGTTCCACATGCCAGCTCATAAGTTTTCTGGACCTACTTTAATAAATCTAAACTTCCCAGTTTTTATTTATTTTATATCTTTTATTCCGTCAACCCTAGGGACCTTGTTATCCATTGAATAAAGCCTTGTTTTCTCACCCCCATTTCAGACCTTCCCCCATTACAGTCTGCCTGGACCTAAGCAAGCATTGCACCCCCAATCCAGGGCTCCATGTCCTCAGTTTTATGGCATCTCATTGATCTCACTGGCTCTAAGGGTTGATATTAGTGGTAAACTGTGTGTGTTTGTGTATACTTTAAAATAAATAAAATAGTGTAAATATAAAGGGGGATAAAGAATGCCAGTTCTTTTGCTGGTAATTTTTTAAAAGAATACTTTGTCCATAAAGTATTACCTTAAATTGAAACAAAACCCATGAAGTGAGCTTTATTTATACCTCTTGGATTCCATGGGGAGGGGGGGACAGCAAGTGAATGTTTTGTTGCTAATATCTCCAAATATTCATGTCCATCCACCAAAGCTAAAATGAGCCAGGAGTCCTGAGAGAGATATGATACCCAAAGACAGAACTGCAGTTGTCTGAGATCCAGTCAGAGCTGCACTTAGACAATGAACTGAGAACAAAATTCCTCTCCAAATCTACCCTGAAAAAAGGACTGACAATGGTCCACTTAAATTCTGCCAATAGGGATGCAAAAAGCAACAAGCCTCCAACCTGTAGCTCACAGGGCCAGTGAAATAGGTACCAGTGAAGCAGAGCTGGGCCTATCTGCCCAGCCACAGGAGACTATCTTTTCCGGCTCTTGCTTTCTCTGGAAGAAGGTGTGGGAAGCATTTGGAAAGAACATTAAGAAACAGTTCCATTTTAAAAGGACAGGCTATTTTGCAATCTTTGATTCCAGTAAAATGACCACGTTTCCCTTGGTGTTAATGAATAAGCTCCCAGTGTAACTTGGTAAATGGTTTCTGGAAGCCACTGAGTACCATTTGTTCTTTGGCTGGACATGTTTTTACATTATGATAAGCATAGTGAGTTGTCTTTTTCTCTGATTCACCTGAGTGGTCTATAGCAATCCTATTCTGATTTTAACTACCTGGAATAAACATGAGCATCTATAAGATTGAAATTCATCTCATTTGACTGTCCTTACTTCAGACGTCAGTTGCAAGTTCTAGACTAACCACACCTGTTTACCCTGTTTACAAATTCAGGGGCATCCACATTTTCTTCCATAAGTTTGCTAACTCACTAGAATGATTCACAGAAATTTGGAAAACAGGTGCATTGGAACAGTCAAATGAAAGAGAGAGACACAGGACAGGGTACTTGATGTTGGTCAAGAAAGGAAAGGGGTGAGGATGAGTATGAGCTTTTGTGTCCCCTACCAGCACCAACTTAGAAAACCCCTGGAACCCTCCTTTTCCTTAAAATGTTTTTGGAAGTTTCATTACTTCAGAATGGTCAGTGAAATCACTGCCTCTTCTCTCTCCCTGAAGTCGATATATTAAAAAAGAAAAGCTTAACCTCTCTAATCACTTTTTTTTTTCTGGTGCACAGCCATGATCCTGAAACTCGCCACATTCACCTAGAGTCACCTCATTTACACAGACTCAGGTATGACTAAAAAGGGATTTGTTCTTTTGAGTAAGGAAAAGTGATCCTATCAGGAAACTCCAAAACTATTAGGAACTCTGTGCCAGAAATTGGGAACAAAACCAGTATAATCTATATTTATTTCACTTATTTCTTACACCACTTAAAGAATGGCACTAAATCAAAAATCAATCCACGCAAGGGCTATTTCTTATCCAGAACAGCTGAAAATCAAAGCTTTTGCCAAGCAGTCCTTTTAGGTTTAGCTTAGCAGCAAGGTTCAAACAGGGAAATCATTTAAGGCTCTGACATTCTGAGTCGATGACTTACAGATGTTACTTCTTAAGTGAAGCCCTTTTCCAGCCATTTTCTCCAGACCTTTTCCAACACTCTCTTGAGTTTTCTTAAAAGCTCTTGCTTTCCCCACACCTCAAACACCTTCAGCAATTGCTTAGTTAAAACTTACTTTCTCAGACTATGGAATGAACATGTTTGCCACTCAATGCCTCTTTTGCAGACCACAACACCCAAAAGGAGAGAGAGAACACAGGGGATTGCCCTGCCACAGAGACAGGGGGGATGGGGGGATGGGGGTGGGAGGGATATTATCCATGGTGGTGGAAAATGGGCACTGGTGGAGGGATGGGTATCTGATCATTGTATAATTGAAACCAAAGCACAAAAAATTGTAAATCTACAACTTTAAAAAAAATAAAATAAAATAAAGGGAAAAAAAAAAACTTACTTTCTCTCCCACCAACCTCTAAGCTTGATAAGAAAATCTACGTCTATCAAGCTCATCATTACATCCCCAGGGTTTAGTAGGCAGAAGTGGTTATAAAATATTAAACAGATCAAAGAATTAAAATTAGACCGCCTCTTGTGGAGCAAAGACCACAATAACTTTCTGTAATCACCACATCATTTTTTTCCTTCTATTTACTAAATTCCACATGGCAAACAAAGGTCCTCTGACTCCTCTAGTAGATAAAGCCTCTCATTTGAGCTCTCTTGTCATAGAGAAGAAACATACATGGTGTAGCCATGGCATTAAGAATAATCCAAGGGAGCTTGGAGTGAACTGATATGACAAGAGTGAAGTCAGGCTTTTAAAAAGACAGAAATATCTACCAGGAATCAGGTAGACTGCCCGAATTCCAATAAGGTGACTGGTTGGAAGGCCACCATATACTGGTTTGTCTTTGTGCCTTAGAGCTAAGCAGACTCTCCAGCCTCTTCTGGAGTTAAGGGGGTGCTCGCTTTAGGAATTTTAGAATTCTGTTGGCTTTCACATTGCCCATCTGGACATTTAACACAAGACTTTGAAGTCAGTGTGGGATTTTGGTTGACACAGAGATAAACTGAGCTGCACAACGAACATGATTTCTGCTTAGGAATCTTTGTTTCTCCTTTTTCTACAGCAAATGAATAGACGGTTCTTTCTGAGCAACCAAACTTGAAAGGTAAAAAGACCGCACTAAGAAAGCCAAGTACAGAAAAAGAAAAGTCCTTTTCTTTTTCTTTTACCATATTCACAAAACATTTTATATTTACATTTGACAACACTGTTTTTACTTTGGAAAGTCTCACCCATTCAAGGAAGGCAACAACTTAATTGCCATTATTTGACCAGATGTGGAAATGAAGAGGGCCTTATGTACTAAATTGTGTTAACTTTCAGGGATGTCCAAAGCAATGGAATGTACTATCTTTTATCTGCTCTGACACTAGATATATTTAACAGTCACAAATTAGCTTATGCCAGGTGCAAAGCATCCTGCCAGATGCTGAATGGGATAGAAAGGCATCAGATTCAGCCTAAAAAAAGACCTAAAAAGAGCTTATACTTTAGTGAGATAAAGAGTACACAAAAGCTCAAAGAAATTAGTTACATAGTTGCATCTTAAAGTGCTATGTTCCCCCAAAATAATAGTTTCTGTGAAACCAAAAAAGACATAATCAGACACATAATATTGTATGCAAAGTAATGATAAAATAAAGAATGTAGGAGGAAGCCAAGGAAAATTTAAAGACATAGTAAAGAGACATATCATGAATGCAGTGATATTTTTAGGTAGAAATTATATAGATAAAAATAGAAAGTATATTTTGGTCAAGTATTAAAGAAAGTCTCAAATGTAAAGGTAAGAAATTTTAAAGACAAAAAAAGAGAAATTTTAAAGACACAATTCAGCACTTAGCAAAAATTAGGCACCTAAAAAATGATTGCTTTGGGGATAAAAATATCACTTGGGTAAAGTTAATACCAGGTATTTTATGATAGCATAAAGGAATGTAGATTTAGTTATATAAGCAGTAGGGACTCGATGGTACTTGATCAGGGCAACGATGGAAAAGTATGTTTAAGTGCATATATTTAAGATTATACTAGAAAAATTAATCTGAAAGTATCAGGGAGAATTAATTGAAAGAGTTTGAAAATGAAAGCAAGAACTTTAATTCTATGTGATGTTAGGATAAATATCAGATAATTTTGTAAAGTAAAACAAATTAACTGCAAAACAAAATTTCAAAAAAAATTAGTTCTGCTTAAAAAATTAAAAATTTAGATTAGGCAGTAAAAATGATGCAACAGGATAAAACAATTAGATTTTGAGGGAACAGTTTTTTCCTGAAAATCTTAATTTATGTTTTCAAAGAAAAATGGCTTTAATGAGATATTTTTTTTCTCTAAATGGTACCGGAATACTTTGGTGAAATTAGATGCTTGGGGGTAAAAGAATGACTTTAGAATAGCCAAACATTTCATGCAATCACACAACACACAAAACAGTCATTTAAACAAGCATTCATACATACAAAATAGTGCTAGTTATAACAGTGGTGGTTGAGCTAGTGATTGAATATCAGTAAGAAATCAGCTTAAAATAGGTCCTTATTTTGGAAAAAAAATAGTCGGTAGTATGTCACTCATCTTTGTCTAAAATCAAGTTACAATTACTCTAATTATGGACCAGTACTTCATTTGTCTCACAACTGGTACCTAATCAAACAGTTCTGTAGATGATTAAATCATAAGGTACAACCAAAGATGTTTTTCCTTTAAGCAACTGGTTTACTAGTTTTAAGAAAGAGAAATATAATTTTATAAAAACTACTATATGAACTAAATCAAATGAAAATGCTTTCATTCATAAGATAATATTCTCTCATAAATACATAGTTATTTCTCAGCCACAGGCTTGTGTAGACAAACCAGGAAGTGAAACCAAACACAAGCACACTGACAGCTAGGAGAAAAGAATACACTGGGAATCAGCTAAGAAGTTATTAAAATTTCATTTTAAAACCCATTCCCTTGGAAACATCAATTTAATTAAGGCAGTAATAAAAGGAATTTCAAAAGCACACATTTTCGTTTTGTTGTTTGGCAATATCTTCGATCTTCTATTAAATGTCTTTTCCTGTAGCCAGGCTGCTCATTAGAAAAGCAAGCACTCTCCGAGCCAGGCTGGTGAATGCAGAACAGGGCTAGGCTATTATTTTCATGCTACCAAATCAATTCTGAAACAATAATCACAAGCTTTAGTGACTTGCTTTGGACAAAAGTACCTTTGGTGTCTAAGGTACAAAAGAAAACCTGTTTTTTCTCATTGTTTTTGCTGAGGTTGCTGTCATTTCCTATATCCTTCTATAAATTATAATACTCACTGAAAATAGAAACTTTATTGTTAAAATCTTTTTTCTTAACTAAGAAAACGCAGGTGCAAATTAAGAGCTCTAAGGAATTATGATTATTTTTTAAACAAATATATTAAATAAGGCTTGTTACAGTTTGCATTTTTCTTCTAAGACAGATACTAAGCAGAATTACAAATTATAGAAAGTTCACTGTCCTGTCCTTTATACCTGAAGATTGTGGGGGAAGAGATTCAAGATAGGTGCAAAAACTAAAACGAATTTTCATCTATTTATGATTTTTATCCCTTTTCTTTTATTTTCAGCAAAATTTATGCCAATATTATGTAATATCTTATGGATCCTTTTTAGCAAACTAAGGAAGACAGTAAGATGTTTCCTGAGCTTTATGTGATTTTAGCAACTAATCAGAAATTCCTAGACAGAAACTGCACAAACACAAACAGAAGGGAAATATCAGTGTTAGTTACAGACCATGGCTGCTACGTGAGAATAAAATTTTAAAATATCTGTGAATAAATGCTATGGCTGGAGCGAGAGCACAGCAGGTAAGGGCCTTGCACGCGGCCAACCCGGCCAACCCAAGTTCGATTCCTCTGCCCCTCTTGGAGAACCCGGCAAGCTACCGAGAGTATTTCGCCCACACGGCAAAGCCTGGCAAGCTACCTGTGATGTATTCGATAGGCCAAACACAGTAACAATAAGTCCCACAATGTTTTTGGGCCTGCTCGAGCAAATCCATGAACAATTGGAGAACAGTGCAGTGCAGTGCTATTAATGCCTTGGTAGACAAATCCATATATGCATAAAGTGTGTGCTTGTGTGCAAAATAGTATGGAAGTTGCGATACAAAATTCAAGAATTATTTGAAAACCTATTTTGTGCAAGAATTGTTTTCTCTTAAGAGGTAACTGTGGTCATTGTTTAAAAGTTGGAAAGGTTGCCTAGCCAGGTAATCCTGAGTTTGTCTATCTGTGACCCCATTAATACATCACCATTGAAGTAAGACAGTTCATTAATCTCTGATCCTTTTGTTCTCCTGCTCTTATACTCGCCTCCTGTGTCAGATAATAAACTTTCACTAAGGCACCTGATAGTTGCTTTCATGGGTTGTCTGGAAAAAAAATTGAACATTTTCTATAATGTGGACTGAATAGGGTAAGAAAGGATAATCCTTATATAAAAATTCATTAAAATTTTTGCTATTTCATCCTATATCTACCATCAGGCAAAAAATAGGAAGATGGAAAATGTTCAAAAAAATTATTTGGGAACAGAAAATAGTTATGAAATATTAAACCAAGTATTAAAAATAATAGTTAAAACAATAAAATATATCATATAATGCTTTAAGGTTTATGAAACATTTTTCACTTTAATTCATGAAATCCTGCCCTTGACTTTATGTTAAGGATACTTACCCAGAGATAAAAAAAAATATAAATAAACTCTGTCTTAGTCACATGTCTAGTGAACAAGAACGTGACCCTATAACTCACACCAAACATCGTGTTCCTCCCACCATCTGAAGCTGCCTCTCATAAAGGTCAGCAGTAGTTCAGAGACTAGGGAAAGCAGCCTGAGTGATATGAGCCTTTAGGGACAGTCAGAAGCTGGATCAGAAAGAACTTCCAGTGAGTAGAGATGCAAGGGAGGTCCTGAAAGAGAAACGAAGCAGCAGGTCCAACGGAGGAGACAATCTTCACAGTCAGGGGGAAATGATTTCACAAATAAGAGAGCAAGGGAGAACAGTAAGAGTTCAAGATTCCTAAATGAAGGTATGTCCTGACATGAGTCACAGCACAGAACCATGAAAGATTCTAAAACAGAATGCAAGCGATGCTGCAAGCAAATGAACATGGTGGCCATACGGGATTTATATTAGTTTTGGAGGGAGAGGAAACAGAATGAGGATAAGGAGACCACATAAACTTACCGCAGAAATTCACTATCAAAGCGAGCATTTTCTTACCCTTTGTCATCCAATCAACACAGTAGAGATGGAACAGAAGGCCAGTGGACATAACTAAGAAAAAACCTTACGAAATACAAAGAAGTGGGGACAGAGACAGAATGAGGATAGAATAGGATTACAAAGAAGTGAGGACATAGGGATTAAGGTGCACTCCTTGTTTGAGGTTCATTCTGGTTTCTGTCTGAGCATAACTGAGCAGCCCCAGAGGCCCCTGTGCACCACAAAGTGTCACCCTAGAGACCCTAACATTGAATCACTGACTGGGTTGTCTTGGGGGAGCCCCCACACTTCCTGAACACCACTTTTACAAGTGCTGACTCATAGAAGATGGGAAAAAGAATGAATGATAATTTTGTGCTAGTGAAAGTTTCTATTATAAGATGATAATTAATACTCATTGCTAGATCAACAAGTAAACTGGTAGATTCTGCTCTTTCATCTTGAATAAAGAATTCAGTAAAGTCACTTGAGTTTTACACATTTATTAGGGGCTTGGCAGCAAACTATTGACCAAGTATTACTCTTGAGAGAGAACCAAGTAGTTTGGCTGAACAATGTGAGATCAAATGACATTTCAGTTGAGATCACAGAGAGACATGGGTACCATGCTGTGGAATTAACAAAGAAAAGCATGGGGTAATGTGCAAGGAATAACATGATCCAGTCAAAGTATCTTTTAAATTGAAAATCTGCCTCTTTGGTAGCATAGAGTATAGAGAGGGAAAATAACAATAAACAGAGGAGACCCGTTCAATAGACCAAGTGATAAAAAGTAAGGGCCTAAAGTAGAAGGGGACTGGGTATGAGGACAAAAGAGAATAAAGACAAATAACTCAAGTACTTTCAAGCAGGTTCTCTGCTAAAGAACTTGTGGGTGTGGGTTCTCAGGCTACTCAGGTATCAGAAAGACTTGATGGCAAGCTAGATGTTAAAGGAGAGCTGGGACATGAGGATAAGGGATCATCCTGGATTTGGTCTCAAGTCAATAATGAAAATTGATAGGTGGGGGAAGGAGAGATGAGAGTGGTTTTTAAAACTCTGAGTTTGCATTACTTATGGGATATCTCAGCAATAAGGTCTAAGTAGGCAGTTAAAAGTACAATTCCCTGGCACATTGGGGAATGGAGAACATATGAATGAGTTTGCTTTAGCACTCATGTTTGCCACTTCCTGGTAAGTGTGGGGTATAAAGTCCCAACCTGATAATTAGGGGGTGGGGAGTTATTTAAAATAAAAAACTAAATGAATCCAGAGTCCATCTTCTAACAAAAAAAGCACAATATTTTTCTTTCTGATTACTTCTATTTAAAGATAAAAAACCCCACTTTTTTGAAGGTAGATGAATTAAGATGTAGAATTTGTATGGGATAAAAGACTCACAAGTAGCTTTTTGAAGCTTCTACTTTCTCCCTACCAGGAGGTAAACAGAACTGGAAATAATCAGATATTTTGTTTTTAAATAATTTCCAGCTTTCCTGTTTTAGGTGCCCAATGCCTTCCTGGGCATGAATTTCCAACTTTCTGATGAAGCAAATTCACATTTTTCATTGTATTTCAGTTCAAGAATGTTGTTATCTCACACAATGCTAATTCAATTTTAATCCGAATTCTATTTTAATCTGAATAGAAATAGTCAATATACTGCACTGGTAAGAGTGCAGTATATTGACCAGCAGAGTTGATGGAAACATAAAATAATTTCAGATGTGGTATGTTTTATCTTTTTCTAATATTTTCTCTGCTGGCTTAAGGAATCAAATCCTTAAAGGCTCTTCCTGCTTTTATTTTTCTTAATTTATTGTATTATATAATTATTTGTCGATTGTCTTTATGCCTCTACCAACTAGATAGTACATTTCAAGAGCAAAGGACTCTTTTACCTTCTGATGTATTTCCAGAATTTAACCCAGTACTTTTGCTTCAAGAATATAGCTGTTGTTCTTTAGCAATATTGTCTCAATCTCTATACTCCAATTTAATCTTGGTCCATGATTTCAATTTATATAATCCGAAGAAATTCTTTTGGAATCTGTACTGTGGTGGGACTCTTCTAGGGCTTGATGATTATTCACATAAAGGAACTGATGTGGGAAAAAACTGTGGGTAAATCTTGTATCCCTCCCCTCCCCAATCCTTGGGTTCTCCTAACCATCTTATTCTAATTTCTGTGTTTCTGATTTCAATTCCTATTTCTAGCATCTGTTTTAATATAGGTTTCTCTTCTTTCTGTTGGTAAATGGATGAGGGTAGGACCACTTTCAGTGTTGATGAGGTCCGATTACTGACCCTGGAATCATGGATCACTCTTGGAGAGGTTCTGGAGAATCATATGTTTTTCTAGGAATGGAACCCTGGTCAGCTGCATGCAAGGCAAGTGCCCTGACTGCAGTACTAACTCTCTGGCCAGATCTAGGTTACTTTTTAATATTCTGACCCCAGGTTACCTGAGTTTGATATGTTATTTATTGCTTGACACTTTGATCTTTGTGGTAAAAACCTACACAGACCAGCGTCACACAACATTATTAGAGACGTTACAGTCTACTATCTGCTCAATTTTCTTACTGTCTTCCTTGTCCCCATTACAAAACTTAATCATTTCCTCATCAACTGATGAGATAATCACTGTGATCACTTGCATTCTTTAACACATAATTTTTTTTTTAGTCAACTGGATTTAGTTGGTATTTTATATACTCAAAGAAAAAAAAATAATGGTCACTATACTCCAAATTCACAGTAAAATAAAATTAAGGGTGGGTTGGCACCATAGGGCCGTAGAGAACCATTGGATATAGGGATATAGTCTTGGACACATGTACACACACAAACACACACACAAACACAAAAACACACAACCACCTCTGCCAGCACTGCTGGGGTGGCCTGGGCGATCCAGCCTCTTAAACTCCACCTTTGCAGGCCATATAAATAACCTCTGTTGGCCCAGAATTGCTAGGAGGGGGCATCAGTCTCCCTAAACACCACTTAAGAGGGCCTTAAAGAATAACAATAAGAAGGACTTTAAACTTTTAAAAGATGATGCATTTATACTATAATTTTTACAGTTGATATCTAGTTATATGTTAGGAAAAATTACTGTGCTCATACATTTTTGTGAAGGCCATGACTTTTTAAATCATGGATTGGGTGTAATTTAATTCATAGACCAACAATTCCAAACACATCAATTGTAACAGCAAGACAATGTTTAGAAAGCCTTCTGTCATGGGCACAGAAGACAATTTACTTGACAGCACGCCTTTCTTGGGCAATGACTCAAATCAGCTAGACTGAAAATAAATCTGAAGGGTACACAGCTGTCATGCAGCCTGAGGTAGCCCTCTGAGCAATAACTTGATTCATTTTTCCCTATTTGTACAATCACTTCTGCAAATAGGACTGCAATCCAACAAATGCTTTCCACCCACTGCCAAGAGAGATTTTCAGTATCCTAGGGAGGGCCTGATTGGATTCCTTTGCCCTCACTGGAATGGAAAACTATTCATAATGATTTCTCGATTTTACTTAGCAAGAAACAGACATTTAATGTCAATGATCGGTGTGAGGCAACTATACATAAGGGTCCTAAAATTAGAGAATAACAGTATCTTATCAAAGTAATATTAGCATCAAAATTTGAAGGACAGGCTAGAAATAACTAGATTGAAATTTCTATTTATTTTTATTGTAATTTTCCTTATTGATTTGAAATGTTGGTTACGGAAAACTTAAAACAGACACAAAAGTAGATGAAGTATTTTCACCAACCACATGGACCCATTATTCTGAGTTAACAATTCACTCAGTGAATTATTTGAAATAAACTAAAAATGTTGTTTCTTTGCTTTGGGGCCACATCCTAAATCTTTGACCAGGTATCATTCCTTTCAGGGTTTAGGGGACTGTATATAGCATGGGAGAGATAAAACCAGGTTGTCCACATGCAAGGCAAGTGTCTTAACCTTAGTATTATCTCTCTGGTCACTGAAATAGAATTTAAGTATCATCTAGATAGGAACATGTAACTCTAAACCATAAATAAGTTTTCAAAGGCATATTGGCAGCATCATAATCATAGCCAGTGGTGTGCTGATAGATACTTAACATCTAATTTGGGAGCAGGAAAAAAGGCTCTGCTCTGTAGTCTTTGTCAATTTCCATAGCATAAATGTTCTCACCATTTCAAGCAACTAACATGATGACATTAAGTAAAGAACTGAGAAGAAATGTGCAGAGCACCATTATATATACTTTTACTATGTAGATACCTTCGACATAAACTACAGGCATATATAAAAACAGAAAATTATAGTACAATAGTTAAGAAGTGATATATTGAATTACTTATTTTATAGCTAATAATTAACCTTTGTATTGTTACTATTTTTTGGGGGGAGTCACACCTAGTGATGCTTAGTGGCTACTCTTAGATCAGTGCTCTGGGTTTGCTCCCAGTGGTACTTGGGGGGGTGGGGCACAAAGTGTTAGGGCTTGACCCCAGGGCTCCTTCATGCAAAGAATGTGCTCAAGTTCTTTGAGCCACTTCCTGGTTCCCTGCATATTAATTTTTAATGTCTGTGTTTAACTGACTTGTGAAATTCCTGAGAATGTTACAACCAGTTTTTGTTGTAGCATACAATGAATCATGTCTAAATAATTAACAACTCATTATTATCATATCATTATTATTGTTATTTGCAGTGCTAGGGTCTGAACCCACGCCCTCCACATGCAATCTTAATCATTAATTATCCAGGTTTCTATGATATATTTCTCTCCTCTCTGCCTTACAAATTAGAGCAGCATTTTAAGCCAGAAGGAAAGGAATTTCTGCTTTAGAAAGCAACACCAAAGTGTTAAGCTTTCCAAATGGTTCTGTGCCAAAACACCCACCCCACCAGAAGTCTCGTGTTCTAATCATTTCCCTGCATCTAGAGTAGTTCTTGCCTTAGAGATATCTGTCACTGTCACTGTCCTCCCACTGATCATCAACTTGCTTGAGCTGGGCCAGTAACATTGTGAGATTTGTTGTTACTATGTTTGGCATATCGAATATGTCACAGGTAGCGTGCCCAGCTTTGCCATTGAGGCAAGATACTCTCAGCAGCTTGCCGGGCTCCTGAGGGGGGCCGAGGAATTGAAGTCAGAGGAATCAAACGCCCTACCCTCTGTGCTATCGCTCCAGCCATATTTATTTAAAAATATTTTTTTCTACTTCAGCTTTGAATTTCCTTATGTCTGTCAAAGACAAATACTTTGTTACTTTAACAATGAATGAAACATTTTCTTCTACTAATAATTGGATTATTTCAACTGCATATAATTTGGAGCCTGTCTTGGGATAGGGTAGCAGCTAATAGAAATACTAGGTCTAAGGCCCTTAAATGCTGAAAAATACAGGTATTTTGTTTTTCCTACTTTGTACCAAGAAAGGCGGGTGGGAAAAGGAAACAAAACAAGTTGCATTGGTGGGATATGTTGACTAAATAGTCTACTAATATAGTCAACATATCCCACCACTGCAACTTGGTTTGCCAGACCCATTTGTCTATATGCTTTACAGAACTGAATTTAGCTGTCATATGTGGTCTGAGTGCAGTTGTTGGCCTCTGTTGATGAAGATGCCAGGCTGTATTGCAACTCCATCTTGAGCACATTCAACTAAAACTCAAGTACAGTTCGTGAAGCAAAGTCCACCAGTTCTCATCCCGACCTCCAGTACGAACTCACAAATCCCTTTTACCACCAGATCTCTTAACAAGCTCTTCCAACACTGTTTCCCACTTGTTGAGGATACCTTTTAACAAATCCTTTTCTCCAGATGGGCCAGTCCACCCACGTCCAAAAAACCGTAATACACAATTTTTATATTTTAAATTGTGTGTGTGTGCTGGGGAGAGAGGTAGGTAGATATTTTGGTTTGGGGGCTACACCAAGTGCTTAGGGCTTACTGCTGGCTCTACGCACAGGGATCACCCCCAGCAGGGCTCAAGGAACCATATGAAGTGCAAGGCAATTGAACTTGGGTCAGCCTTATGCAAGGCAACCACTCTGCCTACTGTACTATCTCTCCAGCCCCTATTTTAAACTTTTAATTTTAAAAGTTCTTAATACATACAAAAGCATAAATAACAATATGAAAAACTTCCATGTACCTCTTCACCCAGCTTAAATAATTCATTTCACATCCCACCGTGTCTGTATGTTTTGGAAGCAACTCTTGATACCCTATTTCACCCTTATATTTAAGTATTGATCACATTCTTCCCTACACACCCCTGCTCAGACATTTATGCACATCCTACCCACCATCATTTTTCCAGAACCCACTCATCCTGCAAGACTTGCATCAGGTCGCATCCCTATGTTTTCAATGAGCTTGTTTCCTTAGGTCATCTCTCGTTGCTATCCTATCCTGCTATTTCCTCTCTTAAATGTTACAATCACAAGGTCATTGGACTGGAAAGTAGAATACCTCTCTCATTATACAAGTAGCATAAAAACAAATTTTTAGAAGGGAAAGAACCAGAAAACCCTAAACAATTTGCTATGCAAAGCTGACTAAAATTTGATGCAAAAAATTAACACAGCATTGTGAGCAAATTCCTTATTTGGGAAATGTATCATAGCTCAGGGTAGGGTTATGCTGACACTGTACCACAGAGCAGAAAGAAGATGGGAACTAAAGTTTCAAGAAGGTACAGGGCCTGGTATCTTATCTTAGCTCTTATATAAAGTGTTACTTCATGTATAATGGGTGACTTGTTGGAGCTCATGCACAAAAAGAATTAACTGCGGCCAGTCTTCCTTTTTTCCTCACTGGACTGTCAAGATCCAATGTCATTAGTAAGAAAAATAACTTTATAATGGACAGAGCATTGTTGTTAAAAATATATACCAGTACCCATAAATGTAGAAATGTCTGGCAATATGACCTGGACAATTTAAAAACTAATGCTAACTGAAATCTATAGCTTTGGATCCTAAAGTATGAGGAGAATAAATTTAAGCTTTCAACAGGAAAAATAGGAATATGTTAGAACCCACCAAATTAACTCTGGATGGAGTATAAAAGCATATGTAGTTTCTTTCTGAAATATCAAAAGCCATTGCCTTAGAATTTAAACAAAAAACTGAAGGACCCCTACATTGAAGAATCCTCATAAAATTAGAAATAGCTACTTAAGAAAATTCCTCTTACATTAAATAATTAAACGAAAAAGCAAAATTGACATCAGATTCATTCATTTAAAGAAAGTCGTATAATAATATAATAAAATTGGTGTTATTTGAGTTTATATTCTGCTAGGGAGGACATTTTCAAAGTCTTTTTTTGCTTTCAACTTTACATTCCTGGCATTCTTGAATTTTGACTTTGAAAAAAATCTAATATAATAATAGTTGAATAGTATGCTTAAATTATGATGGTATTGAAGCATTTTCTTCCCACAGAAAAAAAGAGATGGTTCTATTGAAAGAATAGCATTCCACAAACACAGAAAGCTACATGAGTATCCTGTAAGACAGGCTCAGCTGAAGTCATTCATTAGAACATTAATATTACAAAATTCCCTGCAATAAATAAAAATCCTAAGACTCTGAGAAATGGCTTAAGTTTTATAAAACTGAACAATCTAGGCCAACAAAGAAAAAAGTTTAAACTTGGGACATTAATGCAATTTAGTTCATAAAAACAACAGCTGCTAAGCCTGGTAAATCCAGTGAGCTTATTAGGTCAAAATCATAGAAACACACATAGAGAACATTTCAAAATTCCCAGAACACTGACAACAGAACACCAAAGTGGAATCTCATTAGGAAAGAAAACATTTTGTTTAGAAAAAACTTCTTTATAAAACCACCATGTGTAACATCTCTGAGAACTTCACTGGAGAGGAAAAACACAAGAATCAAAAGGGTAAACTGCAGAACAATAGATATGTTCTGTTCTAACAGCATCTGTTCTAATACTTGCATTCCCTTCCTCTCATTTTCCCACTGCAAGCACCAGGCTACTCCTGTGACCTTACATTTTTCTACACACACACAAACACACACTTAAAATCATAGTCTGTCTTTCAAAAATGAAAACTTACTCTGAGCATAAATGTTCTCCTGTAATGACCATTTTAAGATAAGGAAAAAAACAACCACGGATTCAGATAATCTTCATTCACAACAGAAGAAACAATGGGATTCTCAGCCTATTAATAAATAAAATTTTCCTCCCTTTAAGAGGAATTTAGACCATTTAGCCTTATGTTACATTCTGAAATCTATTTTCATGATGATGATTAGTATTAAAGGGTTTGTAAGTTAAAGTCTAAGTTACTCAAATTACGCACTAGAAATGCAAATGACAATATTTTGTCTTTTTTTTACTTTTTCATACACTAAATAATTCAAGGATGATTTCAGAGACTGAAAACAAGGTAAAATTCAAACAGATGTTAGGCTATATACATTAGGGTTTACTTTCTGACTTAGTTCTGTGCCAGCTATAATCTTTTCTAATTTGTGATAATCCTCTTCTACAACAGATTCTACATAAATTAAAATTTTCAACATTATTTGAGTCAAGGAATCAGGAAAACGTCAAGTTAGATGAAATGACAAATTACAAATCACCAAGACTCTGCTGATGGAGCTTGTACCAATGGTTTTACCTGAGTAGACAAGAGAAAGGAAGCCCACTGAGGGACACATAAGTTTTAATAAGTGACTAACATATGGTTAAGCTAAGTCAAATATTCTCACTTATTATAACAAACATGGAAAGAGGTACTAACCCCCGCACAATGAATCATGTGTTAGATATTATCCTATTTAATGTTTCCAATAACTCAGTGAGGTCAGTTCCACTTTACAGATAAAGCATCTGAGATGATCATGTGACTCATCTACACCTGCACTTGTACACTTGTTACAGCAAACAAGGACACTTGTTTGGGTAGCACTGCACTGTACTGTCCTCCTGTTGTTCATCGATTTACTCGAGCGGGCACCAGTAACATCTTCATTGTGAGACTTGTTACTGTTTTTGGCGTATAGAATACGTCACGGGGAGTTTGCCAGGCTTTGCCACGGGCTGAATACTCTCGGGAGCTTGCTGGGCTCTCTGAGAGGGGTAGAGGAATTGAACCCAGGTTGGCTGCATGTAGTCTTGGATAATCTCCAAACAGATCTTTGAGGAAATTGAAAAGGTGGCTTAACTCAATGCAATGCAGAAGAGTCTACACATACATTCATTTATTCATTCACTCATTAATTTAGAATTTTTTGGCTATTACATGGCAAGCCCTAGGGTAGCCAGCAAACATCTAAAAATTTGAAATAAACCAATGATAAACAGATACTATTACTATCTCATAGAATTTACAGAGTGGTGATAGAGACAAAGATTAAATAAAGCATTACTCAATGACTTCAATCATAGTAATGATGACATTAGCTGAAACCAGAGGATATAGATGTATATATAGATGAAGTGTGGGGGTGGCAGAGAAATCACTCTGAAAACATAAGGGCTGCAAAGGAAGTTCGAGAAGGAGCACTGTGAGATGTGTGCCAGAGTTCAAAAGCTTACTCTCACATGTAAGTAGACTTGTACCTCACCCTAAAGGTTGGTATAGGTTCAAAAAGTTGAAAATCGCAGAGTTATAAAAATGTAAGGCCCATTCTGGATTAGGAGGTCTTTGTCTAAAGCCATCTTTGTCGTAAGTGAGGGTGCCCTTAGTTTATTGTCAAGTTTCAAATGTTCCCCAAATCTAAACTCCCACAAAAGGTAAAATCAATCCACTTAAAAATCAACCAGGTTAAAAATTTAAAACCACATTTTTAAGTATTGTTATTATCTCTTTCAAGTGAGCAGCTGAAATGACCAAAATTATCAGGAAAATTAGATTATTGATATAAACAATACTTTCTGTCTAAAATGAATATCTCCAGTTGACTTCCTGTGCAGTTAGAATAGTCATCAATAAAATAACCAAGGAGATGCAACTCCTCCTGCCCACCATCTGCCTTAACTTTAGCCGAGCCAGGCAGTCTCTCAGAATGTCAGCTTCTAAATTGTAAACACTGTAGATAATTCTACATGGCCTACTTTCTCTCTTCACAAAGGCGACAGAAACTCTCCACCCAGGAGGGAGCAGAAAAAATTTGGTCCAAGGAATCAACTCATATATACAAGCCCATTCTTCCCCGGTCACAAAACCTACCCAGCATACCCACAGTTTTTAAGCCTTCTGGGAGACAAGGAGCTCTTTTGCATGGACTATCTGGCCTCAGCAGAGAAAGTTGCACAGTCATTATTCTTTGTTTAGAACGAACACTATTTCTCCTTCATCCTTTCTCATTTCCAGTCAGAAAACATTTCTATTTGAAAGTATACTTAGTCTATTTGACCTGCTATAACAAGCTACTATTGCCTGGGTGGCTTAATCAATGGTATTTCTCACTGTATTGTCAGATGATTAGTTGTCTAGAGAGGATTAGTTTTCTGGTTCATAAACTACTTCTCACTGTTTTAGCCATAAAGGTAATGGTTCAAGGGAACACTCTATAGTCTTTCTTACAAGGGCATTAATCATACTCACAATGCTTCAACCTCATGACCTAATTACCTCCAAAAGTATCTGTCTCCTGATACCATTACCTTGAATGCTCTTTCAACATGTGAATTTTTAGGGAACACAAATATTCACTCTGGCAGAAGTTGTGATTTTGAAAGTTGTGCAAATATGTCACTTAGCCAAGGATGGATTACGCAAAAGACAGTGATTTTAGTGCAATATACCACATAGCCCCAGTGTGTAGTAGGCTAGGAGTATGTATAATTATAATTAAACTAGATATTGTTCCCATGAGCTGGAGCTATAGCACAGCCGGTAGGGAGTTTGCCTTGCATGCAGCCAACCCAGGTTTGATTCTTCCGTCCCTCTCGGAGAGCCTGGAAAGTTACTGAGAGTATCCCGCCCAAATGGCAAAGCCTGACAAGCTACCCGTGACATATTCATTTACCAAAAACAGTAACAACAAGTCTCACAATGGAGATCTTACTGGTGCCTGCTCAAGCAAATCGACGAACAATGGGAGGACAGTGCAATATTCCCATGATAACGTGATTGCTTAGCAAAGCTTTTCTTAGAATGCATCACCACTATTATGTGACATATGATAGTATAGTAATTTGGAATCTAAAATTCAATGCTCTGACCAATCTGATGTGCTGGAAAGACAGGGCTAAAAAGATAATTCAGAGTTAGTATAGGGGTAAGGCACTCGCTTTGCAATGTGATGGACCTTGATTCATTCCTCTGGGCATGCTGGTTGTAACACAAATTCATCCCCCGCAAAAAAACAAGGCAAGGATTTAATTAATTCCTTCTGTGAAAAAACAACTGAAGACAAGAAATGGCTAAGCACATGCTTTGTATATAGCAGGCCTGTATTTGATCCCTTGTACCTCAAGATCCTCTGAACACCACCAGGATTGACCCCAGAGCATTGCTAGGTATAATCCAAAAAGAAAATCATCAAAAGCAATTAAAAGTTAAAATTAAACTAGTTAAACATCAGCAAACACAGTCTGACTTAATTATCACAGAATCTCAGTGATAAGAGGATATGGGGATTCTTACTCATAACTTTCTCAGATTTATTTCATACTAGTCGTATCCTGGTCCATCCCTACTGTCTTAATTCTCCTAACATGATCTCACTCATCTCTAACATATCTTCTACACATCCACCAACATTACTTCTCCAAATAAGTCTATTTTCACCTTCTGCTTCAAAACCCTTGTTTTTTTATCTGGAGAGATAATATAGAGGGTAGGACACTTGCTTTGCATGTAACAGACTTTAATTTGATTCCTCATGCCCCATATGACCCTCAACATTGCTAGTTATGACCCTAAAACAAAATAAAACAGTTGTTAAAGGGAAACCACTCAAATAGAAACAGTTCACAGTTTAATTCCCAGTACCACATAATCCGCCAAGAACTGGCAGATATGAACACAGATTTCCAGCACCACAGGGCCTGAACAGTACCGAGTCATAGACAAGGCATTGAGTTACCAGGCTCACACATCTGTGCCAAAGTATCATTAGGAGTGGTCCTGAGACTCCTGAGTACTGCTTGAGTGCTCCCACTATCACTCTTCATCCCCCAAAAAATTCTTCATTAAAAATGTGTCTCTAAGCTTTCCAGGGAAAGATGGAGCAGAATTAGCATAACTCTGTGCTTCCTTCTTTTACTCATGTCAAAGAAGGGAAACACTGATTTTAATGGGGGGGGGGGTACATTGGGCAAGTATTTGAGAAACTCATAGGATTACTGGTGAAATGGTAGATAGACACTGGAAAGCAAAGACCCCTGCTAATGCACAACTAAAAAAATCAATGAAACATACAAGGAAAGCCTCAGCCACTTACAACATGGTCTGAGAGACACATATATCCAGATAGCTGATAGTATATGATCTCTTCATACACACATACACACACACACACACAATCAGAGGGGACAGTTTTATTATCAAGAGTGGGTGGTACATGCAAACTGCGATTTGATAAGAAAGACCTGGCCCAGTAAGGAGATGGGAAGACTACAGACAAAAAGGTCAACATTTCAGTCAGAGATAATGGTCACCGCTGAGAAACGAAGCTCTAAGACAGAAATTAAACCTGAGACGCCTAGTACTTTGGACTAGTAGCAACAAGACCAGCTGCATCTCCTCCCCACACCATCAGGGATCAGTGTAGACACAGAGCTGTGCCCCACAGGGGAAGACTGATAGGGGGACTGTTGGTACAAACAGTTGATCAGTGTTCACAGAGGCCAAGGAACAGAAAGGATCTCTTACTCTAGGCTGCTCCCCTTCCAATATCCATTGACAACAGTGTGATTGATTGGTTGAGGTCTTTTAGTTATACTGTTTCCATCATTCCCCCTACCCTCATCCACCAATGAAGGCCACAGAAAGATTCTCATATCTAATATAAAGACAAACATAAGCTCAGAGAGAAAAGGGTGAAGTAAGATGTGGTAAGACACACAACAATGTGTGCTATTCTCTTATCTCAAAGTTTGTTTTTTTTTTTTTGCTTTTTGGGTCACATCTGGAGATGCACAGGGGTTACTCCTGGCTCTGCACTCAGGAATTACCCCTGGCGGTGCTCAGGGGACAATATGAGATGCTGGGAATCAAACCCGGGTTGGCCGCATGTAAGGCAAATGCTTACCCGCTGTGCTATTGCTCCAGCCCCCCCCCCATTATCTCAAAGATTTTTCAATGAAAGAAGGGAATAAGAAACAAAGATGAATGCAGTATGTAGATCAATAAGTCGGTCCAGCAATAAGTTATAATGATTTTATATATACATACATACTTCCAACATGTAGCACTACAGCACTGTCCTCCCATTGTTCACCGATTTGCTCGAGTGGGCCTCGTAACGTCTCCATTGTGAGACTTCTTGTTACTGTGTTTGGCATATTGAATACATCACGGGTAGCTTGCCAGGCTTTGCTGTGCAGGCGAGATACTCTCGGTAGCTTGCCAGGCTCTTCAAGAGGGGCAGAGGAATCGAACCTGGCTCGGCCGGGCTGGCAGCGCTCAAGGCAAATGCCCTACCGCTGTGCTATCGATCCAACATGAGGACATCTAAATATACAAAAAGTCAACAGACTTCCAGAGATATAATGACAGTAACACAAAGATTAGGGGGGAGCTTATTAAGCAACTTAAAGTGAGGGAGAAAAAAGTTAAAAAGAAAATAATGGCATTAAAAGTCATAATCAAAAAGTCAAGGAATTAGATATATACAGAACTGTTCATTTCCAAAGAAATAAATTCACATTTTTAAGTATGCCTAAACAATCTCAAGGATTGTTCGTTTGAGACACTAAAGAAGTCTTAATAAATGCAAAAAGAGTGAAATCATATTTAGCAACAGTGTTTAGAAATCAACAACAAAATGAAAATAGGAAAAACCAGATACGTGGTTTTAAATAACATGCATCCAAATTTTGTCATTTAAAAATGAAGAGGAAGAAAGTGTTTCTTTTAGGACAAAATGGTTTGAACCTGTGATAGTTATGCTAAGTGGAATAAGCCAGGAAGTAAACAACAATTATTGGGTAGTTTCACTTAAATGTGGGCTATAAATTACTAAGGCAAATGAACTGGCAAGAAGCAACAAAAGTAACTTACAGACTTAGTGGTAAGTATGGCGGTTTCTAGAGGAGAATGGGGGATGAGAGGAATGAGCAGGGAATCTTTCTTGTGGTGCAATGGCACTGAAACTGTAGAGAGGAATGGGAAATTTCACAAAGTTATGAAGATAAATCCATGAAATTTCATAACAGTGTAAACAAATGATAAGTTGATTAAAAAAAGAAACTTTTAAAATAAAAAAAATTTAAAGCCTGAACATGAAGAGTTGATTCAAAAAATATTCTCATATCAGTGATAGTCATTATAAACAACATAATTGAGCGAGCTCAAATAAATGAGTTCAAATATGAGTTCAGCAAGCAAAAGAAAAGAGCCACATAAAAAAATTAAATCCCCAAATGCTGTGATGAATAGGTACATGAAATGCCTGGTCTCTACTTAAAAATTTTAATTCATGCCCCATGAGTGTATGCACTAGAATGTTGTGTCAAATTATTTTATAGATGCATAACCTTTAAACATGAAAACATAAGCAAGTCAAAACTTTAAAAATAATAATGATACACTTTAAATAATTGTCCAGATATCTAACTGAATACCTAGTATATTTCAGTTGTTAGGCAGTTCAGTAGAGGCACCTAACAATATAGGGTACAAAGATAAGAATAAACAGGCATATAACAGATTTAAAACTACCTTGTATTTTTCTCCCTGACCATATAGAGAACATTCATTTCTAAAACATCCAGGAAATATCTCATTGGAATTCTAACACAAAGTTAAAGTAAGGGTATTTTAATACTTTAATCACTTATGCAAGTAGTTCAGTGCATGGGTGCAAATACTGTAAACTAGTTATTTAATTTAAAAACTGTAATAACGGTCAACTGCTTTAAAAGCAAGTATGTATAAGCAGCTAAGTCTTTACTATTGAAAGGTAAAATTGAACCATAAAAAAAGTCAAGCAAAATACATATTAATGAGCAGCAAACCTTAAAACCAGTCCGAGATTCCCTCTCATATTGTCTTTTGCAGTAACTTGACTATTTGTGACACTAATTTCAGTTCTGCATCCTCTATACAGGATCAAATTGGTTTTCTTGGATACAAAAAAAAGTCTGTTGAAGTGCAAAATAATGGTAGGACCCACATGAGCCTGTATCTCCAGTGCCTCCTGCCAGTTGGACTGGTCCAGTTCTGCTACCAATAGAGAACAAGTATTGTCTGAAGAAAAAAAAAAAACCTAGATCCCTTTATAGCCTTATAAACCATGTAGGAGGTGCTTATTACATCTTCTTTGTTCTCTATTTCTATGGTGCCCATCACCATAGTAACAAGGCACAGCTAGAAAAGTAGGCTAGAAATACCCCTAAATGGGGGTGGGGACAGAGAATATGGGGGAAAGGGCCTGATGCTGACTAAGAAAAGACTAGAAGTTCTATTCAAGTTTTCAAAACATTACATAGCAAATCCACTGTAAAAATTGATTTTTTTCTTGGTCTTTCAAAAAGCAACAGCAGAAATCAGCCTAAAAATTCAGCAAATATCAATGTTCATAGGAAATGGACTCTTTGTCTTTGGAAGTGTCAAAGCCAGATGTGCTTTATTAGAAAATCCTGTATGCAAATCAAAACCTCAAAACTGCGTCCAATTTTGGAAATCCTGTACTTAGTCTACAGTATGGATGATTACTACTTAAAAGTTTTGGTTATTTTGTAGTACTCAAAGTTGAGACATCTGTTAAGGAAGTGTGGTTTAGAAGATAAGTTGAGACAATGAATATTTTCCTGAATGTGACAAGTTTATCTTCCACATTTTTGTATAAAATGTCCCGAAAGGAAATATGTGGGTGGGGGATTGGGGGTGACTATTGTTTGGCTCGAGGGAGTCACCAACCCTATTGAACTGGGGACAAGCCCTTTCCCATCTCTAGTTCCTCTGCTGTATCAGTGACCTTCAAAAGGCACTATCAGTCTTACTCGTTTTTAAAACCATAAAAGTACCAATGTTTCTTCTGCAAGAAAAATCTCCATTCCAAGATATGTATTTACTTTTTTGTTTTTCCTTTCTTCCTCCAGCTTAGCCTTTCTAGCTCATCACTTCTGTAGGAGTTTATGTATGTTGACTGATCAGGAAACAGAACAAGGGGCCACCCTCCTCCCATGAGCTACCATAGAAATAGAGAAATGAAAAAAAAACATTTCTAAAGCTGGAGATGCTTTATGGATGACATTTGTTTTCGAGAAGTTACCCCTAACATATTTTTAGTAAAATAAGCGATAGACAACTATATGGAACTCTTAGATCTTTGATTCAATTCCCAGCACAGTATGATTTCTGAACACTACTGGGAGTGACCCATGAGCACCTTCAGGTATGGCCTAAACCCATCCTTGGTTCAAAATATAAAAGGAAAGTGAATTAACAATATTTTATAAAATCTCTATCCCACATTCTTGAATGTCATGGCTTAAATAAACCTATCCAAATAAACTCAAGGATTTGAAGTCAAAATCAGCCGAGTATAACATTTGCGTCTTTGCAGAAATCTACACATACGGGATGATGTCCTTGATCACCCTATCAAATTAGTACATCACATTATATCTTGTATTTGTTTATTGTGTCTTTCCTTCTCTGGAGTGTTAGGCTCCATGCAGAAAGAGATTTTTTTTGTTTTTATTTTTTTCCCCATTGTTGGATTTATTCCCAGATTGGCACAATGCCTAGCAAATATTAAGTGTTCAAAAAAATCCAATGAATGAATTAATTTTTTAAAATCCATAAAATGAAGAATGACAGAACAAAAATTCAAATACATTATTCAAAAAAAATACAAGGGTTGAATGCTCTACACAAAGAACTTATGAGCATATCTATTTCACTTAATCTTTATGCCATCATTTTGAGATAAGTTTTCCAATTCATAGAGTCTTTTATACAATAACACATCCAGGAAAAACAGCCAGGCAGTAAATTCTTTTGTAGAAAAAACTCATTTTGTCAGGTGCCAAGTTACCTTGTGGAACTTGTGTAAATATATCACACATCTCTTTACAAATTCTGTTTCCCCATTTGCAGAATGGGGACTGTACTGCACCACCTACTCTAGAATATGAGGAGAATATATATGAATATAAAGGTTTTAATATGTTAGAAGTGATGCACGGACATCTAAGATAATAAATAATGTTTATGGAGATCCCATAAAATGTTTCAGAAGAGATTTACTATGATCAGTGGTCAGAAGGCAAGAGAATGAGGGCATCTTTACAGTGTTCATATAACTCTAGTACAGCCAAGGTTGGGTGTGGGGTGGGGGGAGGAGAGTTCCAATAAAGTCTCTTTATTCAGTAGGATGATGGCCTGGCTCAGTTTCTCTCAGTTTACAGTTTTCTGCGAAAAATTATGCCCTGAATTTAGCCTGACATCAAACCTTTTTAAAGCTATAATTCAGTCTCTATCTGGAAAAAGATACTCTTCCTAAAACACTATATATATATATATAGTGTTTTATATATATATATATTTATATATTTATATATATATATTATATTTATATATATATATATATCGGCCACGCGACTATTTATTTAATAATTTTCAGGATACCTTAAATATCCTTAAATATCCAACCCACACGGCAGAGCCTGGCAAGCTATCCGTGATCTATGCCAAATAGACCAAATTGATATGCCAAATCCAGTAATAAATGGATCTCATTTCCCTAACCCTGATTATGCAGAGTCGAGAAGGATATGGAAGGAGAAGCTGATAAAACACCAAGGCAGACATGGGCTGCCAAAACGCAGAAAAACAAAAATGATTGTCTGTACTTTTAATGCTCGTACGCTGGCATCTGCTGCATCCATTGAAGACCTTATGGTACAAGCACGAAAGATCAAGTACGACATCATTGGTCTGACCGAAACGAGAAGACATCAATCCCATCATGCTGTTTTCGACACTGGAGAAGAACTGTTCCTTGGAACATGTGATAAAAGAGGCGTCGGTGGTGTCGGTATCCTTGTCAACACAAACTTAGTCACAAGCATTGATTCATTTGAATGCCTAACAACCCGAATCGGACGATTACACTTGAATAAATGTGGCTCACTACCGGCAGTTTCTATCTTTGTTGTCTACGCACCAACATCCAGTTATGGTGAAAAAGAAACTGAGAAATTCTACATGGAGCTGGAGAAATTCTATAAAGAAGATCACACCTTCTATAAGATCATTGTCGGTGATTTTAATGCCAAGATAGGACCAAGAAGATCAGTCGATGAACTCCACATCGGAACCCATGGCCTGGAATGGAACGAACAAGGTGACAGACTGTCTGAGTTCATCATGTCAACCAAAACCTTCCATGGTAACTCACAATTCCAAAAGGCTGAATCTAAACGTTGGACATGGGAGTCTCCCGATGGACGGTTCCACAATGAAATAGACCACATCATATTCAATCGGCGGTTTTGCCTAACCGATGTTGCTGTTGTCCCAAAATTCCAAACGGGATCAGACCACCGTCTTCTTCGTGCAAAATTCTACCTCACAGAACGAGGAGAAAAGAATGCAAGGTTTAAGAAGAAGACTCCCAGAACAACCACCAACTGGGAACTCTTTGGCTCTGTTGCAGCAACATGGGAAGATGCCGTCATTGACAACATTGATGAGGAATACGATCGAATGATTCAGCACCTTCATGATTGTGCAAGGAATGCCAAGAGAGAGATAACCACAAAAAACCGTCTTTCTTCGAACACTCTTGAACTTATTCGCCAACGTGGCGTGGCACGTGCCTCAGGCAACCACAAGCAAACGTCCGAACTGGCAAAACAGTGCAGAAAAGCCATCAAGGATGACCTCAAAAACAGGAGAGCAGCAGTACTGGTAGATGCAGCAGAAGCTGGGAAAAACATTCGTAATGCCCGCCTGTCCTTCACCAACTACAAAACCAAGATGACTGCCCTCCGACATCATGATGGATCTATCACATCTTCCAGAAGGGCAATGGAGAAGATTATTCATGAATTCTACTCAGATCTCTTTAATAGCCACATCCACTTGCCCACATACCACATACCACATGATGGATATGTCGTTCCCAATGTTCTCCCTTCTGAAATCCAACATGCCATCTCGTCGGTAAAGAAACAAAAAGCACCTGGCCCAGACAAGATCAGACCTGAACACCTGAAGAACTTACCATCAGTACTCATCAATACATTAGCTCGACTCTTCACACGCTACCTGTCTGAATGCAAGGTTCCATCCCAATGGAAAACCAGCAAGACTGTACTACTATACAAGAAAGGAGACATCCACGACATTGGCAACTATCGCCCAATCTGCCTATTGTCTGTCATCTACAAACTATTCACTCGAGTCATCCTGAATAGGATTAGCAGAACACTAGATGAAGGACAACCATGTGAACAAGCTGGATTCCGAAAAGGATTCAGTACCATCGACCATATCCACACAATAACCAAGCTCATTGAGGTATCTCGGGAGTTCAAGATGCCGCTCTGTCTAACGTTCATTGATTTAAAGAAGGCCTTTGATTCTGTTGAGACGGAAGCGGTCATGGAAGCCCTAGCCAATCAGGGCGTACAAACTCAATACATCAGGATCCTTCGTGAGCTCTATTGCGGATTCACTACCAAGATCTCACCATTCTACAAAGAAGTAATCATCCATATCAAGAGAGGGGTTCGGCAGGGTGATACCATTTCACCAAAACTCTTCAGTGCCACCCTCGAGAACATCATGCGACGACTAGAATGGGAAAACATGGGAGTGAAGATAGATGGTCGGCAACTACACCACCTCCGCTTTGCTGATGATATCGTTCTAATAACACCAAACATCAGCCAAGCGGCACAAATGCTTGCGGACTTTGACCGTGAGTGTGGAAAGGTCGGACTACAGCTGAATCTTACGAAGACAATGTTTATGAGAAACAGCCTTGTTCCTGACGCTCCATTCGCTCTCAACGGAACCACCATCTCCGAATGCAACAGTTATATATACTTAGGTCGAGAAATCAACATGATGAATGACCTGGCACCTGAGTTACGCAGGAGGAAGAGAGCGGCTTGGAATGCCTTCAAGAGCATTGAAGAAATAACTAAAAGGACAAAGAACCTCCAACTACGAGCACATCTCTTTGATTCCACTATTCTTCCTGCATTAACATATGCCTCAGAGACCTGGACCCTACGAAAACAGGATGAGAACACTATTCGGGTCTCTCAAAGAGGAATCGAAAGAACTATGCTTGGAATATCACGATTCACTCAAATGAGAGATAGAATCCGGAGTTCTGATCTTCGTCAACGCTCAAGAATCAGAGACGCTGTCTCATTTGCCAAGACATCAAAAATCAGATGGGCTGGACATGTAATGAGGTTTACAGACAACCGCTGGACTAGAGCCATTACTGATTGGATTCCACGAGACATCAAAAGATCACGTGGACGCCCACCTATAAGATGGTCAGACTTCTTCGTCAAGACCCTAAATGATCGGTTTGAGGCTCTACATGTTCCTAAAACGAACAGATACCATTGGGCTACGCTAGCACGCAACCGGGATGAATGGAGACGTTACTGGCACCCGCTCGAATAAATCGATGAATAACGGGGATTAAGATTAAGTGATTAAGTGATAAGTGATATATACACATATATATTTAATAATATTGACTTGTTCTTAGAATGAGTCACCCACGACCCTGCTGACTATCAAGCAAACATTTAGGATCCTTACCAGTGTTGTTGTATCTAGTCTAAGAATGGGTAAGAAGTCATATACAATTTCTAACTAGTTTTCTGTTCATTTTTGATGGTGCTGGGAATCAAACCCAGCACCTGAAGCATGAAAGCTCATTCACTGACCTCTATCTCCAGCCCTTCTTGAGTGTGTTTCCCTATTCTTATTGTGGATAATAGTATTAGGTAAATTTGGTATCAAATTTGCAGAGGATGTATTTAGAAGATTGATATGCTTTGACAATGATCAATGTTCTTACCCCAGAAGAGTAAATCTTTGAATTAACTTATTAGGTAGACCAGGGATAAAGCTCAGAAGTAGAGTACTTGCCTTGCATGTTTGAGGCCCTAGGCTGATCCTGCAAAAGAAAAAAAAGAGCCCTAAACTAAAAAGCATAAATTAACTTATTAGCATAAATTCCCTTGAGTTGATAGCTAAATTGGCTAAAGTTTTCTTTCACACTCAAAAGAGCTGCTGTTCAGGCAGGGGAACAGGATTAAGAGCACCTCTTTGATTGTAACTTTTTTGCAAATAGTACTCTGATAGAATCTGTTTCCAGGTCAATTATCCCTAGTCTAAAAGTATCAAATTCAAAGCACTTGATGTCCTGCAGGGTCTTTGCGAGACGACTCTCTTTTTTTTTTTTCCAAAATCATCCTTTAATCCTTTCCCCCATTCCCAAAGAAAAAGTAAACATCTTACTTCTCAGAAAAGTTGCCATGGGGCATAAAGAGCTCTGGGGACTAAAACAGAAGACCATTTTTAAACATCTCTAGGGTTATACATGTTAAGAAACTTAATATCTTTCATGAGTCAAACAAATTCTTCTGGGAGTAATGAGAAAGTTTTCATTTTTCACTTACACACACAATTTTTTTTGATTGTATAAACCGGAGGAATACTTACATTGTCAAACAAGGAAAAACTGAAAACCATCTTTTATGATGAATTACTTGATAATTTTTGGTATAGACCTCAGGCATTTGAAAAGAAGTAGAATTATACTGCCTAATTTCCATATATTTATACAGCAAGAATTCTTTTTTAATAGTTACAGAAAAACTTTATTTGCAGACAACTTAAAATTTAATATTTCAAGCCAGCACAACATAAAGTCTTTCAAATATTTGGAACTATTAAACTTGTAAAGATCACTCTTAGCGCATAAACTACAAAAATGAGACAAGCAACAGTATGCCTTGGACTATTGAAGGCAATGTTTAAAAAAAAAAAAAGTAAAAAGTAAAGGCCCTCCCGTTGATCATCAATTTGCTTGAGCGGGCCCAGTAACGTCTCCATTGGAGACTTTGTTGTTACTGTGTCTGGCATATCGAATACGTCATGGGGAGCTTGCCAGGCTCTGCCATGCGGGCGAGATACTCTCGGTAGCTTGCCAGGCTCTCCAGAGGGGCGGAGGAATCGAACTCAGGTTGGCCATGTTGGCTGCGTGCAAGGCAAACGCCCTACCACTGTGCTATCACTCCAGCCCTTTCTTAAGCACTTATTTTTTTAAGAAAATACCTACTTAATTTGATGATGAAACTTATTTTAGCAATAAAAATAATTATAAGCAAATATTTTCAAGCTTCATCCATCTCACTGAGAGATAATTTTCCAATAAAAATTTATATGTAATATACCAGAATATGTATATTAAAAATTCATGTACATTATATGTACATTAAACATTCATGAAATTTCAATATACTTCTTGTTCTGGTCAGTTGTATACCACCATACACAACTGAGTTATAAATTAAAATTAATCAAAAAAATTTTATCTGAAAAAGTCTTGTCACAAAATCCAAACAAAATATCGTACATATATGTACATATATATGCATTCTATATTATATATGTATTCTACATATGAGTATCATATATATGTCTACCATATATATGTGATATATGTGTATATATGTGTACGTATACACATATATCACAGAGGGTAATACAATCAATAGAAGATTTTCAACTATAAGACTCTCTTTTGGGTCAGAAAGATAGTGCAGCTGGGAAGGGTCTTGCCTTGCATGGAACCAATCTGGGTTCTATCCTTTGCATCATCACATATAGTCTCCCAATCCCCACCTGGAGTGACCTAAGTACAATCAGGTGTTGCCCAACCACTCCCTCACAAAAAAATATTACCATGGATTAAGTTTTATAGGCGTTTTATAAGTTTTATAAACTTTTATAGGAGTAAGTTTTAAAATGAGCTCTATATAAGAATCATTTATGCAAAATTCCTGACTTTTCTCGAACATATTTGTGTGCTTTTTTAATTGGACAATGTAATAGCTATGAAATCACCCTGGCATATAATTCATTTGCAATGGGTACATTAAAATGACTTTTTAAGGGTGCAGAGACTGAGCTATGAGAATTGGAGGGTCCCTTGAAGTATTAGTGGAGGGAAACGATTCTGGTGGTGGGTTTTGATAGTTCATGTGGAACTGTCATTAACAATGTTGTAAATTGTGGTACCTCAACAAAAATGGGAGTAAAACCCCAAAACAATACCAGAAATTTGGATATTTAATCCTTTACAACTATTTAAAGTGATGATATATTTTTTAAGTATTATGTATTTATTTTGAGCACACATTCGGTGGTGCTCTGGGCTTATTCTCAGGTCTGTGCTCAGGGGCCACTCCTGGTGGTGCTCAGGGAACAACAGGGGGTCAACTGTGTGTAAGGCAAGTGTTCTAGGCCCTTGCTATCTTTCTGACCCATAGATGTTAACTATGTAGTACAGAGAAAAATAATTTTATAAAACCACTGAAGGGATGGGATAGTAAAAGCAAACAGACTCTGTTTAATTTGACTGTGAAAGGCTGTGTTGACCAACCAAAATACAGACATGTATTAGAAATACAAAATCAGAATTGTCCCAAAAAAGTACAAAAATTTTCTTAAGAATTCCTTGCAAATTGTTAAATCTAGAGCTCTGGATGCTTAATAAAAGCTTAATAGATAATTCTTTACTGTAAAATAGTTTAGTCATTGAAGTACCATCCAGTAATACACATAGCATTTTAACCTTCTAAGAGAACTTCCAAATTTCAGTCAAATACAAATCATGAGCATGTTGCTAAAACAAAGTCCTGTAGGTAACAAACTAGCTGAAATTAACTCCCTAATTGTCTTAGATATTCTTTCATTGAGTATCCCAAATGTTCTATACACAATGCCTGGCCTAAGATGCTCAGGAAATGAACACAAATGAACACATTAACACGAAGGAGTACTGGGGTGGGAGGGACAGAACCTTTCTCTCATAGGTTTTATCAGGTGTACAAGACCCAGACACAGCACACTTGGAGGGAGGTGGGCAGAGGGAATGTATCTGGAATGATCTTCATAATAGGTATGCTTAGCTGAACCTTGAAAGATGGGAAGGTGTTGACAAGGGGACAGGAGCAACCCAGAGAGAGAAAATGAACAAAGTTGTGAATGAAGCCTCAGGACTACTGAGCACTTTTCTCTCTGTGTCAGATGGCTGGTGTGTGAGCATGTGACTGCACCCTGCACCCATGATATATACATTGGTAATTTGGAAATGTCAGGAGGAGAAAGAGGTAAAGGGAGAGTTGGAAAAGTCAGATAAAGGAAAGACTACTATATGGCTCACACAGGTCTTTGGACTTGATCCTGTGGCAAAGCAAGTTATGCAAGGGCTATTAAATGGTACAGTGATGACACGAGATATTTCACCTTTCAGAAAGGTTATTTCCCTCACCCAAGGGGATTGGTGGTGGGTGTGGAGAGATCGGAGGTTGGAAGATAGGAGAGACTATAAACTATCAGTGGACAGATAATTAGTTGTGGTCCTGGAAAAGACTCAAGACTGTCAAAGGGCTATGGAGGAAGGGTGCTGAAGGAAGGAGCCTTCAGGAAAAGCTTCTGCACAAACAATTAAAGGGGAGGAAGTTAGGAAGGAGTGAAGGAAATATTTCTAGCTGAAAGAAGAAATATTAACGCTTTAATTTAAAAATAAAATGAATATGAACGAAACAAAGAGAAGCCCAGAATGAACTCTAGGTTTCTTTGGATTATGCAATTACAGAACTACTAGGACAATTTGAAAAATACAGCTTTTGAAAATGAAAAACAAGTTTAAGGGGAAAGAAAATATTATAAGCCTACAAATTCCAGGCCCTCATTTGTTCTGGGAGACAAGTGGTATACTGTACTCTAAGCCCCCGTTTTTTGGTTTGTTTGGGGGTCACACCCAGTGGTCTTAGGAGTTATTTCCTGCTCACTGAGCAGTGCTCAGATGATCATCTGGTGCTGGAGACTGAACCCAGGTCTCATTGCAAATCTAGCTCCCTTGCCTTGTTAGCTCCATTTTATGCTCCTCTGGGTAAAACTGTTCTTCTGATATGGCAAGCAAAAGTTTGGGAAGAACAGATAAATGGGACCAGGGATATAGCTCAGCAGAAGAGCACTGTCTAGGCACGTATGAGGTCCTGGGATGATCCCTGGTACTGGAAGGGGGAAAAAGTAACCAAAGAAGTAAACACGAAGACAAGAATTATGCTTTTAAAGTACTTATGGTGAGGGCTAAAGGGAACTAAAACAGGCAAACAGTAAAACAAATAAAACAATTAGGGGGAAAAAAGGCTAAATGGCTATTATATGGCTATGACCTGAGCAAAGCACTACGGATGGGGGTGAGGGTACTTCCCCTTTGAGGGTCATCAGGAATGAATCTCTGAGATGACACTTGAGCTGACTCTCTACTGATGGAAAAGTCATGAGAATTTGTAAGAAGAGCATTTCAGGCTGAGATACCTAGGACAGAACACGCTTGGTTTCCTCAGAGGGAGGAAATTCAAACACTCTGGTCACTGGGGAGTGGGGAGTGGAGAGAGTCCAAATTCTAAAGTCGTTTCCAAGAGGTGAAGGTACAAGACTTGTGGCACCTCGGGGCAGGGAGAGAAACTCTGCAGAAAATCTAAGGGGAAAGCCTGGGGCCCTGAGTATCAGGGCTTAAACACCCTTGCATCTGAGAAACTGCAGCATGACTCACGAATAAGTCACTGCTCGGTGGAGGACTTTCAGCACTGCTGCGGGGTCAGGAACAAACTCGTTTAGTTCTGCCTAGAGACATGAAGTTTAAAATCTTTAGAATCCATCTTATATTTATCCACCCAGAGCAAGAAGCAACCTGCAGTGTAATGGTAGGTGGCCATGCCTCCAGGCTCACCCATATGCCCCACACTTCATGGAGGCTAAGCAATACCTTGCCTTCCAAAGGATGAAGGAAGGGCAGGGCAAGGAGAAAGAGGAACCCACTGCAGGTTCTGGGTGAATTCTTTTCTCTGAAAATCTCAAAGCCTAGGAGGGACTGCATATTGGGGCTGCCCATTGGCCCTGAGACTGGACACCTGTGGCTGACTAACTCTAGGAAGATAAGAATGGGCTGGGAGAGTTTAAACCTACATTGCTCAAGGGCCAATCGTTTAATACACCCTTATTTTTAAAGACCACCGCAAATGTTACGAAATGCCTTCTTTGCAATGGCACTGGAAGCTTGTGGCTCTTACTGATCCCTGCTTACGGGGACAAATACTGATCCGCGCCTGGGGCCAGTATCCTTTCCTGTCTGAGCCTATTCCAAACCACACTCTGATCTCTTCAACTGTTCGTTTGCACAGTTTGTTGCTACTCAATCTCCACCTATAAGACATTTGCACATATCTTCACAACACCTGTCTGTCTCCTTCTTAAAACTCTCAAAGTGGCAATTAGCCTGTGTCTCCCAGAAATCTATGATCTCCAGGATGGCAGGATTGGTATGCATATTAGCCTGCCACTGCATCCCAGAACCTAGCACACAGTCAGGCCTACTAAATAGTTGCTGAAAGAAACTACGATGAAATATACTCAATATCAAAATAGCTTATGGGAAGGGATCAGCCAAATGTCATTCAAATTAATTCTTATGAAGGTTAAGTCTACATTATCATGCTATTCTAGTTTTGAGTAAAAAAATACATATAGGAAAAGTTTGCTATTTCTTGGGTTTAAACTGATTTTGTAGACAATTGTAAAATAGTTTAACATTTCAACTGAATTCATTTGAATATGTATAGAGATGATCTATTTGAAAACCTTTTTAAAATAGAAATTTCAAAAAAAGTCTCACACAGTTCAGACCAAATTGAAAGCAAAAGCTACCAACATTAAACTCTACGTAACATTTATTAAGTACACCATTGATTCTTTTCTCATTTAATTATCATAGTTGATGATTTACCCTCTTGTTACTATTAGTGAAGAGGAAATTGCTGGTGAGAGAAGCTCAGCTTATGTACTGACTAAGTGGCAGAACAAAGATTCAAGTTCAGATCTGTCTGATGCAAGATCTATGTTTTGTTGTTATTTGGGGGGATTGGGAGAGACACCCTTGGCTGTGCTCAAGGCTTATTCTGATCTGCGCTCAGGGATCATGCATGGCACAGCTCAGGGAAATATGTGGTGCCAGAGATTGAATCTAGATCAGTTGCATACAAGGCAAGCCCCTTACCCACTGTATTATCTTTCTGGCCTCCAAGAACTATGTTCTAATTCTTTGTATGATACTCAGGAGTTACACATGGTTCTGCACTCAGGGATAACTCCTGATGGAGCTTCAGGGACCATCTGGGATGCCAGGGATTAATTTCAGATTGGCCACATGTAAGGCACCCCACACACTGCACTATCAGTCAGTCCCCTATGTTTTTAATTCTAAGCCATGTTTTAAGAGAAAGAAATGGAAACTGAAAATGAGTAAAACTGTGTTTTTCTCTTTCATAAAAAAGAGGTGGACTAGAGGGAACATAAGGACTGTGATAGAGGGTCTCAGGAACTTTGGTGGTGGTGAAGGTACAGTCACTTTATACATCAAAACCATAAACACTAATGCTATTAAAATCATGTTACCTAAACTATCAGGACACACCAAAAAACAAGTGTATGGATATCTGGTAACAACAATTATAGCAAATACCCAATTATGTGAAGTTGAATCCGTATGTGGCAGCAGAGAACAGAGATAATTCATGAGACAGGGGTAGGAGGATAGCCCCTTAACATTTCCTGAGAGCCTGCTTTATGTCAGAAACTGTGTATGAGGTGTTTACATATATTCTTCTTTCCACTAAGAATCCTATGGAATTGTTAATATGGGTAGAGTTGTAGAATAGCTGTTATGGTTGACTACCCCAACTTCCATTCCTCTGTATCTTCTGAGGATATTTATGTACCACCAGTATTTCTGCTGAGGATGTGCCTGGAATAAAGACAATCTTCCCTAATTTTCAGTTGACTTCTAGGTAAAATCACTTTACTAAATTCACACCAAAAGGAAGACATGTTTAAAAGCTTTCAGGGCCTCTAACTTAATAGCCAGAGGTTCTTCCATTCTCTCTATTCTGCTTCTTGCTACTTGCAACATGGATGTGCAGTTCTGTACCAGGATTTATGGTCCTTGTGTGATATAAGGATCTAAGAGGAATCATCAAGCTAGGTCTCAGAAGACTCTCACACCATTGCACCATCTGTAGATTACCTCTCAATCTTTTTTATGTAAAAAGAAAAAAATTTACATTACTTTATTTAAACCACTGTTCTCTACAGTCTCTGAAACAAGCAGCTAATTTTAACTAATCCCCCAACTCATCTATAGTGGTGGTAGATGATCACAAGGAGGCCTAGTGAAGGTGTACTTTTAGGTAAAATCCTAGAGAATTCTGTTCTACAATTTGCAACAGATTATTGTTGGGGAGGAGGAGAGGTTTGCAAAAAAGCTAAAAAGAAATTTGCTAGAAGAGGTAAAGTTTGAATACGCTCTTGTATCTGCATTCTTGAGAAACCATCAGAAGGAATACGCTCCTTGAGAGTAAAGTGTTTAAGCTCTCAGAGGGATGGGTCAAAAAGGCTCCCAGTCATTTGCATAGAACTGGAAACAGAAGAAAAATAGAAACTACTAAGTTCTGGGAAGAATGCTGTTGGCTGAGGAGGAGGCACTGTAGAGTGGAGCCTTGACAATGGACACAGAATGAGACTGACAAGAAGAAATACAAAGGACTCTGAAATGAAAGAAGCAGGAGATGAAGTTCAAAGATACACATGAGCCTGGGGAGGGACAAGTAGAATCATATGACCCATATCAAAGACTGCATAAAGGTCAAAGAGGCAGAAGGAAAGGTCAAGGTTACAACTCTGACAACCCCTTTTTTTTTTCATTTCCTTTACCCGGGATCACAACAGCATTGAAGAAGTGAATTTAAATTATGTTCCAACACAGTGGAATCCTAAATGAAAGGAAGTCATAGAACAGGGAGTTCATTATAACCCTTTGTCCAATTCCAAGTGAACAGCAGTGATAGGAACTTAGCAGAGAGATTCAGTGATTGGAGTTGGGCCTAATTTTATTTAAGAACAGTTCTAGTAATCCAGAAAAGGAAACATAAATTATGTCTGCCAAAGATATTATTTTAAACATAAGGAAAAAACAAGACCATAATAAATATATGTAAGAAGTTTAGAAAATACAGATGGGCAATAAAAGTATCAACAGCAATGAAAATCAACAATATGAAAACAAACATGACATAACTAGGTTGCATTTTTCCATTGGTAAAATAATTCTGTGTTAGCACTGGGCTTCCCAAATTCCCAAAATTCCTTTTGAGTGATTGCAACCTAACTGCTCCAGCATCCAGTACTCTGGAGTCAGGAGAACAGTACGGGGAGGTTTCCTAGTGAAAAGCAATGCAAGCTATGAGATCAAGCTGAGTAACAGGAATGATTTAGCCTGTGTTTGTTCCTGACAGCATCACTGTTTGCTTGTAGGATTCAGGAATAGGGAAACAAAAAGATAATTTGGAGACCGGAACAACAGTGCAGGGCATTTTCCTTGCATGTAGTGGACCTACGTTTGATCCCCAACATCCCATATGGTCCCTCGAGCACTGCCAGGAGTAATTCTTGAGTGCAGAGCCAGGAGTAACCCCTGAGCACTGCTCGGTATGGCCCAGAAACCAAAAGAAAATTATTAAAAATTAAAGTTCAGAAATTCAAATTGAGAGACTTCGTGAAAATCAGAGATAAGAGTAAACAGAATCCTTTGTTGTTGTCTTTTTGTTTGGGGGCCAAACCAGGCATAAGAATGCTCAGAAACCACTTATGGCAGTGTTCAGGGGACTATATGTGGTGACAAGGATTGACTGCATTTGGTGATAAGACTATGTGCAGGGCAAGCACCTTAACCTCTGTACTACCTCTCCAAAATTTTTAAAAGTAATATAAATGCTCAGAAATTAAAATTTGCAAATAATGAAGCTGGAGGATAGTACAGCAGGTAGGGTGCTTGCCTTGCATGCAGCCAACCAGGCTTCGATCCCCAGCATTCCATACGGTCCTCCCACCCCGGAGCACAGATAGAGGAGTAAGCCCTAAGCACCACTGGGTGTAGCTCTTCCTCCAAATAAATAAATAAAAATAAAATTTGCAATTAAAAACTTTATCTAAAGCAAGAGTCTTCTTTTTATGAAAATATTCCCTGCTTTCAATTTTAGAAATTAAAAAAAAATAAAAAATTTCAGATCATTACAGTAAAACATTTAGCCTATTTTTTTTAAAAAAAAAACTTGAGGAGGAATAATGGAGTATTATTTAGTAGAATAGAGAAGCAATCTCTCAAGTCATTAAAAAAGAAAAAAAAGAGGAAACTTCTTACAAGAACCAAAAGACAACCCAAAAAGTCTTCAGGCTGTACGAGCCCAACTAACATGACATTCAGCAAAAGGAAAAAATCTGGAACAGTAAAATTATCAGTAGTTGCCAGAGGTTAGAGGAAGGAGAAATGACTATATGGTGAGCAAATAAATTTTTAGGTAACGATACTACAATACAATATCACACAGATAATATGATAGACATATGCTACTACATATTAAGCCAAACACAGAATATACAACACCAAGAATGATCTCTAATGTAAAATAAGGGCTTTGGGTGATGATTCATCAATGCAGGCTCATTTATTGCAACAAATGTACTGCTCCAGTGAGGACTGTTGGCAATAGGGCACGGTGTACAGGAGTGGGGATAAGGAATATATCACAAGTCTCTACACTTTACTCTCAATTTTGCTATGAACTTAAGACTACTCAGAGAGAGAGAGAGACAGACAGACAGACAGACAGGCAGACAGATAGAGACAGAGATATATTTATAATACTTTTGTTTTTAAATCTTGGGGTAACTGCTGCACCTTTTAAGCTATACTGATTAGTGCCCATTTCACTTAAATGTTTATGCTTTCATTCTGCAGATTCTGAAGAATGAAACCCTTCTAGAAAAGTCTTTTAAAAAACCAAACCTTAAAGAGGCAAACAAAATAACTCCAAATGTGGAAAGATTTGTCTAAGAATGAACATGGTGGGACACCTATCTAACTGAAGAAAAACAAGATATTTTGAACAGAAAATTTCATTCTAATGTATATTTTAGCTGGCTTGCTGCTATAAAATCATTTTGAGGGGCCAGTGAATATTCAAGTGGCACAACGCAGCTGTATACTCTGTGATAACTTTACCCCCTTATTATCTGAACTGAGAGTAGTATCTGACATGTTGGGGCTCATAATCTTAAATCACCAGACCCAATTACTTGTGGGATTAGGTGTCGTTTGGTCTCCTTTTCAATATAAAATGGAGCCGCTGACTAGGAAACCCAGGGGCAAAACAAAGTCACAAGGCACCCACAATTCAGAGTATCTGGGGTGCTTAAGAGATTTCAGTAACCTGAAGAACTGTGGGGACTAGAATTATTAAGTAATTGCTAATACAGCAGTTTGCCTTCTGTGTGCTTCCATCGTGCACTCAGGCTTAGGAAGCAGAACAGTCAAAGACAAGTGCATTTATTTGATTTCCTTTTACGAAGAAGTAAACACGCTGTCCATTTAGTTCTCTACATACTGGCAAACAAACTAAAAAACAAAAAAAAATTTTTTTAGACTATTAGCTTTTCGTGCAGTAAAGAAAGTTTTAAAAGCAGGGCTCAAGGGAGTTCACGAGTAGGTTTCGCTTTATCCATATGGGTTCATCCTTTTCTTGGGGCGAGGGGTGAGAAGAGGTGCAGAGAGCTTGAAGTCAGTCGGACTACAAATAAGTCTCCCACAAATGTCATCTGGCTCAGGGCAACCTATGGACTTTGGGAAGTCAGTTGAGGACACCAGAGTAATGCCAATGCCAGCCGCCCTCCTCCCTGCTGACCTCCCAGCACCTGCTGGGCGGCAGCTCCAGAGGAGGAAACTTCAAGCTGGCCCCTTCAGGGGTGTTTGCTGAACCTTCTTCCTCAAACCAACCAGCTCCCCCATCCAACTGCAGGCGACTGAGCGCGCAGGGAGCCGCGACCGTCTACAGACCGCTCTCTGAGCCAGGGGCAGAACCCCAGGACCAGAGGCAGGCGTCCTCGACAGGGCTGCGCACCTAGGGAGGGCGCGACTGCAGCGGGGGCACCCAGATGCCCGTGCCCGCACCTCTCCGACCTGCGCACTCAGGTGCAGCGCGCACACTGCAGGGGTGCAGCGAGGACCGCCCTGCCGCCGCCGCCGCCTCCGCCGCCGCCGCCCACTCCCACTGCCCCCACAGGACCCCAGCACCCAGGAGAGGTCCTCTCCGGGGCATCGGTGCCTCGCTCCCGGGGACCAAGGAGCAGCGAAGTCGCGACCCAGGGCTCCGGCCGGGCCACCTGCGCGCAGGCCCCGGCTGGCGAGCGGAAGGCGGCGTGGACAGGTAACCGCACCTGCCCGGACACCCCCACCTGCTGCGTCCCCTCACCCCGGTTTCTGCCTCCTCCACCGCCTGGATGGACTCGGCTCGGTCCCGGGGACCCGGGGGCGTCTCGCTCCCCCCCGTCCCCTACCTGCACGCCTGCAGCCCGCGCGCCGTGCGCCCCGCGCCGCGCCCTGCGCCCAGCACCACTCCGGGCGCGCCGGCCGCGGCCCCGGCGCCCGCACTTTCTCGGCCGAGCGCGGCGGCTGCGGGCTCAGCGGGAAGCCCCGGCGCTGCCCGGCTCGCCGCCTCCGAGCGGCTCCATTGTGACGCGGCGCGTTCCGCCGGCCAATCGCGGCGCGGCGGCGCGAACCGCTGACTAAGTTCGCGGGAGGAGGAGGAGGGGACTGGGCGGGAGCAGGCGGCGGCCGCGGGGTGGCAGTGGAGGAGGAGGTGGAGGAGAAGGAGGCTGCGGCCCCTCCGAGAACTGCCGCCGTTGTCGCTGCCGCTGCTGGGAATTTTGCAGCCGCCTGGGCCCGACTGCGAGCCCAGCTTCCAGGCTGCGGGGGCCGGTGACTCAGCCCCGGCGGCTGCAAACAAAGCGCAGCTGCCACCCCACCTCGAGCGCGCCATGTGGCTGGCCCGCGCGCCGGATCCATCGCCGGGCACGGTCACCCGCCTCGGGGTGGGGGGTGCAAAGGAGTGAGGAGGGTGGGGCGGGGCTGCTGTTCGAAGCGCGGAGGAAGAGGTTGAGGGTGTCCCCTGCGGGCGCCGCCGCGCACTTTGCAAGTGCCTATTCCGGATCGGGCCCCGCGTCTGCCCCCGCCTACACCCAGTGCCAGTCATTATTTGCATAAACCTTGGGGAGACTCGGGAACCCCACCTCTCAGCACACCTTGGCCTCTTGATACTTGCGTCCTTGGAAGAGCTTGCAGGGCCAAGCCTTGTGCCGAGAGTTAGCAGTTGTGTCTAACAAAGCGGCTTAAAGTTAAGACTCAGGGCCTCGCCGTGCCCTCGTCTCTTTCAAACCTTCTTAGTCTCAGGATGCAAAGCGAACACCCTGGTAGGACTCGTCCTTGGTGCATAACCTGTGTTTTCTGATTACCAGCCGCAGGTCCAGTCCAGCTGTTGTCTTACTCAATTCCCTCTGGACTTCAGTACCTCTGCGTTTTGGACGTGTCAATGTTCCCTATTACGCACAGGCCATGGATTCAAACCCATAAACTCGGTGTTATTTGTTTATTTATTTTATCATCTTCATTCTCTCCCCACCTCTCTATCCTAACCCCCTCCTCGGAACTTAACCTGTGCCCACATTGTCACCTACAACACAGTGTTTCAGTCAGACAACACTTACATCTCTGAGTTGCTATGGCGATCACATTCCCACAGAGACCTCCCAAAGAAATAAAATAAAGACTGTCGGAGACTGAGCGTTTGGGGTATCTGATGGGTTTGTATGTGTGGGAGTAAAGACTGTGGCACAACTTCGTTGTATGAGACTTGACACTGAAGCCCACGGAGACAGTTCTGATTAAAATTTTGAATTATGCTGAAAGACTATCTTTTGATTTATGTTGAAAGACTGTCTCTAAACTTTTAATGCTACTCTCTTCATTCTGGTCCACTCCGTTCTGGCTTGCCAATTGTCTACCTGAGCTCAGAGAAAAGGCTGAAAGAGTATTCCTTCATTTAGTCATTCATAGAGGATTTATTGAGCTTGTGTATGTGAGACACCCTGTATTGTATAGATCTGTTCAGCAAATTTAGATCAGATTTGTCCCCAAACTGTTATGACCTAGAGCAAAAGATATATCTTTCCAATGTGTTTCTATATTAGGAAAGTAGTTTTTCCTCCCAAATTCATGACAGATAATCCATTTTCTGCCAATAATATCTCTATTGTTGATAGTGGTAACAACAAAATAACGGGGTTAATTATATAACCTCTTAGAAAGTCAGGCTTTATAAGTTAAGACATTGTAAATAGATTAGTATTTCTCCAATTGTGATGGCCCTTCCAACCTGGTTTTCTTTGTGCGTGTCCCTGTTTTACCTGTTGGCTATCAGTGTAGTACTGTGCCCTCCCATTTAAATGATTTTTTACCTAAACTCCTCCTGGAATATCCTGGGGTCTTATGGACCCCAGTTGAGAAATACTGAACTAAATGATATGTCAAAATTCCAAATTCAGTAATGGTGTGAATTGAATTAAAAAGAGTGTCTTTTAAGACTAGTAACCAAAGTCATCATTAGCAGGAAGTTAATGTGATCAAGTTTATTAAGACTATTAGCTTAGAGTTTCTCTCATAACGGTAGCTTATAAAAATGTTTACTTTATTGCAGTTTTTATTAATAAAGTCACTCTTCATGGTAACTTTACACAATATGATAGACACTGGAGAAAGAGGACTCCTGAATTTATGATAATGTTTTCTGGAATTCTCTGAATATATAGTAACAAATACATATTTCATTTGTTCCTACTTGTTTTTCTGATAATTTAAGTTTCTGATTGCATTACAGAAAGTTAAATAACCTCATATGTTGATCTCAGAGAAAATTTTTGTTTACTACCTCTATATATTATAATACAGGTCCAGGATGAAGAGACAAAATTTAGTAACTGGAAATTATTGCCATGCCAAGATAGGGCTTATAATTAGAAAGACAGATACTGTTTGATTTTTATATTTCTGCCCAGTTTTTTTCACTATTCTATAATAGTCTTGAGCGGGGGAGGACCCATGGAACCTTAGAATATAGAGTGCCATTAGCAGGGGTACTGAAATTGTGTAAGGGACTTTTCAATCTATTGATTCTGGTAAAAGACAATTCTAAAAGACTCACCACTGTTTTCACTAATTCATCTAGTCTTAAATAGTGATTAAAAGTCACATCATCAACTTTAAGCCTGTATATGCCCATCAGTGTACTAAATACCGAAGAAGCATCAGACCTGATGCCTGACCTCAGCAGCTTTTATATTACACAGAGAACACACAGAAAACAAGGGCAACTTGTACACAAATGAAGAGGTGGATTAATACAGATTGTGATAAGTATAACCTTACGAGGAAAGGAAATTTTAAACATTAAAAGGAAATGAGGATTTCGACTAAATTCTCTATCTTTGCCTTGTTTTTCACCATAATTCACTGTCACTGTCCTCCCGTTGTTCCTCGATTTGCTCAAACGGGCCCAGTAACGTCTCCATTGGAGACTTTGTTGTTACTGTGTTTGGCATATCGAATACATCATGGGTAGCTTGCCAGGCTCTGCCGTGCGGGCAAGATACTCTCGGTATCTGGAGCAATAGCACAGCAGGTAGGACGTTTGCCTTGCACGCAGCCAACATGGCCGACCCAAGTTTGATTCCTCCGCCCCTCTCGAAGAGCTTGGCAAGCTACCGAGAGTATCTCGTCTCGTCCACCATAATTAGCCATTTAAAAAATAGTCCACCACCCTTGGAGATCACCCAGTCTATTTGAGAAGGTGAGCATATTTAGAAGAAGTGGAAGTTCAAAATATTCTACTCTCTACAGCTCTCCATTTAGTAGAAGAGGTAGTAGAGTTTTCACATTCATAGACTAAGTGAATTGACTACGAGCAGCAAATGTGCTAAGTTCCTCTATTCAATGATAAGCAAAGTCACAACAGAAATAGAAGGATCACTGAAATTTGGTAATCTTGTATCTCAAATGAAGTAATCAATTAACTCCTGGATTAGGCAGATTTGTTGAGCTTGAAAAAGAAATTCTCTGAATGAAGTGATATGCTGTGTTACATGTGACTGCTTCCATAAGAGTTAGGTTTCTACAAGTCTGAAGAACAATTTTATGATTATAGAAAATTATTCAGAACTAACAGCTCTTTTCCCATTCTAAATGTAAATGTATCCTAAAATGTAATAATAGCACTCATTTTTAAAAAATCATTAAATATGGAATGTCTATAGTGCATAAAATAAAGCAGAATCTAATAGAAGTGAGGAATAATACCAGAATAAATATAGTAAGTTATTATCTTTAAAATACACTCTCTGGTAGAGAAGGTACATTCATATTTTAGACACCCTCTTCAAGGAGGGGGTAGTGACATTGGTGGTCACATAGCATTGTAAGAAAATCACGCTGAATCTGAGTTTGAGGAAGTTTGGCTAACTAAGATTCCAAATTGGAATATTGCCTTTGAAATATGTCATGGTATTATGGATCAAAGTTTGTTGATTTTATCTAAATGTCAGGTCAGAAGGAAAGAACAAAAGATTGAATTCATTTATGGTTTTGCATTCTCAGAAAGTTTGCCAGAATCCTGCTGGTTCAGCTGTGTATGATTGAACATATTGTCATCGATAAAGAATCTTTATTTTTGGCCAAAAATTTCACCATGTTTTCCTGACCTTTTCAATATCCTGGTGACAGAGGTTAACATAAATTTTCCTTGAGTCTGGGGAAATGCTAAGAATGGTCCTGAGAATGAGCTCAGTGGTGAGAATTCTGAGGACAGGATGAGTAAGTATTGCACATGTGTTTGGAATAAGGTAGCTTAACTTAAAAATCCAAACAGTGTTGTGCAAGGCCAGCTATGAGCTTCTGTGTGTGCTGCTCCTTCATCATGCTCCCAGCCTGAAATAGTCATGACTAGTTACTCCGTGTTCTCACTACTCACTGAGCTGCTAACTGTCCACTCTACCTTAACTCTATTATCCCCCTTCTTTATGAGACAGGTGAGATGAAAACAAGCTACTTTTTAGCCTCTTCTCAGAAGTAAAAGCACTAACTCCTGCAGCAGGATGCCTGCCATCCCCAGTTGATCTGCCTTCTGGGACATTGTCCAAATATTTCTTTGAAAGTTTCCCATGAATCCCATTTAAAAAAATATTTGCTGTCCTCTGGGTCACTTATTGGAATACATTAGGTAGCAGCCAGCCAGTTATTGACTTTTGTCCCTTTCTTCTCCGTAAAAAGGAGGTGACTTCCAAGAAAATATTTGCAAATGAAACCAGGCAGAAAAAGCAGAGCTGGTACTTCTCAACTCTTCAGAGTGGCCTGAGAAAAGCCCATCTACATTTTGCTAGTGTCTGGCAGAATCCCTGTGAGGATTCTGTATTTTTGAACCATTCTGAAATCTGTACCAAAGGTTGCCCTGATGTCATACAAGCATATGGTTTCCGAGGTTCATCTTGGTAAACCCTTCTATTTCTTTGCTACAGAGTAACTTAGATTTCATGTCAATTAGAGTAACTTAGATTTCATGTTAATTAGAGTAACTTAGATTTCATGTCAATTAGACCTTAAGTTCCCATCTTCAACCTCACCCATCAATATAAAGTCTTGGCTTAATATAAGACCATATATATGTTAACTATAATGCACATTCAAGCCCAATACATCAGAATCCTCCGTGAGCTGTATTGTGGATTCACTACCAGGATCTCACCATTCTACAAAGAAGTGATCGTTGATGTCAAGAGAGGGGTGCGGCAGGGTGATACCATTTCACCGAAACTCTTCAGTGCCACCCTCGAGAACATCATGCGACGACTGGAATGGGAAGAAATGGGAGTGAAGATAGATGGTCGGCAACTACACCACCTCCGCTTTGCTGATGACATTGTTTTAATAACACCAAACATCAGCCAAGCGGCACAAATGCTGGCCGACTTTGACCGTGAGTGTGGAAAGGTAGGACTACAGCTGAATCTTACGAAGACAGTGTTTATGAGGAAACAGCCTTGTTCCTGACGCCCCATTCGCTCTCAATGGAACGACCATCTCCGAATGCAACAGCTATGTGTACCTAGGTCGAGAGGTCAACATGAGAAATGACCTGGCACCCGAGCTGCGCAGGAGGAAGAGAGCGGCTTGGAACGCCTTCAAGAACGTCGAAGAAATAGCTAAGAGGACGAAGAACCTCCGGCTCCGGGCACATCTCTTTGATTCCACTGTTCTTCCTGCATTAACATGTGCCTCAGAGACCTGGGCCCTACGCAAACAAGATGAGAATGCCATTCAGGTCTCCCAAAGAAGAATAGAAAGAGCTATGCTTGGAATATCACGTTTCACTCAAATGAGAGAATGACTCCGGAGTTCTGACATCCGTCGACGATCAAGGATCAGGGACGCTGTCTCATATGCCAAGGTGTCGAAAATCAGATGGGCTGGTCACGTAATGAGATTTAAAGACGACCGTTGGACTAGAGCTGTTACTGATTGGATTCCACGGGATGTCAAGAGACCGCGTGGCCGCCCACCTACCAGATGGTCAGACTTCTTTGTCAAGATCATGAACGATCGGTTTGAGGCCCTCCATGTTCCCGGAGCGAAGAGATGCCATTGGGCTACACTAGCACGCGACAGGGACAAATGGAGACGTTACTGGCGCCCGCTCGAGCAAATCGACGACTAACGGGAAGTTAAGTGATTAAGTGAAGTGATAATGCACATTAAATACTGGACTTTAATTCTCATGTAAATTTATTAGAGTAGGATTTCATAGATATTAGATTATTTTGTTGCTGTTGCTGTTTTGAGGGCACACCCAGCTATGCTCAGGGTTTACTCCTGGTTCTGTACTCAGAGATCACTCTTGGTGGAGCTTCAAGGACCATATGGGATTTGGGGGATCAAACCCAGATCAGCCACATGCAAGTATTCTATCTCTTAGGCCCTAGATTAATTAATAATTTTAAAAAGTAAAAGTAAGTTGTAAGAGAACAAAGTCTGGAACATTTTAGAACTGAGTGTTCAAAGAGATACATGCCAGCAAGAACACTGAACATGGACTTCGGATTGTACTGGTAGTTTTTCTGGTCAAGAGACCTAGCACAAACCACTAACTAGACAGGAGTTTAGTTTTCTAGTGTATGACAAGGACTGTGAAAGATAGATATGGCTCATGTTTCAGAAGTCTCAATGTTAATTTCACTCATTAATTTATTGTCCAATAAATGCTTATTCTGTGTCTACTAAGTTTAAAAGACTGTAATCATTCCTGGAAATCACTGGTCTGTGTGATGTGTATGGCTTTCAGCCTATTGAGAGCTACAGTCCCACAACTGATTTAATAAATCAGTGAAGATTAACCAGCTGAGCTCCAGTCTGCCTTTCAAACACATTCTCTTTGCTCTTTCTTTCCCAAATACTACATATCTAAGTGATGACACATCTTCCAATTATATGCTTATAATTCTACTAACTTAATTCCACACAATTCTTAGCATTCAAAGAGCTATCTCCACCGTTGTTTTTTTTTTTTTTTGGTGTGGGAAGCAGGGGTTGGAAAATATAGGAGCAACAGGATACTTGCCCTCAAAAAGGTTAGTTTTTAAAGTATGTAAAATGAGGGCAAATATGTAGTCAGACATATGAGTAAAATGGAATTCTTAAAATAGGTTTGTCTATGACCTAAACTTACTGAGAGTATCTGAATACTTAGATAACCTGATTACTCTTTCAAAGAAGGCTATGTAATAAGAGGCACAGTACTGACTTATTACAAAATTAAGGGATAAAGTCAAGGGGTCTTGCATTGGTAGAATAGAGAAATGAGTTAAAATGGGGGGTATTCAGAGAAATTGAGCCCTGATGAGTGAATTAAAACTTGGGGCTTTCATGGATGCCTTTTTAGTGGTTGAACAGCCTTGCATGACTGACAGAATTCTTGGTCTGAGAGGGAGGCAAAACAACTTGATTACAAATAAAGTTAGGGAAAAACATACTGAAGGAAGAAAGCAGATGCATAGGTGACTCGAATGTTTACATTTTTATTTTCATCTTTGAGTGCCAACTAAAATTTGCCTATTGACTTGCTTTACTTCTGATAATAAATATAGTAGTTTGCACTTCAGGCTCCTTAAAATCAAAATCTTATAGGGATTGGGAAAATAGTACCCAGTTTGATCTCCGGCATCCCCTATAGTTCCCTGAGCACTGGCAGGAGTAATTCCTGAGTGCAGAGCCAGGAATGTTCCCTGGGCATCACGAGGTATGACCTCCAAGCAAACAAATAAAAGAAAAATACCCTCCCCTCCAACCCCCCTCCCAAACTACTTAATAAAATGCACTTATAAGACAAATAACTTCTATTTGTAAATGACTTTATGGTTCACACAAATCATTCAAATATTGTTGCCTTTCTAAACCTTATACTCTGATCTCTATAATCTTTTGTACCTAGAGTAATATCATCTATAGGCAGTCCCTAGCCTTGCTAAGTCACTGCTAAACCTACTACAGACCTGCCATCATTCTCTGTAAGGCTGAAAGATGCTAATTGCTGAACTGCAGATCCCTCTCATCCTCTGGAGGAAGCTGAGGACTATGGATCTCAATAGGACAACATTCACATTCATCACATGACTAGTGCAATTGCAGAGACCAATTGTGTTTTGCACAGATTGGGCACAGAATAATAGTCAAATGATCAATGAGTAAATGAAGTCTGAAACTTCTCAGCGCATCTTCAGTGTCTTGTATTTTTCTGGGTCATTTCAGCCATTTAACTCCTTGTTTATTTCTAGTGTTGTGTTCTTATTTGGTGGAAGACAACTCATTTTATAAGACTGGATTTGTAACTAGGAAGGAGTACACAGTCTTGATGTGACAAAATGGGGGAATGATAAAAAGTGACAACATTTGCCAAAGTGAGCTAACACTCTGTCTCCGTCTTGTGGTAGCATCCATGTCACCAATGGACTATTTTTTTTTCAACTGGAGTGTGTCTGACTTTGAAATGTTATAACAAAATTCCTTTGATACATTTTGAAGAGCCTCTGTAGCAATGGTCAGGAGAAGGAGGGGTCCTCCCAGTGATATTCAGCTAACCAGTCTGGTGGTTCAATGCAAGGACCTAAGGATGTCATGGTCCTTGACCACTTGCTGGTGATTACGTATGTCATCCTGGTGGAATTTAGGGACCTTCAGGGCTGTACCTGAGATAGAGGATCATGTGTTACCTGGAATCAAATGGGTTGAAGTTCCAGAGACATAGTATAGTGAGGTGCTTGCCTTGAATGTAGATGAACTGAGTTTGATTCCTGAAATCACGGGTTTTGTTTTGTTTTTTTTATTTGTTTATTTTTGGTGTCACAGCCTGGGGTGCTCAGGTGGTAATTCCTGCCTCTGCATTCAGGGTTTACTCCTGGTGGGCTTGGCGAACCACATGGGGTGCTGGAAGTCAAACTTTGGTTAGCCACATTCAAGGCAAGTGCCTTACCTACTGTACTATCTCACCAGCTCCATCTTGAACCACATCTAGACCCTTCAGCACTGAGATAGAAATAAGCCCTGAGCACTGCTAGATGTGCCCCCAAAATAAAACAACAAAAACAGATGCTTTCTTTAATTGATAGAAAGAGATTAAAGGGATTTTGAAACAAGTTTCATTGCTAGGTCCTAAAGTCATTGAGGATAAGAAGTATGACTTTAGCTTGTGGGTATCTCAATGTGATATCTGAGAATGGTGAATGCTCAATCAACTTAATGAATATGGAGAAAATGCCCATGTCTTATGTTCCAAGTATGTAGAAAAATTAAAGGGTGTTAACTGCTTTTTAAAGATTTTCCAGCTTTACAGCTGCTAACACAAACTTCTAAAAAATTATTATTTTTTATGAAATTTCTGTGAGATACACAGTTTTAAAGTTATTCATGATTGAGTTTCAGTCATACAATATTGCAACACATGTCCCTTCAACAGTGTACATTTCATACTACCAGCGTTCCCAGTTTCCTCCCTACCACCTTCCAGCTCCTTCACTCAGCCTCCATGGCAGACACTAGGCTTCCTCCTCCTCCTCCTCCTCCTCCTCCTCCTCCTCCTCCTCCTCCTCTTCTCTCTTCCTCCTCCTCCTCCTCTCATTCCCTCCCCCCACCTCCTCCTTCCTTCTTTTTCCTTTTCTCCTTCCCCTTCCCCTTCTCCTTGTCTTTCTTTCTCTTTCTCGGATCTCTCTATCTCTTTCCTGTTGGGCATAATGGTTTGTAACATACATACTGAAAAGTTATCATGTATAACCCTTTCCCTACTATCAACACTCAATTCTTGTACAGAGTTTTCATTCCCAACTGTAATTGCCATAGTGGTCCTTCTCTATTCTAACTGCCCTCTCACCTTCCCACCTCCCTACTTGTGGCAAACTTACAACCATGGGCAGTCCTCCTGCCTTTATTTCTACTATACTTGGTTAATAGTCTCACATTGTGCTTTTTAAAATACCATTCAAATATGGTTGCCTTACTAAACCTTATACTCTGATCTCTATAATCTTTATACCTAGAGTGATATCATCTATAGGCCTATAAATGATATCTATATATATCATCTGTCTGTTCCTCTTCTTCAGACTCATTTCACTTAGCATGGTACTCTCCATGTCCATCCATTTATAACTTGACTTCATTTTTCCTAGCAGCTGCATTAGTTTTCCATTGTATAGATTCTATTTTCAAGAGTAGTATTAAAATTAGTAAATACTATTTTCAAATTCAGCCTTTGAAAATACCTGATAGTTTTACAATGTGTAAGACACAAAATTGGTATATGACTCCACAATTATATTCATAGGTAAAAGTCAAGCAAATTGAAAACATATGGCTATCCAAAACTCTATACTTGAATGTTGATAGCATTATAACTAAAAAGTAGAAATAATAATGAAATAGCATGACAACTGAAAAGTAGAAACAACCCAAATGTACCTCAATTCATTAGTGAATGGACAAAAATTGTAGTGTATTGTACAACCATTATTTTTGGTAGTAAAAATTAATGTAATAAAGTACTACAGTAGTTAATGTAATGTAATAAACTAATATAATGTGTACTAGAATATAGAAGAAACTTAAACACCTGTTAAGTAAACAAAATCAGTTTTTTAAAATGCTGTGTAAACCACAACATCCAAAAGTAGAGACTGAAAGGGAATGCACAGCCACAGAGGCAGAGTTGGTGGAGGGGGGAATGGGGTGGGGGGAGAGACACTGGGATCATTGGTGGTGGAGAATGGGCACTGGTGGATGAATGGGTACTCGATCATTGTGTGACTGGAATGCAAGCACGAAAGTTTATAACTCTGTAACTGTACCTCACGGTGATTGATTAATAAAAAAGTTTTTAAAAAACCTGTGTGTATGAAAATCACTCTATGTATGTAAAATGCCAATAATAGGAAATTTGTATCACTTGTCATCCCGTTGATTGTCAATTTGCTTGAGCCGGCTCCAGTAAAGTCTCCATTCATCCCTGTCGCGTGCCAGTGTAGCCCAATGGCATCTGCTTGCTCCCGAAACACGAAGAGCCTCAAACCTTTGGTTCAGGGTTTTGACTAAGAAGTCTAACCATCTTGTAGGTGGGTGGCCACTCATCCTTTTGACATCTCGTGGACTCCAGTTGGTAACAGCTCTAGTCCATAAGTTGTCTCTAAATTGCATTACGTGTCCAGCCCATCTGATTTTTGATGCCTTGGCAAAGGAGACAGCATCCCTGATTCTTGCTCGTCAATGGAGGTCAGAATTCCGGATTCCTTCTCACTTGAATGAAACATGATATTCCAAGCATAGCTCTTTCAATTCTTCTTTGGGATATCCAAATAGCATTCTCATCCTGTTTTCGTAGGGCCCAGGTCTCTGAGGCATATGTTAGTGCAGGAAGAATGGTAGAGTCGAAAAGATGTGCCCGGAGCTGGAGGTTCTTCATCCTCTTAACAACTTCTTTGATGTTCTTGCAGGTGTTCATGCCGCTCTCTTCCTCCTGCACAGTTCAGGTGCCAGGTTGTTTGTCATGTTGAGTTCTCCACCTAGGTACACATAACTGCTGCACTTGGAGATGTTCATTCCGTTGAGGGAAAAAATGGAAAGTCAGGAACTAATCCATTTCTCATGACATTGTTTCTGTGAGATTTAGTTGCAGTCCGACATTTCCGCACTCACGGTCGAAGTCAGCCAGCATTCGTGCCGCTTGACTGATATTTGGTGTTATTAGACAATGTCATCAGCAAAGCAGAGGTGGTGTAGTTGCCAACCGTCTATCTTCTCTCCCCTTCCTTCCCATTCCAGTCATCGCATAATGTTCTCGAGGGTGACACTGAAGTGTTTCAGTGAAATGGTATCACCCTGTCAAACACCTCTCTTTATGTTGCCAAACTCCTCTCTTTACATTGATGATCACTTCCTTGTAGAATGGTGAGATCCTGGTGGTGAATCCTTAATATAGCTCATGGAGGATCCTGATGTACTGAGTTTGAATACCCTGTTTGGTTAGGGCTTCAACGACCACTTCCATCTCAACAGAATCAAAGGCCTTCTTTAAATTGATGAACAATTTGATTGATGAACAAATTGATGAACAAATTGATGAACTTCTTTAAATTGATGACAGAGCGATATCTTGAACTCTTGTGAAACCTCAATGAGCTTGGTCACCATTGTGGATATAGTTGATCATGCTGAATCCTTTTCAGAACCCGGGTTGCTCGCATGGTTGTCCTTTGTCTAGTGTTCTGCCAATCCTATTCAGGATGACTTGAGTGAATAAGTTGTTGATGATGGACAACAGGCAGATCAGGCAATAGTTGCCGATGTTGTGGATGTCTTTCATCTTGTACAAGAGGACGGTTCTGCTGGTTTTCCATTGGGACAGAACCTTGCATTTAGACAGGTAGTGTGTGAAGAGCCGAGCCAGTGTATTGACGAGTACTGGCAGCAGATTCTTCAGCAGTTCAGGTCTCTCCTTGTCTGAACTGGATGCTATATGCTTCTTTACCGATGAAATGGCATGTCAGATTTTAGAAGGGAGAGTGCTGGGAATGACATATCCATCCTGCAGAATTTGGTATGTGGGCAGGTGGACATGGCTGTCGAAGATATCCAAGTAGAAGTTGTGGATAACCTTCTCCATTGCCCTTTTGGAAGATGTGATAGTTCCGTCATCATGCTGGAGGGCAGTCATCTTGGTCTTATAGTTGGTGAAGGACAGGTAGGCGTTAGGAATACGTTTCCTGGCTTCTGCAAAATAGGCAAGTTTACTTATTACTAAAAGCAAATAATTGAAAAAAAGTAAATAATTGACAGGGAACAGGGGAGACCTCACAAGGGTCATTTTTATACGGATAAAAATGTCACTGTCACTGTCTCCCATTGTTCATCGATTTGCTCGAGAGGGCCCAGTAACGTCTCCATTGTGACACTTGTTACTGTGTTTGGCAGGATAAAAATGTTAGACCTGAAAATATTTGACCTTGGTATTGGTTACTCATCTTGTTTCTGGAGCTTAATAAAGTTCCCTAAGAAAATATAATGAAGAGAGAAATATAAGAAGAATTAAATAAAAAAAAATAATAAAATAATTTTTAAAAACCCAGGAAAATATATGGGAGTGCCAGAACATTATTCAAGCTTGTCAGGTGGCCCTTCAGTAGTGCACCTGCAGTTGGCTTATGCCTAACCCTTCTGAGATCAGCTTTGCCATATTCAATGAGGCTAAAATTTCCTAGTTAATATCCAAGGAGTGAGCACTTCAGGAGAATTTCCTACTCAATATGTTTAGGTTATTTCGCTTTTCAATGATAGAATTAGTTCCTCAAAGCAAGACTCTACAGCACAAATATTTTCTTTTAAATTAATTGGAATTGAGAAGCTTTAAGAAGTGTTACATACCCACTAAGTTCCATTGTGGTTCAAATACCAAATATTTAGGTGCTGCATAAAAATAACTTATAAAGCACCATGCTCCTTTGTCAGAAGGAGTTATAACTTTGTAAATAGAGAAAACATATACCTATTCTTTCTTTAATATGTGATAATGTGACATTTCTTAATAAGAACAAAGTGAGAACTTATAGACTGAACCATATACTTACTATTAGCTATGGTAAATGCTTTCTTTTTTTATTGAAAATTTTTGTAAAAAAATTGCTTTTGTGATACCTACCACATAGATACACACACACACATGCACACACGAGACTACTCACTAAAGACCCCATTCAGTGTTCCAGTGTTCAGGATGTTATGAGAGCTATACCTAATGGTTCTTGGCACACCATAAGGGGATCAAACTCAGGGCTTCATATTCACACATGCTAGGCATGTGCTCTACCACTTGAACTATCTCCCTGGCCCCTGTGAAGTATATAACAGAAACCATTGCAATATCTCATCTTTGTTAGGTTAGATAAGTTGTATTCAATAAAAATAAGATTTCAATAAAGAGATGCACATGGTACCTAACCAAACTGATCTATTGCAATGAACATGTAGTTGGAGTTATGCCACTTTTTCACTTTATCTTGCTCGTTCAAGATGTCTTCACAGATAAGTATCTCAGTAACACTAATGATTTCACATTGTATTTGTTTACAATAGGAAACTTTGAAGCTGCTGATTTTAATCATAAAAGTAATGCTCCTGTCCTCCTAAAATAGAAGTTATGATTTCAGCAGTCTATAAGTTAATGTCAATATTCAAATGAAGTCCTTTCAAAGGTTTTCTCTAACGTATGTTCTTTCAATAGTAGCCAAGATTGGTAATATGATTGTACCATATTTCTTAGTCTCTGGGATTTCAAATTGTTTAAATTTGCCAGAATGTATTTTAGCAATAGGCACTTCAATATTTTAAAGATTTATTACAGCAATTTCTGGGAGAGTATAAACTAAATTTTCCTTAGGAAATAATTTCTTAAAAGAACATGTGAAATGATGATACTCATGATACCAGCAAATGACCATCTGAAATCTAAGTCCTTGAAAAATCAGACTAGTCTTTAAATAGTTATTGATTATGTTATTATTTTGGAGTTTACAGTGTAACTAGATTAATGTAACTTTAGTACAATATATATACAATAGGACAGTTATTGATGCTTTGAACATACTGATTTTTAGTATTTCTATGACTTTACACTCAGATATAGCCTTTTTGCAGTGAATTTTTTTAATTTATTTATTTATTTATTGAATCACCATGGGAAAGGTTACAAAGCTTTCAGGTTTAGGTCTCAGTCATGCAAATATCAAGCACATTTCTCTTTACCAAAACTTATTTTTTACCATGAAGAACCCCAATAAAACCCCACCCCCCACCCCTCCCAGTCCCTGTGGGGCGGATGAATTCTAGTTAACACTCTATCTGCTTTGATTAGATTCATTGTTTCAATAAAAGATTCACCACTATTATTTAGAGTTTACCCCCCCCCCCGAATCAGACATGCTGACAAAGCATTGTGAAGTGATTTGCTTTCTACAGCTGGGTTCAAGAATTATATGTTGGTTTTGGATTTCTGCTATTTTACTTATTGACCCTGGAAGTATTTCTACTGAAAGTCAGATAGTTAAGAAATTGGTTTCTGTGCTCTGGAGTCGTGGCCGTGCTGGAGAGCCGCTCGCGGGGGGCAACTGGTGACCTCGGTAGGGCATGAAGGACGGACCGGAACGCCCCCCTTCCCATGAGGTTTTAGTCGCCCCCACATCCCCGGCTCATACCTGCTGTCCACAAGGCTCCCATGCGGCCGCCATCTTTCTTTCCAGAGAGGAGAAGGCGACTGGGGCAACACCCTTTCCCCTCCGGACAGACCTGATGGCCTGGATTAACGCATAGTCCGTTCACTTTTCTGCTCCAAGCTGCCGGGTTCTGCATTAAGTCCTTGTGCTTCTGGGGCCGTGGCCGTGCTGGAGAGCCGCTCGAGGGGGGCAACTGGTGACCTTGGTAGGGCATGAAGGACGGACCGGAACGCCCCCCTTCCCATGAGGTTTTAGTCGCCCCCACACCCCCGGCTCATACCTGCTGTCCACAAGGCTCCCATGTGGCCGCCATCTTTCTTTCCAGAGGGAGGAGTGCGGAAGGGACCAACACCCTTTCCCCTCCGGACAGACATGATGGCCTAGATTAACGCATAGTCCTTTCACTTTTCTTTGCAGTGAATTTTTATCTTCAATGGTTCGATCTCCCCATAGAGTGCTCCACAACTCCGAAGTCAACTCTTAATGGAAAGGATAAAAACTTCATTTTCTCAGTGTTATTTATTCTTCTACTAATCTTTGGGACTCCACCCCAGTTAAATCAATTTAAAAATGTCATTGGCTGATATCAGCTAGTATTTACTAAAATCAAGTCACAAAAGTTATTATCAACTATGTTTTAGATGGAATGCATGCTTATATTTCACCTGTTGTTCTCTCCTCTCTTCCTCTCTTCCTCTCTCAACGCTCTCTCTCTCTTACACATACACACACACACACACACACACACACACACACAGTCCCGGTAGACACTTTAGTTTGAAATGTAACAACAGCCCCATGATTCTAAGTAAACAAAATATTATTGTTTTCCTGACAATTGCAAATTTTCAGGTATAAAATGGAATATAGCATAAAATTCTCTATTCCAAAATCTATTGATGACATTGATGAATAAGTATACAATAGCTGACTTACATGTAACTAGAAAGTGATATATCCCATTTTAGGAAAAGCTCATTTTACACCAGAAACCTAGATCACAAAACAGATTAATTCGTGTTGACTATTCTAAGGCAGGGTACATCAGAGATTCTTTTAAATTCTGACTTCTGATTTAAACATCATTGTTAAAATGTTAGAGAATTCAGTTTATGCACTCTAGTTCAACCAATATATCTGTACCTTTATAGCCATACAGATTTACCTGTCTGAGCTACTTCCTGAAAATATATTCATTTGTATAGAGTGCTCAATTTAGGTCAATACTTTTTAAAATTAAAAAAATATGTATTTACTTTTCCTGGAAATCTGACTGTGTAGAAGAAAGAAGAGGTAATTAATGTCCCAATTTTTGAAAGTTAGAAAGCTCAATAGTCTGAGCATGCACTCATGTACAGAAGGCCTAGGTCCATATACTTCACTGAGCACCACTGAGTGCACACCAAACACAATTTTAATTTTTTTCAAGAACTTATTTACTAAATGTTTGCTAACTCTTTGCTGGATTTCATTTAGCATCAGAACAGTATTTGAGGTACACATTCTTATTTTTACTTGGTAGACCAGAAGAGAGGCCTATAAATAGCCTAATTTTTACAGCTCATAAGGATGGTAAAGTTTACATTCCATAAAGGTAAAGGTAAAGGCCCTCCCGTTGATCATCGATTTGCTCGAGCGGGCCCAGTAACATCTCCATTGGAGACTTTGTTGTTACTGTGTCTGGCATATTGAATACTCTCGGTAGCTTGCCGGGCTCTCCGAGAGGGGCAGAGGAATCAAACTCGGGTCGGCCATGTTGGCTGCCTGCAAGCCAGACGCCCTACCCGCATAAGACCTCAAAACGGAGAATTACAGAGATAGTATGGGACAGGAGGTAAAGCATTTGACTTGAAAGTGGCCAATCCTGGTTCAATCCTGGACACTCTTGAGTATAGAGAAAAGGAATGTGCTGAACACTGCTGGATGAATTGCAAAAAAACACCGAGACAAGAAGGCATCAATCACATCATAGTGTTTTCGACACTGGAGAAGAACTGTTGCTTAGAACATGTGATAAAAGAGGTGTCAGAGGCGTCGGTGTCCTTGTCAACACAAACATGGCCATGAGCATTGATTCATTTGAATGCCTATAAACCCGAATCAGATGATTACACTTGAATAGATGTGGCTCACTGCCGGCAGTTTCTATCTTTGTTGTCTATGCACCAACATCTAATTATAATGAAGGGGAAATTGAGAAGTTCTACAAGGAGCTGGAGAAGTTCTATAAAGAAGACCACACCTTCTAGAAGGTCATTGTCGGTGATTTTAATGCCAAGATAGGACCGAGAAGATCAGCAAAAGAACTCCACATCGGGAGCCATGGCCTAAAATGGAACGAACTGGGTGAGAGACTGTCTGAGTTCATCATGTCGACCAAGACCATCCATGGTAACTCACAGTTCCAGAAGGCCTAATCTAAACGTTGGACGTGGGAGTCTCCCAGTGGATGGTTCCACAATGAAATTGACCACATCATATTCAATCAATGGTTTTGTCTGACCGATGTCGCTGTTGTCCCAAAATTTCAAATGGGATCTGATCATCGTCTCCGTCATGCAAAATTCTGATTCATAGAGCGGGGAGAAAGGGCTGCAAAGTTTAAGAAGAGAACTCCCAGTATGACCACCAACTGGGAGCTCTTTAGCACTATTGCTGCAACAAGGGAAGATGCCGTCGTTGACAACATTGACGAGGAATACAATCGACTGGTTCAGCACCTCCATGATTGTGTGAGGAATGCCAAGAGAGAGATAGCCACAAAAAAAAAAAACACACCTGTCTTTGAAAACTCTTAAGCTTATTCACCAACGTGGTTTGGCGCATGCCTTAGGCAACTGCAAGCAAACGTCTGAGCTCACAAAGCAGTGCAGAGATGCGATAAAGGAAGGCCTCAAAGAGAAAAGAGCAGAAGTACTGTTAGATGTGGTAGAAGCCAGGAAAAGCATTCATAATGCCTGCCTGACCTTTGCCAACTACAAGACCAAGATGTCTGCCCTGTGACGTCCTGATGGATCTATTACATCTTCCATAAGGGCAATGGAGAAAATTATCCGTGACTTCTACTCAGATCTCTTTGATATCCACATCCACCTGCCCACAAACCAAATTCTGCAGGATAGATATGTTGTTCCCAACATTCTCCCTTTCGAAATCTGACACATTTTGTCGGTAAAGAAACGAACAGCATCCGGCCCAGACACAGTCAGACCTGAACATCTGAAGAACCTGCAGTCAGTATTCACCAATACACTGGCTCCGCACTTCACACGCCACATGTCTGAATGCAAGGTTCCGTCCCAGTGGAAAACCAGCAGGACTGTACTACTGTACAAGAAGGGAGACCTCCACGACATTGGCAAATATCTCCCGATCTGCTTATTGTCTGTCATCTACAAGTTGTTCACTCAATCATCCTGAATAGGATTGGCATAACACTAGATGAAGGACAACCATGCGAGCAAGCTCGTTTCTGAAAAGGATTCAGCACCATTGACTATATCCACACGATAATCAAGCTAATTGAAGTCTCTCGGGAGTTCATGATGCCGCTCTGTCTAACGTTTATCGATTTAAAGAAGGCCTTTGATTCTGTTGAGACAGAAGCAGTCATTGAAGCCCTAGCCAATCAGAACATTCAAACTCAATACATCAGGATCCTCCATGAGCTGTATTGCGGATTCACTACCAGGATCTCACCATTCTACAAGGAAGTGATCATCCATGTCAAGAGAGGGATTCGGCAAGGTGATACCATTTCACCGAAACTCTTCAGTGCCACTCTTGAGAACATCATGCGACAACTGGAATGGGAAGGAATGGGAGTGAAGATAGACAGTCAGCAACTAAACCACCTCCACTTTGCTGATGACTTCATTCTAATAACACCAAACATTAGCCAAGCAGCACATATGCTGGCCAACTTTGACTGTGAGTGTGGAAAAGTCAGACTTCAGCTGAATCTCACGAAGACAATATTTATTAGAAACAGCCTCGTTCCTGATGTTCCATTCTCTCTCAACAAAACAACCATCTCCAAATACAACAGTTATGTGTACCTAGGTTGAGAAGTCAACATGACGAATGACCTGGCACCTGAGTTGAGCAGGAGGAAGAGAGCAGCTTGGAATGCCTTCAAGAGCATCGAGGAAATAGCTAAGAGGATGAAGAACCTCCAGCTCCAGGCACATCTCTTTAATTCCACTGTTCTTCCTGCATTAACATATGCCTCAGAGACCTGGGCCCTATGAAGACAGGATGAGAACGCTTCTTGGTTCTCTCAAAGAGGAATTGAAAGAGCTATGCTTGGAGTATCACATTTCACTCAATTGAGAGAAATAATCCGGAGTTCTGACCTCCATCGATGGTCAAGAATCAGACACGCTGTCTAATTTGCCAAGGCGTCAAAAATCCGATGGGCTGGACATGTAATGATATTTGAAGGAAACCGTTTGACTAGTGCCGTTACAGACTGGATTCCATGGGACATCAAAAGACTGCGTGGCTGCCCACCTACAGGATGGTCAGACTTCTTCATCAAGACCCTGAGTGATCAGTTGAGGCTCTTTGTATTCCTAGAATGAACAGATGCCATTGTTCTACACTAGCACGTGACAGGGACAAATGGAGACGTTACTGGTGCCCGCTTGACAAATCGATGATTAACGGAAGTCAAGTGATCAAGTGGCCAATCCTGGTTCAGTCCTGGACACTCTTGAGTACAGAGAAAACGTATGTGCTGAACACTGCTGGATGAATTGCAAAAAAACATCAAAGTGCATGCCTTTTAAAAAATTCATAGACTCTGGGAAAGAAAGATGGCGGTCTCATGGGAGCCTGGTGGAGAGCAGGTCTGAGCTGGGGGTGGGGGTGCGATGGATACCTCATGGGACAGGGGGCGTTCCGGCCCATCCTTCACACCCTACCGAGGTCACCAGTTGCCCCCCACAAGCGGCTCTCCAGCACGGCCATGGCCCCAGAAGCGCAAGGACTTAATACAGAAAATCAGCAGCTTGGAACAGAAAAGCGAACGGACTATGCATTAATCTGCACCATCTTGCCTGCCCGGACTGGAAAGGGTGTTGCCTCATTCACCCTCTCCTCTCTGGAAAGAAAGATGGCGGTCGCCTGGGAGCCTGGTGGAGAGCAGGTCTGAGCCAGGGGTGGGGGTGCGATGGATACCTCATGGGATGGGGGGGCGTTCCGGCCCATCCTTCACGGCCTACCGAGGTCACCAGTTCCCCCCCACGAGCGGCTTTCTGGCACGGCCACAGCCCCAGAAGCACAAGGACTTAACACAGAAAACCAGCAGCTTGGAACAGAAAAGCGAACAGACTATGCATTAATCTGCGCCATCTTGCCTGCCCGGACTGGAAAGGGTGTTGCTCCCTTCCGCCCTCTCCACTCTGGAAAGAAAGATGGCGGCCACATGGGAGCCTGGTGGAGAGCAGGTCTGCGCCGGGGGTGGGGGTGCGATGGATACCTCATGGGACGGGGGGCGTTCCGGCCCGTCCTTCATGCCCTACCGAGGTCACCAGTTGCCCCCCACGAGCAGCTCTCCGACACGGCCATGGCCCCAGAAGTACAGAGACCAATCTCTTAATTATCTGACTCTCAGTAGAAATACTTGCAGGGTTAATAAATAAAATAGCAGAAATCCAAAACCATGCGGCCGCTATTGCGGCTGCACGGCATCATTTAATTCTTGAACCCAGCTGTAGAAAGCAAATCATTTCACAATGCTTTTTCAGCATGGCTGATGGGGGGGGGGGGTAAAGTCTAAATAATAATGGTGCAACTTTTATCAAAACAATGAAGCTAGTCAAAGTAGAGTGTTAACTAGAGTTCATCTACCCCACAGACATTGGGGGAGGGGATTGGGGGTGGGGATTTATTGGGGTTCTTCATGGTGAAAAATAAGTATTGGTAAAGGGAAATGTGATTGATATTTGCATGACCGAGACCTAAACCTGAAAGCTTTGTAACTTTTCCCACAGTGATTCAATAAATAGATAAATAAATAAATAAAAATTCATAGGTTAAAACAGCATCTAAAAAAACCTCTTGCTTTAGAACGGAAATAATTTTGTTTTTAGTGCAAAGGGTGCACTAAAAAGCCTACAGTCCTCTTGAAGAGACCAGTAAGCTACCGAGTGTATACCGCCCACACGGTAGAGCCTGACAAGCTACCCATGGCGTATTCGATATGCCAAAAACAGTAAAAACAATGGGCCTTATTTCCCCTGACCCTGAAAGAGCCTCCATTATGGCAGCATTAAGAAGGATGAGCAAGGAGAGGCTGATAAAATCTCAGGGCCTAACTAGGCTGCCAAAACGAAAGACTAAAATCATTGTCTGTACTTTCAACACACGTATGCTGGCATTGGAAGCATCCATCAAGGACCTGATGGTGCAAGCGCGGAAGATCAAGTACTACATCATTGGTCTGACCAAGACGAGAAGGCATCAATCACATCACACCATTTTTGACACTGCAGAAGAACTGTTCCTTGGAACATGCGACGATAGAGGTGTCGGTGATGCTGGTGTCCTTCTCAACACGAAATTGGCCATGACCATTGATTCATTTGAATGCCTAACAACCTGAATCAAACAATTGCACTTGAACAGATGTGGCTCACTACTGCCAGTTTCTATCTTCATTGTATACGCACCAACATCCAACTATGATGAAGAAGAAATTGATAAATTCTACAGGGAGCTGGAGAAGTTCTATAAAGAAGACCACAACTTCTAGAAGAGTATTGTTGATGACTTTAAAGCCAATTTAGGACTGAGAAGGTCGCCTGAAGAACTCCACATTGGGACTCATGGACTAGAATGAAACGAATAGGGTGAGAGACTGTCTGAGTTCATCATGTCGACCAAGGCCATCCATGGTAACTCACAGTTCCAGAAGGCCGAATCTAAATGTTGGACATGGGAGTCTCCTGGTGGACAGTTCCACAACAAAATTGATCACAACATATTCAATTGTCAGTTTTGCCTGGCCAATGTTGCTGTTGTCCCAAAATTTCAAATGGGATTGGACCACCATCTCCTTTGTGCAAAATTCTACTTCATGGAGTGGGGAGAAAAGACTGCAAAGTTTAAGAAGAGAACTCCCAGAATGACCACCACCTGGGATCTCTTTGGTACTATTGTGGCAAATGGGAAGATGCCATCCTTGACAACAACAAAGAGGAATATGATCGACTGGCTCAGCACCTCCATGACTGTGTGAGGAAAGCCGAGAGTGGGAAAGCCACAAAAAGACGCCTGTCTTCAAAAACTCTCGAGCTCATTCACCAACATGGTTTGCAAAGAACCTCAGGCAACCTCAAGCTCACAAAGCTGTGCAGAGAAGCAAGGAAGGAAGACCTTAAGGAGAGAAGGGCATCAGTGTTAGCTGATGCGACAGAAACCAGGAAAAATATTCGCTACACTTGCCTGTCCTTCGCCAGCTACAAGACCAAGATGACTGCCCTCTGATGTCCAGATGGATCTATCACATCTTCCAGAAGGGCAATGGAGAAGATTATCCACGACTTCTACTCAGATCTCTTTGATAGCCATGTCCACCTATCCACATACCAAATTCTGCAAGATGGATATGTCATTCCCAACATTCTCCCTTCCAAAATCTGACACAACATTTCATCAGTAAAGAAGTGTATAGCAACTGGTCCAGACAAGGTCAGACCCGAACACCTAAAGAATCTGCCATCAGTACTAGTCAATACACTGGCTCACTCTTCACACGCTACCTGTCTGAATATAAGGTTCTGTTTCAGTGGAAAACCAGCAGGACTGTTCTATTGTACAAGAAGGGAGACATCCATGACATTGGCAACTATTGCCTGATCTGCCTGTTGTCCATCATCTACAAGTTGCTCACTCGAGTCATCCTGAATAGAATAGACAGAACATTAGATGAAGGACAATCATGCGAGCAAGTCGGGTTCCAAAAAGAATTCAGCACGATTGACCATATCCATGGTCATCAAGCTCATTGAGGTTTAGCAAGAATTCAAGATGCTGCGCTGTGGCTTTTTGCAGAAATGCGTCGGTCCCTGCAGGTTACCAGCGTCGGCCCACCCCAGGTGGGAATAGGTTTTGTGCCTTGGCCTGTGCCCGCTGGTGGCTCAGTGGCGGCCATCCTCCAGAGGCCATTGGACAGTCAGGTTTGGGCCTGCAGAGCTGAGACATGGGGGCCTCATGGAATGGGGGTGGAACCGGCCCTTTCCTCCCCAACCCAACAAGACCCCAAGTCGCTGCTCACGAATGGCGTCTCTGGCTCCTGATCAAGCTGCTTAACAGCCATGATCCCAAAGACCAAGGAACAAATCTCGGAACCTACTGGCTTTTGGCAGAAATGTGTCTGGTCCCTGCAGTAGATTACTGTTGCCGGGCCACCCCAGGTAGATATAGGTTTTGTGCCTTGGCCTGTTCCCCCGGCTGCTCAGTGGCCACTGGACATTCAGGTTTGCGCCATTAGTGAAAAGATATGTGGGGATGAGGGTGGAGCGGACCTATCCTCCCCACCCCAATGATATCCCAAATTACTGCCCACCAGTGGCCTCTCTGGCTCCTGATCAAGTTGTTTAAGGGCTATGATTCAAGAAACTCAGAAACAAATCTCAGAACCCAGAAGGTTTTGGCAGAGATTCCTCCAGATTTAATTGTTAAAATTTTGGAATTCCAAAAATCACATGACCACTACTGTGACCGTGTGACATCATATGTTATTCATAACCAGCAATAGAAAACAAATTGTCTACTGTTGCCTTTTCGGCAGATCTGAGTGTGGGGGTAAAATCCCAAATAATAATGGCAGGTCTGGTGTCAAAATATTGAACGTAATCAAAGTAGAGAGAGAGAGAGAGAGAGAGAGAGAGTAATGTGGAAATCATCTGCCCCACAGGTAGGGGGAGGATGTGGGGTGGCGTGTATACTGAGGTTTTTGGTGGTGGAAAATGGGCACTGGCGAAGGTACTGGTGTTTCATTGTATGACCTAGACTTAAACCCAAAAACTTTGTAACTGCTGTCACGGTGATTCAGTAAATAAAATTATTTAAAAAAAGGGGGGGGGGAAGTGAAGATGCTGCTCTGTCTAACATTCATTGATTTAAAGAAGGCCTTTGATTCTGTTGAGATGGAAGTGGTCATTGAAGCCCTAGCCAAACAGGACATTCAAACACAATACATCAGGATCCTCCGTGAGCTGTACTGCAGATTCACTACCAGGATCTCACCATTCTAGAGGGAGGTGATCATTGACGTCAAGAGAGGGATTCGGCAGAGTGATACATTTCGCCGACACTCTTCAGTGCCACCCTCGAGAACATAATGCGACAACTGGAATGGGAAGGAATGGGAGTGAAGATAGACAGTCGGCAACTACAACCACCTTTGTTTTGCTGATGACATCGTTCTAATAACACCAAACATTAGCCAAGTGGCATGGCACAAATGCTGGTCAACTTTGACTGTGAGTGTGGAAAGGTTGGACTACAGCTTAATCTCACCAGGACAATGTTCATGAAAAATGAACTAGTCCCTGACGTTCCATTTGTTCTCAATGGAATGAACATCTCCAAATGCAGCAGTTATGTGTATCTGGGTTGAGAACTCAACATGAGGAATGATTTGGCACTTGAACTGCGCAGGAGGAAGAGAGTGGTGTGGAGCACCTTCAAGAGCATCGAAGAAGTTGTTAAGAGGACAAAGAACCTCCTGCTCCAGGCACATCTTTTTGACTCTATCATTTTTCCTGCACTAACATACGCCTCAGAGACCTTACAAAAACAGGATGAGAATGCTATTTGGGTATCCCAAAGAGGAATTAAAAGAGCTATGCTTGGAATATCATGTTTCACTCAAGTGAGAGAAGGAATCCAGAGTTCCAGCCTCCATTGATGATCAAGAATCAGGGACCTTGAGAGCTTGTTTGGAGGTTCTAGCAGGGGAGCGAAGCTACTTGTATACCCTCGAATGAAGACCCGCCTGTCTCTATTCGGGGAAGGCCGTCCTCTTCGACCGAGCGCGCGGCTTCGGGAGGGACGCACATGGAGCAGTGAGGGAGGAAGGGGACACCCGCCATAGGAGACTAACACCCAAGAATGGCTGAGATTAGTACTAGGAATTTTACTCCATGGCTTGGGGACCAGCCATATATGCTAGTGGAAAAGGGAGCTCAGATAGAGAAGGGAACACCAAATAAAGGGTGTTGGGAGGATCCTACCAGGATGGGAGAAGCATGCTGAAAGTAGACTATAGATCAAACATGATTGTCACCTATTGCCTCTTTTGCAAGCCACAACACCCAAAAGGAAAGAGAGAACAAAAGGGAATACCCTGCCACAGAGGCAGGGTGGAATGGGGGGGATTGGGGGTGGGAGGGATACTAGGATCCGTGGTGGTGGGAAACGGGCACTGGTGGAGGGATGGGTATTTGATCATTGTATAATTGAAACCCAAGCACAAAAATTTGTAAGTCTACAACTGTACCTCATGATGTCTCACTAATAAAAATTAAAAAAAAAAAGAATCAGCGACACTGTCTCATTTGCCAAGGCATGGAAAATCAGATGCGTCGGATACATAGTGTGATTTAGAGATGACTGCTGGACTAGAGCTGTTACCATCTGGATTCCACGGGACGTCAAAAGGATGTGTGGCCGCCCACCTATGATATAGTCAGACTTCTTTGTCAAAACCCTGAACCAATGGTTTGAGGCTCTTCGTGTTTCTGGAGCGAGCAGATGCCATTTGGCTACACTAACACGTAACAGGGATGAATGGAGATGTTACTGGTGCCCACTCGAGCAAATCGACGATTAAGGGGATAACAAGTGATACAAGTGATACAAGTGCAAAGGGTGAGATTGTTAGACTCACAGTTGTATGTAAAATAATTTCTTTTTTAGTTAGCTTTGGACTAGAGTGTTAGCACAGTGGATAGGGCATTTGCCTTTCATGCGGCCGACCTGGGTTTGATTCCTCTTTCCCTCTCAGTGAGCCCAGCAACCTACTGAGAGTATCCCTCCCACACAGCAAAGCCTGGCAAGCTCCCTATGGCAAATTTGATATTCCAAAAACAGTAACAAGTCTCACAATGGAGATGTTACTGGTGCCCGCTCGAGCAAATTGATGAACAACAGAGGACAGTAACAGTTAACTTTAAGATAAATCAACTTAGACCTTTGAAAATTGTAGGTTATTTTTTAAAAAAACATTGAAAATTTACCACACAGGAAGGAAATAATTCACTGAACCAATTATAGTCTACTGGACTATAAATTGTTCAGTTTTGATGAATAAACAAATATATGATCATTTTAACTGCTGATGCCTGTCTTTATGTAAGTAGTTTTCTATTCTCATTGGTGTCATCACTGACAATGCAGATGGGCTATTAGTTACATGGTGCCAGTCCATGGAAAGATGTTAGAGAAACACATTGGATTGCTGTTTGCATTGGAAGCTAATCAGCTGTCATGGCTCCAATAATCTATGTTACTATTTCATTGTCTTTGTTAATATTCATATTTACTCCGAAGATTCAGAACTCATGAAAAGGGTGTGTGCCTGAAATCTTCAGTCTTTTCCTCTTTCCGTATCACTGATCTTGACTATTTTATTAATTGCAATTGGCACCATTTGCTAATTTCAAATGTTCTTCAAATGTCACCAGTATAAATAACTCTTTGTTCTCTACTCATGGAAATATCACAGGGTTCAAAAGCTCTGATCCATTATGATGCCTTATTTTATTTCATTCTTGATGTGAAATACAATTTAAAAAAATTTTTTATTAAACACCATGAGGTACAGTTGTAGACTTACAAATTTTTATGCTTGGATTTCAATCATACAATGATCAAATACCCATCCCTCCACCAGTGCCCATTTTCCACCACCACGGGTCCCAGTATCCCTCCTACCCCCCACCCCCCCATCCCACCCTGCCTCTGTGGCAGGGCTTTCCCTTTTGTTCTCTCTCTCTTATTGGGTGTTGTGGTTTGCAAAAGATGCATTGAGTGGCAATCATGTTTGGTCTATAGTCTACTTTCAGCATGCATCTCCCATCCTGGGAGGACCCTCCCAAAACCCTTTATTTGGTGCTCCCTTTTCTCTCTGAGCTCCCTTTTCCCTAGCATGTGTGGCTGGCCTCCAAACCATGGAGCAAACCTCCTGGTACTAATCTTGGTCACTCTTGGGTGTTAGTCTCCTATTTTGTTACTTTATGTTCCCCAGATGAATGCAATGTTTCTATGTCTATCCCTCTCTTTATGACTCATGAAATACAATTTTTTCCACATGACTCAGTACTTTCTACATGGTTTTGTTCTATACTGACTTTCCTTTTACTTACTCTGCCAACTCCTGGAACACCATATACTGCTTCTCTCTTTAAATGACTTTTTAAAGCAATGGATGGTGGCACTAAACATCTTGTATGCATATCCAAATATCTTTTATAAAAATTTTTATTTATTTATTTATTGAATCGCTGTAGGAAAAGTTACAAAGCTTTCAGGTTTAGGTCTCGGTCATGCAAATATCAATCACATTTCCCTTTACCAATACTTATTTTTCACCACGAAGAACCCCAATAAGCCCCCACCCCCAACCCCCTCCCCCAATGTCTGTGGGGTAGATGAATTCTAGTTTACACTCTGTCTACTTTGACTAGCTTCATTGTTTTGATAAAAGTTGCACCATTATTATTTAGACTTTACCCCCCCCCCCAAATCAGCCATGCTGAAAAAGCATTGTGAAATGATTTGCTTTCTACAGCTGGGTTCAAGAATTAAATGATGTCGTGCGGCCGCAATAGCGGCCACGTGGTTTTGGATTTCTGCTATTTTATTTATTAACCCTGCAAGTATTTCTACTGAGAGTCAGATAATTAAGAGATTGGTCTCTGTGCTTCTGGGGCCATGGCCGTGCCAGAGAGCTGCTCGTGGGGGGCAACTGGTGACCTCGGTAGGCCGTGAAGGATGGGCCGGAACGCCCCCCCATCCCATGAGGTATCCATCGCACCCCCAACCCCGGCTCAGACCTGCTCTCCACCAGGCTCCCATGTGGCCACCATCTTTCTTTCCAGAGAGGAGAGGGCGAATCCAAATATCTTTACTACCCTTTTATTATTTCATGAATATAGGCCAAGCTAACAATCAGGTAACAGAGGGATCTAAGCTATACAATGATTGGTTTATCCTTTCCCTCACGTATCTTACCTTACAGACAAAATCTAGAAAAATCTATTCATTGGACAGAGGAAAACTCTGAATAGCATAGATGTTCCATCTACCTATATATCACTTTGAATGAATCCTATGCGCCATGTGAAAGCATTAGCACATCCAACAACATCCCAGTGTGCTGCCAGTGTTGGGTTCTGCCTCATCCTGCAGATCTAAAACCCCAGAAGACATAGAAAATAGGAAAAGTTTGGATGACTCATTGGATGACAGTATGAATGCTGCCCTCTCTCCTGCAGCTATATCCTGGACCTTGAGATGGAATCATTAGGATTAGTGTAGTTTTTCTTTTACTCCCTTTGCTCACTGAGTAATATTTATTGGTGTCTGCTATCTGCCAGAAACTCTACAAGGAGCTCAAAACACAGTTCACATATTTTTTCCTTGATTGCAAGGTAGATGATGGTTCCCCTATTCTCCTCATAATCATAATGGTATGATTGTTAACTGTTTGCCAATCTAGACACTATACTAGACACTAGTCTATGAAACCAGACATTATGTAAGTGTTATATTAGCATGGTAATCTGGCATGGTAGATACGTATATTCATATTTTATAGCCTAGAAAGCATACACAGAAAAATGAGCTGATCTTCTCAAAGTAAAAGAGTCAGGATGCTATAAACCCAATTCCTGTTGGACTTCAAATTCAGTTATCTGATACATTCTTTCCTCCGTGGGAGGTATAAACCTTTCATGGACATAGGGTCAGTGTTCTGTGTGCCTCATCCAATATATTCCTGCAACATTTAGGAATATTTCTAGTCTTGTCTGATCAGGAATAATTTCAGGCTTTCTTCCCTATCCAGGATTTTGGCAACCAAAAATTCTTCTCGAGAAATGAATCTCTTTTTTTCCAGTTGTCTGTTTGCCAAAAGTTGTTAGCAGATTCATTTTTCTTTCTCTTTCAGTTTCTCTCACCTGTAGTATAAAAAAACTGAAGGACATTTATTCTCATTTGTCTTTCCTTTTCCTAAAATGTTCTTAATTTTCCTTTGTGGTTTATATGGTTTGAATTTCTCTATACAGTTTTCTGGATCCTCTGAACACTTTTCCTAACCGCGAATGCAACTATATCGTATAGTCAATTGTATTAGAAATTTCTACATGAGCAGCCCAAACCTGACCTCTTCTACAAATAAACAAATAATTGGGCAAGTTATTGAACCAGATACTCCTCGATTTCCTCAATTTTTACGAATAGTAGAAGATAATCGCATCTACTTCATGGGGTAGTTGTATAAAGAGCCAAATAATACAATCCTTCATCTAGTAACTGCTCAGATTTAACACATATTTTAGCTATTATTACTTATTACTATTATTATTTGATAGGAGATGTTTGGTAGAACAGGCCCAAAGGAGGACTATGAGGGCTCTTAGATCAATAACCCATCCACAGGCCAGCTGGAACCTGATGCTTGGATTGGATAGAGGCTTAGGATGTGAGATAGCACCTTTGCTGAGAGCAACAATTAAGTTCAACCAGAAAAATGTTGGCATCAGAATTGCCATTGAAATCACAGCAAGTTCTAACACTGGTACAAGACACATAATGAAGAATTGAGGAGTATTTGTCAAGGGATTATGAAGACTCATTCTTCTAGGTTTCTTTTCCAGACATTATAGAATGATAGACTAGGAATCAGGGACCTGGGCATGTGCAAAAGCTGTGACCACAGAGACAGAGGCCAAAACTTTGGCAAGTTTTGTTGTAAAGACCCAGGTATAAGATATGGGGCCTAGTTCCAGAGTCAGATTCAGAACAAGGGAAGCGACGTGGACCTCTAAAACATGGGGTTGGAGTAATACCAAACCAGGCTGAGGAACCGCAACAATCAGAGAGGAACTAGATGTAAATCCAGGGGTTCCAGGTGGTGAGAAATCTATAGCCACGAATTCAAGCTGAGCTGATGTTTTATAAATCTATTAGTCTATATTAAATAATTGACCGAGTGTTTAGATAGCTATGCATATATGAGTCTTGATTTGGTCCTTAATCAGTAACTTACTCAATGACTATTGCAAAGCATTGTACAGATAATGAAAATGTGAAAGTGATTTTTGTACTTTCAAAAGCTTTTTAAATGGAAGGCTTTGTGGCTGTTATTTCTAAATCATACTTTTTCATGATAGCAATGCAAATTTTCCATTTAAAAATTTCACTTTTCTTAATAATTTATGCTGAGTAATATTTCCATTAAAATAAATGTATATTGAAAAAGCACAGCTTCAGCAATTCAATAAGAGAAGCAATTTATTTTTTCCTTCCACTGCCACTTCAAAGTGTATTCAGGAAGATAAATGTTTTTTCTGCTGCTGGATAAATGCTCTAGGGGACTTAATGGCAGAAAGTTCCATGGTTGCTTTAACTTGAAAAACAGAGTTTGGTTCACAGAGTAGCATGTCTAGTATACATTTCAGTTTTCATTTGAAGGTCAGACTTCCTTCTCCATCCCCCTTCTGTCTCTAGTCGCTTCCTAGCAACCATGTTTGCGAAGGACTGTAAGCTGCACAGTCTCCTGAATAGTGTCTGATTAAGTTCAGAGATAAGGGGAAGGTTCGTATTGGATTGGGACTTAAACTGGGACTCGTTCCTCTCTGGGACAGCTAGTTAAGGTTGATCTTTCTTTCTCACTGAGGTCTCCCAGCTCCTGCATTTTGGGCAGCTCCCTTGCTGGGCCACTTTGCCCTCAGCTCTCCCAGGGAGAGAGTGCCCTGATCTTGCAGATTCTGTGGACAACTTACCTCTCTTTCTTCTTAGCTTCTGAACACCTAGCAGAAGTGGCCACACCCAGGGTCACCCAAGCTCAGACTCCGTTGGAATTCTTGGTATCTGGTTGAGATGGATTCTGTGTAGGCAGCATGAAGTTCCAGGATGAGTCACCATCAGCTTTCAACATTCATGAACTGATAGAAACTTATCTCCTCACATTTCCTCTCACACTCACAGACAGATTCCCATATATCCTGCCACAATCCCCAGACTAGTTACTCCATGACCCAAAGTGCTTCCACAGTTTCAGGGAACTTGGGCATGTTTTCCATAGTCTCCAAAAATACCTTTTATTGGCTTATTTGAAGAAGGACAAAACTCTTTAAAAATTCAAAAGCTGTTTTTAAAAGTTTTTTTCTAAGGACATGGAGAGTATCATGCTAAGTGAAATGATCCAGGAAGAGAGGAATAGACATAGAATGACTGCACTCATTTGTGGAATATAAAATAGCATAAGATCAAGAAGGCTTGGAATACCTGAATAGACCCATTCATGTCAAGGAAATTGAAATTGTAATTAAAAGTCTTCCCCAAAACAAAATCCCAGGACCAGATGGATTCACTACCAAATTTAAAGAAGACCTGTTGCCAGTTCTCCTCAAGCTTTTCCAGAAATTGAAAAAAAAAACAGGAACTCTTCCAGATTCTATAAGGCACATATCTTCCTAATACCAAAAGCAAACAAAGATACCACTAACGAAGAAAATTACAGGCCAATATCTCTGATGAACACGGATGCGAATATCCTCAACAAAATATTAGCAAATAGAATACAACAACTCATCAAGAAGATCATACACCACGACCAAGTGGAATTCATCCTGGAGATGCAAGGATGGTTTAACATTTGGAAATCAATCAACATAATCCATCATATCAACAAAAGTAAAGATTAAAAACCATATGATCATATCAATAGATGCAGAGAAAGCATTTGACAAGATCCAACACCTGTTTATGATGAGAAGTCTCACCAAAATGGGCTTAGAAGGAACTTTCCTTAAGATAGTCAAAGCCATCTATGACAAACCTATGGCAAGCATTATCTTCAATGGGGAAAAACTAAGGACCTTCCCTCTAAGATCAGGGATAAGACAAGGATGCACACTCTCACCACTTCTGTTCCGTACAGTACTGGAAGTACTTGCAATAGTAGTTAGGCAAGAAAAAGATATCAAGGGCATCCAGATAGGAAAGGAAGAAATCAAGCTCTCATTATTCGCAGATGATATGATACTATATCTAGAGAATCCTGGAGCTTCTACCAAGAAACTCCTAGAAACAGTAGACTTGTACAGTAAAACTCTCAGGCTATAAAATCAATGCCCAATAAATCCATGGCCTTCCTATATGCAAATAATGAGACAGAAGAAAGAGACATGAAAAAAGCAATCCCGTTCACAGTTGTGCCCCAGAAAATCAAATACCTTGGAATTAACCTAACTAAGGAGGTAAAGGAACTCTACAAAGAAAACTACAAAACACTACTCCACAAAATAAAAAAGGATATGAGGAAATGGAAACATATACCCTGCTCATGGACAGGAAGAATTAACATTGTCAAAATGGCAATGGCACTATTCAGATTCAATGTGATCCCTATAAGGATACCCATGAAATTCTTCAAAGAAATGGACCAAACACTCGTAAAATTCATTTGAAACAACAAATGCTTATGAATAGCTAAAGCAATTCTTGGGAAAAAGACGATGGGAGGCATCAACCTCCCCAACCTCAAACTCTACTACAAAGCGATAACAATAAAAACAGCATGGTACTGGAACAAAGGCAGAGCCTCAGACCAATGGAACAGAGTGGAATATCCTTAAACACAAACCCCAAATGTATGAACATCTAATCTTTGATAAGGGAGCAATAACTGTGAAGTGGAGCAAGGAAAACCTCTTCAACAAATGGTGCTTGCATAACTAGACAACCACATGTAAAAAAATGGGCTTAGAACTCGACTTAACGCCATGCACAAAAGCCAGATAAAAATGGATTAAAGACCTCAACATCAGACTAGCATCCATAAGGTATATTGAAGACAAGTTTGGCAACACCCTCCATGATATTGAGGCTAATAGTTTCTTCAAAAATGACATGCCACTGACCAACCAAGTGGAAACAGATAAACAAATGGGTCTATATTAAACTAAGGAGCTTCTGCACCGCAAAAGATACAGTGACCAAAATACAAAGACAATATACAGAATGGGAAAGGATATTCACCCAATACCCATCCGACAAAGGGTTGATATCAAGGATATACAAAGCACTGGTTGAACTCCACAAGAAGAAAACATCCAACCCCATCAAAAATGGGGTGATAAAATGAACAGAAACTTTCCCAAAGAAGAAATCCAAATGGTTAAAAGGCACATGAGAAAATGCTCTACATCACTAATCATCAGCGAGATGCAGATCAAAACAACAATGAGATATCATCTCACACCACAGAGACTGGTCCCCATCCAAAAGAACAAAGACAACAGGTTTTGGCAAGAAAGAGACTCTCCTTCACTGCTGGTGGGAATGTCGACTGGTTCAGCCCTTTTGAAAAACAGTATGGATGATTCTCAAAAGATTAGAAATTGAGCTCCCTTTTGACCCAGCAATATTACTCTGGGATATATCCCAGAGAGACAAAAAAGTAAAGTTGAAATGACATCTGCACTTGTATGTTCATTGCAGCACTATTCACAATAGCCAAAATCTGGAAAAAACCTGAGTTCCCAAGAACAGATGACTGGTTAAAGAAACTTTGGTGCATCTACACAATGGAATACTATGCAGCAGTTAGAAAAGATGAAGTCATGAAATTTGCAAACAAGTGGTTCTACATGGAAAGTATCATGCTAAGTGTAATGAGTCAGAAAGAGAGGGACAGACATAGAAAGTCTGCACTTATCTGGGGAATATAAAGTAACAGAATGGGAGACGAACACTAAGAATAGTTGAGATAAGTACCAGGAGGTCTACTCCTTGGCTTGGAAGCCGGCAGCTCATGCTAGGGGAAAACACAGCTCAGATAGAGAAGGGAACACAAAGTAAAGGGTGTTTGGTGGACTCACTTGGAATGCAAGATGCGCACTGACAGTAGACTATAGACCAAACACGATGGTCACTCAATACTTCTATGGCAGACCACAACACCCTAAAGGAAAGAGAGAGCAAAAGAGAATGTCCTACCATCGAGGTGGGGTGGGATGGGGGTGGGGGCCGGGGGGGGGATACTGGGTTCATTGGTGGTGGAGAATGAGCGCTGGTGGAGGGATAGATACTTGATCATTGTATAACTGAAACACAAACACAAAAATATGTAAGTCTACAACTGTACATCATGGTGTTTCACTAATCACGATCATCCTGTTGTTCGTCAATTGCCTCGAGCAGGCCCCGGTAACATCTCCTTCTTTCTAGCCCTGAGATTTTAAAAGAGCCATTTCAATGCTCTTTCAGGCTTAGGAAAATGAGACCCATCATTCTTACTGGTATTTGGCATATTGATTACAACACGGGGAGTTTGCCAGACTCTGCAGTGCGGGCAGGATACTTTTGGTAGCCTGCCAGGTTTTCCAAAGGAAAAATGAAATAATAAGATGTCGTGCGGCCACATTGGCGGCCACACACTTCCGGGAGCTGGGTTTTATAGTCTCTGCGTCTTGGCCATTGATGGGACCAACCTGGTGCTGGCAGCAGCTGTTGGTTGTGACGTCTACCTACTGGAAGATGGGGAGTATGGGTGGAGAAGGCCCAGTCCCAATCCAAGCAGGCTTGGAGATCTCAGTCCCGGAACCCACATGCCTGGTTCCTCTGCCAGTTCTTTTGTGCATGAGGCTTGTCCGGACGTGTGGAGAGTGGTCCCAGTACGGCCGTGGCTGGCTCTGGAGGTCCTCAGCTGCTGTTTCACTAATAAAAAATCAAATAAAATAGCATAAGATGAGACTAACACCCAAGGACAGTAGAAACAAGGGCCAGGAGGATTGCTCCACAGTTTGGAAGGCTGCCTTATGAGCTGGGGGAGAAGGCAGTTGGAATAGAGAAGGGATCACTAAGTCAATGATGGTTGGAGGGATCACTTGGGGTGGGAGATATGTGCTGAAAGTAGATAAAGGACCAAACATGATGGCCTCTCAGCATCTGTATTACAAATCATGATGCCCTAACGTAGAAAAAGAGTGAAAAGAGAGTGGGATGGGGTGGTGGTGGTGAAAGGGATATCGTGACATTGGGGGTAGAAAATGTGCACTGATGGAGGGGTGGTTGTTTGATCATTGTATGACTCAAACTCAATCATGAAAGATTTATAACTATCTCACAGAGATTCAATAAATTTTTTTTTAAGTTCTTTTCTTTCTTTTTTGGGTGAAAGGGAAGGTCTGGTGTTACCTGAGGGGTCACTCCTAACACCACACAGTTCTGAGAATCTAACTTGGGTGTCCCACTTGCATGCTCTCTAGTTCTTTGAGCCATCTCCCCCTGGCCTTGGTTAAATATTGAAGGTAACAAAGCTGATTCTTATAATCTCACTTGAAAATTTACTTATGGTCTGACACCTCATTTTGGAATGAAATATCTATTGTGTCTCTCTGCATAATACAAAAATACATCAACCAGAAAAGCTCAATTATTTATACCTAGGACTGTTTTAAGTCAACAAAGAAACCACTTAGCTTGTACATAGACTCACCTAATCTGCCATAGTTGTAATTTATAATGCTCCTCTTCCCCTCTTCACCCTCCCTCTACCACCACTACACTCCCCCACAAAAAAATACACATCTATTTTTTTTTGGAAGCACTATACAAATGGGCTCGACTGTTCTAGATTTTTTCCCTCGACGCTCTTGGTCTCTCAGCACTCTCTCCTTTGGAATTACTAGTAACTAAGGAAAAAGAAAAATGAAAAGAAATCAACTTTGCCCCATCTTTCCTTTACTTTTCATTCTTTTCAGTTACATGAGTAGCTGATGGGGAATCTGTTAGAATGCACTGTCTTCTGCCGTTGTTTGCTGCAAGCTCTGTTTGGAATCAGAGAGTCCTCAGGAGACTGTTGAGAACAGGCCCAGCTTTTCTGGTTCTCTGCAAACACAGGGATTGGGCCCCTGGGGCAGTGCAGAGTACAGACACACCCCGGAACCTGCCACAACCACAGGCCTCAGGAACAGGAACTCACACTTCCTCTTTAGCATCAGAAACTAATGGTCTGTAGGCATCAAGATGATTTGATTGGGAGTCTACCCAGATACAAGGGTTTGGTGTTGATTTTTTGCCACTCTCCTGACCTGACCTCCTTCTCCTGTTTCCACTTATAGAAGACGGGGATTATTACCCTCTCCAAACATCACCTGCTCTAGGTCCATGTAGACCAAAGTCCCCACTGCCTTTCTTCTCAAAGCCTTTCTTCTCAAAGCCTCTAGGTGCTAAGTCCTGGTTCTGATTTTTGTCAAGTCGCCAAATCTGCAGGTCATTCCTGGGATTGGTGGGACTCCAGCCCCTACACCTAGGGGAAATATGCTCTGAATATAAACTCCTCTCCTCTCTGGCAAGACCTGCTGGACACAAAGTCAGGGGACGGGGAGTAATATGTAGAGGACAGGAGAGATCTCAGACATGGGTCAACATGAAGCCCACTTCCAAGAGCATGCCCTCTCTCAGCAGGGAGTGGAATAGGCTAAATTGGCCCAAGTTTGTTCACAGTCCAGCCTGCATCTCTTTATGCAGCTGCTAAGTGGAGGTAAGAGTGGAAAGACTATTTTTCCCTCTCTTCTAAAATCAAGACCAGCAGGAAGACATACAAGTGAAACCAGTTCCTGGGAATGGAGTAGTGATGTCTGGTTCTGATTACTTAGGCTGAAGTTCTCTGATTATTGAACCTTGTCTTCCCAGAGGTTTCTCTGTCAATCCTGGTATAGAATTAGAAGGGGCCAAGAAGGGGGTTGGGGCATCACACGATAGTATGTTTCCAGGAGGTGGAGGTCACTGGGATGGGGATTCTCAGAAACTAGCTACTGCTGTGTGCTCTCTCCTGCCCACACTGACTCATCTCCTTCTTACTCCTACCTCTCCTCGCTCTCAGTGCAGTTGAAGACAGCCCCCCAAAATGGCCCAGTGGCCTTCCTGACGTGTGCCCATTGGCCTGGGGTTTATTTTGCATAAAGGTCAATAGAGACCCTGGGGAACTCAGAAAAAAAAACTATCACCACTCCTTTAACTAGCCAAAGGAATGAAAATTAGGGACATTACCCAGATACAGATACTGGGTTCTCTCCTGAAATGCCCTTTCTGTTGGAGAAAACCATTTCTGTGGAAGGGTAAACATAACAACAAAATGTATTTCATCTGTGTTTTTGTCATGTGTCACTCTCTCTGCAAGGGAGCACCCCACCCCTATCCCCATGCTGTCTTCTTGAATCCCAGGGCTCTAATTATTTTCCTTATCTCAGAGCATAAACTAGCATTTGATGTAAATGTTTAGAACTTAACATTCATGTATATTTTCCATACAAATGAAATTACATTTGTCCTTTTCTCCTACTAATCTGTATTTTATTTGGTTGTTGTTTAGTTTGGATACTGGTTTGGGTTTTGGTGGTATTCAGGGGCTACTCCTGGTTCTGCTCCCCAGGGAGCTGCTCCTGGCAGTGTCTTGGGGGACCAGGCAGTGCCAGGGGAAATCAGCCAATACACTAAGCTGCAGTTTTTCAGGGGTCCCATTGTTTGACTAAGAGCATCTGTTTTGCTCTCTGTAAATCTAAGAGGGCCTTTCTTGACCAGATTACTATAATAAACCATCTCATATATTCTTGCAGTCTTAACAAAAAACAAAAGCATATTTTGGTTAATCCTTACCTCCATATTTGACCAATCCCCGCCTCACTTCTCTCATACGCAGTGCCAGGGACTGATTCCTTGCTTAAAGTTAAAAGCCACTTCTTTATTTTTCATTTGTCATCGATTTTTTATATAATTTGTGGGAGGTTCCCAGTTAGAGCCCAAGAATCCACCTTCAGTGATTATTGGTCAACCAGATCAGCAGTTCAATTCATAGGTCTGAGGATGTGAAGTTGCTCTGGCCTATTGTGCTGGGAATTACCCAGGTTACCCTGGGGGGCTGCACCCAGCAATGCTTAGAGGCCAGGAATCAAATGGGTTGAACAAATGTCTAGCCCTCACCACTTTAATGATCTCTTAGCCTCTAGTCATCAAAATTTTAAAATCATTACTGCACCCTCTTTTCATTTTTGTTTAGAAATTCTTTGGTTTAATTATCTTCACTTGCGTGAAAGAGAGAGAAGAAAAATGCCTGCCATAGAGAGAGGCTAAGGGTTGGGGGAGGTGATGTGAGGGAAACTGGGGACACTGGTGCTGGGAAATGTACACTGGTGAAGAGATGGGTGTTGGAACACTGTATGACTGTAACAAATCATGAACAGCTTTGCAAAGATCTATCTCACAGTGATTAAATAATAAAATCTTTACAAAATATATCTTCATTTGCATTGTACTATCAGCAGCAAAGATAAACTTGGGGGTCCTCTTAGAATTTGGTGGTTGTTGCGGTTAATTTCCGTGCTTGACTCATTAGGAACATATTTTACTTTTCTTACAACTACACGGAACTCTGTTGCTGGACTATTCAAATGCCAATGATCTCGATATTCCAGATCCCAGTAATCTTTACTGCTCTTCCTGCCAACCCTCAGCCTCTACCGTCTCAGAGCCCAGAAATTTTCTGTTAAGGTGATACTAGTCATATCAGCTCTCATTCATGTGCTCAACACCCCTGCCCAGTTCTTACGCTGTATTTTATATTCTATTATTTCAGTACTCTACTTGTAGTTACCCAAATAGACTCATTTTCTAGTGTGTACAAAATAACTCCCAAATATAAGTGCTTCAAACAACACACTATAATTCCTCACAGTTTCTGAGAGCAAAAATCAGGGCTCAGGATGGTTTTGACTCCAACACCCAGGTGGCTATGGCTGAGCTGGCAGCTGGGTTGCCACTGGCCTTGGGCTTCCATGTCCAGGCTGATTCACATGGCTGCTGGCAGGAGACTCTGGTTCCTCCTCACGTGGACTCTCCCCAGCACCGCTCATGACCCGCTTCTCCCAGAGCCAGTGATCCAGGACAGGAAAAGCACATTCCCCAGGGGCAAGTGCAGAGTCTTACAACTCTGATTCCCAAAGTGAACACGGTCAGTGCTGCTGGATCCAGATCGTTATAAATGAGTCACAAGAAGTCACTAACATGCAGTTACTGGCCTGGGACTGAAGCCTCACTCTTTAAAGGGAGATGATTCAAATCATGTGTGGGCATACATTCAAAACTGCCACTGCAACATGCTGCCGGAGCAAGATAATTTTAGATAGCTTGAACGTCTCCATATTAAGGTTGTCTGATTTTAGGGTAGCACTGTAGCACTGTCCTCCTGTTGTTCACTCATTTGCTCGAGCAGGCACCAGTAACGTCTCCATTGTGATACTTGTTACTGTTTTTGGCATATTGAATATGCCACGGGGAGCTTGCCAGGCTCTGCCATGGGGGTGGGATACTTTCAGTAGCTTCCCAGGCTCTTTGAGAGGGGCGGAGGAATCGAACCCGAACCCGGGTTGGCTGCATGCAAGGCAAATGCCCTACACTCTGTGCTATCTTCAAGGCACACCCTATGCCTTAAAAAGGACTTCTGTGATCTTAGCTAAGTGAAATCATTAAAGAAATTTGTTGTTTTTGCAATCTCATTTAGGGAGAGAGGAAAGGAAAAGAACGCCTCCCCTGTGTGACTAATTATAAAACCAACAACATCTATGCATTGGGCATAGTCTCACATGTACAGTGAAAACGGGCAGCTCCTGCTGGAGCTCGATTTTGTGGCTTCTTTCAGATTTGTGGTTAATAATATGTGGTCAAAGGGTTTTCATCACCTACCTTGTCATTATAAACACTTCCTCTTTGTTAACTTGTAGTTCACTGTGAACAATCAATCCATCTCCACCTACATGAGTCTTTATAGCAGGGATTGATGGTGGTGTGGCGCATACCAAGAGGTGCTCAGGAGGCCTGGGGGTGCTCTGAGGGATGCTCAGCCCAGCAGGCTGGTTTAATGGGAGGGACTGAGGATGTGGTGCTACTTGTACCTTGCAGTGCCTCTGAGCATTAACAGGAACCCCATTGGGGATCTGGGGCCTCAGTGACTACACCAAGTGATAGTGCTGGGGATCTATCACACTGGGGTTATTTGCATGCAAGGCATATACCTCAACCTCTGTACTACATCTCCAGTCCCTAAATAAATCTTTTAAATTGAAAAAAATCATTAAAAATGCTAACATGTTATAAAAACCACACATTGTTACATATATGTCGTAACCACACTGTTGGAGTGGTATGAACATTTCCAGTCATCATTTTAATTTACATTTCTTATTTTTCTACACAGATACTGACCTGAGTAGCATTAATCAATAAGTACAACTAAGAGCTAATGATATCTTAGAAAGTTGGAGTAATTCTAAGACAATTTGACTTTCATATATTGTTTGGGTAGAAATTCAGGATGGGGGAAAGATGCCAACCCCAGTCTTTGAAATATCTACTTGGGCTGTTTAGTTCTCAAAAATAGATTTTAAAAAAAGAAAAAGAAGGGCTGGAGTGATTGTACAGTACAGTGAGTATAGCATTTACCTTGCATAAGTCTGACCCGAGTTTGATCCCTGGCATCCTGTATGTTCCCCAAGTCCTGAAAGGAGTTAACCCTGAGCACAGAGCCAGGAGTAAGCCCTGAACACTGTCAGGTATGGCCCCTATTTCCTCCCCCCTCCAAAAAAAAAAAAAAAAGAAAGAGAAAAAGAGGTCTGTTTTGAAGTAGGTTCAAAAAACAACAAATAAGAAAAGCACTGCCGTTGATTGCCTCTATTTCTTAATTTACACTACTTGGTCTGAGCAGAATATGGTGCAGTGTTTGGAATGGGTGTAGCTAGAGAAGACAGGAATTTCTCTCGGGCACTGTGATCAAAACCTTGGAATGAATCCGCATTTTTCTCTTTGTCACTGTGCCCTCTTGTGGTCAGTGCTCACTCTTGTTTCAGAATTTCTCTGGTCTTCCTCTTCCAGAACTACTCGAAAAAAATATATATTTTTCACTCCCACAATCTGTCAGCTCCTACCACTTCTACGCCTATTTACTCCTACAGTCAACTCACGAGAAATATGAAACTAATTATTATGAATTCATCCGGCGTATGTGTTTAACTGTTGTCGGACTGTGGATAAACTATTAGCACGCTCAGCCTCTGGTCTCTGGCCCCTAGAATCTGTGCTTCTTTCTCTTTATGTCTTTTCTCTTCAGCACATAATATCAGAAATTTTAGAAATCCATTTGTACATATTGAAAAACAATAGCTTCAAGGAGATTGTAGCACTGTAGGACTGTCTACTCGTTGCTCATTGATTTTGCTCAAGCAGGCATTGTGATGTCTCCATTGTGAGACTTGTTGTTATAGTAAGATTAGTAAAACCTTAATAACTTACCTGAATTTATAATATCGAGCAGGTTATAGTTATAAGATGTAAATGAAGTCATGGGGAAAAATACACTTCTGATAGTGACATCTAATGGCTACACTTACATCAACTTTTTATAAAATATCTTTGTTACTCTCATCAATATGTCCTTTCCTTCTTTTCAGGAAGTACACCCTATCCCAAATTTTAGGATTAATTTGGTTGCTTTGAAACCTGTAATAGAAGAATTATATAATATTACTTCTTTTGAAAAACTTTTAAAACCATGTTTTATTTTATTTAGAGAGATCATCTAAGCAGCTCTGGGAAGGGACACCTGGTGCTGGGGAGAGAACTTAGGACCTCACTAGGCAGGAGCTCTACAACCTGGGGTATATCTCCAGCCCCTGCTGGCATTCATCTGTGTCTGTGTTCTTCTGCTTAACATTGTACTCATGAGGGTCATCTCCACAGGTGTAAGCTAGAGCTCTTTCAAACTGATAGCTGTAAGTATACTTACTCCTTTAATACTGTTAGACATTTGAATTATTTCTAGTCTAAGTAAATAACTAAACAATGATGAGGCATGTTCTGGAGCATGTATATTTGTTCTTTGCATTCTTCTTTGTTGACTGTACATCTAGGACAGTACCTTCAGGACAGGACTATGGTTTGGACATTTGTGTGGAGCCTAGTGCTCACAAGGGCTCTGTAGGTGCTGCACTGCTCTGTTCTTGCTGACTTGAAATTATTATGACATACCCCATGAAACTTTGTTTTGTACTGAGTTCCGATGAAATCATGACCAGATGCATGAGCAGAGAGTAAAGGTACACAATGTGCATGTTTAATTTTGAGGTGGGCTCATTTGCATATTGCAAACTACCTCAGTAGCATTCTACTGGGTCATGGTGGATCTCGCAGGACAAATTTAATGTAGTGGGTTCTGTCTATGGTCTGTGTAAGCAGGGGATTGACAGCCCTGGGAATCCACCCTTCCATTCCAACGAGAATTTGTACCTGTTGTAGGAAGAAGCAAAGCATTCTAGGAAACACAACGTCCCCTTGGCTAGCCAATCATGCAACTTAAAATAAAGGCAGAGAAGAAAAAGGAATTACAGGACAAACTTAGTTTCTTATCCTTTTTTATTCCTTCCTTAGTTTTTAGTAAGCCGAAAGTAGAAAGCATTAAGAAACTATGAGCATTCTAAGTGAAACAAAGTGGCTAGGGAGATAGTACAGGTGTATAGAAACTTTCCTTACACACAGTCAACCAGGTACCATATATGGTCCCTGAAGCCCACCAAGAGGGACCCCTAAGCACAGAACTAGGAGTAAACCTGAGCACCACTGTGTGTGGAACTCCCCTAAAAACAAGCAAAAATATGCATATGTATATGTTAGTTTTGTGTGGTACTTCCATAAAACACATGTGCATGTGTGTGTGGTATAAAATCGCAAATTATTTAATTTGGGTGATTCCACCTCCAAGTTAAGTGTTTTTCTATTTAAACTTAAACCCTGCATTGTACAACTATATTGTAGGAAAATTCATGTGAATAATTTAGATTTTGAAGTTTTTCTTGACTTAGTTTTTCTTTGCCTGAAAGAGCAGCATTATGAAAGCAGCAAGGGAGATTATGGAAGAGAGAAAAAATATTTATATTTTAGTACTTTAAACAGCCTTACCTGTTTTTGAAAAACAGTCCCTGTGGTTTTATTCTTAGGTAAACCCACAAATCATGTGACAGGCTCTGCTAAATGGTGTCAGAGGGTACGCACAACTAGTTCAGTAAATATTTTTTTTTTAAATACTTGGACTAGACTTACCCTTCCTCTGAAGGGATGAAAAGTCCCTGGGTGCCATGCCCTTCTCAGCACTTCTCTTAGATATTCTGCTGGATGTGTTCCATTTCCCAGGGAGACTGAGAGTCTTCTCATCGGTTTATTAACTAACTGGGATATTCTTTTTGGTGAGGAAAGAGCCTACTTTCAAATGGAATTGTCCTTTTCATATCAATCAGGAAGTTTCTTTCTATAGTCTGAGTACACTCTCTTAAGTTTTATGGGTTGAAAATGACACCCTCTTTTGTGCTCTGTGGACCATTTAGAGCGAAGGATCAAACCTGGGTCTCTTGCATGCAAAGCATGTGCTCCGGACCCCTACTTCCACTCTTCATGAACATAGTGGAGGTTCTGTATGAATATAAATGTATCATTTCAATATGGCCTAATTTAGTAGTCTTTTTCTTTATATCTTTCTTTCAGATATAATTCCTGTTCCTGAAATCTTAATATTCATTTCATGATATCTTCTGGAAGTTCTATTGTTTTGTCTTTCACATTTAAGTCTACCATTTGCATGGGATTTACTTTTGTTTGTACTGCAAAATGGAGCCAATATTGTTTTTTTTTTATATCAGTATTTAGTTAATCCAACACCAGCCAGTGCTTTGTAGTGCTATCTTTCTTTTATTGCAGGACAATAATCCATGTCAATGAAGGCCTGCTTTCACCCATTGTTCTGTTTGTCTGTCTTTATTCATTGATCTTTTGGATTTTTTTTGAAAATCCAGTTCGTTGATTTCTGCTCTAAGTTTTATTATTTCTTTCTTCCTGGTTGGTTTGTGCTCCTTTTGTTGGTCATTTTTTAATGACTAAGAAAATGTCTTAATCTTTGAAGTCAAGTTATTTATATGAGCCCTTTCCTCTTTCCTGATAAATGCTTGCAGAGCTATAAATTTTCTCCTTAACACTGCTTTAGCTGTGTCCCACAAGTTCTCATATTTTCATTCTAATTTGTTTCTAGGAATCTTTTGATTTCTTCCTTGATTTCTTCTCTAACCCACTGGTTGTTCAATATTGAGTTGTTTAATTTCCAGGTGCTTGATTTGATTTTCCATTTCTGTATGTGATTAACTCCTATCTTTAGTGCATCATGGTCTGAAAAGATAGTTGATACAATTTCTATCTTCCTGATTCTATTGAGTTATGTTTTGTGACTCAGCATATGGTCTATCTTGGAAAATGTTCCATGTGCACTGGAAAAGAATGTGTATTCATCTTTTGGGGGATGAAAAGTCCTATATACATCTATTAGCCCCCTCTCTTACATTTCTTCCTTCAGAGCCAGTACTTCCTTCTGAGTTTTAGTCTTGTTGATCTATCAAGAGGTCATAAGGCAGTGTTGAAGTCTCTGACTACTATTGTATTACTACCAATGTCCTTCTTGAAGTCTATTAGCAGTTATTTTAAATATTTTGCTGACCCCTCACAGGGTGTGTAAATGTTTAGGAGTGTGATTTATTCCTGAGGTACATATCCATTGGTTATTTTTAAAAAAGGGCCTTTGCTAGCCCTTCTAATCTTTTTCAGTCTGAAATCTATGTTGTTGGATAATAGTTTGGTCACCCTAGCTTTTTTGAGAAAGTTGTTTGCTTGAAGGATTGTTTTCCATCCTTTGTCTGTGTTTGCTCTGACTGTTCGGATGTGTTTCAAGTAGGCAGCAGAATGTTTGATTCAGTTTTTAAATCCATTTTGGCACTCTGTGTCTCTTAATTGGTACATTTAAAACATTGACATTGAAAGAGATTATTGTCTTTCGATTTTGTGCCATCTTTCTGCAGGGGTTTATTGTTCTTGTGGGGTTTCTCTTGTCTTAGAGTAGCCCCTTTAGTCCGTCTTTGAAGGTTAGTTTTGAGTCTATGAAGTTCCTGAGCTGTGGTTTGTCCACAAAGTAGTATATTGCTCTTTTGAGTCTGATTGAGAGTCTAGCCGGAAAAAATATTCTTGGTGAGGCATTCATTTCACTGAGTTTTTTCACTATATACCACCACTATCTTCAGGCTTGGGTTGGAGCGATGGCACAGTGGGTAGGGCATTTACCTTGCACGTGGCCTGCCTGGCTGACCCAGGTTTGATTCTTCCACCCCTCTTGAAGAGCCTGGCAAGCTACCAAGAGTATCTTGCCCACACGGCAAAGCCTGGAAAGCTACCTGTGACATATTTGATATGCCAAACACATTGCCAAACAAGTGTCACAATGGAGACGTTTACTGGGCCCGCTCAAGCAAATTGATGAACAATAGGAGAACAGTGACAGTGACAGTGATTTTTGGGCTTAAATGGTTTCTTCTTATAAGTCTGCTATAAATCTAAGGGATGCTCCTCTGTATGTGATTTCCTTCTTTGACTTTGCTGCTTGTAGTATTGTGTCTCTATCCGAGATATTTGTCATTCTAATTATGATATGTTGATGTCTTTTTATTAGAGTCTCCTTTAGCTGATACCCTTTGGACTTCTTGGATCTGGTTGCCTGCGTTCTACAGCTCTGGGAACTTCTCAGTAATGACATCTTTACTATTACTATTTCATTTGGGTTGCCTACCTATCATACTCTGATGAATGTCATGTTGTTCATTTTGAATTTCTACCCTAGGTTTCTTATTCACCTTAGAGTTATTTTGAGATCATTTTCCATTGTCTGTTGTTGCCTAATGCTTTCTGCAACTCATCTTCATGCTAACTGACTCTGCCTTAGGCTCTTGTCATTCTACTGTTGAGGGCTCCCGCTGAGTTTTTAATTTCATCTACCAAATTCTTTATTAGTGATTCTTCTATTTGTAGCTTTCTTAGTTCTGCTCTCATTTCTTTTTGTATCTTATTGGCTGTCTGTTTCACTGTTTCTTTCATATCCTCCTTTAATTTACTGTACGTCCATTCCACCATTTCTTTCAGCGCATTGAACATCCTCAACATTTCATCTCTGAATTCTTTGTTGGAGAGATTGTATATGTGGGTATTTCTTGTTGAGGCTTCTGGGCTAATTTCTTCATCCACTACTCGTGTTGGGAATCTGTGCTGTTTTCTCATTTTGTTGTTGCTGTCGTAGTATAGGAGGTGGATCCCTCCAATTCACTATCAGTGTCCCCCTCTGGCTGCGAGGGAGGATTCTGGATGAGTTTGGTTGTTGGAGGTCTCCTTTTTCCCCTTCAAGATTACTAATTTCTTCTTTGATGATCTTGTGTGACTTATGTAGGGCCTCTAGTGCAGTTTCAGGGGATGTGTTCTTTTTTTTTTTTATTTTTAGTGTTTCTTTCTTCTTCTTCTTCTTTTTTAATTAGTGAAACTCCATGAGGTACAGTTGTAGATTTACAGATTTTTGTGCTTGGGTTTCAGTTATACAATGATCGAGTACCCATCCCTCCACCAGTACCCATTATCCACCCCCAATGATCCCAGTATCCCTCCCACCGACCCATCCCCCCCCCCATCCCACCCTGCCTCTGTGGCAGGGAATTCCCTTTTGTTCTCTCTCTCCTTTTGGGTGTTGTGGTTTGCAAAAAAGAGGCATTGAGTGGCAATCATGTTCGGTCTATAGTCTATTTTCAGCATGTATCTCCCATCCTGGGATGACCCTCCCAACACCCTTTACTTGGTACTCCCTTCTCTATCTGAGCTGTGTTTTCCCCTAGCATGTGTGGCTGGCCTCCAAGCCATGGAGAGAACCTACTGGTACTTATCTTGGCTATTCTTGGGTGTTAGTATCCTATTTTGTTACTTTATATTCCCTAGATGAATGCAATCTTTCTATGTCTGTTCCTCTCTTTCTGACTCATTTCACTTACCATGATACTTTCCATGTAGTACCACTTGTACTACACTTGTACAAATTTCATGACTTCATCTTTTCTAAGAGCTGCATAGTACCCCATTGTGTAGATGTACCAAAGTTTTTTTTTAACCAGTCATCTGTTCTCAGGCATTTGAGTTTTTTTTTTCCAGATTTTGGCTATTGTGAACAGTGCAGCATTAATCGTCAGGGAGATGCAGATCAAAACAACAATGAGATATTATCTCACACCACAGAGACTGGCCCACATTCAAAAGAACAAAAGCAACCAGTGTTGGTGTGCATGTGGCGAGAAAGGGACCCTCCACTGCTGGTGGGAATGCTGTTGGTTCAGCCCTTTTGGAAAACAGTATGAACGATTCTCAAAAAATTAGAAATTGAGCTCCCACATGACCCAGCAATACCACTCCTGGAATATATCTCAAAGAGGCAAAAAAGTACAGTTGAAATGACATCTGCACTTTTATGTTCATCCACAACTTTGGCAGCTATCTCCCGATCTGCCTATTGTCTGTCATCTACAAGCTGCTCACTAGAGTAATCCTGAATAGGATTGGCAGAACACTAGATGAAGGACAACCATGCAAGCAAGCCAGTTTCTGAAAAGGATTCAGCATGATTGACCATATCCACACGATAACCAAGCTCATTGAGGTTTCTTGGGAGTTCAAGATGCCGCTCTGTCTAACGTTCATTGATTTAAAGAAGGTCTTTGATTCTGTTGAGATGGAAGCTTTCATCGAGGCCCTAGCCAAACAGGGCATTCAAAGTCACTACATCAGGATCCTCCATGAGCTGTATTGTGGATTCACTACCAGGATCTCACCATTCTACAGGGAGGTGATCATTGACATCAAGAGAGGGGTTCAGCAGGGTGATACCATTTCACCGAAACTCTTCAGTGCCACCCTCTAGAATGTCATGCGACGACTGGAATAGGAAGGAATGGGAGTGAAGATAGACGTCGGCATCTACATCACTTCCACTTCACTGATGACATCGTTCTTATAACACCAAACATCAGCCAAGCAGCACAAATGCTGGCCGACTTTGACTGTGAGTGTGGAAAGGTCAGACTACAGCTGAATCTAACAAAGACAATATTTATGAGAAATGGTCTCGTTTCTGATGTTCCATTCACTCTCAATAGAACGAGCATCTCTGAATGAAACAGTTATGCGTACCTAGGTCAAGAAGTAAACATGACGAATGACCTGGCACCTGAGTTGCTCAGGAGGAAGAGAGCATCTTGGAACGCCTTCGAGAACTTCGAAGAAATAGCTAAGAGGACAAAGAACCTCTGGCTCCGGGCACATCTCTTCGATTCCACTGTTCTTCCTGCATTAATATATGCCTCAGAGACCTGGGCCCTACGAAAACAGGATGAGAACTCTTTTTGGGTCTCCCAAAGAGGAATAAAAAGAGCTATGCTTGGAATATCACGCTTCACTCAAAGGAGAGAAAGAATCCAGAGTTCCAGCCTTTGTTGATGGTCAAGAATCAGGGATGCTGTCTCATTTGCCAAGGCATCAAAAATTAGATGGGCTGGACATGTAATAAGATTTGGAGACGACTGCTGGACTAGAGCCATTACCGACTGGATTCCATGGGACGTCAAAAGATCACGTGACTGCCCACTTATGAGATGGTAAGACTTTTTCGTCAAGACCCTGAACGATCAGTTTGAGGCTCTTCGTGTTCCTAGAATGAGCAGGTGCCATTGGGCTACATTAGCATGTGACAAGGATGAATGGAGACGTTACTGGCTCCTGCTTGAGCAGATCAATGAGTAACGAGATGTTGAGTGATCAAGTGATCAAGTCTAGCCAAGATTTTGGCTGTTCTTTACTCTTTGTATTCTGATACACATTTGAGAATCTATTTGAAAACTTAAACTACGGACATCAATCTGAGATTTTATTGTGCTTGCAAATACTTTATAGATTACTTTCAGTCTTTCATCTTTATGTTTTGGAATCTTTCTCTCCATGCTATGTTACAATTTTCTGTGTTGATAGTTTAAATTAATTTAAACCTCTAAATTAATTTTATTTCAGTTACATGATTTTTATTGCCATATAAGTAACATCCATTTACCTTTTCTTCCTAATAGATGCATCTTTCAGTGGTACTCAAGTCCCCCAGGGTCACACCAGACAAAACTGTGGCAGGTGTGCAGTGCAGAGATTCAAATTCTGGGCTTCCCACATGCTAGGCACATATATGACTTACCATTTAGACCATGTCCCTCATCCCAGTAATTTATTGACTTCTCTAAATTTTCTAATTTTTACAGATACAACTCTGTACATATAATGTACTATAAATAGAAATACAATGAGTTTCATTATGATCACATTATGAACTACCAGGCATAGGTATGTATCCACCCATATTCTTTCATTTGCAATTAATGCCAAATGCACACTTCTTTACGATTTTCTTTTTCCTCATTTATTGTAGTGGCTAGGATCTACACATGAGGGAGAAAAATAAATGGCTATACCAAGTATTCTTGTTTTCTTTCTGCTTCTGAGAGATCCACTTCTGGTACTGACTTATTTCTGCAGCTACTCCTGATGATAATGTGCCCACTAGTATGTTCTGCTGGTTCAGTGCTAGGGTGAATGATGAGTCAGCGCTTCTTGGTTTCAGTGGTCCTGGGGTCGTCCAAGCGCGACCATCTTGGTGGTGCTTGGGATGCATGCTGCCCTGGAGCTGGAATTCAGAGACTCATGCACTATAACACATGTACATTAGCCCTCTGACATATCTCTCTCTAGACTAGGCATAAAGTGTGTGTGTCTGTGTGTGTGTGTTTTCTTTTGTTTTGGAGTCATATCTGGTGGTACTCAGGAGTTACCCCCAGTTTGTGGGCTTCTCTTTGGCAATATTTCATGCTTGTGTTGCAACCCAATCTCCTGTGCCAAGTATGTGCTCCAGCACTTTGAAATACCTCCGGAGCCTTTTATTGTTTTATAGGCAATTTGAAAATTAAGGAAGAGTCTGTGGTTTTTTGTATTATGCTGAATTATGAGTATGTTACGTAGTATGATTTTTACACCTATTCATATAACACCTATTCTTTTACTTTATTAATATAAAGAATTACATAAATGGGATTTTAAAGGTTTTCATTCTTTAAATTATGAACAATACTCAAACCAGTTTTTTGTTTTATATATGTGTTTATCTTGGCAGGGTTGGCTAGTCACATCTGTCACTGTCACTGTCCTCCCATTGTTCATCAATTTGCTCGAGTGGGCCCAGTAACATCTCCATTGTGACAATTGTTACTGTGTTTGGCATATCTAATACATCACAGGGAGCTTGCCAGGCTTTGCCCTGCGTGAGATACTCTTGATAGCTTGCCCGGCTCTCTGAGAGGGGCAGAGGAATCGAACTCAGGTCAGCCATGTTGGCCGCTTGCAAGGCAAACGCCCTACCCTCTGTGCTATTGCTCCAGCCCTCTAGTCACATCAATTATAATAAATAAAAAGGACCTGTACTTTTATTTTCTGTAGCATAATTGGTAGACTTTTTTTGGTAACCCTTTGGGTTTCTAGATATTTTTAGGGAAGGCACTTTATTTAATTAGATATAGTTCCCTTAAATTGTGTGTGTGTTGAAGCAACATAGTTTTTTTTTTTTTACGCTTTTTTTTTCCCTTTATTTTATTTTATTTTTTTTTAAGGTTGTAGATTTACAATTTTTTGTGCTTTGGTTTCAATTATACAATGATCAGATACCCATCCCTCCACCAGTGCCCATTTTCCACCACCATGGATAATATCCCTCCCACCCCCATCCCCCCATCCCCCCTGTCTCTGTGGCAGGGCAATCCCCTGTGTTCTCTCTCTCCTTTTGGGTGTTGTGGTCTGCAAAAGAGGCATTGAGTGGCAAACATGTTCAGTCCATAGTCTACTTTCTACATGCATCTCCCCTCCTGGGAGGATCCTCCAAACATCCTTTATTTGGTGCTCCCTTCTCTATCTGAACAGCCCTTTCCTCTAGGATACCCGGCTGGCCTCTAAGTTATGGAGTAATCCTCCTGGTGCTGATCTCAGCTATTCTTGGGTATTAATCTCATACTTTGTTACTTTATATCCCCCAGATGAATGCAATCTTTCTATGTCTATCCCTCTCTTTCTGACTCATTTCGCTTAGCATGATACTTTCCATATTGTACCACTTGTATGTAAATTTCATGACTTCATCTTTTCTAACAGCTACATAGTACTCCATTGTGTAGATGTACCAAAGTTTCTTTAACCAGTCATCTGTTCTTGGGTGGGCATTCAGGTTTCTTCCAGTTTCTGGCTATTGTAAAGAGGGCTGCAATGAACCAACAAGTGCAGATGTCACTTCGACTATACATTTTTGCCTCTCTGGGATATATTCCCAGGAGTGGTATTGCTGGGTCAAATGGGAGCTCAATTTCTAATTTTTTGAGAATCGTCCATACTGTTTTCCAGAAGGGCTGAACCAGTGGACATTCCCACCAACAGTGAAGGAGTGTCCCTTTCTCGCCACATCCACGCCAGCATTGGTTGCTTTTGTTCTTTTGAATGTGGGCCAGTCTCTGAGGTGTGAGATGGTATCTCATTGTGGTTTTGATCTGCATCTCCCTGATGATTAATGATGTAGAGCATTTTCTCATGTGCTTTTTTGCCATTCGGATTTCTTCTTTGAGAAAGTTTCTGTTCATTTCATTGCCCCATTTTTGGATGGGGTTGGATGTTTTCTTCTTGTGGAGTTTAACCAGTATTTTGTATATCCTGGATATCAACCCCTTGTCAGATGTGTATTCGGTGAATATCCTTTCCCATTCTGTAGACTGTCTTTGTATTTTGGTCACTGTTTCTTTGGAGGTGCAGAAGCTTCTTAGTTTAAGATAGTCCCATTTATCTATCTCTGTTTTCACTTGCTTGGCCAGTGGCGTGGCATCTTTGAAGATACCATTAGCTTCAATGTCATGGAGGGTTTTGCCAACTTTATCTTCAATGTACCTTATGGTTTCTGGTCTGATGTTGACGTCTTTAATCCATTTTGATCTTACTTTTGTACATGGTGTTAGGCAGAGTTCTGAGCCTATTTTTTTGCATGTAGCCGTCCAGTGATGCCAACACAATTTATTAAAGAGGCTTTCCTTACTCCACTTCACATTACTTGCACCTTTATCAAAGATTAGATGAGCATATGATTGAGGAGAGATGTCAGTGTATTCAACCCTGTTCCATTGGTCTGAAGTTCTGCCTTTGTTCCAGTACCATGCTGTTTTAATTATTACTGCTTTGTAGTAGAGTTTGAAATTCGGGAGGTTGATTCCTCCCATTTTCTTTTTCCCAAGAATTGCTTTAGCTATTCGTGGGGGCTTATTGTTCCATATAAATTTCAAGAGTGTTTGCTCCATTTCTTTGAAGAATGTCATGGGTATCCTTATAGGGATTGCATTGAATTTATACAATGCTTTCGGTAGTATTGCCATTTTGACAATGTTAAGTCTCCCGACCCATGAGCAGGGGATATCTTTCCATTTCCTCATGTCCTCTTTTATTTCCTGAAGTAGCGTTTTATAGTTTTCTTTGTACAGGTCCTTTACTTCCTTAGTTAAGCTGATTCCTAGGTACTTGATTTTCTGGGGCACAATTGTGAATGGGATTGTTTTTTTCATGTTGCTTTCTTCTCTCTCACTGTTTGCGTATAGGAAAGCCATGGACTTTTGGGTATTGATTTTCTAACCTGCAACTTTACTATACGAGTCTATTCAACATAGTTTTTATTGAAAGAAATTTAGATAGATGTGAGGGGAAAGAGAGTAAGAAATAAATGTAAAGAGAGAACTTGGATTTCTCAGAAGGCAAATGCCTTGGTTACTCAAATTGGTATTTATTTTTAGATTTTGTTTGTTTTCTTGCATCAGTTCTAGAAAATTATATTTGTCTGAAGAAATGTATCAATTTTCATTGAATTTTTCAAATTTAGTTGAATAATATATATTTTTTTGTTTGTTTTTGGGCCACACCGGCGATGCACAGAGGCTACTCCTGGCTTATGCACTCAGGAATTACTCCTAGTGGTGCTCAGGGGACCAAATGGGATGTGAATAATATTTTTTATAGTACTTTCTTATGATATTTCTAATGTCTTTGAGGCCTGTCCTGATGTTTTCATATAAATTCCCAGTTTCTCTCTTTCATACCTTACTTTATTTTTCTTGATTAGATTTATTTTATGAGTCATTTTTAATAAAGTTGTTCACATATTTTATTGCATTTAATATTCAAGCACCAATCCCACAACCATTACACTTTCCCACCACGATATTTTCCACTCCAAACCCCAAACCCTGCCCCCCAAGCAGAACCAAAATAATTTATTTTGTATAGCTTGTTATGAATAATTCATTAAAAATGAGACGAAAAAGTTGTCTTTGAGGAAAGTGTGTAAAGATTGTTGTATTTCACTTAGGAGCCATTGCATAAGAGATTAGTAACATGTAGTTAAAGGTGGTGGGATTGGTGCTTGAATATTAAATGTAACCAAACATTGTGAACTACCTTATAAAATGAAAAAATAAAAAACACAAAACAAAACAAATGAAGATAAATGTGTTCACCTGTTATTTTAGTCCCAAATATAATATACTTAAAATATTTTTTACATCTTTGAAGCGTTCAGAATAAGAGAAGGAACACATGGAGGGTGCGGGATCCCGGAGGAAAAGAAAAAAGAAAAAACAGGTTCCAAAAAGAGCCGAGAGCACCGGCAAGTTCAAGATGGAGTAGGCGCCGCATCCCGCCTCCCCCAGATGGAACCCTGGTGACCAGAAGCCTCTACAAACACAGCTCGAGTATGCGGGAACGAGGACTTTTTCTCAAAACCGCGCGGCCGCTTATGCGGCCGCGCAACATCTCTCTATATACAAAGTGATCAATGAGAAGTAAACCACCCAATCTTTCTCCCTGAAAATCAGAGTTAAGTTTGGAGCATGGCCACAGCCCCAGAAACACAAGGACTTAATGCAGAAACCAGCAGCTTAGAGCAGAAAAGTGAACGGACGATGAGTTAACCCAGGCCATCATTTCTGCCCAGAGGGGAAAGGGTGTTGCCCCATTCGCCCTCTCTTCTCTGGAAAGAAGGATGGCGGCCGCATGGGAGCCTTGTGGACAGCAGGTATGAGCCGGGGGTGTGGGGGGCGACTAAAACTTCACGAGAAGGGGGGCATTCCGGTCCATCCTTCACGCCCTACCGAGGTCAACAGTTGCCCCTCACGAGCGGCTCCCCAGCACGGCCACAGTCCCAGAAGCACAAGGACTTAATGCAGAACCCGGCAGCTTGGAGCAGAAAAGTGAAAGGACTATGCGTTAATCCAGGCCATCAAGTCTGCCGGAGGGGAAAGGGTGTTGCCCCATTCGCCCTCTCTTCTCTGGAAAGAAGGATGGCGGCCGCATGGGAGCCATGTGGACAGCAGGTATGAGCCGGGGGTGTGGGGGCGACTAAAACCTCATGGGAAGGGGGGCGTTCCGGTCCGTCCTTCACGCCCTACCGAGGTCACCAGTTGCCCCCCACGAGCGCTCCAGCACGGCCACAGCCCCAGAAGCACAAGGGCTTAATGCAGAACCCAGCAGCTTGGAGCAGAAAAGTGAACGGACTATGCATTGATCCAGGCCATCAAGTCTGCCGGAGGGGAAAGGGTGTCGCCCCAATTGTCCTCTCCTCTCTGGAAAGAAAGATGGCGGCCACATGGGAGCCTTGTGGACAGCAGGTATGAGCCGGGAGTGTGGGGGCGACTAAAACCTCATGGGAAGGGGGGCGTTTCGGTCCGCCCTTCACGCCCTACCGAGGCCACCAGTTGCCCCCACGAGCGGCTCTCCAGCACGGCCACAGCCCCAGAAGCACAATGACCTAATGCAGAACCCAGCAGCTTGGAGCAGAAAAGTGAAAGGACTATGCGTTAATCCAGGCAATCATTTCTGCCCAGAGGGGAAAGGGTGTTGCTCCCTTCTGCCCTCCTCCCTCTGGAAAGAAAGATGGCGGCCACATGGGAGCCTTGTGGACAGCAGGTATGAGCCGGGGGTGTGGGGGCGACTAAAACCTCATGGGAAGGGGGGCGTTCCAGTCCGTCCTTCACGCCCTACCGAGGTCACCAGTCACCCCTCACGAGCTGCTCTCCAGCACGGCCGCGGCCCCAGAAGCACAAGGACTTAATGCAGAACCCAGCAGCTTGGAGCAGAAAAGTGAACGGACTATGCGTTGATCCAGCCCATCAAGTCTGCCGGAGGGGAAAGGGTGTTGCCCCATTCGCCCTCTCCTCTCTGGAAAGAAAGATGGCGGCCACATGGGAGCCTTGTGGACAGCAGGTATGAGCCGGGAGTGTGGGGGCGACTAAAACCTCATGGGAAGGGGGGCGTTCCGGTCCGTCCTTCACGCCCTACCGAGGTTACCAGTTGCCCCCCACGAGCAGCTCTCCAGCACGGCCACAGCCCCAGAAGCACAAGGGCTTAATGCAGAACCCAGCAGCTTGGAGCAGAAAAGTGAAAGGACTATGCGTTAATCCAGGCAATCATTTCTGCCCAGAGGGGAAAGGGTGTTGCTCCCTTCCGCCCTCCTCCCTCTGGAAAGAAAGATGGCGGCCACATGGGAGCCTTGTGGACAGTAGGTATTAGCCAGGGGTGTGGGGGCGACTAAAACCTCATGGGAAGGGGGGCGTTCTGGTCCGTCCTTCACGCCCTACCGAGGTCACCAGTTGCCCCCCACGAGCGGCTCTCCAGCACAGCCACGGCCCCAGAAGCACAAGGACTTAATGCAGAACCCAGCAGCTTGGAGCAGAAAAGTGAACGGACTATGCATTGATCCAGGCCATCAAGTCTGCCGGAGGGGAAAGGGTGTCGCCCCATTCGCCCTCTCCTCTCTGGAAAGAAAGATGGCGGCCACATGGGAGCCTTGTGGACAGCAGGTATGAGCCGGGAGTGTGGGGGCGACTAAAACCTCATGGGAAGGGGGGCGTTCCGGTCCGTCCTTCACACCCTACCGAGGTCACCGGTTGCCCCCCGCGAGCGGCTCTCCAGCACGGCCAGGACTGCAGAACACAGAAACCAATTTCTTAACTATCTGACTTTCAGTAGCAATACTTCCAGGGTCAATAGGTAAAAGAGCAGAAATCCAAAACCAACATTTAATTCTTGAACCCAGCCGTAGAAAGCAAATCACTTCACAATGCTTTTTCAGCATGTCTGATTTGGGGGGGGGGGGTAAACTCTAAATAATAGTGGTGAATCTTTTATTGAAACAATGAATCTAATCAAAGCAGATAGAGTGTTAACTAGAATTCATCTGCCTCACAGGGACGGGGAGGGGTGGGGGGTGGGGTTTTATTGGGGTTCTTCATTTCATTTTCATTTCATTTCATCATCCTGTTAATCGTCGATTGCCTCGAGCAGGCCCCAGTAACGTCTCTTTCATCCTAGCCCTGAGATTATATTCAGGGCTCTTTAGGAGAATGAGACCCATCATTGTTACTGGTATTTGGCATATTTGGTAGGCCACGGGGAGTTTGGGGTTCTTCATGGTAAAAAATAAGTATTGGTAAAGGGAAATGTGTTTGATATTTGCATGACTGAGACATAAACCTGAAAGCTTTGTAACCTTTCCCACAGTGATTCAATAAAGAAAAAAAAATTTTTTAAAAAAAGCTTGAGTCTGTGTGCTTATATCTATAACTGTACAAATATATTTCCCCCTACAATTGGTTGCCTTCTACTTTGATCTCAATAAAATATGGTGTGCTACTCTTGGTATATTGGTGGTATGAAGTATGAGATGTCCAGGACTAGATTTACTCATGGATGAGGCTAGTCCAAGCATGTGGAAAGCAGCCATGAGTATGGTGGCAATTGAGTTCTGGAGGTTTCCGACTGCTGGGTCTGGCTCCTTTGGGGCAGGGAGGGGGCCTCACCCACTCCAGTCTGGGTTTCCCCTAATGAAACAGCCTGACACGGGATCTGGCAGCATGATTACGGTGGCTCATTTTGTGCCGTTTATAAGTCTTAAACCTACGTCTCGGGTATGCAAAGCAAGCACATAACCAGTGCATCACATTTCCATCTCTTCAGTAAGTTTTAGAAATTGCTAATCTTTCTGGCATGGGTCTACTTCCATTTTATTAGTTGATCTAAACATTTGGTCTCTATAATTTCTTTGGGCTTAATTTACTATTCTTTTTCTACATCTTGTCATTGATTTTTTTATCCTCCTCCTCCTCTCTCTCTAACTTATGCTCTGTATAATCATTATTAAAATATTTAACAGAGTTGGGAAGATAGTTGAAAGTGGTGAAGTGCATGCCTTACATTTATAAGACTTTGATTTCAGAACCTCTTGCCCCCTGAGAAAACTGCCAGATCGAGCTACAATGTATAACTGAGTCTGAGTCTCGAACCATTACATTGGCATCACCAGGAATGGCCCTCAGTCCTCAAAGCACAATTCTGGGAAGATCCTATATAGATTTTTGTCATTTCTATTGCATTTCCCCTGTCAAATCATGAGATATTTATAAAGTATATTAAACATTTCCAATTGAGAATATTTACTTTATCTTTGCCCTACTGATTCTTAGCTGAACTCTCTTGTAGAGAGATAATACACTCTGTCTGATTGCGATGTTTGAAGTCTGTTAGCTGTGTTAACGGCTGAATTACGGCTCAGCAGTGTTTTTAAAAAGGGTAAATGTAGTGATTTGGTGCAGTTTTTCATGCATCAATTAAGTCATTATTATTGTGATGTTTAAAGTGTTGCTAGAATTACTAAAGAGTATTTTTGTTTGATGATGTCCTAGTTAATGAGAAAGCCATTCTAAAATGTCCCGTTGTGCTCAGGGCTGATTTCTGTCTTTGTACTCGGGACTCACTCCTGGTGGGCATAGGGGACCATATGGGAGTCGAGAGATTGAACTAGGATTGGCTGCATGCAAGGCAAATACTCTCCTACTGTCCTGTTGTTCTGGTCTCAGGGGAAAATAATTTTATAAACTACTACTTTGACAGATGATGGGTGATTAAGGACTTTTCATTGCTGTCAAAGATTTTTTTTCATTATTTATCCTCTTAATTTCCATAACAGACAACACTAATTGTAACAATTTTCTGTAGCGTGAACCAGAGAGATAATCTGAAATCAATTTAAAGAGTATTCCATAGGTTGAGTTATCTTCAGTTTAAGTCCTATTTTCCAAGGATCTTCATTTCTTTTCCAGCATTGTAATAGAACATGGAAAAATTTAAAATGTGAGTGAACATTCTCTTTATCTTTTAAGGATAAATTGTTAACATTCTATGGTTGTTTGTTAACATTTAAAATTCATAATTATTTTCTTAGTCATTATAGAACTTGATAAAGATAGACCCTGAGATATCACTACTAGGGCCATGTGTCCAGACAGTAAACAAATTCAAACTATTACCATACAGCTAGCAGTTGACAGAGCTAGAACTCACACATATGTCTTCAGAATTTACATAATAAAAGGGGTTTTGAGAAAAGAAGTGGCTTAAGAGTTATATGTGAATTGCAGTGATTCCTGATTTCTATTACCATAATAATTTCAAATGACTATGTCTTTCAAAATTAAAACATTTTGATAGAATCCTTCTTAGTGGCACCATCTGTAACTCATCAGCATCTCTTTCTGGTGTATCTGTGATGCATTTTAAATATAGATTATTAGGTCATTATTTCATTTTCAAAGTGAGCAACAATAGTTCAAGAAATTCACCAACAGATCATAAACAAGAGCTTTTTGAAAAATGTTTTTTTGGCTAATATTTTTTAAACTAAAAATTATTTCAATGATCACTTGATCACTTGATCACTTGACTTCCCGTTAATCATTGATTTGCTCGAGCAGGCGCCAATAACGTCTCCATTTGTCCCTGTTGCGAGCTACTGTAGCCCAATGGCATCTTTTCCTTCTAGGAATATGAAAAGCCTCAAACCGATCACTCAGGGTCTTGACAAAGAAGTCTGACCATCTGGTAGGTGGGCTGCCACATGGTCTTTTGATGTCCCATGGAATCCAGTCAGTAATGGCTCTAGTCCAGCGGTTGTCTTCAAATCTCATTATGTGTCCAGCCTATCTGATTTTTGACACCTTGGCAAACAAGACAATGTCCCTGATTCTTGAGCGTCGATGGAGGCCGGAACTCTGGATTCTTTCTCTCATTTGAGTGAAACGTGATACTCCAAACATATCTCTTTCGATTCCTCTTTAGGAGACCCGAATAGCATTCTCATTCTGTTTGCATAGGGCCCAGGTCTCTGAGGTGTATGTTAATGCAGGAAGAACAGCGGAATCAAAGAGATGTGCATGAAGCCGGAGGTTCTTTGTCCTCTTAGCTATTTCTTCGACACTCTTGAAGGCGTTCCAAGCCACTCTCTTCCTCCTGCTCAACTCAGGTGCCAGGTCATTCATCATGTTGACTTCTCGACCTAGGTACATAACTGTTGAATTCGGAGATGGTCGTTCCGTTGAAAGCAAATGCACCATCAGGAACGAGGCTGTTTCTCATACACACTGTCTTCATGAGATTCAGCTGTAGTTAGACATTTCCACACTCACGGTTGAAGTTGGCCAGCATTTGTGAGCTTGGCTAATGTCTGGTGTTATTAGAACGATGTCATCAGCAAAGGGGAGGTGATATAGTTGCCGACCATCTATCTTTACTCCCATTCCTTCCCATTCCAGTCGTCGCATGATGTTCTTGAGGGTGGCACTGAAGAGTTTCGGTGAAATGGTATCACCCTGCCGAACCCCTCTCTTGACATGGATAATCACTTCTTTGTAGAATGGTGAGATCCTGGTAGTGAATCCATAATACAGCTCATGGAGGATCCTGATGTATTGAGTTTGAGTGCCCTGTTTGGCTAGGGCTTCAATGACTGCTTCAGTCTCAACAGAATCAAAGGCCTTCTTTAAATCAATGAACATTAGACAGAGCAGCATCTTGAACTCCCAAGAAACCTCAATGAGCTTGGTTATTGTGTGGATATGGTCAATAGTGCTGAATCCTTTTCAGAAACTGGCTTGCTCGCATGGTTGTCCTTCATCTAGTGTTCTGCCAATCCTATTCAGGATGACTCGAGTGAACAGCTTGTAGATGACAGATAATAGGCAGATTGGGTGATAGTTGCCAATGTCGTGAGTGTCTCCCTTCTTGTACAGTAGAAAAGTCCTGCTGGTTTTCCAGTGGGACAGAAACTTGCATTCAGACAGGTAGCGTGTGAAGGGCCGAGCCCTATATTGATGAGTACTGATGGCAGGTTCTTCAGGTGTTCAGGTCTGACCTTGTCTGGGCCGGGTGCTTTTCGTTTCTTTACCGACAAAATGGCATGTTAGATTTCAGAAGGGAGAATGTTGGGAATGACATATCCATCCTGTGGAATTTGGTATGTGGGCAAGTGGACATGGCTATCGAAGAGATCTGAGTAGAAGTCATGGATAATCTTCTCCATTGCCCTTCTGGAAGATGTGATAGATCCATCAGGACATCGGAGGGCAGTCATCTTGGTCTTGTAGTTGGTGAAGGACAGGCGGGCCTTACGAATGTTTTTTCTGGCTTCAGCCGCATCTACCAGCACTTCTGCTCTTCTCTCTTTGAGGTCTTCCTTTATTGAAAACAAACGCTTAATATATCAGCTTGATAAAGTATTTTGACAATAACTTGTCCTTACACATAAAAGTATATAATTGGGCACAGAGAAAAATCACATTGAAGAAGCATTTTATTTCCTTAAGCAGCTGACATTCATGGTCCAGTGGTGAAATAAGGTGATCAGATCTATATTTTTCTATAGTTACTAAAAATTAAACACAACTTCTAGCTAGCAAGAACTTATTTGAGACAGAGTGGAAAGTTCTTAACATTGAGCAAATGTAGATTCAACCCTGATCTCTCAGAATATCTTTTTACAAAATAGGAAATACACAAAAGTCTTATGCTGAATTTTTTTTTCAACTGAACAGAAATTTGTTTCAGGGTTTCAATTTAAAGAAAGGAGATAAACCTAGACATGGTTGCCCAAATTAAGAAAGCACATATTATTTGCTAGATAAAGAAAAGTTTGAAATAGTTTTCAGTTTTTCTTGTTACTTCTTTTGACTATGATTTATTTAAGATATCTGACTACTTTTTTAGTTACTTTTCTTGGGTGGGGGCATTCCCGGTGGTTCTCAGTCTTACTTTTAGTTCTTGGCTCTGTGCTTAGGGATCACAACTGGTGGGTCTTAGAAGGAACACAAATGGAGCCAGATGTAGATCAAACGAGGTTGATTGCATACCAGGCAAGCACCCTATCCACTCTACTATTTTTCTGCTCTCCCAAGTTTCCTTGTAGTTTTGAGTTTCGGATTAACTTATCAGTGCTAGCTGTTAGCATGCCTTCTCTCATGATTTAAAGATCATCTATAAAATAATTTTAATTTTCATCCTTCACAAAGAGTCTGCATGATTTTAACCATTCAAAGTTTGTTCACATTTTTTAATAATTATATGCATAAAATGTTAGAAATAATGCATTTTTCTCATTAGTTAAAGCATTAAATTTTTAAAGCTGTAACAATTTGTATTATAATATTATAATAGTAATTTGTATTCTAATTTGAATTATAACAGGTAAGCATTATTAAAAAGCAGAATACTATCTTGGGTTCACCATTGGAAGTGCTGGTCTATTCTTCACCATTCCTTAGTTACTTTTGTCCCAACTTACCAGCCTTTTTCTTTTCTCTTTTGGGAACCACTGATTAGCCATAAAACCCAATGGTTCATTTTTGTTTTGTTTAGTTCATATTTTTTCTCAAAATGCTGGATAAGAATAAAATTATGTGGTATTTGTCTTTCTCCATCTTTATCTAAAATCAATAAATGTGATTCTAAGTATATCTATGTTGTTTTAAATGGCAGAGGTTTATTATTTTTATATCTGAGTATTTCGGTGTGTACTAATGTCATGGACCTTCAGAGAGCTTATTTGGAGGTTCTAGCAGGGGGAGCACAGCTACTCGTATACCCTCGACAGAAGACCAGCCTGTCTCTATTTGGGGAAGGCCATCCTCTTCGACCTAGTGTGCAGCCTTCGGGAGGGATGCACATGGAATGGTGAGGGAGGAAGGGGACACACGCCTGGTCAGCCAGATTAGCCAAATCAACCCTGGCAATCAATGGGGTGACAGATGTCACAGCCAGATAGTTACAACACACCAGCCAACCAAAAGCTTACATTCAGTAGACTGAGAACACCTGTAAAAGCAATTACAGATCGCCCCAAAAGCCTCTTTCCCTCTCCGAGAGCATGGCAAGCTACTGAGAGTATCTGGCCCACACGGCAGAGTCTGGCAAGCTCCCCGTATTGAATTTGATATGCCAAAAAGAGTAACAATAACATGTTTCATTCCCCTGACCCTGAAAGAGCCTCTAATACGGCAGCATCAGGAAGAATGAGTAAGGAGAGGCTACTAAAATCTCAGGGCTGGGACAAATGGAGGCGTTACTGAAGCCTGCTTGAGCAAATCGATGATGAATGGGATGACAGTGATACAGTGATTGTAATGTTATGTTATAGCCTCTATAATCATTAATCTGTTGATGAGGATATGAGTGGTTTCCAGTTCTTAGCTTATTGTAAATAATACTGCAATGAATATGTGTCTATCTTTTTAGATTAGTACTTTTATTCTTTTTTTTCTCAGAAATGTTTTTGCTATTTGGGATTCTTTGAAATTTCAAATAAACTTTTTCACTTAAGAAAAATATCTGCATAAAATTTCATTTAAATTTTGATAGAAATTATAATGAATCTGTATACTGTTTTAGATAAGGGCTAAGAACAGAGTATCAGTCCATATTTTTATGACTCTATTTTTTAACAATTTATAATTATCTGTGTACTTCTTTGTTTACTTTATTCAAAGCTATTCAATATTTTATTGCAATTTTCAGTGGTATTATTCTGCTTATTTCTTTTACTGCTGGCATGTTATTTGTGTATACAAATGCAAGTATGCTATTTTGTAGCCTTACTGCCACTTTACTGTCATTATGTGTTATTTTTAATAGAATTCTACTTGATGTTTTTGTATATCAGCATGTCATAAAATCAAAGTTTTCAATGGAATACTACACAGCTGCAAGGAATAATGAAATCATGCAATTTGCTGCAACCTTAACGGAACTGCATATCATGCTAAATGAAGTAAGCCAGAAGAATGACAAACATACGATAACCTCATTTATATATGGCATATAGAATAACTGGGCAACAAAATGCTATCTTTAGGATGGAGGATACCTAGATAACTCTAGGCCCCTGAGAACAGAGATGAGAAGGACAGAGAAGGGAAGAAATCACGACGGGAAGAAAAGACAATGGGAAACAACAGGGTTAGAGACTAGGGAATCAGAGTAAATAGGTTGCATAAAGGAGGGACATGGCTAATTATCCAAACCAGAGTCAACAGCACTGAAAATAAGAGCTCCAAACTTCAACAAACAAAATTTAAAAAGTGCCTGTCAAGGTGGCCATTTGGGGGTGGGAACATGGGAACCCTGGTGGAAGGAAGAAACACCGGTGGTGGGATTGGTGTGGGAACGTAGCATATTTAAAGCCCAACTATTAATAACTTTGTAAATCATGGTGATTTAATCACTATCACTGTCATCCTGTTGTTCATCGATTTACTCAAGTGGGCACCAGTGACGTCTCTATTCCTTCCAGCCTGAGATTTTAGCAGCCTCTCCTTACTCGTCTTTTCCAATGATTGAAGACTGTTTCAGGTTCAGTATAGATACTGTTTTTGGCATATCGAATAAACCACGAGGAGCTTGCCAGGCTCTGCCCGTGTGGACAGGATACTCTTGGTAGCTTGCCGGGATCTCTGAGAGGCATATATAAATATATTTCTTTCTATGATTTTGTTGTCTACTGTCTGAACCTCATCAAATATGGTGTGGTAATTATGGAAAATGGGTAGGAAGTGTCTTATGATGTGTCTTATGATCGCTTTGTGGCTGTCCTATCCGGAAAGCGGCCTGGAGTGTGACAGCAGCTGGGTAGTGGAGGTCAGCTGCTGGGGCTGGGTTCCTTGGGGTGCCGCAAGTGAAAACAGCCTGGTGCGGAGGCCAGTGGCATGGCTTTGGGAGCCTCATTTTATGCTCCCTTCCAGGAGAAGCAGCCAGTGAGTTCTGGAAGGTGGACAATAAAGAGATTATCTGGTGCTGGCAGGGAGTGGCTTTTGGGTGTGATCCTGGGGTCACCGGAGCCTGGGGGAAGCAGGCAGAGGATTTCTACTCCCGGGTCCCATTGATCCCAGTGTCTAAGGTCACAAGGTTCCACATTACCTGGGTTCTGTGCGACTTCATTCATGCATGAGGCTCAGTCGAAGCATCTGGAAAGCGGCCTGGAGCTTGATGGCGGTGGGGTAGTAGAGGTCAGCTGCTGGAGCTGGTTCTCTTGGGGCGAGGAGGGCTCTCACCTGCCCCACTCTGGGGCACCTCGAGTGAAAACAGCCTGGAGCAGAGTCTGGAAGATGCTGATTTAATAAAATAATAAATTGTTTAAGTTATAGTTCTATTTCATCCCTTTCTAGGTTTTCTTTCTTCCCCCCCTTCCATTTAACATCTGGTCTTTTAATTATTTTTTTATCCATCCCTTCACACTTTGTCTCTCTTCACCCCATTCTTCTCATCTGGCATTCTACTTCTGCACAATCTCAGGTTTAGAACTAACGAGAAAATATCAGGGAATAAAACCTGACTCAGGAAGCACAGGGGTTGTCTCAGTGGTGATGTCATGAGTTTGATCCCCAGTGCTGCCCATGTGCCAAGTGCAGTCCACGGAGCTCTGCTGTTTGGAACCCTCAGCGGGAGAGTGTCTGCTTTGGTGCATCACATTCAGATGAACATGAGCATTGCACCTGGAGTACATGACTCTGGTAAGTCTGTGTCCAAGTATCACAGCACCCCCTTCCCATGAGCACTGCAACCAGAATGTGCAGGAGAACCAAAAGAGTGTGACAACAGAGAGCACTGTGTAAACTCCACAACAGCTAAATGTGAAACTCCAAGCGAGCACTAAGGTCAAGTATCCAATTATTGCAAGGAGATGTTTGGGAGCTGGAACAATAACATAGCAGGGCGTAGGGCATTTTCCTTGCATGCTACCATCCAGGTTTGATCCCAGGATCCCATATAGTCCCCTGAGCAGCGCCAGGAGTAATTCCTGAGTACAGAGCCAGGAGTAACCGCTAAGCATCGCTGGATGTGACCCAAAAAGTAAAAAGAAAAAAAAAGATGTTGTGTGACCCCTTATTTGAGGGAAAGGAAAATAGTTCGATTTAGGAAAATGTATGGAGAAAAGAGAGAGTCAGGTAGAAGGAGAGGGAGAGAGACAGAGATAGAGAGAAAGACAGAGAAAGAGAGAGAGAGAGAAAGACAGAGAGAGAGAGAGAGAGAGAGAGAGAGAGAGAGAGAGAGAACACATCACAGGCCATAATGTGAGAAGCAGAGAATGCACACCTTGGTACTTTTAAAATTTTTATTTATTTATTTATTTGTTGTAAAGTTGTCCACAATAATTCATTACATTTAGTATTCAAACACCAATCCCATCACCATGCAACTTCCCACAACCATTAGGGGAAAGTGTGTGAAAATTGTTGTAGTTCATCCTGGGGCCATTAAGTCCTTGTATAAGCGACTACAGACATGTTGTTACCCAAACAAATGTGTGCTACTCTTGGTACATCAGTGGTATAGAGTATGAGAGGTCCAGGAATTCTAAACTTAAGAATATGATTATAGAGCAGATTCACTCATGGGTAAGGCATATGTTGCTCTCTTCTGGGAGCTTTGTTTCAGTCTCTGGCTCTTGGCCGTTGATGAGATTATAGGGCACCAGATTCAGTTTGTGGGTGTGACTGCCAAGCTACTGGAAAACTTTGGAGCTGTGGGGAGGAGGCCCAATCCTTCTCTTGAGTGAATTTGGAGATTTCAGTCATGGGTCCTGCATACCTGGGTTCTTCTGCAGGTTCCCTTGTGGGTGAAGCTCGTCCAAGTTTGTGGAGAGCAGCCTTGAGCGTGGCTTTGGTTGAGTTCTAGGAGATTTTCAGCTGCTGGGATTCTGCTGGGGCGGGGAGGGACACTCAATCCACCCCCACTCCGAATTGCCCTGGTAAAGACAGTCTGGCACAGGGTCAGGAAATTCTATCCTTGGTACTTTTTTAATTGGAGAACATTGTATTGTCGCATTAAAGATCATCACAACAGTAATAGCAGTCAAGGGGAAGGGGGAAATAATTAAAGAAAAAATAATAAATGAAAAATATTAGAAACAAAACAAAACTTGGCTAATTTCCTCTAGTCATTACAAAAGTCAGTGCAGCTTCTGACCAGGCTAGCTTTGTTGTGAGACTGTGAATAGTGTGAAAGCCTTCTCTTCAGGGCCTTTTAAAGGAGTGAGGAAGTGTTTCGGGCATTGAGGAGAGTTCCAGAAAGGCTGTAGGACCCAATCTTGCATGCCCTGAACTTTCAGACTCAAACTCTACTGAAGACATGAATTCCAAGGGTGTTTGGATTACCCTTGGAGTTCCTTAGATGTGTCCCCAGTAATTGCACCTAACTATACAAATCCTTCATCTCAAAGGCGCCCGATAGTATGAAAAGCTATAGTTTTGGTAAGTCTTTTTGAAGTTACCAGTCACAGGCAAAATTTATTCTAGGTCAAAGAGTAAATTTAGAAGAAATGTTACTTAGTTGTTATATATACCACTTCAGTTATAAGAAATATGATAGTGTGTTTCTAGTTGCATTTTTACGAAGAATGCTTCAGCATAAGTTTTGAAAAAGACTCATGTCAACAAACAGTTCGTGAAGTAACATCACAAGTATATAATAATATAGACAGAAGCAGTTGTAAACCATGGTACTTCAATAAAAGAACAAACAACAATTAGTATCTAGTTTTTCCAAGTTTGCACTAAATTTTGCAAAACCATCTTGGGGTTGAAAGAAGGAATGGGGTCTGCTGAGTCTAGCACTATAAGGACACCTTTGCCTCTGATCATTCAGCCAGGAATGAGTGTCAAGGGCCTAACAGGTTCCTGTGTGCATCTCCACCAAAAGACTTGGTTCTTCTTTGATCCACAAGTTTTAGAGACCCAGATCTTTTCTTATTCCTTCTACTTCCACCACAGGAAAGTCCTTTTCCTAGTCTGGAGAAAGCTCCTCTATTCTACTTGGGCCTTTGAGGATGCTCTGTTTTTAAACTTCCATGTTGTTTCTTTTCTCCTCCACTCTCTTCTAAACCACCTCACCGGCTTAGACCTTTAAAATAAAACCCGAAAATGATTGTGTTTGGTTTTGTTGCTGGCTTCCATGAAAGAAGGAGAGAACAGGAGGAAAATAGATGGGCAAAGAGAAACTCTTAAAGACTTGAAAATATTTGTCAATTATACATGTTTTTGTAGTGCTCAAATATGAGTGAAATAAAATAATGTAAATATATACTGCTCTGGATACTTAAAATTAAGACACGTATAGATAAGGATGGTGAGATCTCTCCCAAGGTATTGTGTACCAATGAATATAAATCTATCCGAGTTAAATATTCTGGAATATTTTATTTACTGACCAAAATTTCTGGCCACGTTCCTTCAACATTGATCTTTATTCTTGACTTCCCCATCTTTTTTGATATTTTGGCTAATAGATTCTGTTCACTCAGATTTCTGATCTCCGACTTTACTAAATTCAAGCCTTCATTTGTGCTGAATCTATTTTTAAAAACTTTTAAATAAATTTTTAAGTATCCTTAGATCTTTCTTCTTTATAACATTTATGGGGAAAGAAAGATCTCTCTCCTTTTTGCTTTCTCTGCCAAGTTCTACAAAAGATACCCCCCCCCCCCCCCGCCCCGGGGTTTAAAAGAAAACTTCTCTGCTGCCCTCTTGTGGTCATACTTTTAATAAGAAGTCGTTCAAAGCTAATGAAAAAGGACTGGCAAAGTGGTTAAGTGGTAGGGATAATCACCACTGTGAGCTCCTGCTCTCCTCTCTGGTAGAAGTCAGGACATTGACCTGCACTACATTAGTTCTTTGATCCAATTGTATAGAGTCAACAAGTTTCCTGTTGCAGACAGGGTAGTACGGGAGTAATTTTTCTCGTTTTTCTGTCTCAGTCCAAGATCTGGAGTTTTTGTTTATTTTTGGGTCACACCTGGCTGTTACTTAGGACTTACTCCTAGTGCCTGTTTGTGTGTGTGTGTGTGTGTGTGTGTGTGTGTGTGTGTGTGTGTGTTCAGAGATTTTCTGACAGTGCTTGGAAACTATATGTGGTGCCAGGGACTGAAGTGGGGTCAGACATGTAAGACAAGTACCGTAATCCCTGTACTATCTTTCAGGCTCTAAAACCATGTCCTCACTGAAGTAAATGGAGGACTGGTTGTGAGGAATAGGTTCCTTACTTTGGAACAGGGCAGTTGGTTACATGGTGAGGAGTTACTAGACTGTTTCAGAATGACCTTTCTGTGGTTTCTAGGCACCAGGGAGTCCTCTCTCTCTCTCTCTCTCTCTCTCTCTCTCTGTGTGTGTGTGTGTTTCTCTCTCTCTGTCTCTCTCTGTCTCTCTGTCCTCTGTCTCTGTCTCCAGGGTAGTATGGTATTTATACATATTTTTCCTAAAATTAATACTTTTAAAACAGTTACCTTGATGGCAGCCTATTTTCTCATGGCATAGCATGATTCTGTAGGTATGACCATCTTTGAAAAAATATATCCTCTTATATGACTTGTTTTATTCCACTCCTTACAGAGAATACCATACCTCACACATCTGTGTGCAATGATGTATGATTTAAGCTGTCCCTCTCATGCTGCATAACTTTTCTCATACTCACGTTTGGGCTTTGTTTTGTTTGTTTGTATCCAGCTTCCTTTTGCAAGCACAGGAAGATGTAGGTGTTCTGATTGACTTCTTGTTGTCATTCCATCCTCAGTCAAAAGCTTCCACACCTCCTCTCAGCCCTCAGTCTAGTAAATTTCTTGTTATTCTCTTCATGCCTGAACCACTCCTACCTGAAATTATCTGTCTCACTAATTTGTTAGATTACTGTGACTAATCTCTTAGTAAGATGTAGACTCTGGGAGGAGGGGATCTTCTCCATCAGAACTACTTTATCACTATCTATAGGGTTTAGGGTAATATTTACTACAAAGAATTTGTTCAGTTGATTTTTTTTAAATTTTTGACTGGATTTATTGAGTGGTAGAGTCTATGCACTTTAGTGATTAAGTAATTGATTACTGCAGAGGATTTAGCCAGTACTGCTATTTATTTAGCCACTGATTAGCTGATTGAATTGGGCATGAACTCCACCTTACTTTTTTTTCATAATTTTATTTATTTTTTTCTTTTCATATTTATTTATTGAATCACTATGGGAAAAGTTACTAAGCTTTCAGGTTTAAGTCTCGGTCATACAATGATCAAACACCTCTCCCTTCACCAGTACTCATTTTTCACCACCAAGAACCCCAATATGACCCCCTTCCATCCCTACCAATGCCTGTGAGGCAGATGATTTCTACTTGACTCTTATCTACATTGATTACATTCATTATTTCGACAAAAGATGCACCATTATTGTTTTGAATTCCCCCCTCCCAACAATCAAAATTGCTGAAAAGGCATTGTGAAATACTTTGTTTTCTATAGCTGGTTATGAGAATCGTAAAATCTCACGTGGCCACAATAGCGGCCTCGCAATTTTGGATTTCTGCAAAGAGCCAGATAATTACGAGATTGGTTTCTGTGCGTTTCGTGTTATGGCTGTGCCAGAGAGCCGCTCGTGGGGGGCAACTTGTGACCTCGGTAGGATGTGAAGGACGAGCCGGTACCAACCCCCTTCCCATGAGACTGCAGTTGCCCTGTCACTGCTGGCTCATACCTGGCTTTCCTATAAGCTCTGAGGCAGTGGCCACCTTGCTGCTGGGGGGGTGGGGGAGTGGGGAAGGGGGAAGGGAGCAACACCCTTTCCCTCCCGGGGAGGCGTGGTGCCATAGTTTAACGCATGGTCCATTCACTTTTCTGTCGCAAGCTGCTGGGCTCTGGATTAAGTCCTTTTGCCTCTGGAGCCATGGCCGTGCCAGAGAGCCACTCGTGGGGAGCACCTCGTGACCTCGGTGGGGTGTGAAGGGCGAGCCGGTACCATTCCCCTTCCCATGAGACTGCAGTTGCCCTCTCACCGCCAGTTCATACCTGGCTTTCCAATAAGCTCTGAGGTGGTGGCCACCTTGTATGCGGTCCAGTTGCATTTCTGCATAAGCCGCTGGGTTTTGAGATTTGTTTCTGAGTCTCTGGGATCATGGCCGTTAATTAGCTTGATCAGGAGCCAGATAGGCTGTTTGTAGGCGGCAACTTGGGGTCTCGCTGGGTTGGGGAGGAAAGGGCCGGTTCCACCCCCATCTGGTGAGACCCTGCGTATCTCATCACTGCAGGCCCAAATCTGACTGTCCAGTGTCCTCTGGAGGATGGTGGTCACCAGGCCGCCAAGGGGAACAGGTCAAGGCATGAAACCTATTCCCACCTGGAGTGGCCCAGCCCTAGTAACCTATTGCAGGAACAGGACGCATTTCTGACAAAAGCCTTTGGGTTCCGAGATTCGTTTCTGAGTCTCTAGGATCATGGCTGTTCAGCAGTTTGATCAGGAACCAGAGAGGCCATGCCTCCAATTATATAGCTGAGCTGGAGGTGGTTTGTGGGTGTGTCTCTTAACTTTTGTCTGTTTACTTTCTTGGTAAAATTTGCCCCAAGTTTTTGGGGACTGGCCAAAAGCACAGCAGCAATTTGGGGGTATCTGAAAATCTGACAGTGCCATCAGGCTGCTGATGCACTCGCCTCACAGCTACAGATTGACCTGCTGGCGGCACCATACCCCCTTAGTATCCCAATACTTTAAACGATATTATAAAATATCTTTGAGCACTTGACAGTTCTTTCCTCCCTTGTAATGTTACACTAAAATGCTTTTATGTGCAGATGATTTTCTTTCACTAATGCATTAGTAGTACTCACTATTTACAATATTTAAATTTTGTAAGTCATTTTTGTTTGTGCTGTTTTCATGCTTCCTCATTGCTTATTTCTAAACTTGATTATTGTTTATTTAATTTTAATTTAATTTTATTACTAAAGAAATAATTGATATTGCATTGAAATTTTTAAATCTAGGTCAAAATTACCTTCCTTTGGGAACATTTATAAATCAATTTACATAAACTCAATCTTAAGATCAATAAAGCACTTTTACTAGCAATTTTGTCATTCAAATGCTGGATCTCTGCTGGGTTTTCAAGGTCCACACGATGGCAGCACCTACATGCTTTTATGTTTTCAGTGTGGCCTTGTGCTGCATTATCCTTAATAGAGCTGGTGATGATCTTGCAGAGCAAATCTGTGTAAACGCGCCCCAGAAACACCATTTTTATGATATTTATAAGTTTTTTCTGATTTCACCAACCCATGCAACCACTCAGTCAAGGAAGCCACCTTGTCATGTAACAAGCCTTAGACTTCTGTGCACTTCACAGTGAGCACAGACCTGGGTAAGTGTTAGGTCCACTATCTTCTGAAGTGGCGGAAGACAATATAGTTCTACAAATCCTCAAGTCCTTACAATCTGCCTCATTACAGTAGAGTTTTCACAGACTAGGAAGATGAATGGTTGAGGCAAAGGGAAAACAATGGGAGGAAGATTTCCCTTATCTTCACACAATCTGTTTCCTCAGGGCATTTACCTGCCAATAATCTGACATTTGCTCCATTGTTCTCTTATAATCTGCTCCCCTTATGTATTCACTAATAAACAGTCACACTAAACACCTTATCTGATGAAAAATTGACCTTGAAGCTAGGAAATTGACTGAAGATGTGCAGAAAGTGAGTATCTGTGTTAGGAAGGGGACCCTGTGGTGGGAAAAGGGGAGAATATAAGAATATTGAACAGAACATCAGTGATGAGCATCACTGGACAACGCAACTAGGAAATGTTAGTTTTATTTTTACTTACCATTATTTTAAAATTGTTTTATTATGAAAAGTTACTTTCACAAGGGTTGGAGTGGTAGCACAGTGGGTAGGGCATTTACCTTGCACACAGCCAACATGGCTGACCTGCATTTGATTCCTCTGCCCCTCTTGGAGAGCCTGGCAAGCTACTGAGAGTATCTCGCCCACACGGCAAAGCCTGGCAAGCTACCCGTGACATTATTTGATATGCCAAACACAGTAACAAGTCTCACAATGTTACTGGGCCTGCTCGAGAAAATTGATGAACAATGGGAGGTCAGTGACAAGTGACTTTCACAAAAGCACAAACTAAACAATTAAGATACAGAAATATATAATATACAAAATATATTATGTGTGACAGTTATTGTATTATGTGGCCCTCAGGCACCTGTCTGCCCTGTTGTCAGCACTGGGGAGCGATAGCACAGCAGTAGGGCGTTTGCCTTGCACGCAGCTAACATGGCCGACACGAGTTCGATTCCTCCGCCCCTCTCAGAGAGACTGGCAAGCTACTGAGAGTATCTAGCCTGCACGGCAGACCTGTGATGTATTCGATATGCCAAACACAGTAACAACAAGTCTCATGATGGAGACGTTACTGGGCCCGCTCGAGCAAATCGATGAACTATGGGAGGACCGTGACGGTGACCGTGAGGTTTCTATGACCAGCTGGGAGCTTACAGGCACAGAGTATCTAAATAGACAGTTACTTTTGATGCTTTCTGTTACGTTTTCTTTTAAAAAACTTAAAATGAGAGATCTGTAAACCTCTATAGACATAAATTGAGCTTTTCTTCGTTGATCTATATTGGGTAAAAAGAACTTCCTAGTCAAAACTATTCTTTTCTCTCTCTCCTCCCTTTGTACTTTTAATACTAAATTTTAAAAACCACACTTGCTTTTAAAAACACTTGATGGGGGCTGGAGCAATAGCACAGCGGGTAGGGCGTTTGCCTTACACGCAGCCAACATGGCCAATCCAGGTTCGATTCCCAGAATCCCATATGGTCCCCCGAGCACTGCCAGGAGTAATTTCTGAGTGCATGAGCCAGGAGTAACCCCTAAGCATCGCCAGGTGTGACCCAAAAAGCAAAACAAAACAAAACAAAATAAAAAACACTTGATCACTTGTTTACTTGACATCCTGTTACTCATCGATTTCCTCAAGCAGGCACCAGTAATGGCTCTATTCATCCCTGTCGCATGCTAGTGTAGCCCAGTGGCGTCTGCTCACTCCAGGAACATGAAGAGCCTCAAACTGATCATTCAGGGTCTTCAGGAAGAAGTCTGACCATCTCGTAGGTGGGTGGCCACGTGATCTTTTGATGTCCCATGGAATCCAGTCAGTAATGGCTCTAGTCCAGCAGTTGTCTCCAAATCTCATTGCATGTCCAGCCCAACTGATTTTCGACGCCTTGGCAAACGAGAAAGCATCGCTGATTCTCAGTTGTCGATGGAGGTTAGAACTCCAGATTCTTTCTCTCATTTGAGTGAAGTGTGATACTCCAAGCATAGCTCTTTCAAGATTCCTCTTTGGGAAACCCGAATTGCATTTTCATCCTGTTTTCATAGGACCCAGGTCTCTGAGGCATATGTTAATACAGGAAGAACAGTGGAATCAAAGAGATGTGCCTGGAGCCAGAGTTTCTTCATCTTTTTAGCTATTTCTTCTATGCTCTTAAAGGCATTCCAAGCCACTCTCTTTCTCCAGTGCAACTCAGGTGCTAGGTTATTTGTCATGTTGACGTCTTGACGTAGGTCCACGTAACTGTTGCATTCGGAGATGTTTGTTCCATTGAAAGCAAATGAAAAGGGAGGAACGAGTCTGTTTCTCATAAACATTGCCTTCGTGAGATACAGCTGTAGTCCGGCTTTTCCACACTCATGGTCAAGGTCAGCCAGTATTTGTGCTGCATGGCTAATGTTTGGTGTTATTAGAACTATGTCATCAGTGAAGAGGAGGTGGTGTAGTTGCTGACTGTCTATCTTCATTCCCATTCCTTCCCATTCCAGTCTTCACATGACATTCTCGAGGGTGGCACTGAAGAGTCTCAGTTGAAATGGTGTCACCCTGATGAACTCCTCTCGACGTCAATGATCATCTCCCTGTAGAATGGTGAGATCCTGGTAGTGAATCTGCAATACAGTTCACGGAGGATCCTGATGTATTGAGTTTGAACGCCCTGTTTGGCTAGGGCTTTGATCACTGCTTCAGTCCCAACAGAATCAGAGACCTTCTTTAAATCAATGAACGTTAGACAGAGCGGCATCTTGAACTCCCGAGAAACCCCAATGAGCTTGGTTATCGTGTGGATATGGTCAATCATGGTGAATCCTTTGCAGAACCTGGGTTGCTCGCATGGTTGTCCTTCATCTAGTGTTCTGCCAATCCTATTCAGGATAACTCGAGTGAACAGCTTGTAGACGACAGACCACAGCAGATCAGGCAATAGTTGCCAATGCCGTGGATGTCTCCCTTTTTGTACAGTAGAACAGTCCTGCTGGTTTTCCAGTGGAACGGAACCTTGCATTCAGACAGGTCGCATGTGAAGAGCCGAGCCAGTGTACTGATGAGTACTGATGGCTGGTTCTTCAGGTGTTCTCCTCTGACCTTGTCTGGTGGGTACTCTTTGATTTTTTACCAATGAAATGGCGTATTGGAACTTGGAAGGAAGAACACTGGGAAATGACATATCCATCCTGTGGAATTTAGTTTGTGGGCAAGTGGACGTAGTTATCGAAAAGATCTGAGTAGGAGTTGTGGATAATCTTTTCCACTGCCCTTCTGGAAGATGTGATAGATCCATCAGGAAGTCGGAGAGCAGTCATCTTGGTCTTGTAGTTGGTGAAGGACAGGTGGGTGATGCGAATGCTTTTCCTGGCTTCTGTCAAATCAGTTAGGACTGCTGTTCTTCTCTCTTTAAGGTCTTCTTTTATAGCTTCTCTGCACTGCTTTGTGAGCTCGGACGTTTGCTTGCAGGTGCCTGAGGCTTGCACCAAGTCACGTTGATGAATGAGCTCAGAGTTTTTGAAGATAGGCATCTTTTTGTGTCTATCTCGCTCTCTTAGCATTCCTTGCACAATCATGGAGGTACTGAACCAGTTGATCATATTCTTTGTCAATGTTGTCAACAACAGCATCTCCCCATATTTCTGCAATATTGCCAAAGAGCTCCCAGTTAGTGGTCATTCTGGGATTTCTCTTCTTAAACTGTGCAGGCCTTTCTCCCTGCTCTGTAAAGTACAATTTTGCATGAAGGAGTTGGTAGTCTGATCCCTTTGGAATTTTGGGACAACAGCGACATCAGTCAGGCAAAACTGACGATTGAATATGATGTGGTCAATTTCGTTGAGGAACCACCCACCATCTCCAACACTTAGATTTGGCCTTCTGGAACTGTGAATTATCATGGATGGTCTTAGTCGGCATCATGTACTCAGACAGTCTCCCACCCTGTTCGTTCCATTCTAGGCCATGGGTCCCGATGTGGAGTTCTTTGGCTGATCTTCTTGGTCCTATCTTGGCATTAAAATCACCAACAATGATCTTGTCGAAGGTGTGGTCTTCTTTATAGAACTTCTTCAGCTCCATGTAGAACTTCTCAATTTCTTCTTCATCATAATTGGATATTGGTGCATAGACAACGAAGATGGAAACTGCTGGTAGTGAGCCACATCTCTTCAAGTGTAATCCAATTAGGGTTATTAGGCATTCAAATGAATCAATGCTCATTATGAAGTTCATGTTGACTAGGACACCAATACTACTGACGATACTTTTGTTGCATGTTCTTAGGAACAGTTCTTCTCCAGTGTCAAAAATGGCGTGATATGGTTGATGCCTTCTCATCTTGGTCAGATCAATGATGTCGTACTTCATCTTTTGCACTTGCACCATCAGTTTCTCCATGGATGCATCCAATGCCAGAGTACATGCATTGAAAGTACAGACAGTCCACTTTCTCCACTACCCAGCTGCCACCATACGCCAGGCTACTTTCCAGAGACTCGGGCTGAAACTCACGCATGCGTGAAGCCCCACAGAACCAGGTAAGCGGAACTTTGTGACCTTGGACTCCAGACTCGACAGGACTTGGAAACAGAGATTCTCTGCCTGCTCCCATGAATCTCCAGCGACCCAGGGATAAACCCAGTAGCCCCACCCTACCCTGCCCTGCCTGCTTCCACCAATCTCTGGTGACCCAGGGATCACATCCAGAAGCCCCACCCTACCAGTACCAGATAAATACGTCATCGTCAGACCTCCACTACCTCCTCTACCCAGCAGCAGCCATGCTCCAGGCTTCTTTCTGGACCATGTGGCCACAAAGCAGCCACGCGACACATCATAAGACACTTAATACCCATCTTTCAAGATTATCGCACCATATTTGATGGGGTTCAAATATAGTTTGAACCATGGGAACACCTGCAAGGGCAATTAGAGGCTTCCCTAAAAGCCTCTATCCTCAGAGAGCCTAGTAAGCTACTGAGAATATCCTGCCTGCACGGCAGAGCGTGGAAATTCAATATGCCAAAACCAGTAAATACAATGGGTCTCATTTCCCCTGACCCTGAAAGAACCACCTGTACGGCAGCATTAAGAGGATGAGGAAGGAGAGGCTGATAAAATCTCAAGGCCAAACTAGGCTGCCAAAATAAATAAGGACTATAATGACTGCCTGTACTTTTAAAAACAATTAGAAGGAAATCCCAGGTGTTCTGTACCTAGATTGACATGTTAATAGTGCTTTGCTAGTCTTGCTTTATCTCTTCAAAGGTGGATAAAAGTCTACATAATACAAAAGTTATTTACAATTTAATTTTTATTCTTTTTTTAAATTTTTTTTATTAGTGAAATACCATGAGGTACAGTTGTAGATTTAAAATTTTTTGTGCTTGGATTTCGATTATACAATGATCAGATACCCATCCCTCCACCAGTGCCCATTTTCCACCACCATGGATAATATTCCCTGCAACCCCATCCCCCCATCCGCCCCTGCTTCTGTGGCAGGGAAATCCCCTGTGTTCTCTCTCTCCTTTTGGATGTTGTGGTCTGCAAAAGAGGCATTGAGTGGCAAACATGTTCAGTCCATAGTCTACTTTCGACATGCATCTCCCCTCCTAGGAGGATCCTCCAAACACCCTTTATTTGGTGCTCCCTTCTCTATCTGAGCTGCCCTTTCCTCTAGAATGCCCGGCTGGCCACAAAGCTATGGAGTAATCCTCCTGGTGCTGATCTCAGCTATTCTTGGGTATTAATCTCATATTTTGTTACTTTATATCCCCCAGATGAATGCAATCTTTCTATGTCTATCCCTCTCTTTCTGACTCATTTTGCTTAGCATTATACTTTCCATGTTGTATCACTTGTATGTAAATTTCATGACTTCATCTTTTCTAAGAGCTACATAGTACTCCATTGTGTAGATGTACCAAAGATTCTTTAACCAGTCATCTGTTCTTGGGCATTCAGGTTTCTTCCAGTTTCTGGCTATTGTAAAGGGTGCTGCAATGAACAAACAAGTGCAGATGTCACTTTGGCTATACATTTTTGCCTCTCTGGGATATATTCCCAGGAGTGGTATTGCTGGGTCAAATAGGAGCTCAATTTCTAATTTTTTGAGAATCGTCCATACTGTTTTCCAGAAGGGCTGAACCAGTCGACATTCCCACCAACAGTGAAGGAGTGTCCCTTTCTCGCCACATCCGCGCCAGCATCAGTTGCTTTTGTTCTTTTGAATGTGGGCCAGTCTCTGAGGTGTGAGATGGTATCTCATTGTGGTTTTGATCTGCATCTCCCTGATGATTAATGATGTAGAGCATTTTCTCATGTGCTTTTTTGCCATTCGGATTTCTTCTTTGAGAAAGTTTCTGTTCATTTCATTGCCCCATTTTTGGATGGGGTTGGATGTTTTCTTCTTGTGGAGTTTAACCAGTATTTTGTATATCCTGGATATCAACCCCTTGTCAGATGTGTATTTGGCGAATATCCTTTCCCATACTGTAGACTGTCTTTGTATTTTGGTCACTGTTTCTTTGGAGGTGCAGAAGCTTCTTAGTTTAAGATAGTCCCATTTATCTACCTCTGTTTTCACTTGCTCGGCCAGTGGCGTGGCATCTTTGAAGATACCATTAGCTTCAATGTCATGGAGGGTTTTGCCAACTTTGTCTTCAATGTACCTTATGGCTTCTGGTCTGATGTTGAGGTCTTTAATCCATTTTGATCTTACCTTTATACATGGTGTTAGGGAGAGTTCTGAGCCCATTTTTTTTGCATGTAGCCGTCCAGTGATGCCAGCACAATTTGTTAAAGAGGCTTTCCTTAATCCACTTCACATTTCTTGCACCTTTATCAAAGATTAGATGATCATATGATTGAGAGGAGATGTCAGTGTATTCAACCCTGTTCCATTGGTCTGCAGTTCTGCCTTTGTTCCAGTACCATGCTGTTTTAATTATTACTGCTTTGTAGTACAGTTTGAAGTTCGGGAGGTTGATACCTCCCATTTTCTTTTTCCCAAGAATTGCTTTAGCTATTCGTGGGGGCTTATTGTTCCATATAAATTTCAGGAGTTTTGCTCCATTTCTTTGAAGAATGTCATGGGTATCCTTATAGGGATTGCATTGAATTTATACAATGCTTTCGGTAGTATTGCCATTTTGACAATGTTAAGTCTCCCGACCCATGAGCAGGGGATATCTTTCCATTTCCTCATGTCCTCTTTTATTTCCTGAAGTAGCGTTTTGTAGTTTTCTTTGTACAGGTCCTTTACTTTCTTAGTTAAGCTGATTCCTAGGTACTTGATTTTCTGGGGCACAAATGTGAACGGGATTGATTTCTTCATGTTGCTTTCCTCTCTCTCACTGTTTGCGTATAGGAAAGCCATGGGCTTTTGGGTATTGATTTTATAGCCTGCAACTTTACTGTACAAGTCTATTGTTTCTAGGAGTTTTTTGGTGGAGGTTATTGGGTTCTCTAAGTATAGTGTCATATCATCTGCGAATAGTGAGAGCTTGATTTCTTCCTTTCCTACCTGAATGCCCTTAATATCTTTTTCTTGCCTAATTGCTATTGCAAGTACTTCCAGTACTATATTGAACAGCAGTGGAGATAGTGGGCATCCTTGTCTTGTCCCTGATCTTAGAGGGAAGGCTCTCTGTTTTTCTCCTTTGAGGATGATGCTTGCTGTAGGTTTGTGGTAGATGGCTTTAACTACGTTGAGGAAAGTCCCCTCTATACCCATTTTGGCTAGGGTTTTCATCATAAAGGGGTGCTGGATCTTGTCAAATGCTTTCTCTGCATCTATTGATATAATCATATGCTTTTTATATTTTCTTTTGTTGATATGATGGATTATGTTGATTGATTTCCGAATGTTGAACCATCCTTGCATCCCTGGGATGAATCCTACTTGGTCATGGTGTATGATCTTTTTGATGAGTAGTTGGATTCTATTTGCTAGTAGTTTGTTGAGGATCTTTGCATCTGTGTTCATCAGGGATATCGGTCTGTAATTCTCTTTCTTTGTGGTATCTGTGTCTGCTTTTGGTATCAGTGTGATATTTGCTTCGTATAAACTGTTCGGAAGTGTTTTTGATATTTCAATTTCGTGGAAAAGCTTAAAGAGGATTGGGAGTAAGTCCTCTTTAAAGATTTGGAAGAATTCACTAGCGAATCCATCCGGGCCAGGACTTTTGTGCTTGGGGAGTCTTTTTATTAACATTTCAATTTTCTTGATGGTGATAGGTCCGTTCAGGTATTCCAGGTCTTCTTGGTTCAGCCTTGGGAGTCTGTAGGAGTCTAGGAATTTATCCATTTCCTCGAGGTTTTGATGTTCCGTGGCATAAAGCTTTTCAAAGTACTCCCTGAGGATCCTTTGAATTTCTGTAGTTTCTGTTGTAATGACCCCCTTTTCATTTCTGATTCGGTTTATTAGGGTTTTCTCTCTCCCTTTCTTTGTGAGTTTTCTAGGGGCTTATCGATCTTGTTAATTTTCTCAAAGAACCAGCTCTTGGTTTCATTGATCTTTCGGATTGTTTTTTGGGTTTCCATCTCGTTAATCTCTGCTCTGAGTTTTATTATTTCCTTCCTCCTATTAGGGTTGTGCTCCTTTTGTTGATCCTTCTCCACGTTCTTAAGCTGTGAGTTTAGTTTATTTATGTGGGCTCGCTCCCCCTTTCTGAGGAATGCTTGTAGAGCTATAAACTTTCCTCTTAAGATGCTTTTGCTGTGTCCCATAAGTTTTGGTAACTCGTGTCCTCATTGTCATTCGTTTCTAGGAATCTTTTGATTTCCTCTTTAATTTCCTGTCTAAGCCACTCGTTGTTTAATAGCGCACTGTTTAATTTCCAGGTGTTTTATTTAGTTTTCTGTTTTTGTGTGTGATCTTCTTCTAATTTCAGCGCATTATGGTCTGAGAAGATTGTTGATATAATCTCTATCTTCTTAATTTTATGGAGGCATGTTTTGTGGCTCATCATGTGGTCTATCTTGGAGAATGTTCCATGTACGCTTGAGAAGAATGTGTATTCAGCTTTTTGTGGATGAAGTGTCCTGTATATATCTACTAAGTCCCTTTCTTCCATTGTTTCCCTCAGATGAAGTATGTCCTTGCTAAGCTTGAGTCTGGTTGATCTATCAAGAGGTGACAAAGGGGTGTTGAAGTCTCCCGCTAGTATTGTGTTGCTATTGATGTCTTTTTCCAAATCTATGAGTAGTTGTTTTAAGTACTTTGCTGGTCTCTCATTAGGTGCATATACATTTATTATTGTAAGTTCTTCCTGTTGTACAGATCCTTTGATCCAGAGGAAATGGCCTTCACTGTCTCTTATGACGTTCCTCACTCTGAAATCGATGTGGTCTGATATTAGGATGGCTACCCCAGCTTTTTTCTGGGAGCTGTTTGCCTGTAGAATTGTTTTTCAGCCTTTGACTCTGAGTCTGTGTTTGCTTTTACTATTGAGATGTGTTTCTTGCAGGCAGCGGAATGTTGGGTTCAATTTTCTAATCCATTCTGCCAGTCTATGTCTTTTAATTGGTGCGTTTAGCCCATTGACATTGAGAGAGATTATTGTTATGGGATTTTGTCCTATTGTTCTGTTGAAATTTGGTGTATTTGAGGGGCCTTTCTTGCCTTAAAGTAGCCCATTTATTTGTACTTGTAACCATGGTTTTGATTCTATGATGTTCCTGAGCTGTTGTTTGTCTGTGAAACTGTGTGGTTCCTTCTATTATGAATGAGAGTCTCGCTGGGTAAAGTATTTTTGGAGAGGCATTTATTTCATTGAGTTTTTTCACTATGTCCCACCACTGTTTTCGGGCCCTGAGGGTTTCATCAGAAAAATCAGCTGTGAATTTTAAGGATGCTCCTTTGTAAGAGATTTCTTTCTTCGATCTTGCTGCTTTCAGAATTTTTTCTCTGTCTAAGGTTTTGGTCATTTTGATCAGGATGTATCTTGGGGTATTTTTATTCGGATTTCTTCTAGCTGGTACCCTTCGGGCCTCCTGGATGTGGTCACAAGTTTTCTTCAGCTCTGGGAACGTTGTAGCAATGATGTCTTTGACAGTTTCTTCTTCATCAAGGTATTCTTCCTGTCCCTCTGGGACTCCAATAATTCTTATGTTACCCCTCTTGGCTTCGTCACGATCTTCTCTTGCCATCTGTTCCCGAATTGTGAGTCTCTTTCCCATTTTCTGCTCTTTTCTGGAGAGTCTCTGAACTTCATCTTCGACCTCACTGATTCTGTTCTCAGCCGCTCTTACTCTGCTGCTGAGGCCTTCCACTGAGCTTTTCAATTCGGCTACCAGGTTTTTCAGGTCCGACATTTCCGATTGCATTTTCCTCATTTCTGCCTTCAAATCCTCTTGTCTTTTATTGGCATTGCTTTCCATTGTTTCTTTTAGTTCCCTAAGCATCCTAAGTAGCTCCATTCTGAATTCCTTGTCAGAGAGGTTGTCTAACGCTATAGTACTGTTGGTGTCTTCTGGGCTAGCCTCGTGAATAAGAAAGTTTGGTGGGATTTTGCGTTGCTTTACCATTGTGACCAGTGTGGTTTGGTCCTTCATGGTCACTGTTACTATTCTGGTTGAGTGAGGAGAGACTGCCAGGAGCCGTTCAGCATTGTTGCTGCTAGATGGGCCTCTTCTACCTTTCTGAGTCTGACCTTCTTCTCAATCAGGCGTTATTCTTTGTTTTATAACTGACATTGAGTGAAACTTTTGGAGGAGGTGCTATTTACTACTGAGCTTGTACAGCTATTTTCAAACAGGACTTTTGTTGGAAATGGAGTAGGCGAGTGGGATGTTGTTGAATTGTAGTAGAAGAGGTGAGAAATTTTTGGTTGGTATTAGGTGACAAGTTTGATGAAAAGGATGAAAGGATGAAGGTCCAAATTGCTTGGAGTGAATGATATACCTGCGGCCACGTAAGCGGCCTCCCACAAGGAAGAAGGCCAGGCCCACTTTTGGGATGCCACGCCCCCTTCTTAGAGGCCACGCCCCTAGCCAGTCCCAGGCCACTCCCTCCCAGGATCCTGGATGGGGGGTGGGTGATGGACTGCTGGGCGGACCGGTCCCGGAGTTGGACCTGCAGCGGGGTCCTCGCTGTCCTCTGGCGGGGATCGGTGGGTGGGCGGCATGGCTGGGGTCAGGGGCGGGCCTCAGCTGGGCTCCTCCAACCCACCTGGATAGGGGGGGCCGATGGACTGCTGGGCGGGCTGGTCCCGGAGCTGGACGCGCGGCGCTGTCTGCCTCATGGGAGATTTCTAACTGAAATGTACTTTTTGAGTTATCCTGAGATGAGAAAAGTTCTAATCACTCACTGATGGATGCCTTCATAGTTAAGAGTACTAACTTTTGTGGGCTGACTTCCAGTATCAGTCTAACACCTGAGAGAAGAAGCACTTTAAGCCTAAAAGGTGGTCATCCAGAAAGAGTTTCCACCGTGGACAGAGAACATAAGAGTGCTTGGAAGGAAAGAAAAATAGCTCAGTCTAAAGGTGAAGAAAGATTTCTTAACCACCTACTACTTATGAGATAAAATGTGAATTTTAGGGTGAGAGTTATGGGTTGTGTTTGCTTCTTGTGAACTCCAAGGGCATTCTGAAAGATTGTGAGTCCTGTTGGAAGTGCTGGTTTAAAAAAAACATAATTTGTACTACAACTGTTATAGTGAAGAGTTGATATTTTAGCTTTTTTACTGAAGATGAAATGATTTATTTGTTTTCTTTTTATTGTACATTGAGACATAAAAATGGTAACTGAAACTTGATATCACACTTCTGAACAAAAAGCTAGAAATTGTATATTAGTGTAATATATCAAATGCTGATACAGTGATTATGGCTGAATAATTTTAGTTTGTCATAATTCTACCTTCTTCCTATACCAATTGATAACTAAAGAGATATGGTATGGAGAAATAAGTAATGAATAGATTGTCCCACTTTTATCCCTCTAAAACTTCTCATGTAAAGTCTTATAGCCATACATTTCACTTATTACATCTGTCTAAAAACCTGTTCACATTGCTTATCTAAAAAGATTTCTGAATTGTGTCACTATTTATACAAACAAGTTCAATTTCAGCAACATAGGCTAGTTTTAAATATTTAGCCTTCACTTCAGCACCTATCCTCTGCTCAACTCAAACTTAATCACTGTTTTATTGTAAATTTCCCTGTATGTTAACATTCCTAATTTTGTTTCTGTTGATCTTTATATCTGCTGCATTACCTTAAATCTTTTCCATCTACCATCTAATCATTTTTGAATAATCTGCTCAAGACTTTAAATAACCAGGGCTGCAATGATAGTACATTGGTAAGGACATTTGCCTTCACATAACTGACCAGGGACTTGATCTCATGTTATCCTGCATGGTCCTCTGAATACTTCCAAGAGTAATTTCTGAGTTCAGAGTTATCCCTGAACATTGCCATTGTGACCCCAAAAAGAAAAAAAAACCCGAAAAAACAAAAAGACTTTCCAACCAATGTTGGTACGGATGTGGCAAGAAAAGGACCCTTCTTCACTGCTGGTGGGAATGCCGACTGGTTCAGCCCTTTTGGAAAACAGTATGGACAATTCTCAAAAATTAGAAATTGAGCTCCCATTTGACTCAGCAATACCACTCCTGGGAATATATCCTGGAGAGGCAAAAAAGTACAGTCGAAATGACATCTGCACTTCTATGTTCATTGCTGCACTATTCACAATAGCCAATATCTGGGGAAAAAAAAAAACCCGAGTGCCAGAAAACAGATAACTGGTTAAAGAAACTTTGCTACATTTACACAATGGAGTACTATGCAGCTGTTAGAAAAAATGAAGTCGTGAAATTTACATACAAGTGGTACTACATGGAAAGTATTATGCTAAACGAAATGAGTAAGAAAGAGAGGGACAGACATAGAAAGATTGCATTCATCTGGGGAACATAAAGTAACAAAATAGGAGACTAACACCTAAGAATATCCAAGAAAAGTACCAGAAGGTTTACTTTATGACTCGCAGGCCAGCCGTACACTCTAGGGGTAAAGGCAGCTCAGATAGAGAAGGGAGCACCAAATAAAGGGTGTTGGGAAGATCCGCCCAGGATGGGAGATGCATGCTGAAAGTACACTATAGACCGAACATGATTGCCACTCAATGCCTCTTTTGCAAACCACAGCACCCAAAAGGAGAGAGAGAACAAAAGGTAATGCCCTGCCACAGAGGCAGGGTGGGATGGGGTGATGGGGGGTGGGAGGGATATTGAGATTAGTGGTGGTTGAGAATGGGCACTGGTGGATGGATGGGTACTCGATCATTGTATAACTGAAACTCAAGCACAGCAACTTGTAAGTCTACAACTGTACCTCATGGTACAATTTCACTAATAAAAATTTTTAAAAAAGACAAAAAAAAGAAATAAAAACAAAAAGACTTTAAAGTACATGTAATATCAGATGTTCTTTTTCAAACTCTTAGAGATCTGCTTTGCTTTATTTGTCTGTTTCAGAGTCTCGAGTAATGCCCAGGTTAATTAGCGGACCCTTCAGTAATTATCAACTAATTGGTGTCCTTAGTTCTATGAAAAGGATATAAGATTAAAGGACTGAGGGGCTCTGCTTGTTGTGCTATTCAAGCTCTGCGGTGTTGGGGGCCACCCTGGATTTTCTTGAGTGCCTCAAGTTCTGCATTTGGCAGTGTCAGGAACTTTTCGAACTACACTGGGTAATACCAGAGGCGGAGCCAGTCACATAGTGCCAGAGATTAAGACAGGGACATAAAGGAAAATTATGTACTTTATCAGGTTAAGAAATCTTCTTTTTAAATAAAATTTAAATGAATTAATAAAAACACTTAGATTGCATCAAACTGTGTTCAGGCCTTGTTCATGGCTCTGTACTCAGGGATCACTCCTAGACGGCCTTGGGGGACCATATGCGATTCTGGGAATTAAACCCAGGTTTACCTCATGGAAGGTAAGTGACTTATCCTTGTACTCTCTCTCCAGACTCCACTTAATTTATTTTAATGCTATATGTTCTGCTGCTTGGATCCTTTATCATTTGTAAAATCATTTTTGAAGTTGTCATTTTTATTGAGGATTTCAAATATCAATAACTTATGAATACTTGTCATTGCTTTGACATTTTTTCTTGAAAATAACAATTGTTGCTTGACATCCTTATATAAAATCTAAAATCCCCTGAAAATCACATCCCTTTCTAGGTATATTTATTCATTAAGTTGAACATGGGTTGGAGCGATAGCACAGTGGGTAGGGCGTTTGCCTTGCACGCAGCCACATGGCCGACCAGAGTTCAATTTCTCCGCCCCTCTTGGAGAGCCCAGCAAGCTACTGAGAGTATCTCGCCCGCATGGCAAAGCCTGGCAAGCTCACCATGACATATTCGATATACCAAACACAGTAACAAGTTTCACAATGTTACTGGGCCCGCTCAAGCAAATCGATGAACAACGGGAGGACTGTGACCATGAAGTTGAACATGTAGTTTTGTCTTCCTTGTTATATTTTACATAGACAATGGTTACTAAATATGTGTACAATGGGGATTTTTTGTGACTCATTCTTAAATAATTAATTATACAGCATATTGAGTTTTTCTCTATATAAATTATGGTTTTGTGTTTGTTTGTTATTTTGGTTTTAGGCAGTGCGCATGGCTTACTCCTTGCTTCTGTGTGCAGGGATCACACCTAGCAGGCTTAGGAGACCATATGGAATGCCAAGGATCAAACCTGGGTCAACCATATATAAGAAAATTTCCCTACCTGCTTTACTGTCTCTCCAGCTCAATTACATTTCTACCCAATTGAAAACAAGAAAAATTATGTTGTTTAGAATAGTTTATTTATGAATTATTAAAACCACAAGTTATTTCTTATACTTGTCAATGGATATATTCATTTATGTTTGTCTTCACACCTATTTATTTGCTTGAAGAGTGGGTTAATTCACGTATAAATAAAAGAATGAGTGGTTGATGGTTTGATTCAATTTCCAAAAAGTAAGTTGCTACCCTTCTTTTTAAAATTTATATCCCAGACTCTAAGAATGACTCGTGCATCTTTTCCTTGGCTACACTTCTGTGCAGCAGCTTTGTCTACAACAGCATGGGCACAATCAATCACCAGGCCCTGGAGCAGCTGCAGTATTCTTCCAAAAACCAAACCCCCAAGTGTCCTTGTGTTGTTTGAATGGAGACAGAATCAGTTTGTCCTTCCTTGTCCCTGGGACAAGAAAGGTGGTGAGAGGGGACTTTGGCCAAAGGAGTGTTGATAATCTTTTTTGTTAGAAAAATGTGTGGGTTGTTGATGCAATTTTGTTTTCAGGAACTAATCCTAGTTATGTGACAGAGCTCACAGAACTCATTGAGACAAAGTCTTCTCCTTGTCCTGATGGAGTAAAAAGATTCTGCAGAATTTGTGGGTTTCTTTCCAGACTTTATCTGGACTGTTTGTGATTTCACTCTGGAGCTGAAAATAGATGGTCACTTTGTCACAGAAGATGAGTATCTGGAGAATACCTTGAAAGTGATTCTAAGTATGATTTCATGGCTTGGGAAGTGGATGGCCCGATAGAGTGGATGGCCTGATAGAGTCTGCACAAATATTAACTCTGTCTTTTCTGGATTTGCATTGATATTTGAGACTAAGTTGAATTTTGTGAAGAAGTTCTAGGGACTGGAGTTAAAGTTCATGTAAGAGAACAAAATAGATCAACGTGAGTTCAATTCCATGAATCTCATAATGGATGTCTGTATCCCATCAGGAGTGTTCTATGAGCACAGAGCCAGGAGTAAGCCCTAAATGATTCCAGGTGGTCCAAGTCAGCCTCCTCCAAAAAAATAAAGAAAAATAAAATTATACACATTAATATATTTCAAAGCTTATCTATTTCTTACACACTTTAAAGTTTGATATTTAGAGAGCAATGTGTACTAATGCTTTTAAAGAACTAACACTTTTGTTTTCTGCCTTTCTTGAGTAAAAACACTGACTAAAATCTTATCAGACATTAAAATACATTTCAAGTCCAAAAAGATTGCACACATATTTTTCTCAAGGATAAAAATAAGATTTTAATGTTGATATGGTATCATTTAAAAAATAACTTTACACTGTAAAAAAGTTATACCTAATGATGTATATATTTAATAAAAGGCCCTCCCGTTGATCGTCGATTTGCTCGAGCGGGCCCAGTAACATCTCTATTGGAGACTTTGTTGTTACTGTGTCTGGCATATCGAATACTCTCGGTAGCTTGCCGGGCTCTCCGAGAGGGCGGAGGAATCGAACTCGGGTCGGCCATGTTGGCCGCGTGTAAAGCGAACGCATTACCCGCTGTGCTATTGCTCCAGCCCCTTAGGGCTGGAGCGATATATTTAATGTCTCTGATAATTATTATATTCCTTATACTTTTTTGAGTCACACCTAGTGGTTCTCAGGGCTTACTACAGTCTCTGCACTCATAGATCACTCCTGTCAGGTTTAGGAGACAATATGGGATGGCAGGGATCAAACTTGAGCAGACTGTGGGCAAAGCATGCATCCTACTTGCTCTGGCCCATCCTTACATTTTCAGTGCCATGTACTTCTCTTCTTCTCTTCACAAATATTGAACAATACTGGAGTGATAGCACAGCAGGTAGGGCGTTTGCCTTGCACATAGTCGTCCTGAGTTTGATTCCTGCATCCCTCTCAGAGAGCCCGGCAAGCTATCGAGAGCATCCTGCTCGCATGGCAGAGCCTGGCAAGCTCCCCAGGGCATATTCTATATGCCAAAAACAGTAAAAACAAATCTCACAGTGGAGACATTACTGGTGCCCACTCGAGCAAATCGATGAACAATGGGAGGACAGTGCTACAGTACTACAGTGCTATACTTAACAGATAATAAATATACTTATTTAAGAAAGTTCTATTAAATAAGTAGTGAATTTAATAAACTTATTAAAATGTTTAATGCTGCATTAAATTATTTTGGATAAAATAAAGAACCCATTATTAAATTTAGAAATGTCCTTTTTTTTTAAATGAATTGTAGTTGCAGGAAGGTACATCTCATTAAACCTTAATATTAAATCTGTTTTCTTCATATTATTTCAATGGTAATATTTATGCTTTTTATGAAGGCATTAATTGAAATCAATTAACAGAAGAGCAATACTGTGAAGTCAACTCTATTTATTTATCTCACAGAAGTAAAGGGATATTTTAGTGACATTTATTCTTCAGGAGAGTTTGCTGAAAAATAATATTGTATATATTGGTTTTCAGCATCAAACCATTTTTTGTGAAATAGCTAGTATGTTTGTACTAATATTCAGAAAATTGCTTCAGTAGTCTTCATTTGTGTTCTTGTTTTTGAGACAAAAATCTTAATTCTCACAGAATAAATTAGACTGAAAGTTGCATCCGACTACAGTCATTTCTTTAAGCCATTGGTTTTTCAGCATCTAATAAACAAACTAACTTTCCATGTTGAGGTTTGGAATGCCAACCCTAGATTTCCTTTACCTGAATCAGATATCTCCCCAAATTTCCTTTTATATTTATTTAACTGGCACGCGTGATCTGTAAAAAGAAATATTGACTGTCTATGTTCAAGAAGTTATAAGCATAGAAAAAAATCACTGCATTAAAATTGTGAGCTCAATTTCCCCTAGACTATTCTCACTGAAATATGTCTAATCCTTCTTCTTCAGAAGGAAACCCCCAAATTGAAAGATCCAATGCTGCTAGAGAGTGTATTAGACATTTCTTTCCCAAACAGAAGTGTTTCATCTTTCATTGGCCACTACATCACAGAGCTCTTCTAGCCAATATTGAAAATGTGCCTGAAAAACAACTAGACCCCCAGTTTCTGGAATAAATAAAAAATTTTGTTCTTATATATTCACCAATGCAAAAATCAAGACACTTGAAGGAGGGATCATTGTCACCAGGAACATGAGTCTCCTTTTTTTCATCTGTGTATATACGAGGTCCAACATATGGAACATATGGAAGAGTGCAATGTTTTGAAAGAATGGAAGAATCAACAAATTACTATTAAGCTACAATTCTCCAAAATATATTTTAAATTTCAAAATTTGGGGGCTGGAGTGATAGCACAGCAGGTAAGGTGTTTGCCTTGCATGAAGCCAACCAGGGTTCGAGTCCCAGAATTCCATATGGTCCCCGTAGCACTGCCAGGAGTAATTCCTGAGTACAGAGCCAGGAGTAAGCCCTGTGCATCACTGGGTGTCACCCAAAAAGCAAAATAAATAAATAAATAAATAAATTTAAAAATTAAATTTCAGAATTTATATAAAATTATTTTATCATAAATATTTTGTATATTTTGCTTTTAATTTCTTAGTGATTTACCTTAGTATTTTGGATAAGGGTAATTTTTTAAAAGAAAAGTGAAGATAAATTAGAAGACCTGTTTGTATGTTACACGATTAGAAATGGAGTCTCCAAATGTTAGATCCTATTTAATGATAATCTGGTATTTGTGAGATTCCATCTTGAGACTTTGTTACTGGGCCCACTTGAACAAATCGATGAACAAGGGGAGGACAGTGCTACAGTGCTACAGAGCCAGTATTTGTATGGTAATGATAATGACATTTGTAAAACTCCCTGGCTTATTCACTAATTTTTAGGACTGAATCCTCTGAATTCCAATTCTGAATCTTATATCCTATTGAGTGATAACTTGATATACATCTCTTCAATTTCCTGCCTAATTTTCTTATTTAGGTCTGTCTACTATGGTGGTAACCTATGTGGATACCATCAGCAGTGTAGCAGTTCCTTGTTTGGAGAATGAGTGACAACACTAACTCAGGTTGAGAACTTAGTGGCAGTGCAGATGACAACTGATCACTACAGTGAAAAAATAATCCAGAAAGTAAAATTTCCAACAGAGATAGTCCAGGAGCTTCTGGACATGCATGCAGCTTGTGAGAAGGAAACCATTGCAATTTTTTGAAGCATTCCCTCAAGGTGCAGAATGAAGAGTTTCATAAGGAGCTGATGGCAAATTTGCATAGCTCTTTGTCATCCATCCCCTTGACTAATGAAACGTATATGTGCCTTTATTGACCTCAGCTCTGTCACAGGCCTAAGCAATTTGGAACTCTTGAAAAACAGAACTTCAGGGTACTCCATTGCATTGTTCTTTTTCTAGTAAAATATGGCTCTTTGTTTAAAAATTTCTCTGATCTTTGTAGCAAAATCATGTTAAACATCCTACTGAAGGAAATTATTAGACAATGTCCCAGTTTGCACAGAACAAGAAAAGTCATTCCTGAGCTAATACATTTTCCTCTGGATATACTCATTCCTGGAAAAAAAAACTTTATAAACTTTCTCCCATACTATTTTTCTCTTTGTGTGCTTTCTATCATTATTGATACAACAGCTTGAATGCTGCAATTGCAAAGGGTCACAGAAGTATGACAATGCAAGTGCAATATTTCAGTTGAAGCAATCGAGACCTAGAGAGGTAAAAAAGTTCTTCAAAGTCCAGTAAAGAATTTATAAAGTTGTGAGTCAATGAAAACTTTTGGTTCCCTTTTTATTAGAGTTCCTTCCCTATAAGAATGCTTTACTCCAGCAGACTGTGGTTAGTCCCATCTTCCTGTAGGTTTTTTTTTTTTTACTTTTATTGCTAGTGTCCTTTCTCATGACATCTTCTGTATTTGCAGGAGATCCTAACGGATAAAAATGGAAGAAGTTTTGCTGAAGAATAAAAAGGCAACTGTTAAATGCTGCCAGGCTATTATTGAGCAGCTTTCAAAGATTCTGATGGGAAGTATTTCAGCAGGAGCTTTCTCTGTTCCTGGATGGCACAAGCACTATATGGAAATAATGGAAGAATTAAGCAGGACTATAAGTAGACGTCCAGGAAAGGAGTGAAGGTGAGGAATTAGCAAAGTGTAAAGATTCTACAAAATAGAGTGAATAGGAGCACAGTATAAATTTCAAACATGAGAGCGTGGAGGCGGGGATGGATATAATGACATTTCCTCTTCAGTACCACTTTTTTTCTGAGTATATGGTAGAAAGAAGTAGCACTGGTAAAAAAAACTGGAAGCAGAAGACGTTGATCAAGGAGGATGGACTTTATAAGAAGACTGTACATAATTTGGTTGGTGTGGGGGGGAGTGTGATAGTCCACCTCGTGGTGCTCTGGAATTACTCCTGGCTCTACACACAGGAATTACTCCTGATGGTTCTTGGGGTATCATATAGGATGCTGGGGATCAAACCTGGTTTGGCCATGTGCAAGGTAAATACCCTACTGCCGTACCATCACTCTGGCCACTGTACATAATTTTTAAACATAAGAAATATGTACATGGACGTAATATGTAAGTGGCAATCTGAATCCTTTGCTCCTTTTTATTTCAGTCAAATGAGGTCTTACAGAACTTCTTGCAGTCACAGGAAGCAGTGGAGAAAACCATCCTGCAGTTAGACACAACCCTCACTGAAGAGGAAAAAGCTTTAGCAGGTACCAGGCAGGGCACGGCACACCTTGGGGATGGTAGGTTTCTGCAGTGCCTTTAGACAAACTGGTTAGAAAAGACTTTTGGCAGAGACTTTCTATTCTAGTGAAGAAAACACTATGCTAAATTTTGAACTCAGAAGAGTCGAAATTGCACCTCTGTCAGAGGGGGCCTTTCTCGTCACATTCTCAAATGTGCTCTGATGGTAGGAATAGAAGGAGGGGGCATTATTTTCCATTGTGTAGATTTGAGTTGCTTCACATATTCCTAGCTATTATTCTAAGTGCTGCAGTGGGCATAGGTATGCTCACATCTTTTGGAAGTAATGTTTTTATGTTCTTGTTCAAGTTGCCAGAAAGTGAGGTCACAAAGTCATATGAAATCTCTATTCTTATTTTTTGAAAAGGATACTTTCCCCACAAAAGGCCTCCCTGGCTCCTGATCAAGCTGCTTAAAGGCCATGATCCCAGAGATGCAGAAACAAATCTTGAAACCTAGCGGCTTTTGGCAGAGGTGCATCCAACCCTGCAGTAGGTTATTGTCATTGGGCCACCCCATGAAGAAAAGGGTGCTGTCTCTCTGCCTGCTCCCCCTTGGCGGCTAGGTGGCCATTAGACAGTCAGATTTGGGCCTGCAGTGATGAGACATGCAGGGCCTCACGAGATGGGGGTGGAGCCGGCCCTTTCCTCCCTATCCCAATAAGACCCTGAGTCGTCACCCATGTATGGCCTGCCTGGCCCCTGATCAAGCTGCTTAACGGCCATGATCCCAGAGACTCAGAAACAAATCTTGAAACCCAGCGGCTTTTTGCAGAAATGCATCCGGACCCCACAGTAGGTTACTGTCGCTGGGCCTCCCCAGGGACGAAAGGGTGCTGTCCCTCCACCTGCTCCCCCTTGGCAGCTGAGTGGCCGCCATCTGCCAGAGGCCATTAGTCAGTCAAGTTTGGGCCTGCAGTGATGAGACACACAGGGCCTCAAGGGATAGGGTGGATCCAGCCCTTTCCTCTTTGTCCCAACAAGACCCCGAGTCGCCGTCCACGAACAGTCTCTCTGGCTCCTGATCAGGCAGCTTAACGGCCATGATCCCAGAAACTCAGAAACAAATCTCGGAACCCAGTGGCTTTTGGCAGAAATCCCTCCAGATTTAAGTGTTAAAATTTTAGAATTTAAAAATTGCACGGCCACTACTGCAGCCATGCAAAAATCATATGTTATTCATAACCAGCAATAGAAAACAAATTGTCTACTGTTGCCTTTTCAGCAGATCTGAGTGTTGGGGTAAAATTCCAAATAATAATGGTGGGTCTGTTGTCAAAATATTGAATGTAATCAAAATAGAGAGAGAGAGTAATGTGGAAATCATCTACCCCACAGGTAGGGGGAGGGAGTGGGATGGGGGTATAGTGGGGTTTTGGTGGTGGAGAATGGGCACTGGTGAAATTATGGGTGTTTCATTGTATGACCGAGACTTAAACCCAAAAGATTTGTAACCGCTCTCACGGTGATTCAATAAATAAAATTATAAGAAATGAAAAAAAAGTAAGGTGGAGTTCATGGCCAATTCAATAGTGGCTGAATAAATAGCAGTACTCCTACATAAAATAAATAAATAAAGGCTCCTTTCAAACTGTTTTACTTAGAAGCTGAACCAGAAGACATTCCCACCAATCTTAAATAGGGTTCATTTTCAACATGTCCTTTCCAAAAGTGGTTCTTTGCAATACATATTTATGTGTGTATATGTATATGTATATACATTCATATATATGCATTTGTATGTATATACATACTATATATATTATTGTATTCACCATCAAAAGAGAAATTTTATCTAGGAAAATTGTAGATAAATTTGCTTTACAAACACTTCATGTGGAAGCTTGGTGGACATCATTGTTTAATACGAATTATTGTGCTCTGGTCTTCAGAGACATACTATGTTGTGGTCCCCAGGCAGGTCCCATAAATCTAATGGAAAATTATGATTAGTGTCTCATGATTATACATTTTTTGTCCCTCTTTTATCCATGAAGTTACTCTTTATACTACATTGTTCTATTTTACTTGGCAGGTGAGGGTAGGACAGGGTAAGGAGAGAAGAACATTCTATAAATTTCTGCTAGATCAGAATCATGCTTGATGAAAGCAATTTTTTAAGTCCAGGGGAATTAAAAAATTGTTTTTATTAGATGTACTGTGACTTACAAGTTTGTTCATTGCACAGTTGTTTGAAGCATTTGGTGTTCCAATACCACCCATGTAAACTTCCCTTCACCAAAGTCCCCATTTTCCCTCCCATCCTGAACCTTCTCCCTTATGAACATAAAAAATCTACTCTATACTACTTGTTCCAACAAAACTTTTAGAAATTGCAAATAGAATGATCAGAAAATAAATCACTAAGAGCCAATTTGTGATTACTATAAGATTTTAACCTATTAAATAATAAGAATAGGGTCTGGAACAATAGTAGCCAGTGGGGCATTTGCCCTGCACCAGAAGAGCCCACTTTGTTCTCCAGCATCTCATATGGTCCCCCAAGGACTACCAGGGGTAATCCCTGAGTGCAGAGCCAAGAGTAACCCTTGAAGTCACCAGTTGTGAAACAAAAAGCACTGTAGCACTGTCCTCACATTTTTCATTGATTTGCTGGAGCGGGCACCAGTAACGTCTCCATTTTGAGACTTGTTACTGTTTTTGGCATATTGAATATGCCACGGGTAGCTTGCCAGGCTCTGCTGTGCGATCGGGATACTCTCAGTAGCTTGCTAGGCTCTCCGAGAGGGGCGAAGGAATCAAACCCAGTCAGTCATATGCAAGGCAAATGCCCTACCCGCTATGCTATTGCTTCGGCCCATAAAAAAAGAAAAAAAAATCCATAATGAAAACTTATCATTTTATTTATTTTTAAATTTTATTTATTTATTTATTATGTAGGAGTACTGCTATTTATTCAGGCACTGATTAGCTGATTGAATTGGGCATGAACTTCACCTTACTTTTATTTTCATTTTTTATAATTTTATTTATTTAATCACCGTGAGAGCAGTTACAAAGCTTTCGGGTTTAAGTCTTGGTCATACAGTGAAACACCCATACCTTCACCAGTGCCATTCTCCACCACCAAAAACCCCAGTATGCCCCCATCCCACACCCTCCCCCTACCTGTGGGGCAGATGATTTCCACATTACTCTCTTTCTACTTTGATTACAGTCAATATTTTGACACCAGACCCACCATCATTATTTGGGATTTTACCCCAACACTCAGATCTGCTGAAAAGGTAACAGTAGACAATTTATTTTCTATTGCTATTTATGAATAACATATGATGTTGCATGGCTCCATTAGAGGCCATGCAATTTTTAAATTTCAAAATTTTAACACTTAAATCTGGAGGGATTTCTGCCAAAACCTTCTGGGCTCCGAGATTTGTTCCTCAGTCTCTGGGATCATGGCCATTAAGCAGTTTGATCATGAGCCAGAAAGGCCGTTCATGAGCACCAACACGGGGTCTAATTGAGCTGGAGGAAAGGGCCGGCTCCACCCCCATCCTGTGAGGCCCTGTGTGTCTCATCACTGCAGGCCCAAACCTGACTGCCCAATGGCCTCTGGCGGATGGTGGCTACTGAGCCGCCAAAGGAGAGCAGGTGGAGGGACAGCACCCTTTCCCCCATGGGGTGGCCCAGCAACAGTAACCTACCGTGGGGTCCGGACGCATTTCTGCCAAAAGCCGCTGGGTTTCAAGATTTGTTTCTGAGTCTCTTGGATCATTGTTGTTAAGCAGCTTGATCAGGAGCCAGAGAGATCAGGAGCCATTCGTGGGCGACAACTCGGGGTCCACCCCCATCCCGTGAGGCCCCACATGTCTCGTCACTGAGGGCCAAAACCTACTGTCCAATTGTCTCTGGAGAATGGCAGTCACCAAGCCACCTAGGGGGAGCAGGTGGAGGGAAAACAAATCTTTTTAAAACAGTATAATGAATTATTTATTCTCATTTAGATCTTCTGAATTGGTTACATAATATGAATGTTCTTTTTTTTTCTTTTTGGGTCACACCTAGCGATGCTCAGGGGTTATTCCTGCCTCTGCACTCAAAAATTATTCCTGTTGGTGCTTGGGGAACCATATGGGATCCCAGGGATCAAACCCAGGTCGGCCGCATGCAAGGCAAACGCCTTACCTGCTGTGCTATCACTCCAGCCCCAATATGAACATTCTTAACTCTGGAATCTAAAGCAGTTACATTAAATTTTATTTTGTATTTGGATCTTATTATGAAAATAATTATACCTTACTTGTCTTTAATAAAACTTTTCCAAAAATACAGTGCTAATATATTTTTGGAGTTCACATGATGTAGGTAAGATCTACTTTATAAAATATCTTCTACATTTTATATAAACACATGGTTGGCAAAGTTGTTTATGATGATTCTTTATAGGCATTCAATATTCTAACACCAATCTTGCCATCATTATCACCTTCCCTCCACAGTTGTCCCAATTTTCCCAATGACCCTCAACCCTGCCCCAATAACAGGCCCACAATAGTTTATTTTATATTTTCTTCTTACCAATAAATTGCTAACAGAATGATCATTATGTCAATCGTTGGATCTAACCATAGAGACATTAAGTTCTTGTATGAGGGGTTACTAAGATATTGTTACACAATAAGTATTCTGTGTTACTGTTTGATTAGTCAAGATGGGTTGCATTGTGTGTTAGATACCTTCTAATCTAGAGTGCTACTTCTGGATTATCTGTGTTGTAAAGTTTGGAGATGTTGCTCCAGGAAGTGAGAATTTTTAACAGGGTGCTACAGCTGGAGTTAAATTTTTTTTTTAAGTTTTTATAGTCACTATATTTTTTTCGTTTTTTATAACTTTATTTATTGAATCACCATGAGAACAATTACAAAGCTTTTGGGTTTAAGTCTCAGTCATACAATGAAACACCCATACCTTCACCAGTGCCCATTCTCCACCACCAAAAACCCCAGTATACCCCATCCCACACCCTCCTTCTTTCTACCTGTGGGCAGATGATTTCCACATTACTCTCTCTCTACTTTGATTACATTCAATATTTTGGCATCAGACCCACCATCATTATTTGGGATTTTACCCCAACACTCAGATCTGCTGAAAAGGCAACAGTAGACAATTAGCTTTCTATTGCGGGTTATGAATAACACATGATGTTGCGTGGCTGCAGTAGTGGCCGCAATATTTTTAAATTTCGAAATTTTAACACTTAGTCTGGAAGGATTTCTGCCAAAACCTGCTTGGTTTCGAATTTGTTCCTGAGTCTCTGGGATCATGGTCATTAAACAGCTTGATCAGGAGCCAGAAAGGCCGTTCATGGGTGGCTACTCGGGGTCTCATTGGGAAAGAGAGGAAAGGGCCAGCTCCACCCCCATCCTGTGAGGCCCCACGTGTCTTGTCACTGCTGGCCCAAACCTGACTGCCCAATTGCCTCTGGAGGATGGCAGCCACTGAACCACCTAGGGGGAGCAGGTGGAGGGACAACACCCTTTCCCACCTTGGGTGGCCCGGTGACTGTAACCTACTGCGGGGACCGGATGCATTTCTGCCAAAAGCCACTGGGTTCCAAGATTTGTTTCTGAGTCTCTGGGATCATGGCTGTTAAGCAGCTTGATCAGGAGCCAGAGAGGCCGTTAGTGGGCCATGACTGGGGTCTCATTGGGGTGGGAAGGAAAGTGCTGGCTCTACCCCCATCCCATGAGGCCCCACGTGTCTCGTCACTGTGGAACCAAACCTGACTGTCCAATGGCCTCTGGAGGATGGCAGCCTGGAGTTAAATTTTTAAATGGGGAGTGGCTTTGGGATATGGACATCACTTGGCAGGGGGGTTCTGAAAGTATAAGGAGGTGGGTAGGGGAACTCCCTCCAGAATCCTTAAAGCTGAAATATTTTAGTCACAAAGACCTGTATACCCATAGTCTCAGCAGGTTACTTAAATGGGCGAGGCTCTGTCCAGAGACAGAAGAGTCTGGTTAGAGGCATGGTGGTGATTTTGTAGTGTGGGAGCAAGAGGCTGCCGTGCTCTGTTTGGGTGGGTCCTGGGCTGGTCAGTCCTCAGATTTGTTTTAAACAGGGGGAAATGTTCAATACTAACAATTTGTAGTTCTTGGGGTTATTCATGCTATACTTTTGACTTTAAACTACTTATGATTTATTAAAATACTGAATCCTTTGAATAATTACTTTCTTTTTTAAAAAGAAGTCTGTATTTTTCTCTGTAGAGTTTGAAATGGGCATGGTTCCCTCAAGTCTTAGAACAACATAAATAGGAACTTTTATTGTTTTTGAGGATTTCAAGTGATTTAGAGATGCCCAAGTGAACAGATTACAATCATATGTGTTTAATATGAGCAACAGATAGTTTGCTCCACTAAGATCTCTGCCAATTATTTAATAGTCTGATTCCAGTTATAGACCCTGATGTAAATCTGTGCTTAACCAAACTATTAAAAATGTCCAGACTTAAATCACAGAACTATGACAGTCTCTTTTTTCTGTTTTTTATTTTTTTAATTTTTTTAAAAAATTTATGTTGTAAAGTAGTTCACAATATTTGATTACATTTAATATTCAAACACCAATCCCACCACCATTTCACCTTCCCACCACTATATTTGGGATGTTTCCACCCCAAGCCCCAAACCCCGTTCCAAAGCACAACCAAAATAATATATTTTTTATTGTTTGTTATGGAAGACTGCTACAAATGCTACAAAAAGTCTCCAAAGAGAAAATAGCGTGAATATCGTTGTATTTTGGCAGGGGCCATTAAGACCTTCTTTAGGATATCATGAACATATTGTTAAAGGTTGAGTGATGTGAACTTTAGTATATATATCTGAAAAAAATATGCATACCTATGTATATTTCCCTCTATGATTGGTTGCCTACTATTTGAACCCAATCAAATGTGGTATGGTACTCTTGGAGAATATGTAGGTAGTGTCTTATGATGTGTCCAGGAAAAGATTCACTCATGAATGAGGCTTGGCCTTCGAGTTTGGGGAGTGGCCTTGAGCATGTGGCCATTGGGTTGTGGATTTTTAAGCCTGCCAGGGCTGGGTTCCTTCAGGCGGGGAGGGTTCCCACCTGCTCCCCTCTGGGGTGCCCCAATTGAAACAGCCTGGGGCTGGGTCCAGTGTCATGGCTAGAGTGGGCGACCATGACAGTTTCTAATCTTGTTCCATTTCCTGTTCTTTAAATGATCTACTCAAAATAATCATGTGACATGGGGAGAATCCTTTCGTTGCCCATCTAGACATATTCATTACAGAGTCTACAACAGTGAGTTAATTTCCATCATTTCTATATTTGAGTGTTTGTGCCATCACCTAGGACTAAGAATTATTGCTGTCATAATAATGCTACCTCTCACATGACCTTTTTCACTGGAGTATATATGATCAATTTGTCCTTCTGTCAGTTGAGCATCCTAGTTAAGCCTTAATTGGTTATGAGTATTTGTAGAAGTTTCTAAACTGTTTCGAGCAATTGGCCCTTTTCAGAAAAAATAATTACTCAATGTCCCCCTGGTAATCAACCTTTATCAAGCTGGCAAACAGAAAGTGTCACCCACCCACCACCCCTGCCATTGTAGCCTGAGCTACCACTATGCCTATTCCTGTGATTTTTTAATGAGCCCAGGGAATGGGATGGGATCACCCATTGTGCAAGATGGAACATTAATAAAGATGATGAATAGTTAGTGGATTCTCAGGATTCAGATCCAATTGGGTATTTTCTCTGTTTCATATGTCTCCTTTCACAATTCAGCAAAAGAGAGGAATTTTAGGAGTAAGATAGGTAGTTGGACAACACCGCTAAATAAGAAATACATTTCTCAGAAAATATGGAATTTTGAATTTAAATTTTCTTACTTTATTTTGATTTTAGGTCCATAAAGAGAAACTTAATGAAGGTTTTAGCAAAAGGGCTGAAGCTATGAATGCAGAAATTAATCAGTTGAAAAAGATGATTAAAGCCACTGATGATATTTCCTGGATTCCTAAATTTCTTTGAAGCATTGCTGGTAACTTGTTGATAACAAGAGTTGTAAAACGTTTTCTAAAGGAGTTGCAGCAATAGCACAGTGAGTAGGTCATTTGCCTTGCATGTGGCCGAACCAGATTCAATCCCCAGCATCCCATATGGTTCCCCTGAGCACTGCCAGGAGTAATTCCTGAGTGCAGAGTCAGGAGTAACCCCTGTGTATCACTGGGTATGACCCAAGAAGCAAAAAAAAAAGTTTTCTAAAAGATATGAAGTTACTATTACTAAAAAAGTAGTTTTCCTTTACAGAAAATTGCAGCATAAAGTAAACGCTCTGGCCTCTCTTGATACATATGATATTTATTTTCATTCAGCAAAGTTTTAAACATAGTGTGTGATAGATTATACTGATACCCATTGCTTATTAGATCAAATAAATTAATTTTCAATTTGATATAAATACTTTTGGAAATATGGGCAAAATCATATGTATATCAATATATCACACACATATGTAAACAAGAAGGCCATGTGGTATTATTGTTAATGACTAACTATTGGAAACAATTTCAATGTCTACTTATATGAACTGGTAAATTGTAGATATTCCGGCAAACTGTGAGGCCACAAATAAGCAAGTATACTTGTTTGAATATATAACAATATAAACACTAATAAAATAAATGTGAGTCATTATTTTTGTATGTTGTGTTCATTGTTAAAATGTATAAGCATATCTTTGAATATAGGGAATATTTCTAGAAAGATTCATCAGAACCTAGCATTATGGTTTATGTTGAAGATAAAGGAGACATCAGCATGAAAGATTCACATGCTTTTTACTACATATTTCAACTTTGGAATTTTATGTAAAAACTTTAGACAATTTATAACTGTAAAGAGGTTAAAATTTTTTTTTAATAATTTATTTCTTTATTGAATCACTGTGGGAAAAGTTACAGAGCTTTCGGGTTTAGGTCTCAGTCATGTAAGTATCAAACACATTTCCCTTTACCAATACTTATTTTTAACCGTGAACCCCAATAGAACCCCACCTCCCACCCCTCCCAATTCCTGTGTGGCAGATGAGTTCTAGTTAATACTCTATCTACTTTGACTAGATTCATTGTTTCGATAGAAGATGCACAATTATTGTTTAGAGTTTATGACCCCCCCCCCAAATCAGATATGCTGGAACAGCGTTGTGAAATGATTTGCTTTCTACAGCTTGGTTTAAGAATAAAATGATGTCTTGCGGCCGCTATGGTTTTGGATTTCTGCTGTTTTACTTATTAACCCTGGAAGTATTTCTATTAAAAGTTAGATAGTTAAGAGATTGGTTTCTGCGCTCTGGAGTCGTGGCCGTGCCGGAGAGCCGCTCGTGGGGGGCAGCTGGTGACCTTGGTTGGGCGTGAAGGACGGCCCAGAACGCCCCCCTTCCCATGAGGCCCCTGCCGGCCCCCGCCCCCGGCTCAAACCTGTGTCCTCAAGGCTCCCGTGCGGCCGCCATCTTTCTTTGCAGAGAGCAAGAGGTTAAAATTTTGTAAAAGAGCAAAGTAGGACCAGAGTTATAGTACAATGAATAGGGCACTTGTCTAGCATGCAGCCATTTGGAGTTTGATGCCTGGCACCACATATGGGGTGCTGAGCTAGCCAGGTGTGCGCCCTGAGCACAAAGCCAAGAGTTATTGCTGAGCACTATGAGGTGTGTCCCCAAACCAGTATATAAAAACAAACAAAAAAAAAGAGCGACCTACATGATACTAATACTTGCATGGTACTAATACTTGTGCTAAGAAAAGAAAGAAACATTGGCTATTAGGAAATGAGTATGTTCATTGTTTCTACAAATGATAACAGAGTGGGGTTAAATATTGAGCAGAGTGTGGAAATAATTATACAGAGATGGGAAAGATAGCTCTAAGACCTGGACATATTTTGCATGCTGGTGATCAGGGTTTGATTAATGGTATTTTGAGTACTTCTATATATTTGAAGAGAGCAATCCCAAAGCTTAGAACAGGTAAAAGTTCCCAAGTATTGCCCAAGTGTGGCCCAAAGCAAACTATTGGAATTCTTTTAAATATGTAAACAAAATAAATTTCATATGGATCAAAATGAAATATGAAACGTTTAACTATAAACTTTTTTAGTATATGAGAGAATGCAGGTAATTGTACTAGGGAAGACACTTTTAAGTGTAACATGAAACACAATGATAATTTTTAGTTAAACATTGACAGCAGAGTGAGGGGCCGGAGTAATAGCACAGCGGGTAGGGTGTTTACCTTGCACATGGCTGACCAGGGTTCGATCCCGGCATCCCATATGGTCCCCCGAACACCGCCAGGAGCAATTCCTGAGTGCAGAGCCAGGAGTGACCCCTGAGCATCGCTGGGTGTGACCCAAAAGTAAAAAGAAAAAATCAGAGTGAAAATACAAATGGCAACGTGATTATTTTCTGACACCTGGCTTTTGGTTTAGTTTTTACTTTCTTTTTATAGCTCTTTAGGAATAGAGTAAGGTAGATTCTTCTCTAGTAGACCATGTTTTCTATAAATTTCTTTATAGTTACACTTTTGTTGTACCCCAGTGGTGTTAACAGATTATGGATTCATTTTAATTTCCATTTTTTTCAAAACAAAAGCAAGAGAATAATAAAATTTGGAGTGAAAATAAAGGTCAAAAAAAGAGACAATTCTTGTGTATTCTTATTTAATTTTTATATGTTAAGGGTTACTCTGTATACAACTATAATCATTGAAGCACTAAGTATAATATCCAAGATCTGTAAACAATCCATAAGCCGAATAACAGATGAGTACAAAAGCTGTTATTATGATGCAGGAAAAGAAAATTAGTCCATGAATGTTCTGGTTGGGCTGGAGCGATAGCACAGCGGGTAGAGCTTTTGACTTGTATGCAGCTGATCCAGATTCAATTACTCCGTTCCTCTTTTAGAGCCTAACAAGCTACTGTAAGTATGCCGCCTGCAAGGCAGAGCCTGGCAAGCTCCCCGTGGTATATTTGATATGCCAAAAACAGTAACAACAAGTCTCACAATGGAGATGTTACTTGTACCCACTTGAGCAAATCTATGAACAATGGGAGGACAGTGCTACAGACAGTGTTACAATGTTCTGGTTATAAGACTTATGAATCTAAAAATATGACTACTATGTGGAAGAAGAAGAAAACTTAATTTTTTTTCAGAAGTTAAGAGCTATCTGGAGGAAAATTTAACAGAGAGACTTCTAGTTAGCTATTTTTCCTAACCTCCCACCCACATTTGTGTGACCTCCAAGTAACATGTAATTGGAACTGCTCCCTATCTTCAATAAAGAAAAAACATACGTTAAAGTTATAAATAAAATAACAAAATCAGTTGTGGTATATAAAAGAATGGAATACTACACAGTAAAGATGAAATGTTGCTTCTTGATACGTGGGTGGAGCTCGAGGGAAATGTATTAAGGAAAGTAAGTCAGAGGGAGAAGCACAAGTAATGGAAGATTTCTTTTTAATTTTTTTTATTTTACAAAGTAGAGGGCTGGAGTAATAGAACAACAGGTAGGATGTTTGCCTTGCATGTGGCCAACCCTGCCGACCCAAGTTTGATTCCTCCACCCCTCTTGGAGAGCCTGGCAAGCTACCGAGAGTATCTTGACCGCATGGCAAAGCCTGGCAAGCTCCCCACATGACATATTCAATATGCCAAACACAGTAACAACAAGTTTCACAAAGGAGACATTACTGGGCCCACTAGAGGAAATTGTTGAACAACAGGAGGACAGTGCTACAGTGCTATAAAGTAGTTCACAGTATTTGATTGCATTTAATAATCAAACACCAATCTCACCACAATTACCCCCTCCTACCACCATATTTCAGATGTTTCCATCCCTTACCCCAAAACATGCCCCAAAGCAGAACTGAAATAATATATTTTGCATTGTTTGTTATGAGGAAGGATGATTTCTATCATTTTTTGTACCTTATGAAGCTTAGCAAAAGAATGGAAAGTGGCTTGCTGCACTCAGCATTGAATAATCCCGGCGGGTGGGCACCACAACACCTAAGAATGCTCTGGACCCCAAACCAAGCCAATATCACCAGGGTGCCCCAGATGGAGCAGGTGCAGTCTCCCTGCCTTCTCCAGATGGAATCCCAGAGACCATGAGCTTCAACAAGCATGGCTCCGGTATGTGGGTCCTAGGACTATTCCTCCAAACTGCTTGGGAACACTGGACCTCGGCAGTTCCATCCCTGCTCCCAGTCTGCCCCTGATTCCAGAAGTCACACCCTTAACCCACCCATGGCGCCATCTTGCCACACTCAGCAGTGAAGAATCCCGTTGGGCACTAAAACACCAGAGAATTCTCTGGACCCCAAACTGAGCTGATATCATCAAGGTGCCCCAGATGGAGCAGGTGCAGTCTCCCCGCCTTCTCCAGATGGAATCCCGGCAACCATGAGCTTCTACAATCATGACTCCAGTATGTGGGTCCCAGGACTATTCCTCTGAACTGTGTGGTCACTTATGCAGTCGCATGACCTTTCCTGATATACAAAGTGAGCAATGGAAAATAGATGATCTGACATCTGCCCCTAGAAGGCAGACTTGAATGGTGGTGGGAATATTCAAGCAAAATAGAATGCCCAAAACTATAGAAAGAATATCTGAGCAATTGTCTGCTATTGAGGCAGGGTAAGGACTGAGATGGAAATAGAGGGGGTAATGGGAATATTGGTGGTGCAAAGTTTGCACTGGTGGAGGGATGGGTGATTGATCATTGTATAGCTGTATGTCAAACATGAATGCTTTGTAACTATATCTCATTGTGACCCATGCTTCTAGACTGTGAATTAAGTTACGGCCCCATGCCGCTCAAGGGGGAAAAGGACGTTGTCCCTTCCTCTTTCTTTTCCTCAGTGGCATGGTGACTGCCATCTCTCAGAGCCTATTGGACTGGGAGATACCAGTCTGCAGTGATGAGACACACAGAGCCTCACAGGATGAGGGCTGGAACCATCCTTCTCCCTGCTCCAACAAGAACCTGAGTTGCCACCTGCAAACGGCTCCTCCAGCTTCTGAATTGCCATAATCCCAGAGGCACACAAACCAATCCTGGAACCCAGAGGCTTCTGGCAGAAATTCCTCTGGACTTAATTACTAAAATATCATATATCCAAAATCCATCATATGCTCTTCATTATCAGCAATAGAAAACAAATTATCTAGTGATGACTTCTTGACAGTTCTGAATCTTGGGGAAAAATTCCAAATAATAATGGTAGGTATTCTGTTGAAATTATTTAATGTAATTAAATTAATTAAATTAAATTAAATTAAATTAAGAGGGGGAGTGAAGTGGAAATCATCTGCCACACTGGAAGGGGGAGGGGTAGGATGGAGGGTATACTGGGGTTCTTGGTGGTGGAAAATGTGCACTGGGGAAGGGATTGGTGTTTCATCATTGTATGACCGAGACATAAACCTGAAAGCTTTGTAACTGTTCTTACGGTGATACAATAAAATAAATAAATTTTTTTAAAAAAACTACAAAAAAAAAGAGAATGAAAAGCATTCGATGGAAACAATACTTGGGATTCTTTTACTTCCCCAAAATGTTTTTTTAAAATATACTTTTTCAAGTAACCTAAGATATGTGGTTAGGTTATTTTGAGGAGGCTCTCATTTACTAAGGAAGTATATTTGCATTAGAACAGCTTTTTTTCTGTCCATTATGCTCTGGTAATTCACATTTCCAAGATTTTTTAAATTGCTTCTTGACTAAATTGTCATTTAATAGGCATAAAAGTGATCTTACTATAATTTGGATTTATATCGTTGAAATGATCACTTGTTTAGTCATGTCTCCCTGTTACTATTGGTCATTTCTAGGTATTATTTGAGGAAGATAAGACAGTCTTGTCCAAGGTTGTTACTTTGATATTGTTAATGCTTTGGGAGCATTTAAGTGTGCAAAAAGGCAATATCTAGCTGAGTATTAGATCCAAGCTCACAAGAGTAGGGATAAGACTTCATATTACTTGAAACTTCAAAGGAATATGGCATAAGAGAAAGAAACTGACAACTCTAAGACATTATGACTGAATGAATGGGTATACAATAAAAGTAGTTATTTTAAAGAAAAGATTCATTCCAGTAAACTAGAAAAGCAACTAAATTATTTCAGCAATATAATTAACAGGCAGAAGGACAAAGTTCAAGCTACAATTAGAAACCTAATATGGAATTAGGAAGGGAGAAGCACAAAAGATGCATCAAGCATAGTCTAGAACATACTAGTTGTATACAAAATATAAAAGACTTGGTAGATAAATTAATCAGTGAGCTTAAAGTGGACTCTAGAAAAGATTTACAAGGAAGAGGATGAGAAATCATATGTAAAACAGAGAAGAGACATTAAGAGAGCTATTAAACTACATTGAACAGGCAATAAAAGTAAAATAGATGCCCTAAAATGTGCAAAGTGGAGGATCAGACTGAAGTTTATTCAAAGATAAGCAGAGATCTTATTGGGAGAAACAATAGCAGAGAAGATGTCCAAAGTAGAGAGGCTGAAGAAGAGTACCTTTGTGAGGCTAACCAGAGTACCAGATAATCTAAATGGAAAGAGACCAACAGAAGACACATTATAGTAGAACTGTCAAATGCCAAAGAACGATGAAGAATATAAAGGTGATAAAGCCCGCGAATCAGGCTGTCTTCACCAGGGCCCCTTGGAGGTGGGCGGGTTGAGTTTCTCTCCCTGCCCTGAGCAGAACCCTGGCAGCTGAAGACCTCTCTGGAACCAGCTACAGCCAAAACCTGCTCAGTTAGGACTGGGCCTCCTCCACCCACATCACCCATCTTCCAGTAGGTAGGCAGTCACACCCACAAACTGCCTCCGGGCCGTGTAATCCCTCAAGGGTCAAGATCCAGAGACTATAAAATAGAGCTCCTGGAAGTGTGTGGCTGCATTCAAGGCCTCTCGACAGCTGATTGTCTAATTCTCCCACTTGGAGAACCTGGCAAGCTACCAAGAGTATCCTGACCGCATGGCAGAGCCTGGAAAGCTCCTGTGGAGTATTAGATATGCCAAAAACAGTAACAATGATTCCCCTGACCCTGAAAGAGCCTCCAATGTGGCACTGTTGGAAAAGACAAGTAAAGAGAGGCTGCTAAAATCTCAGGGCTAGGATGAATGGAGATGTTACCAAGCCCCCTTGAGCAAATCGATGATGAATGGGATGACAGTGATACAGTGAAGGGAGAAGAATATGAAGTATAGAAAGATTGTCTCATCAGACTACCAATTGTATTCATTTTTCACTTTTTTACATTTACCTTTTGAAAGTCATCTATTTGCATTCAGAACAACCTGATGAACTTATTAAACTTCACACCAACAAACAAAATACACACTCTGAATGTATTTCATAGCAGATCCATAATATAGTTCAGATTTGATTAAGTTTACTAAAGAAATCATTGTTTAGGGCCTGGAGAAATAGTGTAGACCCTTTTCCACGAAGGCATGTAGGTGGCCCATAACCAAATGAAAAAGTCTTCAGTACCACTTACTGTTAGTGAAATTCAAACCAAAGTACAGTGAGATATTACCTCACAATTGTGAGTGACCTATAGCCAAAAAAAGTGGAAAGCATAAGTTTTGGCAGATGTAGATAACAAGAAACTGAATTCGGTGGGTCCATGGTCTCTTATGTAAGGCAGAGAGGAGAGAGATGGTCATTTTTTTTTTTTTTTTTTTTTTTACAAAAATTTATTTCTCATATTCTAGTTACTTTGATTTTTTTTCCCCCTTTATTTTATTTTATTTTTTTTAAAGTTGTAGATTTACAATTTTTTGTGCTTTGGTTTCAATTATACAATGATCAGATACCCATCCCTCCACCAGTGCCCATTTTCCACCACCATGGATAATATCCCTCCCACCCCCATCCCCCCATCCCCCCGTCTCTGTGGCAGGGCAATCCCCTGTGTTCTCTCTCTCCTTTTGGGTGTTGTGGTCTGCAAAAGAGGCATTGAGTGGCAAACATGTTCAGTCCATAGTCTACTTTCGACATGCATCTCCCCTCCTGGGAGGATCCTCCAAACATCCTTTATTTGGTGCTCCCTTCTCTATCTGAATAGCCCTTTCCTCTAGGATACCCGGCTGGCCTCTAAGTTATGGAGTAATCCTCCTGGTGCTGATCTCAGCTATTCTTGGGTATTAATCTCATACTTTGTTACTTTATATCCCCCAGATGAATGCAATCTTTCTATGTCTATCCCTCTCTTTCTGACTCATTTCGCTTAGCATGATACTTTCCATATTGTACCACTTGTATGTAAATTTCATGACTTCATCTTTTCTAAGAGCTACATAGTACTCCATTGTGTAGATGTACCAAAGTTTCTTTAACCAGTCATCTGTTCTTGGGCATTCAGGTTTCTTCCAGTTTCTGGCTATTGTAAAGAGGGCTGCAATGAACAAACAAGTGCAGATGTCACTTCGACTATACATTTTTGCCTCTCTGGGATATATTCCCAGGAGTGGTATTGCTGGGTCAAATGGGAGCTCAATTTCTAATTTTTTGAGAATCGTCCATACTGTTTTCCAGAAGGGCTGAACCAGTGGACATTCCCACCAACAGTGAAGGAGTGTCCCTTTCTCGCCACATCCACGCCAGCATCGGTTGCTTTTGTTCTTTTGAATTTGGGCCAGTCTCTGAGGTGTGAGATGGTATCTCATTGTGGTTTTGATCTGCATCTCCCTGATGATTAATGATGTAGAGCATTTTCTCATGTGCTTTTTTGCCATTCGGATTTCTTCTTTGAGAAAGTTTCTGTTCATTTCATTGCCCCATTTTTGGATGGGGTTGGATGTTTTCTTCTTGTGGCGTTTAACCAGTATTTTGTATATCCTGGATATCAACCCCTTGTCAGATGTGTATTCGGTGAATATCCTTTCCCATTCTGTAGACTGTCTTTGTATTTTGGTCACTGTTTCTTTGGAGGTGCAGAAGCTTCTTAGTTTAAGATAGTCCCATTTATCTATCTCTGTTTTCACTTGCTCGGCCAGTGGCGTGGCATCTTTGAAGATACCATTAGCTTCAATGTCATGGAGGGTTTTGCCAACTTTATCTTCAATGTACCTTATGGTTTCTGGTCTGATGTTGAGGTCTTTAATCCATTTTGATCTTACTTTTGTACATGGTGTTAGGCAGAGTTCTGAGCCTATTTTTTTGCATGTAGCCGTCCAGTGATGCCAACACAATTTATTAAAGAGGCTTTCCTTACTCCACTTCACATTACTTGCACCTTTATCAAAGATTAGATGAGCATATGATTGAGGAGAGATGTCAGTGTATTCAACCCTGTTCCATTGGTCTGCAGTTCTGCCTTTGTTCTAGTAGAGAGATGGTCATTTTTATCCCAGTCCACTTCTGCCACCAACGACCAACTGGAACGCTAGAACTTGTAAAGTCTGTGATGAGCCCCTGCACAGAATCAGTCCTAGGCCTTACCAGGGTTACTAGGTTCTTGTCCCTCCTTACAGAAAAGAACCTCAGGAGTAGATGAGCAGTGAAGTACAACAATTGTTATTTGGAGAGCTTTAAGAATGGGAAGAACTTTCAGAAAGGGAAGAGAGAACAAAAAGAGAGAATATGGGCTTTCCCTCAGGCAGGAAGAATCTACATACACCCCGGCATTGGATAGGAAAGTATGGAAGTACAGATCTCAAGAGGGGAGATGATGGTGCCACATATGCTTGGCCAAGTGGGCACAAGTAGCATATAGGCTTGGGCAGCATGTGCATGTGCTTCCTTTGTTCAAGGTGGCTTTTATAGGGTTTCTCAAGCTTCCCCGTGTGAGGCTTCGAGCTAGGTGAGGGTCCTTTGCTAGAGTGGTTGCCAAGGGGGTTGTGTTGGGAGTGGAAGACGGCCTTCTTGGGAATATTTTTCGTGGCCTTTTGTTCCTGATTGAGCTTCTTCCAGAGGCGGTTCCAATTTTCTCTGTGTCTGTTGCTGGTGCCAGGTGAGGGTCTTATACAGCCTTGGTTCCTATGTTTGCAGCTTTGGTCCTATTGGTTTATTACTTCCTAGGAATTCCATTGTCTTTGTTTCTCATATATGAGAAATATCATCCAGAATTTCTTTCCCTCTTTCTGAAGTATTATGCATAGTCTGTGTAAGTTCCCTCCATGTTGCTGTGATGTTTATTGATTTCTCGTGACTGAGTAATATACCATGGTGTAGAGAGACCACATCTGTTTTATCCACTTATCTGTTGCTGGAATATTGAGTTTTGCACAGCTATTGGCTATTGCATGTAACAGTGCAATGAAAATATGTCCTTTTCAATTAGTGCTTTTATATGATTTGGCAAGAAATGTAAGATTAAATAGTAAATCTACTTTTTGCTTTTGCAGTTTGAGAAAACTCTGCATTGATGTCCAAAGAGAATGAAAAGAATGCCTTGGTTGTTAATTAAAGAATATAAGCTATATATTTAAAAATTTTCATAAATATAGATAAAGAAATTATATATTTACATTGCTATGTGGATAAAATAAAAGGAGACACAAAGTGGTAGAAGGGTTGAGGACAGCTGGGTGGTGTTGAGGAGGTGTAACTTTGTACATCAGAAACATAAATACTAACGCTGTTGTAGCCTTGTTGCCAAAGCTACTATGAAAATACAGAAATAAGACATCATTTCATATTTCTGCAAGTATATAAAATGCTCAGATATCATGCTAGCCTCGGAGGCCAATAAAATTACTGAATCATTTATTCTAAACAAGTTTCCCTCTCTGGATAACTCAACGTGAATAGCTTAACTGCACTGTGGAGTCCAAATATGTTAAAAAGCTTTGGATGGAATTAGTGCTAAGCAAGAACTTGTCTAACAAATGTTTGATTGCTTGCAAAGCTTGATACACAAAAGTTACATAGAAAATATTAATTCAAGGAATTTTTTCTTCTGCGGGATATATATACAAATGTGCATGCATATTTTTGTTGAAAATTCATAAAAGATACAAGAACTAAACAAAGAACCCTTTGATACTTTTAGTGTCCTAGAAAAACTGGTGATTTTAGAGTATTTATACTTACAGCATTTTATCACACAACAATCAAAAGTATTTTTAGCCATTCAAACTCTATAAGTGATAAATTAAATTTCTAAATTTATTTGCATGCAATAAAATAGTTTATCTGGAAGTATGTGTGGAGGCTTGAAGGAAAGAGCTTTTAAATTCATTTCATGGTCCCTTTAACATTCTCTTGTCCCTGGAGTATTTTTGGTGCCTGACCAAATCAAAAAAAATTTAGAAGAACAGTCAGCTGTTTTCCCAGAATGAGTTTAAATTTTTTGAAACCCCAATCTACTTTCACTTTCAAAACCACTTATGCAATTAGTAAAGAATTTTTTTCAAGCTATGTTTGTCCTGTTGTTTTTCTGTGCCAACCTGGGTGGAGCTCAGCGCTTACTCCTTGCTCTCTGCTCAGGGATGACTCCTGGTGGAACTAGGGGGACCATTTGTGGTGTAGGTGATTGGATCTGAGTCAGTAGATTGTAAACAAGCTCCTTAAGTTTCATGGATTGGGTCTAGCTGTCATTTGCTTACTTTATTTACTATCAGCACCCCATGATTCAACTGTGCCACAGCTATTTTGCTAATTATTCGGTAAAGACTTGGTGTTCAATTCAGCTTGGATCTATAGACAGTGATCTTAGGGTCATTTTCCTTATGCTTTCTATGCACATGATTTCACATTTCCTTTGGGTGTAAATTTAGGAGTTACAGTTCACCTTAAATGGATCAACTAGTTCTCTTGAATGTGCATTAACGCATCTCACACTTAGAATGTTTTCTGGGATAAAAACTTTTCAGGATTGGTATTTATCTGAATTATTTGTGTGAGTTAGAGATGGTTAACTTTAACATCTGGTGGCATTAATAGTGCCAGACTTAGAACATGATAACAAGTTTATGTTTGTTTGAAAATAATGTTTCCATGTTAATGAGCAGAATATAGTGTTGAATGAAGTTTCTTAAATGTAAAAAATTTTGGCTCATATGCACTGCATAAAAAGATAAGAGATTCTGTCGTTCTCTCTTTGATGGACCTCACTTAGCATGATATCTTCTAGTTCCATCCATTCACTGGCACATTTCATGATAGTTACCCAGAAGGAAAGGGATAGATGGAGGAAGATTTCTCTATATGTGGGAAATTAGAAACATAGTAAGGGAATAACAGATGGCCACAAGGCAACAGGAACTCAGAACTGGTCTACAGAACTGAGTTTACCAAGTAGGGCACCCTGAGAAAATGGTGGAAGGATCCAGACACTCCGGTGGAGGATGTGGTGTTAGAGTAATATATGAATGAAACCCCTGTCATTAACAGTATCATAAATTATGTTGCTGAAACAAACCCTAAAAACATCCATAGATCATATAATAAATATAAACATATAATAAAATTCACAAACATAAAAAAAGAGAAAGCAGACAAGACAGAGGACCAAAACTGGTTTCAAAAAAGGAACAGAAACTGCTGCTTCTGTTAAACTTTGCTGTTTACCAAACTAAATCTTAGCGAACATGGAGCTTCACATTAGAAATAAAATCTGGTACAAGATATACTGCTGCAGCTTAAAAATAAAAAAAAGAAAAAAGTACACCCACAAATTACTTTTACTTTCAGTTTTGTTCTACTCTTTTTTTCAGTGTAATGATCAACCCCAGTTTGCTTTAAACCCTGAAGGAGGAAAAGAGAAAAGGGAGAAGAAGCAAAGCACTGGACACGAGACCACAGAAAGTTCTTGTGCAGTGGAGCAGGTAAGACATTTTCTCTTACCTTGGACCTTAATTGGGCTTAAAATTAAACTCAAGGTTTAATTTCAGATTCAGCATTAGACCTAGGAAAGGAAGCAAGGCAGGAAGCTGATTGTTCAGCTAGTGGAGGCTGTGGCTGTGCTTAGTTCTGGGTAATCTCAGCTTCTACCTATGTACAAGGAACAGCTACAAAGTGACAGACAGGCACTTAGTGCTCAAATGGGGTCCACTGCTCTCTCATGGCTCCTCTGAGCACTTAGAGGAGTGGGAAGACCCTTAGCTGCTTTGCTTTATCAGTTCTTCTGAACTCATTGGGATGCGCATAGAACAAGACAAGGTTCATCCAGAGCATTGAAGGGCTCATGAGATATCTACATGGATAAAGAAAACATTCTATTAGTTGTTTAAGAAAGATTTAAGTGAGAATGGATAAATCTGTAGAAACAAGTTTAGCCCCTGTGTTGCTGATTTCTACTTGTTAAAAATAATTAGTTGGAGCTCACCAGATATGGCCCATGAGTGCAGAAATTGGAGTAAATCCTGAGTACAACTAGTATAGCCCCAAAGCAACAACAAAAACAAAAAACCCTAGTCAGAAAGCTCACTGCCCGTCTCCATCCCTCACCCCCATGACTCACTCTCTTATTTTCTGTTTTGCTTTAGTGTGGACTGGAGTCAGTTGAAACAAATTATTAAACATAGAAAATTTGAGTTGAATAATTCTTTGGGATGAGTCTCAGAACATCAAACTAAAAAGCTAGTTCTTTTTTGTGTGAGACTTTCATTTGAAATTCAGTGTATTTTATTGTATCCCTCTCATATGCTGTTCTTTAGGATTTATGTACAGTAGTACAAAGAGTTACTGAGGTAGCTCCCAAATAAGTCACAATATTGTTGTAAAGACTTTTCTGTTTTCTCTGAATACGAGAAAGGAATTAGAAACTGGGTTTCATCCTTCTTTACATGAAAACAATGGGGAGTGGTGTGAGCACCACAATCACTTGCTCCACCGAATTTTATTCTTTTTTGTATGTGATATTAAAATTGTACTTTTCTTGTTTGCTTCTGATATTTGAATGTCTTTGGAGTGCCATTCAAAGTTTGTCCTAGACATATTTTATTTGTTTTTTGTATTGGCTTAGGGAAAAAGGAGTTTAGAAATTCGTATTCTGACATATCCCCCATTGTCTAGTATTAAATCTAGACTCAATGACTTATTCACGAGTCATTTTATTTTTTTATTTATTTTTTATTTTAATTTTTAAAATTTTATTGAATCACCATGAGAAAGTTACAAGCTTTCATGTTTGGGTTACAATCACACAATGATTGCATACCCATCCCTCCACCAGTGCACAGTCCCCACCACCAATCTCCCAGTATACCCCCCTTCCCCACCCTCCTCCTGCCTCCATTGCAGACAATGTTCCCCATACTCTCTCTACTTTTGGGCATAATGGTTTGCAATACAGACACTGAGAGGTCATCGTGTTTGGTCCATTATCTACTTTTGGCATAAATCTCCCATCCTGACTGATTCCTCCAGTCATCATTTTCTTAGTGATCCCTTCTCTATTCCATCTGCCTTCTCCCCTCTGCTCATGAGGCAGGCTTCCAGCTATGGGGCAATCCTCCTGGCCTTTGTATCTACTGTCCTTCTCAAGTCATTTTAAGAAGAATGTTCATAATCATTCACATCCTGCAGGCCCTTATAAGTATCAGTGAGTCTAGTAATTTGTATATCTATCAAAGGATGCAGTAAGTTATAAGACTTCAATGTATAATAACTATTAATTGAATTTTACCAATAATATTGGAGAAAATTCATTGATTAAAATTAATTTTTTAAAATTAATTTTTATTAAAGTCACCGTGATTTACAAAGTAGTTCATCATACAGTCATTTTAGACATTTTGTGTTCCAACACCATTGGTGTGACCTTCCCTCCACCAATATCCCCAGTTTCCATGCTAATTCCAAAATTCCCCCTTAGGCACATAACAAATTTACTTTATATCGTTTACTGCTTATCCCAACAAAATTTTAAGAAATAGTGAACATAATGATCAGAAAATAAATGAGTAAAAGACAGTTTGTGATAACTATATGATTTAGACCTATGTAAATAAGAAAATTAACACCATTTAATGCAATATAATAAAATGCCTATTCTTATTTATATATATAAATTTTCAATTCTAGAATCTAAAATACATTACATTAAAGTTTATCTTATACTTGGATCTCATTGTGGTAATAATCATGCCTCACCTGTGATAATAAAACTTTTAAAGAAATTCTATATTAATATATTTTATAATTTACATGAAAGAGTCAAAACTATATATGCAAAAATTTCCCCAGAACTTTACATGAACACTGTGGTTATATAAACAAAGTAGTTCGTGACAGTTTGTTACAAGAATTCAATATTCCAGCATCAATTCCATTACAATTATGCCTGCCCTCCATCATTGTCTCCAATTTTTCCAACTGCCCCTTAAACTTGCCCTCATAGCAGGCCTTCAATACTTTATTTTATATTACTTGTTATCAATAATTTTGCTAACAGAATGATTCAAAAATTTTCCTTGGAAGAAAATTAGTGTAAATTGTTATATCTCACCATGGATCCATTAAATTCTTCTATGAGAGAATATTAAGAAATTACAGGTGAAGCTTTTTATATTTATGTTTTGTTAATCGAGATTGATTGTCTTCTATGGTACATCCCACTCAGTCTGGTGTGCTACTACTGCTTTATTAATGTTGTAGAGATTGAGATGTTGTGCAACCACATTCACTCCAGAAAGCCCAGAATTTTTAAGGGGTTTTTATATCTGGAGTAAAATGTATAACTGGATGGTGGCTTTGGGGTGTAAACATAACTACAGCATTACAAACACCATCAAATTGGGGAGGAATGATTTAAAATTCCTCTTACAATCTGTAAAGTTAAGTTTATATTTTATCTGAAAGAAATTCTGACCTAGTCGTAACGATGTGTCATTCGATAACAAAATACAGAGAATTCCATTTTACTCTTTGATCTACTGGAGGCTTTTCTTGTTTTACAGTTTTCATGGCATCTGGACCCAACATGATGACCCCCATTTGTCTGGTGGAAAACAAGAATGAAAAATTGTCAGTGAACCGGGAAGCTCTAGAGATTCTACAGAAGATTTCTCAGCCAGTGGTGGTGGTGGCCATTGTAGGGCCATATCGTACAGGCAAATCCTATCTGATGAACTGTCTTGCAGGAAAAAACCATGGTGAGTAGTATACTGAGTTATGAAATAATTGCTTCTTTTTCATATATATGTATATATACATACAAACATATATATGTATACTTTTACATTTTCATCCTTTGTCACATAAAAGAAGAAACTTGTTCCTCCCAATAAGAACATTTCAACTACAATTTTCAATGTTTAATTGAACATAATTTCTTACCCACTTTAGCTTTACTCTCAACAAGGAAAATGTCTCCTCAATTACTGAAATTTCAACCTCCACCTGCTCAGGCTCCAAGCTCTTCCAATTGTATGCATATGTATATATAAGCATAGCAATATACATACATATGCCTTCTCTTAAAACGTATTCTCCCTTTTTGTGAAATACTCCCACCAATACATATGTGATGTAAACTTCCTTTTCTCTTTTTTCATTCCAGATGCTCTCTTTAGTCTGTCTTTCATTGGCTTTAATACACACCATTCATTTAGTATACTCTTGTAATGGTTATCACCATCTTACATTTTGTCTGATCATTGATACATTTTGGCTTTAGTGTGAGTTCTTGTCTAGCATCATCCTCAAAGTTAAACTTTTCTCTTGGGAAAATAACTTGCATAATGATGTTCGTTTTTGAGTAAATCAAGAAAACACCATCCAGCATGCTGAGGTATTTATATAGAATTCTAAGCTAATGTTTTGGTGTTCTCTGGTTACATAGATGATTTGCTGTTACCATGTTTTACTTTTACCTCTCACCTTGTAGGTTTTCCTCTAGGCTCAACAGTGCAATCTAAAACCAAGGGTATCTGGATGTGGTGCCTTCCCCACCCCTTAAAACCCAATCAAGTTCTCATCCTACTGGACACTGAAGGCTTGGGAGATGTGGAAAAGGTATGGCAGAAAGTCACAGATATTTTCTTTTCATTTTTATTATTATCACTTCAGGATTCTTAATTTAATGCTGTGATCTATCTTTAGACTTCTGAAACTCAGCTATTATAAAAAATAAATTTTGGTTAAGTTGAATCTCTCTTCTAGGGAAGACAAGATAAGTTGTTATAGTAAGTTCAAAATTATTTTTCATTGAAAATGAATGAAATATTTATTAAATTTGGTCAGTGATAATAATTGGGCTGGAGCGACAGCACAGCAGGTAGGGTTTGCCTTGCAAGTGGCCAACATGGCCGACCCGAGTTTGATTCCTCTGCCCCTCTCGTAGGGCCCGGAAAGCTACCAAGAGTATCTCGCCTGCAGGGCAAAGCCTGGCAAGCTACCTGTGATGTATTCGATATGCCAAACACAGTAACAATTGTTACAGTGGAGACGTTACTGGGCCTGCTTGAGCAAATCGATGAACAACGGGAGGAAAGTGACAGTGACAGTGACAGTGATGAACATTGGAATTCTGGGCTTTGAATCTATCTATAGATAGATAGATAGTACGATAGATAGATACATACGTACAGAATAACCCAAATCAAATTCCTTTCCTGAAGCACAGTTTCTCTATCTTAGATGCATGTAATCAGAATTAATGAAATGTTAATGAAAAAGGGGGCAATTGGTAAGAGGAAGTTCTACTGGCTATTCAACCCTACTTTTGTCAATGTTGTGGTAACTTTCTGACCGAAATGTACTATTTGAGTTATCCTGAGATGAGAAAAGTTCTGATAACTCACTGATGGATGCCTTCATAGTTAAGAATAACAACTTCTGTGGGCTGACTCCCAGTAGCACTCTAACACCTGGAAGAAGAAGCACTTTATGTCTAAAAGGTGGTCATACAGACAGAGTTTCCACCATGGACAGAGAGCATAAGAGTGCTTGGAAGGAAGGAAAGAGTAGGTCAGACTACAGGTGGAGAAAGATTTCTTATTCACCTACTATTTATGAGATAAAATGTGAATTTTAGGGTGGGTGTTATGGGTTGTGCTTATGTTTCTTATGAACTCATGGGGAATTCTCAAAGATTTTTGAGTCCTATTTGGAAGTGTTGGTTTTATAAAATCATAGTTTGTATTACAATTGTTATAATGGACAGTTGTCAATTTAGCTTTTTATTCAAGATGAAATGATTCATTTGTATTCTTTTTAACTTTGAGACATAAAAATAGTATTTGAAACTTCATTTTTTTTACATTTCTGTACAAAATTTAGAAATTATATATATTAAAGTCATATATCAAACACTAACAGCGATTTTGACTGAATAATTTAGTTTCTTATAATTCTATTTCCTATATCAAGTGATAACTAGTAGAACAGATAACTAATGAATAGACTGTCCCCATTTTTAACCCCTCACAGCTTCTCACATAGAATCTTATAGACATAAATTTTACTTGTTTATTTGTCTAAGGCACTGTTCACATTATACATATAATAGATTTCTGGATTAAGTTATTATTTATACAAACAAATTTGATTTGAACAATTTAGGCTAGTTTTCAATATCCAACTTTCACTTCAGTACCTTTCCTCTGCTCAAATCAAATTTAATAACTTTTATTGTAAATTTCCCCATGTGTTAACATTTTTAATTTTGTTTCTGTTGATCTTTGTATCTGCTGCATCACCTTCATTTCTTTCCATCTACCACCTACTCATTCTTGAACACTCTGCTCAAGACTTTAAATAACTAGGGATGGAGTGATAGCACAATGGGTAGAATGTTTGCTTTGCATGCGGCCAGTCTCTGCCATGCCATATGGTCCACTGAGTAGTGCCATGAGTAATTCCTGAGTACAGAGACAGGAGTAACCCCTGAGCATTGCCAGTGTGACCCAGAAAGCACTGTAGCACTGTAGCTCTGTCATCCCATGGTTCATCAATTTGCTCGAGCAGGCACCAGTAACATCTCCGTTGTGAGATTTGTTGTTACTTTTTTTGGCATATCGAATACATCATGGGTAGCTTTCCAGGCTTTGCTATGAGGACATGATACTCTTGGTAGCTTGCCGGGCTCTCTGAGAGGGACAGAGGAATAGAACCTGGGTCGGTGCCATGCAAGGCAAATATCCTACCTGCTGTGTTATCACTCCAGCCCAAAAAGCAAAAAATAAAAATTAAAAAAAATTTAACCTCAGATATTCTTTTTCAAACTCTTAGAGATCTGCTTTATTTTATTTGTCTGTCTATTTGGTTCTCCGAAGCAATGCTCAGGAAAAGCAGGGGACCCTTTGAGTGATTATCAACTAATTGGTGTCCTTTATTTTTTTCATCCCCACCATCCCACCCTGCCTCTGTGGCAGGGTATTCCCTTTTGTTTCTCTCTCCTTTTGGGTGTTGTGGTATGCAAAAGAGGAATTGAGTGGCAATCATGGTCAGTCCATAGTCTACTTTCAACATGTATCTCCCCTCCTGGGAGGATCCTCCAAACACCCTTTATTTGGTGCTTCCTTCTCTATCTGAGCTGCCCTTTCCCCTAGAGTGTCCGGCTGGCCTCTAAGCCATGGAGTAATCCTCATGGTACTGATCTCGGCTATTCTTGGGTATTAATCTCCTATTTTGTTACTTTATGTCCCCCAGATGAATGCAATATTTTTCTGTCTATCCCTCTCTTTCTGACTCATTTCGCTTAGCATGATACTTTCCATGTTGTACCACTTGTATGTAAAATTCATGACTTCATCTTTTCTAACAGCTACATAGTACTCCATTGTGTAGATGTACCAAAGTTTCTTTAACCAGTCATCTGTTCTTGGGCATTCAGGTTTTTTCCACATTCTGGCTATTGTAAAGAGTGCTGCAATGAACAAACAAGTGTAGATGTCACTTCGACTATACATTTTTGCCTCTCTGGGATATATTCCCAGGAGTGGTATTGCTGGGTCAAATGGGAGCTCAATTTCTAATTTCTTGAGAATGGCCCATACTGTTTTCCAAAAGGGCTGAACCAGTTGGCATTCCCATTAACAGTGAAGGAGTGTCCCTTTCTCTCTACATCCGTGCCAGCAATGGTTGCTTTTGTTCTTTTGGATGTGGGCCAGTCTCTGAGGTGTGAGATGGTATCTCATTGTGGTTTTGATCTGCATCTCCCTGATTATTAATGATGTAGAGAATTTTCTCATGTGCTTTTTTGCCATTCAGATTTCTTCTTTGAGAAAGTTTCTGTTCATTTCATTGCCCCATTTTTTATGGGGTTGGATGTTTTCTTCTTGTGAAGTTCAACCAGTATTTTATATATCCTTGATATCAACTCCTTGTCAGATGTGTATTCGCGAATATCCTTTCCCATTCTGTAGACTGTCTTTGTATTTTGGTCACTGTTTCTTTGGAGGTGCAGAAGCTTCTTAGTTTAAGATAGTCCCATTTATCTATCTCTGTTTTCACTTGCTCGGCCAGTGGTGTGACATTTTTGAGGATACCATTAGCTTCAATGTCATGGAGGGTTTTGCCAACTTTGTCTTCAGTGTATGTTATGGTTTCTGGTCTGATGTTGAGGTCTTTAATCCATTTTGGTCTTACTTTTGTACATGGTGTTAGGTAGAGTTCTGAGCCCATTTTTTTGCATGTAGCCATACAGTTTTGCCAGCACCATTTGTTAAAGAGGCTTTCCTTAATCCACTTCACATTTCTTGCACCTTTATCAACGATTAGATGATCATATGATTGAGGGGAGATGTCAGTGTATTCAACCCTGTTCCATTGGTCTGCAGCTCTGCCTTTGTTCCAGTACCATGCTGTTTTAATTATTACTGCTTTGTAGTAGAGTTTGAAGTTCGGGAGGTTGATTCCTCCCATTTTCTTTTTCCCAAGAATTGCTTTAGCTATTCGTGGGGGCTTATTGTTCTATGAATCTCAGGAGTGTTTGCTCCATTTCTTTGAAGACTGTCATGGGTATCCTTATAGGGATTATATTGAATTTGTACAATGCTTTGGGAAGTATTGCCATTTTGACAATGTTAACTCTCCCGACCCATGAGCAGGGGATATCTTTCCTTTTTCTCATGTCCTCTTTTATTTCCTGAAGTAGCGTTTTGTAGTTTTCTTTGTACAGGTCCTTTACCTCCTATGCAAAGGATTGAGGGACTAATGAGATGGTGCTGTTCAAACTCTGTGATGTTGAGGACCACCCCGAATGTGCTTGAGTGCCTTCAGTTCAGCACTTGGCAGTTCCAGGAATCTTTAGAACTACACTGCGTTGTTGTTCTGACTAGTTGGGTCCGGGGATCCAGTAAGAGAGCCGGACATGGCAGTCCACCCAGCCTACCTATTACTCACAGGACAGGGAAGAAGGACAGGAGGATGATTATGCTGAGCTGTATGAAATAATAATACAAAGACAAAACAAAGATAACCAACAGCTTTGGGAGCCTCTACAGAGAGAAGACTCACTTTATTGCAATCAGGCTTAGGTTTATATACCTTAAGAGTAAAGGAATAACAATAGATGAACACCTTTTGGGGGAGACTCCCACACAATCCCAAAACCAGTATTCTGGATCTTCACTCTCCCTGGCTGCCTGGAAATTAGCTTGCTCAATGGTCCCAGAAGTTAGACAAAGCAGCTGGGTGTTGCAGCTGGCTGTCTGAGGAGGGAGGGAGGAGTCATTGATGGGAAATGAAGAGGGCCCTGTCAGGGAAGGGGCCACCTACAGCTCTTCCCTTGAATCAAGTCTCAGGGACTTATCCTTGGACCCCAGTTGTTCACCTAATCTTCCCTGAGAACCTCATACCAGGTAATACCAGGGGTAGAGCCAGACGCACAGTTCCAGAGATTAAGCCAAGGTCATATAAGGAAAGCCATGTAGTTTATCCCTGTAATCTCAGGTCAAGAATTGTTCTTATTGATGACATTTAAATTAATTTTTATAAAACTCTTAGATTATACCAGTTGTGCTCAAGGCTTGTTCATGGTTCTGCACTCAGGAATCACTCACGGAGGGTCTTGGGGGAGACCCTATGCCATGATGGGGATTAAACCCAGGTTGGCTGCATGGAAGGCAAGTGTCTCATCCATTGTGCTCTCTCTCCAGACTCCATTTTAATTTATTTTAAAGTTAGAGGTCCTGCAGCTTGTATCCATTCCTATGGGAAAATCATTATTGAAATTGTCATTTTTTTGTGGATATTTGTCTTATCAATATCTTATGGATTCTAGTAATTGCTTTGACATCGATTTCTTGAAAATGTTATTTTATCTTCACTATCTGGAGTCTAAAATCCCTGGGAAACATCACGTACTCTCCTGGAAAAAAAATATATGTATATATATACACACACACACATATATATGTTTAATATAAATTGAATATCTAGTTTTGCCTTCTTTGGTATATTTTACATACATGATGGTAACTAAATATGTGTACAATGAGGATGTTCTGAGACTCATTCTTAAATAACTAATTATACACCATATATATTCTTTTCTATATGTATATTATGATTTGTGCTTGTTTGTTATTTTGGTTTTAGGCAATGTGTATAGCATACTCCCTGCCTCTGTGCACAGGGATCACACCTAGCAGGCTTAGGAGACCATATGGAATGCAAAGGATCAAACCTGGGTCAACCATATATAAGAAAATTTCCCTACCTACTATACTGTTTCTCCGGCCCTATTACATTTCTATCCAATTGAAAAAAGAAAAATTTATGATGTTTAAAGTAGTTTATTTATGAAAGTATTAAAATGACAGGACATTTCTTATACTTATTGCGTTTGATACCTTCATTTATGTTTCTCTTCACACCTATTTATTTGCATGAAGAGTGGGTTAATTCAAGTATAAATAAATGAATGAATGGTTGATAATGTGATTCAGTTTCCAAAAAAGTAAGTTGCTACCCTTTTTTTCAAACTTCTATCCCAGAGTGACCCTAAGAACGACTCGTGGATCTTTTCCTTGGCTATACTTCTGTGCAGCAGCTTTGTCTACAATAGCATTGGCACAATCAATCACCAGGCCCTGGAGCAGCTGCAGTATCCTTCCAAAAACCAAACCCCCAAGTGTCCTTGTGTTGTTTGAATGGAGACAGAATCAGTTTGTCCTTCCTTGTCCCTGGGACAAGAAAGGTGGTAAGAGGGGACTCTGGCCAAAGGAACATTGATAATCTTTTTTTATTAGAAAAACGTGTGGGTTGTAGATGCAATTTTCTTTTCCTGAACTAAGTCCTAGTTATGTGACAGAGCTCACAGAATTCATTAAGACAAGGTCTTCTCCTTGCCCTGATGGAGTAAAAGATTCTGCAGAATTTGTGGGTTTCTTTCCAGACTTTATCTGGACTGTCCGTGATTTCACACTGGAGCTGAAAATAGATGGTCACCTTGTCACAGAAGATGAGTACCTGGAAAATGCCTTGAAACTGAGTAAAAGTAAGAGTTCATGGCTTGGGAATTGGATGGCTCAATAGAGTGTGGGAGCTACTTAACTCTGTCTTTTCTGGATTAGCGTTTATATTTGAGACTAGATTGAATTTTATGAAGAAACTCTAGGGACATGGACTAAGTTCATGGAAGAGAACAAAATAGATCATCTTGGGTTTAATTTCATGCATTTCATATGGTCCTCCAAACCCTATCAGGAGTGATTTCTGAGCACTGCCAAGTGTGGTTCAAACCAACCCCCAGGCCTTCCCCCAAAGGCAAAACAGATAAAATTATAAAGTTTAAGACAACTAAAAACTAGTGTTTTATACACTTTAAAATTTGATATTTTGCTAACAATGAGTACTAATGTTTCTAAAGACCTAACACTTTTTTACCTGCCTTTCTTGAGGAAGAACACTGACCAAAATATTGTCAGGCATTAAAATAAACCTCCAAGTCAAAAAAGTTTGTACACATATTTTTCTCAATGATAAAAATAAAATTTTAATGTTGACATGGAATCATTTTCAAAATAAGTTTATACTGTAAAAATATATGCAAGATATATATTTTTAATATTTCTGATAATATAGTATTCCTTATACTTTTTCTTTTTGGTTTTTGGGCCACACCCAGTGGTGCTCTCAGCTTACTCCTAGCTCTGCACTGATAGATCATTCCTATTGGGTTCAAGAATCCATGTGGGATGGCAGGTATCAAACCCAAGCAGAATGCATGCAAGGCTTGCACCCTACCTCCTGTACCATTGCCCATCCTTATATTTGCAGTGTCATGTGCTTCTTTTCACAAATATTGAGCAATGCTGTTCTTAACAGATAAGAAATATACTTAGGTTCTATTGAAATATTTAATGCAATGAATTTATTAATACATTTAAAGCCACATAAAACTAGAATAAAATAAGTAGCCCAATTATTAAATTAATAAATTCCTTTATTTAATGGGTTATATTTCATCAAGCCTTTATTTCAATTCTGATTTCTGTATATTGTTTTAACAGTTTTATTTATCCTTTTTCTCAAGACATTTATTAAAATCAATTAACAGAAGAGCAACACTGTCAAGTGACCTCTATTTCTTTACCTCATAGAGGTAAAGTGACATTTTGGAGACATTTATCCTTATGGAGATTTTCTGAAAAATTACATTCTATTTATTTGTTTTCGCATCAAACTAATTTTTCTGAAATAACTAGTATGTTTTTACTAATATTCAGAATATTGCTACAGTATCCATCACTTGTGTTCTTATTTTTGGGACCAAATTAATTCTCATAGAATCAATTAGACTAAAAGTTACTTTTGACTTTTTATTTCTTTAAGCCATTGGTCAAATCAAATTTTCAGCATGTACTTGACAAACTAACCTACCATGTTGAGGTTTGGAATGCCAATCTTAGTTTTATTTTACTGGAATCAGATATCTCCCCAATTTCTTTTTGTAGTTTTTTGCTGGTAAGTATTATGTGTATAAAGAAATGTTGGATGTCTATGTTCAAGGAGTTATAAACATAGAGATGGCAAGATACAAAAAAAAAATCACTGCACTATTTTCAGCCCACATGCCCCTACACTATTCTTACTGAAATATTTTTAATCCTTCTTCTTTAGGCAAAAATTCCCAAATTGAAGCATCCAATAATTCCAGAGAGTCTATTAGAAATTTCTTTCCAGAACGAAAGTGTTTTGTCTTTGATCGACCAATACATGACAAAAATCTTCTAGCCAATATTGAGAATGTGCCTGAAAACCAACTAGATCCCCAGTTTCTGGAACAAACAAAAAAATTTTGTTTCTATATATTCACCAATGCAAGAGTTAAGACGCTCAAAGAGGGAGTCATTGTCACCGGGAAACGTGAGTCTCCTTTTTTTTTTTTAATTTAAATTTTTATTAGTGAAACACCATGAGGTACAGTTGTAGACTTACAAATTTTTGTGCTTGGGTTTCAGTTATACAATGATCGAATACCCAACCCTCCACCAGTGCCCATTCTACACCACCACTGATCCCAGTATCCCTCCTGCCCCCCACCCCCCCATCCCACCCTACCTTTTGTTATCTCTCTCCTTTTGAGTGCTGTGGTTTGCAAAAGAGACATTGAGTAGCAATCATGTTCGGTCTATAGTCTACTCTCACAGTATGGACTATCCTCAAAAAATTAGAAATTGAGCTCCCATTTGATCCAGCAATACCACTCCTGGGAATATATTCCAGAGAGGCAAAAAAGTATAGTTGAAGTGACATCTGCACTTGTTTGTTCATTGCAGCACTCTTTACAATAGCCAGAATCTGGAAAAAAAACCTGAGTGCCCAAGAACAGACGTGAGTCTCATTTTTTCCTATGTGTAGGATACAAGATGTGGAGAACATGCTTCGTAATGTAGTTAGAGCATTTTTATTCTATAGAAATATCCAAATATTCATATGGAAATACGAATCTGTAAATCTCCAGGTGGCCAGGGGAGGCCCTGATGGCTCACTCCCTGGCCTCCTGGGTTGGGTGGTCACCCTCAGCCAGGGCAGACCGTGGCCATGGGGCAGACGGAGGAGGAAATGAGGGCCAACTTGGTTGGTTGATGAGTTGCCCTTTATTCCATTCTCCCCACGTGCCTGCCCCAGTCTCTCTGAGCCTCCCATTCTAGTCTCACGCTGCACCTCATTCCTGTCTCCACCTGTCTCTCCCGCTCATCTCTCTGCACTCCATCTTGCTCTCTGCTCTCTCTCCCAACTCCTCCAACTCTCATTTCTCTCCAACTCCTAGCTCTCTGGGCAGATGCTACACCCAGTCTGGTTGCAACATTAACATAAGAAAACCCTTCTTGACTGCCCATCAGACTTAGGGTCGAAAAACCACCTAGGAGTGTTCCTCTTCTCCTTAGCCCAATAACTTAATTAACATCTTAATATTAGTTATTTTTGTATGGACACACTAAGAAATACACTGAGACTTGTGGGGCAGCTCTCTTGGGAACATCTTGCCACAGACTCAGACTACAGTGCTCAGGCCAGATCAATCATTCGTAGCCCTAGCAGCATCCGAATCTAGTTATTACATTTTGGATCATGACAGAATTTGTCGATGACCAGGCTCTTAACTTATAGTTAAGCATTATGGCACTTTGGCCAGGCCCATCTAGATGACAGGGTAGCACATAGCTCATGGCTTTCCCTGGGCCCATCCAGTCCCTCGTCAAGACCCTGCTTTTGGGGGTGCTAGGAAGTTAGGGAAACTGAGGCTTAAATCGAGAGAGCAGATGTCCAGAAGGTAAATATTATCTGGAGTCAATTAACTCCCAAGTTACAAAAGCATAGCATTAACTGTCTTCTTGTGTCCATACAAAAAGGATATTGCTCTCTTAACTATGCAAAGGACTTAAGGAGAAGAGAAAAACATTATTTACAAGTCAACAAAGCACAAGGAAAGAAGTTACAAATAAACACAAAGGAATGGGAACACTGTGATGGGACTTATCCAATAAACCTAAGCTTCCTGTGGCAAGGCAGAAAGGACAAACCCATGTTATTCTACATAGATCAATGTAGATTCCTACTGCACTGTAGCACTGTCCTCCCATTGTTCATTGATTTGCTCGAGCGGGCCCAGTTACGTCTCCATCGTGAGACTTGTTGTTACTGTGTTTGGCATTTCAAATACACCACAGGTAGCTTGCCAGGCTTTGCCATGCAGGCGAGATACTCTCGGTAGCTTGCCGGGCTCTCCGAGAGGGCAGAGGTATCGAACCTGGCTCAGCTGGGCCGGCTGCATGCAAGGCAAATGCCCTACCACTGTGCTATGCATAGTTTATATTTATCTCATCTTTGGGGCTAGTAACATCTCTTTAAATGGCAAACTTTGTTACATAGCTATAATTTTTCACTTATTCAAAAATAACTGCACCAATGATAAACTTGGTAACCAGATATGAAAAAAATATACTAGTTTCTTAAGGGAGATCCTGCATTAAAGTTTTCTTTGCAAGAATAGAGCAGATGTTTTGAGAGAATAGAGGAATCCAAAAATAACTATCAGACTACAATTCTTCAGAAATGTATATAAAATTTCAGAATTTTATAAAAGTAATTTATCATGAATCTTGTTTATGTTTGTATGTATTGCTTTTAAATTTCTTTTTATTTATTCTTCTTATATTTATTTATTGAATCACTGTGGGAAAAATTATTAAGCTTTCAGGTTTAAGTCTCGGTCATACAATGATAAAACATCTCTCCCTTCACCAGTACTCATTTTTCACCACCAAACCCCCAATATAACCCCCTTACACCCCTCCCAATGGCTGTGAGGCAGATGATTTCCACTTAACTCTTCTCTATATTGATTACATTCATTATTTTGACAAAAGATGCATCATTATTGTTTAGAATTTCCCCCCCAACAATCAGAATTGCTGAAAAGGCATTGTGAAATACTTTGTTTTCTACAGCTGGTTATGAGAATTGTATAATCTCATGTGGCCACAATAGTGGCCTCGCAATTTTGGATTTCTGCAAAAATCCAGATAATTATGAGATTGGTTTCTGTGTGTCTGGTGTTATGGCTGTGCTGGAGAGCCGCTCATAGGGGGCAACTCGTGACCTCGGTAGGGTGTGAAGGATGAGTCGGTACCGTCCCCCTTCCCATGAGACTGCAGTTGCCCCATCACCACTGGCTCATACCTGGCTTTCCTATAAGCTCTGAGGCAGGCCACCTTGCTGCTGGGGAGCGAAAAAGGCAGAAGGGAGCAACACCCCTTCCCTCCCGAGGAGGCATGGAGTCGGAGTCGTAGTTTAATGCATGGTCCATTCACTTTTTTGCTGCAAGCTACTGGGCTCTGGACTAAGTCCTTTTGCCTCTGGAGCCTTGGCCATGTCGGAGAGTCACTTGTGGGGGGCAACATGTGACCTCGGTAGGGTGTGAAGGGCGAGCCGGTACCACCCCATCCCCATGAGACTGCAGTTGCCCCATCACCGCCAGCTCATAAAAGGCTTTCCAATAAGCTCTGAGGTGTCGGCCACCTTGCTGCCGGGCAGGAAAAAGGCGGAAGGGAGCAACACCCTTCCCTCCCGGGGAGGCATGGCTCTGGAGTTTAATGCATGGTCCATTCACTTTTCTGCTGCAAGCTGCTAAACTCTGGATTAAGTCCTTTTGCCTCTGCAGTTGCCCCCCGTCACCGCCAGCTCATATCTGGATTTACAATAGGCTCTGAGGTGGTGGCCACCTTGTATGCAGTCCAGATGCATTTCTGCCAAAATCCTTTGGGTTCCGAGATTTGTTTCTGAGTCTCTGGGATCATGGCCATTAATTAGCTTAATCGGTATCCAGAGAGGCCATTTGTAGGCAGCAACTTGGGGGTCTTGTTGGGATGGGTGAGGAAAGGACTGGTTCCACCCCCATCTGATGAGGCCCCATGTGTCTCATCACTGCAGGCCCAAACCTGACTGTCCAGTGGCCTCTGGAGGATGGTGGTCACTGGCCACCAAGGGGAACAGGCCAAGGCACGAAACCTAATCCCACCTGTAGTGGCCCAGCACCCGTAAGCTACTGCAGGAACAGGATGCATCTCTGTCAAAATCCTTTAGGTTCGAGATTTGTTTCTGAGTCTCTGGGATCATAGACGTTAAGTAGTTCAATCAGGAACCAGAGAGGCCATGCCTCCAATTATATATATAGGTGAACCAGAGGTGGTTTGTGGGTGTGTCTCCCACATACCTAGCTTTTGGCCATTTATTTTCTTAGTAAACTTTGCCCCAAGTTTTTGGGGTCTGGCAAAAGGCACAGCAGCAATTTGGGGTATTTGAAAGTCTGACGGTGCCATAGGCTGCTGATGCACTCGCCTCACAGGTAAAGATTGACCTGCTGGCAGCACCATACCCCCTGCTTTTAATTTCTTAATGGGAAAGATTTACTAGACATACCTTAGTATTTTGGATGAAGGTAGTTTTTTAAGCAATATGGACTTCACAATGCCCTTCCCACAACAAGAAATATCAATATGAAAATAAAGCACTGTAGCACTGTAGCACTGTCCTGTTGTTCATTGATTTGCTCCAGTGGGCACCAGTAACGTCTCCATTGTGAGACTTTCTACTGTTTTTGGCATACAAATACACCACGGGTAGCTTGCCAGGCTCTGCCATGAGGGTAGGATACTCTCTGTAGCTTGCCGGGCTTTCCGAGAGGGGTGTAGGAATTTAACCCAGGTTGGCTGTGTGCAAAGCAAACGCCCTATCCACTGTGCTATCTTTCCAGCTTATGAAAACAAAGTGAAGATAAATGAAGAATACCTGTTTGTGTGTTAAGTGATTAGAGATGTAGTCTCCAAATCTTGGATCCTATTCACCAATAATATGATATTTATAAAATTCTCTGACTTATTCATTTACTTTTAAAACTGAAGACACTGAATTCCAATTCTGAATATTATATTCCATTGAGTGATTGATACTCAACTCTTCAATTTCCTGCCTCATTTGTTATTTAGGTCTGTCTACTCTGGTGGTGACCTACGTGGATACCATCAACGGTGGAGCAGTTCCTTGTTTGGAGAACGCAGTGATAACACTGGCTCAGTGTGAGAACTCAGCTGCAGTACAGATGGCATCTGATCACTACAGTGAGCAAATGACCCAGAAAGTAGAATTTCCAACAGAAACGGTCCAGGAACTGCTGGACATGCATGCAATGTGTGAGAAGGAGGCCATTGCAATTTTCATGAAGCATTCCTTCAAGGATGAAAACCAAGAGTTTCAGAAGAAGCTGGTGGTAATTTAGCATTGCCCTTTGTCATCCATCCCCTTGACTGATGAATCATGTATGTGCCTTTATTGACTTCAGCTCTGTCACAGGCTAAGCAGTTTGGATCTCTTGAAATACAGAGCTTCAGGACACTGAATTTCCTTATTCTTTTTATCCTAAAAATATGGCTCTTTGTTTAAAAATTTCTCTGATCTTTGAGGCAAAATCATGTTAGACATCCTTCTGAAGCAAATTATAAGACAATGTCCCGATATGCACAGAACAAGACAAATCACTCCTGAGCTGATAAACTTTTCTATGGATACATACTCATTTCTGGAAACAAAAAAAATTATCCTATAAAACTGTCTTCCATACCATTTTTCTCTTAGTGTGATGTTTGTTGTATCATTACTGAAAGAACAGATTGAATGCTACAATTGCAAAGGATCATAGAAGTTTGATTATGCAAGTACAATAGTTCAGTTGAAACAACAGAGACCTAGAGAGGTGGAAAACTTTCTCAAAGTCTGCATAGAGGGGCTGGAACGATAGCACTGTGGGTAGGGCATTTGCCTTGCACGTGGCCTACCCGCGTTCAATTCCCAGCATCCCATATGGTCCCCTGAGCACCGCCAGGAGTAATTCCTGAGTGCAGAGCCAAGAGTAACCCCTGTGCATTGCCAGGTGTGATGCAAAAAGAGAAAAAATGTCCTTCATATAGTTTATAAGATTGTGAGTCAATGAAAACATTTGGTTCCCTTTTAATTAGAGTTCCTTCCCTATCAGAATGCTTTACACCAGCAGACTGCAGTTACAGTCATCTTCTTAGCAGGTTATTTGTTTTTATTGCCACTGTCCCTTCCCATGATATCATTTATATTTCCTTTGCAGAAAATAATAAAAGATAAAAAAGAAGAATTTTTGCTGCAGAATGAAGAGGCATCTGTTAAATGTTGCCAGGCTATTATTGAGCAGCTTTCAAAGGCCCTGATGGAAAGTATTTCAATGGGAGCTTACTCTGTTCCTGGAGGGCACAAATGTTACATGGAAGTAATGGAAAAAATAAAGCAGGACTATAAGCAGAAGTCCAGGAAAGGTGTGAAGGTGAGGAATAACCTAAAGATTTTACATAATAGAAAATACTCTATATTCTCCAATAGAGTGAAGAGGAACATAGTATAAAATTCAAATATGAGAGCAGAGGGGGGCATATCATTACATGACCTTTTCAGTTCCACCATTTTTCTGGGGAGAAGGTAGGAAGAAGTAGCACTGGTAGGAAGACAGAAAGTAGAAGACTTTGATCAATGAGGTTGGACTCTGTAAGAAGCCTCTACATAAGTTGATGGTGGTGGAGGTGGTGAGTGGGGGTGTTATATCTTGAGGTGCTGACTCTACACTCAGGAATTACTCCTTGTGGTGCTTAGTGTACTATATGGGATGCTGGGGATAGATCCTGGTTCAACCAGGTGCAAGGTAAATGCCCTACCTGCTGTACTATCACTCTGATGGTTGTGCATAATTTTTAAGCATGAAAAAATGTGCATGGACATAATATATAAGTGGCAATTTGAATCCTTTGAACCTTCTTTTTCTTTCAGTCAAATGAGGTCTTTCAGAACTTCTTGAAGTCACAGGAAACAGTGGAGAGATCTATCCTGCAGTTAGACACAGCCCTCACTGAAAGAGAAAAAGCCTTAGAAGGTACCGGGCAGGGCTCTGCTCATCATTGGGAGGGTAGATTTCTGCATTGCCCTTTGACATACTGGTTAGAGAAGACTTTCTGCAGAGACTTTCTGTTCTAGTGCGGAACATACTCTACCAAATTGAACACAGGAGATTCATGATTGTACCTCTGTCAGAGGGGGCCTTTCTCATCACATTCTCAAATGTGCTCTGATGGTTGGGATAGCAGGACGGGGCAGAAATTCAGATATTATCCAGCATTCACTCCTCTATGGTTTGACTTCTGAACTCAGGAATTAGGGATGATTCCTCACTGAATTTTCTTCCTTCTCTCTTCCTGGGGCAGAGGAGCGGACTAGGAGGGAGAGAATTGAGAAGGAGCAGGAGCTGTTAAAACAGAAACAACAGGAGCAGCAGCAACTGATGGAGGCAGAAAATAAAAGTCTACAGGAAAATATAGCTCAACTGGAAAAAAAGCTGATTCAAGAAAGAGAAATAAGTCTGCAAGAGCATACCAAAATGTTGGAACATAAACTGAAGGTAAATCTGTCTCGCCTTGGAACTGGGCCTGTTCTATTCTACATACACTTGATAGGATCAGAGACAAGATAAAGAGTTTTCTCTCTTCCATTGTTTAATTATTTTCATAGTTTAATTAATCTGTTTACATAGTTTTAGCAATTCCATTTTCTTCTACTTTTCTTTCTGTGGGCGATGGTAGGTCCACACCTCTCACCATATTGTCATGGATCCAATTCTAGATCAGCCCCATGCAACACAAGTGCCTTACCTCCTGCATAGTATCTTTCTGTCCCTCAATTATGTTATTGACTTATACCGTGATTATAATTGTGGGCACTACAAAAGTGTCAAGATCTTCCACCAGTGTCCTTATATTACCTCCAGTATGACACTTCACCTCTCCTTTTCCTCACTTTTTCCCCTGGTTTGAAAATCTTAATTTTGTAATTCAGGACCAAGTGTTTGTCATCATCATATTGTCATTTAATATGATCTGGTTTCTTGCTTATTTTTTGTGTAAACTCACACAAAAGGGGCACAGCACCCAGCAGCGGTGGCTCTATCTCTCCCGCCGCCCGCGTTCGGTAGTTTCACTCTTCTCCCACCCTGGGGAGGTCGATGGCGATGGTCAGGCGAAGGAAGGAACAAGGGCCAGGCTGGTAGGTCTTAGTAGCAGTTTATTCTGATCCTCTCTCCAACTCTGTCTCTGCTCCCTACTTCTTCCTCCCCCATACTCCTTCATTCTCCTTCTCCATTCCCCTTCATCCTGCTTCTCTTCCTCTGCTTCATTTTTCTGAACCCCTAGCCCACTCCTACAGTACAGTTAAATTCCAAAACATGAGGGGTTGGGGTAATAATTACACATAGGCGTGGTCACAATCAATAGGGGTAGAAATCTTAGCCTCAGGGAAAGCCGCTCCTAAGATACATCCTTTCTCAGCAGGAGAACCCACCCTAGAGCAGAATCCCAAGGGTGTGTCTCTCCTCTCCTTGTCTGACAAGCGTATAAGCATATATAATATAAATCATTTTGTATGGATACAGTAAGAAATACCTTAAACTTATAGAATTGCTCTCCTAGGGCTATCTCGATCTCAGACTACAGTGCTCAGGCCAGATAGTCTTTCCCACCCCTAGCAGGATCCTAGTCTTGTCGTTACTTTGGATCATGACAGCATTTGTCTATGATCAAACTCTTAACTTATAGTTAAGAATCGTGGCATTTTGGCCTGGCCCTTTTCGATGCCAGGGTAGCTCACCGCTTGCCCTGGGTCCATTCAGTCCCTCGTCGGGACCCTGCTTTTGGGGTGTTAGGAACTAAGGGCAACTGAGGCTTAAGTCGAGAAAGCAGATGCCCGGGAGTGAATAATATTCAAAGCCAATCAAATCCTAAGTTACAAAGCATAATGTTAACGGTTTTCCTGTATCTATACAAAAGGATATTGCTTTAAAGTAAACAGTTCATAAGGCATAAGGAGAGGAGAAAGGCAATATTTCACTCATACATATAAAATCATAGATTTCTGGGAATCTGACCTTATAAATTAACAGAGTCTGATTAGGGGGAAAGCTGATTAACTGGGTGGGGAGGAGAGCATAGGGAAGACTGTTTACAGATAAACACAATGGAGTGGAAGTGCCTCAGGAGCACTGTGATGGGTGTAACCAGATTGATGGGTGTAACCAGATAAACCTAAGCTTCTTGTGGAAGAAGGACAAAGCAATGTCACCCTACATCTCCCCCTTTTCTGTTTACAAAAACACAAAAATTTGAAATAGAAAGAGTAACAATTACAAACAAAAAAGTCTCATTTGTTGGACTTCAGTCCACCCCTGAACCCAGAGCAGTGCTTGTTGCAAAGTGTCTGATATTCCTGCACTGTCCAGGAGTGATCAGAGTCATTTAGTCACATGTTGAAGAAATGAAGTGTGTGGATCACAATTTGAAGAGTTGTTTCTGCATCAGCAACAGTAGTGGTCACAGCAATGAGTCCCAGAGTAGCAGCTATAGTAGTCTGATGAACTTCAGGGAGCATTGGATCAGGCAGGGAGCACTGGAAAAGGAGCATCACGACTTCTGTCAGGAGTGCTTCAGCAGGGGAATGCAGTCATCCTCTGGTCAGGTTCACTGGCAGTCATAGATGTGCAACCTAGCTTATGTTTGGAAAAAACACTTTTTTAAAGTTATCAGATGCTTCAACCATCGGGGTTTGGTACATCTCCATGCCTGTGGGTAATGAAAGAGACAGGGGGGAACTCCGACAGTTATCCTAGAGAAAAATTAAAAGGTGTTTCTATTAAAAGTCATTCTTTTCTCCTTTGAGAGCTGAGACACCTGTGAATTCCAAGGAGAGGGTTAAAGTAAAGAATTGTTAATCCAAAATATGGGGTTCTGGAGTTGCCCAATCCACAACCTGTAAGAGAAGGGAATAAGGAATGCTCTTAATTTGATCTCATGATATGTTAAAGGAACTAGAAGCCTTTGTTGCAGGCCTTCTGATGCTGGCTTCTCTGATTTACCTGTGAATTTTAGGTGAAATCAGCTTGGTGATGACTTGGAGCTGGAATTTAGAGAGTTGTAAGACTGAGAAGGTCTGAAAGTTAAAGCAGGCAGATGAATTTGGCTCCTGATGAAATGCAATGGGACCCAAAGTTTATTGGTGGGGTTATCTGTTGAAAGAGAAATATAGCCTTTTCCTCGAATGAGGTGTCTCCCTGCTGCCCAGTCTTTGTCAATTTTAATCAAAATAGAAGAATTAGTAGTTTTCTGAGTCTGTGCATCTTCCTGAAAATACTTTTCAGCTGCTGTATATGGCTCCCCTCGAGGTAAATTCAAAAATTGTAAAGAGAACAGTGTCAAGGACAAGGAGTCAAATGGACCATACCTCCTTTTTTTTTTTTTAAACTATGCCAGGTTCATAGGTCCAGACAGACCAGAACGAGATCTGATCAGTGATAAAAACAAGTTCAGAGCACTTTTGTAAAAGAGACTGTTGCTGCTGAAGCAATTGTTGAGCTATATAAGCATTTGATGTATTTAGAAACTCAGTCACAATACCAGGGAAGAGACCAACAACATAAACTGAGTCTGAGATGATATTAGCAGGCCCTGGCACATGGGCGAGTGAAAACCAGATAAACCTAAGCTTCTTGTGGAAGAAGGACAAAGCAATGTCACCCTACAATTTTTAATATTTAATACCACCGTGAGTGGGATTATTTGGTATTTGTTCTTCTCCAAATAACTTGTTTCCATTTATATAATACTCTCCCAAATCTAAATTGCAAAAAACTGTAAAACTTTATATTTTCTTTTATCTCAGTGGTAGTCGATGTGTGTAAATACCACAAGTTCCTTACTCATTAATCTATCACTGAGCATTTGAGTTGCTTCCACATCTTAGCTATTGTGCTAACTTCTGCAATGGACATGGATATGCACACATCTTTTCAAATTTATATTTTTGTGTTTTATGGCTAGATGCTAAAAAGTAGTCACAAAGTTATGTAGAAGTTTTATTTTTATTTTTTAAAGTAGCTTTCATACTATTTTCCTTAGAGGCTGAACCAGATGACAATCCCACCAATGCTAAACAAGGTTTCTTCTTCACCATGGCTCTCCCAACAATGGTTCTTTGTTTCTTTTCAGTGTGTGTGTGTGTGTGTGTGTGTGTGTGTGTGTGTGTGTGTGTGTGTATTTTGTCTTCACTGTCACAAGAAGTTTCTAGGAAAATTTGTTTTACAGACACTTTATGTGTAGATCTGGTGTACATCATTGGTTAATATGACTTACTGTGTTCTGACCTTCTGAGACATGTTATATTGAGGTTCCTAGGCAGGTTCCATAAATATAGTGGAGGCTTATGATTAGTGAGTCTCATGATTATCTATTTTCTTTCTCTTTTGTCCATAACGTTATTTTTTATACTACATTGTGCTATTTTGCTTTGGCAGATGAGGGGAGGACAGGTTAAAGAGAACAGAACATCCTATATATTTCCCCTAGGTCAAAATCATGCTTGATGAAAGACTTATGTCCTGAGACTTTTTAAAAATAAATACTATTTTTATTAAAGGCACTGTGATTTACAAAGTTGTTCATTACACATTTGTTTCACACACTTAGTGTTCCAACACTATCAGTGTGACCTTCTCTCCACCAATGTCCCCATTTTCTCTCCCATATTCAACCTTCCATTTAGATACATAACAAATTTACTTTATATTACTCGTTCCAACAAAACTTTAAGAAATTGCAAATAGAATGATCAGAAAATAAATTACTAGAAGACAATTTGTAATTACTATATTATTTTAGCCTATGCAAATAATGAAAATAATCCCCTTAATACAATATAATAAAATGCTTATTCTCATTTACATAATATGCATACATTATATAATATACAATTTCTCAACTCTGGAATCCAAAGTACATTACATTAAAATTTATTTTATATTTCGATATTATTATAGTAATAATCATGCCTTACCTGTCTTTAGTAAAACTTTAAAAGGAGCGATAGCACAGCGGTAGGGTGTTTGCCTTGCACGCAGCCATCATGGCCCACCCGAGTTCAATTCCTCCGCCCCTCTCGGAGAGCCCAGCAAGCTACTGAGAGTATCTCGCCCACACGGCAGAGCCTGGCAAGCCACCTGTGATGTATTCGATATGCCAAACACAGTAATAACAAAATCTCCAATGGAGACGTTACTGGGCCCGCTCGAGCAAATCGATGAACAACGGGAGGGCCTTTACTTACTTTACTTATGCTACTATACTTTTGGAGTTTACACAAAATAGGTAAAGCCTACTCACATAAAATATCCACTACACTTTATATAAACATGTGGTTTGCAAAGTTGTTCATGATGATTTGTCATAGGCATTCGGTATTCTAACACCAATCTTACCATCATTATCACATTCTCTCAACCATTGTCTCCAATTTTCCCAAAGACCTCTCAAATCTGCCCCAATAGCAATCCCACAATTATTTATTTTATATTATTTGTTATCAATATATTGCTAAGAGAATGTTCAAAAAATATTTCCTTAGAAGAAAATTACTGTAAATTGTTATATCTCACCATGGAGACATTAAGTCCTTGCATGAGGGACACTAAGATATTGTTTCGGGTAAAGTACTCTTTGCTACTGTTTTGTTAGTGGAGATTAGTTGTCTTCTATGTTACATCCCATCCAATCTAGAGTGCTTCTAAGGGATTATCAGTTTTGTAGAGTTTGAAGATGTAGCTCCAGGAAGTTCAGAATTTTTTACTGGGTGGTAGGGCTAGAGTTAAATGTTTAAGTGGGCTGTGCATTTGGGGTGAGTCTTTACTGTTGGGGCTTCTGAGAATATAAGGAGGTGGGTGATAGTACCGCAGTCTGACTGCTAGAAAGCCTGGAGATTTCAGTCACAAATATCTGAATACCAGAAGTTTCAGCAGATTAATTTCTGGGTTTGCCTTGGTCCCAAGACAATGGATCTGGCTGGAGGCATAATGGTGATTATGCAGTGTGGGAGTGAGAGGCTGCCAGGGCTCTGTTTGGGTGGGTGCTTGGCTGCTCACCTTCAGAGGCTTTTGTTTAAAATAGGGAAAAATGCTAAGTACTATCAAAATGTGGTTCTTCAGGTTATTAATGCTATAATTTTCCCTTTTACTGCTTAAGATTTATTACAATACTGAATTCTGTTAATAACTCCAATTATTAATTAGAAAGTTATTATTTAGAAAGAAATTTAGAAATTTAGAAAGAAAGTTATTATTTAGAAAGAAGCTATTTGTTCTACTCTGTAGACTTCAAAATGCACATGATTGTCTCAAGCCTTGGGAACAATGTAAATATAATTTTTGTTGTTGTTTTGAGGATTTCAAATGATTTAGGAATACCTTACTAAACAACAGATTACAACCATATGTGTTTAATATAAGCAACAGTGGTTTGCTGTACTAAGATCTCTGACAATTACTAAAAAGTCTGCTCCCAGCTACAGACCTGAGGTAAAGCTGTGCTTATAAAAACTATCAGAAATGTTTAGACTTAAATCACAGGACCATGGCAGATTGTTATATTGTTTAATTTCCTGTAGTTTAGATTTTTTACTCCAATAATCATACTGTATAGGGAGAATTTTTTAATTGATATCCAGACATATTCATCACAGATGTTACAACAGTGAACAAATTTCCATTATTTCTGCATTTGGGTATTTGCACCATCACATGTAGGGCTGAAAATTAGTGCTATTATACCAAGACTACCTCTCACCTAAACTTTTTGTACTGAACATATTCAAGTAGCATCCTTGTGAAACCTTATCTCATTATGAGTAATTGCAGAGGTTCCTAAACTGATTTGACCAATTGCCCCCTTTTAATCAACCTTTATGAAACTGACAAACAGAAAGTGTTCTCCTTTCCACTGTATCCTGAAGTTACTAACACACCATTTCTGTAGTTTTTCAATGAGCGCAGGGGTTGACGTGGTATCACCCACTATGGAGGATTGGAAATTAGTAAAGATGATGAAGAGTATGCAGAATCTCAGTATTCAGATCAAACTGGGCATCTCCTTTGTTTCAAATGTCTTCTTTGGTTATTGAGCAAGAGAAAAGAAATATAGGAGTAAGATAGGTAGTTGGAGAAAATTCCTAAATATGAAATATATTTCTGAGCCAACAAGGAATTTTGAATTTCCTTCTTCTGTTTTTTTTTTTAATTTTAGGTACAGGAAGAGATCCTTCAAGAAGGTTTTAGGAAAAGAGCTGAAGGTATGAATGAAGAAATTAATCAACTGAAAAATAGGATTAAAGCCACTGAAGATGATAGTTCCTGGATTTTACAAATCTTAAAGGATGTTGCTGTGGAGATTGTGTCAATAGTGTTTCTTCCTAAGTTAAAAATTGCGGATAGTTTAGTAAAAGGTGTGAGCTCACTATTTAAACGAAAGTAGTTCTTTTTAAATGCCCAATATTCTGACCTCTCCTTGATGTGGATGCTACTTTCATTCAGTAAAGTTTTAAACATAATTAGTGTATACTAGATTATATTGATATCAAATAAATCAGTGCTTACTTTGCTATAAATGTTTACTTTAGGAAATACATGCAAAATAATATGTATATCAATATATCATATACATATGCAAACAAGAAGTTCATGCACAATCATTGTTAGTGACAAAATAGTGGAAGTGTGAACTGTTAAATTGGGCACGTATATATACTGACATAAAAGCAAATAAGCAAGTCTATTTGAATACGTAACAATACAAAATAAACATAACAAAATATGAGGCATAAATGTTTTTGTGTAATGTATTCAGTGTTAAAATATAAGCATTTTTATTATTCTACATTCATATCTATGTTTATATTCTATATAAATGTTCTAGAATGTTTCTAGAAAAATTCATTAGAAACTAGTATCATGGTTTGTGCTGGAGAGAACAGAGATAGTGTGAAAAATTCATTATATATTTCATCTTTTTCATTTTATATCAAAAATTTAAGAAGTGTATAATTGTAACGAGGCTAAAATTTCATAAAAAGCAAAGTAGGGACAAAGTGGGTACAGTGGGTAGGGTGCATATCTTTCCTGCAGCCAATGGGTTTTCATTCCTGGCACCACATATGGTGCCCTGAGCTTGCCAGGAGTGACCCCTGAGCACATAGCCAGGAGTAATCCCTGGGCATTATGGAGTGTGTCCCAAAACAAACAAATACAAAAAAGAAAGTACTGAAGTACATGTGTGAGAAGTATAGTACTATAACTTGTGCTAGGAGAAGGAAAATAACATCGGGCTCTTCAGAGTGAGGTTAACAATTAAACAGAGTGTGAAAATAATAATACAGAAACTAGAAAGAAAGCTCTAAGGGCTGATGATATATTTTGCATGCTTGGTAGTCAAAGTTTGATAAATGGTATTTTGAGCACTCCTGAGAGCAACCTCTAAGCTCAGAATAGGTAAAAGTTCCCAAGCATCACCTAAGTGTGGTCCCCAAACAAATATTAAAACTCCCTTAAATATATAAGCAAAATAAATGTCATATGACTTATAGCCCGGCAAGCTACCGAGAGTATTCGATATGCCAGACACAGTAACAATATGAAACATTAAATGTTTAATGATAGACTTTTTAGTACAAAAGAGTATAACAGTATTTGTAATAGAGAAGACACATTTAAGAGTGACATGAAACACAGATAATTTTTTAATTAAATGATAAGAGTGAGATGCAAATGGAAATGTGATTAATCTCTGGAATCTGATTTTTGGTTTAGTTTTTACCTTCTTTTTCTAGTTCCTTTAGGAATAAAATAAAGTCTTTTATTTGTGATTTTTCTAAAGTAAACCCTGTTTTGCTTTAAACTTCTTTGGCAGTAAAACCATATCCAAATGGTGTTAACAGGCTATGGATTCATTTTAATTTCCTTTTTCAAAAAACAAATATAAGCAAGAGAATATTAAAATTTGGAGCAAAAATAAAGATAAAAAGACAATTCTGTCTATTCTGGTTTAATTTTTAAATATTAAAGGTCACTCGATATACAACTACATTCATTGCAGCACTGAATATAATATCAAAGATATTGAAACAATACAAACACCTAATAACAGATGAGTACGAAAGCTATTATTATGAAGCAAGAAGAGGAAATTAGTCCACTGATGTTCTGGTGAGACTTATGATTTAAAAATATGACTACTGCACTCAGGCAGAAAGAGAGGTACAGACATAGAATGACTGCACTCATTGTTGGAATATAAAATAACACAATTTGAGACTGACATCCAAGGACAGTAGACAAAAGGGCCAGGAATATAGCCCCATAGTTGTAAATCTATCTCATGAGCTGCAGGAGAAGGCAGTTGGACTGAGTTCTCAAGAACAGATGACTGGTTATCTATAGAGTGGAATACTATGCAGCTGTTAGAAAAGATGAAGTTATGAAATTTTATATAAGTGGATAGACATGAAGAGTATCATGTTAAGTGAAATGAGTCATAAGGAGAGGGACAGACATAGAAGGACTGCACTCATTTGTGGAATATAAAGTAACATAATGGGAGACTAACACCCAAGGATAGTAGGGATAAGGGCCAGCCAGGAGCGTTCATCCACTGCTTGGAAGCTGGCCTCACATGCTGGAGGACAAGGTAGCTGAGATAGAGAATGAACCACCAAGCAAAGGAGGAGAGATGTGTGCTGAAAGTAGACTATAGACCGAACATGATTATCACATATTACCTGAATTGCAAACCATAACACCCAAAAGGACAGAGAGAGAGAGAGAGAGAGAGAGAGAGAGAGAGAGAGAGAGAGAGAATAAAAGGAAATGTGCCTGCCACAGAGGCAGTGGGGGATGGGGTGGGGGTGGCGAGAGGGATACATTAGTGGGAACATTAGTGGTGGAGAATGGGCACTGGTGGAGGGATGGGTACTCAACCATTGTATGACTGAAATGTAATCACGAAAGTGTGTAAGTCTGTAATTCTATCTCATTATGTTTCATTAAATTTTTTTTAAATGGCAGCTGGAATAGAGAGGGGATCACTAAGTCAGTGATGGTTGGAGGAATCATTCGGAATGAGATGTGTGCTGAATGTAGATAAAGGACCAAACGTGATAGCCTCTCAGTATCTATATTGCAAACCATAATGCCCCAAAAGAGAGAGAGAGTATGAGGGAAACTGTCTGCCATAGAGGTAGTGGGAAGTTTAGAAAGGGGGTGAAGGTAATACTGGGGATATTGGTGGTGGAGAATGTGCACTGGTAGAGGGATGGGTGTTCAATCATTGTATGACTGAAACCCAAACATGAAAGTTTTGTAACTTTATCTCACAGTGATTCAAGAAAGAAAGAAAGAAAGAATGAAAGAGAGAGAGAGAGAAGAAAGATGGCGGCCGCACGGGAGCCTTGTGGACAGCAGGTTTGAGCCGGGGGTGGGGGGCAGCAGGGGCCTCATGGGAAGGGGGGCGTTCTGGGCCATCTTTCACGCCCGACCGAGGTCACCAGCTGCCCCCCACGAGCGGCTCTCCGGCACGGCCACGGCCCCGGGGGCACAAGGACTTAGCACAGAGAACCAGCCGCTTGGAGCAGAAAAGCAAATGGACTATGTGTTAAACCGCGCCACCAAGCCTGCCCGGAGGGGAAAGGGTGTTGTCCCGCTCCCTGATCCTCTCTGGAAAGAAAGATGGCGGCCGCACGGGAGCCTTGTGGACAGCAGGTTTGAGCCGGGGGCGGGGGGGGGGGGCAGCGGGGGCCTCGTGGGAAGGGGGCGTTCTGGGCCATCCTTCACGCCCGACCGAGGTCACCAGCTGCCCCCCACGAGCGGCTCTCTGGCACGGCCACGACTCCAGAGCACAGAAACCAATCTCTTAACTATCTAACTTTTAATAGAAATACTTCCAGAGTTAATAAGTGAAACAGCAGAAATCCAAAACCACGCGGCCGCGACATCATTTTATTCTTAAACCAAGCTGTAGAAAGCAAATCATTTCACAACACTCTTTCAGCATATCTGATTGGGGGGGGTCGTAAACTCTAAACAATAATTGTGTATCTTCTATCGAAACAATGTATCTAGTCAAAGTAGATAGAGTATTAACTAGAACTCATCTGCCTCACAGGAATTGGGAGGGGTGGGAGGTGGGGTTCTATTGGGGTTCACGGTTAAAAATAAGTAGTGGTAAAGGGAAATGTGTTTGATACTTACATGACTGAGACCTAAACCCGAAAGCTCTGTAACTTTTCCCACAGTGATTCAATAAAGAAATAAACTATTAAAAGAAAGAGAGAGAGAGAGAGAGAGAGAGAGAGAACCATGAAAAAAAAAAACAAAGCAGGAAACAAACTAATTTAGAAAAAAAATTGATTACTATCTGAGAAAAGAAGAAAACTTAGTTTTTTTGGAAGTTGGGAGCTATCTGAAGGAAAAGAGCTCTAATTAGCTATTTTCCCTGCTTTCCACCCACTTTTGAGTGGGCTCCAACTTATGTGTAATTGGGACTGCTACCAATCTTAAGCAAAGGAAAAACACACATTAAAATTATCAATAAAATAACAAAATCAGTTTTGGTATATAAAAAAGTGTGTAATACTATAAAGGAAGGATGAAATCTTGTCTCTTGCTATGTGAATGGCACTCTAGGGTAACGTATTAAAGAAAATCCCTAAGGAGGGAGAAGGACAAAGAATGGATAATTCCTGTCATTTTTGGTATGTTATGAAACATAGCAAGAGAGTAGTAAGTATTTGATGGAAAAAAATACTTGGGCTCCTTTAGTTAAAAAAATGTTTTAAAAAATATACCTTTTTCAAGAAACCTTAGATGTTTGATTTAGGATATTTTGAGGAGGCTTTCATTTCCTAATGAAGCAAGTTTGCATTAGAACAGCTTTTTCTCTCTCCATTATGCTCTGGTAATTCACGTTTCCAAGAAAGTTCTGATTGATTCTTGATTAAATAGTAGTCATTTAATAGGCATAAATGTGATCTTACTATGATTTGGGTTTATATCTTTCAAATGTTTGGTTCTTTAATCTTATCTTCCTGTTACTATTGGTCATTTGTAGACATTATTTGAGGAAGATAAACCAAGTTCTGTGCATTGTTATTACTTTGTGGCTGTTGCTGTTTTGGGAGCATTTAAGTGTAGGAAAAGGAAATATCCAGCTGAGTTTTAGATCAGGCTCACAAGGGGAGGGATGAGAGTTCATATTACTTGAGACTTCAAAGTAATATGACATAACAGAAAGAAACTGAAAACTCCAGAGCATTATACTGAATGCATAAAAAAGGAGCTATTATAAAAAGAACTCATGTTCCAGTAAACTTAGAAAACCAATTAAATTATTTCAGCAATGTAATTAACCAGCAAAAGGATAAGATTGAAGTTACAATTAGAAATCTAATAGGGATTTAGGAAGTAAGGAGGACAATAAATGCATAAAGCATAGTATAGAACATACTAGTTTTGTAGAAAATAGAAGAGACTTGATAGATAAATTAATCAGTGAGCTCTAAGAGAAATCTAGACAAGACAAGAAAGAGGATGAGAAATAAGATGCAAAACAAAGAAGGAACATTAGGAGAGCTATTCAGTGTCACTGAACAGGCAATAAAAGGATAATAGACACCCTAAAAGGTGCAAAGTAGGAGAATGAGGCTGGAGCTTATTTAAAGATATGCAGAGAGCTTATTGGAAGAAACCATAGCAGAGAAGATGTGCAAAGTAGAGAGACTGGATAAGAGTATATTTGTGAGGCTAACCAGAGTACCTGATAATCTAACTGGAAAGAGACCTAAAGCAAGACAAACGATACTAGAACTGTAAAATGCCAAAAATGAATGAAGAATATGAAGGTGATAAGAGGAAAAATATGAAGTATACAAAGTTTCTCTCATCAAGCTATTAGTTATGTTCATTTTTCACTTTTTACATTTACCTTTTGAAAGTCATCTTTTTGTGTGCAAAAAAAACTCTGAACTCAATAAACCAACAAACAAAATGCAGTGTGTGGCATTTGTAGACATAAAGACACTGTGGACATAATTTATAATAAATTCATAATATAGTTCAGATTTGATAAAAATTTACAAAAGAAGTTGTTGTCTAGGGGATGGAGAAATAGTGTAGACCCTTCTCCAAGAAGGCATATAGGTGGACCACAACCATTTCACTTCACTTGCTGAAGTGAAATTCAAACCAAAAGGTAGTGAGATATAACCATGCAATTGTAAGCAACCTATAGAAAAAAAATTCAAAGTAATAAATTTTGGAAGACGTAGATAAAAAGGAAGAGAAATTGTTGGGTCCCTATGGGTGGCTTATGTAAGGTAGGAAGGAGAGAGATAGTCACTTTTTCCTGATCCACCTCTGCCACCTGAAACCAGCTGGAAAGTCTGGAACTGATAAAGTCCGCGATAAGCCACTGCACAGAGTCAGTCCTAGGCCTTATCAGGGTCACCATGTTCTTGTCCTGTCTCTAAGAAAAGAATTTAAGGAGTAGACATGCAACGAAGTACAATTTTTATTTGAAGGGCTTTAAGGAGGGTAAGAGGGAGAACAAAGGGAGAGAGTAATGCACTTAAGAGAGAACCTGGGCTTCCCCAAAGGCAGAGAGACGCTCACCACAAACCTCAGCAGTAGATAAGAAAGCTTGAAAGTATACATCTCAAGAAGGGAGGTGTTGGTGCCACATGCTCCAGGGCGTCACATGTGCTTGGCCAAGTGGGCACAAGTAGCAGATGGGCATGGGCAGCATGTGCATGTGCTTCCTTTGTTCAAGGTGGCTTTTATTGGGTTTTTCCCAAGCTGCCCCATGTGAGGCTTCTAGCTAGGTAAGAGTCCATTGCTAGGGTGGTTACCAAGGAGGTTGTGTTGGGAGTGTTAGATGGCCTTCTTGGAAATTTTTTTCCCGGCCTTTTGTTTCCGCTGGAGCTTCTTCCAGAGGGGTGTCCAGGGTTCTCTGGGTCTGTGGTGCCAGGTGAGGATCTTATCAGGCCTAGCTTCCTGTGTTTGCACCCTCATTCTATTGGTTTATTACTTCCTAGGAATTACATTGTTTCTTTGTTTCTTATATATGAGAAACATCATCCAGGATTTCTCACTTTCACTTTTTCTGAGCTCTTTTGCCGTCTATGTTAGTTCTATGCTGCTTTGAATGTTTAAGTTCTTGTGACTGAGTAATATACCATGGTGTGTAGAGACCATATCTGCTTTATCCATTTATCTGTTGCTGGACTCTTGAGTTGTGCACAGATCTGGGCTATTGCATATAACAGTGCAATGAAAATATGTCCTTTTGAATTAGTGCTTTTATATTATTTGGGTAGAATATAAGATCAAATGGTAAATCTACTTTATGCAACTTGAGAAAACTATTGATTTCCAGAGAGAATGGGAGGAAAGCCTTAATTGTTAATAAAAGAACACAAGCTACATATTAAAAATCTCATAAATAAATATGAAGAAATTGTATATGTACATTGCCATGTAGATAAAATAAAAGGAGTTACAGAAAGTAGTAGAAGGATTCTGGTCAATTGGGTGTAAAAGTTGGGTGGTCTTGAGAAGTAACTTTGTAGATCAGAAACATAAATATTAATACTCTTGTAGCCATCTGACCAAAGATACTATAAAAATAAAATATGCAAATAAATAAATATACAAAAATATATAAATAAATAAAATATACAAACATTTATATAAAAATGTGTTGCACACTGTCACTGTCACTGTCCTCCCATCGTTCATCGATTTGCTTGAGCGGGCCCGGTAACATTGTGAGACTTGTTACTGTGTTTGGCATATCAATTCATCACTGGTAGCTTGTCAGGCTTTGCCGTGTGGGCGAGATCCTCTTGGTAGCTTGCAGGGCTCTTCGAGAGGGACAGAGGAATCGAAGGCAGAGGAATTGAACTCAGGTCAGCCCAGTTGGCCTCATGCAAGGCAAACGCCCTACCCACTGTATAGTCTATATAAAAATTTACAAATAAAACCTCACTGTATATTGCTGCAACTGTAAAATGCTCAGATGCTATGGTAGCCTCATAGGCCAGGAACATTTCTTTCTTTTTTTTTTCATTTTTTTTTATTTTATTTTTTTTACAGTTGTAGATTTACAATTTTTTGTGCTTGGGTTTCAATTATACAATGATCAGATACCCATCCCTCCACCAGTGCCCGTTTTTCACCACCATGGATAATATCCCTCCCACCCCCATCCCCCCATCCCCCCCTGCCTCTGTGGCAGGGCAATCCCCTGTGTTCTCTCTCTCCGTTTGGGTGTTGTGGTCTGCAAAAGAGGCATTGAGTGGCAAACATGTTCAGTCCATAGTCTACTTTCGACATGCATCTCCCCTCCTGGGAGGATCCTCCAAACATCCTTTATTTGGTGCTCCCTTCTCTATCTGAACTGCCCTTTCCTCTAGGATACCCGGCTAGCCTCTAAGTTATGGAGTAATCCTCCTGGTGCTGATCTCAGCTATTCTTGGGTATTAATCTCATACTTTGTTACTTTATATCCCCCAGATGAATGCAATCTTTCTATGTCTATCCCTCTCTTTCTGACTCATTTCGCTTAGCATGATACTTAGGCCAGGAACATTTCTTAATCACTTATTCTGAACAAGTTTTTCCCTTTCTGGAAAATTGAACGTAAATAGCTTAACTGCACTGTGGAGTCCAAATATGTAAAAAAGCTTTGGATGCAATCAGTGCTCAGCAAGTACGTGTATAACAAATGTTTGATTGCTTGTTATACTTGTTACATAAAAGTTACACAGAAAATATTAATTCAAGAAGTTTTTCTTTTGTAAAATAGATATATTACACATACACATGTGTGCATAAATTCATTGAAAATTCATAAAAGTCACAAGAACTAAAAAACAAAACCCTTTGACACTTTTAGTGTCCTAGGAAAACTGTTAATTTTAGAGTACTTATTTTTACAGCATTTTATCACACAATAGTTTATTTTTAAAGAATCAAACTGTAAAAATGACAAATTAAATTTTAAATTTCTAAATTTATCTGCTGCAATAAAATAGTTTATCTGGAAGTAGGTTAGGAGACGTGAAGGGAAGAGTTTTGAAATTTATTTCACAATAGCAAAACACTTAGCTGTCACTGGAACAGTTTTGGTGCCTGACCAACAAAATAAAAAGTTCAGAAGACGATTCAGCTGATTTCCCAGAACTAGTTTAAGATTCTTGAAGCTCCAATCTAGTTTCACTTTCAAAACCACTTATGCAATTGGTAAAGAATTTTTTTCAAGCTATTTTTGTCCTGTTGTTTTTCTGGACCAAACTGGGTGGAACTCAGAACTTACTCCTTGCTCTCTGTCTGGTGGAAATAGGGGGACTTTGTGGTGCTGGTGATTGGAATCCAAGTAAGTAGCTTGCAAACAAGCTCCTTAAGTGCATGGATTGGGTCTAACTGTCATTTGCTTACTTTATTTACTATATGGAATCCCATGATTCAAATGTGCCCACAGTTATTTGGCTAATTATTGTGTTCAATTTGTGTTCAATTCAGCTTGGAGGTATTATGCACAGTGAGCTTAGGGTCATCTTCCTTATGTTTTCTATGCAAATGATATCACATTTCTGCTGGGTGTAAACTTCTTAGAAGTTAAAGGACTGAATCCCAGGGAATTTCAGTTCACCTGAAATAGATCTTTTTTCCTGAATGTGCTTTAACTCATCTGACACTTAGAATGTTTTCTAGGATAAAAACTTTTCAGGATTAGTATTTATCTGAATTATTTGTGTGAGTTAGAGATGGTTAACTTTAACATCTGACAGAATTAGCTGTTCCAGACTTATAATATGAAAATAAGCAGAGTTTATGTATATTTGGAAATAATGTTTCCATGTTAATAAACATAATATAGTGTTGAATGAAATTTCTTAAAAATAGAAATTTTTGGCTCATACTACACTGCATAAAAAGACAAGGGAGTCTGTTCTTTTCTGTTTGATGAACCCCACTCAGCATGATATCTTTTAATTTCAACCATTTATTGTCAAGTTGCATGATGGTTACCCAGAAGGAAAGGGATAGATGCAGGAAGATTTCTCTATATGTGAGATACTAGGAAACATAGCAAGGGAATAACAGATGGCCATAGGCAACAGAAACTCAGAACAGGTCTACAGAATTGAGTTACAAAGCAGGAGTTAGGGGTGCAGGCTGACAGGAGGGGACACTGAGACAATAGCGTAGGGAACCAGAAACTCTGGTGGAGGACATAAAATTGGAATAGTGTAAGAATGAACCCTCATCATTAACAACATCATAAATTATGGTGTTAAAACAAAACCTACAAATATCCGCAGATCAAAGATATAACATTCACAAACTGTCACTGTCACTGTCCTCCCGCTGTTCATCAATTTGCTCAAGCAGGCCCAGTAACGTCTCCATTGTGAGACTTGTTACTGTGTTTGGCAGTTTGGCATATCAAATACGTCATGGGTAGCTTGCCAGGCATTGCCGTGCAGGGTGAAATACTCAGTAAAACAAAGTGGGGGAAAACCACTGAAGGGGTCAGAGATATTGTATAGCAAGTAAGATGCTTGCCTTGCATTCATCCCTGTGGTTCTCCAATTACCACCAGGAGTGATTCCTGAGTACAGAGTCAGGAGTGCCAGTTCCGGTATCAAAACCAACAAAACAAACCCATTCCAAAGCTTTACTAGGAGAGAAAGGACTTTAGGCTGGAAGGCCAGACATTGGATGCTTAGCAATCACTATGGGCCGGGGGTGGGGGGTGCACTTATCAATGAGCAGAGTGGCGAAATGTTACTGGAAAGACACCATGATAACACATGTGAAAGGAGTTCTGAAAGCATGTATTAGAGAAAGGTCAGCTGTGTATTTGAAAACGAAAGATGAACATTATTGAACAAGAGTATAATATAGACTATGAAGATATTATAATGTTTGCACGAGGAGTTAAACATTAAGCATCTTGGCTGCAGGGGCCGGGGCAATAAGACAGTTGGTTGGGCATTTGCCTTGCACATAGCAGAACCTGGGTTCAATCTCTGGGTCAAATAGGGTCCCCTGAGCACTGCCAGGAGTAATTCCTGAGTGCAGAGCCAGGAGGAAACCCTGAGCATCACTGGATATGACCAAAAAGAAAAAAACACCCCCCCCAAAAAAAATCTTTGCTATTGATTGAATTTGTATCTTAATGTCACTTTATTTTTTTTACCAGGGACCCACCCATCAGTGTTATGGGCTTGGGAGTGCAGAGGATGGGTACACTCCAGGCTGTACTCAGTGCTGGCAGTACTCCCAGTCTTCAGCACCGCAACTGTTGGTGATTGGGGTGCTCTTGCAAGCCAGGATTCAGAGGCATGTACTGAGGCACTTAGTTACCTCCCAGGCCTTGGCATCTCAGAGGGATCATTTGTGATGCCTGGGATGCACGGGTTGACCTTATACAAAGATAGCATCTTGGGGTCCCTCAGAGAGATCATATGCAGCATGCAGCCGACACCCTGGTTCGACTCCCTGCATCCCTTGTGGTTCCCTGAGCAACACCAGGAGTGATCCCTGAGCACAGATGGATATGGCTCCAAAATCAAACCAAACCAAACCAAACCAAAAATAAATGATGAAAGTGCCTTAAAACTGTCTCATCTGGGGCTGGAGCAATAGCACAGCAGGTAGGGCATTTGCCTTGCACAGGGCCGACCCAGGTTCAATTCTCAGCATCCCATATGGTCCCCTGAGCACCGCCAGGAGTGATGCCTGAGTGTATGAGCCAGGAGTAACTCCTGTGCATTGCCGGGTGTGACCCAAAAATGCAAAAAAAAAAAAACTGTCTCATTTGTGGAATATAAAATAATATATTTTGAGACCGATACGCAAAGACAGTAGATACAGGGGCCAGGAATTTTGTTCCATGGTTGGAAGCCTGTCTCATGAACTGGGGGAGAAGGCAGCTGGGATAGACAAGGGATCAATGACAATGGATCAAAAGACAATAGTGATTAGAGAAATTGTTGGGCATGGGCGATGTGTGCTGAAAGTAGATAAAGGACCAAATATGATAGCCTCTCAGTATCTACATTGCAAACTGTAATGCCCCAAAGAAGAAAGAGAGTATGGGGGAAATTGTCTGCCTTGGAGGCAGGAGGAGGGATGGAAATGGGGATATACTAGGGACATCAGTGGTGGGGAATGTGCACTGGAGGAGAAATGGGTGTTCAATGATTGCATGATTGAAACTCAGACATGAAAGCTTATAACTGTATCTCATGGTGATTCAATTAAAAATAACAAAAAAAGAGAAAAAAAAGTGAATACCTTAACTGCAGTACCACCTCCTCAGGCACGTGTGCAGATTTTAATTATGTAGAGACTGATTTTCTTTCAAAATTTGGGTCTTGGGGGCTGGAGCAAAAGCTCAGCGGGTAGGGCATTTGCCTTGAACGCAGCCAACCCAGGTTCAAATCCCAGCATCCAATATGGTCCCCTGAGCACCGCCAGGAGTAATTGCGGAGTGCACGAGCCAGGAGTAACCCCCGTGCATTGTCAGGTGTGACCCAAAAAGCAATAAATAAATAAATAAATAAATAAATAAAATTCGGATCTTTGGGCAAATTCCCTACCTTCTGTACTATATCATTCAGGCCCCAGGAGTAATTCTTGAGAGTATCACCGGGGTGGCCACAAAATACCCCCCCTCCAAAATCCAAAATCCACCTCTGACTACCTGACCCACCCCCACATCTTGATAAGTTTTGATTTTTTTCCCCCATATAATGAGTTGACTCATAACTCCACCTAAACCTTGTCAAGATAACTCACTAATGGGGTCCCTGGCACCCCATGTGCCTCCCCTTTCCCCCCACAGACTACCAGAAGTGATCTCTGAGCACAGAGCCAGGAGTAAGCCCTGAGCACCGCTGGGTGTGGGCCACCCAGCCTTCTCTCCCCGACCAGATCTCCCTCAAAAAGAAAAAAAAAAGATCATTCACTAATAATTTCCATCTTGCTAAAACATTCACAAACAAATACTAAAAAAGAGAGAGAAAGCAGGTAAGACAGAGGAACCAAAACTGGTTTTAAAAAAGAAATAAAAACTACTTTTTCTATTAAATTTTGTTGTTTGATCACTTGATCACCTGACTTCCCGTTAATTGTTGAGTTACTCGAGTGGGCGCCAGTAACATCTCCATTTGTCCCTGTCGCGTGCTAGGGTAGCCCAATGGTGTATGTTTGCTCTAGGAACACGAAGAGCCTCAAACCGATCGTTCATGATCTTGATGAAGAAGTCTGACCATCTGGTAGGTGGGAGGCCATGCGGTCTTTTGACATCCCATGGAATCCAGTTGGTAACAGCTCTAGTCCAACAGTCATCTTTAAATCTCATTACGTGACCAGCCCATCTGATTTTTGACACCTTGACAAACGAAACAGCCTCCCTGATTCTTGATCGTAGACGGATGTCGGAACTCCGGATTCTTTCTCTCATTTGAGTGAAATGTGACATTCCAAGCATAGCTCTTTCAATTCCTCTTTGGGAGACCGAAATAGCGTTCTCATTCTGTTTGCATAGGGCCCAGGTCTCTGAGGCACGTACGTTAATGCAGGAAGAACAGTTGAATCAAAGAGATGTGCCTGGAGCCGGAGGTTCTTTGTCCTCTTAACTATTTCTTTGACGCTCTTGAAGGTGTTCCAAGCTGCTCTCTTCCTCCTGCGCAGCTCGGGCGCCAGGTCATTTGTCATGTTGACTTCTCGACCTAGATACACATAACTCTTGCATTTGGAGATGGTCGTTCCGTTGAGAGCAAATGGAATGTCAGGAACGAGACTGTTTCTCATAAACATTGTCTTTGGAATATTCAGCTGTAGTCTGACCTTTCCACACTCATGGTCAAAGTGAGCCAGCATTTGTGCCGCTTGGCTAATGTATGCTGTTATTAGAATAATGTCATCAGCAAAGCAGAGGTGGTGTAGTTGCCTACCATCTATCTTCCCTCCCATTCCTTCCCATTCCAGTCATCGTATGATGTTCTTGAGGGTGGCACTGAAGAGTTTCGGTGAAATGGTATCACCCTGCCAAACCCCTCTCTTGACATCAATGATTACTTCTTTGTAGAATGGTGAGATCCTGGTAGTGAATCCGCAATACAGCTCACGGAGGATCTTGATGTATTGGGCTTGAATTCCCTGATTGGCTAGGGCTTCAATGACTGTTTCTGTCTCAATAGAATCAAAGGCCTTCTTTAAATCAATGAACATTAGACAGAGAGGCCTCTTGAACTCCCTAGAAACCTCAATGAGCTTGGTTATCATGAGGATATGGTCGATGGTGCTGAATCCTTTGCGGAACCCAGCTTGCTCGCATGGTTGTCCTACATCTAGTGTTCTGCCAATCCTATTTAGGATGACTCAAGTGAACAACTTGTAGATGACAAACAATAGGCAGATCGGGCGATAGTTGCCAATGTCGTGGATGTCTCCCTTCTTGTACAGCAGTACAGTCCTGCAGGTTTACAATTGGGATGAAACTTTGCATTCAGACAGGTAGTGTATGAAGAGCCAGGCCAGCGTATTGATGAGTACTGATGGCAGATCCTTCAGGTGTTCAGGTCTGACCTTGTCTAGGCTAGGTACTGTTCTTTTCTTTACTGACAAAATGGCATGTCAAATTTCGGAAGGGAGCACATTGGGAACAACATATCCATCCTTTGGAATTTGGTATGTCGGCAAGTGGACATGGCTATTGAAGACGTTTGAGTAGAAGTCATGGATAATCTTCTCCATTGCCGTTCTGGAGGATGTGATGGATCCATCAGGACGTTGGAGGGCAGTCATCTTGGTCTTGTAGTTGGCAAAGGACAGGCAGGCGTTACGAATACTTTTCCCAGCTTCTGCCTCATCTACCAGCACTTCTGCTCTTCTCTCTTTGAGGTCTTCCTTGATCGCATCTCTGCACTGCTTTGTGAGCTTGGACGTTCACTTGCGGTTGCCTGAGGCATGCGCCAAACCAGGTTGGTGAATAAGCTCAAGAGTTTTTGAAGACAGGCCTTTTTTTGTGGCTATCTCTCTCTTGGCGTTCCTCGCACAATCATGGAGGTGCTGAACAAGTCGATCGTATTCCTCGTCAATGTTGTCAACAATGGCATCTTGCCATGATGCTGCAATAGTGCCAAAGAGCTTCCAGTTGGTGGCCTTTCTGGGAGTTCTCCTTTTAAACTTTGCAGCCCTTTCTATCCACTCTGTGAAGTAGAATTTTGCATGAAGGAGACGGTGGTCCGATCCCGTTTGGACTTCTCAATTTCTCCTTCATCATAATTAGATGTTGGTGCATAGACAACGAAAATAGAAACTGCCAGCAGTGAGCCACATCTATTCAAATGTAAACGTCCGATTTGGGTTGTTAGGCATTCGAATGAATAAATGCTCATGGCCAAGTTCATGTTGACAAGGATACCGACGCCTCTGACACCTCTTTTTTCGCATGTTCCAAGGAACAATTCTTCTCCAGTGTCGAAAATGGCATGATGAGATTGGTGCCTTCTTTTCTCGGTCAGACCAATGATGTCGTACTTGATCTTTTGCACTTGTACCATCAGGTCCTCGATGGATGCATCTTATGCTAGCGTACGTGCATTGAAAGTACAGATGATCATTTTTGTATTCCTTCATTGTGGCAGCCTAGTTCGGCCTTGAGATTTTATTGGCCTCTTCTTTCTCATCCTTCTCAATGCTGCCATATTGGTGAAGCCTTCAGGGTCAGGGGAATGAGACCCATTGTAATTACTGGTTTTGGCATATTGAATACACAACGAATAGCTTGCGAGGCTCTGCCGTGATGGTGGAATCCTCTCGATAGCTTGCCAGGCTTTCCGAGAGGGATAGAGGCTTTTGGGGCTACCTCTAATCACCCTAGTAGGTGTTACCATATTTGAACCCTATCAAATATGGTACGGCAATTCCACAAGATGGGTATTTAGTGTCATAATGTGTTGCACTGCCGCAAAGTGGGCGTGCGGGTTCCTAAAGCATCCTGGAGCGTGGTGGCTTCACTGTGATGTTTACCAGACAAAATGTTTGTAAACATGGGGCTTAACATTTGAAATAAGAGCTCATACAAGGCATGCAGCTGTAGCTAAACAAAGCCCCACAGATTACTTTCAGTTTTATCCCATCTTTTCTTTTTTACATTTTGCCTCAGAGACCTGGGCCCTATGAAAACAGGATGAGAACTATTTGGGTCTCCAAGAGAGGAATCAAAAGAGCTATGCTTGGAGTATCACATTTCACTCAAGTAAGAGAAAGAATCCTTTGTTTTGACGTCCGTCAACGGTCAAGAATTAGCTATCTCATTTGCCAAGGTGTGGAAAATCAGATGGACTGGACACGTAATGAGATTTGGAGACGACCACTGGACTAGAGTCGTTACCAACTAGATTCCAAGGGACGTCAAAAGACTGCATGGCCGCCCACTTACAGGATGGTCAGACTTCTTCTTCAAGATCATCAACGATTGGTTTGAGGCTCTTCGTGTTCCTAGAATGAACAGACGCCATTGGGCTACATTAGCACACGACAGGGATGAATGGAGATGTTACTGGGGCCTGCTCAAGCAAATCGATGATTAACGAGAAGTCAAGTGATCAAATGATTTCTTTTTAAGTGTTGATCTTTTTTAAGTGGAGTCTTTTGAAGTCCATGAAGGACAAAGAGAGAGGAGGAAGGAGCAAGCACAGGACAAGAGGTCACAGAAAATTGATGGTTGACTGAAAGTGCAGTGGAGCAGGTTGGACTTTGTCTTATCTTAGACTTTGTCCTGATCTCAATGTTTAATTTAAGATTCAGCATTACATCTAGGAAGGGAAGCAAGAACAGGAAGCTGATTGATTGGCTTGTAGAGGCTGTGGTTGCCCTTAGTTCTGGGTAACCTCAGCTTCTTTCTGTGTACCAAGAAGAGCTACAAAATGACAGACAGGCACTCACTGCTTAACTGATCCCTCATGGCAGTACATGAGCACCAAGAGGAATGGGAACATCCTCACTGAGAACTTTATCACTGTTTTGCTCTATCAATTCTGCTGAATTCATTACAATGCACATAGAACAAGACAGGGTCCATCCAGAGCATAAAAGGGCTTCTGATCTCAAGGGGTATGTGGTTGGAAAAAGAAAGCATTCTATTAGTTGTGTAACAAAGATTTAGAGTGATTATGCCATAAATCTGTAGAAACAAGTTTAATCCCTGTGCTGCTGATTTCTATGTGTTAAAATTAACTATTTGGAGCTCCACCAGGAATGACCATTGGGTGCAGAGCCAGCGGCAATCCCTGAGTACAGAGAAAGGCCAAATAACAAAAACAACAACAACAAACCCAAGTTGAAAAACTTTCTGCTCTTTTCCATCCCTTAACCCCATCATTCACTCTCTTATTTTCCCTTTTGTTCGAGTGTGGGCTGGAGTCAGCTGAAACAAATTATTAAACGTAGAAAATTGAGTTTAATAATCCCTTGGGATATGTTTCAGAACATCAAACTAAGAATAACTTTTTGTTTCTGAGACTTTCATTTGAGATTCAGTGCATTTCATTGAGTCCCTCTCTTATGTTCTTCTTTAGGATCTATGTACAGTGTTACAAAGAGTTAGTGAGCTAACCCCCAAATAAGTCAAATTATTATTGTAAAGTTTGTTCTGTTTTCTCTGGATACAGGAAGGGAATTGGAAACTGGATTTTATCCTCCTTTAGATGAAGAGAATGGGGAGTGGTGTGCACACCACAATTACTTACTCCACGGAATTTTATTCTATTTTGTAAGCTATATTTAAAAACTGTGCTTTTCTATGAAAAAATGCTCTACACTACAAAACATCAAGGACATGCAAATCAAAACAATGAGATATTATCTCACACCACAGAGACTGGCACACATTGAAAAGAACAAGAACAACCAGTGCTGGTGTGGAAGTGGGGAGAAACGGACTGTCTTTTATTGTTTTGGGAATGCTGACAGCTCCAGTCATTTTGGAAAATAACACGGGGATTCCTTAAAAAACTAGACATTGAGCTTCCATATGACCCAACAATACCACTTCTGGGAATATATCCCAAAGATTCAAAAAAGCAGAATAGAAATGACATCTGTACCTGTATGTTTTTACAGCATTGTTCACAATAGCCAGAATCTGGAAATAACCCAAGTGCCCGAGAACTGATGACTGGTTAAAGAAACTTTGCAGCTATTAGAAAAGATAAAGTATATAGCTTGCTCATAAGTGGATGATCATGAAGAGTATCATGCTAAGTGAAATGAGTCAGAAAGAAAGGGACAGACATAGAATGACTGCAATGATTTGTGGAATATAAAATAACACAATATGAGAATGACACCCAAGGACAGTAGAGACAAGAGTCTAGAGTATTGCTCCATAGTTTGAAGCCTGCTTCATGAGCTGAGGGAGAAGGCAGCTGGAATATAGAAGGGATCACTAAGTCACTGGTGTTTGGAAGGATTGTTCAGGATGGGAGATGTGTGCTGAAAGTAGATAAAGGACCAAAAGTGATAGCCTCTCAGTATCTGCATTGCAAACTTAATGTCCAAAAGTAGAGAAAAAGAATGGAAGAAATTGTCTACCACAGATGGAGGGGGAGGTTTGGGACGGGGAGGGGGGATGCTGTGGACATTGGTGGTGAAAAATCTGCAGTGGTGGAGGAATGGATGTTCGATCACTGCATAACTGAAACTCAAACAAGAAAGCTTTGTAAACTGTATCTCTTGGTGATTCAATCTTGTATCGCTTGTATCACTTGTCATCCCGCTGCTCATTGATTTGCTTGAGTGGGAGCCAGTAACATCTCCATTCATCCCTGTCTCATGCTAGTGTAGCCAAATGGTGCCTGCTCGCTCCAGGAACATGAAGAGCATGAAACTGTTCATTCAGGGTCTTAATGAAGAAGTCTGACCATCTTGTAGGTGGGCGGCCAGGCGTTTTTTGACGTCCCGTGGTATCCAGTCAGTAACAGCTCTAGTCCAGCGGTCATCTCCAAATTATGTGTCCGGCCCATCTGATTTTCGACACCTTGGCAAACAAAGCAACGTCCCTGATCCTCAATTGTTGATGGAAGTCGAAAGTCCGAATTCCTTCTCTCACTTGAGTGATGCATGCTACTCCAAGCATAGCTCTTTTAATTCCTCTTTTGGGAGACTGGAATAGCATTCTCATCCTGTTTTCATAGGGCCCAGGTCTCTGAGGCATATGTTAGTACAGGGAGAATGGTGGAGTTGAAAATATGTGCCCAGAGCTATACCACTCTCTTCCTCCTGCGCAGTTTTGGCACCAGTCATCCATCAGGTTGAGTTCTCTACTCAGGTACATATAATTACTGCTTTCACAGATGTCTGTTCCATTGAGAGTAAATGGAACATCAAGAACAACTTCCAGTTCTCCTGAACATTGTCTTCATGAGAATTCAGCTGCAGTCCAATCTTTCCACACTCATGGTCAATGTCAGCCAGCATTTGTATCACTTGGCTAATGTTTGGTTTTATTAGAATGATGTCATTAGTGAAGCAGAGGTGGTTTAGTTGCCAACCGTCTATCTTCACTCCCCATACCTTTCCATTCCAGTCATCACATGATGTTCTTGAGGGTGGCACTGAAGAGTTTTGGTGAAATAGTATCACCTTGCTGAACCCATCTCTTTACATCGATTATCACTTCCTTGTAGAATAGTGAGATCCTGGTGGTGAATCAGTAATACAACTCATGGAAGATCCTGTTGTTCTGAGTTTGAATGCCCTGTTTGGCTAGGGTTTCGATGACCACTTCAGTATCAACATAATTGAAGGCCTTCTTTAAATCGATGAACCATTAGACAGAGAGGCATCTTGAACTCCTGCGAACACTCAATGAGCTTGGTCACCATGTGGATATGGTCCATCATGCTGAATCCTTTTAGAAACCCTGCTTGCACACATGGTTTTCCTTCTAGTGTTCTGCCAATCCTATTAAGGAATGACTCGAGTGAACAGCTTGTAGACAACGGACAATAGGCAGATCGGGCAATAGTTGCTGATGTCATGGATATCTCCCTTCTTGTAAAACAGAACAGTCCTGCTGGTTTTCCACTGGGATGGAACCTTGCATTCAGATAGGTCGCATGTGAAAAACTGAGCCAGTCTATTGATGAGAACTGGCAGAAGATTCTTCAGGTGTTTGGGTCTGACCTTGTCTGGACTGTGTGCTGTATGCTTTTATTACTGACAAAATGGCATGTCAGATTTCGGAAGGGAGAATGGTGCAAATGACATATCCATCCTGCAGAATTTGGTATGTGGGCAGGTAGACATAGCTATCAAAGAGATCTGAGTAGAAGTTGTGGATAACCTTTTAAATTGCCCTACTGGAAGATGTGATAGACCCATCGTCAGAGGGCAGACATCTTGGTCTAATAGTTGGTGAAGGACAGGTGGGCTTTGCAAATACTTTTCCCAGCTTCTACCACATAGGCCAACACTGCTGTTCTTCTCTCTTTGAGGTATTCCTTTATCTCTTTGTGAGATTGGACATTAGTTTGCAATTACCCAAGGCTCGTGCCAAAACATGTTGGCTGATGAGCTCGAGAATTTCCAAAGACAGGCATCCAAAGACAGGCATCTTTTTGTGGTTTTCTCACTCTCAGCATTCCTTGCACAGTCATGGAGGTGCTGAACCAATAGATCATATTCCTCGTCTATGTTGTCATTGACAGCACATTCCCATATTGCACAATAGTGCCAAAGAGTTCTCAGTTAATGGTCGTTCTGGGATTTCTCTTCTTTAACTTTGCATTCCTTTCTCCCTGCTCTGTGTAGTAGAATCCCACATAAAAGGAGACGGTGGTGTGATCATGTTTGAAATTTTGGGAAAACAGTGACATAGGTCAGGAAAAACTGTTGATTGAATATGATGTGGTCAATTTCTTTGTAGAACTGTCCACCAGAGACTCCCAAGTCCAACTTTTTTTTCAGTTTTTTTTTAATTGAATCACCATGAGAACAGTCACAAAGCCTTTCATTTCAAGTGCCGGTCCGTCATACAATGATCAAACATTCGTCCCTTCGCCAGTGCACATTTTCCACACCAAGAACCTCAGTATATCCCCCTCCACCCAACCCCTGCCTGTGTGGAAAATTTCCACTTTACTCTCTCTCTCTCTACGTTGATCACATTCAATATTACAACAAAAGACCCAACATTATTATTTGGAATTTCCCCCAACATTCAGACCTTCCAAAAAAGACATCATTAGATAATTTGTTTGTATTGCTGATTATGAAGAGCATATGATGTCGTGTGGCCACAATAGCAGCCACACGAATTTGGATTTCTGATATTTTAATAATAATTCTAGAGGGATTACTGCCAAAAGCCCCTGGGTTCCAAGATTTGTTTGTGTGCCTCTGGGATCAATCATTCAGAAGCCAGAGGAGGTGTTTGAGGGTGGCAACCTGAAGCATTGTCATGGTGGGGAGCAGGAACAATTCCACCCCCATCCCACGAGGCCCCAAGTGCCTCATCAATGCAGTCTCATACCTGGCTGTTCATTAGACTCTAAAAGATGTAGGTCACCATGCCGCGGCAGCAAGGGGGCACAGGCAGAGGGACAGACACACTTCCCCTTCCAGGGTGGCATAGCACCATAGTTAAATGCACAGTTCAGATGCATTTTGGTTGGGCATTATATTTTGCTCAGATTTTCCCACCACCATTCAAGCCTGTTTTTTTGGCAGATATTCCTCCAGATTTAATTGTTAAGATTTTGGAATTTCAAAATCACGTGGCCGCCACTGCAGCCACACAACATCATATGTTATTGTTTTGTTTTGTTTTGTTTTGTTTTGTTTATTAGTGAAACACCATGATGTACAGTTGTAGACTTACAAGTTATTGCATTCAAGCCTGTTTTTCAGGGACAAATGCTAGATCATTTACTTTCCATTGATCACTTTGCATATCAGGAAATGTCACGCAGATGCATAAGCAGCCACGTGGTTTGGAAAATAGTCCTGGTGCCCACACACTGGGGCCATGCTTGTAGAAGCTCATGGTCTCTGGGATTCCATCTAGAGAAGGTGGGGAGACAGCACCTACCCCATCTGGGACCTCCCAGTGATATCAGCTCAGTACAGGGCCCAGAGAATTCTCTGGGAATTGTGGAGCCCACCAGCAAGTCCATTGTTTAGATTCAACCTCCTGGAACTACGAGTTACCATGGATTATCTTTGTTGACATGATGAACTCAGACAGTCTCTCACCCTGTTCATTCAATTCTAGGCCATGGATCCCAATGTGGAGTTCTTCAGGGGACCTTCTCAGTCCTATGTTGGCATTGAAATCGCCAACAATGACCTTGTAGAAGGTGTGGTCTTCTTTATAGAACTTCTCCAGCTCCATGTAGAACTTCTCAATTTCTTCGTTGTCGTTGAATGTTGGTACGTAGATGACAAAGATAGAAACTGTCAGCAATGAACCATATCAATTCAAACTTACGCATCCAATTCAGGTTGCTAGGCATTCAAATGAATTGATGCTTATGGCCAAGTTCGTGCTGACAAGGATACGAACACTACTGATGCCTCTACTCTCACATGTTCCAAGGAACAGTTCTCCTCAGTGTCAAAAACGGCGTGATGTGATCAATACCTTCTCGTCTTGGTCAGTTCAATGACATCGTACTTGATCGTCTGCTCTTGCACTATTAGGTCCTCGATGGATGCTTCCAATGCCAGCATACGTGCATAGAAAGCACAAACAGTCATTTCAGTCCTTCGTTTTGGCACTTAGTTCGGCCCTGAGATTTTAGCAGCCTTTCCTTGCTCGTCCTTCCTAACACTGCTATATTGGGGGCTCTTTCAGGGTTAGGGAAATGAGGCCCATTGTTGTTACTGTTTTTGGCATATCAAATATGCCACTGGTAGCTTGCCAGTGATTCAATTAAAAAAATAAATAAAATTAAAATAAAAAATTGTGCCTTTCTTGCTTGCTTCAGACATTTCACTATTTTTGAAATATTTTTGAAATACTTTCAAAAACTATTCTAGACTTGTTTTGTTTGTTTTTGATATAAACATCCCAAATTTGGTGGTGAGAAGGTGAAATGGTAGTGGGATTTGTGTTTGAATATTAAATGTAATCAAATATTGTGAACTGCCTTATAAAATTTTTAAAAATTTAAAAAATAGTTGATTGGATTTCCAAAAAGTAAGTTGCTAATGCTCTTTTTTAAACCTATTTCCCAGGGTGACCCTAAGAATGACTCATGGATCTTTGCCTTGGCTATCTGTGTAGCAGCTTTGTCTACAACAGTGTGGGCAACAGTATGGGTATCATCAATCACCAGGCCCTGGAGGAGTTGCTGTATCCTTCCAGTAACCAAACTCCCAAGTGTCCTTGTGTTTCTTGAATGGAAACAGAATCAGTTTCTCTTTCCTTGTCCCTGGGACAGGAAAGGTGGTAGGAGGGGACACTAATACTACCAGGAGGGGTCAAAGGAGTGTGCATAATCTTTTTTTATTGCATACTATTATTAGATAAATAAATGGGCTGTTGATTTGATTTTCTTTCCTTTAACTAAGTTCTAGTTATGTGAAAGAGCTCATAGAAATCATTAAGGCAAGGTCCTTCACTTGCGCTGAAGGAGTATAAGATTCTGCAGAATTTGAGGGTTTTTTCCAGATTTATCTGTACTGTGTCTTTATTTGTCCGTGATTTCACTCTGGAGCTGAAGAGAAATGGCCAGTCTATCATAGAAGATGAGTACCCGGAGAATGCCTTCAAACTGAGTCAAAGCACTAGTTCATGGCTTGGGAAATGGATGACCCAATAGAGTGTGGGAGCCACTTAACTCTGTCCTTTCTGGATTTGCATTTTTATTTGAGACTAGATTGAATTTTCTGAAGAAGCTCTATGGACTGGAGTTAAAGTTCATGTCGCTGTCACTGTCACTGTCCTCCCGTTGTTGATCAATTTTGCTTGAGCGGGCCCAGTAACATTGTGAGACTTGTTACTGTGTTTGGCATATTGAATACGTCACAGGTAGCTTGCCAGACTTTGCCGTGCAGGCAAGATACTCTCGGTACTTTGCCGGGCTCTCAAAGAGGGGCGGAGGAATTGAACTCGGGTCAACCATGTTGGCTGCATGCAAAGCAAAAGCCCTACCCTCTGTGCTATCGCTCCAGCCCAAAGTTCATGTAAGAGATGAACTTGGGTACAAATCCATGCATCTCATTTAGTTCTCTGAACCTCACCTGGAGTGATCTCTGAGCCCAGAGCTAGAAGTAAGCCATGAGTAATGCCAGGTGTGGCCTAAATCAGTCCATTCAAAAAACATAATTAAAGAAAAATAAAATCATACAGCTTAAAACAACTCAAAACTTATTTCTTTCTTACACACTTTAAAATTTGATATTTAGATAATAATGAGGCTGACAAGCTACCGAGAGTATCCTGCCACATGGCAGAGCCTGGCAAGCTCCCCATGACTTAATCAATATGCCAAAAACAGTAACAACAAGTCTCACAATGAAGATGTTACTGGTGCACACTCAGTGGACAGTGCTATAGGACTGTGCTAATGTGTACTAATGTAATATTTCTAAAAATCTAACACATTTGAGGCTGGAGCAATAGTATAGTGGGTAGGGTGCTTGCTTTGCATGCAGCCAACTCAGGTTCGATTCCCAGCATCCCACATGGCCCCTCGAGCACCACCAGGAGTAATTCCTGAGTGCAAAGCCAGGAGTAACCCCCGTGCATCGCCATTTGTGACCCCCCCAAAAAAAGATTTAACGCTTTTGTTTTTCTACCTTTCTTTTTGTTTAAATTTTATTTTAATGCATCACTGTGAGATACCCTTACAGATTTACAAAATTTCGTGATTATGTTTCAGTCTTACAATGTTCAAATACCCATCACTCAACCAGTGCACATTCTCCAGCACCAATGTTCCCAGTATCTCTCCCGCCAACCCCACCCCTTCTAAACCTCTGCCTCTGTAGCAGGCACAATCCCTCTTACTCTCTTTCTCCTTTTTGATTGTTATAGTTTGCAATACAGGTACTAAGCTGCCATCATGTTTGGTCCATAGTCTACTTTCAGATGCATCTACCATCTCGAGCAAGCCCTTCAACCATCATTTACTTAGTGGTCCCTTCTTTATCCCAGCTTCCTTTTCTCCCAGCATGTCAGATTCCAAGCTGTGGAATTAGCTGATTAGGTGATTAACAATCCTAATTTTTAACTCTACTGTTCTTAGGACTCCCATTGTTTTACTTTATATTCCACAAATTAGTGCAGTCCTTCTATGTCTGTCCCTGTCTTTCTGACTCACTTCACTTAGCATGATACTCTCCATGACCATGCAATTATAAGCAAATTTCATGACTTCAACTTTCCTAACAGCTGCATAGTATTCAGTTTTGTAGATATACCGAAGTTTCTTTAACCAGTCATCTATTCTAAGGCACTTGGTTTTTTTCCAGATTCTGGCTATTATAAGTAGTGCTACAATAAACATACAAGTACAGATGTCATTTCTACTGTACTTTTTTTTTGCTTTCCAGGATATATTCCTGGAAGTGGTACTACTAGGTCAAATGAGAGCTCAATTTCTAGTTTTTTGAGAAACGTCCATATTGTTTTCCAAAATGGCTGAACTAGTCAGCATTCCCACCAGCAGTGAAGGAGAGTCCCTTTCTCCCGACATCCACACCAACACTAGTTGCTTTTGCTCTTTTGGATGTGTGCCAGTCTCGTGGTGTGATATATCTCATTGTTGTTTTGATCTGTGTCTTCCTGATGATTAGTGGTTAAGAACATTTTTTCAGGTACCTTTTGCCCATTTGGATTTCTCTTTGAGAAAATTTCTGTTCACTTCATTGCCCTTTTCCTGATGGAATTGGATGTTTTCTTCTTGTAGAATTCAACCAGTGCCTTGTATATCTTTGATTTTAACCCCTTATCAGAACGGTATTTGGTGAATATCCTTTCCCAGTCTGTAGACTGTCTTTGTATTCTGGTCACTGCTTTTTTTGAGGTGCAGAAACTTCTTAGTTTAAGATAGTCCCATTTGTAGGAGAGAGAGAACAAAAAGGAATGCCATGCCACAGAGGCAGGGTGGGACAGGGGGTATGGGAGATGGGAAGGATACTGGGATCCGTAGTGGTGGAAAATGGGCGCTGGTGGAGGGATGGGTACATGATCATTGTATAATTGAAACCCAAGCACAAAAATTTATAAGTCTACAACTGTACCTCGTGGTGTTTCACTAATAAAATTTAAAAAAATAAAAAGGTAGTCCCATTTGTTTATCTCTGTTTCCACTAGCTTAGTCAGCAGTGTTTCATCTTTGAAGATACCTTTAGCTTCAATGTCATGGAGGGTTTTTGGAACTTTTTCTTCGATATACCTAATGGATTCTGGTCTGATGTTGAGATCTTTAATACATTTTGATTTGACTTTTGTGCATGGTGTTAGGTAGAGGTCTGAGCCCATTTTTTTTTTTTTGTATGTAGCTGTCCAGTTTTGCCAGCGCCATTTGTTAAGGAGGCTTTCCTTGCCCCACTTCACATTTCTTGCTTCCTTATCAAAGATTAGATAATCATATATTTGAGAGTGTATTTAAGTATGTTCAACCCTATTCCACTGGTTTGTGGGTGTTTGTTCCAATACAATGCTGTATAATTATTACCACTTTCTAGTACAGTTTAAGATTGGGGAAAGTGATGTCCCTCCTTTCCCCCCCAAGAACTGCTTTAACTATTCATGGGGATTTGTTGTTCAATATGAATTTCAGGAGTATTTGACCAATTTCTTTGAAGAATGTCATGGGTACCCTTATAGGGATTGCATTGAATCTGTATAATGCTTTGGGATGTATTGCCATTTTGACAATGTTAATTCTCCCAATCCATGAGCAGGGAATGTATTTCCATTTCTTAGTGTCCTCTTTTATTTCTTGAAGTAGCATAGTAGCACTTTGTAGTTTTCTTTGTACAGGTCTTTAACCTCATTATTTAAGCTGATTCTGAGGTACTTGATTTTCTGAGGTATGATTGTGAATGGGTTTGCTTTTTTTCACATTATTTGCTTATAAGAAAGCCATGGACTTTTGGGTTTTGATTTTATAGCTTGTGACATTACTTTATAAGCCTATTGTTTCTAGAAGCTTCTTGTTAGAAGCTTTAGCATTCTCTAAATATAGTATCATGTCATCTACATAAAGTGAGAGTTTGATTTCTTCCTTTCGTATTTTGATTCCCTTAATGTCTTTTTCTTGCCTGACTGCTATGAAAAGTACTTCCAGTACTATATTGAATAGTAGTGGTGAGAGTGGGCACGCTTGTCTTGTCCCTGATCTTAGAGGGAAGGCTCTTAGTTATTCTCCACTGAAGATAATGCTTGCAGTAGATGGCTTTGACTATATTGAGGAAAGTTTCTTCAATTCCCATTTTGCTGAAAGTTTTCATCATAATCAGATGCTTTCTCTGTGTATATTGATATGATAATATCTTTTATCTTTTCTTTTATGATATGATGGATTATGTTTATTGACTTTGTTTTTTGCCTTTCTTGAGGAAAAACACTGACCAAAATCTTATCAGACCTTAAAATAACATTCTAAGAAAAAAATTTTGTACACATATTTTTCTCAAAAAAGAAAATAAAATTTTAATGTTGAGATGGTATCATTTTAAAAATAATTTTATACTGTGAAAAAGTAATACCTGAACGATATATATGTTTAATACTTCTGATAATTATTATCAATAGCCTGGCAAGCTACCAAGAGTACCTCACCCTCACGGCAAAGCCTAGCAAGCTACCCATGACATATTCAATATGCCAAACACAGTAACAAACTAACCTACCATGTTGAGGTTTGGAATACCAACCCTAGATTTTCTTTACCTGAATTAAATGTAACCCCAAATTTATTTTTTATACTTATTTATTGGTATGCAATATCTGTACCAGAAATATTGAATGTCTATGTACAGTAGTTTTAAGCATAGAGATGCAAGGATACAAAAAAAATCACTGCACTAAAAATTTTCAGCTCAATTACCCCTAGACTATTCTCACTGAAATATGTGTAATCCTTCTTCTTCGGGAAGAAACACCCATATTGAAAGATCCAATACTGCAAGAGTGTATTAGGCATTTCCAAAACAAAAGTGTTTTATCTCTGTTCGGCCAATACACGGCAAAGATCTCCTAGCCAATATTGAGAATGTGCCTGAAAACCAACTGGATTCCCAGTTGCACCTAAATCGTGCAAAGTGGGAGAATGAGACTGAAGTTTATTCAAAGATAAGCAGAGAGCTTATTGAGAGAAACAATAGCAGAAAACATGTGTAATAGCAGTAAACAAGTAGAGAGGCTGGAGAAGAGCACCTCTGTGAGACTAATCAGAGCACCTGATAATCTAAATGGAAAGAGACCTACAGCAAGACACATAATAGAGCTGTCAAATGTCAAAGAAGCATAAAGAGTATAAAGGTGACAAGGGGGAAAAATATGAAGTATAGAAAGATTCCTCCATTAAACGATTAGTTGTATTCATTTTTCACTTTTTTCATTTCACCTTTTGAAAGTCATATTTTTGCATTCAGAACAACTCCATGAACTTAATAAACTTCACACCAACAAACAAAATGCAGTGAGTGGCATTTATAGACACTGTGGACATAATTTATAGTAGAGCCATAATATATTTATATTTGATAAAATTTACTAAAGAAATCAATGTTCAGTGGAGATACCTCCGAGAAGGCGTGTAGGTGACTCGCAACAATATTAAAAAGTGTTGAGCACCCTTGCTGTTAGTGAAATTCAAGCCAAACAGCAGGGCAATATTACATTGCAATTGTGAACAGCCTATAGCAAAAAATTGAAAGCATAAGTTTTGGCAGATGAAGATAAAAAAAGGAACTGGAGCTGGTGGGCCCCCTCTGGTGGCTTATATAAGGCAGGGAGGAGACAGACAGTCACTTTCTCTTGGTCTGCCTATGCCACGGGGACTAACTAGAAAGGCTGGAACTCTGAAACTGATAAAATCTATGATGAGCCCCTGCATAAAAGTTATACGTAAAATATTCACTGTCACTGTCACTGTCCTGTTGTTCATTGGTTTGCTTGAGCGGGCCTGGTAACATTGTGAGACTTGTTACTGTGTTTACCGAATATGACACGGGTAGCTTGCCAAGCTTTGCCATGCGGGCAAGAATAGCTTGCCGGGCTCTCCGAGAGGGGCAGAGGAATCGAAAGGAATTTTTTCTTTTGCAAAATATATATACATACACATATGTGTACATAAATTCATTGAAAATTCATAAAAGACACAAAAGTTAAAAAAAAAACCTTTGATACTTTCAGTATCCTAGTTAATTTTAGAATATTTTTACAACATTTTATCACAAAATAGTTAAATTTAAAAAAGAAAAAACTCAAACTCTATAAATGACAACTCAAATTTCTAAATTTATATGCCTGCAATAAAATAGTTTATCTGGAAGTGGTTTGGAGGCTTGAAGGGAAGAGCTTTGAAATTCATTTCACAGTCACAGAAACATTCAGTTGTCACTGAAATGTTTTAGGTGGCTAAAAGAGGTGGAGAGGAGTACAGAAGAACAGTCAGCTAATTTTGCAGAATGAGTTTAAGTTTTCTAAATTACCAATCCATTTTCACTTTCAAAACCACTTATGCTACTGTTAAAGAATTTTTGTCAAGCTATGTTTGTCCTGGTTGTTTTGTGGGCTACACTGTGTAGAGCTTAGGGCTTACTCCTTGCTCTCTGCTGCTCAGGTATGACTACTGGTGGAACTGTGATGGTGGTGGGGGAGAACTTTGTGGTACTGGTGATTGGAATCTGAGTCAGTTGGTTGCAAATAAGCTCCTTAATTCCATGGATTAGGTCTAGCTCTAATTTGCTTACTTTATTTACTATATGGCATTCCATGAATCAATTGTGCCACAGCTATTTGGCTAATTATTGTGTATAGACTTGGTGTTCAACTCAGTGTGGAGATATGCACAGTGATCTTAGGGTCATTTTTCCTTATGTTTTCTATGCACATGTTTTCACATTTCTGCTGGGTGTAAACTTAGGAGTGTATCACAGGTAATTTAAGTTCATCTGAAACAGATGAACTGAATGTGCTTTAACCCATATGAGACTTAGGATATTTTCTAGGGTAAAAACTTTTCAGGATTAGTATTTATCTGAATTATTTGTGTGAGTTAGGGATGGCTAACTTTAACATCTGGTGGCATTAACAGTGCCAGGCTCGTAACATGATAACAAGTGTAGTTTCTATAGGTTTGGAAATAATGTCTCCATGTTAATGAGCAGAATATGGTGTTGAATGAAATTTGTTAAAAATAGAAATTTTTGATTCATAGTGCACTGCATCAAAAGACAAGAGCATCTGTCCCTCTCTGTTCAACAGATCTCACTCAGCATGATATCCTCTAGTTCCATTTATGCATTGGCAATTTTGCATGATAAATTACCCAGAAGGAAAAGAAGAGATATAGGACGATTTTTTTGTGGGACATTGTGGTGAACAATTAAGGGATGAGGGCAACTAGGGGTGAGGATGAAGTCCCTGAGACTTGGCCTAAACAAGTGATAGGCATTATGCGATAAATGGTAGGTAAACTTTCTTTTTTTTATTAAAAAAATTTTAATAGTGAGACATCATGAGGTACAGTTGCAGACTTACACATTTTTGTGCTTGGGTTTCAATTATACAATGATCAAATAACCAACCCTCCACGGGTACCCATTTCCCACCACCACGGATCCCAGTATCTCTCCCACCCCCCATCCCCCATCCCACTCTGCCTCTGTGGCAGGGCATTCCCTTTTGTTCTCTCTCTTAATGGGTGTTGTGGTTTGCAAAAGAGGCAATGGGTGACAATCATGTTTAGTCTATAGTCTACTTTCCGCATGCTTCTCCCATCCTGGGAGGATCCTCCCAACACCTTTATTTGGTGTTCCCTTCTTTATCTGAGCTCCATTTCCCCCTGGTATGTGTGGTTGGCCTCCAATCCATGGAGTAAAATTCCTGGTACTAATCTCAGCCATTCTTGGGTGTTAGTCTCCTATTTTGTTACTTTATGTTCCCCAGATGAATGCAACCTTTCTATGTTTCCCCCATAGCTTTTTCTTTCTTGAAATCCAGGCAATAGCCTCTCTCCCCTCCTTAACCTCTCCAGCAGTCAATCTTAATATCCAGTCACCTTATTGGCACCAGGGGATGAGCAAACAGAGCTCCAAACAAGAAGGAATGACAAACTGCAAGTGTGCTGAAAAATCCCCACAGTTTGTTTCCTGTTTCTTGAGGAAACAAACCTGACCCGCTTGCAATAAAATGAGTCTTCTCTCTGCAGAGGCTCCCAGAGTGCTAGTTTTTTGTTGTGTCTCTGCATACTCACTCTCCCTCATAGGGCTGTCTCCCTCCCCTACTACAGTGCTCAAAGGGCAGAGTGTGGTGACTTCTGTGGCCAGCTCCCTGACCAATCGTGTCCCCAGCATGTCGGAGTGTCATCTGGTGCCAAACGTGGGACACAAAATTATCAAAAGAGGAATCCGGTGTTGATTGGGTGAGTAGTCATCAGTGTGAGATACCTGGATCGCCTTGTTTTGTGCTTGCTGATTCCGAGAGTTCATGACTCTGAACTCTCTGAGGCACCACCAACTATCTGCCTCCCCGTTGTGCGTAGTGTGAGTGTGTGTGAATGAAAGCTTGGCCTGTCTACAGTGTAAAATCCAGACACTGACTAAGCTCTAATCCATGGTTCCAGGGAGCCAGTACAGACTGAAGGAGATGTGGCGAACTCCAGTTGATCAACCATGCAGGGAACTTATACCTATACTCCCAAGCCAAGGTCTCTTTCAGATCCCGCAAGGGGTCCAGTTGGACGAGAATCTGAGAGTAGCCCTTTCCTTTCCTTTGAGTGTTTGTCTTGTGTATCCTTTTGTGTATTCCCCATGGGCAGATCTTTCTACTCTCTTAAGGACCCCCCCAATTGACCTTTCTCAGAGGTCCCGTGATCTTCACCTCTCTCGTCCAAAACTGAAACCTTTTGGGATGCCATTATCACCATCACTCCATAGGGTACTGCAGCCCATATCTTTGGTGACTTATTACGAGAAAGAGTGGCTTTTCTCAGGCAGCTCAGATAGAGAAGGGAGCACCAAATAAAGGGTGTTGGGAGGATCCTCCCAGGATGGGAGAAGCATGCTGAAATTAGACTATAGACCGAACATGATTGCCACTCAATGCCTCTTCTGCAAACCACAGCACCCAAAAGGAGAGAGAGAACAAAAGGGAATGCCCTGTCACAGAGGCAGGGTGGGACAAAGGGATGGGGGGTGGGAGGGATACTGGGATATATAGTGGTGGAAAATGGGCACTGGTGGAGGGATGGGTACTTGATCATTGAATAATTGAAACCCAAGCACAAAAACTTCTAAGTCTACAACTGTATCTCATGGTGTTTCACTAATAAAAATTTTTTTTAAAGAGTGGCTTTTCTCTCCTGTGGGGCTGAAAATCAGGATGGCAAATCCTTCCTTCTTAACATTTTTGGCATCATGGCAGCCATTTGACAGTGATTTGTCAGCCTGTAGGACAAAGATGTGGTGGAACCCAAACCACTCTCTCTAGAGACACTTTTGATTCTCCAAAATTGCTGGTGAAATGTCCTGCCCCCATCCTTGATTTGCCTGATCCTCCTGATCTTCCTTCGATTCAACTCTCTTGTCCTATATTCCTTTTTTCTCCTTCCATTCCACCCTCTCCCCTTTCCTTCTCTCTGCCCTCCAGTCCCAAGAACTCTGGAGTTTGAGGGCTGGTATTTCCCCCAATCATGGAGACCCCTTTCCCATCCCTGATGGCCCCCCGTTCCTTTCCTGTTAGGACTGCTCCAAATCAGCAGTGTTCCCAGAATCCATATTCATTCATTCATTCACGGATCTTAAAGAATACTGCAGTGCCATAAGTAATGAAGGGGTCCACACTCTGTGGATGAAATCTGTGTTATATGGATTGGCCTGAAGAAACAAGCCACACAAATAGCAAGAGTAAATCCATGACAGATGGCAAAAATAATAAAATCCAGATAGGCTTCAGTCTCAGTTCCTGGAGCTGAAACAGTTTCCATTTCCTGGAAATGTAACAATGTGACACTATCCAACCAGACCCCACTTTGAAAATTCCTGGACATATCAAATGAGCTCAACCAATCATCATGCACAGAATCAACAATGCTAATGCCAGAAATAGTCTTTTGGTAACTGCAAAGAATGAGTAGCTTATGTAACCAGATACTATAAAATGCGAACCAAAATTAGTGTTGGGATCTTTGTCTTTGGAGCTGCTGTGTCAGTGTGGACTTGGACTCTAGCTTGAGCTAGCAATAAAATTCCTTGCTTTTGTATCAACAGAACGACCCGTCTTCCTTATTCTGAGACCCAGTACCCCAGCCCAAAATCTTAATATTACCCTCCAATTGGAGGAACCTTTCTTGGGCCTCCCTCCCAGGCTCCTTCTTTTTGCACTGAAAAGTCTATTACAGAGATGAATGTCACCAAGTCACCAGCCAGAATAAGGCCCCTGGCAGTATGCCCTGGGTCCTAGATCACATTATGGAGGAAGGATGCAGATTTGGAGCTACGCAGTTGGCCACTCAGCCTCATGGTTTCTTTGATCAATTTCACCTCTGAGTCTCTCAGGCCTGGGATTGGTTTTGTCTTAGATATGGAAAGTTTCCAATACTGTAGGATAACATTGGTATGTCCATTCTCCTCTGCCACAAGGAGTTTAGGTTTACTGAGCAATACCTATTACAATGCTCCTGAAGCACCTCCATTCCTCTGGATTTATTGGAATATAGCTCTAAACATTTTAGGATAACATTGGTATGTCCTGTTTCCCTGCTATAGGAAGCTTAGGTATATCACAGTGCTTCTGAGGCATTTCCATTCCTCTGTGTTTATCTGTAAACTCTTCTCTGTGTTCTCTTCCACAACCGGTCTATCACCTTTCCCCCCTATTCAGACTCTTCTAATTTGTAAGGTCAGATTTCTCAGAAATCTATGATTTTATATTTGTGAACGAAATGTTGCTTTTCTCCTTTTCTTATGTCCTTTTGCATAGTTTACTTTAAAGCAATGTCTTTTTTATATGGACACAGGAAGACAGTTAATATTACGTTTTTGTAACTTGGAGTTAATTGACTCTGAATAATATTCACTTCGCTTTCTCAACTTAAGCCTCAGTTGCCCTTAGTTCCTAGCACCCCAGAGGTGGGGTCCTGACAAGGGACTGGTTGGACCCAGGACAATCTGTGAGCTACAATGGCATCTAATTGGGCCAGGCCAAAGTGCCACAATACTTAACTATAAGTTAAGTGCATGGTCATAAACAAATTCTGTCATGATCCAAAAAGTCACAGCTGAATTAGGACCCTGCTAGGGTTAGGAAAGACTAATCTGACCTGAGCACTGTAGTCTGAGATAGAGATGGCCCCAGGAGAATAATCCTATAAACGTAAAGTATCTCTTACTGTGTCCATACAAAATGACTAATATTATGAATGTTTATGATTTTCGGACTAAGGAGAGGATAAACACACCCATATTTTGCCCTTAGGCCACTATTGCTTGATGAGAATCTGTCCTAGAAGAAGCTTCCCCTGAGGGAAGGACCTTATATCTGTTGATTGTATGAACCTATGTGTAATTGTTACCCCAACCCCTCATGATTTGGGATTTAACTAAAGCTGTAAGAGTGGACTGGGGGAGGCAGAAGCAGAAGGAGAATCAGAGGAGAATGAAGACAAGATTGGAATATACTGCAATTGATACCAATCAGTGTGGCCCTCATTCCCTCCTTCATCTGCTCATCACCATCGCCCACCCCTGGGTGGGGGAAGTGGCATGAGAACACTGAACGCAGGAGGTGAGAGAGATAGAGAAGGGAGGAGAAAGAGAGAAAGAGAGAGAGAGAGAGAGAGAGCTGCTGAAGGCCTTCAAAATTTATTTTTTAAACACACACAGTACTTCCCTGGTCACTCTCTGTCAAAAGGCCACCAGACTGGAGCCCTCCATGAATTTTTTGCAGTGAGTTAAAACCAGAATAGAGTGGAAATTCATTCAACCCTTGGACATGGAGGAGATAGATGATTCATCAGATCTTTTGCAAGGACATGACCAGTGAGTACCTCACAGTCTGTCAGGAGTATAAGAATGGGCATTATAAGGATTGGATTGTCCAGACTCAGAATGTTTGCACCACCTCCTACCAAGCTACCATTATGGTGACCTCCATAAAGCCTCCACACCCCCACCAGAACCTGCACCCAATGCTTTAATTGCTGCAGGACTGGCCACTGGCTGGAGGAGAATCTTTGACAAAAATGAGCCCCCCTCCTCCACACACACACACAAACACACAAACCTTCCACTCTCTTCCCTGATACCAGAAGGGATATCATTGGGAAAAGAACTGCACAATTAAGTATCATAAAAACGAAACCATCCCCCCTTGTCACCTCTAAACGGATTTAGGTGTAGCTCCCAGCCCCATTACTAAGAGAGCTCAATTCTTCCCTGCAAGTATCTGTTGTGCCCGAGCTTCAGATCTCCAACTGTGGAGAGACCAATTCCACACACGATAATGCAAAACCAAAGGAACTTTATTTATTGCCCCAGTCATTGCTAGCTTGAGCTAGGGTCCAAGTTTCATCCTACGTATTGGAGTCTTGAGAAGGATCCCGACTCCAAATCACAAGCAGTTTTATAAGGTTCAGAGTTAAGAAGTGGTTTTTATACTGGTCTATTTTTAGCATTGGGCCTATTACAACAATGTTCAGCAATTAGACAATGGTTCCTCAGTAATAGTTTCTAAGGAGGGTACAGTGACTCCTCATGACTGGACAGACCCAACTGTCCCACTTCTTATCTAGGCAATATATTCAACTGGGAGTTCACCAGAAACTGCAAGTCCTCCTCCAGGGAAACAGAAACTGAGGTCTAGTTTAGACTTAATGTTAGCTGTAGTCTGTCATGGCATCAGTTTTGTCCTCACATCTGCAGACTAGATGACCATGATCTTGGCACACACTGTATCACTGTATCACTGTCATCCTGTTGTTCATCGATTTACTTGAGCAGGCACCAATAACGTCTCCATTCATCCCAGCCCCGAGATTTTAGCAGCCTCTCCTTACTCGTCTTTCTCAAGGCTGCCGTATTGGAGGCTCTTTCAGGGTCAGGAGAATGAGACCCATTATTGTTACTCTTTTTGGCATACCAGATATGCCACGGATAGCTTGCCAGGCTCAGCTGTGTGGGGAGGATATTCTCGGTAGCTTGCTGGGTTCTCTGAGAGGCATATATATAATATATATACATACATATATATAAATTAACACATATATTAATTATATAAATTATATTATTAATAATATATAAAAATTAATAATATTAATATTATAAATATTAATACAATGATAATATTAATAATAATACGAAGACCTCAAAGAGAGAAGAGCAGCAGTGCTGGTAGATGCAGCAGAAGCCAGGAAAAGCATTTGCAATGCCCACTTGTCCTTTGCCAACTATGAGACCAAGATGACTGCCCTCTGACATCCTGATGAATCTATCACATCTTCCAGAAGGGCAATAAAGAAAATTATTCATGACCTCTACTCAGATCTCTTTGATAGCCACGTCCACCTGCCCATATACCAAATTCCGCAGGATGGATATGTCGTTCCCAACATTCTCCCTTCTGAAATCCGACACACCATTTTGTTGGTAAAGAAACAAAGAGCAGAAGAGAGAGAGAAAACACTGAGATTGGTCTTCATGACCATTATGGGCCTTCCATAAAATTGAAAACAGATAATGCCAACCTTGTCTTCAAAATACCTGATAGATTCTGATCTGATGTTGAGGTTGAGGTCTTTGATCCATTTTGATCTGACTTTTGTGCATGGTGTTAAGTAGAGGTGTGAGCCCATTTTTTTGCATGTAGCTGTCCAGTTAAGCCAGCACCATTTGTTAAAGAGGCTTTCCTTGCTCCACTTCACATTCTTGCTCCCTTAAGAAAGATTAGATGATCATATATTTGAGGGTGTGTAAGAGTATTCCACCCTGTTCCATTGGTCTGCAACTCTACCTTTGTTCCATTACCATGTGTTTTAATTATTACCGCTTTGTAGCAGAGTTTGAGTTTGAGGAAGGTGATGCCTCCCATCTTCTTTTTCCTAAGAATTGCTTTAGCTATTCGTGGGGGAGAGGTGTTATTCCATATAAATTTCAGGAGTGTTTGATCCATTTCTCGAAGAATTGCATGGATAGTCTTATAGGGATCACATTGAATCTGTATAATGCTTTGGGGACAATTGCCATTTTGACAATGTTAATTCTTCTAATCTATGAGCAGGGGATATGTTTCTACTTCCTCGTGTCCTCTTTTTTTTGTGAAATAGCGTTTTGTAGTTTTCTTTGTACAGGTCCTTTACCGTCTTAATTAAGCTGATTCTGAGATACTTGATTTTCTGAGGCATGATTGTGAACGGGATTGCTTTTTTCATGTCACTTTCATCTCTATCATTATTTGCATATAGGAAAGCCATGGACTTTTTGGGTATTGATTTTATAGCCTGCGACTTTACAAACCTATTGTTTCTAAGAGCTTCTTGGTAGGCTTTAGAGTTCTCTAAACATAGTATCTTATTTTCTGCAAATAGTGAGAGCTTGATTTATTCTTTTCCTATCTGCATGCCCTTAATATCTTTCTCTTTCCTAACCGTTATTGTTAGTACTTCCAGTACTATATTGAACAGAAATGGAGAGAGTGGGAAACTTTGTCTTGTCCCTGATCTTAGAAGGAAGGCTCTTAGTTTTTCCCCATGAGGATAATGCTTGCCACAGGCTTGTGGTAGATGGCTTTGACTATATTGAGGAAAATTCCTTCAAAACCCATTTTGGTGAGAGTTTTCATCATAAACGGGTGCTGGATCTTGTCAAATGCTTTCTAATCATCAGGGAGATGCAGATCAAAACAACAATGAGATATCATCTCACATCACAGAGACTGGCCCTCATCCAAAAGGACATAAGCAACTGGTGTTGGCGTGGATGTGGGGAGAAAGGGACTCTCCTTGACTGATGGTGGGAATGCTGACTGGTTCAGCCCTTTTGGTAAGCAATATGGATGCTCCTCAAAAAATTATAAATTGAGCTTCCTTTTGACCCAGCAACACCACTTCGGAAATATATCCTGAAGATGCAATAAAGTATAGTAGAAATGACATCTGCACTTGTATGTTTATTGCAACACTGTTAACAATAGCCAGAATCTAGAAAAAAAACCTGAGTGCCCAAGAACAGAGGACTGGTTAAAGAAACTTTGGTACATCTAGACAATGGAATACTATGGAGCTGTTAAAAAAGATGAAATCATGAAATTTGCATTTAAGTGGATCAACATGGAAAGTATCCACCTTCCCCAGATGGAATTCCAGTGACCAGGAGCTTCTACAAGCATGGCTCTGGCATGTGGGTACCAGGACTTTTTACCAAACTACAATGGAGCCGCCCCAGCTCCCAAGCAACCTCTGATTCTGGAAGTCATGCCCACAACCTGCCCTCAGCGCCATCTTACAGCACAGAGCAGCAAGAAAAAAAAACGGTTGGAGGACCCCACAGCTCCTGGAGAATTCTCCGGGCCCCAACCAGAGCCGATATCACCGGGAGGTCCAGATGGGGTAGGTGCTGTTTCCCTGCCTTCTCCAGATGGAAATCCGGTGACCATGAGCTTCTACAAGCATGGCTCTGGCATGCGGGTACCAGAACTTTTTTCCGAACTACGCAGCTGCGTGATCAATGGAAAGTAAATGATCTAGCATTTGTCCCTGAAAATCAGGTTTGAGTGGTGGTGGGAAAATCTGAGCAAAAGATAATGCCCAACCGAAAAATAACTGGACTGTGTATTTAACTATGGTGCTATGCCACCCTGGGAGGGAAAGGGTGTCTGTTCCTCTGCCTGTCCCCCTTTGCAGCAGGGACATGGTGGCCTGCATCTTTTAGAGCCTAATGAACAGCCAGGTATGAGACTGCCTTGACGGGACACGTGGGGTTTCATGGGATGGGGGTGGAATCAGCCCTGCTCCCCGCCATGACAATGCTCCAGGTTGCCACCCTCAAACTCCTCCTCCGGCTTCTGGCTGACCATGAACCCAGAGGCACACATACCAATCTCAGAACCCAGGGGCTTCTGGCAGTAATCCCTCTAGGTTTATTACTACAATATCAGAAATCCAAATTCTCATGGCTGCTATTGTGGTCACACGACATCATATACTCTTCATAATCACCAATAGAAAACAAATTATCTAATGATGTCCTTGTGGCAGGTCTGAATGTTGGGGAAAATTTCAAATAACAATGTTGAGTCTTTTGTCGTAATATTGAATGTGATCAACTTAGAGAGAGCGAGAGTAAAGTGGAAATCTGCCACACAGGCGGAGGGTGGGTGACGGGGGTTACACTGGGGTTCTTGATGGTGGAAAATGTACACTGATGACGGACGGGTGTTTGATCATTGTATGACTGACCGAGACTTGAATTGAAAGACTTTGTGACTGTTCTCATGGTGATTCAATACATAAATAAATAAAGTATCATATTATGTGAAATGAGTCAGAAAGAGAGGGACAGACATAGAAAGATTGCACTCATTTGTGGAATATAAAGTAACAGAATGGGAGAGTAACACCCAAGGAGAGTAGAGATAAGGACCAGGAGGTTTGCTCCACGGCTTCGAAGCTGGCCTCACATGCTGGGGGAAAAGGTAGCTCAGACAGAGAAGGGACCACCAAGTAAAGAGTGTTTAAAGGGCCCACACAGGTTGGGAGATGTGTTCCAAAAGCAGACTATAGACCGATCATGATGGCCGTTCAATATTTGCATTATTGACCACAATACCCTAAAGGAGAGAGAGAGTGAGAGAGAGAGAGAGAGAGAGAAGAGAGAGAGTAAAACGGAATGTGCCTGTCACAGAGGCAGAGGGGGAGGGAGGGGGTAGAAGAGGGGGATAGGAGTGACACTGAGAACATTGGTGGTGGAGAACTGGCACTGGTGGAGAGATGGGTACTCGATCGTTATATGACTGAAACATAAGCAAGAACATTTGTAAGTCTGTAATTTTACCCCACAGTGATCCATTAAAAAATAGACAATGGCCCTGCCTTTATTAATTCTTCCTTTAGAGATTTTTGTGCTCAATGGAAAATACAACAGACCACCGAGTATTCCATATAATTCTGAGGAAGAAGCCTTGGTGGAAGATGCCCATAATACCTTGAAAATTTATCTTCAAAAATACAAAGGGGGAGCATACACCCCCCCAAATATCAGGCTGTTCCTATCCCTTTCAACTTTTACTCTTTTTAATATTTCAAAACTTTCAGATGAGCCCACCATTGTTACTCACTGGAATCCCCCTGCACCAGTTCCCCCCATTATGGTGTGATGGAAGGACCCCCTTAATGGCCTATGGAAAGATCCAGACCATTATTATTGACAGGGAGAGGCTTTGCTTGCATTTTTCTACAGGATTGTCCAAAGTCCATATGGATCCCAGCCAGACATGTACAGCACTTTACCACTGACTGCCAATTGGCTCGTCTATCCCTGAAAGAGACCATGAGAGAGACCACGAAGTAGTGAATAAGAAGATAAGAGAAGATAACATAGAGGAGTCTCCAAGCCCTGAATTCATAGGTTCAGGAGGCATGTCCTGAGGAACCACCTTCCCCCATGGCCTGACCACTACCCTAGGTCTTTCTGTGGTATCCCTGACCCATGGATTCTTAACAGCAGAGGACTTTATCAGGCGGCTGCTGTAAGCTGATGGTTCTACCACTGAGTGTTTGTCAGCGCTCAAGTGCCAGATCACCTCCATTGCTGCCGTTGCTCTCCAATCCAGTGATTGTTAGAGGGCCCACTGACAATCCAGTGATAAATAATCCAGTGATAAAGAGGGCACCTGTGAGTTTTTATGGGAACAACGTTCTTTCTTGGTTAATGTGTCAGGGGTGGTTGAGCATGATATCAATACTTTGACCAAATTTAGTGAAGACCTATGTTCCTGATATTTGTCCTACTCTTCTTTCCCTTGGTTCTAGGAACATTTTTTGTTTGGATTATGCCTTAGTAATCTTGGCCATCATATAATTGCTGGCCCCCTGCACCCTGATGTTTTCTCAGCAACAACGTCAGATTGTAACAAGAGACATGGTTAACCAGGTTACTGTTCAGCAATATCTAATGCTCCCTAGAGACCCCCCAACAAAACTGTTTTGATTCTGAACCTCAAAAACAAAAAAGGGTAGCTGTGGGATATTGCAGGGCCCAATTGTGGGGGGTAACTAGGGGTGAGAATGGAGCTCCCAAGACTTAGCCTGAGCAGGACGAGTGTTAGATGACCCCTCCCCTATAGCCTACCCTTCTGATTTTTCAGCAATGGCCCCTCTCTTCTCCTCTCTCCCCTCTACTAGCCAGTGGTAACAACCAGTCACCCCAGGGGTGCCAGGGGAAAATTGATCAAAAAGGCCCCTAACCAGAATAAATGACAAACTGCAACATCCTACTAATCCCTTGTGCAAATGTGTGCTGAAAACCCCCGTAAAATGTTTGTTTCCTGTGTCTTGAGGTATATAAACCTGACCCTGCTTGCAATAAAATGAGTCTTCTCCTAATAGAAGCTCTTGGAGTGCTCATGTCTCCACATACTCACTCTCCCTCGTAGGTTTGCACCCCCTCACTATGGTGCTCAATAGGAGGAGTGAGGTGGGCTGCCATAGCTGGCTCTTTGAATGGTTCCGAAACCCAGAGTGTCGGTAAAAAGCACGCTGTTGCAACTTAAAAAAAAAAAAACAATGAAATATTACTTTCACTTTCAATTTCGTCCTTTTTAAAAAAGGAGAAACACAGGAAATACAGAACAGTAAACTGTTCACTGCACAGGAGCAGGTATCTCCTTGCTCTTATATAAACTTTTTCCTGAATTCAACGCTAAACTTCAGATTCAGTTCCACTCACCGAAACTCTACAAATCTCAGGTAAGGCTGGGATAAAGCTGGTCCCTCGGAGAGACTAAGGGGGCTTTTAAGTTGCCTTAGGTGGAAAAATAGAAGGGAACAAAGACCAGTGGAACAGGTGTGCTTGGTATGGGCTTGTTATCTGTAGGGGATCGGTGTGAGGAAGCATGGAATGTAGCCTGATGGTTTCCTGTTGGCAAGTGGGCCATAAGACCTGTCTTCTGTTCTGGGGACAGAGTGATCTCTGATTCTGCTGTCTCATCAGTCTGTCACTATTTTGTCCTGGTTACTATTTTGTTCGTTCGAATGCGTGGAGAGTGGTCTTAAGCATGGCTGTGGCTGGAACCGGAGGTCTTCAGCTGCCGGGGCTCTGCTCGGGGTGAGGAGGGAAGCTCAACCCACCCTCCTCCAAGGGACCCCGGTTCAGACGAGCCTCAAGCATGAAGAAACTGGCAGAGGAATCCAGTTGTGCAGGACCCGGGGGCGTAGATCTCCAAGCCTGCTCGGGTTGGGACTGGGCCTCCTCCACCCAGATCCCCCCATCCATCTTCCAGTATGTAGGCATTATACCCACCAACTGCCCCCGGCGCCGTGTAATCCCATCAACGGCCAAGACCCAGAGACTATAAAATCCAGCTCCCGGAAGCATGTGGCTGCAACATCTTATTTTCAACTTCCTACTATGGAGAACCTGGCGGGCCACCAAAAGTATACTGCCCACATGGCAGAGTCTGGCAAGCTCCCCATGGCATGTTCAATATGCCAAAAACCAGTAACAATAATGGGTCTCATTCTCCTGACTCTAAAAGAGCCTCGAATGTGGCACTTTAAAATCTCAGGGCTAGGATGGAGAGTTACTGGGGCCTGCTCAAGGCAATCAATGACCAACAGGATGACAGTGATACAGTGATACTATTTTAAGTAAACCTCATGTAGCAGTAGTATTGGTTACCTAACAGTGGCAACAAGAAATCTCTCTAGCTTTTCTGGCAGGAACAGGTTTGTAGCTTTTAGGCAGATGGTTTGCTCAAGGGACAGTGGGCTATTGGGAGTGAGTAAAAGAGCAATTGACTGAAGGTGCTTCTGAAGATTTACCAAAACTGTACCTGGATGAATTTCAAGTGGGAAGGTGCTAAGATTAAAAAAATAAAAGACAGATATCAGGGAAAAGATAACCTTACTGAAATTAATGGCCCTACTGATAGGGGGCACACACCAGACTGCTAGGCTTGTTAAACCCTATTTTATTTAAAATATTTTTTAAATTTTATTTTATTTTCAAAAAGTTGTTCACAATATTTGTTTACATTCAATATTTCAACACCAATCCTACCACCATTCCATCATCCCACCTCCATTATTTTCAATTTTCTCACCCAAGTCTGCCACATAGGCAAATGCTAAATAATTTATTTTTATTGCTTATTGTGAATAGAATGAGAATATATATGTTCCTGGAGTTCGAAAATTGTTAACTATCTGAGGTCCAGAGGTGTCTCTGTGCCATGCTGCTCTCTTCTGAGGTTCATTTGTGAGTCTCTGAATCATGGCTATTAATGAACTTAAGTGGTTCCCAGAGGCAGTTCCTGGGCATGACTGCCAGAAAACCAGAAGGGTGGGGAAACCGGGGAGGTCTCTTATCCCCAATTTTATGAAGTCTGTAGTTTTCAGTCACTAGTCCTTCATACCTGGCTTTTTCAGCAGATTCATTCTCATACATGATGAGTGGGCGGTGGGGGGGAAAACTTGGAATGAGCTTGTGAAGGTCAGCATGAACATAGCAGCAATTGGGTTCTGGAGGTTTGTGGATGCTGGGATTCATTTGGGATAGTTGAAGAGACTCACATGTCCCCCCCCTTGAGGTGCCCTCGTGAAATCAGTCTGGCACGGGATGGGGAAACATCTCTGTGGTGTTCTGCTCTCTTCTGAGATTCATTTGTGAGTCTCTCCTTTTTTTATATCTCTTTAAGATTTATTTATAGGTCTCTGAAGGCTAATAAATGAGTTTATAGAACTGAGCTGCAGATGCTTTGTGGGCATGACCCCATATACCTAACTTTTGACTACTTAATTTCTCAGGAAACTTGGTCACAAGTTGTTGGGGTCTGGTAAGAGGCACAGCAGCCATTTGGGGGTATCAGGAAGTCTGAAAGCATCATCAGGCTGCTGATTGACTCACTCCACAGGTTGACCTGCTGGGTGATACTGAACCCCATACGCCCTTTGTAAATCAAGCCCATTAGAATGTGTTTGTTCAATCACTCTTTAGTCTGATTTCTACAGAAGGGAAGATACAAAGACACATTTTTTTCTCCACCTTCAATTTGCTTGGCAGATGGTTTAACAAACCTAATCTATCAAACCAGGCTTGTTCTTGATAGGTTACTGATCTCAGCCAACACAGAGAGGCAGAGTCTAGTAAAAGTGAAGAGAGTAGAAGTTTATTGGGGTATTCCCCAAAACAGAGCTCTATGAACGTGCTAGAGTTTCTCTCGGAGGGGTTAGGGGGTCCAGACTTTTCTGGGACTGTCACTAATCCCAGGTGAAAGACTTATATGGCTTTAGTTCCTATGCTTTCTGATGGCCTTAAGACTAGGCAGTTTTATTATATCCTAGAATCCATTGCCATTGCCCTTCCCTGTCTAGTGCCTAAAGCCACCTCTCTGGCTTCCTCAATATTGATTGGAAAGGCTTCTGCCTATCCACTGAAGGTATCAATAAGAACCAAAAGATATTTATACCCTGAACATTTGAGCATTTTTTTGAAGTCTAGCTTCCAATCCTCCTCTGGGTAAATTCCTTGATGCTGAACATGTGGTGTTAGGAGAGAAGGTCCAAGATTCCCAGTAGGTTCATTAATGGCAAATAAGGCACGGTTCTGAGTTACTTCTCTTACTGTCCTGTACAGTCCCTTCCCAAGGGAAAGTTTGCACTAATGTGATTAAAGCATCTCTTCCAAGGTGGGAAGCTTTATGTATTTCCTTAAATCATTCATTAATTCCCTTTTTGAAAACTTCATTTCAACGCCATTTCCTCTTCTGCAAAGTATTCTGTCCTACAGGAATTATTCTATCATGGGGTATTAATCCCATGATGGAACAAGAATTAAGAGCCATTAAAAAATTCTTATTCTCTACAAATCACTACATGTGCTCATATGACTAAGAATAAATACTCAGACTCAATTTAGTGATTCACTTGGCCTGTTAGTAGGTTCAAGAGAAGGTCTGCATTTTCACTGGCATTCTCCTTGGCAAACTTCTGGCTTCAACTATCCTGGTCAGGCTAGTGATAGCATATGCAACTGTGAGTTTCTTTTTAGTATAGGCTGCTTACTCACAGTCAGTAAACCAAGTTTTATGTGGACTACCTGAGGGGGCTACCTTTTAAATCAAGCCTATTATTTATTCAATCACATTTGTAGAACTAGAATCTGATTCTTAAATAAAACAAGTTACAGAAATAGTAGAACTAGAATCTGATTCTTAAATAAAACAAGTTACAGAAACATGCTATTCTCTCCACCCTCACTTTGTGTTTGCCAGATGGCTTAACACACCTGACTTGTTCTTTTGAATAAACTCAGCAAGATTGGAGAATTCTTCATTTGGAGTACCCTATTTACTTACTGACAAATCCTGGGTATTGACTAAGACAGGAGACACACCAATAGTGGCATTGATTTTTAATCTGCATGTAAAGTTACCCAGGCCTGGTCATAAGATGTGAAGATCAGGTCCCACAATGAGCTGGATGTAGCCTCATGCCTGCAGGGTGAGGTGGAGCTGGCCCCAGGCCTCTCACTTTCTGTAGGAGTGTCCTGGCAGATTGGAGTACATCCCACCCCTTACTCAGGCCTGGATTTCCAGGTTTTTCCTGACACTGAGAGCAAAACCCAGGCTGGGTCAGTCATTGCAGATCTCCAGATACCTCATTTTCCATAGCAGAGATGATTTCCATACCTTTCTTGATCTGACCTGCTTCTAGGGTCTACCTGAGGTTTGTAGATAACTTATTACAGTGAATATTAACTATCAGCTCCTGTCATTTACCAAATCCCTTAACACTGTTTCCCTGGAAGAGGACTTTGGGGTCCCATGACTGGTTTTCCTGTCTGTATGAGGCATAGACCCTATTACAGAGAAGAAAGATGTTCTATCCAGATTTATGCAGAGCAACATAGTGCCATGAAGTATCAAGAAAATGCACTGAAGGAACAAAAAGAGAAAAGCAAATATTTTACTTTATTCACAATGAGATGCAATACACCTGTTTTCAGTGCATTCTAGACAAAAGCATTAAGATCTGTAGAGATAGAATAAACAATTTAACAACATAATGTCTAATTCATTTAATCCCATGTTGAAAACCTGTTTCAAATTCTCTAAAAGCACTACAACAAAAATCCAGACCATATCTCTAATATCTTTTTCATAGATAATGCCAAAAAGGTACTAGAACAATTCTGAAGATATAAAGGTTCTTGTTACAATACAGTTTGACCATACTTTCTTTCATTAAGATACAACCTCAAATATTCTACACATTCCTTTATATTCTCAAACCATCTACACTTTTCTTTGAATTCATTATCTCCTGTAACCTTTCGTCATTCCATTTCAAAATCAGCGTCACCTTAACAGGATTCCTTTCCTTTTTTTCCACTGAGGGTATCCATTATCTTTTTTACTTAAAACATACATCTATAATCCATATTTAGTCACATATCACAGGTATACCTCCTAATTTTTTAATGTAGGAGTACTGCTATTTATTCAGCTACTGATTCACTGATTAGCTGATTGAATTGGGCATGAACTCCACCTTACTTTTTTTCATAATTTTATTTATTTTATTCTTATATTTATTTATTGAATCACTGTGGGAAAATTTACAAAGCATTCAGGCTTACTTCTCGGTCATACAATGATCAAACACCTCTCCCTTCACCAGTACTCATTTTTCACCACCAAGAACCCCAATATACCCCCTCCCACACCTCCCAATGCCTGTGAGGCAGATGATTTCCACTTAACCCTTCTCTACATTGATTACATTCATTATTTCAACAAAAGATGCACCATTATTGTTTAGAATACCCCCCAACAATCAGAACTGCTGAAAAGGTATTGTGAAATATTTTGCTTTCTATAGCTAGTTATGAGAATCATATAATGTCATGTGGCCGCCATAGCAGGCACACGATTTTGGATTTCTGCAAAGAGCCAGATAATTACAAGATTGGTTTCTGTGCATCTGGTGTTATGGCTATGCTGGAGAGCTGCTCGTGGGGGGCAACTTGTGGCCTCGGTAGGGCGTGAAGGATGAGCCAGTACCGCCCCTCTTCCCTTGAGACTGCAGTTGTCCCGTCACCGCCGGCTCATACCTGGCTTTCCTATAAGCTCTGAGATGGCAGCCACCTTGCTGCTGGGGGTGGGGGAACGGCAGAAAGGAGCAACACCCTTTCCCTTCTGGGGAGGCATGGTGCCTTAGTTTAACACATGATCCATTCACTTTTCTGTCACAAGCTGCCGGGCTCTGGACTAAATCCTTTTGCCTCTGGAGCCATGGCCGTGCCAGAAAGCCGCTCGTGGGGGGCAACTCCTGACCTCAGTAGGGCGTAAAGGACAAGCCAGTACCACCCCCCTTCCCATGAGACAGCAGTTGCCCCGTCACTGCCAGCTCACACCTGGCTTTCCAATAAGCTCTGAGGCAGCAGCCACCTTGTATGCAGTCCAGATGCATTTCTGCCAAAAGCTGCTGGGTTTCGAGATTTGTTTCTGAGTTTCTGGGATTATGGCCGTTAGTTTAATCAGGAGCCAGAGAGGCCATTTGTAGGCAGTGACTTGCGGTCTCATTGGGTTGTGGAGGAAAAGGCCGGTTCCACCCCCATGTGGTGATGCCCCACGTGTCTCGTCACTACAGGCCTGACTGTCCAGTGGCCTCTGGAGGATGGTGGTCACTGGGCCACCAAGGGGAATAGGCTAAGGCACGAAACCTATTCCCACCTGGAGTGGCCCAGCGTCAGTAACCTACTGCAGGGACAGGACGCATTTTTGCCAAAAGCCTTTGGGTTCCGAGATTCGTTTCTGAGTCTCTGGGATCATGGCCATTCGGCAGTTCAATCAGAAACCAGAGACATATAGCTGAGCCAGAGGAGGTTTGTGGGTGTGTCTCCCACATACCTAACTTTTGTTTACATTCTTGGTAAACTTTGCCCCAAGTTTTTGGGGTCTGGCCAAAGGCACAGCAGCAATTTGGGGGTATCTGTAAGTCTGATGATGCCATCAGGCTGCTGATGCACTCATCTCACAGGTACAAATTGACTTGCTGGCAGCACCATACCTCCTTATCTCCTAATTTTTAATCTTCTTATTTTATTGAACTTAGTACAACATAGTCTCCCAAGAAATTTGGACACAAGTTGTCATCATTATCTCATAGAGCATGACAGAACTGGACTCTGCTGTTCTATTTCAAAAGCATTAAATTAGTTCTATAGATGTCCAAAAGACTTACCATGCCCACAATTAAAGATCTTATAACATATTACTCTGGCAAAAGTTCACTTCGTATTAGAAATTGACCAAACATATATTGAAAGTTTTATCTTTAGAACTCTTATTTCTAGGAAAACATATATGAAAGGGTTAAAACACTCACAAAGATTACCATGAAACAGTAAGGATTTCATACTTTGAATAAAGTTTTATTAAGTTCAAGATTACGTTGACAACTTTCTTTTCTCTCTCTCTCTCTGTCTCTTTCTGTCTCTCTTTGTCTCTCTGCTTTGGGCATTGTGGTTTGCAATATTTATACTGAAAGATTATAAGAAAAGTGCTCACCATAGAGGCAGTCAGGAAGTGGGGGATGGAAGGGATCAGTGGGAACCTGGGGAATGTACACTAATGGAGGGATGGGTGTTGGAATACTGTATGACTGAAACCTACTCATGAACAGCCCTGTGCGGGTCTCTCACAGTGATTCAAAAAAAAAAAAGACTAGGTTTATAAAGCTTTTCTGAAACAAAGTTATCACAATAATAGCATACATTTTCATGTACTGGGAAGGTTAGCAACATAATATAAAATGAACCTGATTGCTTTCGTTTCCCACATTTTCCACCCATTTATCCATACTCAAAAGTAATTAAAGCCAAAGAGGCAAATACTAGCAGCTTGCATTTTAAAAGTGGCTCACTTTTTAAATTTTTTCTTCAGTAAGAAGTCCTGATGCTGGCCTGGAATTCCAGCAGGGAAGTCTGATATTTTAAAACTTTTACCAAGACATACTGCTATGACTTCAGACTGTCAGACTGAAGTCTGAGATTACACCATTATTAACTCTTGCCTAAGTAGCTCTAGAAATTTGCACTGTAGCACTGTTGTCCCGTTGTTCATCCCTGTGCTATAGCTTAAGTTATCAAATATCTCAGAGATCAAATAAAGTACCACTGTAGCACTGTTCTCTCGTTGTTCATCAATTTGCTCGAGTGGGCACCAGTAACATCTCCATTGTGAGATTTGTTGTTACTGTTTTGGGTATATTGAATACGCTACAGGGAGCTTGCCAGGCTATGCTGTGCGGGCGGGATACTCTCGGTAGCTTGCCAGGCTCTCCAAGAGGGGCAGAGGAATCAAACCTGGGTCAGCCGTGTGCAAGGCAAACGCCCTACCCATTGTGCTATCGCTCCAATAGAGATCAAATAAAGTAGTAGGATAAAAGTTTTGCAACCAATTTTATAACTCTAGAAACTCATGTTTTAAGCCAAACCTTACTTATAACTTGTTTATGTGCCACCATTATTTCAACTCACAAGATTTTCTTGGTCAGATATTCTAATAATTCAATGTAGATACAAAATAATATATACATTTAGACATATCAGCATAAGAAAATGTTTGAGTCATCAATTTTTATCACACACTAGAAGACCTTCTTTAACTTAATTTTTATAGTTATTCTACCTTAGTTATTTCAAATCATGAGCTTTCAACACCAGATATATTAACATTTCCATAAGCCAAAAAATAAACATGCTTTCAGACACAGAAAAGGACCCTTTGTTCTTAAGAAACTTTTACATGTCAACAGAAGAAAATACTTGAACTGCTAATGTTTATGAAGATGTGAAAAAAATTCTTTCATTTAATTTTTATGGCATCTGTGCCTATTATTTATAAAACAGCCTAAATTCTCTTTAAAATTAGCAGATGCTTATAAGTAAAGCTTTGCACTATCTCACAAAGCTCTTATATCTCTCCTGCCTTTGGCTCTAACTCCATGCCCTTTCTAAACACAGTACAGGTTCTGAAACTGAGATAATTCCAGGGATCAGGAATTCTTTAACCTTTTAACTGAAAAGATCTAGATTGAGAATTTCAATTTCTTCTCATGCTCAACACTCTGCTTAGAAGTCTTTCAGTATGTTCTGGTGTAACAAGGTACAAAAGTACCCCAAAGTACCTAACTTTTGAAATGATTGGGTTGCATATCGCTCTGACCACTCACGATGATGCAGCTTATCAGATCTAAGGATTTCTACTTCTTGTTTCAGCCTGGCTCTAACAATCAAGTGTTCCACACAGGCAGAAAGATGAAAGACAAATTGACTACAAACACACATGTACATGCATATATGTCTACAATTGATTGATCGATCTGACCCTTCAAGAATGGCAGGAAGAGAGCTGATGGATTGAGCAAGGAAGGAGCAGTCGCCCAGGCAAACTTAGCCCTGTTAGCCAATTTGGAACCTTGCCCACTGTTTTCCAGCCTGACCAGACTGTTTCCTGCTTGTTAAAAATGAGTCAAAAATTGCTTTTGTTAATAAAAAGCCGACAAACAAAATTGTTGCCATCCTAAGGTGGTAAATGTTACCATTTTTGACTTTTCTAGTTCTGAGGTAGATAATTAGCCTTTTCTAATCAGACATGGTGATAAGTTGCCTTAGTGTCTCACTTCTTCATCCCTAATATTAAATAGTTAATCATATGATCACACATCTCCCTCTGTTCTCTGCTTTGATAATCCCATTTCTTCTGCTTCTTCCTAAAAAGATCCAACTGCAAATTGGTCTGGTAGTGCAAGCTGCCATCTTTCCCCGTGTGTAGTCATACTTCAGTCATGTGGTGTTGCAAAGTTTGGTAAAATGCTTCTTTTCCTAAAACTGAAAAAAACCCTAAAACAGAATGACCCTTTGGCAAAACTATAACCAAAAACTCTCAGGAGGTTATGCCACCCTGTGACCTGGCATGCCCAAAATGTTACAGGACGGGGTACCACCCTGTGCCCTGGTGACAGGAAAACCAAGAAGCTGCAGGAGGTGACACCACTCAGTGACCTGGAAAACCAAAAAAACTTGCAGGAGGGAACACCACCCATGACCTGCCATTGGTCAGAGGTTTGTTGAATTCGGCCGTCTCCATTAATGGTCCCTATTTTCACTACAGGCATCTCTGGTAAACCTGTAGTTAGGCAGACCCAAAGCTGGGTGTCCAAACTGAACCTGGTGCTGTGGCCTTAGAAAAAATCTTGCTACTGGAAACTAAGTGCTTCCTTTCTTAGCTTACTCCCTCTGCTACATCTTCCATTGCCTTGCTCGCGTGCTGCATCTTTCCTGTTTTTTTTCTTACCTGCCTTTTACTCCATTCTTCTCTCATCCCTTAAATTGCCTAGAGCTAAACCTTCTTGCTGCCTTCAGCAGCATTTTAATTTACCTCTAGCTATTTCTCTTGTTAGACTGAAAGCGAATGGGAAAGGATTTCTGCTTGGGAGTTGATCTCTTGCCTTAGTTTCCCAGGACAGGTTTCCTCCTGTCCCTCCCATAATGATCTGCACTATACAGTCACTTAGATAGGAGGGCCTGTGGGAGCGCAAGCACACACATTCACACAGAAGTGACAGACAGGTACTCGGTGCTCAACACAGTTCACTGCTCCCTCATGGCTGTGCATGAGCACCAAGAGGAGATCCTCACTGAGAACCTGCTTTGCTTTATCAGCTTTGCTGAAGTCCTTAGAACACACTGAACTAGACAGGGTCCATTCAGAGTACATAAGTGCTTATGATATCAAGGGATATCTGCTTAGAAAGAGAAAACATTCTATTAATTGTGTAAGAATAATTTAAAGTGAGAATGCCATAAAACTGTAGAATCAACTTTTACACCTGTGTTACTATGTGTTAAAAATAACTAATAACTAGTTTGAGCCTCCCCCGCCGCCCGCCAGCCCCAGGAGTGATCCCTGAGTTCAGAGCCAGAGTAAACCCTGAGTAACCCTAGAGTAATTTGAAGTAAAGTATTAAAAATAGGGAATCTAAGTTTAATAATTCCTCAGGACAAGTATCAGAACATCAAAATGAAAAGTTAGTCCCAAAATAGCTGCATTTTGATATTTTGAACCTGAAAGTTCAACGCTTATTTACAGCTAAGAGCCAGAGGTGGTTTGTATAAAGTTGGTTATTTGCCATGGGTGTTTCATGATAGAAGTTCAATGAAATTTTTGTTACTGTACCTCATAGTGGGGCTGGAGCGATAGCACAGCGGTAGGGCGTTTGCCTTGCACGCAGCCAACATGGCCGACCCAAGTTCGATTCCTCCGCCCCTCTTGGAGAGCCCCGCAAGCTACCGAGAGTATCTCGCCCGCTCGGCAGAGCCTGGCAAGCTCCCTGTGACGTATTCGATATGCCAAACACAGTAACAACAAAGTCTCCAATGGAGATGTTACTGGGCCTGCTCGAGCAAATCGATGATCAACGGGAGGTCCTTTACTTACTTACTTACTGTACCTCATAGTGAATTAATGAAAAAATTAATTAAAAAAAGAAATTCTGACCTAGTCATAAATTGATGTGCCATTTGGATAACAAAACACAGAAAATAACATTTTTACTCTTTGGCCTACTGGAGGCTCTTCTTGGTTTACAGGTTTTCATGGCGTCTGCACCCAAAATGATGACCCCCATTTGTCTGGTGGAAAACAAGAATGAAAAATTGTCAGTGAACCAGGAAGCTCTAGAGATTCTACAGAAGATTTCTCAGCCAGTGGTGGTGGTGGCCATTGTAGGGCCATATCGTACAGGCAAATCCTACCTGATGAACTGTCTTGCAGGACAAAATCAAGGTGAGTAGTATACTAGGTCATGAAACAATTGCTTCTCTCTAATATATATATGCATATATAATATAAATATAATATATTGATATATGTAAACTTTATATATGTAAGTTTCTATATGTTTAATAAAACATAATATTATATATAATCCTTCAGACGTTCAGCATTGGTCACATAAAAGGAAAAACTAACTCCTCCCAATAATACAGCATTTCAACTTAAACTTTAAATGTTTAATTGGAATTAATTTCTTACCCACTTTACCCACTTTAGCTTTACTTCCAGCAAGTAAAATGTTTCCTGAATTACTGAAGTTTCATTCTTCACCTGCTCAGTCTCCAGGCTCTTTCAATATCTATACATACATACATATATATGTATATATATATACCTTCTCTTGAAACATATTCTGTTTCCATCTGAAATATTCCCACCAATACATAGATATGATATAAACTTCCTGTTCTAATTTTGTTATTCCAAATGCTCTATGCAATTTGCCTTTCATTGGCTTTAAAACATACCTTCATTTATCATACTCTTGTAATGGTTATCACTATCTTACATTTTGTCGGGTCAATGATAAAACTTTGTCGATATCGTGCACTCTTGTGAAGCATTGTTCTCAAAGTTGAAGTTTTTGTTTTGGAAAAAATAACTTACATAATGTTGTTCATTCTTGAGGAAATCAAAAAATACCATCCAGCATGCTGAGGTATTTTCATTCCTTCCTAAGCTAATTTGTGGTGTCCTCTGGTTACATAGATGACTTGCTGCTACCATTGTTATGCTTTTGCCTCTCACCTTGCAGGTTTTCTTCTGGGCTCAACAGTGCAATCTAAAACTAAAGGTATCTGGATGTGGTGTCTTCCCCACCCCTCCAAGCCAGATCAAGTCCTCATCCTGCTGGACACTGAGGGCTTAGGAGATGTGGAAAAGGTATGGGAAAAAGTCACAGATAGTTTCTTTTCACTTCTATTATTTCTCTTGAAGATTCTTAATTTAACCACTCTGATCTATCTTTAGACTTCTGAAACCCAGCTATTTTAAATGAATAAATTTTGGTTTAGTTGAATCTTACTACTAGGTAAGACAAGATAGGTTGTTATAGTAGATTAAAAATTATTTTCCATTGGCAGTGAATGAAATATTTGATTAAATTTGGTCAGTGATCATTGAGCATTGGAATTCCAGACCTCTGAGCATTGAAGCTCTCTATAGATAAATAGATAGATACATACATACATACATACACACATACATACATACATGTATACATTCATACACACATACATGTATTCCTACATAGAGACCCAAATCAAAATCCTTTCCTGAAGTACAATTTTTCCCTTTTAGAACAATACATGCCTTCTAATCAGAATGAATGAAATTTTATTGAAATAGAGGCAGATTGGTAAGAGGAAATTCTACTGGTAGTTCAACACTACTTATGTCAACTTTGTGGGAGTTTCTTACTGAACTGTACTTTTGAGTTATCCTGAGATGAGAAAAGATCTGATCACTCACTGATGCATACCTTCATAGTGAAGAATACCAACTTCTTCCAGCTGACTCCTAGCAGCACTGCAACACCTGGGAAAAGAAGCACTTTATGCCTGAAAGGTGATTATTTAGCCAGTTAGAGTTTTCACCATGAGAAAGCATAAGAGTGCTTGGAAGGAAAGAACATTAGCTCAGACTGAAGGAGTAGAAAGATTTCTTATCTACCAACAACCTATGAGAGAAATGTGAATTTTAGAGTGGGAGTTATGGGTTGTGTTTATGTATTTTATGAACTCTTAAGGAATTCTCAAAAACTCTGAATCCTGTTTGGAATTGCTGATTTTATAAAATCATAATTTATACTATAATTGTTATAATAAATAGTTGTTATTTTAGTTTTGTATTAATATATGAGACAATTCAATTTTTTAACTTACATTGAGACAAAAATAGCATCTGAAACTTGATATCCTTACATTTCTGTACAAAAAGTTAGAAATTTTATATATTGAATCATACATCAAACACTGATGCAGTGATTTTCACTGAATAATTTTAGTTGTCATAATTCTAACTACTTCCTATACCAATTGATAATTATTTAATTGATTATTAAATGTGGTATGGGGAAATAACTAATAAATAGATGGTACCCAATTTTAACCCTCTAATAATTCTCATGTAGGGTCTTATAGACATAAATTTCACCTGATATATTTGTGTAATAAACTGTTCACATTGCTTATATAAAAAAGATTTCCAGATTATGCCATAATTTATACAAACAAGTTAGATCTTAGCAACCTACGCTATGTTTTTCATATTCAGCCTTTTCTTTAGATCTCTGCTCAAGTCAAATTTAATATCAAATTTAATAACTGTTATATTGCAAATTTCACTATATGCTAGCATTCCTAATCTTGTTCCTGTTGATCTTTATATCTGCAGCATCATCTACCTTCTAATCATTATTGAACACTCTGCTCAAGACTTTAAATAACCAGGTGTGGAGTGATAGTACAGTGGGTAGGGCATTTGCCTTTCACATGACTGACCAGGGGCTGAACTCCCCCATATCCCATATTGTCTTCTGAGTATCGCAAGTGTAATTTCTGAGTGCAGAGTCAGGAGTAACCCCTGAGCATTGCCAGTGTGATGACCTCCCCACCAAAAAAACCACTTTAAGTAAATTGTAACATCAGACTCTCTTTCTGAAATTCACAGAGATATGCTTTGTTTTATTTGTCTGTCTCTTTGGGCCTCCAAAGCAATTCTCATCAGGAAGGGATCCCTTGAATAATTATCAAGTTATTGGTTTCCTCAGTTCTATGTAAAAGATGTAAGGATCAAGAGATTGAGGGACTGAGAATGTGGTGCTGTTCAAACTCTGTAGTCTTGAGGACCACTCTGGATGTTCTTGGAAGTACCAGGAACCTTTAGAACCACACTGGGTAATACTAGGGCTGGAGCCACACACACAATGCCAGAGATTAAGCCAGAGTCATACAAGGCAAGTCATGTACTTTAACCCTGTAATCTCAGGTCAAGAATTGTTCCTTTTTGATAGCATTTAAATAAATTTTTGTAAAAGTCTTAGATTACATGGGCTGGAGCGATAGCACAGTGGTAGGGCATTTGCCTTGAACCTGGCTGGCCCGGCCGACCTGGGTTCGATTCCTCTGCCCGTTTCGGAGAGCTCGGCAAGCTACCGAGAGTGTATCACCTGCATGGCAAAGTCTGGAAAGCTACCCATGATGTATTCGATATGCCAAACAAAGTAACAACAAGTCTCACAATGAAGACGTTACTGGACCCGCCTGAGCAACTCGATGAACAATAGGAGGGACAGTGCTACAATGCTTAGATTACATCCAGCTCTGCTCAGGCCTTGTTCATGGCTCTGAACTCAGGGATCACTCTGGAGAGCCTTGAGGGACCATACGTCATATTGGGGATTAAATCCAGGTTGTCCACATGAAAGGCAAGTGCCTCATCCATTGTACTCTCTCTCCAGACTCCATTTTAACCTATTTTAAAGCTAGAATACTCCTGCTGATAGTATTTATTCATACATGTAAAATCATTATTGAAATTGTCTTTTTATTGTGGTTATTAATCTTATCAATATCTTATGTATTCTTGGTTTTTTAAAAATTTTTAAAATTTTTATTAGTGAAACACCATGAGGTACAGTTGTGGATTTTTTATTTTGCTCCAATTTTTTTGCTTGGGTTTCAGTTATACAGTGATCATGTACCCATCCCTCCACCAGTGCCCATTCTCCACCACCAATAACCCCAGTACCACTCCCAACCCCATCCCCTCCCCCATCCCATCCAGCCTCTGTGGTAAGGCATTCCCTTTTGTTCTCTCTATCCTTTTGGGTGCTGAAGTATGCAAAAAAGGCATTGAGTGGCAATCATGTTCGGTTTATAGTCTACTTTCAGCATGTGTCTCCCATCCTGGGAGGATCCTCCCAACACCCTTTACTTGGTGTTCCCTTCGCTATCTGAGCTGCCTTTTCCCCTAGCATGTGCAGCTGGCCTTCAAGCAATGGAGTGAACTTCCTGGTACTTATCTAGACTATTTTTGGAAGTTAGTCTCCTAGTTTGTTACTTTATATTCCCCAGATGAATGCAATCTTTCTATGTCTGTCCCTCTCTTTCTGACTCATTTCACTTAGCATGATACTTTCCATGTATTACCACTTGTATGTAAATTTTATGACTTCATCTATTCTAACAGCTGCATAGTACTCCATTGTGTTGATGTACCAAAATTTCTTTAACCAGTCATCTGTTCTCAGGAACTCGGGTTTTTTCCAGATTTTGACTATTGTTGACAGTGCAGCAATGAACATAGAAGTGCAGATATCATTTTGACTATACTTTTTTGCCTCTTCGGGATATATTCCCAGGAGTGGTATTGGTGGGTCAAATGGAGCTCAATTTCTAATTTTTGGAGAATCGTCCATACTGTTTTCCTAAAGGGCTGTACCAGTCAGCTTTCCCGCCAGCAGTGAAGGAGAACCCCTTTTTCGCCACATCCACGTCAATACCAGTTGCTTTTGTTCTTTTGATGTGGGCCAGTCTCTGTGGTATGAAATGATATCTCTTGTTGTTTTGATCTGCATCTCCCTGATGATTAGTGATGTAGAGCATTTTCTCATGTGCCTATTTGCCATTCAGATTTCTTCTTTGAGAAAATTTCCGTTCATTTCGTCACCCATTTTTTGATGGAGTTGGATGTTTTCATCTGTGGAGTTCAACCAGTACTTTGTATATCCTTGATATCAACCTCTTGTCGGATGGGCATTGGGCGAATATACATTCCTATTCTGTAGACTGTGTTTGTATTTTGGTCACTGTTTCTTTTGAGGTGCAGAAGCTTCTTAGTTTAAGCTAGTCCCATTTGTCTATCTCTGTTTTCATTTGCTTGGCCAGTGCGTGTCATATTTGAAGATACCATTAGCTTCAATGTTGTGGAGGGTTTTGCCAACAATGTCTTCAATGTACCTTATGGACTCCATTCTGATGTTGAGGTCTTTAATCCATTTTGATCTTACTTTTGTACATGGTGTTAGGTAGAGATCTGAACCCATTTTTTTTCATTTAGCTGTTCAGTTTTGCCACACAATTTGTTAGAGAGACTTTCCTTGCTCCACTTCACATTTCTTGCTCCCTTATCAAAAATTGGATGATCATACGTTTGGGGGGAGATGTCAGTATATTCAGTCTTGTTGCATTGGTCTACAGTTCTGTCTTTGTTCCAGTACCATGGTGTTTTAATTATTACTGCTTTGTAGTAGAGTTTGAAGTTGGGGAGGTTTATTCCTCCCATTTTCTTTTTTCCCAAGAATTGCTTTAGCTATTCATGGGGCTTTTTGCTCCATATGAATTCCAGGAGTATTTGCTCCATTTCTTTGAAGAATATCGAATCGAATACTCTCGGTAGCTTGCTGGGCTCTCCGAGAGGGGCGGAGGAATCGAACTCTGGTCGACCATGTTGGCTGCGTGCAAGGCAAACGCCCTACCTGCTGTGCTATCGCTCCAGCCCGACACAGTAACAACAAAGTCTCCAATGGAGACGTTACTGGGCCCGCTCGAGCAAATCGATGATCAATGGGAGGGCCTTTACTTTACTTTACTTTTCTTTGAAGAATGTCGTGGGTATAGTTAAAGGGATCGCATTGAATTTGTACAATGCTTTGGGAAGCATTGCCTTTTTGACAATGTTAATTCTCCCGATCCATGAGCAGGGGATATTTTTCTATTTCCTCTTGTCCTCTTTTATTTCCTGAAGTAGCGTTTTGTAGTTTTCTTTGTACAGGTCTTTTACTGCCTTAGTTAAGCTGATTTCTAGCTACTTCATTTTCAGGGGCACAATTGTGAAAAGAATTGTTTTTTTTCAAGTCACTTTCTTCTCTCTCACTATTTGCATATAGGAAAGCCATGAACTTTTGGGTATTGATTTTATAGCTTTCAACTTTACTATACAAGTCTATTGTTTCTAGGAGTTTCTTGGTAGAGGTTTTAGGGTTTTCTAAGTATAGTATCATATCATCTGCAAATAGTGAGAGCTTAATTTCCTCCTTTCCTACCTGAATGCCCTTAATATCTTTTTCTTGTCTAACCACTATTGCAAGTACTTCTAGTACTATATTGAACAGCAGTGGAGAGAGAGGGCATCCTTGTCCTGTCCTGATCTTAGAGGGAAGGCTCTAGTTTTTCCCCAATGAGTATGATAGTTGACATAGGCTTGTGGTAGATTGCTTTAACTATATTGAGGAAAGTCCCTTCTATACCCATTTTGGTGAGGGTTTTCATCATACATGGTTGCTGGAGCTTGTCAAATGCTTTCTCTGCATCTGATCATATGGTTTTTATCTTTTCTTCTGTTGATGTGATAGATTATGTTGATTGATTTCCGATGTCAAATGTTAAATCATCCTTGCATCCCCCAGATAAATCCCACTTGGTCATGGTGTATGATCTTTTTGATGAGTTGTTGAATTCTATTTGCTAGTATTTTGTTGACAATCTTCACATCCATATTCATCAGGGATATTGGCCTGTAGTTTTCCTTTCTTGTGGTGCCTTTATTTCCTTTTGTTATTAGAGATATACAAGCTTCATAGAAACTGTTTGGGAGAGTTTCTGTTTCTGCAGTTTCCTTGAAAAGCTTGACATGAACTGGCAATAGGTCCTCTTTAAATGTTTGGAAAAATTCGCTAGTGAATCCATCTGGACTTGGGCTTTTGTTTTTGGGAAGACTTTTGATTACAGTTTGAATTTCCTTGAAGTTAATAGGCCTATTCAGCTACTCTAGATCTTCTTGATTCAGCCTTGGGAGATTATAGGAATCCAGGAATTCATCTATTTCTTCTATGTTTCCTTGTTTTTGGCATACAGACTTTCAAAGTAATCTCTGATGATCCTTTGAATGTCTTTGGCTTCTGTTGTGATATCCCCCTTCTCATTTCTGATTTGGTTTATTAGGGTTTTCTCTCTCTCTGTTTCTTTGTGAGTGTTGCTAGTGGTTTATATATCTTGTTTGTTTTCTCGAAGAATCAGCTTTTGGTTTCATTGATCTTTCGGATTTCTTTTTTTTTTTCGGTTTCCATGTTGTGGATTTCTGCTCTGAGTTTTATAATCTCTTTCCTTCTGCCTAGTTTGAGCTCCTTTTGTTGGTTTTTTCTAAGATCTTGAGCTGTGAAGTCAAGTTGTTTATGTGGGCCCTTTCTTCCTTCTCGAGTAATGCTTGCAGAGCTATAAATTTTTCTCTTTACGTGGCTTTAGCTGCATCCCTGGTAACTCATGTCTTCATTCTCATTTATTTCCAGGTATTTTCTGATTCATCCTTGACTTCCTTCCTGACCCACTTGTTCAACATTGAGTTGTTTAATTTCCAGATTTTTGATTTGGTTCTCCGTGTCTGTGTGTGATTCACTTCTATCTTCAGTGCATTGTAGTCTAAAAAGATTGTTGATACTATTTCTATGTACCTGATCTATTGAGGTATGTTTTGTGGCCTAGCCATGATCTATTTTGGAAAATGTTCCATGTACACTGTAGAAGAATGTGTATTCTTTCTTTTGGGGGTGTAAAGGCCTGTATAGATCTATAGCTCTCTCTCTTCTATTTCTTCCAAAGCCAATGTTTCCTTGTTGAGTTTTGTTCTTGTTGATCTATCCAGAGTTGATATGTCATTGTTGAAGTGTCAGCCTACTATTGTGTTGCTAGCAATGTCCTCTTAAAATCTGTTAGCAGTTGTTTTAAATATTTAACTGTTCCCTAATTAGGTGTGTATACATATAAGACTGATTTCTTCCTGTTGTATGTATCCTTTGATAAATAGAAAATGGCCTTTTCAGTCTCTTCTAATCTTTTTCAACCTGAAATCTATGTTGTCAGATACTAGTATGGGCACCTCAGCTTTTCTGAGGGAGCTGTTTTCTTGCAGGATTGGTTTCCATCTTTTAACTTTGAGTCTGTGTTTGCTCTGACTGTTCAGATGAGTTTCTTCTAGGCAGCATAATGTTGGATTCTGTCTCTGAATCCATTTTTCATTCTTTGTCTCTTAATTGGTGAATTTAGACCATTGACGTTGAGAGAGATTATGTCATCATGTTTTGTGCCATCTCTCAGTAAGGGTCTGTTGTGCCTGTAGGGTTTGTCTTGTCTTATAGTAGCCCCTTTATTCCTTCATATAGGTTTGGTTTTGAGTCTATGAAGTTCCTGAGCTGCTGTTTATCCAGAAAATAGTGTAACATTTCTTCAAGTTTGAGTCAGAGTTTAGCTGGATAGAGTATTCTTGGTGAAGCATTCATTTCAGTGAGCTTTTTCACTATATCCCATCATTGCTTTCGGACTTGGAGGGTTTCCTCTGCTAGATCTGCTGTGACTCTAAGGGGTGCTCCTTTTTATGTGATTTACTTCTTTGACCTTGATGCTTGTAGTATTGTGTCTCATCTGTGGCATCCATCATTCTAAATATGATGTCTTGGAGTGTTTTTGTTAGGGTCTCTTTTAGCTGGTACCTTTCGGGCTCCTTGAATCTGAATGGCTGCACTGTCCAGCTCTGGGAACTTTTCAGCAATGATTTGTTTAACCGTGGCTTTTTCATTGGGATTGTTTCCCTGACCTTCTGCTACTCCAATGATTCTAATGTTGTTCCTCTTGGAATCATCTCCTAGGACTCTGATTCATTCTAGAGCTATTTTGAAGTCCTTTGCCATTGTTTGTTGTTGCCTGTAGGCTTGGTGCAGCTGATCTTTCAGCCCACTGATTCTGTCTTCAGCTGTGTCAATTCTACTGTTGAGGGCACAGACTGAATTTTTTATTTCATCTACCGAATCAGGAAAACCTGGCAGGCTGCCAAGAGTGTCCTGCCCACACGGCAGAGTCTGGCAAACTTCCTGTGTTGTACTCAATATGCCAAATACCAGTAACAATGATGGGTCTCATTCTCTTAATCCTGAAAGAGCATTGAAATGTCTCTATTAAAATCTCAGGACTAGGAAGAAGGAGACGTTACTGGTGCCTGCTCAAGGAAATCGACGAGCAACAGGATGATCATGGTTGTGACCGAATCTTTTATTTGTGACATTTCTGTGTGTAGCTTTCCAGTTTCTGCTCTCATTTCTTCCCGTAATTTCTCGATTGTTTCTCTCATGTCCTCATTTAATTTACTGGATATCTGTCTGACTGTTTCATTGAGTTCATTGAACATCATTATTACTTCATATCTGAATTCTTTCTCAGAGAGGTCCCTTAGGTGAGTAGCACCTACTGAGGCATCTGGATTCTTCATTGTCTTCCCCTTTGCTGTGGAGATTTGCATTGTTTCTTCATGTTGGTGTGCAGATATGTAGACTGAGATATTACACAAGATTGCTGGGTATGGGTAAACTACCTGTGACCCAAAATTAGGCCACATCCATTTTTAAAGAGACCACACACACTTCTACAGAGGCCACGCCCCTCTGGGTATCTGGTGTCTGTGAAGGGTACAACCTTGGGGTGAAAGAAGACTGGGCACAGCGTTGGGGATGAACAGGAAGAGGCTCGATGGAAGATGAGCATCTCAGGGTCCTAGAGGCCGCCTGGGGCGTGTTCGCGGGGAAAGCCAAGTTCCGGGTTCGAGTCACTGACCTGGGGGTGGAAGAAGACCCTCTTATGGATTCTTGTAATTGCTTTGACTTTGTTTTCTTGAAAATAACAATTTTTATTTTAATATTGCTATTTAGAATCTAAAATCCCCGGGAAATTATGTGACTTTCTAGAAATATTTATTCATTAATGTAAGTTGAATATCTAGTTATGTCTTCTTTGGTGTATTTTACAAGACAATGGTTATGAAATATGTATGCAATGAGGATTTTCTGAGACTCATCATTAAACAACTAATTATACATCCTATGTGAGTTTTTCTATATATATTATGCCTTTGTGCTTGTTTGTTATTTTGGTTTTAGGCACTGCTCACACGTTACTTCCCACTCTGCACACAGGGATCACTCCTAGAAGGCTTGGAAGACAATATGAAATGCCAGGAGTCAAACCTGGGTCTACCACATATAAGAACATTTCCCTACCTGCTATACTCTCTCTCCAGCCCTATTATGTTTCTATCCAACTGAAAACAACAATTTATGATGTTTAGAATAGTTTATGTATGAAAGTATTAAAATCACAAAATATGTTTTATACTTGGCACAGTTGATATCTTCATTTATGCTTGTCTTCACACCTATTTATTTGCATGGTGAGTGGTTAAATAAAGAAAAGAATGATTGGTTAAAAGATTGACTGGAATTCCAAACAGTAAGTTGCTAATCCTCCTTTTAAACTTGTATCCCAGGCAAACCCTAAGAATGACTCGTGGATCTTTGCCTTGGCTATACTTCTGTGCAGTAGCTTTGTCTACAACAGTGTGGGCACAATCAATCACCAGGCCCTGGAGCAGCTGCAGTATCCTTCCAGGAATCAAACCCCCAAGTGTCCTTGTGTTGTTTGAATGGAGACAGAATCAGTTTCTCTTTCCTTCTCCCTGGGACGGAAAGGTGGTAGGAGGGGACACTGGTCAACAGAGTGTGCATAATCTCCTTTTTAATTATTGTTATTAAATAAATGTATGGACTGTTGATGTTATTTTCTTTCCTTTAACTAAATCCTAGTTATGTGACAGAGCTCACAGAACTCATTAAGGCAAAGTCTTCCACTAGCCCTGATGAAGAAGACGATTCTGCGGAATTTGTGGGTTTTTTTCCAGACTTTATCTGGACTGTCCGTGATTTCATTCTGGAACTGAATATTGATGGTCACTCTATCACAGAAGATGAGTACCTGGAAAATGCCTTGAAACTGAGTAGAGGTAAGAGTTCATGGCTTGGGAAGTGGATGGCCCAAAGAGTGTGGGAACTACTTAATCCTGTCCTTTCTGAACTTGTATTTATATTTGAGACTAGGTTGAATTTTGTGAAGAAGCTCTGGGGACTGGAGTTAATGTTCATATAAGAGAACAAAATAGATCAAATTGATTTCAATCCCACATATCTCATATGGTCCTGCAAATCCAACCAGAGGTGAACTCTGAGCACAGAGCCAGGAGTTAGACCTATGTAATTCCATGTGAGACCCACATCAGCCCTGTCCAAAATAATAAGAGAAAAATAAAATTATATAGCTTAAAATAACTCAAAATTAATTCTTGCTTACTTTAAAATTTGATATTTAGATAACAATGTGGGCTAATGTTTCTAAAGACCTAAGACTTTCATTTTCTGCCTTTCTTTAGAAAAAACGCTGATTAAAACCTTATGTGATATTAAAATAACAATTGAAGTTAAAAAAAGTTTGCACATATCTATTTCTTAAGGAGGAAAATAAGATTTTAATGTTCATATGGTATCATTTTCAAAATAACTTTATGCCCTGAAAATATCTGCAAGAAATATATTTTTAATATTTCTGAAAATGAATGTATTCTTATACATTTACTTTTATTTTGGGGCTACACCCGGTGGTGCTCAGATTTACTCCTGGTTGTGCAGGCATAGATCATTCCTATCAGGTCCAGATATCTATATGGGGTGGCATGGATCAAATCTGGGTGGACTTCCTGCAAGGTATGCATCCTACCTGCTGTACCATTGCTCTGACCCATCCTTATATTTTCAGTGCCATGTGCTTCTCGTCACAAATATTGAACAATACTATTCTTAACAGATATTAATATACTTATTTAATAAGGCTCTAGTAAAAAGTATTTAATGTAATGAAGTTATTAAGATGCTTAAAGCTGCATTAAACAATTTAGGATAAAATAAATAGCACATTATTCACAAATCACAAATCATCCTGTTATTCGTCGATTGCCTCAAGCAGGCCCCAGTAACGTCTCTTTCATCCTAGCCCTGAGATTATATTCAAGGCTCTTTAGGAGAATGAGACCCATCATTGTTACTGGTATTTGGCATATTGTGTACGCCACGGGGAGTTTGCCAGACTCTGCCGTGTGGGCAGGCTACATTTGGTAGCCTGCCAGTTTGTCCAAAGTAGGACAAAGCACATTATTAAGTTAATAAATCCCATTATTTAATGGATCATATTTACATGAAGATATATTTCATGAAACCTTTATTTCAGTTCTGATTTCTTCATATTATTTTAACAGTTCTATTTATGCTTTTTCTGATATCAATTAACAGAAGAGCAACATTGTCAGGTCAACTCTACTTTCTAACTCACAGAGGGAAAGTGATATTTCAGTGAAATATATTACTCCTGATTACAAAATCAACAGATTTTTATGAAAAACAATATTGTATTTGTTTTCAGCATCAAATTAATTTTTAAAATAGCTAGTATGATTTTACTAATATTCAGAATATTGTTTCACCATCCTTCATCTGTGTTCTTTTTTTTGAGCCAAAACTTAACTCTCATGGGATCAATTAGATTAAAAGCTACATCTGACTTTTTCTTTCTTTATACCATTTGTTCTTTCAGCATCTAATAGACAAACTAAAATCAAATATTGAGGTTGGGATTACTAACATTATGCTTCCTTTACCTGAATCAGATGTATCCCCAAATTTCTTTTTATACTTATTGGTACACATTATCCACATAAAGAAATATTGATCTAAATTCAAGGAGTTATAGGCATACATATGGCAGAATACCAAAAAAATGTGTCGCTGCATGAAAAATTTTTAGCTCAATTACCCCTGGACTGTTCTTGCTGAAAAATGTATACTTCTTCTTCTTCAGGCAGAAACCCCCAAATTGAAAGATCCAATTCTACAAAAGAGTGTACTAGGGATTTCTTTCCAAAAAGGAAGTGTTTTGTCTTTAATTGGCCAGTACAAAACAAAGATCTTCTAGCCAATATTGAGAATGTACCTAAAAACCAACTGGATCCCCAATTTCTGGAACAAACCAAAAATTTCTGTTCTTATATATTCACCAATGCAAGAATCAAGACGCTTAAAGAGGGTGTCATTGTTACCGGAAAACGTGAGTCTCCTTTTTTTTATATGTGTAGGATTCCAACATATGGAGAACGTGCTTCATAATTTAAAGCATTTTAATTTAATTTAAAGTATTTAAAGCATTTTATTCTATATGGAAATATGGATCTATGGAGATTCGTACTAATTGAACAGATATGCATAGTTTATATTTATCTCACTTTTGAAATTTGCGACAGCTCTTTAATGGTAAACTATGTCACAAAGTGAAGCTTTGAATTTCACTCATTCAGAACTTTTTACACTAATGATAAATTTGGTAACCAGATATGAAAAACCTATACTAGCTTCTAAAAAGAGCTTTTACACTAAAGTGTTCTTTGCAGAGGAGAGCAGATATTTTGAGAGAATGGACAAATCCAAAAATAAGTATTAAGTTACAATTCTTCAGAAATGTATTTAAAATTTCAGAAATTTTATAAAAGTATTTTACCCTAAATGTTTGGTATATTTTGTTTTTAATTTCTTAATGGAAAAGATTTTCCAGATACACCTTGGTATTTTGGATGAAGGTAATCTTTTAAGCAATGCAGATATCATAATGCCCCACTCCCAAGAAATGTCAATATGAAAAGTAAAGTGAAGATAAATTAGGAAACCTGTTTGTGTGTTAAATGATTAAAAATGTTTGTGTGTTAAATGATTAGAAATGTAGTCTCCAAAACTTGATTCCTGTTCAATTATAATCCAGTATTGTAAAATTCCCAGTTTATTCAACTAATTTTTAGGACAGAATCCTCTGAATTCCAATTCTGAATATTATATCCTATTGAGTGATAGCTTTATATTCATCTCTTCAATTCCCTACATAATTTGCTTATTTAGGTATGTCTACTCTGGTGGTGACTTACGTGGATACCATCAGAAGTGGAGCAGTTCCTTGTTTGGAGAACGCAGTGACAGCACTAGCTGAGCTAGAGAACTCAGCGGCAGTGCGGATGGCATCTGATCACTACAGTGAACAAATGACCAAGAAAGTAAAATTCCCAACAGAGACGGTCCAGGAGCTCCTGGACATGCATGCAACCTGTGAGAATGAGGCCATTGCAATATTCATGAAGTATTCCTTCAAGGATAAAAACCAAGAGTTTCAGAAGGAACTGCTGGTAATTTCGCATTCCCATGGCCATCCATCCCCTTGTCTAATGAAACACGTATGTGCCTTTATTGACCTCAGCTCTCAGTCATAGGCAAGGTAATGTGGATTTCTTGAGATATAGAGCTTCACAGTACTACATTGTCTTATTATTTTCCCCCTAAAAATGCGCCTCTTTCTTTAATTTTTTTCATCTTTGTAGCAAAATCATGTTAGACACCCTTCTGAAGGAAACTATGAGACAACATCCCGGTTTGCACAGAACAAGAAAAGTCATTCCTGAGCTGATATATTTTCCCATGGAAATATACACATTCCAAAAACAAAAAAAAATATCCTGTTAAACTTTCTCCTATACCATTTTTCTCTTAGTGTTCTCTGCTCTATTACTGATAGGAAAATTGAATGCTACTATTGCAAAGGATCAAGAAGTTTGACAATGCAAGTGCAATATTTTGTTGAGGCAACAGAGAACTAGAGAGCTGAAAAACTTCCCCAAGATCCTGTAGAGAGTTTATGAAGGTTGTGAGTCAGTGAAAACTTTTGGTTTCCTTTTGTTGCAGTTTCTTCTCTATCAGAGACTTTAGAGGACTGTTATTAGATCTATCTTCCTAGTAGGATATTTGCAATTTTATTGCTACTGTCCCCTCTTCTCATGATATCATCTATTATTGCAGGAAATCCTAAAGAATAAAAAGAAAGAACTTTTGCTGCAGAATGAAGAGGCATCTGTTAAATGCTGCCAGGCTATTATTGAGCAGCTTTCAAAGGCCCTTATGGAAAGACTTTCAGTAGGAGCTTTCTCTGTTCCTGGAGGGCACAAATGCTACATGGAAATAATGGAAAGAATTAAGCAGGACTATAAACAGGTGTCCAGGAAAGGAGTGAAGGTGAGGAATCAGGGAAGTGTAAAGATTCTAGAGATTAGAATGAAGAGGAACACAAAATAAAGTTCAAATATGAGTGTCAGGGTGGGGGATGGATATGATGACATGAACTCTTCAGTTCCACTATTTTTCTAAGTAGATGGTAGAAAGAAGTATCACTGGTAGAAAGACTGGTAGTGGAAAACTTTTGTCAAGGAGATTAGACTTTGTAAGAAGACTGTACATAATTTGGTGGAAGGGGGCACACCTGGTAATACTCTGGAATTACTCCTGACTCTACACACAGGAATTTCTCCTGATGGTGCTCGGGGTACCATATGGGATACTGGCATCAAACCTAGTTCAGGCATGTGCAAGGAAAATACCCTACATACTGGTCATATGGCTGTACATAATTTTTATGGAAGGCATGAAAAATATGTAAATAGACATAGTATGTTAGCATTAATCTAAATTCTTTGCTCTTTCTGTTTTATTTCAGTCAAATGAGGTCTTCCAGAACTTCTTGCTGTCACAGGAGACAGTGGAGAAATCCATCCTGCAGTTAGACACAGCCCTCACTGAAGGGGAAAGAATCTTAGCAGGTACCATGCTGGGTTTAGAACACCATGGGGAGGGGAGGGTTCTGCAGTGCCCTTTGACAAACTTGTTAGAAAAGACTTTCTGCAGAGACTTTCCTTTCTAGTGCAAAACACACTTTACTCAATCGGAACACAGGAGGAATCCTGATTGTACCTCTGTAAAGGGGGCCTTTCTTGAAAGTCACATTCTCAAATAGCAGGAGGGGGCAGAAATACAGAGATTATCCCACTCCTCTGTGGTTTGACTTATGAGCTCAGGAATGTAGGGATGATTCCTCACTGAATTTTTTCCCCTTCTCTAAAACGTCTGGGGGCAGAGGAGCGGACTAGGAGGGAGAAAACTGAAAAGGAGCACGAGCTGTTCAAGCAGAAGCAACAGGAGCAGCAGCAACTGATCGAAGCAGAAAAGAAGACTCTACAGGAAAACATAGCTCAACTGAAACAAAAGTTTGACCAAGAAAGAGAATACCTTTTGGAAAACTGTAACAAAATGTTGGAACATAAACTGAAGGTAAATCTGCCTGGGCCTTGGAGAACTGGGCCCATTCAATTCTGCGTACACTTACAGGATCAGAGAAAAGATAAAGAGCTTTCTCTCTTTCATTGTTTAATTAATTCCACAGTTTAGATGATATGTTTACAATAATTTTAACAATTACATTTTCTTTTAGTTTTCCTCGCTGGGGCGTGGTGTTTGGGCCATATCTTTCTGTGTGCTGTGGTCAAACTCAGGCTCTGTGTTCAAGTGTAAGTCCTAAAGGTGCCTGGGAAACCATATTATCAAGGCTTGAATTCTAGATCAGTTCCATGCAAGGCAAGTGCCTTACCTGCTTTACTGCATCTCTTCTGCACCTCGATTATGGTTTTGAATTACAATTACATAATTGAGGGCACTACCAAAGTGCAAAGAATGTCCACCAAAGTCCATATATCACCTCTATTCTGTCTCTTCACCTCACCACTTCCCCACCTCCTCTATTCCTCTGTTTAAGTTCAGGGCCAATTGTTTGTCCTCATCATACTATAATTTAATATGATCTATTCCCTTGCTTAATTTTTGTATGTACCACAGGTGAGTGGGATTATATGGTATTTGTCCTTCTCCCTCTAACTTGCTTCAAGTTTATATGATGCTCTTCCAAATTATCCAAATTGCAGGGAGCTGCAAAGCCTTATGTGTTCTTTTAGCTACATAGCAATCCATTATGTATATATATCACACATTCTTTACCCATTGATCTATCACTGGGCATATGAGTTGCTTCCACATCCTAGCTATGTGCTAAGTACTGCAATGAACACAGGTATGCACACATCTTTTAGAATCAATGTTTTTGTGTTCTTGGGTTAGATGCCAGAAAGTAGAGTCACAAAGTTATATAGAAGCTCTATTCTTATTTTTTAAAAGAAGCTTTCATACTGTTTTACTTAGAAGCTGAAGCAGATGGCCTTCAGAGCTATGATAAACAGGGTTCTTTTTCAATATGTCCCTGCCAACAGTGGTTCTTCGGTTCTTTTCAGTATATATGTATGTATATATGTATACATATATATCTCTCTATATATGTGCTTGTGTATAGTCTTCACTTTCAGTGTATATATATGTATTGTATGTATACACATATACAAACACACATATATATACATATATATAATCTTTATATGAGTAATGTTTCTTGCTGCCAAATTTGTAAAAAATGAAATATAGTGGAGGTTGGAGCAACAGTACCGCAGGTAGGTCTTGTGCCTTGCACACAGCTGACCGAGTTCAATCCCTGGCATCTCATATGGTCCCTCAAGCACTGCCAGAGGTAATTTTTGACTGAAGAGTCAGGAGTAACCCCTGAGCATCACCGGTGGGACCCAAAAGAGCCAAATAATTAAAAAACAAAAATATAGAAATAGAATGGGTATTTGATTTTGTTTCATTCAGCAATGAGTAAGATTTCTCTAAGGCCATGTAACAATCTCTTTGAGCGGTGTGTCTTCTGGCATTGCTCAAGGGAGTGAGAGATACACACCCAAATGGACGGGCTAGTTCACATATTTGATATGTCAAAAACAGTAACCACAAGTTCTCATAATTTGTTGTGAGACATTACTGGTGCCTGCTACAGTGCTACTACAGTGCTTCACTTTCACAAGAGGAAATTTATCTAGGCAAATAATAGGAAAATCTGTTTGACAGACACTTCAAGTGGAAGTCTGGTGGACATCATTTGTTAATATGATTTACTGTGCTTTTGTCTTCTGAGACATGCTATATTTTGGTCCCCAGGAAGGTCCCATAAATCTAATGGAGATTTATGATTAGTGTCTCATGATTTTCCATTTTCTCCCTCTTTTGTCCTCTTCATACAACATTTTGCTTTGGTAGGTGAGGGTAGGATAGGGTAAAGAGAGAAGAACATTTATATATCTATGCTAGGTCAAATTATTCTTTTTGAAAGTTTTCAGTCCAGAAGCTTTAATAAAATATGTTTTTATTAAAAATACCGTGACATATAAAGTTGTTCATTATACAGATCATACAGTTGTGGGTTTTTTTGGTTTGGGGATTTGTATTTTGTTTTATTTATTTATTTATTTATTTATTTGCTTTTTGAGTCACACCCAGCAATGTACAGGAGTTACTCTGGGCTCATGCACTCAGGAATTACACCTGGAGGTGCTCAAGGGAACATATGGAATGCTAGGAAGTAAACCTGGGTCAGCCGCATGCAAGACAAACGCCCTACCAGCTGTGCTATCACTCCAATCTCTATACAGTTGTTATAAGAATTTTAGAATGGTGTTTCAACACCACCCATGTAACCTTCCCTTTACCAATGTTCCTATTTTCCCTCCCATTCTCAAATTTATCCCTTAGGCACATAAAAAATTTACTTTATGCTGATTGCTTCAACAAAACTTGAATAAATAGCAAATAGAATGATCATAAAATAAATCACTAAGTGGCAATTTGTGTTTGCTATATGATTTTAACCTATTTAATAATAAAAATAAACCCTTTAATACAATATAATGAAATGTTTATTTTCATTTACATAATATGCATAGGTTACATAAAATGCAAGTTCTCTGGAATCTAAAGTACAGTGGTTTAAATTTTCCTTTATATTTGGATCTTATTATGGTAATAATCATGCCTTACCCATCTTTAATAAAATGTTAAAAAAAATTCTGGGCTAAGATATTTTACATAACATTGGTAAGGTCTACTTTTATAAAATATCTCCTTCACTTTATGTAAGCATGTGGTTGCAAAGTTGTTTATGATGATTTTTTATAGGCATTCAATATTCCAACACCAATACTACCATCATTATCACCTTTCCTCCAACATTGTTTCCAATTTTCTGAACCATCCCTCAAGCCTACTCCAATACCAAGCCCAAAATAATTTATTTCGTATTGCTTGTTATCAACAAATAGCTAACAGAAGAATTAAAAATTATTTCCTTGGAAGAAAATCCCATGGGGACATTAAGTCCTTGTGTGAGGGTTTGCTAAGATATTATTTCACGTTAAATATTCTATGCTGCTGTATGATTAGTCTAGATGGGTTGCCTTCTATGTTACATCCCTTCCAATCTATAGTGCTACTATTGGATTATCAGTGTTGGAGAGTTTGGAGATATTGTTCCAGGAACCAGAGTTTTTAACAGGATGATACAGCTGGAGTTAAATTTTTAAGTGAGCAGTCGCTTTGGGATGTGGATGTAACTGCTGGGGCTTCTGGAAGTATAAGGAGGTGGGTGGAAGTACCCCACCCAGATTCCTAGAAAGCCTGGAAATTTCAGTCAAAAAGACCTGCATACCCAATTTCAGTGGGTTGATTTCTGGGTGAGGTTCTGTCCAGAGACAATGGAGTCTGACTGGAGGCAAGGCAGTTATTTTGCATTGTGGGATGGACAGATTGCTGGGGCTCTGTTTGGGTGGATCCTTGGCTGGTCAGACCCCAGGTTTGTTTTAAATAGAAGAAAATGTTTAGTACTTACAACCTGTAGTTGTTGGGGTTATTCATGCTATACGTTTGCCTTTTACTGCTTAAATTTATTAAAATATTGAATCCTGTAAATAGTTACATTTTTTAAAAAGAAGTCTTTGTATTCTACTCTGTAGATTTCAAAATGGGCATGATACTCTCTAGCCTTTGGACAATGTAAATAGGATTTTTGTTGTTATTGTGAGGATTTCAAATGATTTAGGGATGCCCAAGTGAACAGATTACAACCATATGTTGTAATGTATGTATGAGCAACAGGCAGTTTGCTCTATTAAGATCTCTACCAATCACTTAAATGCCTGTTACCAGATACATACCCTGAGGTAAATCTGTGCTTATAAAAACTATCAATCACTTAAATGCCTGTTACCAGATACATACCCTGAGGTAAATCTGTGCTTATAAAAACTATCAAAATGTTTCAGACTTAAATCAAGAACCATGGCAGTTTCTAATATTCTTGTATTACTGTACTTTAGATTGTCTCCTCAAAATAAATATGTGGCATAGGGAGAATTCTTTCTTTTTTGTTGTTTTTTTTTGGGGGGGGGGATCACACCCGGCGATGCACAGGGGTTACTCCTGGCTCTGCACTCAGGAATTACTCCTGGAGGTGCTAAGGGAACCATATGGGATGCTGGGTATCGAACCCGAGTCTGCCGCGTGCAAGGCAAACGCTCTACCCCCTGTGCTATCTCTCCAGCCCCGAGAATCCTTTCTTCACCCATCTAGCATATTCATTACAGAATCTACAACACTGAACAAATTTCCATTATTTCTATATTTGAGTGTTTTCACCATCACCTGCAGAACTGAGAATTATTACTATCATATCAGTGCTATCTCTCACCTGACCTTTTTACAGTGGAGCACATTCAACTTGTCCATTTGTCAGTTGAGCATCCAAGTGAAACCTTAATTGGTTACAAATATTTGCTGATGTTCCCAAACTGTTTTGACCAATTGCCTCCTTTTAAGAAAAAAACATTACTCAATGTCCCCCTGCTAATCAACCTTAATAATCTGGCAAAGAGAAAGTGTCACCCCAGATACCACCCCTGTCACTGTATCCTGAAGCTACAACTATGCCCATTTCTGTTGTATTTCAATGAGTCCAGGGGATGGGGCAGTTCCACCCACTGTGGAAGATTGAAAATTAGTAAAGATGATGACGAGTATTTGGGATACCAGTATTCAGATCAAACTGGGGATCTTCTCTGTTTCAAATATCTCCTTTCATGATTGAGCAAGAGAGAAGAAATTTAGGAGTAAGATAGGTAGTTGAACACAACTGCTTATAAGAAATATATTTCTGAGCCGAAAAGAGTTTTGAATTAATTTTTATGCATTTTTTTACTTTTAGATTCAGAAAGAGATGCTTAATGAAGGTTTCAACAAAAGAGCTGAAGCTATGAATTCAGAAATTAATCAGTTGGAAAAGAGGATTAAAGCCACTCAGAATGATGCTTCCTGGAATTATAGAAATTTTTTAGAGACTGCTACTAAAACCTTCACTTCAGTATTAGCTTCTAATCCAGAAATTGTAGTACAACTCATAAAAGAGATCAAGTCACTGTTCAAATAAAATTAGTTATCCTTTAAAGAAAATTGCAGCATACAGTAATCACTCTAACCTCCCTTGATATATATGCTATTTACTTTCATTCAGCAAAGTTTTAAGCGTAATAAATATGTACTAGATTATACTAATGCCCATTACTTATTAGATCAAATAAATGTTCAATTTGATATAAATGTTTACTTTAGGAAATGCGTATGTGAAAAATCATATGTATATCAATACATCATACACATATTTAAACAAGAAGTCCATGTGGTATTATTGTTAATGACTAAAAATGAAAAACATTTCAATGTCTATTTATATGAACTGGTAAATTGGACATGTACACATATTGGCACACTATAATGCCAGCAAATAATATATTTGAATACATAACAATATAAAAAGTAGTATAATAAAAATGAGGCATAATATTTTTTGCATAATGTGTTCAGTGTTAAAATGTATAAGAATATCTATGAAAATATGGAGTATTTCTAGAAAGATTCATTAGAACCTAATATCATGGTTTATGCTGGAGAGAACAGAGACATCAAGGTGAAATATTCTATGCTTTTCACTATATATTTCACCTTTTAAATTTTATGTAGCACTGTAGCACTGTCTGTAGCACTGTCCTACAAATTGAGTTGTTCATCAATTTGCTCAAGTGGGCACCAGTAACGTCTCCATTGTGAGACTTGTTTGTTACTGTTGTTGGCATATCGAAAATGCCACAGGTAGCTTGCCAGGCTCTGCTGTGAGGGCAGGATACTCTTGGTAGCTTGCCACGCTCCCTGAGAGTGATGGAGAAATTGAACGCAGATTGGCCGCATGCAAGGCAAATGCCCTACCAGCGGTGCTATCACGACAGCCCTTAAATTTTATATAAAAGGTTTAAATAATTTATAACTGTAATGAGGTTAAAACTTCATTAAATAGCAAAGTAGGGCCAGGGTGAAGTACAATAAGTAGGGAACTTGTCTTGCATATAGCCATTTGGGGTTAAATGGCACCACATATGCTTGCCATGAGTGACTGACCACTGAGCACAAAACCAGGAGTAATTCCCAAACACTATGGCGCGTGTCCCAAAACAAACAAATGAGAATAACAACAAAAAAGAAGAAATTACTACTAATACTTGTATGATACTGATACTAGTGATAAAAAAAGGAAAATGACATTGACTATTAGTAGGTCAGCATGCAAATTGCTTCTAGAAATGATATCAGCTTCCTCAGCGTGGGGTTAAAGATTAAGTAAAGTGTGGAAATAATAATATAGAGATTGTAAAGATAGCTCTAAGAGCTGAGGGTATATTTTGCATGCTGGTAGTCAGCATTTGATTAAGAATATTTTGAGCACTTCTGAGAGCAGTCCCTAATCTCAGAATAGATAAAAGTTGCCAAGCACTGCTCAAATGTGGCCCCAAAACCAACTCTTGGACTCTCTTAACTATGTAAATAAAATAAGTTTCATATGGATCAAGATGAAACATGAAGTTTAACTATAAACTTTTTGGTATAGGAGAGTATAAAGATATTTGTAACAGAGAAGACACAAATGTGTGACATGAAAGACAAAAAGATAATTTTTTTATTAAGCAATAAAAGCAGAGTAAAAATACAGATGGCAACATGATTATTCTCTGGCATCTGACTTTTGCTTTAGTTTTTCTTTTTCTAGTTTCTTTAGGAATTGAATAAGGTATTTTAGTTGTGATTCTTCTGAAATAGACTGAGTTTTTTCTATAAATTTCTCCAGGAGTAACACTTTTGCTGTATCCCAATAATACTAACAAGTTATGGATTAATTTTAATTTTCTTTTTTCAAAAAACAAATATAAGCAAGAGAATAATAAAATTTGGAACAAAAATAAAGATCAAAAGGCAATTCTGTGTTTTCTGGCTTAATTTTTGGCTACTAAGGGTCAATTTATTGCAGCACTAAGTATAATATTCAAGACTAGTAAATAATCCAAATGCTAATAACAGATGGGTAAAAAAGCTGTTATTGTGATTCAGGAGAAAACTTAGTCCACCATTGTTCTGGTTATGAGACTTATGAATTTAAAAATATGACTACTAAGTGGAAAGAGAAGAAAATTATTTTTTTCAGAAATTGAGAGCTATTTGAAGGAAAATTTATCACAAAGAGAGTTCTAATTAGCTGTTTTCCCTGCCTTCCAACCACTACTGTGTGGATTCCAACTTACATGTAATTGGAACTGCTCTTTATCTTCAGTAAAGGAAAAACATACGTTAAAGTTATAATTAAAATTTTAAAAAGTTGTGGTATATATACAGAATGGAATATTACACAGCTATAGGAAAGATGTGATCTTGCCTCTTTCTGATGTGAATGGAGCTCGAGGGCAACATATGAAGGAAAATAACTCAGAGGAAGAAAGAAAAATAATGAATGATTTCTTTTTTGGTATATTATGAAACTTTACAAGGGAATGAAAAGTATCTGATTAAAACAATACATGTGTATTGCAAACCACAACACCCTAAAAGAAGAGAGAGCAAAAGGGAATACCCTGCCACAGAGGTCGAGCTGGGTGGGAGTGATGCAGTGAAGGGGTGGGAGGGCTAATGTTCATTGGTGGTGGAGAATGGGCACTGGTGAAGGGATGGGTACTCGATCATTGTATAACTGAAACCCAAGAACGAAAGTTTGTAAGTCTACAACTGTACTTCATGGTGTTTCACTATTAATTAATTAATTAATTAAAGTTTATTAAATTAAAGTTTATTAAATTTAATTAAGTTTACAATGTGGGTCCCAGGGTTGAGATCTCCAAGCCTGCTTCGATCGGGGCTGAGCATCCTCCACCTAGATCCTCCATCGTCCAGTAGGCAGGGGTAACACCCACCAACTGCCCCCCAGTGCCATGTAATTCCATCAACGGTCAAGACCCAGAGACTATAAAACCCAGCTCCCAGAAGCGCACGACCGCATTTGTGGCCGCACGACATCTTATTTATCTCATTCTTACTTTGGACAACCTGGCAGGCTACGGAATATAACCTGCCCACACGGCAGAGTCTGGCAAGCTCCCCAATATGCCAAATACCAGTAACAATGATGGGTATCATTCTACTAACCCTGCAAGAGCCTTGAATATGGCACTTTTTAAAATCTCAGGGCTAGGATGAAGGAAACGTTACTGGGGCCTGCTTGAGGCAATCGACGAACAACAGGATGATCATGATTGTGATGGTGATCTACAATAAAAAAATAGAATATAATACCACCAATTCAAAAAATTCATTTACACTTCTGTGTTGCATCACCATTATTCATAGCAGAATTAAGCAAAGAATCAATCTTTATGCGATCAACAGAAGAGTAAATAAAAACACTGATATATATGAAAATAAATATATACATACAAGGTGATATACTCAATAAATGATTACTCTGCCACTAAAAAATTTATATCATGCTTTTAGGACAAAATGAATGAATTTTGCTGATGATGCCATATGCCATAAGTAAGGAAGAGAAAGATAACTATCTGATAATTTCACTCATAAGTAGAATATGCATCACTAAATTAATCCACCTAGAATTGGGGGGAAATATAGTGGATATAAAAGGGAAACAGAAATTTGGGTTTATAAAATGTGAGTAGAGCCATTGTTTTGGTAGTGGGACTCTAAAATGACTCTGGAACTTTCATGGTGGCTGCAGTTTTATACATGTAAGATAGGGTGTGAGGCAAACGTGTGAAATTCCCTAACACTGTAAATCAATTATAAGCCAATAAATCAATTGCTAATATTTTTGTGGATAGGTGCATAATTACCTTTATATAAGTTTGAATGGAAATGTTTAAAGTGCTCTAAAAATACTGAAGATAACACAGAATAGTAGAAAGAGGAACCATAGTTACTTCAGAGATGCACAGAATGACTTGTGAAGACAATGATTGTTGGAGAAATAGGTCAGCATGGGAGATGTGTGCTGAAAGTAGACTCAGGACCAAACATGATGGTCTCTCAGTATCTATATTGCAAATCATAATGCCAAAAATTAGAGAGAGAGAAAGATGGAAGGTGCCTGTCACAGACGCAGGGAGTGGGGTAGGGTGGGGTTGGCAGCAGGGATACTGGGGATATTGGTGGTGGAAAATGAGCACGGGTGAATCGATGGGTGTTCAATCATTGTATGACTGAAACTCAATCATGAAAGCTTTATAACTGTGAGGAACTAAAGCTATGCTGTGACAGTCTTCGCTAGTGAAAAGGCAGCATAGACCTAACTTAATAAGACCTAATAATGGAACTTCAACAGCCCATTCTGGGAACAAAAAGCCTTTTTTCACCCAGAAGTATCTAGAGACACCACGGGGTGCCTAAAACCTAATCCTCCCAAGCCACAGCTAATCAGGAGCTCCTTGCCAGGAGCTCATTGCACATGTGGTCTCGCAAGATTACATGCACAAGCTAGTAAGAGTAAGGTTGAATGTAGCCTATCATGTAGCGCTGCATGCTTCAAATTGTAAAGATCAATCTATCCTGTAATAACACTGTTTAAGTGCCTGGGCTTCTTGCTGTAAACCTTATATAAACCTTGTTCCCTAAGAGCTAAGGTCTCTCAGCTTCCACCTGCTGCATCAATGTTGACTGGGAGACGAAGCTCGAGCTTGCAACAAAGATCCTCGTGCATTTGCATCAGAGTTGGTTTCTTGGTGGTATTTGAAAAACTGAGTCACGGGCGTAACAACTGTATCTCACAGTGATTTAATTAAAATATTTTAAAATATTACTTGTGATCTATGTGAAATATTTTCTTGACAAATAGTATATTATTAATTTGATATTTCTTCCATTATTTAATTGTATTCATCAATCTATCTGTTCATAAAGCTTCTTTATTGGCAAAATTTCAATATCTGAATGTGTATGATCAAGGGTTCTCTCTTCACTGGATCACTTAATATCCCGTTACACATTAATTTACTCAAGCGGGCGCCAGTAACATCTCCATTCATCCCTGTTGTGTGCTAGCATAGCCCAATGTCATCTATTCATTCTAGGAACATGAAGAGGCTCAAACCGACCGTTCAGGGTCTTCACGAAGAAGTCTGACCATCTCGTAGGTGGGCATCCACGCGATCTTTTGATGTCCCGTGGAATCCAGTCAGTAATGGCTCTAGTCCAGCAGGCCTTGGCAAACGAGATAGCGTCCTTGATTCTTGAGCGTTGACAGATCAGAACTCTAGATTTTTTCTCTCATTTGAGTGAACTGTGATACTACAAGCAGAGCTCTTTTTATTCCTCTTTGAGAGACCCATTCTCATCCTGTTTTCATAGGGCCCAAGTCTCTGAAGTGTATGTTAATGCAGGAAGAACAGTGGAATCAAAGAGATGTGCTTGGAGCTGTAGGTTCTTCGTCCTATTAGCTATTTCTTCAACGCTCTTGAAGGCTTTCCAAGCCACTCTCTTACTCCTGCACAACTCAGGTGCCAGGTCATTTGTCAGGTTGACTTCTCGACCTAGGTACACATAACTGTTGCATAAGGAGATGGTCATTCTGTTGAGAGTGAAAGGAACATCAGGGACAAGACTGTTTCTCATGAACATTGTCTTTGTAAGATTCAGTTGTAATTTGACCTTTCCACACTCACGGTCGAAGTCGGTCAGCATTTGTGCCTCTGGCTGATGTTTTGTGTTATTAGAACGATGTCATCAGCAAAGCGGAGGTGGTGTATTTGCCAACCATCTATCTTCACTCCCATTCCTTCCCATTCCAGTCATCGCATGATGTTCTCAAGGGTGGCACCAAAGAGTTTCGGTGAAATGGTATCACCTTGCTGAACCCCTCTCTTGACATCGATGATCACTTCTTTGTAGAATGGTGAGATCCTGGTAGTGAATCTGTAATACAGCTCACGGAGGATCCTGATGTACTGAATTTGAATGCCCTGATTGGCTAGGGCTTTGATGACTGCTTCCATCTCAACAGAATCAAAGGCCTTCTTTAAATCAATGAATGTTAGACAGAGTGGCATCTTGAACTCCCCAGAAACTTCAATGAGCTTGGTTATCTTGTGGATAAGGTCGATGGTGCTGAATCCTTTGCGGAACCCGGCTTGCTCGCATGGTTGTCCTTCATCTAGTGTTCTGCCAATACTATTCAGGATGACTCAAGTGAACAGCTTGTAAATGACAGACAGTAGGCAGATCGGGCAATAGTTGCCAATGTCGTGGATGTCTCCCTTCTTGTATAGTAGTACAGTCCTGTTGGTTTTCCATTGGGATTAAACCTTGCATTCAGACAGGTAGCGTGTGAATAGCTGAGCCAGTGTATTGATGAGTACTAATGGTAGGTTTTTCAGGTGTTCAGGTCTGACAGAATGGCATCTTGAACTGAGCCAGGTGCTCTTTGTTTCTTTACTGACGAGATGGAGTGTTGGATTTCGAAAGGAAGAATGTTGGGAACAAAATATCCATCCTGTGGAATTTTGTATGTGGCAAGTGGACATGGCTATTAAAGAGATCTGAGTAGAAGTCATGAATAATCTTCTCGATTGCCCTTCTGGAACATGTGTATATCCATCAGGACATCGGAAGAGAGTCATCTTGGTCTTGTAATTGGTGAGGGACAGGCAGGCGTTACAAATGCTTTTCCCGGCTTCTGCCACATGTACCATGTTTTCTCTTCATGTTTATCCATTTTTTTAAATAGGAATTTGTCCATTTCACATAAATTACTAAATATGTTGGTATAAATTTGCTAATAACATGTCTTTGTAAGTTTCCAATGTGTGCAGAATATCTCATTATAAATTCACTTTCATAGCTGACATTTGTTGTTTCTGTTTTCTACACATTTTTCTGACCATTCTCAGCTATTGATTCTCTATATTTTATAAACATAAAATATACATTTATTTCAAATATTTATATAGACAATTATATATATATTTACAAACACCAAATTTAAAGTCTTTAAAAATTTTATAAATTGCCTGTTTTTTCTCAATTTTTAATGTTTTTATTTTCTACACACTACATTTTACTTCCTTTCTCTTTTCATTTGATTTAGCATGAATGTTTGGCTTAGTGATTTTAGCTCATTTTATTTTATGAAGCCCTAAAATTATAATTATTACTGTAATCATTGTTTTAGTTGCATTGTTAAAATATTGCATTTTCAAGACATTTCCTTTTGGGTGGTCATGCCCACCTGTGTTTAGGGATACTGTCTGGCTCTGTGCTTTGAGTTCACTCCTGGCTATGCTCAGGGGACCATATGTAGTTCTGGGGATAAAACTGAGGTTGGCCATGTGCAAAACAATCTTCCTACATGCTGTACTATTGTTCTAGCCCCTCATGATGTTTTCTGATTTATCTTTGTAACTTTACCTTTTCCTCTAAATTATATTTGTTCTTACTACATTTTGAATATTTGACATGCTGCACGAACAAAGCCTGGTAAGCTCCCCGTGGCATATTCGATATGCCAAATACAGTAACGACTATGGGTCTCATTCCCCTGACCATGAAAGAGCCTTCAATCATTGGGAAAAGACGAGTACGAGGAGGCTGATAATATCTCAGGGCTGGGAGGAATAGAGACGTTACTGGTGCCCGCTCAAGTAATTTGACAATTAACAGGATGACAGTGACAGTGACATTGCTGCAGAATAGGGTCACGGGTCACGGTCCTCCCATTATTCATTGATTTGCTCCAGCGGGCCCAGTAACGTCTCCATCTTGAGACTTGTTGTTACTGTGTTTGGCATATTGAATACGTCACAGGTAGCTTGCCAGGCTCCGCCCTGCGGGCGAGGGCTGGAGCGATAGCACAGCGGTAGGGCGTTTGCCTTGCACGCAGCCAACATGGCCGACCCAAGTTCAATTCCTCTGCCCCTCTCAGAGAGCCCCGCAAGCTGCAGAATAAAAAAAATGAATTGATTTTAATATAATTTTATGCACATTGTACAGTATTCTTTTATATGATTTTTAATTATACAAATTATGTGTATTATTTTTAATTTGTATCATTTTGATCTTTTGAGAACTATTGATAATCATTTTTTTCTCCAAATTATGGTTTGTGTTCATAAAATATATGTCCATTCTACAGTTTGACCAGTGAAATTTAACCAAGGTCATTGAACGTATGAAAATATATTTGGAGCAGATAATAATAATGCCTGCCTCAGCAGCTGGGACCCTGGCCTGGGACATCTGCCTCCACTTCTGCAGCGAGGGCCAGCCCAACAAGTTGCTGCCCCTCCCCAACAGGTCTGTGGACTAGCATCTGGACTGGCTGGGGGCGTGGCCACCACTGTGAGGCGTGGCCTTCTCGGGGGGGAAGGTGGGCGCTCATGCAGCCACATTTATATTTCCTACTTCCAGCACTCTGGACTTTCATCCCAGCCTTTATCACCTAAATCAGTGGGAAAAATTCTGGCCACCTCAACTACAATACTGGGGCTGTATTGTAGTTGGGCTACAATAGAGGGGCTGGAGCGATAGCACAGCGGGTAGGGCGTTTGCCTTACAAGCGGCCAACAGAGCCGACCCGAGTTCGATTCCTCTGCCCCTCTCGGAGAGCCCGGCAAGCTACCGAGAGTATTCGATATGCCAGACACAGTAACAACAAGGTCTCCAATGGAGATGTTACTGGGCCCGCTCGAGCAAATCGACGATCAACGGGAGGGCCTTTACCTTACCTTTACCAACTACAATACAACAATAATCCACTGTCCTACTTCAATTCTAACAAAAGACCAGTACACAAAGAAGCTCTACAAGCCCAATATTAAAAGAGCACCTCCTCCAAAGCTTCACTAGATGCCCGTCATAAGCCAAAGAAAAATGCCTGAGAGGATGGTCAGACTCTAGAAAGGGAGAAGGGTGACCACCATCGACCAACCGTATCCAGAATCCATTCCCACAATAAGAGGGAACAGTACTAGTGAATTTCTAGAGTTTGACCACTAGACAACCAAAACAACATGAAGAAACAGCGAAAATCTCCACTACAAGGAGAAGGCGAAGAAATGAGTTCTGAATCCCCAGCCAGGGTTAACCACAAATATGCTCTCTCTGATAAAGAATTCTGAGACAAAATTCAGAGGATGTTGAAGGATCTACTCAAAGAATCAATGGAGGAGATATCCAGAAAACTAAAGGAAGAAATGAAAGAAACAATAGAATGGATAGTCGAGAAAATACAGGAAGAAATGAGAGCAGAAATAAAAAAGCTACTAAAAGAAGTGTCACAAATAAAGGATTTGGTAGACAAAATTAAAAACTCAGTAAGTGCCGTTAGCAGTAGGATGAATACAGTTGAAGACAGGATTAGTGAGCTTGAAGATGAGCAACATAAATCACATAGGGAACAACAAGCAATGGCAAAAGACCTCAAAATGGCTCTTAGGAGAATCAGAGACCTAGGGGATGATGCCAAGAGAAACAACATTAGAATCATTGGAGTACCAGAAGGACAGGGAAGCAACCCCAATGAAAAAGCCACAGTCAAAGAAATCATTGCTGAAAAGTTCCCAGAGTAAAAGAATGCAGACATACAGATCCAAGAAGCTATAAGGGTGCCAGCTAAAAGAGACCATAATAAAAACACTCCAAGGTGTGTTTTAATAAAAACACTCCACTCAGAGTCAGGACGATGGATGCTGTGGACAGAGACACAATACTACAAGCAGCAAGGTCAAAGAAGGAAATCATGTTCAAAGGAGCACACCTTAGATTTACAGCAGACATATCAGAGGAAACCCTCAAAGCCCGAAGGCAATGGTGGGATATAGTGAAAAAACTCAATGAAATGAACGCCTCACCAAGAATACTTTATCCAGCTAAACTCTCACTCAAACTAGATGGAACAATACACCATTTTGTAGATAAACAAAAGCTTAGGAACTTCATAGACTCAAAAACAAATTAAAAGAAGGATTAAAGAGGCTCCTGTAATATAAGCACAACCAACCCCTACAGAAAGATGGCACAAAACCCCATGACAATGATCTCTCTCAATGTCAATGGTCTAAATGCACCAATCAAGAGACACAGAGTGGCAAAATGGATGCAAAAACTGAAACCAACATTCTGCTGTCTACAAGAAACTCATCTGAACAGTCAGAGCAAACACAGACTCAAAGTTAAAGGATGGAAAACAATCCTGTAAGCAAACAAATCTCTCAAAAAAGCTGGGGTGGCCATACTAGCATCTGACAACATAGATTTCAGGTTGAAAAAGATTAGAAGAGGCAGAAAAAGCCATTTTCTATTTATCAAGGGATACATACAACAGGAAGAAATCACACTCTTAAATGTATATGCAGCTAATGAGGGACCAGCTAAATACTTAAAACAACTGCTAACAGATTTTAAGAAGGACATTGCTAGCAACACAATAGTAGTTGGAGACTTCAACATCGCTTTATCACTTTTGGATAGATAAACAAGAACAAAACTCAACAAGGAAACACTGCCTTTGAAGGAAGAAATAGAATAGAGAGGGCTAATAAACCTATACAGGGATTTACATCCCCAAAAGAAAGAATACACATTCTTTTCCATTGCACATGGAACATTTTTTAAAATAGACCACATGCTAGGCCACAAAACATACCTTAATAGAAAAAAGACGATAGAAGTAGTGTCAACAATCATTTCAGATCACTATGTGCTGAAGATAGAAGCAAATCACACAAAGACACCGAGAAACAAATCAAACACCTGGAAATTAAACATCCTAATGTTGAACAACGAGTGGGTCAGGAAGGAAGTCAAAGACGAAATACAAAAATACCTGGAACAAATGAGAATGAAGACATGAGCTACCAGAACCTATGGGACGCAGCTAAAGCCATGCTAAGAGGAAAATTTATAGCATTTCAAGCATTCCTAAGTAAAGAAGAAAGGGCCTACATAGATAACCTAACCACACAGCTCAAGATCTTAGAAAAAGACCAACAAAAGGAACCCAAAATTGGCCAAAGGAAAGAAATAATAAAACTTAGTTCAGAAAATAACGACATGGAAACCAAAGAAACAATCTGAAAGGTCAATGAAACCAAGAGCTGCCTCTTGAGAAAATAAACAAGATTGATAAACCACTAGCAAGACTCACAATGAAAGAAAGAGAGAGAACCCTAAAAAACCGATAAATGAAAAAGGGGACATTACAACAGAAACCAGTGAAATCCAAAAGATCATCAGAGACTACTTTGAGAGTCTATAAGCCACAAAACAAAAGAACCTAGAAGAAATGGATAAATTCCTGGATTCCTATAATCTCCCAAGACTGAACCAGGAAGACTTGGGATACCTGAATAGACCCATTCATATCAAGGAAATTGAAGCAACAATCAAAAGTCTTCCCAAAAACAAAAGCCCAGGCCCAGACAGGTTCACTAGTGAATTCTTCCAAACATTCAGAGAAGACCTTTTGCCAGTTTTCCTCAAGCTTTTCCAGGAAATTGAAAAACAGGAATCCTCCCAAACAGCTTCTATGAGGCACAAATTTCCCTAATATCTAAAGGAAACAAAGACACCACCAACAAAGAAAACTATAGGTCAATATCCCTGAAGAACACAGATGAGAAGATCCTCAACAAGATATTAGCAAACAGAATACAACAACTCATCAAAAAGATCATACATCACAACCAAATGGGATTCATCTCGGGATGCAAGGATGGTTTAACATTCGGAAATCAATCAATGTAATCCATCATATCAACAAAAGTAAAGATAAAAACCATATGATCATATAAATAGACACAGAGAAAGCTTTTGACAAGATCCAGCACCCGTTTATGATGAAAACTCACCAAAATGGTTTTTGAAGGAACTTTCCTCAAGATAGTCAAAGCCATCTATGACAAACCCATGACAATCTTTATCCCCAATGGCGAAAAACTAAGGGCTTTTCCTATAAGATCAGGAACAAGACAAGGATGCCCACTATTTATCCCCAATGGCGAAAAACTAAGGGCTTTTCCTATAAGATCAGGAACAAGACAAGGATGCCCACTATCACCACTTCTGTTTAACATAGTACTGGAAGTACTTGCAATAGCGATTAGGCAAGAAAAAGACATTAAAGTTATCCAGATAGAAAAGGAAAAAATCAAGATCTCACTATTCGCAGATGATATGATACTATATCTAGAGAATCCTAAATACTCTACCAAGAAACTCCTAGAAACAATAGACTTGTACAGTAAAGTCGCAGGCTATAAAATCAACGCCCAAAAATTCGTGGCCTTCCTATATACAAATAATGAGAGAGAGGAAAGTGACATGAAAAAAATAATCCCATTCACAATTGTGCCCCAGAAAATCAAATACCTCAGGATCAGCCTAACTAAAGAGGTAAAGGATCTCTGCAATGAAAACTACAAAACGCTACTCCATGAAATAAAAGAGGACACAAGAAAATGGAAACACCTCCCCTTCTCATGGATAGGGAGAATCAACATCGTCAAAATGGCAGTACTCTCAAAAGTATTATACAGATTCAACGCTATCCCTATAAGGATACCTATGAAATTCTTCAAAGAAATAGATCAAGCACTCCTGAAATTCATATAGAACAACAAATACCCAGGAATAGCTAGAATAATTCTTGGGAAAAAGACATGGGGAGCCATTACCCTCCCCAATCTCAAACTCTACTACAAAGCGGTAATAACTAAAACAGCATGGTACTGGAACAAAGCCAGGGCCGCAGACCAAAGGAGCAGGTTGGAATATCCGTACGCACAAACCCAAATGTATGAGCATCTAATCTTTGATAAGGGAGCAAGAAATGTGAAGTGTAACAAGGAAAGCCTCTTCAACAAATGGTGCTGGCATAACTGGACAACCACATGCAAAAAAATGGGCTTAGACCTCGATCATGCACAAAAGTCAGATCAAAATGGATTAAGGATCTCAATATCAGGGCAAAACCCATAAGATACATTAAAGACAAGGTCGGCAAAACCCTCCACAATATTGAGGCTAATGGTATCTTCAAAGACGACACTCCACTGACCAACTAAGTGGAAACAGAGATAAACAAATTGGACCATCTTAAATTAAGAAGCTTCTGCACCTCAAAAGATACAATAACCAGAATACAAAGAAATCTACAGAATGGGAAAGGATATTTATCCAATACCCATCCATGTGTGGAGCGATAGCACAGCGGTAGGGCGTCTGCCTTGCACGCAGCCAACATGGCCGACCCGAGTTCGATTCCTCCGCCCCTCTCGGAGAGCCCGGCAAGCTACCGAGAGTATTCGATATGCCAGACACAGTAACAACAAAGTCTCCAATGGAGACGTTACTGGGCCCGCTCGAGCAAATCGATGATCAACGGGAGGGCCTTTACCTTTACCTTTACCACCTGAAAAGGGATAGATATCAAAACATACAAAGCACTGGTTCAACTCTACAAGAAGAAAACATATGGGAAAGAAAGATGGCGGCCGCACGGGAGCCTTGTGGACAGCAGGTTTGAGCCGCGGCTGGGGGCGGCAGGGACCTCATGGGAAGGGGGGCATAATGGGCCGTCCTTCACGCCCAATCGAGGTAGCCAGCTGCCCCCCACGAGCGGCTCCCCGGCACGGCCATGGCCCCGGAGGCACAAGGACTTAGCACAGAGAGCCAGCCGCTTGGAGCAGAAAAGCAAATGGACTATGTGTTAAACCGCGCCAGCATGCCTGCCCAGAGGGGAAAGGGTGTTGACCCACCCGCCCGATCCTCTCTGGAAAGAAAGATGGCGGCCGCACGGGAGCCTTGTGGACAGCAGGTTTGAGCCGCGACTGGGGGCGGCAGGGACCTCATGGGAAGGGGGGCGTAATGGGCCGTCCTTCACGCCCGACCGAGGTTGCCAGCTGCCCCCCACGAGCGGCTCTCCGGCACGGCCACGACTCCAGAGCACAGAAACCAATCTCTTAACTATCTAACTTTTAATAGAAATTCTTCCAGGGTTAATAAGTAAAATAGCAGAAATCCAAAACCAAGACATCATTTAATTCTTAAAACCCAGCTGTAGAAAGCAAATCATTTCACAACGCTGTTTCAGCATGTCTGATTGGGGGGGGGGGGCGGGGAGGGTCGTAAACTCTAAAGAATAATTGTGCATCTTCTATCGAAACAATGTATCTAGTCAAAGTAGATAGAGTATTAACTAGAACTCATCTGCCTCACAGGAATTGGGAGGGGTGGGAGGTGGGGTTCTGTTGAGGTTCGCGGTTAAAAATAAGTATTGGTAAAGGGAAATGTGTTTGATATTTACATGACTGAGATCTAAACCTGAAAGCTCTGTAACTTTTCCCACAGTGATTCAATAAAGAAATAAATTATAAATAAAAAGATGTTAGAAGAAAGATTATTAAAAAACAAGCACAGGTACTAATAAGAGGGACCCCTGCATCTGAGGAGTCTCAGCAGAGGCATTTCTGCTATGTGCCAGAGTAGTGTGACTACAGAACTAGACTCTGCTAGTGTTGGAGTTCAGAGACCCTGAAAGATAGAGGTCAGGTATTGGCATTTAAGTCATAACCAAGCTGTGCAGTGACATCGGTAAGCAAGGGTGTAGTGACAAACTAATGGGCCTATCCATGGGGACCTAGACAATAACTAGAACATGGTCAACAAGAATAAGGGGGACACAATCAATAAAACAATAATACTTTATAATCTCTCGGAAGAGAGCATAAAATGAGATGCCATAGCTAGGCCGCTGGACCCTGTGCCAGGACGTTTCATTCAGGGCAACCTAAAGGGAGGTGGGTGAGTTCCCCTCCCACCCCGAGGCCAGCCCTAGCAGCCAAAAACCTCCAGAACTCAACTGCCACCACACTCACTGTCACTCTCCATACACCAGATGATTCTCACCCATGAGTGAATCTAGTCCTATAAAATAATCTCATACTTTACACCACCAATGTACCAAGAGTAGCACACCACATTTGATTGGGATTAAAGTAGAAGGGTACCTTTAACAACATGTTACTAATCTCTTGTAGAAGGGCTTAATGGCTCCTTGGTGAAATTAAATAATCTTCACACACTTTTCTCCAATAAACCTTTTTGGTCTCATTTTTAGTGGATTATTCATAACAAGCAATACAAAATAAATTATTTTGGTTCTGCTTTAGGGACAGGATTTGGGGTTCAGGATGGGAATTTGGTGGTGGGAAGGTGTAATGGTGATGGGATTGGTGTTTGAATATTAAATGTAATCAAATATTGTGAATAACTTTGTAAAAACAAAACATAAAAGAGTAATTTATAAGTAGGCTATTGATTAATGCCCAAATAAAGTATTTCAGACCCTGATATTGTAATCCTTTTAGAACTCAAACCCTCACATGGACGAGAAGTCAGATCCTCAAGAAAAATAATCCTAGAACTTCAGGGAATATTTATATACTGAAAATGTTTCCTTCATCACTCTTTTTTATTTCCTCCAGATCATGGTACAGGGAATATAGGAATACCAATGTGAGGTTTGTTTAGACAAAATGGTGACCAGGACAAAATGATTACACACTGATGAGACTGCAACATTCCTGGAACCAGAGATCACTGTGCCTCTAGCACAGAAGACGGGACTTATGGGTCACCTGGCACCAGGAACCACCAGGCTGCATTCCATGCTTCCTCACGATCCACCTCCTACAGATTATGGGATCCAGATCAATCACATTGGTCTCACTAGTCTTGGTTCCCTTTTCCCACCCAAGACAACTTAAAACCCCCGCTTATTCTCTCCTAGAGCAGAGCTGTATTCCAACCTTTCCTGAGGTTCATAGAGTCCGCCCTGGAGCGCCCCCAATAAACATCTTTTTCCTTCACTTTACTTGCTCTCTCTGTGAGGGCTGAGTTCACGGACCTATCAACCAAAACATTTAAGAACTTTGCTCAAGATGCAAGTCATTGACACCTTGATTATGGATAGACTCAGATGCCTGTTAAAGTAGGGAGGCAAAGTTCCCAGGAATAATTTGCAGTTTTTGCCAAGGTACACTAAACTGGAATTTTGCAACAAGTTTCCGTTAGATAGTGAGGTTCATCTTAGGACAGGCACTGCTTTTCTGTGCCTCCCAGAGGGGTATGTTTAGGTATGTTTATGCTAAGCAAATAGTTGCTGTATAAACAAAATAATGATGCAACCTTGTATCAGGAAACCTTTACTATTTTGGCAGAATATCAGGATTCAAGCTGTGTTTTTGAAAAATCACTATTAACTACGTGAAAAAGAATTATACAATCCAAAAATTAATTATTGTAAGTCATCATCATTTGCAATAAACCCACCTATATTCTCTTCATTGACCAGCATGTTTGTAAAAAGATTTAAAAGAAAGCAATGCTAACATAAACTCTTGATTGCAAGAAAGGGGGTTAACTGTCTTTTCAATCCAACAAAGTGATAAGCATTTCCGCCTATTGTCTCAATTGAATAGAAAGAATTCTGATTTGCCAAGATAAAGTCACTGCTATGTGAAAGGAAGTTACTGACAATAAAATTAAAATTGAAACTAAACTTAAGCAATGGTACCAATTCTAGGAAATCATCTTCAGAAAACACGGTAAATGAAACATTTGCCTTGCAGCCGCCCACTGGGTTCTATATCTGATATCACATATGGTCCCCTGTTCTCCACCAAGAGTGATTCTTGGGAGCAGAGGCAGAAGAAAACTTTGAGCATGGACAGACAGGTATGGTCCAAATTACAGAGGAAAAAAGCATAAATTTAAAAAATATTTAAACTCATAGTAATATATGTTATAGTGTTAGAACAATAGTGTGCTATTAGAAAAAGACATGCCTATAAATTGACAACACAAATAAATCCATATATATATGGGTGTTCCTCCTGTAGCCAGGATTCACAGGTTCATAATCTTACAAATGGATGGAGTTACTTAGCACCACCTCTCACCATTAGAAATTATCATTACTCTTAGTGACCACTAGCAGAAGTTTTGTATCCTATTCTCAAGACTTTATGTTCTGTTGGTCCAGAGATTTTAATCCTGGAAAAACAAAGCGAATCCCCAAAAGAAAAAAAAATTCCACTGAACTGAAAATAAAGATGGTCACTCTGTCAATCTGGGTCTCTTCTTTCTGAATCAACAGCAAAGCTGAGACTTTTCTGAGGTGACTGAGACTGATTACCAAGGCATAAAAGGACTACCACTTTTTAAATGGTGGCATGAAAGAGTATGCCTGGAATAGAGTTATATATCCCTCAGTAGTACAAAGCCTTGTAATTAAGATCAATGAAAAACCCACAATGACACAACTACTAATAGAGGCAAGACTACTAATAGATTGCACCCTTAAGAAATGAAGTTTTCAGTAAGCCTAAGGATACAGAGCTATGAGCAGCTGAGGTTCTTGTTGACAGTAAAAGGAATATAGAATGCATAGTAGAAATATCTTAGTTGCAAATATCCAAATAGAAAAGAAAGAAATTCTATGTCTACTAAATTGAGCAGAGGTGGATTTGAGATGATTACCTTTGGTGTGTATCAATTTTACTGATCATGGAGTAACCAAATTGAACATTATTTTTGGGTGAATCTGAGAAGATGCTGACAGATGAGACTAGCATCTGAATTGAACTCAGTTGTATAGATTATCTTCTCCAATAAAAATGGGCATTATTCTATTCACTGGAGACCTAAACTAAACAAAAACAATGGAAGGACAAATTTATCCTTTTTTCTCTACTTCCCTAATTTTTGGGTATGAAACTCATTTTGAATTACACCACTGAAATTTTTGGGCCTCCATTTTACAGAGACTAAATTGTGAAACCATTTTAGTCTCGGTCGATAGCACAGCGGTAGGGCGTTTGCCTTGCACGCAGCTGGCTCGGCAGACCCAGATTCGATTCCTCTGCCCCTCTCGGAGAGCCTGGCAAGCTACCGAGAGTATCTCAATATGCCAAACACAGTAACAAGTCTCACAATGGAGATGTTACTGGGCCCGCTTGAGCAAATTGATGAACAACGGGAGGACCGTGATTGTAACCCTGATTTTAGTCTCAGTAATTTCCTGAGTCAAACAATCATTATAAGCACATATTTTATTGTTTCTTTTTCTCTGTAGAACATTAACACATCTTCCAGAAGGAAAAGCAGATCAAATAGGTGAGTTCATTATAATTCTTTGTGAGACACTTCGTTGGTTTTCCAGGGCTACGTAAAATTATTCCTACTCTGTGTTTGATCCTTTGCCCCATGCCATTTGCTGTCCTGGTCAAGAGGGCACCTGATTTCTTTTTTTTGTATGGGGGTGGTTTTTATAGGAAAGCCGAATCTTTGTTTCTTTTATCAAAGTATCAGAGGATTACCATTTGTCAGAGATGTCCTCTTAATTTAGGGCCTATTTGTTTTGCTAAGATTAATATCTTACATTCCACTTTGGCTGGTGAAGAATGTTTGTTCATTTCTTTAGGTTAAATATTTGACCTGCCCAGGTATCAAATACTACTTTTTAGTCTCCTGTGAGAAAAGCCTGGGGCAGAATTCATGGGCCTGGGAAACTTTAACCTTCTCAGTTTCAGAGAGTCTACAAATTGAAGGAAGGAATGGTTAAAATGTAGAACGGGGACAGCTAAAATGGAGCCCCTCATAGCAGCTAGTGAAGGGAACTGAGGCTTCCTCTCTCTCTTTTTTTTTAATTTATTTTTTTTATTTTTCTTTTTTTATTAGTGAAACACCATGAGGTACAGTTGTAGATTTACAATGAGGCTTCCTCTCTTATTACTGACAGTAGTTTGTCTTTGGGGTGACCCTCAAGGCCAGTAGCAATTTACCCTTTTGACTTTCCTTTGCTCTTAGGCCACATGGGTGATAACCACTGCCTTCCTGCCCCCTTCCCAAGCATAGGTGAGATGGCCTAAGGGGAGTTACCAGGCCTGTGGTTATTCAGGTTGATATATAGGTTAAATATTTGACCTTTACAGATTTGCTACCTCCATCCCTCAGTATTTTGCTTGCACTATTTATCTGACTGGTTACATCTCATATTGGCATAATACAACATGACTTTCTGCCTTTGCTAGATTATCTCATGTCTCTCTTCTCTCCATCCATGGTACAGACTCCACCTCAACTGCAACAATATTACAAGGGTTAGGTATATGGTCAACCCCATGTCAATTCTGGGCACCTCTGGAGCACCGTGGAATGTTGCCCTAGAGGTAGTCACTCAGTACCACAGGACTTGTTCTGGTTACTTCCAGCACCACAGGTCCCAAGCAGCACCTCATCATGTGCCCTCACAATCAATTTCAGGCCTGATTGGCTGAGAACCAACAGTGTGTGTGTGTTTGTGTGTGTGTGTTGGGGGGAGAGGTCATAGGACTCTCTGAACATCTCTTTATAGGCCCACCAAAATAAAATAAAACAATTTTTTTAATGTTTAAGGTATGTTCACATAATACAGACATTCACTGTAACTGTGGGCTAACATTGGCTTCTCATAACCATGAAGACATTTTAGAATTAACCACAAATGTCCTTTAACTTCTCTCCACTAATTATGTGCCATAATTTGAGGAATCAAATAGATAGGAGGTCCTCTGTTAGTGAATTCCTGGAAAGTTATAAAACCAAGACGCTATTCAAAGACATTTCTCTGTGACTTACATTAAAGTAGCCAAAGTACCACAAAGGCCAGACCACTTTGTGGACATTGGAAATGGGAGGTTTATAATGTTCTAATTGGCAGTGGTCAGCACCAAAAAGGCTAGACACCTTCCAGAGAGAAGTTCAAGTGGGAACAAAGGTTGTAATAATGAACTTGGTGGGCTCCCACAGGTGGCTTATGTGAGACAGAGAAGAGAGATGACCACTTTTTCCTATTCACCTCTGATACTCTGGGATTGGCTGGGAGTCAAGGACTAATAAAGTCTGTCATGAGTCCCTGCACAGTATGGACCAGAGTCCCGCCAGCCCCACTAAGTACCTGTCAAGCTCCACCAGACGTCCACTTGGTCTGATTGGTACAGGAGTTAATCCCCACCACCCAATTTCTTCGGGGAGCCATGGACTCAGGCTGTAGTGAGGAATTGCTCTTTACAGGAAAGGAAAACCAGTCCTAGGCCTTCCCCAGTTCTTCCCTGTCCTTGCCTTTTTCTCGGAAAAGAATTTCAGGAGAAAATGAGCAGTGGAGCAAAAAAAAAATTATTTGGAGGTTTTTAAGGAAAGGGAAGGAGGAAGGGGAAGAAAGAGAGGGATAGAATGGGGAAGGTAGGGATTGAAACATGCTCAAGAAATAATGTGGGTTCCTGAAAAAGAGGAGAGAGCCCCAGCATACATATCAAGAGGGGAGATGCGGGTGGCACATGTAGCACATATATTCAGGTACCATGTGCACTTGGTCACATGGACATAAGTAACACATAAGCACGCCTATGTGAGCTTGTCCTTTCTTCATTCAAGTTGGCTTTTATGGGTTTTCTCCAAGATGCCCCATGTAGGGCTTTCTACCTGGATCATAGTCCAATGCTAGGGCAGTTGCCAAGGGGGTAGAGTTGGCATGGTCTTCTTTGAATTTCCTTTTCTTGACCTTTGTTCCTGCTGGAGCTTCTCTTAGAGGGTGGGTTCACTCTTCCCTGGTCTGGGTTAGCTCTGGGTAAAGATCTTATTAGACCTTAGTTTCAGAGTTCACAAGATGGGTCGAGGCAACCTTAGGCCTAGGTGGTTATTACTTCCCAGGAATTTCATCACCATGGGGGCCCTTCCCTATCTCGCTAAATATATCAGTAAGACATGAAGGTGAACCACTAAAAGATCAAAGCTCTTTCCCTTGACAAGACCCAGGTATCAAGAAAGCTACCTAGAAAGCCACAAAGGAAGGCGTTTTGGAGAAAATTTATAAAACTTGCAAAGGCAAGTGGCACAATTTCCCATTTGGAGTTGGTGGGGGAGGGGATACTTGTATCTCCACTAGGAGAGTATTATTATTTCCTTATACTTTACCAAGTGCCCTAAGTGCCTTTCTTCTGGAGAAGTCATTATTTTCTCTTGAAGGCACTACTCTCTCTGTCTGTCCTCATACTCTCTAAACAAAGCTATTTTATTTCACTATTCAGCTCCTCCTGAAATTCTTTGTGAGGGAAAGAAAAGGATCCATAAAAAAACCTAGGTAGGAGTTAAAGCTAATTTTTCTTTCCTGAAGAAATGCCCCTCCCCCGAGCCTGAGTTCCACTGCTCCCAGAGAAATCGGCTGACAGGTTAATTAACTATCACACCATGCAAATCAAGTGGGACACAGGCTCAGTCTATTGTTAAGCAGAGAAGATCTCAAGCATCTACACCATACAGTGATCCTTAAAGACTGTCTGAATCCTGACTCAACCAGACACTTCCCTGGGTGAGCAAGCTGGGTATTGGGTTAAAGTAGAAAACTTCTTTCTCAAGGGTACGCCCTTCCTTCTCCCCACTTCACAGAAGTCACCCACAGAAGACTCAAACCAAGTGCTTTCAGCCCAGGCAGAGGGCAACACTTCATTGAGTTCATTTAGAAATTCCATTTGTGTAGACCTTTGTACTCATCAAGTTTCCTTATGATCTCAGTTTCCAGCAGGGACTAAGGTAAAAGGTAAAGGTCCTCCCATTGTTCATCGATTTGCTCGAACGGGCCCAGTAACGTCTCCATTGGAGACTTTGTTGTTACTGTGTTTGGCATATCAGATACATCACGGGTAGCTTGCCAGGCTCTCCGAGAGGGGCGGAGGAATCGAACTCGGGTCGGCCATGTTGGCTGCATGGAAGGCAAACGCCCTACTGCTGTGCTATCACTCTAGCCCTATTAAATGCTTTTTTATCTTTCATTTTCTATTTCCTTTTATAAATTTCAAGCCACTCCCAGAGGGAACCCGGGGTGGTTTTGAAATAATATCCTTCAGAAGCCACCCCCAACCCTCCTACTCTTTGGGTGTAAAGTTAAAAAGAGAATTAAATGTTGATTATATTTCCAAGTACTCTGGAAGTGACTTTTCAGCTCTAGAAGATCTCTGCTACTGCTTTCATAGTAAGGTAAGATTGGGGGCATGAGTGGAGAGAGATTGCTGAGATGAGTTTGTTTCAAAATATTCTATTCAAGCTAGGACGCAGGTTGCAGGTGAGCCTGCAATATTAGACTAAAGATGTGTGAATATAAACATAACAGTTTAAAATGTCTTAAGATATGTTATTTATTGTCTACTGATCTACTGGGATCATGATTACCAGTAAAGTTACCTTTGTTTTTTACTACAGCTGCATAACTTTCATGAGAAAGAGTAAAAAATAAAATGTAGGAGATATAGCACATATATGTAGATAAGAGACAAGGAAATTTTTTAAAGAAATGAGTAAGAAATCAGAGGGAAAAATAAAATCAACTTTAAGGAAAACATTTTTGCACCTTTATTATAATTGTTTTCTTTGTCAGAGAACATATTTCTTTATTCAAAAAGAGAACGGGGTTACTTAGCTTCGATTTCTCTGACCTTACTCATACCTCATAGTGTTTGTTTTGGTTTCAGTTTCTATAGTTCTGTTCCTCTAAATTAGGAGTCACTTAATTCAACAGTCCTAGATTCAGCCCTCAGTACTCTGCAGCAATTTTATTAACTCCTCTGAAATTCTTTTTTGATGTATCACAGCACTTGCTCTGATAAATCAGTGTAGGCCTTTATTTGATTTCTGTCTGTCTCCTTTTATAAGAACCTCTTTTCTTCCTCCAAACCAAGCCAAACACAAAGAAAAAATCATCCACAAGAAAAGTAATACCAAAGACAACTAGAATTTTGTGACTGAAACTTTTCTTTCTGAAATCACATACTTGCATTTATAAAGCGGTTTTTCCTGTTGCTTGAAATTTACCTTCATTATGCTTCTCTCTCTTTCTCACACTGTTCCCTTTCTCTTTCTTAAGCTATGGGTTATACTAAAGAAAATAAATAATTATTTACTTTTATTTATTTTCAGAAAGGAGCATATAATACTGAGTGGGTCAATGCTATACTCATAGCATTTTTCAAAATTGGTACAGGATATCAGTTCTGCCTTTCTTCAAAGTGAAACTGAGGATTAGGGTGGTGTTTTAATTAATTTTTCACTGATTTTTATTAAGAAAAGGTAGCACTGGTAACACTGTCCTCCCATTGTTCATCGATTTGCTCAAGCAGGCACTAGTAACATCTCATAATTGGGAGACTTGTTACTATTGGCTTTAGCATATTGAATATGACACAGGGATCTTGCCAGGCTTTGCTGTGCAGGTGAGATACTTTCAGTAGCTTGCCGGGCTCTCCAAGAGGATTGGAGGAATGGAACTCTGAACTCCGGTCGGCCACATGCAAGCCTTACCCACAGTGCTATTGCTCCAGCCCATTAAGAAAAGGTATGGAATTTTAATAGTTAGGAAGAACGTATCTTAGAGCACAGTCATAAGCTATTATGAGAAATGATGTATTAGAGGCTAAACACGTGCATCTGTAAAGATATGTTGGAAACTTGACTTTCCTGACATTATAGATATTTCCAGAACACCATTAGAGGACGATGTATAAAATACCTGTATTAATATACATATGCAAATATAGGGCTGGAGTGATAGCACAGCGGTAGGGCATTTGCCTTGTAAGCGGCCAACATGGCCGACCCTAGTTCGATTCCTCCACGCCTCTTGGAGAGCCTGGCAAGCTACCGAGAGTATCTTGCCTGCATGGCAAAGCCTGGCAAGCTCCCCGTGACGTATTTGATATGCCAAACACAGTAACAATTGTCACAAATGGAGACGTTACTGGGCCCGCTCGAGCAAATCGATAAACAATGGAGGACAGTGATGCAAATATAAACTCTAATATCATCCTTTCAGGGCTCTGAAAACTATGGGAACTTAGTACATTTTTCTATTAGTGATGTCATCCGAGTGCACAAGAGCTTGTAAACTCCTCATAGCACTGTAGCACTGTCCTGCCGCTGTTCATCGATTTGCTCAAGCAGGCACCAGTAACGTCTCCATTGTGAGACTTGTTGCTACTGTTTTTGGCATATTGAACATGCCACGGGGAGCTTGCCATGCTCTGCTGTGCAGGAGGGATACTCTTGGTAGCTTGCCAGGCTCTCCAAGAGGGACGGAGGAATCGAACCCGGGTTGGCCATGTGTAAAGCAAACGCCCTAACCACTGTGCTATCACTCCAGCCCTCCTTATAACAGAAAATAAGTGTGAATTGCGTATCTTCTATAGTTATATAAAACTGCTATAGAGAATCGATAATCTAAATATTATTGTGACCAAACTGTAAACAATTCAGATAGCCAGAACTCTACAAATACAAGATGCCAATATTATATTTGAAGTGGAGGAGATGTGAGAAGTCTTGGCATTGGTATTTAAAATCATGTGAAATCTCCTCTCTGCAGACTGATCACTTCCTGGCCCCTATATTCTGGTACTCTATTGTTTGTATTGAACTTCCTATTATCTGTTCCCCAGCAGTCTCTGCTTTTCTTATCTGTCTCCTGGAATATCTCCAGGGCATTGCTAATGAGAAAATTAGTGGGAAGAAGGGAGGTTCAGCAATGGGTCCCTCATTGTATGGGTTCAGCAATGGGTCCCTACTGTAAAAAGTAGATTTACAGTGAGGTATTAAGGAAATCCAGACCTATTTATTGTAAGATTTCAGTGTAAGAAAAGGCCAAGGAGATGGTAGAGTTTTAGCTTACATAGTAAATAATCACATCCAAGACTGAAGAGAGTTAATCTTGATAATAAAATGAGGCAAAAAAAAAAAACCAAGCATTTCTTTAATCTAAACTATCTAGAAACATTTTATCAATACTTTTCAGCTTAATGGAATTGATGCCCATAAGTTAGAACATGGAAGCTAAAGTATTATTGCTAACAATTTTAATGAAGCATATTCACTTACTTCCCCATTCATAAGATTATTGCGCATTAGGCTTTTAATTGAAGAAGTCACATGAATATCTATTAAAATATTTTAAAATATGATTTTAACAAATTAAGATGACTTGTTAATGTGTTTATATTAGATAATGGGCTTATGGTATAATACACATTGGAAATTAGAGCACAAAAATTAAGAAAAGGAAGTTGATGAAAGGTGAGAATAAGAAGTATAATATTACAGAGTAGACATAAAGATTCCATCCAGGAATTCAGGGATATAAAAGCTAAGAAACATAATTAAGTAATGAATGGGGAAGTCAGATTCATACTAAGAACAGATTCTATTTAAGCTGCTATTTAAATGTAATTTTAAATTTTCTAGACCTACATCAAATATTTAAGAGTCAATGGAAGGAGGTTGTAGCATACCTATGAAATGCACAGCATTTATTTTACAAATCCTCTTGGGTGCCATTTTTTTTTTAGAAACATAGGCAAATCTGAAAAATAGTATGTTCCCAGCTTCAGGAAGCAAAAGGGCCTCCTTTGCTTGAAGACTGGAAATTTCTCTTCCTTCCTTTCTCTTCACCTACAGAATAGATCACACTGTGAACATGGACCCAGATGGTTTTATGTCAGAACCCCTTTGCCTCATTGAAAACAGTAATGGGCAACTGGTGGTCAATCCAGAAGCACAGAGAACCCTGTGTGGCATTACACAGCCTGTTGATGTTGTGGCTATTGTGGGTCTCTATCGCACTGGCAAATCTTACCTGATGAACAAGTTGGCACAGAAGAAGAAGGGTGAGTGACACAAGCAAAGTCATGGCAAATCTTCTCTGTGTACACCCATACAACAAACACTGAGTATGGTGGTGTGAGGAGGGAAGAACGGCGCAGACTGGAAATATTATTAGTATGAGTATTTTTATACTCTCTGACATCTCCTCATCTTGCTTTCCTAAAATTCTAGTTCAATTGTCAAGAACATCTCACTTTCCAGATTTTATCCTCTCTTACCGTCTATTCACTTCCCTCTGCAGGTTTCTCAGTTGGATCCACAGTGCAGTCTCACACAAAGGGAATCTGGATGTGGTGTATGCCTCATCCTGAGAAACCAAACCACACCTTAGTGCTTCTTGATACAGAAGGACTGGGAGACGTAGAGAAGGTAAAAGACAGAGTTTCCTCTTTGGTTACTCACCTTTACGCATTCTGTGCAGGAAGATTGTTTATTTTTATTCACTTAATCGTAATGTAACTTTTTTTCTTCTCTTTCCCTCTTTTCTTCTCTCTCTCTTTCTCTTTTTCTTTATTTCTGTTTCTTTCTCTATTTTTTCTTTTCCTTTCTATGTTTAAAATCTAAATAGAGAAAAAGATACTGATAAACCAAAATCATAACTGGGATTAAACTCTTAATATCTTTAAATTTTCACATATTTAATAACGGGGCTGGAGCGATAGCACAGCGAATAGGGCGTTTGACTTGCACGCAGCCAACATGGCTGACCCGAGTTCGATTCCTCCGCCCCTCTCGGAGAGCCCAGCAAGCTACCGAGAGTATTCGATATGCCAGACACAGTAACAACAAAGTCTCCAATGGAGACGTTACTGGGCCCGCTCGAGCAAATCGATGATCAACGGGAGGGCCTTTACTTACTTACTTTAACTTTACTAATAATGTGAAAATTGTACTGTTAATAGAAATGCACAGGTGTGATGTAAATAAAATTGTAATCATTCTGTCTACAGAGACAATTGATTAATAATTGGCTCTGGATGAGAGAAACATGAATTCAAATCAGGACTCTGGTAGATGTGCCTATAAGACTTTGACAAACAAGAATAAGTTTCCCCAGTCTTTCCCAAATGTTGGTCTTATTCATCTCATTTCAGCAGTAAATCCAAGGGATTTTCCTACTTCTATACTAGTAAATATTTAACAATAAGATTAACATGGGTGGTGGGGAAGACTTACTTGATTTGTAGCTCTTGCAAGTGTTCCAACATCTTGCATGATAATTGATGGCTACTGAAGTTACAAGACTTAGAGTTCAGATGAGAGATGTACAATCAGTTCACTGACTGTACGCAGAGGTCCACTGGGACCTTCTTTTGGAGTTAAGCTGACTTCTTTTGGGGTTGTTTTAGAGCCACACCTGGCTGTGTTCATGGCTTACTCTAGGCTTTATATTTAGAGATCAATCCTCACAGGTCTTAAAGGACCATATGTGGTGCCCAGGCTCAACTCCAGCTTGGAAGTGTTCATGCAAGAGCTTTACTGGCTGAACTATCTCTCCAGCCCAGTATAATCTGACTTTTGCATACACCTCAATCTTTCTCGTTAATTTTCCTTTTCATGTTCTCATTTTCCATTTGATTTGTCACAAATCCAAAATGACCAACTTCAGTTTGTGTTTGAGTTTCCTTATCTCTAATACAAACCTATCTGACAGCACTAGATGGAGGATTCCATCAATAATGTGAGCTGCCCTATAAAATCTTATATTTATCATGTATATCATTCAACTTTGTTTTACAGAATTGGATATCTTTATTTTCAGTATGCCCCTTATCCCATTAACTTTCACAACCTGCTTTTTAAATACCTAACTAGTGATAATAGAGATCATGAGTTAAGAATATGTATCCAGGGGCCAGAACAGGCACTTACCTTGCATGCTGCCAAAGAGGGTTTGATCCCCAATACCACATAAGGTCCCCCAGTCCTTCCAGCAGTAGCTCCTGTGTGCAGAACCAGCAGTACGACCCAAGCACTGCAAAACATGCCCCAAATACAAAACAAAGCAAAAAGGAAGGAATGTGAGCCCATAATAAGATTATCAATGCTAATCATAGAATAATCAAAGTACATATGATTTCACAATAAAATTTTTGTCTTATTTATTTTTTCAGTTGATGGAGCTTGTTTTTAATGATTGATTGTTTTTAATGAAATGCCATAATACTTGACATTTGTTCTGACCATACATTTGTTTTGACTTTTAGGGTGATGAAAAGAATGATACCCAGATCTTCACACTAGCAATGCTACTGAGTAGCACCTTGGTATACAATACCATGAGCAAAATTGACCAGCGAGCCCTTGATCTATTGTAGTATCCTTTTGTTGTCCAGGATGGCATCAAAAGTCAGAGGGCCCTTTTACTCTTCCACCTGTGTTTAATCCTTACGAATCAAATATAAAATGGTAGTTTGATTAAAATGTTGATAGTTCAAGAATAAAAAGTTCACATATTTACTGATGAGTTGAAATATTGATTATGAAGTAAAGTAAATATAAAATATAAAACCAGTTGGAGGCATAGAATTAAATAAGAGCTTATATTCAGTCCTATTCTGACTAGCTTTCCTTAGTTGCCTCTCAGCTATGTGACAGAAGTGTCAAATCTGCTCAGAACAATCTCCTCACCTGAACTTGATGAGGTTGAAGATGCAACTGATATTGTGGGCAACTGTCCAGACCTGGTGTGGACTCTGAGAGATTTCTTCCTAGACTTGGAACAAGATGGACATTCTATTACAGCAGATGAATATCTGGAGAGCTCTTTGAGGCCAAAACAAGGTAACTGGGGTATTAGAAAAAGGGTGCGAGGAATAATACAAGAAAGTATGTCTAGCGTGTTTGTTGTAAAACCTACAAAATTCAATATTCAATTATTTTATTCCCCTGTTTTGGAAGAAAATTAACAGTTTCTTTTTTTTTTTCATTGACTCCATTTTCTTTTGAATTTCTGCTTAGGGTTCATCAGGATGTTTTAATTAGTTAGTAATTTAGTAATTTACTGATGGAAAAAATTCAAAAAACAATAATCCCATACTAAATATGTCCTAAAAATATTTTTCTTCACCAGGCACTGATCAAAGTCTTCAGAATTTCAATCTTCCCCGTCTTTGTATACAGAAATTTTTTCCAAAGAGGAAATGCTTTATTTTTGACTCTCCAGCTCACAGGAAAAAGCTTGCCCAACTTGAAGAACTGGATAATGATGAACTAGATCCTGAATTTGTACAACAGGTAGAAGATTTCTGTTCCTACATCTTCAGTCATTCCAAGACTAAAACTCTTTCAGCAGGCATCCAGGTCAATGGTCCTGGTGAGTATTTGTGAGGGGATTTTTCTTTAGTTCAGCATAAATAAAAAGGGACATTGCATTGTATCAACTCCCACTGTCAACGATTAAAATGCATAATTAGTTGCAAAAAATAAAATCATACTATATTTTTATGTTCTGCATTATATATAGCAATATGTATATTGTATTTATTAAATTCAGTGAGCCTAGAAACATTTCTTGCACTTTTTTGGAAATGTTTTAAAGTACTGAGGCTGGAGTGATAGAACAGTGGGTAGGGAGTTTGCCTTGTGCACAACTGGACCAGTGGGGCCGGGTTTGAATCCTCCGCCCCTCTCAGAGAGCCCGGCAAGCTACCGAGAGTATCTTGCCCACATGGAAAAGCCTGGCAAGCTACCCGTGATGTATTCAATATGCCAAACACAGTAACAACAAGTCTCACGATGGAGATGTTACTGGGCCTGCTCGAGGAAATCTATGAACAATGGGAGGATCGTGATACATATATTTTTATGTTCTGCATTATATATAGCAAGATGTATATTGTATTTATTAAATTCAGTGAGCCTAGAAACATTTCTTGTGCTTTTTTTTTTTTGGAATGCTTTAAAGTACTGAGGCTGGAGCGATAGAACAGTGGGTAGGGCGTTTGCCTTGCACATGACCGACCCCAGTTTGATTCCCAGCATCCCATATGGTCCCCTGAGCACCACCAGGAGTGATTCCTGAGTGCAGAGCCAGGAGTAACATCTGTGCATCGCCGGGTGTGACCCAAAAAGAAAAAAAATGTTTTAAAGTACTATGAAACAAAAATATAACCTGAAGGAAAGATTAAATTAAAGAAGTTCTACTCCTAAGTGGTCTACAGTTGAAGCACACTGATTCACATAGGTTGGTAGCATTTGTTCCATCATTAGAGTGAATTCTTATGTTTCACTTTGATAGATGCAAAATGAGGAAAATATCAGTACTTTGTAGAAATAGAAATTACCTGATATAATTCAACAAACAGAAGCACATGTTGTCTAAAACACTGAAAGAAATCTAAGTGAGCTCATTGTTCCAATTTTTGCTTAAAACTCTGTATCTCAAAAACGCGGTAAAAATATTGCTAAGTGGGAAGCGAGTGCAAACAAAAGAATGTGAAGGGCAAAGAAGATAAATGAGGAAGTTCCAAAAGAGAATTAAGGTGATGTAGTCTAATTTTTTAACTTTGTGCTTTCTCAGATTAGGATAATATTCATACCATATTTACAGTTTAAGGTAGAAGAAAAAATGGAATTTTGAATGGAATTGAAACCTCAGGCAGGAAAGAAAAAGGTAAAACAAAGAAACAAAGACTTCTAGCACTACATGAATATAAATAGCTTTATATAAACATTTATTTTTCTACAAAAAACAATTAAATGTTGTGATTATACATCTTGAGTTTTCCTTTTTTAATTACTTTCTTTTTCTCAAAGAAAGAAATAGCTGATGTCTTTGGCACACAATTTCCAAAAAGAACTTATGTGGCCCGTTGAACATTGTGTGGAATGCTGAAGAATTTCAGGCAATGCATGATTAACAGTCTCAGTTTAGGACTTATCCTATTTCTCTATTAATAATACACTTATCTCCACTCTGTGAAGATCTAGAGAACCTGGTGCTCACCTATATCAGAGCCATCAGCAGTAGGAATCTGCCCTGCACGGAGAACACATTCTCAGCCTTGGCTCAGATCAAAAACTCAGAAGCATTGCAAATGGCCATTGGCTACTATACCCAGAAGATGGACCAGAAGGTGAAGTTGCCCACAGAAACCAGCCAAGAGCTGCTGGACCTGCATAGAGCCTGTGAGAAAGAGGCCTTTGAAATCTTCTTGAAAAATTCTTTGAAAGATGAGGATCAAACTTTCCAAAAGAAATTAGAGGTGATCACTTCTATTATTTGGATAGCAGGGTGGGTTACATCTAGTTACAGTTCTTATTCCTGCCTCTGTGCTAAGGATAACTACTGACAGTCCTTGGGGACCATATGTGGTGCTGAAACTGAGTCCAGGTCAGCTAAATGTAAGGTAAGTGCCTTACCTGCTATACTATCTCTCAGGCCCCTCTATTATTAATTTTTTACTATTAATAATAATATTTTGCCTTATTTCATGTGACTAAGAGACAATAAAAGGAAAATTATTGCTCTGAAAAGTCAATTTAAGGCTTAAGGAAGAGAAGCAATTCTTACTAGACTGAATAATAATAATAATTATTATTAAGGTACAACTGTTATTCTGAAAATAAGTAAATACGTACTGACTATAGGTCTCTCAGTTTCTGAAACTTTAAAATACACACATCTCAACATGTTACACACTAGTGCTAATTTTTTAAAGAAATGTCATCCCTTAAAAAATTTATTCAAGTTGGGGAGTAGAATCCTAAGGAAAACAGAAAGGAAAAGAAAAATACAGGTTGATCTGATCTCACTAATATCTCGGATAAAAAGAAATAAGGCAAGAAAAAAGACAAAACCAACCCTTCATTTCACACTACAAAACTGAAGTTACAAGATAGAGGACATGACTGGCACAAATTTGGAGAGGGTCCAGTGGATATGTGTGGAGAGATTTCAGCATTTTGGTGCTAGGTCTGATGTGGCAATTTACTTTTAAAGAGGTGAGAAAAAGCATTCTTGAAACATAAACATATAATAATGTTAAGCAATGTTATGTCAATACTTTTTTAAAATTTATAATGTATGCTGTTTCCTTTTTTTGATACTAAAACACAGAATTGTCATATAGATATAGTAAAATATTATGTTCTCATATCATTTATATCACTATAACAGTTAATAGCAATGATTCCATGATCCCTAACTAGCTGAAGAGGAAATATTACACCCCTTCTTTCAGTATAATTGAAACTGGAATAACTGCAAAAATTTAGATCTTATTTAGAAGTAAGGAATAACAAGGTTAAGGGACTGGCTTTGATATTAAGCATCTCTCTCTCACACACACACAAATAAATTTAGAGCATGAGGTGAGAAATCTGTAGTCTGAAGAACACAACTACATCAGAAATATCAAGGGAAAGGGATTTCAGAACATCTCAATCTCAATTTTTCAGGCAGGTAGAAAGAATCCCCTAAAGGGCACAATACTGCTAATGTTTTAGTGCCTTCCCCCAAAATAACAGTCTCATTCTTTCGTGTGTGTGTGTGTGTGTGTATGTGTGTTGCCAAAAATCAAAGCCATGTTGCTGCATGCACTTTGCCACTGAGCCTTACCAAGCCCTAAATTTCTTTTTAAGAATAATTTCTAGAAATGTGGATGTATTCATAACCATTTTTTCATATATCTTTGTCTCTGCAGATGCAGCTACAAGCAAAGCTTGATGACTTTTGTAAGCAGAATTTGAAGGCATCATCCGATCGCTGCTCAGATCTACTTCTGAGTATCTTTAGTCCGCTAGAAAATAGTGTGAAGCAAGGGATTTATAATAAGTTGGGGGGGCATCACCTCTTCAGACAAAAGACTGAAGAGTTGAAGGCAAAATACTATCAGGAGCCCAGGAAAGGAATACAGGTATCCCTAGTTTTATGGAGAAATTGCTGAAATTTGTGGTGAAAGTATGTTCAATTTAAAAAAATAAGGAATTATTTAAACACTAATGATAATTATGGAATTAAAAGAAAATATTTACATATTTAGCATATTTTAATTGTAGCTATCAATATTTACTGTGACAGGGGTATTTTCTTTACCATATTAACATAATCCCAATAATTAAAATTAATTTAAGAAAAAATAAGCTGTTGGGATTCTTCCCAACATTGAGCATATACCTCAAATGTTTGATGTCCTGAGTTCAGTCACTGTTCCTTATGGCCCCTTAACACCACAGGGTACCTATATAAAAAGAAATAATGTTAATTTTATGGGTTACATAAACCAAAGGTGAAATATTTCAAGTATCTCCATCAACTTTTTGACTACTTTACTTACAAATACACTTCAGTTCTCTGATCTGTTTTTTCACTCTGCACTTTATTCTCAGATAGACTCTTCCTACACGGGAACAAAGCTCCAAACTCAATGAATCCTTTGTGCCCTTAGTGTCAGAAAGAGGAAGAGTCAGAAGGAAAATGAGGGAGAAAGACCGTCTTTCCTGTATCCTTCCCCAATGGTCTTTAAAATAACTAAGTTATAGTTTCCCATCTGTACCAAGATTTTTTGCATATAATAGTACAAAGTGTTCTGATTGCTCAGCCCAGATCTTATGCTCACTCCATGCTAGAAGCTTGATTGACAGTTCTACCAAGTGCAAACTGAACACTTGTTGACAAAGATGCTGGGAAGACAAAAAAAAGCATGTTTATAATATTTTTGAATAACCATTTCCTGCTTCTAACTGCTTTCTTTCTGGGGTTTTAGGCTGAGGAAGCTCTGCAGAAATATTTACAGTCCCAGCAGTTGATGAGTGCTGCCATTCTCCAGGCGGAGAAGGCTCTCGCAGACAGGCAAAAGCAGATAGAAGGTAAGAAACAAATGGAAGACATAAAATAACAGAAATCCCTACACATTTTAGGTTAATTTGAATTGATTCATTGAGATATTAAACTAGAACATGAATGACTGAAAAAATTTTTTTCTTTAAATTAAGCTTATGAGGTACCACAGTTTCCAATCATATTAAAGGTGTTATCTTATAGTTTCAGAGCACTACCCAATTCCTCCACCAGTGCTTCAGGAGGCCTCCACCACTTTCCCATTTTCTTACTCTGCCCAACACCACCTCAGTTCCTAGTTCTATTTTCATATCTCAGATACTGTTGCCACTGGAAATTGTCTGATCTCTTTCTCTGTTTCTTTCTATCAACATATGATTAAAATAATCCAATTATTTATCTTTTACCTTCTGACTCACTTCACTGAGCACAAGACCCTTCAATTTCATCAAAATTGTAGCAAACTTCAAAATTTTATCCATTCTCAAAGCTAAATAGTATTCTATTGTGTGCATACATACACAATTTGTTTGTCCATTTGTCTTTTGCTGGGCACTTTGCTTTTTCCCCAGGAAAACATAGGTATGCATGTCTATTTCCACATTAATATTTTTATGTTCCTGGGGTAGATTTCCAGAAGTGGAATCAGGAAGTCATATGGACCTTTCATTTGCAGTGTTTTTAGAAGTCTCTAAACAGTCCTCCAGAGATATTAAACCATACAACAGCCACCCTGACATGAATGAGAATTCCTTTTTTGTCATATCCCAACACACTTACTGTTGATCTTTGTGAGATAGATCACTCTCACTAGTGTGAGGCAATACTTCACTGTACTTTTGATTTGCTTTTCCCTGATACCAGTGATGATAAACACTTTTTCAAGATCTGTTGCTCAAACAGATAATTAGTTAGGTCCTCTCTGAATAGGCTTCCCACCCCAGCTATATCTGTTTACCTAGAAAGGAAAAAAACAGTCTCCAGGACTTTTCTCTAGGGAGTAGTAACAACTAGAAATAAGAGTATACCAACAAGGGGAGACACTTTTATCCTAGAGAGGCTTATCATTTTGCTCTTTCGCAGAGGAACGTGCTAGAGCACAGGCTGCACAGGCTGAAGTAAACCGGCTGGCAGCAATTCAGCGGGAGCAACAGAAACAAATTGAGGAGAACGCGCGAGCCCACCAGGAACAGCTGCGACAAATGGAGATGAGGAAAGCTTTAGAGCTAGAAGAGCAACGGAAAGCCCAAGAACAAGTCCATGCACGCATGCTCCAGGTATTCAGTTATCTCATTTCAAAATTTGGATGATATCTCCTCTCTCTGAATGGATGAGAGCATAAAGTAGGGACAAGGGTGGAAAGTCAACACACAATTAATTGTGGCACAGAGCAAAAAAGTTGGTATCAGATAGTCTGGATATGAAGCCCAGGTATGAATTCTATTTCCATCTCTTACTTAATACATCTGTGCAAGCTATTGAATCCACTGTGTCTTCATTTCCGCTTTGGAAAATGGAATCAGTAATATTATGTTTCATAAAGGATATCTCAGTAATTGATTCATTGTATTTACAATGATGCATGGCATAGAAAAAGCACTGTAATTTGATAACTACAAGACAAATACCATTTCTAATACATTGTATTAGTCTTTAAAAAAAGTTTAATTGCTCCTAAGTGTCTTTCTTTGGTGATAGAAGTTAAATAACCATAGGCCATAGATTATCTTGTTAAAATGTTAAAATGTTAAACTCATTTTGTATTATTGGACTGATGACCTTCTCTCTGCCATAATTGTTTCTGTGCCTGCAAGACTATTGTAGAATTTACTTTATTTTGTCTTTTAATGCACTTCATCTTCTAATCTGATAACTGTGAAGCAAAAATATAAGATCCCCATTTTTTCTAATTAGACCAGTTTGGTTCCAAAGACATCACTAAATACCACTATCATGGAGCATTTCAAGTTATCCCCTTCACAATGGGTGGTAGCTGAAATGTTTTAGCTTCTGCAAATCTTTGATGAAATTCATAGTGGGCACCCTTATGAGACACATGGCTCTCCCAGTCTATCTGTAGGTCATACTTTTCCAGACACTGCTTCAAGACATATTTGAAAGGATAAACACTAAAGAGTCAATCTGGGATTCTACATATCACTTTTTCTTCTGCTACTTTCTTCTGTCCTCTGTCTCCTAAGTGTGGGTTCAATAATTTCATTCATGTAAGACTCCTTGCATGATTATGATGTCACCTCCACCAGCAGTTGTAGGAGCCTCTCCTCATAGAACTAGACCTGACATCCCTTGGTGAATAAATGAGGATCAAAGTGAAGTATGTGAGTCAGACTGTCCCAAGGGTAAAGGAAAGGAGACTCAGGATGTAAATCTTTTTTTTTTAATTAATTAATTAATTTATTTATTTTTTATTTCTTTATTGAATCACCGTGGGAAAGGTTACAAAGCTTTCAGGTTTAGGTCTCAGTCATGCAAATATCAAACACATTTCCCTTTACCAAAACTTATTTTTTACCATGAAGAACCCCAATAAAACCCCACCCCCCACCCCTCCCAGTCCCTGTGGGGCAGATGAATTCTAGTTAACACTCTATCTGCTTTGATTAGATTCATTGTTTCAATAAAAGATTCACCACTATTATTTAGAGTTTACCCCCCCCCCAAATCAGACATGCTGAAAAAGCATTGTGAAGTGATTTGCTTTCTACAGCTGGGTTCAAGAATTAAATGTTGGTTTTGGATTTCTGCTATTTTACTTATTGACCCTGGAAGTATTTCTACTGAAAGTCAGATAGTTAAGAAATTGGTTTCTGTGCACTGGAGACGTGGCCGTGCTGGAGAGCCACTAGTGGGGGGCAACTGGTGGCCTCGGTAGGGCGTGAAGGGCGGACCGAAACGCCCCCCTTCCCATGAGGTTTTAGTCGCCCCCACTCCCCCGGCTCATACCTGCTGTCCACAAGGCTCCCATGCGGCCGCCATCTTTCTTTCCAGAGAGGAGAAGGCGACTGGGGCAACACCCTTTCCCCTCCGGACAGACCTGATGGCCTGGATTAACGCATAGTCCATTCACTTTTCTGCTCCAAGCTGCCGGGTTCTGCATTAAGTTCTTGTGCTTCTGGGGCCGTGGCCGTGCTGGAGAGCCGCTTGCGGGGGGCAACTGGTGACCTCGGTAGGGCGTGAAGGACGGACCGGAACGCACCCCTTCCCATGAGGTTTTAGTCGCCCCACAACAGGATGTAAATCTTAACGCACCAATATTTGGGGGATTAAGAAATGATTATGTTTCTGCAACTAGAAAAAGAGATGAAAGAAAAAGCATGTATGTAGTAAATCAAAAGTTTGTGGAACAAATTGTACATAAAGAGAAAGCTAAAGTCCAGGAACTGTTTCTTTCTTACTGATGAATTAAAATGAGACTTCAACATACATCCCACTTAACCATAATCTAGGCATTACTTTATGCTAAACTCTATCGTTTTGTTTCTCACTCTTTAGGAAGCAGCTGAACTGGAAAAGAGGAGAATTGAAGAGGAAAGAACAAGACTTCTAAATCAGATCCATCAGCTCCAGAGTAATGTTTCCTCCTCTAGGGATCGTTGCATCTTGCAGTAAGGAGCTACACATCTTTTGGTTCTTGTTCACTAAGTACACAAGTGTCTGGAAGAATCATCAAGAAATAAACTGCATAAAAATTATATTGAGTTTTTATTGAGGCATAATGTTATACGCCATAATTACCCAAAAAAGTACATTTCTATACGTCAATCATTCAAATGATGCTCTCATACTTAAGGAGATTAAGAATTGTATAATAAAGATTATTTTATTCTTACCTCCATTTGGTAGTGCTATTGGACTATAGACATGAAGGAAACCTTTCTCTTACACCCTATTGTCACCCCTGTAAGCTTCTATATTTGTATTGGGGGTTGGGCAACAATGGAAGTGAGTGATATAGGGGGTTTTATCTGCCATAGTTTAAGTCAGGCAGAGCTTGAACCAAGTGCTGGCGTCACGTAGGCATTATATCTGCCATGAGAGTGTGTGCTGGTTTCCAATGAAGGAGGGCACCAAGGGTAAAAACAGCTAATTAGCTTCAGTGGAGATAATATGTTTCTTTTCTGGGTGGAGGCTGATCTGCCTTTGGTCAGTGAGGTCATTGTAACTTTGTACAGAGATTGCCAATATATTAAGAGTCTGATTAGAGAACTAAATAATGTTTAGTTAAGTAGAGGTGCCCCAGAAGATGACACTTTTCATCTAAAATGAAATTTAGATGTTAGACTGAAAAATGAAATCAGTTTTCTTTTTTGTTACTTTGCTAATATGATAACTATCTGAAGCAATTTATATTGGATTTAATAACTGTGCTCTGTCTTTAGATCCTTTAAGAAATGTTAGGTAATGTGACAAAATATCTGATGGGATTCACTTAATTTTATACTTACATATTTTACAAAGTTAAATGGCATTTGTTCTTTGCAACCATATAAGAAAGTCTACTAATACTTCCTAAAATATATGAATATAAATATATATGTTTGAATATATTTCAGCCATAAATATTTTTTAATTTTTGTGGGAACTACTACTAGTTTTATTTCTCCCAGCAGTTAAAATTCTATAGGAAGTGCTTTAAACATTTGAGATATTATCCTTTGATCAGCAGTATTGTGTGAAAATATTTTCTCCCACTCAGTGGGGTGTCTTTTTATTTTTTTAAATTTATTTATTGAATCACCATAAGAAAAGTTACAAAGCTTTCAAGTATAAGTCTCAGTCATACAATGATCAAACACCCTTCCGTTCACCAGTATTTATTTTTCATCACCAAGAACCCCAATGTAGCCCCCTCCCACCCCTCCTGATGCCTATGAGGCAGATGATTCCTACTTAACTCTCTCTCTACTTTGATTACATTTGACAAAAGATGCTCCAATATTGTTTGGAATTTCCCCCCAACAATCAGAACTGCTGAAAAGGCGTTGTGAAATAATTTGTTTTCTATTGCTGGTTATGAAAACCATATGATGTCACGTGGCCTCAATAGCGGTCACGCAATTTTGGATTTCTGATATTTTACTAATTAAGTCTGGAGGGATTTCTGCCAAGTGCGGGATAATTATGAGATTGGTTTTTGTGCATCTGGTGCCATGGCCGTGCCAGAGAGTCGCTCATGGGGGGCAATTCATGGCCTCGGTCAAGCGTGAAGGACGAGCTGGTACCTCCCCCCTTCCCATGAGGCTGCAGTTGCACCGGCTCATACCTGGCTTTCCAATAAGCTCTGAGGCAGAGGCCACCATGCTGCTGGGGGGAAAGAAGGTGGAAGAGACCAAAGACTTTTCCCTCCTGGGGGGGTGGGGGGGGGAAGGGGCATAGCGCTGTAGTTCAACACATAGTCCTTTCACTTTTCTGCCGCAAGCTGCCTGGCTCTGAATTAAGTCCTTGTGCCTCTGGAGCCATGGCCGTGCTGGAGAGCCACTCGTGGGGGGCAACCCATGGCCTAGGTCAGGCGTGAAGGACGAGCCGGTTTCGCGCCCCCTTCCCATGAGGCTGCAGTTGCCCCATTACCTGAGTGTCTTTTTATTTTAGACTGAGTTTCTTTTGCTCTCCAAAATGTTTTTAACTTGATATAATTACATTTGCTAATTTTTATTCTCATTGTCTTTACCTTTGAAATAAAGTGATTGACAATACCTCTGAGGTTCATATTTACCTTTATTATCCTCATTGTATTTTATGAATTCTAGACTAAGCTCGAGGTTTTTAATCTATTTTTTGAAAGGGTGAAATAAGGTTCCAGTTTAATATTTTTGTACATTACTATCTAGTATTCCAAAACCTAATTGTTTTCAAGGCATTTTGTACTGCACTCCCTGTAATCAGGTCCTTTGTCATAGATTATCTGTCCATGATTCTGAGCTATTACCTTTTGGTCTCAGTTCTATTCTCTAGACTTACAGTCTATCTTTATTCCATACCAAAGAACATCTTTAGTACAGCTACATAGTACAATTCAGAGATAGAAGATACAACACCTCCCATCATTTTTATTTCTCATAATTCCATTTCAAACAATGGAGAGAGGACAGGCTGAACAGACACTTCACCAAAAAAGAAAGTGAATAGTTGATAGGCTTATGAATAAGTGTTTCTCATATGGAAATTCATATCAAAACAAAAGTGAGATATCTCTCACCAAAGATAATGGAATGTATCAAAAAGACTAGAAATACCCAATGTTGTTGGGGATGTGGCGAAAAGGGAACACAAAGCATTAATTTGAAAATATGCATGCACGTTTATGTTCATTGCAGTTAGAACAAAAGCCAGGATATGGGAACAACCCAAATGTTCAATGACAGGTGAAGGGATAAAGTGGTAGTATATATACAAAAAAATGTAGAATGAAGCTGGAGCAAAAGATAAAATCATGAAGTTTTCTTGGGTGAAATTGGAGGTATCACATAGAGTAAAATAAGTCAGAGGGATAATGGCAAATGATCTCACTCATTTACGGTATATAGAGAAATCGTATAAAACAATGGCAAATCCTTCACCTTGGATTTTAAAACATAGATTACCAGGTAGTGCAGGGAGCAGCGGAGAGGACAGAAAAGGTGTAATAGGGGTAAAATAAGCACCTTGGTGAAGTGTCCTGGACACATTGGTGGTGGTAGTATGCAGTAACTTTGTATCCTTACCACATGTGTTAACACTGATATAATCACAATACTTAAGTATAATAAAATAGTTGTTTAAATTCTATAAAGAAACATTTCGAGTATCCACTGGGAGATGAAAATCACTTTAAACCTATAAATAAAATACATTTTATTATATCTTTTGCATTTGGGGAGAATTCTTTTTTATTTCTGCAAAATAGCATTTAAAATTATAGAAACATTACATAAGGCTCTATTTTGTTTTCCATAATTTTTCCCTAAGAGCCCGAAAGAGAATTCAAGTGGTGGAACACATGTCTAGCATGTTCAAGGTTCTGTACTTGTGCACTGTCTGTCCCATCATCAGTGCTGGGTGAGGCCTTGAGGCCTTGGTGCCACCCAAGTAGCAATGAATGTGGCCGTGTTGAATCCTCAGCACCATAGGATCCAAGCAGAACCACATCAGAGTATCTAATCACTAAATAGGCTGCCAGCATTGCAGAGAAGGGACCCAGGGTTGGGTTCTTATAAAGAAAATTAAATAGAGTTGGAAACATTGTATGAGTTAAGAACAACCAGAATGTGGCTCTCCCAAAAACAAAATAGGATTCAAATGTTGGAGCACAGGTCTAACATATTCAAGATCCTGCAAAAATAACGGTTTATATGAATTTGCCAACTGAACATGAAAACTTGAGTTTCTTTAATTGTTCAAAATGTAATTTACTGTTTATTAAACAAAATCTGCAACTTTGTAGGTTGTCTTCTTCTATTTGGGACTCTTACTATGCTAAATTTATTTATTATTATTTTCTTTTTGCAGTTTCAGTTCAAACCCCTTGGTGTGCTCAGAATTTACTACTGGCTCTGTACTCAGGGATAATGCTTGTTCAGGGAACAATATGTGGTGCCAGATATCAAACTCAGAGTTGACTGTGACAAGCACTTCAATCTCATAAAAAGGCAAGCGCATTAAGCCCTTATACAATCCGTCTGAATCTGGTGCTGAACCTTTTGTACTAGGTAGGGTGGGTACTGCTAAGCTACATTTCTATATTTAAACTAAACTTCAGAATATACAAAAGGTGACCATATTTTGCTGAGAATTTCTCTAGAAGCACTCTACAATTTTCTTTGTAATCTGTCTGATTTTAAAAGTACATAGGCGGGGAAGGGGGGCATGAGCTCACAAGACTATGTTTGGGTGCTCTGTGATGCATGCATTAGGTGACGATAGCTGCATCCCATTCTTCCAAGGCCTCCCCAGGAAAGAGACAGACAGGGGACCACAGCCTGGTGGTGAAAATGGCCCATTTAATGCAGAGCTGCTAGCCTACATATAGAACATATGAAGGGGTCAGAAGTATTGGACTGCATGTCCTTGTGATTTACAGAGGTAAAACATTTCATCAGAGGCAATTCTCTGGGGAAGATAAACTCAAGGAGACACTGTCTCCCAAGAATATTTATATATTGTTTCTCTCTCTCCCTTTATTCATATATATAATCAAAAATTAAGGCAAACAATTAATCCTATTAATACTACTTCTTACCAATACTTACAGTTGTTTGGATAAACACAGTAAGAGATAAAGATCCCAAAACTTAGTTCTCTGGACTGTAGGAGCAAGCAAGTATTTTACCATAAATCCCTCACTAAGTGCTCAGGTCTTCCCATGTTGCCGAAATAATACCAAAGAGCTCCCAGTTGGTGGTCGTTCTGGGAGTTCTCTTCTTAAACTTTGCAGCCCCTTCTCCCCACTCCATGAAGTAGAATTTTGCACGATGGAGATGGTGGTCTGATCCAATTTGGAATTTTGGGACAACAACGGCATCGGTCAGACAAAACTATCGATTGAATATGATGTGGTCTATTTCGTTGTGGAATCGTCCACCGGGACACTCCCATGTCCAACATTTAGATTTGGCCTTCTGGAACTGTGAGTTACCATGGATGGTCTTGGTCAACATGATGAACTCAGACAGTCTCTCACCCTGTTTGTTCCATTCTAGGCCATGGGTCCTAAAATGGAGTTCTTTGGCTGATCTTTTCGGTCCTATCTTGGCATTAAAATCACCAACAATGATCTAGTAGAAGGTGTGATATTCTTTATAGAACTTCTCCAGCTCCATGCAGAACTTCTCAATTTCTTCTTCGTCATAATTAGATGTTGGTCTGTAGACAATGAAGATAGAAACTGCCGGCAGTGAGACACATCTATTCAAGTGTAATCATCCGATTCGGGTTGTTAGGCATTCAAATGAATCAATGCTCATGGCCAAGTTCGAGTTGACAAGAACACCGACACCACCAATGCCTCTTTTGTCGCATGTTCCAAGGAACAGTTCTTCTCCAGTGTCAAAAACGGCATGATTTGATTGATGCCTTCTTGTCTAGGTCAGACCAATGATGTCATACTTGATCTTTCGCACTTGTACCATCAGGTCCTCCATGTATGCATCCAATGCCAGCATATGTGCATTGAAAATACAGATAGTCATTTTTGTCCTTCTTCGTTTTGGCAGACTAGTTTGGCCTTGAGATTTTATCAGCCTCTCCTTCCTCATCCTTCTTAATGCCACCGTAATGATGGCTCTTTCAGGGTCAGGATAATGAGACCCATTGTGATTACTGTTTTTGGAATATTGAACGTGCCACTGATAGCTTGCCAGGCTCTGCTGTGAAGGCGGGATATTCTCTGTAGCTTACCAAGCTCTCTGAGAGGAGTAGAGGCTTTTAGGGCAGCCTTTAGTCACCCTTGCAGGTGTTCCCATGGTTTAAAACATATTGAACCCTATCAAATATGGTGCAGTAATCTTGTATTAAGTGTCTTATGATGTGTTGTGTGGCTGTAAAATGGCCGTGCAGTATGGAAAGTGTCCTGGAGTGTGACAGCAGCTGGGTAGTGGAGGTAGAGTAGGTAGTGGAGGTCTGCCGATGAGGTATTTATCTGGTACTGGTAGGGTGGGTCTTCAGTGTGGAATCCCTAGGTTGTCAGAGGTTGGTGGAAGTAGACAGGGCAGAGTAGGATGGGACTTCTGGTTTTAATCCCTTGGTCACTGGAGATTGGTGGGAGCAGGCAGAAGAGTTCTCTTCTTAAACTTTGCAGCCCCTTCTCCCCACTCCATGAAGTAGAATTTTGCACGATGGAGATGGTGGTCTGATCCAATTTGGAATTTTGGGTTCATTGAGCCTGGAGTCCAAGATCACAGAGTTCCACTTACCTGGTTCTGTGAGGCTTCAGTTGTGGGTGAGTCTCGGCCCAAGAATCCGAAAAGAGTTCTGGAGCATGGCAGCATCTGGGTAGTGGAGGTAGTGGAGGTGGTGGAGGTCTGCCAATTGAGGTATTTATCTGGTACCTTTAGGGTGGGTCTTCTGTTATTGACAACACTGAGGAGGAATACGATCAACTGGTCAGCACCTCCATGATTGTGCAAGGAACGCTGAGAGAGATAACCACAAAAAGACGCCTGTTTAAGAAAACTCTTGAGCTCATTCACCAATATGGCTTGGCGCAAGCCTCAGGCAGCCACAAGTAAACATCTGAGCTGGCAAAGCAGTGCAGAGAAGCGATAAAGAAGACCTCAAACAGAGAAGAGCAGCAGTGCTGGCAGAAAAGCATTCGCAACACCCGCCTGTCCTTCACCAACTACAAAACCAAGATGACTGCCGTCCGACATCTGATGGATCTATCACATCTTCCAGAAGGGAAATGGAGAAGATTATCCATGACTTCTACTCAGATCTCTTCGATAGCCACATCCACCTGCCCACATACCAAATTCCACAGGATGGATATGTCGTTCCAAACGTTTCTGCCTTCTGAAATCTGACATGCCATTTCTTTGGTAAAGAAGCAAACAGTACCCGACCTAGACAAGGTCAGACCTGAACAACTGAAGAACCTGCTATCAGCACTCATCAATACACTGGCTCAGCTCTTCACATGCTACCTGTCTGAATGCAAGGTTCTGTCCCAATGGAAAACCAGCAGGACTGTACCACTGTACAAGAAATGAGACATCCACGACATTGGCAACTATCTCCTGATCTGCCTATTGTCTGTTGTCTACAAGCTGTTCCCTCGAGTCATCCTGAATAGGATTGGCAGAACACTAGATGAAGGACAACCATGTGAGCAAGCTGGGTTCCACAAAGGATTCAGCACAATCGACCATATCCTCATGATAACCAAGTTCATTGAGGTTCCTCAGGAGTTCAAGATGCCACTCCGTCTAACGTTCAATGATTTAAAGAAGGCCTTTGATTCTGTTGAGACGGAAACGGTCATCAAAGCCCTAGCCAAACAGGGCATTCAATACTCAATACATCACAGGATCCTCTGTGAGCTCTATTATGGTTTCACTACCAGGATCTCACCATTCTACAGGGAAGTGATCATGCATGTCAAGAGAGGGGTTCGGCAAGGTGATACCATTTCACCGAAACTCTTCAGTGCCACCCTTGAGAACGTCATGCGATGACCGGAAGGAGAAGGAATGGGAGTGAAGATAGACGTCGGCATCTACATCACTTCCACTTCACTGATGACATCGTTCTAATAACACCAAGCATTAGCCAAACTGCACAAGTGCTGGCAAATTTAGACCGTGAATGTGGAAAGATTGGACTACAGCTGAATCTCACAAAGACAATGTTTATGAGAAACGGTCTCATTCCTGATGTTTCATTCACTCTCAATGGAATGAACATATCTGAATGCAACAGTTATGTGTACCTAGGTCAAGAAGTCAACATGACAAATGACCTGACACCTGAGTTGCGCAGGAGGAAGAGAGTGGCTTAGAACACCTTCAAGAGCATCGAAGAAATAGCTAAGAGAATGAAGAACCTCTGGCTCCGAGCACATCTCTTCTATTCCACTGTTCTTCCTGAATTATCCTACACCTCAGGTACCTGGGTCCTACAAAAACAGGATGAGAATGCTCCAGATGTCAGATATGTCAGAGTCAATCAACTCCCAAATATTGGGAGCATAGCATTAGTGGTTTTTCTGTGTTTAATCAAAGAACATTTCTCTATAGTAAAATATAAAAAGGCTATAGGGAAATAGAAAAGCAGGAACAAAAACACAGCACTTCAAATATAAATCCCTACAAACACAAAGTTCATAATTCCCAGAAGGTTTTGGCTTATATGTAATCAAGACTGACTTGGGGAACTGAGACAGTGAGAGGTAAAATACAAAGGAAAGGTTAAAGATAAACTTTAACTAAATTAGGGATGCTAGTAAGAGGACAATAAGCTTCTCTGGGCGGAGGAAAGGGGGAAATTCACTGATGAAGCCTAAAACACTTAAAATTGATATCCAACATGGGGATAGGGATCTACCAAGTGGCACTCAGCAGGCCTATGAACTGATTATAGTGAACAATAAACCAACTGAATCTGTGGTTCAGTGGGGAGGCTCAGGCTGTGGTTCTGCTTGGGCTCTCTGTTGCTACCTGTTGTTACTAACAGGGAGAGCCCTGACATGCTCTAGAGATGTCAGGGTTCCAACTGCTACCTGAGTTGACCCAGGTTGGCACATGCTAGGCATTCATCCTTGGTATTACTTAGTATTATCTTCTTAGCTCAAAATTTTAGTAGTGAGGTTTTAATTCCTAGTTTTTGAAATCATGAAGAAAAATAGAAAAAATATCTAAGGAGTCAGCTTGTTTTAAAAGCAAAGTTAGCGCTGTAGCACTGTCCTCCAGTTGTTCATGGATTTGCTGGAGCAGACAACAGTAACGTCTTCATTATGAGACTTGTTGTTACTGTTTATAGCATATTGAATATGCCACCGGTAGCTTGCCCAGCTCTGCCGTGCAGGCGGGATACTCTCTGTAGCTTGCCAGGCTCTCCGAGAGGGAAGGAGGAATCGAACCGGGGTCAGCCATGTGCAAGGCAAACGCCCTACTGCTGTGTTATGGCTCCAGCCCAAAAGCAAAGCTATGCCTTCAAATTAAATATTGATTCTATTGTCATCTCCCTTATAAAGATTTTAGAAAAGAAGTACAAATCTACAGATTTTAAAATTAAGTTATTTATCTTAGATCTCATAATTGTTCCTGTTAATTTTTTATAAAAATTGTCAATAGCATATCTGAGCAAACTGAAAACAGAAAAAGTGAATTTGAAATATGGTACGTGAAATTTATTAAATCTGAAAATAAAGAATAATACACAAAAGTGAATTCTTTTACTAGCTGTTTTCGGGGTTCTCTCTTTTTTTTTGCTAGGTTTTATCATTTATTTAAACACCATGGTTTACATTACAAAGTTGTTCATAATAGTTATTTCAATATTCAATGTACCAACTCAATCGCACCATCAGTGTGTCCTTTCCTTCACCATTGTCCCCAGTTTACCACCCACCCTCCAAGCCTTAGCAGGCACAAAATAATGTATTTGATATTGCTTGTTACAAAAAAATGGCAAACGGAATTATCAAAAAATAGTTCATAATAGAAAACATGTGAAATTGTTACATCTCACAATGGTGTTATTAAAGTCATTGTCTGAAGATTTACTGAGCTATTTGTTGCTAGTTGAGCCTTCTGAGTGATTGCTTTCACTTATTGATTTTAGTAGACTTTTATGCTACTTTCCAATTTTACTTGCTGTGCTCTTGCTGAGCAGTATTACAGAATTTGGAGGTGTACAACTGGGACAGGTCTTTGGTTTTGAGTCTCTTGAGATTAGTTGTGAAGTTGTGCAGCTGGCCTATTTGTATATCAGAGCTGGTGGAGGAGGGAGGGTGTGTGTGGTTGCTGAGCATTCCAGCAAAAGGCAGGGGAGGCTGCCTGTCCCACTCCCAGATGACTCCAGAGTTTTCAGCCCCAAAACAAGTGTACCTGGGAGTTCCATCAGCTTGGCACCTCTTCCAAGATGAGGTCTGGCTCTTCAAATCCTGTCTGAGGATGTGACATGGCATAGGTGATATTTATTGCCCTGGGTGTGATTTCCAGCTCTTGCACATGGTAGACCTAGGTTTGATCCCCAACATCACATATGGTCTTCCGGGCACTACAAGGAGTGAGTTTTTGCCATTTTTATTATGATGAATGTTAGTGTGCATTTTTTGTTATTGTACGGTGTTTGTGCACATCTCTGAACCTCTAGGGTTTGAATGTTGGTTTACTTACCTAATTCTCTGCTAGTATTTCTTTAAATAAGGTCTTCATCCCTTTATCTCTTCCCCTTTTGGAAACCATGAATACTGTTCCTCTTATTGCAGTCTCATGATCCCTATGTTACTCCTTTTAAACAATTCATTTTAATTTTTGTTGGTCTTTTTGGATCTTTCTATCGCTCTTATTGTTTTGTGAATCTTGTTGAATCTTATTGTTCACTTACCTACCCTGATTTCAAAATAAATGACATACTACAAATTGAGTCACTTAAATTCTTCTTTTATTGTAAGCAGTTTCTAAGATATCATTACCAATTAACAGTTGAAGATTTTAGTTGAAACTCATCTCAAACTCCCTCTTTAGCATAACTTTTGGTGATTCCTTTGTTGAATCATTTTTCTGACTCAATGTTATCAGCTTTGTTTGGGTATTTTTCTTTTTGCCTTGTAAATTTTATTTCAAAATTGGTTTTCCAAATAATAGCACTGTAGCACTGTCCTCCCATTGTTCATCGATTTGCTCAAGTGGGAATCAGTAACATCTTCAATGTCTCATTTGTGAGACGAGACGTGTTGCATATTAAATACACCACGGGGAGCTTGCCAGGCTCTGCCTGCGGGCGGGATACTCTCAGTAACTTGCTCTCCGAGAGAGACAGAGAAATCAAACCCATGTTGGCTGCATGCAAGGAAAATGCCCTACCCACAGTGCTGTCACTCCAGCACTTTCTAAGTAATATCTGAAATACTGAGCACAATTGGAGGGGTAAAGTTAAAGTTGAAATTTTCAGTGTGAGAAAAAATAGTAATAATGTTCAGGGCACCTTGTCTTCAGATAAAAAGAAACAAAAATTTATTGACTCCAGATAAGAAGAAGTTGTTTGTTTCCTACTCTAAAGGGTCCAAGCTCAGGGTATGTTTGGGCCAGAATAGAGAGAATCCTAAGCATCAGTTAATAATGTTGAAAATGACCACCCCAAAATAGATTAGCTGAGTATAAACTAGGATAAGAATCCAAATTAAATTCTAGTATCATCAGATGAAGATACAACATAAAAAATCTCAAATGGAATCAATTCTGTCAAGGCTCCAAAACTGAGTCAGGAAACCATTAAGGAGTGAAATTTATGCACATTCATGTATAAACAAAGCATGAATGTTTCACCCACAAAACCACAGTCATTTTAGAACATCTCTGGTTTCTCAGGAATGTTTTCAGAAAGTTCCTGCCAACTAGTAACTTGATAAACAATTACATTTAAGTAAGGATAGCTCTGCTTCCTGCCACTAATTATAATTCTTCCACAACTCACGTAATAATTCTCTTTTTCCTTTTTAAAATCCTGTGCTTGCCGAAGGTCGGTAGTTTAGAAATATGACCAAATGCTCCCTTGGAGAAAACATCTTAATGGAATTGAACTCAATTAAAGTTACAATTTATAATCTCAGTACTTACTACACCTACAAAAAAAAAGACAAAAAAAACAGCAAAAACTGTCAGGTTTACTAAAAGCAAACTTAATCTTGCTGGGCTTGGGTGGGGGTATGGGAGAGGCTTTGTTTTTTGAGGCCACTACCAGCAGTGCTCTGGGCTAACTCCTAATTCTGTTCTCAGGGAACACTCCTGGAAGGAATGGGGCACTATATGGGGTGTTGGGACTGAACACAGATCAGCCATATGCAATGCAAATGCCCTCCAACTGTCCTATCTCTCCAGCCCTATAAAAACAAACTTAATCTGGAAACATGATTGTATTGGTAGAGAGAAAACCACACTTCATTTCTGGGATCTGCCTCTTCATGCAGAAATAAAATTCTAGTCCCATCAAGAGAAAATAAAACTTCTTTTGAAGTTAAAAAAAAAAGCATCATCCTGTTCGTCCCGAACGCCATCCCTGATTTTCTTCTCCCCCCAGGTCAGTCATTATTCGAACCCAGAACTTCTCTTTCTCCACAAATGCACCTCAAGCGTCCTCTAGGACCCTGGCCGCCCACCATCCCTTAGCCTCATCCTGTTTGTCCCAAAAGCCGTCTGGGGTTTTCTTCTCCCAGATTGTACCCCCCCCACACACACCAGGTACTCATAGGGGGCATGGTCTATGCAGAAGTGGCTTAGACTAATTTGGGGCTGCAGGTAAATTACTCATACCCAGCAACCTCTTATAACATCTCAGTCTTCATACCACCACACCAACATGAAGCAACAATGCAAATCCCCATCACGAGGAGAGGATGATGAAGAGTCCAGAAGCTTCATTAGGTGTTACTCACTTATGGGAGCTCTTTGAGAAAGAATTCAGATATGAAGTAATGAAGATGTTCAATGAAATCAATGAAACAGTGAGAAAGATAACCAGGAAATTAAAGGAGGACATGAAAGAAACCATTGAGAAAATACAGGAAGAAATGAGAGCAGAAACTGGAAACTACACACAGAAATGTCACAAATAAGAGATTCGGTAGATTAAATAAAAACTCAGTCTGTGCCCTCACCAGTAGAATGGCCACAGCTGAAGACAGAATCAGTGAGCTGGAAGATCAGCTGCACCAAGCCTATAGGCAACAACAAAAAATGGCAAGAGACCGCAAAATAGCTCTAGAGCAAATCAGAGTCCAGGGAATGATTCCAAGAGGAGCAACATTAGAATCACTGGAGTACCAAAAGGTCAAGGAAACAGTCCCAGTAAAAAAGCCACAGTAAACGTATCATTGCTGAAAAGTTCCCAGAGCTGGACAATGCAGGACATCCAGATTCAAGAAGCCTAAAGGTGCCAGCTAAACAAGACCTTAACAAAAACACTCCAAGACATATCATAGTTAGAATGATGGATGCCACAGAAACAGACACAATACTGCAGCGGCAAGGTCAAAGAAGGAAATCACATACAAAGGAGCACCTCTTAGATTCATAGCAGACCTATCAGAGGAAACCCTCCAACCCCGAAGGCAATGGTGGGATATAGTGAAAAAACTCACTGAAATGAATGCTTCACCAAGAATACTCTATCCGGCTAAACTCTCACTCAAATTCAAAGGAACGGTACTCTATTTGTGGATAAACAACAACTCAGGAACTTTATAGACTCAAAACCAAACCTTAAAGAAGGGCTAAAGGGGATACTATAAGACAAGACAAATCCCTACAAATACAACAAACCCTTACAGAAAGATGACACAAAACCCCATAACAATAATCTCTCTCAATGTCAGTGGTCTAAATTTACCAATTAAGAGACACAGAGTGGCAAAATGGATTCAGAGACAGAACCCAAAATTCTGCTGCCTAAAAGACACACATCTGAACAATCAGAGCAATCAGAGCAAACATAGACTCAAAGTTAAAGGATGGAAACAACCCTGCAAGCAAACAACCCGCTCAAAAAAGCTGGAGTAACCTTACTAGTATGGGACAACATAGATTTCAGGTTGAAAAGAATAGAAGGTACAGTGAAGGCCATTTTTTATTAATCAAGGGATATGTACAGCAGGAAGAAATCACTGTACTAAACGTATACGAACCCAATGAAGGACCAGCCAAATACCTACAACAGCTGCTTACAGAGCTTAAGGAGATTATAAGCAACACAATAGTAGTTAGAGACATTAACACTGTCTTATCACCCCTATACAGATCAAGAAGATTAAAACTCAGCAAGGAAATAATAATAAGGTCTGTACTCATCAATACACCTGTTCGGCTCTTCATATGCTACCTGATTGCCTGATTGAATGAAAGGTTCTGACCCAATGGAAAACCAGCAGGACTGTATTATTGTACAAGAAGGGAGACATCCACGACATTGGCAACTATCGCCCAATCTGCCTGTTGTCTATTGTCTACAAGCTGTTCCCTCGAGTCATCCTGAATAGGATTGACAAAACACTAGATGAAGGACAACCATGAGAGCAACCCGGATTCCAAAAACAATTTAGCACGATTGACCATATCCACATGATAACCAAGCTCATTGAGGTTTCTCAGGAGTTCAAGATGCAGCTCTGTCTAACATTCATTGATTTAAAGGAGGCCTTTGATACTGTTGAGACTGAAGTGATCATCGAAGTCCTAGCCAAGCAGGGCATTCAAACTCAATACATAAGAATCCTCCATGAGCTCTATTATGTATCCACTACCATATCTCACCATTTTACAAGGAAGTGATCATCCATTTCAAGAGAGGGGTTCTTCAGGGTGATACCATTTCACCGAAACTCTTCAATGCCACCCTCAACAACGTCATGTGACGACTGGAATGGGAAGGAATGGAGTGAAGATAGACGGTTGGCAACTACACCACCTCCGCCTTGCTGATGACATCATTCTAATAACACCAAATATTAGCCAAGCTGTGCAAAAGCTGGCCTACGTCGACTGTGTGTGTGTGAAAAGGTTGGACTACAGCCTAATCTCACGAAGTCAATGTTTATGAGAAACGGTCTCGTTCCTGACGTTCCCTTCGCTCTCAATGGAACAAACATCTCCGAATTCAACAGTTAGGCGTACCTAGGTCAAGAAGTCAAGATAACTAATGACCTGCCACCTGAGTTGTGCAGGAGGAAGAGAGCAGCTTGGAACCCCCTCAAGAGCATTGAAGAAATAGCTAAGAGGACGAAGAAACTCCGGCTTATTTTCCAGGAAATTGAAAAAACAGAAACTCTCCCAAACAGCTTCTATGAAGCCCATATCTCTCTAATACCAAAAGGAAACAAAGACACCACAAGAAAAGAAAACTACAGGCCAATATCCCTGATGAACACGGATGCGAAGATTCTCAACAAAATACTAGCCAATAGAATACAACAACTCATCAAAAAGTTCATACATCATGACCAAGTGGGATTCATCCCAGGGATGCAAGGATGGTTCAACATTCGGAAATCAATCAACATAATCCATCATATCAACAAAAGAAAAGATAAAAATCATATGATCATATCAATAGACGCAGAGAAAGCTTTTGACAAGATCCAGCACCCATTCATGATGAAAACCCTTGCCAAAATGGGGATAGAGGGGACTTTCCTCAATATAGTTAAAGCCATCTACCACAAACCTACAGCAAACATCATCCTCAATGGGGAAAAACTGAGACCCTTCCCCCTAAGGTCAGGGACGAGACAAGGATGCCCACTCTCTCCACTACTGTTCAATATAGTACTGGAAGTACTTGCAATAGCGATTAGGCAAGAAAAAGATATTAAGGGCATCCAGATAGGGAAAGAAGAAATTAAGCTCTCACTATTCGCAGATGACATGATACTATACTTAGAGAAGCCTAAAACCTCTACCAAGAAACTCCTAGAAACAATAGGCTTGTATAGTAAAGTGGCAGGCTATAAAATCAATACCCAAAAATCCATGGCATTCCTATACGCAAATAGTGAAAGAGAAGCAAGTGACATCAAGAAAACAATCCCATTCACAATTGTGCCCCAGAAAATCAAGTATCTAGGAATCAGCTTAACTAAGGAAGTAAAGGACCTGTACAAGGAAAACTACAAAACGCTACTTCAGGAAATAAAAGAGGACACGAGGAAATGGAAAAATACCCCCTGTTCATGGATGGGGAGAATCAACATCATCAAAATGGCAATACTTCCCAAAGCACTGTACAAATTCAATGCAATCCCTATAAGGATACCCATGACATTCTTCAAAGAAATGGAGCAAACACTCCTGAAATTTATATTGAACAATAAGCCCCCACGAATAGCTAAAGCAATTCTTGGGAAAAAGAAAATGGGAGGAATCAACCTCCCTAACTTCAAACTCTACTACAAGGCAGTAATAATTAAAACAGCATGGTACTGGAACAAAAGCAGAGCTGCAGACCAATGGAACAGAGTTGAATATACTGACATTTCCTCCCAAACATATAATCATCTAATTTTTGATAAGGGGGCAAGAAAAGTGAAATGGAGCAGGGAAAGCCTCTTCAACAAACTGTGCTGGCAAAATTGGACGGCTACATGCAAAAAAGTGGGCTCAGATCTCTGCCTAACGCCATGCACAAAAGTAAGATCAAAATGGATTTATGACCTCAACATCAGACCAGAATCCATAATGTTTATTGAAGACAAAGTCGGCAAAACTCTCCATGATATTGAAGCTAATGGTATCTTCAAAGATGTCACGCCACTGGCCGAGCAAGTGAAAACAGAGATAGACAAATGGGACTATCTTAAACTAAGACGCTTCTGCACCTCCAAAGAAACAGTGACCAAAATACAAAGACAGCCTACAGAATGGGAAAGGATATTCACCAAATACACATCCGACAAGGGGTTGATATCAAGGATATACAAGGTACTGGTTAAACTACACAAGAAGAAATCACCCAACCCCATCAAAAAATGGGGTGAGGAAATGAACAGAAACTTTCGCAAAGAAGAAATTCGAATGGCAAAAAGGCACATGAGAAAATGCTCTACATCACTAATCATCAGAGAGATGCAGATCAAAACCACAATGAGATATCATTTTACACCACAGAGACTGGCCCACATCCACAAGAACAAAAGCAACCGGTGCTGGCGTGGATGTGGCGAGAAAGGGACCCTCCTTCACTGCTGGTGGGAATGCCGGCTGGTCCAACCCTTTTGGAAAACAGTATGGACGACTCTCAAAAAATTAGAATTTGATCTGCCATTTGACCCAGCTATAGCACTCCTGGGAATATATCCCAGAGAGGCAAAAAGGTATAGTCGAAGTGACATCTGCAATTGTTTGTTCATTGCAGCACTCTTTACAATAGCCAGAATCTGGAAAAAACCTGAGTGCCCAAGAACAGATGACTGGTTAAAGAAACTTTGGTACATTTACACAATGGAGTACTATGTAGCTGTTAGAAAAGATGAAGTTATGAAATTTACATACAAGTGGTACTACATGGAAAGTATGTTAAGCGAAATGAGTCAGAAAGAGCGGGATAGACACAGAAAGATTGCATTCATCTGGGGAACATAAAGCAACAAAAAGGGAGAGTGACACACAGGAATGGCTGAGATTAGTACCAGGAATTTTGCTCCATGAATGGAAGGCCAGCCACAGGCTCTAGGTGAAAAGGAAGCTCAGATAGAGAAGAGAGTACCAAATGAAGGGTGTTGTGAGGGCCCTCCCAGGGTGGGAGAAGCATGCTAAAAGTAGTCGATAGACCAAACATGATTGCCACTCAAAGCCTCTCTTGCAAAACACAGTACCCAAAAGAAGAGAGAGAGAGAACAAGGGGGAATACCCTGCCACAGAGGCAGGATGGGACGGGGGGGGGGGGGGGAATGAGGGTGGGGGGGATGCTGGGACCCATGGGGATGGATGACGGGCACTGGTGGAGGTATGGGGACTTGATCATTGTATAACTGAAACCCAAGCACAAAATTTGTAAGCCTATAACTGTACCTCATGGTTTTTCACTAATAAAAAACAGAAAAAAAAAAAGAAACTCCGGCTTCAAGCACATCTCTTTGATTCCACTGTTCTTTCTTTATTAACATAAGCCTCAGAGAACTGGACCCTATGAAAACAGGATAAGAACGCTATTTGGGTCTCCCAAAGAGGAATTGAAAGAGCTATGATTGGAGTATCATGTTTCACTCAAATGAGAGAAAGAATCCGGAGTTCCGACCTCCATCGACAATCAAGAATCAGGGATGCTGTCTCATTGCCAAGACGTCGAAAATCAAATGGGCTGGACACGTAATGAAATTTGGAGACAACCGCTGGACTAAATCCATAAGTGTCTGTATTCCACAGAACGTCAAAAGAGCACGTGGTCGCCCAACTATGAGATGGTCAGATTTCTTCATCAAGACTCTGAATGATCGATTTGAGGCGCTTCATGTTCCTAGAACGAGCAGCACCATTGGGCAACACTAGCACGTGACAATGACGAATAGAAACGTTACCTGCACCCACTCAAGCAAATTAATGAGTAACAGGATGTCAAGTGATCAAGTGATCAAGAAAATTTTTAATGGCTCTTAAGGAAGAAATAGAAGACAGAGGGCTAATAGATCTATACAGGACTTTGTACTCCCCCAAAAAGAATACACATTCTTTTCCAGTGCACATGGAACATTTTCCAGAATAGACCATGCACTGGGCCACAAAGCATACCTCAACAGAATCAGGAAGATAGACATTGCATCAACTCTCTTCCCATACCACGATGTGCTGAAGATAGAAGTTAATCATGTATAGATGCAGAAAACCCAATCAAACACCTGGAAATTTAAAAACTCAATGTTTAAAAAACAAGTAGGTTGGGAAGGAAGTCAAGGACGGAATCAGAAGGTACCTGGAAACAAATGAGAGCGAAGGCATGAGCTACAGAACCTATGGGACGCAGCTAAAGTCATGTTAAGGGGAAAATTCATAGCTCTGCAAGCATTTCTCAGGAAGGAAGAAAGGGCCAACATAAACAACTTGGCTTCACAGCTCAAGATCTTAGAAAAGGACTAACAAAAAGAGCACAAATCAGGCAGAAAGAAAGAGATCATAAAACTTAGAGCAGAAATCAATGACAAGGAAACCCAAAAAACAATCCAAAAGATCAATAAAACCAAGAGCTGGTTCTTTGAGAAAATAAACAAGATAGATAAACCACTGGCAAGACTCAGAAAGAAAGGGAGAGAGACCCTAAGAAGCCGATCAAAAATGAGAAAGGGGATATCACAACAGAAACCAAAAAAATTCAAAAGATCACCAGAGACTACTTTGAAAGTGTGCATGCCATGAAACAAGAGAACCTAGAAGAAAAGGATAACTTCCTGGATTCCTATAATCTCCCAAGACTGAATCAAGAATATCTAGAAAACCTGAATAGTCCTATTACAGTCACGGTAATGGTCCTCCCATTGTTCATTGATTTGCTCGAGCGGGCCCAGTAACGTCCCTATCATGAGACTTGTTGTTACTGTGTTTGGCGTATCAAATACATCACGGGTAGCTTGCCAGGCTCTGCCGTGCGAGCGAGATACTCTCAGTAGCTTGCTGGGCTCTCCAAGAGGGGCGGAGGAATCGAACTCGGGTCGGCCATGCTGGCCACTTGTAAGGCAAACGCCCTAATGCTGTGCTCTCGCTCCAGCCCCAGTCCTATTAATATCAAGGATATTGAAACTGTAATCAAAAGTCTTCCCCCCAAAAAAGCCAAGGTGCAGGTAGATTCATTGGAGAATTTTTCCAAACATTTAAAGAGGACCTACTGCCAGTTCTTCTCAAGCTTTTACACGAAATTGAAGAAACAGAAACTCCAACAAACAGTTTCTATGTATCTCATATTTCTCTAATACCAAAAGGAAACAAAGAGACCACAAGAAAAGTAAACCACAGGCTGATATCCCAGATGAACATGGATGTGAAGATTCTCAACAAGTACTAGCAAATAGAATTCAACAACTCATTAAAAAGATCAAGTGGGATTCATCCTGGGGATGCAAGGATAGTTTAACATTTGGAAATCAATCAACATAATTCATCATATCAAGATGATAAAAGATAAAAACTGTATTATAATATCAATAGATGCAGAGAAAGCATTTGACAAGATCCAGCACCAGCTTATGATGAAAGCCCTCGCCAAAATAGATATAAAAGGGACTTTCAAGATAGTTAAAGCCATCCACCATAATACCATGGCAAGCATCATACTCAATGAGAAAAACTAAGAGCTTTCCTTCTAAGATCAGAGATGAGGCAAGGATGCCCATCTCTCCACTGCTGTTCAATATAGTACTGGAAATACTTGCAATAGCAGTTAGGCAAAAAAAAGATATTGAGGGCATTCAGGTAGGAAAGAAAGAAATCAAGCTCTCACTATTCACAGATGATATGATACTATACTTAGAGAACCCTAGAACCTCTATTAAGAAACCCCTAGAAACAGTAGACTTGTATAGTAAAGGTGCAGGCTATAAAATCAATACTCAAAGTTCATAGCTTCACTGTAAACAAATAATGATAGAGAAGAAAGTGATATAAAAAACAATCCCGTTCACAATTGTGCCCCAGAAAATCAAGCAACTAAGAATCAGTTTAACTAAGGCAGTAAAAGACCTGTACAAAGAGAAAACTACAAAACCCTACTTCAGGAAATAAAAGAGGACACGAGGAAATGGAAAGATATCCCCTGCTCATGGATCAAGAGAATTAACAATGTCAAAATGGCAATACTTCCCAAAGCACTGTACAAATTCAATGTGATCCTTATAATGATACCCATAACATTCTTCAAAGAAATGGAGCAAACACTCCTGAAATTCATATGGAACAATAAGCACCTACGAATAGCTAAAGCTATGCTTGGGAAAACGAAAATGGGAGGAATCAACCTCCCCAACCTCAAACTCTAGTGCTAAGCAGTAATAATTAAAAGAGCATGATACTGGAATAAAGGCAGAGCCACAGAACAATGGAACAGAGTTGAATATACTGACATCACCCCCCAAACATATGATCATTTAATCTTTGATAACTTGCAAGAAATATGAAGTGGAGTAAGGAAAGCCTCTTTAACAAATTGTGCTAGCAAAGCTGGACAGCTACATGCAAAAAATGGGCTCAGATCTCTATTAACACCATGTACAAAAGTAAGATCAAAATGGATTAAAGATATCAACATCAGACCGGAGTCCATAAGGTACATTGAAGACAGTGTTGGCAAAACTCTCCATGACATTAAAGCTAATGGTATCTTTGGCTTTCCTATATGCAAATAGTGAAAGAGAAGAAACTGACATGAAGAAAACAATTCCATTCACAATTGTGCCCCAGAAAAATCAAGTACCTAGGAATCACCTTAACTAAGGAAGTAAAGGATCTGTACAAAGAAAACTACAAAACGCTACTTCAGGAAATAAAAGAGGACACGAGGAAATGGAAAAATATCCCCTGTTCATGGATGGGGAGAATCAACATTGTCAAAATGGCAATACTTCCCAAGGCACTGTACAAATTCAATGCAATACCTATAAGGATACCCATGACATTCTTCAAAGAAATGGAGCAAACACTCCTGAAATTTATATGGAACAATAAGCCCCCAAGAAAAGCTAAAGCAATTCTTGGAAAAAAGAAAATGGGAGGAATCAACCTACCTAACTTTAAGCTCTACTACAAAGAAGTAATAATCAAAACAGCATGGTACTGGAACAAAGGCAGAGCTGCAGACCAATGGAACAGAGTTGAATATACTGAAATCTCCTCCCAAACATATAATCATCTAATTTTTGATAAGGGGGCAAGAAAAGTGAAATGGAGCAGGGAAAGCCTCTTTAATAAATTGTGCTGGCAAAACTGGACGACTACATGCAAAAAAGTGGGCTCAGATCTCTGCCTAACGCCATGCACAAAAGTAAGATCAAAATGGATTTATGACCTCAACATCAGACCGGAATCCATAATTTTATTGAAGACAAAGTTGGCAAAACTCTCCATGATATTGAAGTTAATGGTATCTTCAAACATGTCACGCCACTGGCCGAGCAAGTGAAAACAGAGATAGACAAATGGGACTATCTTAAACTAAGAAGCTTCTGCACCTCAAAAGAAACAGTGACCAAAATACAAAGACAGCCTACAGAATGGGAAAGGATATTCACCAAATACACATCCGACAAGGGGTTGATATCGAGGATATACAAGGTACTGGTTAAACTACACAAGAAGAAATCACCCAACCCCATCAAAAAATGGGGCGAGGAAATGAACAGAAACTTTCGCAAAGAAGAAATCCGAATGGCAAAAAGGCACATGAGAAAATGCTCTACATCACTAATCATCAGAGAGATGCAGATCAAAACAACAATGAGATATCATTTCACACCACAGAGACTGGCCCATATCCACAAGAACAAAAGCAACAGGTGCTGGCCCGGATGTGGCGAGAAAGGGACCCTCCTTCACTGCTGGTGGGAATGCCGGCTGGTCCAACCCTTTTGGAAAACAGTATGGACAATTCTCAAAAAATTAGGATTTGATCTCCATTTGACCCAGCTGTAGCACTCCTGGGAATATATCCCAGAGAGGCAAAAAGGTATAGTCGAAGTGACATCTGCAATTGTTTCTTCATTGCAGCACTCTTTACAATAGCCAGAATCTGGAAAAAACCTGAGTGCCCGAGAACAGATGACTGGTTAAAGAAACTTTGGTACATTTACACAATGGAGTACTATGTAGCTGTTAGAAAAGATGAAGTTATGAAGTTTACATACAAGTGGTACTACATGGAAAGTATTATGTTGAGCAAAATGAGTCAGATAGAGCGGGATAGACACAGAAAGATTGCATTCATCTGGGGAACATAAAGCAACAAAACGGGAAACTAACACCCAGGAATGGCTGAGATTAGTACCAGGAATTTTGCTCCATGACTTGAATGCCAGCCACATATGCTAGGTGAAAAGGAAGCTCAGATAGAGAAGAGAGCACCAAATAAAGGGTGTTGTGAAGACCCTCCCAGGGTCGGAGAGACATGCTAAAAGTAGTCTATAGACCTAACATGATTGCCACTCAATGCCTCTCTTGCAAAACACAGTACCCAAAAGAAGAGAGAGAGAACAAGGGGGAATGCCCTGCCACAGTGGCAGGGTGGGATGGGGGAATGGGGGGTGGGAGGGATGCTGGAACCCGTGGTGGGGGAGGATGGGCACTGGTGGAGGGATGGGTACTTGATCATTATATAACTGAAACCAAAGCACAAAAATTTATAAGTCTATAACTGTACCTCATGGTGTTTCACTAATAAAAAAATGATAAAAAAATAAATAAATAAAGCTAATGGTATCTTCAAAGATGTCACGCCACTGGCCAAACAAGTGAAAAAAGAGATATAAAATGGGACTATCTTCAACTAAGAAGCTTCTGCATCTCAAAAGAAACAGTGACCAAAGTACAAAGACAGTCTACAGAATGGGAAAGGATATTCGCCAAATACACATATGACAAGGGGTTGATATCACAGATATATAAATTACTGGTTGAACTCCACAAGAAGAAAACATCCAACCCCATAAAAAAATGGGGTAACAAAATGAACAGAAACTTTCTCGAAGAAAAACACCAAATGGCAAAAGGGCACATGAGAAAATGCTCTACATCACTAATCATCAGGGAGATGCAGATCAAAACAACAATGAGATATCATCTCACACCACAGAGACTGGCCCACATCAAAAGAAAAAAGCAACCGTTGTTGGCTTGGATGTGGCGAGAAAGGGTCCCTCCTTCACTGCTGGTGGGAAGGCCGACTGGTTCAGCCCTTTTGGAAAACAGTATGGCTGCTTCTCAAAAAATTAGAAATTGAACTCGCATTTGACCCGGCAATACCACTCCTGGAAATATATCCTAAAGAGGCAAAAAAGTACAGTCGAAATGACATCTGCACTTCTATGTTCATTGCTGCACTGTTCATAACACCCAATAATTGGAAAAAACCCCAGTTCCCGAGAACAGATGACTAGTTAAAGAAATTTTGGTACATCTACACTATGGAATGCTATGCAGCTGTTAGAAAAGATGAAGTTGAAGTGAGTGCATCACCAGCTTGATGGGGCCTTCAGACTTCCAGTTACTACAAAATTGCTGCTGTGACTTTGGCTAGACCCCAAAAACTTGGGGCTAAGTTTACCAAGAAAGTAAACAGCCAAATGTTAGGTATGTGGGAGACAGACCCACAAACCACCGCTGGCTAGCTATATAATTGGAGGCATGGCCTCTTTGGTACCTGATCGAACTGTTTAACAGCCATGATCCCAGAGACTCAGAAACATATCAAGAAACCCAACGGCTTTAGGGCTTTAAGCGGAAATGTGTCCAGTCCCTGGAGTAGGTTATAAGCGCTGGGCCACCCCAGGTGGGAATAGGTTTCATGCCTTGTCCTGTTCCTCTCGCGGCCCAGTGGCCACCAGCCTCCAGAGGCTACTGGACAGTCAGGTTTGGGAATGCAGTGATAAGACACATGGGGCCAACGGGATGGAGGTTGAGCCGGCCCTTTCCTCCCAGTCCCAACGAGACCCCAAGTCGCCACCCACAAACGGCCTCTTTGGCTCCTGATCAAGTTACTTAATGGCCATGATCTCAGAGACTCAGAAGCAAATCTCAAAAACCAGCACCTTTTGGCAGAAATGCGTCCGGACTGTGTAGTGGGTTACTGTCACCAGGCCACCGCAGAGGAGAAAGGGTGGTATTCTTCCGCCTGTTGCCCCTTAGTGGCTCGGTGGCTGCCATCCGCCAGAGGATATTGGACAGTCAGGTTTGGGCCCGCAGTGACGAGCCATGTGGGGCTTCACGGGATAGGGGTGAAGTCGGCCCATTTCTCCCCGTCCCAACAGGACACCGAGTCGCCGTGCATAAATGGCCTCCTGATCAAGCTGCTTAATGGACATAATCCCAGAGACTCAGAAACAAATCTTGGAATCCAGTGGCTTTTGGCAGAAATCCATCTGGACCCCACAGTAGGTTACTGCCGCCATGCCACTCCAGGGGGGTAAGGGTGCTGTCCCTCTGCCTGCTCCCTCTTGGTGGCTCAGTGGCCACCATCCGCCAGAGGCCATTGGACAGTCAGGTTTGGGCCTGCAGAGTCAAAACTTGTTGGGCCTCACAGGATGGGGGTGGAGCCAGTCCTGTCCTCCCCATCCAATGAGACCCCGAGTTGCTGGGCAAACTGCGTCTCTGGCTCCTGATCAAGCTGATTAATGGCATGATTCAAGAGACTCAGGAAAAATCTTGGAACCCAGTGGCTTTTGGCATAAATTCGTTCAGACCCCACAGTAGGTTACTGTCGCTGTGCCACCCAAAGAGGGAAAGGGTGCTGTCCGTCCACCTCCTCTCCCTTGGTAGCTCGGTGGCGGCCATCTGCCAGAGGCCATTGGACAGTCAGGTTTGGGCCCTCAGTGATGAGACAGGTGGGGCCTCACAGGATGGGGGTGGAGCCGGCCATTTCCTTCCCACCCCAATGAGACCTCCAGTTGCCGCCCATGAACAGCCTTTCTGGTTCCCGATCAAGCTGCTTAACGGCCATTATCCCAGAGACTCAGGAAAAAATCTTGGAATCCAGCAGGTTGCGACAGAAATCCCTCCAGATTTAAATGTTAAAATTTAGTAATTTCAAAATTTGCAGCCACTATTGCAGCCAAGCAACATCATATGTTGTTCATAACCAGCAATAGAAAACAAATTGTCTACTGTTGCCTTTTCAGCAGATCTGAGTGTTCAGATAAAATCCCAAATGATAATGGTGGGTCTGGTGTCAAAATATTGAATGTAATCAAAGTAGAGAGAGAGAGAGTAATGTGGAAATCATCTGCCCCACAGGTAGGGGGAGGGTGTTGGATGGAAGTATACTGGGGTTTTTGGTGTGGGAGAATGGGCACTGGTGAAGGTATGGGTGTTCCATTGTATGACCGAGACTTAAACCCAAAAGTTTTAGAGAACCCTTAAACCTCTACCAAGAAACTCCTAGAAACAATAGACTTGTATAGCAAAGTTGCAGGCTATAAAAGCAATACCCCAAAGTCCATGGCTTTCCTATATGCAAATAATGAAAGAGAAGAAACTGACATGAAGAAAACAATCCCGTTCACAATTGTGCCCCAGAAAATCAAGTACCTAGGAATCAGCCTAACTAAGGAGTAAAGGATCTGTACAAAGAAAACTAAAAAAGGCTACTTCAGGAAATAAAAGAGGACATAAAAAAATGGAAAAATATCCCCTGCTCATGGATAAGGAGAATAAATGTTGTGAAAATGGCAATACTTCCCAAAGCACTATACAAATTCAATGTGATCCCTATAGAGATACCCATGATATTCTTCAAAGAAATGGAGCAAACACTCCTGAAATTCATATGGGATAATAAGCCCCCACAAATAGCTAAAGCAATTCTTGGAAAAAAGAAAACAGGAGGAATCAACCTCCCTAACATCAAACTCTACTACAAAGCAATAATAATTAAAAGAGCTTGGTACTGGAACAAAGGAAGAGCTGCAGACCAACGGAAGAGGGTTGAATATACTGACATCTCCCCTCAAACATATGATCATCTAATCTTTGATAAAGGAGCAAGAAATGTGAAGTGGAGTAAGGAAAGCCTCTTTAACAAATTTTGCTGACAAAACTGGATGGCTATATGCAAAATAAATGGGCTCAGATCTCTGCCTAACACCATGTACAAAAGTAAAATCAAAGTGGATTAAAGACCGCAACATCAGACCAGAATCCATATACATTGAAGAAAAGTTGGCAAAACTCTCCATGACATTGAAGGTAATGGTATCTTCAAAGATGTCACACCACTGGCCGAGCAAGTGAAAACAGAGATAGACAAATGGGACTATCTTCAACTAAGAAGCTTCTGCATCTCAGAAGAAACAGTGACCAAAATACAAAGACAGCCTACAGAATGGGAAAGGCTATTTGCCGAATACACATCCGACAAGGGTTTGATATCAAGGATATATAAAATACTGGTTGAACTCCACAAGAAGAAAACATCCAACCTCATAAAAAAAAATGGGGCAAGGAAATGAACAGAAAATTTCTCAAAGAAGAAATCCGAATGGCTAAAAGGCACATGAGAAAATTTTCTACATCATTAATCATCAGGGAGATGCAGATTAAAACAACAATGAGATATCATCTCACACCACAGAGACTGGCCCACATCCAAAAGAACAAAAGCAACCGGTGCTGGCACAGATGTGGCGAGAAAGGGACCTTCCTTCACTATTGGTGGGAATGTCAACTGGTTCAGCCCTTCTGGAAAACAGTATGGACGATTCTCAAAAAATTAGAAATCGAGCTCCCATTTGACCCATCAATAACACTCCTGGGAATATATCCCAGAGAGGCAAAAAAGTGTAGTCAAAGTGACATCTACACTTGTTTGTTCATTGCACCACTCTTTACAATGGCCAGAATCTGGAAAAAACCTGAGTGCCCAAGAACAGATGACTGGTTAAAGAAACTTTGGTACATCTACATAATGGAGTACTATGTAGCTGTTAGAAAAGATGGTAAAGGTAAAGGTAAAGGCCCTCCCGTTGATCGCCGATTTGCTCGAGCGGGCCCAGTAACGTCTCCATTGGAGACTTTGTTGTTACTGTGTCTGGCATATCGAATACTCTCGGTAGCTTGCCGGTCTCTGCGAGAGGGGCGGAGGAATCGAACTCGGGTCGGCCAAGTTGGCCGCGTGTAAGGCGAACGCCCTACCCGCTGTGCTATCACTCCAGCCCTAGAATTTACATACAAGTGGTACTACATGGAAAGTATCTTTACATACAAGTGGTACTACATGGAAAGTATCGTGTTAAGCGAAATGAGTCAGAAAGAGAGGGATAGACATAAAAAGATTGCATTCGTCTGGGGAATATAAAGTAACAAAATAGGAGACTAACACCCAAGAATAGCCGAGGTAAGTACCACTTTACTCCATGGCGTGGAAGCCAGCCACACATGCTAGGGGAAAAGGCAGCTCAGATAGAGAAGGGAGTACCAAATAAAGGGTGTTGAAAGGATCCTCACATGATGGGAGAAGCATGCTGAAAGTAGACTATAGACCGAACATAATTGCCACTCAATGACTCTTTTACAAACCACACCACCCAAAAGGAGAGAGAGAACACATGGGAATGCCCTGCCACAGAGGCAGGGTGGAATTGGAGGGGGGAGGGATGGAGGGGGAGGGATACTGGGATCCGTGATGGTGGAAAATGGGCACTGATGGAGGGAAGGGTATTTGATCATTGTATAATTGAAACCCAAGCACAAAAATTTGTAAGTCTACAACTGTACCTCATGGTGTTTCACTAATAAAAAAAAGTTTAAAAATATGTTTTAATAAATAAAAATAGCGTGGAGAAAAACCAATATTTCTTACAGAATATAAATGAAAGCTGATATCCGTACTTGTTGGTATAAAGATACCTGGCAAATATTATGTCTTTATCACTTCAAGTTACAGGGATTCAGACAATTGACATTAAAAGCATAAAGTTAAAACATGGCTTCTCACTCCTTCAAACTTTACAAAATTATAAATAGTATCAAATCATCAAGCCCTCATTAAAGATGTCATACCTAAATTTGTGTAAATAAATACATTATATGCAGTACAGTTTAGTAAAAAGCAACATTCATTCATCAGATATTTTATAATTGTAGCTGCATTACCTAAAATAATCAAAAGCAAAATCAAACTATTATGATGACATAATAAATCTTAAAACAAAAGGTCAAAAACTGGTGGGATAATTAAACCAATAATCAGCAGAGTAAGAGTTAGAGTTCAGATATTTGACTTGGTGAGATGATGTAGCGATAGCACAGCGGTAGGGCGTTTGCCTTGCATGCAGCCAACATGGCCGACTGGAGTTCGATTCCTCCGCCCCGCTCAGAGAGCCTGGCAAGCTACCGAGAGTGCTTCGCCCACACAGCAAAGCCTGGCAAGCTCCCCGTGACGTATTCGATATGCCAAACACAGTAACAAGAAGTGTCACGATGGAGACGTTACTGGGCCCGCTCGAGCAAATCAATGAACAACAGGAGGACCGTGATCATGACTGTGAAATGATGTAGAGAGGAAACGTTAAGAACTATGAGTGTAAAGACAAGGGGACTACAATTGGGAAGGAAACCCTGGAAACTAAATCTGTTCCCCTGACCCAGATCTGACTAGGAAGAGATGGGGGGGTGCGGGGGCGGGAGGGGAAAACAGCATGATTCTGTGTTAGGATGGTGTCTGTATTTCAAATTATACCTGATAAGTTTGATACAATTTTCTCCAGCTTAAGGTTAGTTATAGTTATACACTCAGAGATTTGTTCAGTTCAAAATCTAAGAGTGAAAGTGAAATGTTTCCAATGGAGAGTTTGTAATGCAGTCAGATATACCTCACACAAAAGAAAAAATACTCATTTGCTGGAAAATGATACATTAGATAAATGAATGGAACTGCAAGTAGTGCACCCCTATAAAAAGGAATTTGGCAAAAAAATATAAAGTATATGTATTAAACCTTTGCCCACTAACTTCACTCATAAAAATCTCTTTTTAAGAAACAATTACAACAGAATGAAAATAAATATGCAGAAATTTAGCAGGGATACTCACTACAGCAATGTTTACAATTTTTAAAAAATTAGAAATATTGGGGCCTGAACTATATAGTACAGTGAATAGGACACTTACCTGACCTTGCATATATCATCATTAACTACAGTAAAGAGGTTAAAAATCAACATAGAATCTGATCAAGAGAAGATTGTATAAATAAAATGCCTTTACATGCAATGATGTTACTCAGCTTTAGACAAGAAAAGCTTGTCACATGCTTTATAGTGACCTTGTATATATTATTTGGTATATCTACACAACGGGGCTGGAGCGATAGCACAGCAGTAGGGCATTTGCCTTACAAGCGGCAAACATGGCCGACCCAAGTTCGATTCCTCCGCCCCTCTCAGAGAGCCCAGGAAGCTACCGAGAGTATCTCGCCAGCACGGCAGAGCCTGGCAAGCTACCCGTGATGTATTGGATATGCCAAACACAGTAACAACAAAGTCTCCAATGGAGACGTTACTGGGCCCACTCGAGCAAATCGATGAACAATGGGAGGACCATGGACCGTAATCTACACAATGGAATACTATGCAGCCACCAGGAAAAACAAAATCATGAAATATGCTCATAAATGGATGACATGGGAAGTATCATGGTGAGTGAAATGAGTCAAAAGAAGAGAGAGAGAATCAGAGATCACATGGTTAGTTCTCCCAGAGGAAGCATAACATGAGGCCCCATAGACATGTCACCAGACTCTGCACCTCAGGACTACCCAGAGGGGGGTGGGTGAGAGTCCTCCCCACCCCAAGGTACCTAGCTCCAGAAGCCAGAAAACTACACAACCCAACCACCACCATGCTCAAGGCCACTCCCAACATACTCGGGCCGAGCCTCATGCATGAGTGAAGTTCCATGAAACACAAGTAATGCAGAACTTTGTAACCTTGGACTCTGGGCTAACGGGACCTGGGAGTGGAGATCTTCTGCCCATTTCCCTCAGTTTCTGGTGACCCAGCATAAGCCACCTCCTGCAGGAGCCAGATAATCTCATCATCGGCCGCCATCCAGATCACATGGCTACTTCTCCCGGAAGGGAGTATAACATGAAGCCCCCATACGCATGCTACTGGACTCCATGCCAGGCTGTTTCACTTGGGGCACCCCAGAGGGGGGTGGGTGACAGCCCTCCCCGCCCCAAGAGACCCAGCTTTGGCAGCCAAAAAACTCCACAACCCAACCGCCGACATGCTCAAGGCCACTCCCCACATGCTCAAGCTGAGCCTCACATATGAGTGAACATATTCCTGGATCGTGCAGTTGTGAAAGACACATCATAAAACACTCCCTACCCAATTCTCCATAATTACCACACCACATTTGATGGGGTCCAGATAGTAGGCAACAAATCGTAGAGGGAAATATATATATATGTATATATGCACATACACATATTCTCATATATATATATATACATACACACACACACATATATATATATATTGATATATGTATCAAGCTACCCGTGGCGTATTTATATGCCAAACAGAGTAACAATGATGGATCTCATTTCCCTGACCCTGAAAAAGGCTTCAATGTGGCAGCGTTCAGAAGGATGGGTAAAGAGAGGTCGCTAAAATCTGAGGGCTAGGATAAAAGGAGACGTTACTGGGCCCATTCAAGCAAATCGATGATCAATGGGATGACAGTCACAGTGATACAGTGATATACCAAAGATCACATTACCAAAACTTTAACATGTTAGTGATATCCTATAGAATGTCTTAATGGCTCTGCCAAAATAGAACTATCTTCACACTGTTTTCTATATGAATACTTTTTTGTAAGCATGTTCCGCAGTTCTTCATAACAGATAATACAAAATATATTATTTCATTTGTGTCTTGGGGCAGGAATTGGGCTTGGGAAGGAAACATTCTGAATTTGGTGGTGGGAAGGTGTAATGGTGGTGGGACTGATGTTTGAATATTAAAGGTAATCAAATATTGTGAACTAACTTATAAAATAAAAAATTAAAAAAGAAGAGAGGCATAGAATGATTGCATTCATTTGTGGGAAATAAAAATGTGTAATATGAGACTTATATGGACAGTAAAAACAAGGGCCAGAAGGACTGATCCACAGATGGAAGCTTGCCATTAGTGGAAGGAGGGGTGCGGGGAAAGAAGCTGGTGGGGGGCAATTAGGATAGAGAAGGAACCAGACAATGGTAGTTGGAAATCTGGACGAGAATTGAGTGCTGAAAGTAGGTAAAGGGGTAAACATGATAACCTCTCAGTACCTATATTACAAACCACAATGTCCAGAAGAGATAGAGAGAGAGAGAGAGAGAGAGAGAGAGAGAGAGAGAGAGAGAGAGAGAGAGAGAAAGATAGAGAGACAGAAAAGAGCAAAGTGCCTGCCACAAAGGCAGGCTAGGTTGAGGGGAGCCTGGAGGACAAGTAGGAAAAGTGGAGGGAGGGAAACTGGGGACACTAATGGTGGGAAATGTACACTGATGAAGGGATGGGTGTTAGAACATTGTATGACTAAAACCCAACCATGATGTAACTGTGTTTCTCACACTGATTCAATTAAAAATAATTTTTTAAAACAATCTCACTGATTCAATTAAAAAAATTTAAATAGCAATAACACCCAACTCACAGGTTGCTATCAGGAGGAAATGAGATCATCTACACACAGTGCCAACATAAAAGTTTAAAGGTAAAAGGTAAAGGCCCTCCCGTTGTTCGTCGATTTGCTCGAGCAGGCCCAGTAACGTCTCCATTGGAGACTTTGTTGTTACTGTGTTTGGCATATTGAATACATCACGGGGAGCTTGCCAGGCTCTGCCGTGCGGGTGAGATATTCTCGGTAGCTTGCCGGGCTCTCCAAGAGGGGCGGAGGAATCGAACTTGGGTCGGCCATGTTGGCTGTGTGCAAGGCAAATGCCCTACCACTGTGCTATCGCTTTCGCCCAACATAAAAGTTTAAAAAATTAAATTAGGGGCTATGGTGCCGCCAGCAGGTCAATCTGTACCTGTGAGTGAGAGCGTCAGTAGCCTGATGACGCCGTCAGACTTTCAGATACTCCAAAATTGCTTCTGTGCCTTTGGCCAAACCACAAAAACTTGGGGCAAAGTTTACCAAGAAAGTAAAAAGCCAAAGGTAAGGTATGTGGGAGACACACACACTAACCATCTCCTGCTTAGCTATATAATTGGGAGCATGACTCTCTGGTTCCTGATCAAGCTGATTAATGGCCATGATCCCAGAGACTCAGAAGTGAATCTCAGAACCCAATGGCTTTTGGAAGAAATGCGTCCTGTTCCTGCAGTAGTTTACTGGCGCTGGGCCACTCCAGGTGGGAATAGGTTTCATGCCTTGGCCTGTTCCCTCTGGTGGTCCAGTGGCCACCATACTCCAGAGGCCACTGGACAGTCAGGTTTGGGCCTGCAGTTACGAGATACATGGGGCCTCACGGGATGAGGGTTGAATCGGCCCTTTCCTCCCCGTCCCAACGAGGCCCCTGAGTTGCCACCCACAAACGGCCTCTCTGGCTCCTGATCAAGCTGCTTAATGATCATTATCCCAGAGACTCAGAAACAAATCTCGAAACCCAGCGGCTTTTGGCAGAAGTGCATCCAGACCACACAGTAGGTTACTGTCACCAGGCCACCCCCAGGGGGAAAGGGTGCTATCCCTCTGCTTGCTCCCCCTAGACGGCTTGGTGGCTGCCATCTTTCAGAGGCCATTGGACAGTCAGGTTTGGGCCCTCGGTGACGAGACACACGGGGCCTCGTGGGATGGGGGTGGAGCCGGCCCTTTCCTCCCCATCCCAATGAGATCCCAAGTCACCACCCACGAACAGCCTCTCTGACTCCTGATCAAGCCGCTTAATGGCCATGATCCTAGAGAATCAGAAATAAATCTCGGAACCCAACAGCTTTTTGCAGAAATGTATCCTGTTCCTGCAGTAGGTTACTGGGGCTGGGCCACTCCAGGTGGGAATAGGTTTCATGCCTTGGCCTGTTTCCCCCTGGTGGCCTGGTGACCACCATCCTCCAGAGGCCACTGGACAGTCAGGTTTGGGCCTGCAGAAATTAAACACGTGGGGCCTCACGGGATGGGGGTGGAGCCAGCCCTTTCCTCCCCACCCCAACAAGACCCCGAGTCATCACCCACAATCGGCCTCTCTGGCTCCTGATAAAACTGCTTAATGGCCATGATCCCAGAGACTTAAGAACAAATCTTGGAACCCAGTGGCTTTTGGCATAATTCTGTTCAGACCCCGCAGTAGGTTACTGTCGCTGGGCCACCCCAGGTGGGTGGAGCTGGCCCTTTCCTCCCCATCCCAACTAGACCCCGAGTCACTGCTCATGAACAGTCTTTCTGGTTCCTGATCAAGCTGCTTAACAGCCATGATCCCAGAGACTCAGGAACAAATCTCAGAACCCAGCAAGTTTTAGCAGAAATCCCTCCAGATTTAAGTGTTAAATTTTTGGAATTACAGGGGCTGGAGCAATAGCACAGTGGGTAGGGCATTTGCCTTGCAGGGGGCCGACCCGGGCTCAATTCCCAGCATTCCATATGGTCCCCCGAGCACCGCCAGGAGTGATTCCTGAGTGCAAAGCCAGGAGTAATCCCTGAGTATTGCTGGGTGTGACACAAACAGCAAAAAAAAAAAAAATGGAATTTCAAAATTGCACAGTCACTACTGCAGCAATGCAACATCATATGTTATTCATAACCAGGAAGAGAAAACAAATTGTCTACTGTTGCCTTTTCAGCAGATCTGAGTGTTGGGGTAAAATCTCAAATAATAATGGTGGGTCTGGTGTAAAAATATTGAATGTAATCAAATTAGAGAGAGAGTAAATGTGGAAATCATCTGCCCATAGGTAGGGGGAAGGTGTGGATTGCGGTTATTCTGGAGTTCTTGGGAGTGGAGAATGTGCGCTGGTGAAGGCACGGGTCTTTCATTGTAAGAGCGAGACTTAAACCCAAAAGCTTTGTAACTGCTCTCACGGTGATTCAATAAATAAAACTATTTTTTTAAAAAACTGAACAAAAAAGTAACGTGGAGTTCATGCCCAATTCAATCAGCTAATCAGTGGCTGAATAAATAGTAGTACTCCTACATTAAAAAAAATTAAGTGAAATAATTCATTTTAAAAAGCAAAAGTACTTTATAATTCCTCTTATATGAAAAAGTAAAAACACAGAAAGAGATGTAGAATGGTAGATGCCAAGAACTGGAGCAACAGGATAATTGAATGTTACTATAGATACAGGGTTTCAGTTTTGCAAGAGGAAGGTCTGTAAGTACTGTACAAGAAATCAACACAATTAACATTTAACACATTTGGTCAGCATGCTTAAAATTAATTAGGATAATAGTTTCTACATTGTTTGTTATAATTTTTAGAAAGGAAAAAAAGAGAAGTCAGAGACGTAGTACAAGGGTCAAAGTACTTGCCTTGCTTGTGACTAACCTGAGTTTGATCCCTGGCACCTTTTATATCCTGACCAAGTACAGTCAGGGAGGATCTCTAAGAACAGAACCAGGAGTAAGCTCTGAGAACTGCTTACTGAGCACCCAGTAAGCTCTGAGCACCCAAAAGGAAAAAAAGAATAAAATATCCTTAACAAAATTTCCAGTTTAAATGGGAAAATAGTAAACTGACAAATAGGCTGAAACTAAAGAGAACTTATAATATATATAAAAATAAAATACAGCAGCCTGATGCTCCCTTCAGGCTTCCTAATATCCCAAAATTGCCGCTGTGCCTTTGGTCAGACCCCAACAACTTGGGAACAAGTTTACCAAGAGATTAAATGGCCAAAATTTACTTATGTGGGAGTCAAACCCACAAACCACCTCTGGCTCAGCTACGCAAGCTCACTCAGAGTTGGGATGGGCTACCTCCCCCACTTCCCAATACACACGGAAGAACTGGTAGTCACCCCCATGAACCAACTCCAGCGCTATCCTGTAAGTTCTTACTATGGGCCTTGCCTCAGAGACCCCTAAATAAATCTTGAAAAAGATCAAAGGCCTCAGTTAGGCTCAGACCCATATGCAGCTGAACAGTCCAGAGTAAATTGGAGGGGGTGGGTTGGCCTGTGCCTGCCCAAGCAGAGTCCTGGCAGCCACTTGCTTCCACAATCCAAAATTGCCGCCATACCCCAAGCCTGACTCTACCATATCAGGATGAACCTCACCAAGATATAATCTGCTAAAAACTTTGTAATGTGAATCTTAATGCACCAATATCACCAGGGAACCCCAGATGGAGAAGGTGCAGTCTCCCTGCCTACTCTAGATGGAATCCCAGTGACCAAGATCTTTCAAAGCAAAGCCCAGGTATGTGGGCTCGGGACTAAATCTCCAGGCCGCATGGTGGCAGAGGACCTGGGCTGGCCGTCCCCAGGCCACCACCTGCCCAGAAGACTGGCTGTCACACACACAATTTGCCTCTGGATGCCACTTAGCACACCAACAGCCCTAGCCCAGAGGCTCCCAATTGAATCCCAAAATGGATTAGTGCCATACAGAGATGTCTCTGGAACCCAACCATTTACAATCTAAAAATTTACATTTACAATCATACCCATGTGAGCTCTCGTGATATTCAAAATGAGCTATGGAAAATATATTATCTAGTGTCTGCCCCTGCCAGGTAGGCTTGAATGGTGGTGGGAAAATTAGAGCAAAATTAATGCTCCAAATTAGAGAAAGAGTATGGGGGAAATTGTCTTTCATAGAGGCAGGGTGAGAACTGCGATGTGTATGTATGTGAGGCAGGGTGATACTTGGGACATTGGTGGTGGAAAATGTGCACTGGTGGAGGCATGGGTGTTTCATCATTGTATGGCTGAATATCAAACATGAAAGCTTTGTAACTATCTTATGGTGATACAATAAAATAAAAAAGTATGTGGAGTTTGTGCCCAATTCAATCAGCTTAATCAATGGCTGAACAAATAGCAGTATTTAAAAAATAAATAAAATAAAATATACTCCAAAAGTTTCCTGCCCCCGTGCCTGGCTGTCCTCGTCGGGGCCCCTTGGAGGGGAGCAGGTCGAGTTTTCCTCCCTGCCCCGACCAGGGTTCCAGCAGCCAAAGACCTCCAGAACCAGTCACCACCATGCTGAGACCACTCTCCACACACATGAAGGTACCGGCAGAGGGACAAAGTCACGCGGGTTCCGGGGCTGAGATCTCCAAGCCTACTCGGATTGGGGCTGAGCATTCTCCACCCAGATCCTCCAAATTCCAGTAGGCGGGGGTCACACCCACCAACTGGCCCCCTGGCACCGTGTAATCCCATCAACGGCCAAGATTCAGAGACTATAAAACCCAGCTCCCAGAAGCGCACGGCCACATTCGCAGCCACGCGACATCTTATCATCTCATTCCTACTTTAGAGAAACTGGCAGGCTACCGAATGTAACCTGCCCACACGGCAGAGTCTGGCAAACTCCCCGTGGCATACCCAATATGCCAAATACCAGTAACAATGAAGGGTCTCATTCTCCTAACTCTGAAAGAGCCTTGAATATGGCACTTTCTAAAAAAAAAAAAAATCTCAGGGCTAGGACGAAGAGACATTACTGGGGCCTGCTCGAAGCAGTTGACGAATAACAGGATGGTTGTGATTGATTGTGATACTCCAAAATTAAAGCAACTAACTAAAAACTGTATCTATAACTTAATTTATATATTTAACATATAGCCAATATGATCTAAATTCTGAAGGAATTTTATAATTACTCCTAATTTTCACTAATAAAAATTTGTTTGTAAGAGTCATCAAAACAATGCCTGGTTAAAGAATTCACTAAATTGTTAAATAAAAATATAAAAATTAAAATATATTCGCTATTACCATTTAAATTATGGTCACTGTCACCGTCACTGTCCTCCTGTTGTTCATCAATTTGCTCAAGCGGGCCCAGTAACATTGTGAGACTAGTTACTGTGTTTGGCATATCGAATACGTCATGGGGAGCTTGCCAGGCTTTGCTGTGCGGGCAAGATACTCTCTGTAGCTTGCCGGGCTCTTCCGAGAGGGGTGAAGGAATCGAATTCAGGTTGGCCATGTTGGCTGCACGCAAGGCAAACACCCTACTGCTGTGCTATCACTCCAGCCCTAAATTATGGTATTGAGTTTAATAGTATAGATAGAAAACCAGGATAAATGGTTAAAATAATTTAAATAAGAATAAAACTACAAGATCATTTTTAAACCAAAATTTGCTACATTTTACATAACTGGCATAAAACATGTGTAAAAATTTTACACATTCTCTGAGATTGAGAGACTGTTTTTATGGTCATCACTGCTCCGCTAGCCCTTTCCATCCATCCCATTACTTTTGTTGTTTGAGTACAAGCCCATCTTAATCTAATAATTCATAAATGAAAATACATTTATAGCCATTACTGTCTCTGACCAAGCTCACACCCTTCAGCAGTTACACACAGTATAATGCACGCACACACTGTGATTCTATACACACACACACACAAAAAAAAAAAAACAGAAAAAAAAACCTGCAAGTTATTTTTCTGATCTGCTGGTTTTGTCTCTATAGTATCTCAGACTTGGTGGCACCAGTTAGGTTAACAAATCCCTATTTCTGAGTACCCTAGAACGTAGAGTTCTTCACATTGAAAAACATACCACACATGAAATTCATAGTCTCTTCATGGAACTGCTGTATTTGGAAATATACAAAATAAAAAATACAAAGACATATTTTAAAATAATACTAACATGAAATTAACTTCATCTGTTACTACTGTAGAATAATGTAAGCAACTTAGTGAGAGCATTTTAGAGAGGGCAACTCTAAGTACACTAGAAAGTGAAGAAATATAACACCTTCGTTCACAGCACTTGTTTTTCTTTGTCCAGCATTTAAAACAAGTTCCTAAAAATATTTTTCATGCAACTGGTCTGAAAAGAAAGTTCACCTAGCTAACCAAACAGCCCTCAATGGGCTGTTTCTTAACATCAACTTGTTTATGGGAAATGAAGAGCTGGTTCTTACTTTCAGTTTCAGTTGGCCATCAAGACAAGTAAGTAGGGTTGCATTGTTGAACTGACACCACAAAGTTCAGTCATGAGAAGTAGAAGAGAGCTAGACATTTTTAATTTATGAGAGAGTTAATCATACCATTATGCTTAATGAGGATAAAGGGAGAAGCATAAAATACTAGAGGGTTTTCAGTTCATTTCCATAAATACAGGCCACTGATAAACCTAATTTAACTCTTCCCTCTTGTGAGGAAGTATACCGGTGTTGCTCAAGGTTTATTCCTGGCTCTGCATTCGAAGATCACTCCTGGTGGTGCTCTGGGTACCACATGTGATGCCAGGGATCGTACAAGGCAAGCTTATCACTACCGACTGTACTCTCAGTTGCCTGGCTTAACCTTTCCATTCTAACACACTGACTATTCATATAAAGAAATTACAAATTAGCTACTTGTTTGAGATTTTTTTGTCCAATGACTTGCTATTCAAATGTAACTAATGTCCATTACATTATATCTTAACCTGCACTTACTCTTCTAATAGTCCTCCCATTGTTCATTGAGTTGCTCTAGGGGGCCCAGTAACAAGGGCCAGCTCCATTGTGAGACTTGTTGTTACTGTGTTTGGCATATAGAATACATCACAGGGAGCTTGCCAGGCTTTGCTGTGCAGGCAAGATACTCTCGGTAGCTTGCCAGGCTCTCCAAGAGGGGCAGAGAAATTGAACCCTACTTGGCCAGGCCGTCTGCATGCAAGGCAAACGCCCTACCACTGTGCTATCACTCCAGTATGAAAATAATATCTGTATCACAAACTAAAGAATACATTTAGTTTCATTAAAAAAACTCTATCTTCTCTTCTTCATTTTATTCATTCTCGCTGTTATTCATATACTTGTATATGCATATGTTTCATTATAAACATGTAAACTCTTTACTTTTTTGCTAAGTCATGTGGTGTTTTATTTCAGTTTTTTTTTCATACACATCTGTTTTTCAGTTCCCCAACTTGTCTCCCACCAGCCTCTCCCATTCTCTTTGTCACTGGTAACCTTCCTTCTATTAGCAGTTTTCATTGGGCTTTTTTGTTTGCTTGTTTTTTGTCCATTTACCAATTTCGGAAATTTGGAGAAAAATATTGTTTATTTTCCCTCAGCCTCTTTAACTGTAAAACGCAGATAACATCACTCATTTTGTTTGAGTGTAGTCAGAACTCAGGAAGAAAACTACCAGACCATAAAAAATCATCAAGAAATAAAACTGCTGGGTCCAGAGCAATAGGGCATTTACCTTACATGAGGCTGACCCGGGTTTGAGCTCACAGCATCCCTTCTGGTCCCCAGAACTCTGCCAGGAGCAACCCCTGAGCATTGCAGGGTGTGTCCTAAAAAGGAAAAAAGAAGAAATAAAACTGCTACTTCTGATATTGTCTGAAACAACTTAGAAAAACAACATAGTGAAGCAACTTTACAAGAACAATTCGGACAAGTACTTGAATTGGTTCCTGGTGCTGATTAGACTCTAGGTATTTCTGAGTATGTCAGATTCACCTTTTCCCAAGTTACTGCACTTAATAATGAGGAGTCAGGTCCACTGAGACAGTGCCTACTCTTAAAGAAATTTAGACCTAAAAGAATCATACGGTGCTTTTTCATTCCATGTCTCTCAAAGTAAGCACCCACACTGAAACACACCCACTTTTATTAAAGCACTAAAGAAAATATTTTTTTAAACAGCAAATGGTCTCTAAGATGTCTTTCTTTTCTTCTCTTTTTAAGATTTGAATTAAGAAATCATGGCAAAGCCATGTCATCTTGTACTGGCAGAGCTTCCAGAAATTCTTTGAGTGGTTGAGTCATTGCTTTGTACCCTTCTACTTTCACTTTCATATTACTCAAAATCATATTACAAAACAATACTTCGCTTTTAATCCACTGTTTACAGAAGGAAATCTGTAAAGCCCCTAATGCTGGAGAGCTGAAGTAAAAGTCTAGTAAGTCAGAGAAACAACAGAATCACCTAAACTCAGGAGAGAAGACAGCAGCAGGTAAGAACTCTGACTACTCTGTCAACAAAGTAACTTGCTCTCAAGACCTAAAGGTGTTCTAGTGAAAATATCTCACCAGAGATCCAGGATCGGGTTCAGGCAGGGGTGTTATAGGTTGCATAAACTTTCATTCATGTTCTAAAAACATGAGCTTCACCGAGAGACTCCAGCTGAGCTTGGTGTGCAGGTGTGGGACGGGATGAGAGTGATTTTCTGGTGCTCTCTTGGTGACACTAGCATGTTTATTCAATTGGACTTTCCAAGTGTGGGTTAAACAGCATTTATAAAGAAGATTGCCTTTCTCTTTACTGACTCGTCTGTATTGACTATGGGCCTTACTAAATTACCATTGTCTTTGTTGGAGAACTTTTCTAAATGGAAAGCAAAGCAGCCTATGCAACCACTTGGCATTGTTAAAAATAATAATAATAATTTTTTTTAAAAAACCTTAAAACCAGACTGAAAAATGGAGATTCATGGAAACACTGTTGTGTTTAAATCATGTATTTGCACTTTGTTTACAGTGGACTTATTTTAGAAATATTCATCTCATGTCTTAGTGCTAGCTCATTCCTTGCTATTGTAAGATTTGCTCAAGACTGAATGGCCAGCTGATGAAATAGCCATACATTCATCTCCATCCCTCTGCATAGGGTGAGTTCTATGACCTTTCAACTATTTACAGTAAAATTTTAGTCCCACTCTCTTTTAACTAAAAAACTTACTTTCTAAAGAATCTACTGTGGAGAGTCACTAAATCAATGTGTCTCTGTGCCTTGACTTCTGTGCTGCTCTGAAACAGTTTTGAATCTGCATTTTGAAACATCTCCCCTGAATCCCTTGGCTTAACATACTAGCTCCATTCACTTCTGTGTCTGGCTGTTCTGGTTTTCAGGCCCTGCTTCCTGTTTCCCTTCCCATTCTCTCACCGAACCCCATCCCCCTCTCCTTCCGGCTTCTCCTCCTCTAATAGGAAAAAGAACAAAATAGGACCGGCCTAGACGTCTTTAAATGAAATAGAGATATTTCTTGGAATAACTCTTCTATCCCTCTAGATATTTTCATCCTTCTATTTACCATCTTCTCATCCAGATTACGCACATATATCTAGATATAGATATATCCACACACAAACATAAGTCTTAATGATATCCAGTATTTGTAATTGTTCCTTTGTACCCTACATTTAGCTGGAATTTATTGCTAAGCCAATGAGGTTTAAATTCCATTGTCCTTGGCTAACACAAGCCCATCCCAAGGTTTTAGAAATGCCCTTAGTCCAAATTAAACCTAAAGAAAAATATGAAAATATGATGCTTTTTTCTTTTTTTTCTTTTTCAAAATTTTATTTTATGAAATAACCATGAATTACAAAGTTTTGCATAGTTGGGTTTTTCACATAAAGCATTCTATCACCAATCCCACACCCACTGTTTACTTCCCTCCACCAGTGTTCCCAGATTCTCTCTCCTACCCCAACACTCAGCCCCAGCCTGCCATCTTGACAGGCACCATTTTAATTTGATTATTAAAGTTTGGGCCTCATGTTTTCTATTCTGTTTACTCTGTGGTTTGGACATTTAGCTCTATCATTCTTTAACACTGCAAATATACCTAGGTCCCCTTGAGTTGTAGCCTTCTTGCATGTCACTTATCTCTTTTCCCCTTCCCCTCCATACTATTTCTTTCCTTCTTTTCCCAACACTTTATGCTTCTATGTCTGCATGTGATTAATGGTAATATATTTTAGGCAATTGCAAAAGAGATATTGATTCTACTTTTGGAATGGTGGTATGAGTTTGGTGGACCTATATTCTCGGATAAGAGAAAAGAAATAAACATGAGGGAAAAGAAAATGTATTGATAGTGCAAAAAAAAATTTTTACTACTTGACTTACTCATAAAGGCAAGGTAAAGGTAAAGGCCCTCCCGTTGATCGTCGATTTGCTTGAGCGGGCCCAGTAACGTCTCCATTGGAGACTTTGTTGTTACTGTGTCTGGCATATTGAGTACTCTCGGTAGCTTGCCGGGCTCTCCGAGAGGGGCGGAGGAATCGAACTTGGGTCGGCCATGTTGGCCGCTTGTAAGGTGAACGCCCTACCCACTGTGCTATCGCTCCATATGACTTACTCATAAAAGTATTTATATATAGTAAAAATAAATAGATATTTATTATATGTAATCAAGTTGTCAAATAAATCTAGATCTTGTTTGTGTGAGTGGCTGAATATATAAAAAGTCACTGGCATGCAACATCTTTTCAATATTCTATTATAATACTTTAGCAATATTCAAAAAACTACATCTATTTCATTTAAATCTTAAGATGTATTAATTATCACATAGTCATAATATTATTTTAATTATATACTGAAAAATGTTGAATTTTTGAAAAATTATTTTTTGCTTAACCAATTTATCATTGATTTACTATTTTGTGGAATTTCAGGAAATTAGCTCTTTTTTACCGATATGTGTAATTGTCACCATTTCCACAATTTAAATTATGAGTAAGATCTCTCTGATATGTAGCACTGTAGCACTGTCTTCCCGTTGTTCATCAATTTGCTTGAGTGGGCACCAGTAACATCTCACAACAAATTATGAGACTTACTGTTACTGTTTTTGGCATATCGAATACATCACAGGTAGGTTGCCAGGTTCTCGGAGAGGGGCAGAGGAATCGAACCCAGGTCGACCACATGCAAGGCAAACACCCTACCCGCTATGCTATCAATCCAGCCCTCTCTGATATGTAGGATAAAAAAATAAATAAAAACCGGAAAAGGGACAATAAATGCTAAATGTCATCAGAAGTGAAAATTTTGTCTATAGACCTGAGGTTACAAGGCAGGGCGTCCTGGGAGGTAGAAGGGGACACTGGTTGCAGGAAGGGGTCTCTTTGGTTGTGGGTGTGTTGTTGAGATGATGTATCCATTGAAAAGTATGTGTAACAATATGTAAATCCCAATGCCTAAGTAAAAATGGTTTAAATAAATAGATGAAAATAAAAGATACAGATCTTTCTCTTATCTATTCACCACTGACATAATTTTTGGCCATGTTGGAATTTTTTTTCTCCATTTTCTGTATGCAAAATAACCTAGGAAAGAACTCCATCTAATCTCTGCTTTTTCAGATAAGAAAACATTCTGAACATGGCCTCAGAGATCCAAATGCCAGGCCCTGTGTGCCTCATTGAGAATGCTAATGAGAAACTGGTGGTTAATCCAGAAGCTTTGAAGATACTGGCAGCCATTTCACAGCCTGTTGTGGTGGTGGCAATTGTAGGTCTCTATCGCACAGGCAAGTCCTACCTGATGAACAGGCTGGCTGGGAAGAGAACAGGTAAGTGATGTGGTAACTGAAAAAGGTACTTGAAGGCTAATCAAAGACACACACAGTGACAGCACAGAAAAAGCTTTATTGACAACAAGCCAGTTAGATGAAGGTTAACTCATGTCCTCAAAGCAGTCAGCTAAGTCTAAACATTCACAAGAAAGGTTTTTTAAAAGAAAAGAACAGGGAAGAAAGGGTGGGTCATAGATCAGTATATCTCAGAAAGAATAATAAAATCCCCTGTGGCTGGTTCCCTGAGACACACTCCACCTTATCCATAAACCTAAACAAAGTAAGGGTTAAGTTTGGGGGGCAAGGTGGACTGAGTATAAACTTTAGGCTTTTGAGCAAGGACAGTTATCCTTGTCTAATCTTCGGTTTGTTTTCAGTACCAGGAAAGGTCTGCTGAGTGTCTTTTGACAACCCACATAGCTAGCATTGAGTATGGTGATTCAAAGAGAAAAATAGAAATGGTGATAAATACTGGAAACTAGCTTTCAGTCCACAGCTCTGCCTTTATTTTTCTCTTCAGTATAAGAGTCAGCCTATCTTTCTTTCCACTTGCCTTAGCTTCTTTTATGTCTAATTAAAACTGTATGTTTTGCTATTATCTTGCAGTACTTTGGAAAAAATTATGAGAGTATAGTTTCACACCTTTATATCTGTATAAGCCTTGTTGAACTCTACAAAAATTCTAATATTGTTTATTATCAGACGGATACCCACTTATTCTTCCAACTATTCCCCCTTCTCTTTGATAACCATCATATTTTTTAGATTCTAAGAGCTATTTTTGTTGGGATGTGTTAATTCATTTCCTTTGGTTGTTGATATTCTGCATTTGAGAGAAATTACCCAGTATTTATTTTTCTTTAATCTTTGGTTACTTCTGTTAATATTAATTACCTCTAGTACCATCCATACTGTCACAAAAGATAATCTTCCATGTTTTTAATGCCTGAGTAGTACTTCATTGATTATATGTACAACTTCTTTATTTCTTAAAAAAATTTTTTTTACTTTGTCACTGTGAAATTACAAAGTTATTCAATATTGGGTTTCAGGCATACGATTTTTCTATATCAATCTCTTCACCAGTGTTCACTTCACTCCACCAATGACCCCCCAACTTCATTTGCCTCCCACCAACTTGACTCGTTCTACAAGAGATTTTATAATATAATATAATATATATATTATAATATATTATATTGGGCTGGAGTGATAGCACAGCGGTAGGGCATTTGCCTTGCACGCAGCCAACATGGCCGACCCGAGTTCGATTCCTCCGCCCCTCTCGGAGAGCCCGGCAAGCTACCGAGAGTATCTCACCCGCATGGCAGAAACTGGCAAGCTCCCCGTGACGTATTCAATATGCCAGACACAGTAACAACAAAGTCTCCAATGGAGACGTTACTGGGCCCACTCGAGCAAATAATATAATATAAATATTATATATGTGGTACATGCTTCCTTCAGAATACTAGTGTTTTATTTTTTGTTTCTATTGTCTTTGAGCATTTGTTATTCCTCCTTTATGTTTCTTTATGTCCAGCAAATGAAAGGGATCATTCTGTGTCAGTCTCTCTTCCTCTGTCTGACAATCTCACCATTTATAACCAATTTCAAGAGTTCAGTTATGTGACACATTTGTCTAACATTACCATTATCCTCTTCATTAGTTTCTCATCTTCCCTAACAGATACTCTGTTCCCAATAAAGAATAAATTTTCAAACCTTGGCAAGTGCCATTCTACATTATATCTCTATGAATCTTCCTGTTCTGCAATCTCTTATAAGAATCATACATTATTTTTCCCCTGACACTTAGTTTAATTTCTTCAAGGTACATCAGTGATGCATCGCATGTCATACCTCTTTCTTTTTTAAGGCTGAATACATACTAATTTTGATCCATTATCTATATATGAATACTTAAGTTGTTTCCACCTTTTGGCTATTAGGAAAAATGTTAGTATGAACATGCTTGTAGAATTATCTATTCAAATTTCATATTTCACATATTTTAAAGTATAGACTTAGAAATGGAATTGATGGTAATACTATATTCATTCTTTTAATTAACCATATAATTTTCCATAGCAATTCTATTTTAACCTTACACCAGAAATGCATGCTTTTTTTGTTTTTTCCCCTTAATTGGCAATATTTGTTATTTTCTCCTACTTTTAAAAAAAATAGTGATCATCCTAATAGGTATGAAGTGGTGACTCATGGTGGTTTTTGTGTGCTTTTTCCTAGTGACTAGTTATGTTGAGATTTTTTAAAATTTGTTCGTGATCCTTGTTGTATTTTTTAAATTAAATGTCTACTTAAATTCTCGTCCATTTTTTCTTTATATAATGTGGATCTCAAACCCGTATCAGATCCAAAACTAGCAAATAAGTTCACCTTCTTTCATGTTACCTTTTTCGCTCTGTTGAGACTGTGTTTTGAATCATAGAAGTTTTTAATATATTAAAGTCCAATTTAACTGTTTTATTCTTTCACTTGTACTTTTGGTGCCATATCCAAGAAATTAGTGCTAAGTTCAACATTATGTAGCTTTCCCTCAATTTTTTCTTCTAGAACTTTTATACTTTATTATATATTTTGGTAAATTTTTGTAGCAGGCTAGCATTGTTTTACACCATTGAGTGTGAAGTTGACTGTGGGCTTATATTCAATGGACTATATTATGTTAAACTAATTTCTATTTATAGTTTATCATTACTATGAAAATGTATATATATATATATGTATTTTTATTTGTTTGGTTTGTTTTGGCTTGTGTGTGTGGTGGGAGCACAACAAATTGTTGTTCAGGGACTACTTTCCTATTTATTGCTCGGGGTCACTCCAAGCATTTGGAGTATCATGTGATGCCAGGTATCAACCTGGGCTTCCCATATGCAAAGCACGTATTTTGAAAAAAATAAATATTTCATAGTATTGAAAATTATGCCCCCTTTAAAACTAAAACTGGTTATAAAATTGGTTCTCTAAGCTTGATTAAGTTCACTTTTAGGCCAATTTCCATACCTGTTTGCAATTAAAATTCTCCTCCTATTAATCCCACTAACCCCTGTTCTGCAGGGTTCTCTCTAGGATCCACAGTGCAATCTCACACCAAAGGAATCTGGATGTGGTGTGTACCTCACCCCGAGAAGTCCGACCATACTTTAGTTCTTCTGGACACTGAAGGCCTGGGAGACATAGAGAAGGTAAGTATTGAGGATACCATTGTGGAATAAAGCACTTTATGTCTGAATATTTTTCGAAGTGTTAAATTGTCTTTAAATAGGAACTTGCAATTAACCTATATGTGTGCATATATCTATACCTATCTATACATATATATATGTATATATGTTTGTTGTTATTTGTTTCCATTACATACCATAAGATCAAATGTAGGAAATAGATCAAAAAGTATACTCAAAATACAGAATTGTAGAAGAATAGCATAGTAGTAAGTGGATGGTACTCTAATTACTAACAATATGCTAGAGCTGAGTAACCTTGTATAGGTACTTAAACTTAGTGGAATAAATCAATGCTTTAACTCTTCTCTACAGAAAAATTAATTTGAGACTTTAAACTCTGGTGCTCCATGCCCTTGTGTTTAAATTTAAACTCTGCTACAAGTTCAACTGTCTTAGAAAATTATTTTAAAACTTTTAACCTCAGCTTTCTGACTTGCAGAATAGATATACTAGATCTATATTTATCTTATAGAATTTTTCTGGATATTTAAAAAAAGTCAAAGTATAAAGAATATATAATCACCTAATAAAATAGAAATAAGCATTATTATTTCATATAATGCAATTTTCTATGAGAGTGGAGCCCGGCAAAGTACCGAGAATATCTCACCCACATGGCAAAGCCTGGAAAGCTACCCATGACATATTCGATATGCCAAAAAAAGTAAAATGTCTCACAATTTTTTGTGAGACTTTACTGGTGCCTACTTGAGCAAATCAATGAATAATGGGAGGACAGTGCTACTGTGCTATATAATATCTTAAAATTTATATAACCTTAAATTCTTGCATTGCCATTACCTGCAATTTAACTATAATTGAATCTGGTGAAATCAGCATAAACTAAATATAAATCAAAAAGCTATTAAAAGTCCAAGTTCTCTTAGTAATTATTTTTGTATAAATTTTTGTCCTCCTTAGCAGTCATTAGCCCAAAATTATTTAATAAAATTCACTGACTTTTTCTACTGTTGACCTGGAATGATACATTATTCTTGTCCCAATGTATTCTGATTTCCAGGGTAACAATCAGAACGACTCCTGGATTTTTGCCTTAGCAATCCTCCTGAGCAGCACCTTTGTGTACAACAGCATAGGTACCATCACTCAGCAGGCCATGGATCAACTGCAGTATCCTTTCTGTAGTGCAGAATAGCGGCACAGTCAGAGACCTGTAATTAAACATCAGATGGTGGGCCTTGGTAGATAGTACAGGGATATGGGCTCATGAATGAATTCCACCCTGACATCTCCAGATCCCTGGAGGTTCCCAAGCAGAGTTGGAGCTAAGAGCGGGTTGGTATTCCTGGCACCTTAGCTTCTGAGCAGTGCCATGTCCTCCTAGAGCGTGAGTGACCCCACCCACCCACACAACATCCTGAGCACCACTGAGGAAGCCCAGAAATCAAATAATAAAAACAGCTACCTAAATGTGAATCCTTCTGAATAGAGCACAAAAAGAGAAAACTCAAATATAATTCAAGACAAACAATATCCTCTGTACCTACTAAGGAACTGACAATTCAGCAAAGGCAAAGGTAAAAGGCAAAATGACAAGTGGTGGTAGAGCCAAGATGGCAGAAAGGGGATCAAAGCTAAACAGCTACAAACAATAACACATTCTTAGAGACAAAGTTTTTGGAGGATTTTGTCCAGAAAACTAATCAGAGAGAAGAGTTACAAGCTTCAGAGAAAGCAGTTGCAACAGAAACTGCAGGCGTAGATGGAGGGAGTGGCTATGGGGATAAAGGGTGAGAACAATAGTGCCTGCAGCCATAGAGAAAAGAGAAACATCTTGGCAGTATATGGGATAAAGGAGAAGGTAAAGTCTCTATGCAGACACACTACCTGAAGTGCGGGATGGAAAGGTGGGAGAAGAAAGAAGCAAAGTACAAAGGAATTTAATGCTTAGAACTCAGCTGGAAGAAAATACTACTCAAGGAACAGAAACAACCCTCTCCCTGACAGAAGAGCTTTTAATTATTAAAAACCAAGAATGTTCAACAAAATTTTAGATTTCAAAAGATAAAAGAATGTGCCAGGGCCAAGGAAACACTCTGGCAATGTATTTATACAATTTATGTATCCTGATAAAGGATACGTAACCATTGAAGATACAATAGGTGAATTAGAAACAGAAAAAGTCAATATTTAAAGACAAGTTGATAGGATACTGTAGAATGTGAAAATAATTACAATTGCTATGAAAGAAAAAGACAGAGCACTTGTTAAAGGAAACTGGAAGTAGAGAAGTAATTTGAAAGACAGTTAAAATAAGTCAACAGAATAGTAATTCTCTGAAACAGTTAACCACAAGAATAAAAAGGTGTTATGACACTGATATGTTTCAAAGGCTCCCTGCTGCTGGAGGAGAACTTGGAGCCCACAGGAAATTGGGAGTTTCCTGTACATCCCACAGTTCAGGTCTAAGTCCTCTGTGTCAGCCTCAGGACAGACCAGCTGAGTTGCAGAAATTTCACCTGCACTTCTGAGCAAGGATATGCAGGGTTAAACTGAAATTTTGCAAAGACACAAAGCAGTAAACAAATCACTGGATTATCTCACTTATTTGTTGTATATAGAGAAACTAGATAAGAGGATAGCCAATATCATATGAGAACAAACCCTGACCTTCAATACAAAATTGAGCTTGTCAAACAATGTGAGGGGAGGAGAGGGAAGAAGTGCACTAGAGGTGACAAATGACACTGGTAGAGCCTTGGGCACTTTGGTAGTGTTAGGGGTCCAGTATCTGAAAGACCACACAAAACAACGAGTTTTACAGTATAAAGTTTTATTAGGCACAAGTCAAGCAAGCATTGAATTCAGAAAGCTGAAAAAGTGGAGAAAGTTGACCCAGTCAGCGCTGTTTCCTCTAATAGAAGAGTGACTCCCCTCTTTCGTTCCCACACCCTTTCATATCCTTATTTCTGAAAATTGCCCGATTCTTGGTGGTCTAGCTAACTTTCTGGAGGTTCATGTCTCATCTTTTCAGACATGCTTCAAGGCCATGGTCATGGACGTACAAATTTTTCTACTAAGCAAGCTTTGGTGCAGAATGACTGCCACTTAAAAATGGTGGTGCTTGTGCTATGTTGAATAATACCCATTTTCTCTGGAGGTGGTGAGGAGGACCCCACAGGTAGTAGTTAATGCATGGTCTCTACATAAAAACCTTGAAAGTTAAGAATATTAAGGTAACCATGCTACCTAAACTATTTTTTAAATAATTGATTAAAACTAAAAAAAGGAAAATGATGGTAATGGAATATGTGCAGCAAATATGAAGGGGATGGATGGGTACCTAATCTGGTATGTTGGTTTTCCTGAGCTTGGAATTCAGCTATGTCACAGAGCTAACAGATCGAATCAGAGCAAAATCCTCACCCTGTGACAATGGGACCAATGATTCAGCTGACTTTGTGAGCTTCTTCCCAGACTTTGTGTGGACCCTACGGGATTTCTCCCTAGATTTGGAAGCAGATGGACAGAATATCACACCAGATGAGTACCTGGAGCTCTCACTAAAGCTTAAGAAAGGTAACAAGTACTTAGCATTGGTAAATGGGCAGGATATATGTCAGAAACTGTCATTTTTACCATTTTTACACTTACATTCTAATCTCAGCTATTACTAAGAACTAGTATTGATTTATTATATAAACTGTCACTGTCACTGTCCTCCCGTTGTTCATTGATTTGCTAGAGCGGGCCCGGTAACGTCTCCATTGTGACAATTGTTACTGTGTTTGACATATTGAATACATCACGAGTAGCTTGCCAGGCTTTGCCGTGCAGGTGAGATACTCTCGGTAGCTTGTCGGGCTCTCCGAGAGGGGCGGAGGAATCAAATTTAATTTTAATTATACTCTCCCCAAATTTTAAGAATGTTTCCTTTCCTCTCACCTTTGGCTATGCTACAGTTAATTGTATATGCCTGCTTAGGAGCATATGGTGCAGCCATTAGTCAAAGAATGGCATTTATGATTAAATCAAGAAGCCAAAGTGATGTCAGTGGGCCCCACAACATGGCTTATGTGAGGCAGGGAGGAGAGAGATGGTCACTTTCTCCTGATACACCTCTGCCACCATGAGACCCATCTGGAAAGACTAGAACTGATAAAGTCTGCGATGAGCCCCTGCTCAGCATGGGGCAGAGTCCTGCCAGTCCCACTAGGTGGCCATCAAGGCACACCTCATGTCTGCTTGGTTTTCTCAATTTGGGAGTTGATCCCCACCACCCAATTTCTCAGGGAGCTTTGAAATTGCTCTGTGCATGAGAGGAGGAGTTGCTCTGTGCATGAGAGGAAAGTCGGTCTTAGACATTACCCAGGGTTTTCAGGATTCTTGTTTCGCCTCACAGAAAAGAATTTCAGGAATAGACAAGTAGTGAAATAGAACAGATTTTTATTTGGAGGGTTTTGAAGGTGAGGAGGGAGAAAAAGCAAGAGACTAATGCTCTCAAGGGAGAACACGGGCTACTCTAAGATCAGAGAAAGCCTCTACTCACATCCGGGCATTAGAAATGAAAGCATGAAAGTACACACCTCAAGAGGGGAAATGTGGGTGATACATATGCTTGGCCACATGGGTAGAAGCAGCACATGGGCTCGGGCAACATATGTATGCCCTCCCTTTGTTCAAAGTGGCTTTTATAGGGTTTTTCCAAGCTGCCCTCACATGGGACTTTCTAGCAAGATAAAAGTCCTTAGCATAGGGTTGTTGCAAAGTGGGTAGAGTTGTGAGTGGTCCTCGAAACTCTATTTTTTTTTTACCATTGTTCCTGGTGGATCTTCTCTGGGAGTATAGGTCTAGTACTCTCTGATCTGGACTAGCTGAAGGTTAATCAAATTAAAGCAAGAAATTAAAGGGTCTCAGTAATTTCCTCAGGCCCTTTCTGTAGGGAGGGGTCCAGTCTTCTCAGAGTCTGCTGCTGGAGAAGGCCTTATCAGGTTTTGCTTCTTATATCCAGAAGGTGGGTCAGACATAGAATTGGTGACTTTATTACCTCCCAGAAATTTCATTGCCATGATGTGAGGAGGCCCTTCACTAATATACCTGCACATATCAAAGAATGATCAGTAGACTCTGGGGTTGGAAGTTCATGGCTCACAGTCAAATGATAGCAATCCACCCTATCAGCTATTTTTGCAAATAAATTTTTATTAGAAAATTTTTCCCATGTATACATACATATTTCCCCTTTATTCAGAAGATAGAGTGTTTCTATAAAATTGACCTTATTTCATATGTAAAAGGCAACTACCATTAGTTTATATGAAAACTTTTTTAATAGTAAAAAACTTTTGGTATTCTCAGACCCCAAATTAAACTCAAGTTAAACCAATTAACACATACAAACTGCCTCTGTAATATCTGCTCCAAAAGAAATACTGAATACAAGTTTTTATTTTTTTACCTTTTATAACAAAAGCAAAACTCTTTAAATATCAATTGGTTAGTGATAAGAGGTACTTGCATAGATCTTCCATATGATTAAAGTGACTTCAGAATTTTTGAGAAATGGGTGTACCTATATGCTATGGTTATTTTCCTGCTATAATAGTAAAACAATACCTGGAAAGAAGATCCAGGTATTAATATGTAAGGCCTAAAATATTTAACATTTGACCCTTTGCCCAAAAAAAGTGTTAGCCCTTCCTTCCTTCCTTCCTTCCTATTTTTCTTTCTTTCTTTCTCTCTCTCTCCTTTTATTTCACCTAGGTACCAGCCAAAAAGATAAAAATTTTAATCTGCCTCGACTCTGTATCCGGAAATTCTTCCCAAAGAAGAAATGCTTCATCTTTGATCAACCCACTCACCGAAAGAAACTAAAAAATCTTGAGACATTGCCCGATGATGAGCTAGATCCTGAATTTGTAACACAAGCTGCAGATTTCTGTTCCTACATCTTTAGCAGTTCCAAAACAAAAACTCTTTTAGGAGGCATCAAGGTCAATGGACTTCGTAAGTCCCCTTTCCAATCTTTATTGTCAAAGTTAATCGTAAAGGACCAAAGATTTAATATCTCCCTAAGATTCAGAAGAAGCAGATTCACTCTTGAGAAATGTGAATCTGTTTCTAATGTGCTAACTTCAATACAGTATCAATGATTTCAATGGATTATGTCTAATTTATTGGGTGAATAAAGATAAGAAAGCTGATGAAGAAAAGCAAAATCTCTATTTATTAAAATTAAGCTGGTGTGGGACTGAAGAGATAGTATAGCAGGTAAGGTACTTACCTTGCATGCAACCTACTCTGATTCAATCCCTGGCACCACATAGTGCTTTAAGCACTGCCAGTAGTGATCCCCGAGCACACACTGATGAGTAACCTCTGAACACAGCTGGCTGTGGCCTTAATTTACCTCCTAATTAAAAAAATTTGTGTTAAACGGGGTCTGCAGTACTTAAGGGATATTTAACAGTGATTATGGCTCAAAAATTTAACTATAAAATAAAGAAAAATTCCTATCATAAGTCATATTTAAAAGATTCACATCCTTGGTTATGTGATTCTGTCATACTTGACAGCACACACAAGACATTTCTATCATCACAGAAAGTGACCTTTAATACAACTATAATAAGAAAAAATAGATGAGATCTTTTGGCTTATTGCACAAGTTTTGATCAAATGCTTACCATAGGCAGATCTAAAGATAAGTGAGATAGGTACTGTATCTGTCTTACTGCTGCTTAGGTATAAAGCAGTTGTTCGTACCCAGTAAATACAGACCTATGAATCTATGGTATGTACCATGAAATTCTCAAATTCTAATGTGCCTATATATCATTCAGTGATGCTGACCAAAAGGGTTTTTGTCCAGGGATGTAGCCTAGTAGAATATTCATCCTGGGTCTGATCCCCAACACTGTCAAAATAAATAAACACATAACTTTCTCATCCATCTGATCTGAACAGAATAAAAGAGTTTGCACTTTGTAGCAAGCTTCCAATTGATGTTGGAGACACTAATGCTGAGAGACAAATGGGTATAAATAGATGTAATCAACAATATATAGAAAAGAACAATTTCTCACTATGGCACATCTATACAATGAAATACTATGCAGCTGTTAGGAAAAATGAAAACTTATTAGGAAAATAAAATTTGCTTTTGAATGGGTGGACATGGAGTGTATCTTGCTGAATAAAATGAGTCAGAAGGGGAGAGACAGATTTATATTTACTGCACTCATTTTTGCGATATAAAACACCAGTATGAGGTTATTACTGATAGACAATATAAACAAGGACCAGGAAGACTGGCCCATGGTTGGAGGCTTGTCACCCCACCTGCATCAAGCATTATCTTTTGCTTTCTGTTTGTAGGTCTAGAGAACCTGGTGCTGACATATGTCAATGCTATCAATAGTGGAGAAATGCCCTGCATGGAGGATGCAGTCTTAGCCTTGGCACAGATAGAGAATTCAGCTGCAGTGCAAAAGGCCGTTAATTATTATAGTCAACAGATGGGCCAGAAGTTGCAGCTGCCCACAGAAACCCTCAAGGAGCTGCTGGACCTTCACAGAGCCATTGAGAAAGAGGCCATTGAACTCTTCATCATGAGTTCCTTCAAAGACGTAGACCAAGTATTTCAGAAGGAATTAGCGGTATTGTTCTCACTTTTATATGAATCTGGGTCTCAGAAAGCAAGTACAAAGAGAAAATGAATATTTATTTTGAAAGGATTGATTCATAGTTAATGTTAAAATGGTGACAACTACCGTTCATTATTGTCATAAATATGAGAAACAGTTTTGGTTCGTGAATAGTCTTCTCCACAATTTAATAGAATGTATTCTATATCCTATTCTAATATAGAATAGAACTTCTAAGAAAATTATGGACTCACTTATCAGACTAACGATAGAGCGATAGCACAGTGGGTAGGGCGTTTGCCTTGCAAGCAGCCAACATGGCCGACCCGAGTTCGATTCCTCCGCCCCTCTCAGAGTGCCCAGCAAGCTACCGAGAGTATCTCGCCTGCAAGGCAGAGCCTGGCAAGCTCCCCGTGACGTATTCGATATGCCAGACACAGTAACAACAAAATCTCCAATGGAGACGTTACTGGGCCCGCTCAAGTGAATCAATGATCAACGGGAGGACATTTACCTTTATTTCAGCAAAATGATAAAAAAAAAATACCATAGTCTCAGCTTTTTTCAGGAGCCTTATATTGGACCACAGTTACTCCAAAAACAGTTACTAGCTTGATTTGAAAAGCAGATAGTATAGCATAAAGCTTTTGTATTGTTAGTTTGAGTTTCATCTCCAAGGAATTTCTTTTAAAAGTCAGGATCTGGGCTAGAGCTATAGTACAGTGGGTAGAGCATTTGTCTTGCATGCATCTGGCCAAACTCAATCCCTGGCACTTCATGAGGTCCCCTGAGACTTCCAAGAGTGATCTCTGAGCTTAGAGCCAGGACTGTGCCTTGAGAACTGCTGGGTATGGCCCCCAAACAATTTTTTTTAACATCAAGAGAAAGAATTATGAACTTGATAAGGTGGTGGAATGTATTTTTTAGGAAACTTAGACTTATTTTTAAGGAGGCTTTCCAGAAATTCTAAGATTAAGGTAACTTTATTCCCTATTCTGTTCACTTATGATTGTCACATTAAAGGTTCGGCTAGAAGAAAAACGAGATGACTTTTGCAAACAGAATCTGAAAGTATCATCAGATCGTTGCTCAGCTTTGCTTAAGGATATTTTCAGTCCTTTAGAAGAAGAAGTGAAATGTGGCATTTATTCTAAATCAGGAGGCTACCGTCTGTTTTTAGAGAAGACAAAAGAATTGAAGAAAAGATACCGTGAGGAACCAGGGAAGGGACTGCAGGTAACCAAGATTGATTTGTTCATCTGGAAAGCTGCTCACTTGTCTCTCTGAAACAGCTGTGTCACTAGAGTCATTTCACAAGAATGTGCAGTGAAAGCAGTGTCAGCATTTGTGCTCTTATTCCTTAAACATGTACAGAGAGACAGATATGACCCATGTTCTTATACAAGAGTGTGTGCTCAATTAACAATTGCTATTAAATTGGTTTATCGGATTAACCATCAGGGTATTGCTGCAATCCACTATTAGAACAGAGTAATTATGCTGCAAGAGACAGAAATTCATGAATAGTATCTTAAACAGAAATGGTAATTTATCAGTTTAGGTTTCTTTTTCTTTTTTTATTAGTGAAAAACCATGAGGTACAGTTATAGGCTTACAAATTTTGTGCTTGGGTTTCAGTTATACAATGATCAAGTCCCCATACCTCCACCAGTGCCCGTCATCCATCCCCATGGGTCCCAGCATCCCCCCCACCCTCATCCCCCCCCCGTCCCACCCTGCCTCTGTGGCAGGGTATTCCCCCTTGTTCTCTCTCTCTTCTTTTGGGTACTGTGTTTTGCAAGAGAGGCTTTGAGTGGCAATCATGTTTGGTCTATCGACTACTTTTAGCATGCTTCTCCCACCCTGGGAGGGCCCTCACAACACCCTTCATTTGGTACTCTCTTCTCTTTAGGTTTTATGGCGTTAAGACTAGCTGGATCTGATATTCAAAGAATATCATCATCTGTCTATCTTGCTTTTCCAACCCCACCCTCCTTCCCTACTTTCCTCCTCTCTCCATCTCCTGCTTTCTCTGAGACAGCTTCATTCTCTAGCAAGTTTACTTCATAGGAGATAACAAAACCAACCATCACAAAATTAGAGTCCTTGGGCTACTAAAAAGATACTTTTGTTTTCCCACATCTAACCAGTTTCTTATAAATAATTCTGTTTGGTAGAATGGCATAATTGGCACTGGAGACTGACCCTTATATGGCAGGAAAATCTCACCCCTCGGCCATTTTTAGACAAGAGGACAGTTCCTAGAGGAAAATGGCATGAACAGACAAGATCAAATGCTTATAACCATTGCCCACCACTAACTTTGTGTTCTCTGGGTACTAAGGCTGAAGAAGTTCTTCAGGCATACTTGAGTTCCAAGGAATCTGTGACTGATACAATTCTCCAGACAGACCAGACTCTCACAGAAAAGGAAAAGGTCATTGAAGGTAGGAATCCTTTCAAAAACTCTTTAAGCTTAAATAATTTGGTTTGGTGTACCCAGAATCCCTTTACTAGAGCAAAAACAACAAAGATAGCTTTAAATTGTTGGGGTCATGTCTGAGTAAGGCACATTTAATCTGAAGGAACAATTACAGGTGAAGGAATTATAAGTACAAGTAAAGGGAATAAAGATGTAATGTTTTAATACAGGCAAAAAATTTTTCTTTTTTCTTTGATAGTGGAACGTGTGAAAGCTGAATCTGCAAAAGCTGCAGCACAAACACTGGAAGATATACAAAAAAAGACTCAGCAAATGATGGAAGATAAAGAAAAGAGTTATCAGGAGCATGTGAGACAGTTAACTGAGAAGATAGAAAATGAGAGGGCTCAGATGTTAAAAGAACAAAATAGAACAGTGGCACTTAAACTTCAGGTATTTACATGAATAACCATAATGTTTCTGTTTGACTTTTCACCATTTCTTCACTAAACACAGACATACCTGAGGGGTGTCTTTCACATTATTAAACCTATGACAAAGCAAATATTACCCTGAAATGATTCACATCAATTCTTTGCTTTCTTATCTCATTGTGTACACTTTACAGTAGTCTTTAAATTATGTGTCAATATTGTGTATTAAACAAAAAAAAAAGAATACATACAGATCTTAATTTAAAATACTTTATTGCTGGGCTGGTATAATAGTCCAGGGGGTAGGGCTTTGCCTTGCATGCAATCAACCCAGGTTCAATCCCTGTAACACTATATGGTCCTTATGGTCCTCTGAACCCACCAGAAGTGATCCCTGAGCTCAGAGCATCATCTAAACCTTTAGAAAATTGTAACCTTTTAGTGGTTACATCTTCTTTACCAAGAATATATTCCATCTTAAGAAGACTGTTGATTCAGTTCCTCATTGATTAAAGCTTTGTTAGATCTCAAAAAATTGGCTGTGTTTTCTGGAAATATTCTCAATCTAGATCTCCTGCTCTTTCTTCCATATTCGCAGTTACTTTCTTCTCTGAAGTCTTGAATACCTCAGTCATCCTAGAGAGCTGATATCTGTTTCCTGATATCTGTTTCTTCCAAATACCTTAAAACATTGGTACTTTAACCCCTCTTATGCATTACAAATGTTCCTATTGTTATCTAAGATGCTGAGTCCTTTCCAAAACTTTAAATTTCACTGTATTACTGTATCACTGTCATCCCCCTATTCATCAATTTACTCAAGTGGGCGCCAGTAATGTCTCCATTCATGCCAGCCCTGAGATTTTATTTTTTTTTTATTAAAAAATTTTTAATAGTGAGACATCATGAGGTACAGTTGCAGACTTAGACATTTTTGTGCTTGGGTTTCAATTATACAATGATCAAATACCCATCCCTCTACCAGTGCCCATTTCCCACCACCACGGATCCCAGTATCCCTCCCACTCCCCATCACCCCCATCCCACCCTGCCTCTGTGGCAGGGCATTCCCTTTTGTTCTCTCTCTTAATGGGTGTGGTTTGCAAAAGAGGCAATGGGTGACAATCATGTTTAGTCTATAGTCTACTTTCCGCATGCTTCTCCCATCCTGGGAGGATCCTCCCAACACTTTTATTTGGTGTTCCCTTCTTTATCTGAGCTCCCTTTTCCCCTAGTATGTGTGGTTGGCAAGCCATAGAGTAAAATTCCTGGTACTAATCTCGGCCATTCTTGGATGTTAGTCTCCGATTTTGTTACTTTATGTTCCCCAGATGAATGCAATCTTTCTATGTCTATCCCTTTCTTTCTGAGTGAGTCATTTCGCTTAACATGGTACTTTCCATGTAGTACCACTTGTACGTAAATTTCGTGACTTCATCTTTTCTAACAGCTCCATAGTACTCCATTGTGTAAAACAGTATGGACAATTCTCAAAAAATTAGAAATTGAGCTCCCATTTGATCCAGCAATACCACTCTTGGGAATATATCCCAGAGAGGCAAAAAAGTATAGTCGAAGTGACATCTGCAATTGTCTGTTTATTGCAGCACTCTTTACAATAGCCAGAATCTGGAAAAAACCCTGAGTGCCCAAGAACAGATGACTGGTTAAAGCCCTGAGATTTTAGCAACCTCTCCTTACTCGGTTTTTCCCAATGCTGCCTTATTGGAGGCCCTTTCAGGGTCAGGGGAATGAGGCCCGTTATTGTTACTGTTTTGGGCATATCGAATACATGACGGGTAGCTTGCCAGGCTCTGCCATGAGGGCAGGATACTCTTGGTAGCTTGCTGGGCTCTCCAAGAGGGATGGAGTTTAAGCCCAGAGAATACAAGCAAGTATGTTAAAACCAAACACATGTGTGCTGCGTTAGGTGCATCAGTGGGCTAGACTGTATGAAGTCATTCACAGCAAAGCGCTTCTGGGAGCTTTGTTTTATATTTTATATAAACTTTAAATTTACTTTCCCCAAATCTATGCACTACAGCTACATTATTCTATAGATATTTTCTTAAATAATAGAACTTATTGTTGATATTACTCCTTAATTCAACATATATAACAAGTTTGCTAGCAAGTGTGGTAGTAACATTAATGTCTTCGTATGTCTCCATCAAGGGGTATTGGATAAACAGTTAAATCATCAATGATAATACTTTGCAAGTAAACTTTTTTTAGTATGGTTCAATAGTTTGCTTAAAACAAGTCTCCACTTGTCATTTCAGGAACAGGAGAAACTGCTAAAAGAAGGATTCAAAGCTGAGAGTGAACGACTCTCTAATGAGATAAAGAATTTGCAAAGGGAAGTATCAAAACCAAAGAAAATATGTGTCATAAGCTAAAGACCTGAAGGATAGAGATTTCCTCATGACTGTTATTCAAGGCACAACTCAAGAAGTTTTAAAATTTGGAGAAATTTCTCTATACTTGCTAATAATTAGGTTTTGCATTTCATAATGCCAATACTTTGCAATATTACTATAATTGAAATCATGACTATCTTCATAGCAATATTGTTCATTGTTGTGACAAAGATGCAATAAACCTTTTTATTAATAAAAAACATACCCACGTACTGGTGCCATACAGAAAAATTGTTTATTCATCTACGTAACCACCTATAGACTAATAAATACTGAGTAAAGACTTGGAACATAGTTAAGCAAGTCTGATCAAAAATACAATGGGCTTCAATATTAAGGACAATCAATCTACTATCTCGGTGAAAATAATGCAGATTTCCTTCACATTGAGATTGCATACTGTAAGCAATGGTGTGATCCCTGGGCCCTGTGAATGAACAGCCCTCACTTATAGAATTCAAATTCATCATAGAATCTCTACAGAATTTCCCTAGGAAGATAAAGAAACCACTACCCAAAATTGGTCTACATCAAAATAGTTAAAGAAAGAAACTTTTCCTCCCCCTTGAAATTATTCCATACATATAATAATAACAGGAATTTTTTGAATGTTAGATAATATAGCACTAGACTAACAGGATGGCAATTGTGTATTTGGTCATTTGGTTTTTTGTTTTGTTTTGGTTTTTTGTTTTTTGCTTTTTGGGTCACACCTGGCGATGCACAGGGCTTAATCCTGGTTCTGCACTCAGGAATTACTCCTGGCGGTGCTCAGGGGACCACATGGGATGCTGGGAATCGAACACGGGTCGGCCGCGTGCAAAGCAAACACCCTACACTCTATGCTATTGCTCCAGTCCCAACAATTGTGTTTTTGTAGTAACATATAATTCACAGAAATAAACCTCAAATGATAGATAATATGGAAATTCAGTTAATTCAGTTAAGATAGGTCTTCTTCATGAAGCTGATACCTAAGGATAGTAGATACATGGGACAGATAGATTGCTCCATAGCTGGAAGCCTGCCTCATGAGTAAAGGGGAAAAGGCAGCTGGAAAAGAGAAGGGATCACTAAGAAAAAGATGGCTGGAGGAATCGGTTGAGATAGGAGATGTGTACAGAAAGTAGATAAAGGACCAAACATGATGACCTCTCAGGGTCTGTATACAAACCGTAATGCCCCAAAGTAGAGAGAGATCATGGGGAATCATATCTGCCACGGAGGCAGGGGGAGGGTGGGAAAGGGGTGATATATCTGGGATATTGGTGGTGAAGAGTGTGCACTGGTGGAGGAATGGGTGTTTGATCACTGTGTGTTTGTAACCTAAACATGAAAGCTTGTAACTATCTCACAGTGTAGCACTGTAGCACTGTCCTCCTTTTGTTCATTGATTTTGCTCGAGGGGGCCCAATAACATGTGAGACTTGTTACTGTGTTTGGCATATCAAATACTTCATGGGAAGCTTACCAGGCTTTGCTGTGCGAATGAGATACTCTTGGTAGCTTGCCGGGCTCTCCGAGAGGGGCAGAGGAATCGAACTCGGGTCGGCCATGTTGGCTGCAAGCAAGGCAAACGCCTTACCCGCTGTGCTATCACTCCAGCAGGGATTCAATAAAACTGTCACTGTCACTGTCCTCCTGTTGTTCATCGATTTGCTCGAGCGGGCCCAGTAACATCTCCATTGTGAGACTTGTTGTTACTGTTTTTGGCGTATTGAATATGTCACAGGTAGCTTGCCAGGCTTTGCCGTGCAGGTGAGATACTCTCGGTAGCTTGCCGGGCTCGCCAAGAGGGGCGGAGTAATCGAACCCAGCTCCGCCAGGCTGGCTGTGCGCAAGGCAAATGCCCTACCGCTGTGCTATCGCTCCAGCCCGATAAAATTTAAAAAAAAAAAATAGGTTTTCCTTTCCCAATTGTTAATAGTCATCTTGAAAACCAGCTCATATTCCCCATAAAAGTATGAATTGTATTTGGCAAATTTTAGCAATTAGATAATTCTCTTGGTATTGCATAGAATATATTGACATCATTCTAGTTAACTTAAAATCCCATATAAGTGCTCAATGCTCATTAACATAATCAAGAATTATTTAAAGCTGGAGGGAAAATAAGCTTCACCGGGATTTCGAATTTACTCTTTTCTAAAGTTTTTAACCAAAAACTGAAACTTGAGTCTTCATAGAGTGTTAAATAACTTTTCCATAGATAATAAATAGCTCGAGTGGGCCCAGTAACGTCTCCATTGGAGACTTTGTTGTTACTGTGTCTGGCATATCGAATACTCTCGGTATGCTTGCCGGGCTCTCTGAGAGGGGCGGAGGAATCGAACTCGGGTCAGCCATGTTGGCTGCGTGCAAGGCAGACGCCCTACCCGCTGTGCTATCGCTATAGCAACATTTCATTGATCTGTGGATTATGAAATCTATCTCAAGTGTTCACCTGTTCCTTGTGTGCAAGCAATCATAAACAATACATAAGTGAATGGGTAGGTATTCCAAGAAACTTTATTTTCAAAAGTAGTTGCATCAACAATCCATAGTTTTTAGACTCATATTTTGTGTAACACCAAAAAACATTTTACACAATTCTTCATTTATATTTGTGAGAAACTTAAGGAGTCATTGCATATGTTAGAATCTTTAAGACATTGTGTAGTGTTTTGAAGTATTACATGATAATAGAAAAGCAGGCAAGAAACTAGTGACACTAAATCTATGTTAGCACAACTGATTTTTCTGATTGTATTTGGAAACTTTTCTTTCAGGAAACACCTTCTTTCCCACTGGGTGGAGACTGAGTCTTTCACAGTCAAGCGTCACCTATAAAGTAATATTTCTTCACTTGAACATTATAGAATATGAGATGAGCACCAAATTAGATAGAATGTTTGTGTAGAGAGGCTTTGTATTTTTATTTTTTAAGTATTGCAACAATGGAATAAATAAAATTAATTTTCATTGTTGAAGAAAAGGCAGGGTTAAAAAAACAACTCTGGGACTAGAGAGATAGTTCAAAAAGTTGTGTGCAATTGTGCATGGGGAAGTCCTAAGTTCCAGCCTCAATATTGAGCAGTACTGGAAGCAATTCCAAAGCACCATTAGATGTGACTCCTCCCTCAAAAGCACAAATTTTTTAAAAAATTCTGTCTTCAAAACTAAATAGTGGGGGCTGGAGCGATAGCACAGCGGGTAGGGCATCTGCCTTGCACGCAGCCAACATGGCCGACACAGGTTCGATTCCCAGCATCCCATATGGTCTCCCGAGCACCGCCAGGAGCAATTCCTGAGTGCATGAGCCAGGAGTAACCCCTGAGCATCGCCGGGTGTGACCCAAAAAGCAAAAAAAAAAAAAACTAAATAGTGACTTCAATGTCTGACAACTTCCACACCTGACTTCTATCTTTATGAGCTACGGGGAGCTTGCTTCTTTGTTCTGCAAATGAAGTCAACCTTGCAGCACAAATCCCTGAGGCCTTTACAGACCAGGAAGTAATTCCCTTCCCTTCCATGTGAGTCTCTGGAGCCCCCATTCCCAGTCTTAATGGTTTCTGAAGGTCCACATCCACACCCCGTATTGCATACCCATTCTTCTCCACATAGTCCATACACTTGAACCTCCTGTTGTGAACCAACTTAGTAGATTCCCTGCCCTCACCCCAGTCTTACTCTAAACACAGTCCCTTCTTCCAAGAAAACCCCATGAGAAGATTGTATAACCTATCTCCACCCTTGCCTCCTCTGCCAGAAATTCCTCACAAGGCAGAGGTAGTGGAAGGAGTCAATAGAGGCGTAAATTGTAGCTCAGTTTTGTGAGTGACAGCACACCTGATTGCTGCTCAAATAATCTGAGATCTGAAGTACCACTCCTAAGATCCATGAAGAGTTAGGAAGAATAAGAAAACAAAGGAACTTAGTAACTTTAGCAGATGAGGATAGGAGCTGGCTAACTCTTCAAGTTTATCTAAAAAACAAACAAAAAAAAAGTGTATAGAGATCTGCCTGATCTCTAAAAAAATATATGAAACATTAAAAAATTCATTTAATTAAATTAGAATTGAAAGAGTTAAAAAATACAGTACTGGGTTTCCCTCCTGACTCTGAGCAGAGCCCCGGCAGCTAAAGACCTCCAGTTCCAGCCACAGTCATGCTTAAGACCACTCTGACTCTCCACATGTTTGGACAAGCCTCACACATGAAGGAACCGGCAGAGGAACCCAGGTGTGTGGGACCTGGGGCTTAGATCTCCAAGCTTGCTCGGATAGGGACTGGGCCTCCTCCACCCAGATCCCCCATCTTCCAGTATGTAGGCATTACACCCACCAACTGCCCCTGGCTCCATGTAATCCCATCAACAGCCAAGACCCAGAGACTATAAAGCCCAGCTCCTGGAAGCTTATTATCTAATTCTTACTCTGGAGAACCTGGCAGGCTACCAAAAGTGTCCTTCCTGCACAGCAGAGTCTGGCAAACTCCCCGTGGTGTATTCAATATGCCAAAAACCAGTAACAATGATGGGTCTCATTCTTCTGACCCTGAATGAGCCTCAAATGTGGCACTTTCTAAAATCTCAGAGCTAGGATGAAGGAGACGTTACTGGTGCCTGCTCGAGGAAATCGATGAACAACAGGATGACAGTGATACAGTGATACAGTACTGAGTCACAGTAGGAGAATTGAAGAAGCTGAAAACTAAACAATATGTTTCGGATGCAATATAAAGTTCATCAACAACAACAAAAATATGCAATAGAGGGGCTGGAGTGGATAGCACAGTGGGTAGGGCGTTTGCCTTGCACGCAGCCAACATGGCCGACACAGGTTCGATTCCCAGCATCCCATATGGTCCCCCGAGCACCGCCAGGAGCAATTCCTGAGTGCATGAGCCAGGAGTAACCCCTGAGCATGGCTGGGTGTGACCCAAAAAGCAAAATATATATATATATATATGCAATAGAAAGAAGAATTTTAAAAGTGGATGAGAGTAGCGGACTATAGCAAGAGAAATAATCTCATAACTATTGAGATACCTAGAGAGGAGGAAAAAGAGATAAGGGAATAACTGCTGGTAGGAAAACAATAGCTATGAACTTTCCCAGTCAGTGGAGGGAGGCATGTGCACAGATCCAGGATGTCCAAGCGAAAAAAATACAGTCAGACAGAACAACACCAAGATACAAAGTAGTCAAAATGGCAAGAACCAGAGAGACTATTTACTTAAAGTGGCAAAAGAGCTGCAAAACCTCAAATACAAGGAATACAACTTAAAACTCACAAAAATCATATCAAACCCTATAGGCAAGAAGAGAATGGAATGAAAAAGTAAGAAATGAAGAAACTCTTAATCCTAGAGTCCTTACCATACTAAGACTGTTATTCAAATTTAATGGAGGGATTACAAAATAAAAAACAAAAAAATTCATATATATGTGTATATATATGACGAGGCTAGGTACATACAAGACATATATGTTTAAGGAGGATAGATAAGAAATATCAATAATATTTTGATGATTTATAATAAGAAATGGGCTGGAGCGATAGCACAGTGGGTAAGGTGTTTGCCTTGCACGGGGCCAACCCGGGCCGACCCAGTTTCAATGCCTCCGCCCCTCTCAGAGAGCCTGGCAAGCTACCAAGAGTATCCTGCCTGCACAAAAAAGCCTGGCAAGCTACCCATGACATATTCGATATGCCAAAAACAGTAACAACAAGTCTCACAATTTATTGTGAGACATTACTGGTGCTCACTCAAGCAAATCGATGAACAACTGGAGGACAGTGATACATTGATACAGTGATCTGTGAGATAGACCATTATAAAGTTGTTTGTGATTGGTTTCAATCATACAATGATCCAACACTCATCCCTCCAACCTGTGTACACCTCCCACCACCAATATCCCCTACCTCCCTCCCATCATCCCTCAAACTCCCTCCCTCCAACCTGCCTTAATGGCAGGCTGCCCATAATCACTCCTCTCTCTCTTTTATGCATTATGGTTTGCAATACAGGTGCTAAGAGGTCATGGTGATTGTTCAGGACGTTCAGTATTTTTATCTGGAAGATAAGAGTAAGGTAGCTTTTTTAACTGGTGACAGCTTTGGGATTTGGACATGAGTGCCAAGGCTTCTGGAAGTACAGGGAGGTGTGTGTATGTTGGGGGCCAGGGGGAGGCAGTCTATCCTGACCCTGAGAAGGTCTGGAGATTTCAGTCACATACCCACATACTTAAATATTCAGCAGATTATATCTTGTTTAGTTCATCCCAGGACGCTAGAGTCCAGCCAGGGACATGGTGGCAATTTTAGATTGTGGAAGAAAGCAGCTGCTGGGTATCTGCTTGGACGGGCAATAGGCTGACCTGCTCCCTCCAATTTACCCTGGTCTGTTCAGCCTGATGCTGATCTGAGAGTAACTGTGGTTCTTGATCTTTTTCTAGATTTAGTTATGGGTCTCTGAAGCAAGGTCTATAAATTAGCTTCTATAGTTACTGAGCCAGAGGCGATTTGAGGGCCTGGCTCCCACATACATAACTTTTGGCCATTTAATTTCTCAATAAAGTTGGTCCCAAGTTTTGAGGTCTGGTCAGAGGCACAGCAACAATTTTGGGGTATCAGGAAGTCTGAACTCACAATCAGGCTGATGCACTCGCCCCGTGGGTATAGGTTGACCTGCTGGCAGCACCACATCCCTAGACATACACGAATTCTTATCAGTCAGAGTTCTAAATGATTAACCTGTGATCTTCCCATTTCAAAGTTGTCTATGCTCACTTTAACTTTCAACCTCACATATTGGAAAAGCAGAAAATAAAGTATCAAGTTCATTGACAACAGGATTCTATGTTCATAGATAGTGAGAATAAACTCAGGTTTTTTATTCATGGATAGTGAGAATAAATTTCAGACCTTCTCATTTGCAAGATGTTAATCACACAGATGAAGTTATGGTGGGCCAGAGGAGACACAGGTATTTCCCAAATGAAAAACAGGCATCTTTGCATCTGAGCTTATGTGTATGACGATGTGGGTAAGAATATGAAGTTTAAAATAACCTTTAACTTGTGCAGATTTTCTATGTATTCATCAAATTCTATCTGCTAACTGCTGTGACAAGGGAAACACTTTTCCCCTTTGATTTTGAGGTGAATATTTATCATTGAGTGTCCTAATTAGTGTCATTTATCATTAATTGTCCTGTTTGTATCCAAAGTTTGGCACTAGTTTTTCAAATTCTAATGAAGTAATATTACAGAAACAGCAGTGTACTTGATACTCTCGGTAGCTTGCCAGGCTCTCCGAGAGGGACGGAGGAATCAAACCTGGGTTGGCCATGTTCAAGGCAAACGCTCTACCCTCTGTGCTATCGCTCCAGACTAAAAAGGTATATATATATATATATATAATATATGTATTTATATGTATCCTTTAATGTTTAACCTCCACATGACTCATTGTGGAATGGGTGTAATAAAACTGCTAGATTTCCAGCTTCTTAGCAATTTGATCCAGACAAGCCAGACACAGACACAGAAGCCGCAGCAGAGACAGCAGCTGGGGATTCACCTTTCCCATCCGACCCTGACTGGTGTCTGCTATATGTAAGTTTCCTTCTGATGCTGGTTGGGTCACCGAGTGATTTATGTGAAGTGGGGAGGATAGAGGTGGCCACCTTGAGAAAGAAATCTGCCAATTTTTTCTCAATCCACCTCTGCTACACAGGAAACAGCTGGGAAATCTGGCCAGGACTGTAAGCCTGCTGTGAGTCAGGCTCCTTGCAAGAAAGGAATGTCAGTCTGAGACTTTGCTCACACCCTTGTTCCCTGCCTTTCCTTGGAGAAAAGAAATTCAGGAGGGACAAGCAGTGAAGCGTAGCAGATCTAATTTGGAAGTTATGAGGAAGGGGAGAAAGACAGTAACAGAAAGAGAAGGTGAGAAAATGTGCCCAAGAGAGGAGTGCGGACTTCTCCAGATTGAAGAGGGAGCCCTAGCACACATCCAGCACTAGATAAGAAAGTATGAAGGATACATCTCAAGGAAGGGGATATCAGGGCCACACACAGGGGCCGAAGCAGCACATTCATGCACTTCCTTTGTTCAAGATGGATTTTATAGAGTTTCTCCCAAGTTGGTCACGTGGGGTTTTCTCTTTTTTTAAATTTCATTTATTTATTTATTATATATATTATTTGTCTTTTTGGTCACACTCAGCCATGCACAGGGGTTACTCCTGGCTCTGCACTCAGGAATTAATCCGGGCAGTGCTCGGAGAACCATATGAGATACTGGAGATAGAACTCAGAACGCCACATGCAAGGCAAATACTCTACCTGCTGTGCTACCTTTTCAGCCCATAGGGCTTTCTATCTAGATAAGAGACCATTACTATGGGGGTGCCAAAGGGGTACATTTGGTTTTAGTTTATGGTCTTCTTTGATATTCCTTTCCTGCCCTTTATTCCTGCTGGAACTTCTCTAGGAGGGGGGTCCAGCCTTCTCTGAGTCTGTGTTGGTACCCTGTAAAGGGCTTACTAGGCCCTAGTTTCTGTGTTCAAAGTTGGGTGCTGACAGCCTAAGGATTAGTCAGTTTTATTATCTCCCCGTAAGTTAATAAACTGATTGCCATAGGGAGCCCTTCCCTATCTACTGGCCTACCTGTTTCACTTTCTTGTGTTGAGGGTGAGGTTCATGTGGCTGAAGATGAGGACTGTAACAAAGTGGGTGAGGCAGAATGATAGTACAGCTGGTAGGGTGTTTGCCTCAATCCCCAGCACCTCATAGGTGCTACATCTGTGAGAAGTGTGGTCCCTGAACACAGAACGAGGAGTAAGCCAGTCGTACTGCTGGGTGTGACCAAAACCCCACTCGCTCCCCAACTCGCCAAAAATAAAGCTTTTCTTTTTTCTTTTGAAGGCAGTCCCATTATTCACCCAGGTTCAGGCTATTGTCTTTAGGCCATAAGAAAGAATTTCTGGAAAAGAAAGTGTGAAAGGACTTTTGAAAGGAATTGCAGCACTGTAGCACTGTCCTCCTGCTATTCATCCAAATGCTCGAGTGGGCACCAGTAATGTCACTATTGTGAGACTTGTTACTGTTGTTGGCATGTCGAATACGCCACGGGGAGCTTGTCAAGATCTGTCATGCAGGTGTGATACTCTCAGTAGGTTGCTGGGCTCTCCGAGAGGGATGGAGGAAGCAAACCCAGGTTGGCCACGTGCAAGGCAAACAGCCTACCCGCTAGGAGTTTTATTCCAGCATACTGGGGTCAACAATCTCAACTACAAAATGGTCACTTGATAGCGACCCTGACCTCCAAGTGCAAGCAGTTTATATAGTGTTTGATTATTGTTTCAAGAAAGTCTTACTTAATTACCAAATAAGGGTGTTTGGCAAGCATGTGGGGTATATATTGGGCTCTAATAAGCTTGTGGTTGCTGGGTACATTCTCTGTGGTTTCTGACACATTGTGACCAATTGAGTCTACTTGCTGAGCTCATGATCTTCCCAGGTCGGTTCAGGTTGTCTAGTTACACCTTGTTTGATTTCTGGGAAACTGAAACTGTTTCAATTCCAGAAACTGAACCTAAGGCTACCTGAGTTTTCTCATTCTCATTTTTGCCACCTGTCATGGTGTCAGTTTTGTCCTTACATTCCCCCTTAATCTTTCACCCTCAAGAGTAATCATACTCTTGCATGCTTAACTGTTCTATGGATTTTGGATTTCTGGCCAATTCTATGTATTGCTGCCTTAGGACCATAAGCTGTACTGTATTTATAACAAGAATCACTAGCTCATTCAGAATGCAGGGGCCCGTGGTCAGGAGCAAAAGCAGGGATGCGAGGGGTCCTATAAAGGAGGAAATCAGGATGACAAGTTGACTTTCCCAGCTCCCCTCCATGACAATATACCTTTAGCACAATCTTTACCAGTATTCAGGAGGACTGGAATTGGCAAAGTAGGAAGGAAGAAGCAAGGGGTTAAGTGCAAGCAATCCAAGTATTGTTGGGTCCCCAGTATAGGGGTTCTTCTAGCTGACCTGCGGTATAATCACTGGGAGGTCACTCTATACTTTTGGTTACAATAGTCTTGGTAGGTCCCTGAACAAACTCACTTCCCAGTGTGGGGCATAACTGGCACAGATCAAAGTTAATTCTACCTGTTTCTGTATCAGAAAGCACCCGGTGCCAAAACTGGGGCATGTAAAGAGCTGCAGCTGTTACTAGGAGCATGCAGAAACAGAGAATAATGCGTGCCCCTTCCATGGTTCCTTTAAGTTGTCTGGACATGTCACCATAAGGTGCCATTCTGTCCCCAAGGGGGCAGGCAACATTTATGTGTGAATTGTGGACCCAGGTTTTGATTCCATCCACCACCAAAGCAGTTGTTGTGGTCAGGTTCATGGTGTAATAATCTTTCCACCAAGGTTGGTGGGTGGCACTCTTATGTCACCTGATGCAGACCAGATATGGATGAGGAGTTACTAGTTCCCCTTCACTCTGGCGGTGTGCTCCATGCCCCACATAGAGCTGGTCCTTAATATCTGTAGGGACAGTAATTACAGAAGAGAGATTATACCTTCTGTTCTACAATCCCTTTGTCAAAGCTAGGTTGGAGTAGTGGCAGTCGACCCAAAAGATTTTCAAAGAAAGCAGAATTCCCCCATGAAGGAGGTTCACACTCACAACTGGACAATTGGGATTTTCAAGGGATTTTCAGGGGAGGGGTGAAAAGGGGGGAGATTTCCTTAAACCCCTTGTTTTTATTTATAAATAAATAAAAATTTTATTTATTTTAACAATAATTTTAACTCACATTCACATTATCTAGTGCAAATAAAAACAAATTCATACATTAACATACCAGCTTAATAAAAACCTTAAACCATCAATTTCTATGAAACATGAGAAATTCTTCTTTAGTTTAATTTTAAAAGTTCTTAATTATCTCAAATCATAAGGATTTTACACCATGTACCACATCAATTGTCCAAGAGCACTGTAACAGTAGTTTGGATACTAGAACAATTCTACAAATACAAAGTTTCTTATAAAAATATAGTATGATATTCAAGTCTTCTATATGTTTATTTATATTTATTCTGTCCTGTTCCTTCACTTTAACAGGATTTCTTTCCCTTTTACCACTAGTAATAGCTCCATCCATCATCCTTTTTAATTATATACTTCTCGAGCAAATCGATGAACAACGGGAGGACAGTGACACACTTATATTCCTTACTTCTAGCCATATCTCACAGGTTTTAACCTCCTTATTTTACTGAACTTAATATAGCTTGGGGCTGTAGTGATAGCACAGCAGGTATGGCATTTTCCTTGCAAGAAGTCGACCAAGGCCCACCCAGGATTGATACCTCCATCCCTCTCGGAGAGCCCAGCAAGCTACCAAGAGTATCGCACTCGCATGGCAAAGCCTGGCAAATACCCGTGACGTATTCCATATGCCAAAAACCGTAACAGGTCTCACGATGGAGACGTTACTGGTGCCCACTCAAGCAAATTGATAAACAACGGGAGGACAATATAGCTTGATGTATCAAGAAATTTGGAAAGAAGTTGCTAATCATTATCTCATTTACCATGACTAAAATGTACTCTGCAGTACTCTTTCAAAAGCATTACATCAGTCGTATAGATATTCAGAAGGCTTACAATGTTCACAATAAAAGATCTTTATAACATATATCTACTTGGCAAAAATTTACTTGACATTAGAAACTTTATCTTTAGATTTCCAATTTCTAAGGAAACCGATAAAGAAGAGTTAATACACTCACAGATCATCATGAAACAGTAAGGATTCCATTACTTGTAGATAAACCATTACTCTTAAGGTCAAGACTAGTTTGATACCTGGTAACAAAGCTTAGACGAAATAAAGTTAGTGTGTAGACTAATTAAAAATAATTTGTAAAAGAGAACAGACTAGTTGTTTTCCACTTGACTCACATCGCCGCAGGTATTGGGGCGGTTCATGGCCTTGCGCCTCACCCACAAAATTCTCCATTCTCAGAAACCACTAAAGCCAAAATGGGCTGCTCTTAGCCACTTGAATTTTAAAAATGACTTTTTTTCTAATTCAGTAAAAAGAAAGCTGGTCTAAACTCTAGCAGGAAAGCTTGATATCTTTATCTTTTGACAAGGCACAATTCTGAGTTCCATTACTCAGCCCTCTAGGTCTCAACAAGACTATACCGAGACGTGGTCTGTTCAGTTTTGCACTCAGGAATCCTAGGGAACAAGCCCCCAAATCTTTTTTTTTTTTATTGAATCACTGTGGGAAAAGTTACAAAGCTTTCAGGTTTAAGTCTTGTCCATGCAATTATGAAACATATTTCCCTTCAGCAATACTTATTTTTCACCACCAAGAACCCCAATAACCCCCCCCAACCCTCCCAATGCCTGTGAGGCAGATGAATTCTAGTTAACACTCTATCTACTTTGATTAGGTTCATTGTTTCAACAAAAGATGCACCATTATTATTTAGAGTTTACACCCCCAAATCAGACATGCTGAAAAGGCATGGTGAAATAATGGGTTTTCTATAGCTGGTTACAAGAATCAAATAATGTTGCGCGGCCACATTAGTGGCCGTGCAATTTTGGATTTCTGGTATTTTAATTATTAAGCCTGGAAGTATTTCTGCTGAGAGTCAGATAATTATAAGATTGGTTTCTGTGCTCTGGAGCCATGGCCATGCCAGAGAGCCGTTCGTGGGGGAGCAATTTGTGACCTCCGTAGGGTGTGAAGGACATGCCGGGAACGCCACCCTTCCCATGAGGTTTCAGTCGCCACATCACGGCTCATACCTGGCTTTCCATAAAGCTCCGAAGCGGCTGCCATCTTTCTTTCCATAGGGAAAAGGGCAGAAGGGAGCAACACCCTTTCCCCTCAGGGCAGAAATGGTGGCAAAGCTCCCAAATCTTAAATCCAGAATTATGGGTTTCTGAGACAGATAACCATTTACTATGGATCCTAGTCAAAAGAAGCATTAAGTTCTGTAGAAATAGAATATAATCAAACTATACTGTTATAAGAAACTCTAAATATCTAAATTATCTACAGAATTGTTCTAGTATCTAGGCTCCTGTTACATAGCTCTTAGACAATTGAAAATCAAGGTTTTCAAGATAGAACTATATGAGTTAGACATGACGTTGTTAAACTATATATTCTATTACTACAGAATTTAGTGCTTATTTTGACTAGGATCCATAGCAAATATCTATGGATACATCTCATTTTGAGTAGGGTGAAATAGGTGATTTTCTCTCCTATGTACCTTCAGCAGGTTTGTTAATGTTTCCTGGCACTATGTATGTTTGCATAAACCCAGATAAAAGCCTTTTCTTTCTGCAATAGGGTCTATTCCTAGTGCAGGCAGGAAAACCAGCTATGGGACCCCAAAAGCTCTCTTCCAGGGAAAGACTCAGGAGATTAGTGTAAATGACAGGAGTAGGTATTAAACAGTTACTGTTTCAAGTGCCCTACAAACCTCAGGGAGATCCTAGAGGCAGGCTGGCTCAAGGAAGGACTGTGCCAGGGAAAATGAGAAAGCTGGAAATCAACAATGACTGACTCAGCCTTGGCCCTGGCCTCAGTGTCCCGAAACAAGAGGCTGGGATCTCTCCCAGCCCTGAAGAAGGGATGGGAAGGACTACTGATTGTCAGGACACTCCTGTGGAGGGTGAGAGGCTTGAGACCACATCCAGTTCAACCTGAAGTCTCTGCCTCTAGTTCATTGTGGGACCTGATCTTCTGACTGAGCCTGGGGTAGCCCTGATGTGAGGCAAATCACTAAATGCTCTTATTGGTGTATCTCCTACTCTGTCTTTGACCAACCCTCAGGACTTTTCAGTAACAGGGTACCCCAAATGGAAAGGTTCTAATCTTGCAGTGTTTATACAAAAGAACGAGCCAGGTTTAAGACATCTGGCAAATTTAAATTGAAGGAAGAGAGAATCATGTTTCTGTAACTTGCTTTTTATAAGAATCAGATTCTAATTTTACAAAGGTGATTAAATAAGTGTATTTAATTTTGATTTAAAAGGTAACCTCCTTAGGTAATCCAAAACATACTGTCACTAGCCTGGCAAGGATCGTGGAAGCCAGAGCTTTAACCGGGGGAACCTCAGCACAAAGGGCAGGATCAATTGCTCTCTCTGTCTTGTCAATTGAAATTGCTCACGGAGAGTGGGCAAGCTAAACTAGATCTAAGTATTCATTCTTAGTTCTATGAATATATATAATCATTTGGAGAGAACTGCTCTTAATTCTTGTTCCATCATATGATAGTACCCCTTTTAAAGAATATCACAGGCTTCACATGTAAAAGCTGCCTTCCCGCTTGGAGACAGAACGACACTGACCAGTGTCGTGTCCAGACAATGGCAGAAGAACCCCTCAAGATAAGACTGAAGAAAGTGACTTAAAGGAACCCTGGGAGGGGCATTGTTTTTCTCTGTTTCTGCTCGCTCCTAGTGACAGCTGTGGAGCTAGCTCCTTACTTGTCCCAGTTTTGGCACTGAGTACTTTCTGATACTGAGACAGGTAGAATTAACCTTGATCTGTGCCAGTTATGGCCCATGCTGGGACATATGTTTGTTCAGGGACCTACCAAGCCTATTGTAACCAAAAGCATAGAGTGTCCTCCCAGTGATTATACCACAGGTTATCTAGAAGAGCCCCTATACCAGGGACCCAAAAATACTTGGCTTGCTTGCACGTAACCTCTTGCTTGTCCCCTTCCAACTTTGCCAATTCCAGTCCTCCTGAATTGTGTTTATGCTAAAGATTGTGCTACAGGCATATTTTATCCTGAACAAGCTCATGGTTTGTCTTAAGGGCAAAATAAATACAGTACAGCTTATGGTCTTAAGACAGCAATACACTGGATTGGCCAGGAATCCACAGTCCAGAGCACAGTTAAGCATACAAGAGTATGATTACTATTGAAGCCACAAGAAAAGGGGGGAGTGAGGAAATGAGTCACACCATAAGCAGTGGCAACGCCCAGATAGGCAGCAAAAGTAAAAAGAATCCAGCTGGCCGTAGGCTCAGTTCCTGAAACTGAGTTAGGTTCCTGAACCTGAGTTAAGTTTCCATTTCCCCCAAATTAGAACAATATGAAACTAGTCAACCAGATTCCCCTTGGAAAGTTCCAGGGCCCATCAGGAGGGCTCATCCAATCAATGATCGCCGAACCAGTAGGGCCAACACCAAAAACAAACCATTATATAATTCATTGTGAACCATAAAGACTGGGAGACGCTTATGTAACCCTGTGGTATAAAATGCTGAAAAAATTAGTCAGGATCTTTGTCAAGACTCCACTGCATTGACGAGACTCAGACCCTAGCTTGAGCTAGAAATAAAATTCCTAGCTTTTGCATCACAGAGTGATCTCTCACTTCTATCCCAAACACGGTTTAACAGTCTCCTGGTGATTCCAGCTCTGGAGCGTGGGTTGGCATCAGTCTGGAGCTGGGAACTGACAAGAGAAATTCTTTTTTCACATCATACCTTACTTTTACAACTTCTTAAAATTGGTTGATAGCTCCCCCACCCATCTCTGTGTACCAGCCCACCATAATCCTCCCTAACCACCAGCTTATTTGCACATTTCAGTTGACTCAAACAAAAATTGGGGCAGAGGTAGGAATCCGATTCTGGTGATGGGTGTAGTATAGGAGCACTGTATGCATAAACTAGCAGTATTTTAAATCCTGGTAACTCAGTAAAAATGGCTTAAGAAATGATCATTGTTATAAAATTTTTACCATATTTATATAAATTTGCTAAATTTATATTGTATGAAAGTCAAAATTATAAAAAATAGAATAATTGAGGTCTGTGATGAAGTGGGTGAAAGGCCACAATTTACTCAAATTACACCTCTGAAGGTATATAAAAATTACAGTTCCAGATTAAACAGATGCAGAGATGATTTATTTCAAATAACACAAGTGCAAACCTCCTCTAGAAAATTGGAAGACAACTCAGGCAACACCGAACCCATTAACATGGGACCAGTAGGACAATTTGCTTTAGTCAGCACACTCTCCTCTGACCCAGAGACCACTACCTGAGACAGCTCCTGCCTGGGACTATCTGCTTCTCCAATATCCACCTAGACCTTCAGTCAAGTGCCCTGCTTCGGATATAGAAGCATACAACCTGCTCTCATCATCACCATTGCTTGGTTTATATTTTTGTTTTCACTCTATCAGGAGAGCAAGTTTGTTTGTTTGTTTTGCTTTTTGGGTCACACCCAGTGATGCTCAGGGGTTTCTCCTAGTTTTGCACTCAGGAATCACTCCTGGCGGTGCTCAGGGGACCATATGGGATGCTGGGAATCGAACACAGGTCGGCCGCATGCAAGGTAAACACCCTTCCCACTGTGCTATTGCTCCAGCCCCCAGAACAAGTTTGTTTTAAGGGATATTTAAGGTAAAAAAGAAAAATGTGCATCAGACCTGATACATTAGATTAAATAACTTTTAGAAACATATGAATATAGAAAAGTGCAGAATGGAGAAAAGAGAAGCATGATTTGTGTGTCCATTAAGACATATTGAGATCTCGTTAAATTCTTTTTATGTTTCACAGCTTACAATGTCAAAGGGACCTATCATGAAGGACCCCATCTGTCTGGTGGAAAACTACAAAAATGATCTGAGAGTAAATCGCAAAGCACTGAATATTCTTGAGACTATATCTCAGCCAGTGGTGGTGGTGGCCATTACAGGGCTATGTAGGACAGGTAAATCCTACCTAATGAACCGCCTGGCTGGACATAACCGTGGTGAGTGATATTCTGCAGTGGGAGCCATTTTCATGAAAACACTAATAACAAAGGTTGAGCATGCCTTTTCCTTTCACATCATGTTGAGAAAGAATCTAAGCACTCTGATTAAAATTCTAATTCTCAAGGGAACATTTATAACTTCAGACCCAGATGCCCACAAATTCTAAATCATCTGTCTGAGCAATAAAGATTTCCAGGCCCAATTAAATTATCCATCCCTTTGACTTGATCCCATCCACTCAGCTTCCAGGAGCTCAGTGACAGCAAATAATCGCTTCCTTTCTTCTACATGAATTTTTTGTTGGTTTCGGTTTCTGTTTTATTTTTGGACCACATACAACTATGCTCAAGTTTTACTCCTGGCTCTGTGCTCAGGAACCATTCCTAGTGATACTTTGGAGACTATATGGAATACTGGAATAAAACCTGAGTTGGCTGCATGCAAGGCAAACACTCCTACTGACTGTACTATCTCTCCAGTTCCTCTTTTAGATGACTTTTTCTCTAAAAATAATAGGCTGTTTTCAAATAACATATAAATAGTTTTCAACATATCCTGCTTTAAAAGGGACAGACAGCAGAATGTTTCATATCTCTAGGAGATTACGATGTAGTTCTCCTTGCTTTAGTTCTTAAAACTTTGTTAAACTATATACCCTTATCAATTTCTCATATCTCCAATGTATCACTGTGTCACTGTATCACTGTCAACCCATTGGTCGTTCAATTACTCTAGCAGGCGCCAGTAATGTCTCTATTCCTCCCAGCCCAGAGATTTTAGCAGCCTCTTCTTACTAGTCTTTTCCCATCAATTGGAGCCTCTCTCAGGGTCAGGGTAATGAGACTTATTGTTGTTACTGTATTTGGCATATCAAATAAACCCCGGGGGGGCTACCTGGACTCTGCCCATGTGGGCAGGACACTCTCCATAGCTTGATGGGTTCTCTGAGAGGCATAAATGAAAGTCTCCAGGGAATGAAGATAAACACAAAAGTCCAAACCACACCCTCAGAGAGTGTCCCTGAGTTTACCAAACATTCACCATTGGGGTATATCTTTCATATTTCCTCTCTAAGAAGAAATTTTATCATCTGTACATATTTCTAAAAAATTTACTTAAATTTCATAAGAAGGGACTTAGACCCTGATGTTCTTTGGAGCTTACTACCCTTATTTTCAAAAAGCATTTTATAAAATCCATCTAGTTGTCATATGTCCCTGTAATTTATTTTCACTGTTTCTAAGTGTGAATTGTCAAAAGATAACACTACTTACTCACTTGACATTGATTAATATTGGTTGTATTTCTATTTTTATATTGTATAAATTCTATCTTTTATATTGAATAAATTATTTTGTCATGAACATTGTTCTTACATCCTGGTACAAATGTACAGTTTATAGCTGTTCTTCAGTAGTGCTAAGCAGTAGAACTAATATCACCCCAAGAATGACAGGTCCATTAAGATAAAAATCCCTTTAATACTGTATGTGGATGATCAGAATTTGATTCCTTTATGACACCATATCACATTTAAATTTTACCAATTGCTCATAAATTACAATCCCAGTGCCTTTTTAGGAACATTCAGAATAGTTATGTTTTCCTCTCTTTGCATGTTTTTTTAAATAAAATTTTTTTATTTTAAAATTAATATTTAGCTTTCAAATTCATGGAAAATATTTGCACTATAACTATTACTTCTGTTTCAAACAAGTTTTCAAGGAGCTCAACACGAGACAGAAGTTCTAGTGCAAGCACCTAGAAGGTGGGACCTGTCTTATTTACCAGAATTCACTCCATCGCTACAAAATCCAGTCCTCCATAAACAGGGCATGAGATGAACCAACTGACAGTAAGAGGGTTAAAGAGCATTAACTTTACAAGTTAGAAAACATAAATAGAAAAGGAAAGCAGTAAAGGAAAAATAAATTTTAAACTGACAAATTTATCTTCTTCAGCTATAAATAGATAAATAGCTATAAATAGATATTATAAATATAATAGATATTCTGCATAGAAGTATATGTTCCACAGCTTCTTTGCATGCTTTTTGTCTGACTGATATATCTGATGCTAAATCTTAATTTACAAGGCCTGTTATTTTAATTAAATTATCATTTTAGGGTCAAAATTTAAAACATTTCTACATAAAATAAAGAAAAATTAAAAATTTTTTCTTGAACAAGTGCTTATTCTGTGTAAAAGTGTACTATAGTTTTTATTTATATTTATTTTCCTTCAGATAGGGGGCCAGACCTGGTGGTACCCAGGGTTTACTCAGGGGATCACATAAGGGTTCCAGGAATCAAACCCAGGTTTGCAAGTACAAAACATAGTCTAGAAACTACCGTTCTGGAACAATTCAGTGACTTGGCAGTTTGATGAAGTTCAGTGGTGAAGCTGGGCCATTTCTGTGTCAGAGGGTGTCAGATATGGCTATAGCCTGCTGTGCCTTCAGGCAGAAAGGGGAGTCTGCCCTCTCCCATCTCAAGAAGACCCCAGATTTCTCAGCCCAGACCAGTCTACCTGGGAAGATTTAGCAGTATCACATTCTTTGGGAAATGTGATCCAGGGCTGTTTTTTTTTCAGCCAGTAAAATGGCAGATCCAAACCTGGTATATTATTTCTCCAGCCTTGGACTACCGTCTTTGCTGAAAAGGAAGCCACCTTGGTCCCAGATAAGCTCTCAAATTAGCAAATAAATTCAGTCAGAAATTTATATTTTTGGAATATCTGCTTCCTCTTCTTTTTTGTAGGTTTCCAGCTGGGTTGCACAGTGAAGGCTGAAACTAAGGGCATCTGGATGTGGTGTGTACCTCATCCCTCCAAGATAGACCACACCCTGATACTTCTGGACACTGAGGGCCTGGGCGATGTGGAAAAGGCAAGGCAATGAGTGATCTTTTCTCTTGATATTCTACTTACATCATAACTGGCCCCCCAATTCAACTTTTATGACTTATTCCCATAAATTGCAAAAACAGTTATAAATAATAAGACTAAATTGATTCTGAAATTTTACTGGAACTTTCAATAAGTATTTTGGTTACTAAGGATAGTTCTTACTTTTAACACTATGGTGGATGATTCAAGATAACAAATCAACAATGAGTATGTAAGTTCTTGGTTTTGTGTTAGTTATTTTAGGTATACAATGATGAAGATGAGGACTCAGAGACAAACTGGAGAAACAACAAATATGCAATGTAATGATTCACAGTATCATGAATATAAACTGGGAGCCTTACCCTGTCATTCAAATTTGGGAGAAAAATAATAGGAAAGTGTAATATATGGAATATATGAGCCATAGGAGTTTAAAGTAAATGAATTATATGGGACTGGAGATGAGAAAGATAAAAATTGACTTCAGTGAAGTAATTTATTTAAATAGTCTTAAGAAATTATTCACTTGCACCAGGAACATTCACTGAGATTTGAAATCTATATCTCTAGGATTTTTATTTTTACCGATTTCTATAAAAGCAAGAGCTAGATTGACCAAAGCATTATGAATAGTATCAATTTATTATTTTATTTTAGTATTAGTTCCAAACAATATTTTCCCTTATGAGTTAATGAGTAAATAGAAAATAACAAGAGTAGGCCTCTGTTTATTGTTTCAGTTTAGAAATTCTGGAATTTTAACTTCAGACTTATAATATGCAATGTTCAATCTTAAAATACAAAGAAAGCACTGCTGATTCCTAATAGTAGTTTTCATCATCCTCTTCTTTTTTTAATCTAATTGCATCTGTCAAGGATCCAAAAACTGCCAAGTTGAAAACTTTAATAGCAACAAAATCACTTGCTGCTTTCACAACTTGTAGAGTGTTAAGAAACATATCACTGCTGAGTCACCCAGAAGTTGCCCCCAGACTTGTTCTTAGCCTTATCACCTATTGTCACAAATATAGTCATAATTACCTACTGTCACAAAGAAAGTTGCCTCTATTGCCTTCATATGACTGGAAGTTTCTGACAATCCTTACTATTGTGTTGGGTTTTTCACATGCATTGATCTCTTGATCACTACAATTGCACTTTCTATCAGATATTCAATTCCCAATTATTTTCTGTGTAATCCATTCATATCTTACACAGATATGGTTGATTTTTATCAAAATTACCCAATTATTTATTGGGATTTTGCCATTCCTTCTTTGTATTTCACAATAAATACAGGCTTCCACTCCTAGCAGAGTTTATCATTTTATTATTGTGGACATTTATATCAGCCTTTACAGAAAATCTTCTAAAAGGCTTGAAATGAACACTATGGCATCTGGTATTTTATAGATGTAAAATGAATTTTGCTCGAGCGGGCCCAGTAACGTCTCCATTGGAGACTTTGTTGTTACTGTGTCTGGCATATTGAATACTCTCGGTAGCTTGCCGGGCTCTCCGAGAGGGGCGGAGGAATCGAACTCGGGTCGGCCATGTTGGCCGCTTGTAAGGCGAATGCCCTACCGCTGTGCTATTGCTCCAGCCCCATTGAATGACGTTTGTAATCCCCACATAGCTCAGAATTCAGAAAAATTTGCAGATACTTTTATCTCAAATGTTACATTATATATCTATTTTACCTCAAGCATTGAACAGAAATTGACATGTATTTGCACTCACCTACACTTAGCTTAATAACTTAAAAAACTAAAGTCCTGAGTGAATCAATGCACACACCAAAATTTTAAGTTTGAGTTTGGAATAATTTTCAAATTTTATGTTAGCTGTTCAACTATAAAATGAATAACACAGTAAATAGGCAATTGCTGATTCAACAAAGAATAGGTTCCAACGTGCTTTTCTCTAATGCATATTCTAGGGTGACTCCAGAAATGACTCTTGGATCTTTGCACTGGCCGTTCTTCTGAGCAGTGTATTAGTCTACAACAGCATAGGAACCATCAACTACCAAGTCTTGGAACAGCTACAGTATCCTTTCAAAAATTAAAATGCCATATTTAACGGAATCAATGGGAATGGCAATTGAAACATTTCTTCTTTTCCAAAACCCACCATTATTAAGAAGTAAAAGCAGAGCAATGGAGTATTTTTAAGCCTGGTTTTGGGGTGAGATTTGGAAACCGTTGTAGGTTATTTCTCACTCCTTAGCTAACATTCCAACTACGTAGTTGAATTAGCAGAACTAATCAGAACAAAGTCTTGTCCAAGTACTGAAGAATTAAATGATTCAGTGGAGTTTGTGACTTTCTTTCCAGACTTTATTTGGGCTTTACGGGATTTCAAGTTGAAGTTGGAGTCAAAAGGACAGAGTATCACTGAAGATGAGTACCTGGAGAATGCGTTGAAATTGGTTGAAGGTATTAGGGCATGTTCTGAATGATGTAAATTTCAGTAGAAGGTGACTTCAACTGAGCCTGTCATTCAGCAATTGATACACACTTTATTTGGGATCAGAGTGAGGCTGATGTAATGGTAATTGATGCATGACAAGTGGGTATTCTCTCAGGTATCATTATTAAGCCAGAGTTTAAGTTCACTGAAGAAATTTAGAATCTAATACTGAACCAAGTGTTAATGGAAACGTCATGGCATCAAAAATGAGGAATAAAATCAAAGCAAAAATTTCCTAACACTTATACATTTGTGTTACTTATTAAATGCAAACATTCTTACACTTGAGAGAAAAATGTTCATCAACTTGGATAAATTCAATACAAATCAAAATATTTCCAAATCATCTACATTTTGAAATCATTTTATGCTATTTACTGGCTTGATTGATTACATCCTTCATATAATGATACATACATGTATCAGTAAATGGTCAAAGGTTTTTATGTTTTGAAGGTTTGGGGTGGGGGCCTCACTGGTAGTGCTCAGGGCATACTCCTGACTCTGTGCACAGGGATCACTCCTATCAGACCTCTAAGGACTTATGTGGTACAGGGGATCAAAACCAGGTCAGCTATATGCAATGTACTCACTGTACTACTGGTCCTGCTCTAAAGAGGATAATGATTCCAAGAATGTGATTCGTCATGGAGAGATAGAAGAAAGACATAAAGTAAAGAAAATACAAGGCTATATACTATCACAAAAGTGATTATACTATCACTTCAGTCCCCACAGGAGAATATTTTTTATAATTTTGAACCTATCATTCAACAAGCATCTAGTAAGGTACACATTATACTAGGGCTAACAAAATGATCTTAAGGATCATTAATTTTGATAAATATTTCTGCTTCATACCCCAAATAGTATTTCCTTCACTGCTACTTCTGTACAAAAGGTTGATGAAATTCCAAATCTTGAGTAGGTTAGCATACGATTGAAGTACTGTAGCACTGTAGCAATGTCCTCCCGCTGTTCATCGATTTCCTCAAGTGGGCCCAGCAATGTCTCTGTTGTGAGACTTGTTATTACTGTGTTTGGCATATTGAATACATCACGGGTAGCTTTGCCGTGGGACCGAGATACTCTCGGTAGCTTGCAGGGCTCTCCAAGAGGGGTGGAGGAATCGAACTCAGCTTGGCCAAGTTGGCTGCATGCAAGGCAAATGCCCTACCACTGTGCTATCACTCCAGCTCAATTACATGATTAAATAATGGTATATATGTAAGCAGCATATTCACAGTAATATAAAGATTCCTTATAAGTGAAATCTTTATTCCCTTAATAGAAAATTTTTCTTTCAGTGATTACTTTTTCCCTCCCATTTCTACAGGTGAGGATTCAAAAATTAAACGTTCCAATGACTCTAAACATTCTATCAGGATGTTCTTTCCCAAAAGGAAATGCTTTGTTTTTAAACAACCCACAAAAGATGATGATCTATTGCTCAATCTTGAGGAAGCATCAGAACACCAATTGGAATCAATTTTCCAGGACCAATGCCAAAATTTCTGTTCTTATATCTTCACAAATGCAAGACCCAAGACCCTAAAAGGTGGAATCATTATCAAAGGCAGTGGTGAGTCAATTTTATTATAGCATATCTCTCAGTGGTTTACTGTGTATGGTAAAACTATTATTGCTCTCTAAATTTTTTTACTTCGCTTTCTGATATGCAAAGATAGATGTTAATACCATGCAGAGAAACATGTGCTTGTTTTTTTCTAAAATGTTTGAACCTTTATTTAAACACTGTGATTTACAAAGTCGTCCATAATACAGTTGTTTCAGGCATTTAATCACCAATTCCTGCACCAATGTTCTCAGTTATCCACCTGCCACACAACCATGCCACCTTGGGAGGCACAAAATCATGATCGTGGTCACGGTCCTCCCGTGTTCATCAATTTGCTTGCTCAAGAGGGCCCAGTAACGTCTCCATTTTTTAGACTTGCTGTTACTGTGTTTGGTATATTGAATACATCACGGGTAGCTTGCAAGACTTTGCCATGCGGGCAAGATACTCTTGGTAGCTTACTGGGCTCTCTGAGAGGGGCGGAGGAATCGAACTCAGCTTGGCTGTTGGGCTGTGCACAAGGCAAACGCCCTACCACTGTGCTATCTCTCTAGGACAGACACAAAATAATGGATTTTATATGGTTTATTACAACAAAATCACAAAGGGAATTACAAAAAAAGAGAAAAGAAAATTTGTGAAAAATTTTATATCTCAAGATAACTGTTATTAAAATTATTGTCTGAAGATTTACTCAACAATAAGTTGAGTCTTCTGTGTTATTCTTTTGGCTCATTGAGCCTAGTAGGTTTCTATGCAACGTTGCTATCACATTTGCTGTGCTTCTAATAGCTGTCCCATTTGTTAAATTTGGAGTTGTCACACAGCCACACATATGGTTGAGTGAGTATGTGCTACTGGGACTTTTGACAGAATGGGCAATCAACATGCCCCCATTCGGAGAAGGCCTCAGAGATCACAACTTAGAGATGAGTCTACATGGGACAACTCACTGTCTTGAAGTCTCTTCAAGAATTATATGTACTTCTTCATTAAACTTTCTCTACTGGATGGTTTATACTTCCTAAACTAACACACTCAATTTCTTCGTCATAATCAGATGTTGATGAGTAGACAACGAAGATAGAAACTGCCGGCAGTGTGCCACATCTATTTGAGTGTAATCATCTGATTTGGGTTGTTAGGCATTCCAATGAATTAATGCTCATGGTCAAGTTCTGTTGACAAGGACACCGACACCACTGAAGCCTCTTTTTTCGCATGTTCCGAGGAACAGTTCATCTCCAGTGTCAAAAATGGAGTGATACGGTTGATGCCTTCTTGCCTCGGTCAGATCAATGATGTCATACTTGATCTTTCGCTCAATGGATGCATATGATGCCAGCGTATATTCATTGAAAGTACAGACAGTCATTTTAGTCCTTCTTTGTTTTGGCAGCCTTTGGACCTTGAGATTCTGTCACCCTCTCTTTGCTTATCCTTCTTAATGCTGCCATAATGGTGGGTCTTTCAGGGTCAGGGGAATGAGACCCATTGTATTTACTGTTTTGGGTATATCAAGTACCTCACAGATAGCTTGCCAGGCTCTGCCGTGCAGGTAGGATACTCTCAGTAGCTTGCCAGGCTCTCCAAGAGGGATAAAGGGTTTTAAGGTGGCTGCAAATTGCCCTTGAAGGTGTTCCCATGGTTCAAACCATATTTGAACCCCATCAAATCTGGTGCGGTAATCTTGAAAAATGGGTATTAATGTTTTATGCTGTGTCGCGTGGCTGTGAAGATATTTACCTCATCACGAAGGTTGGCCGAAGAGGTATTTATCTGGCACCGGCAGGGTGGCCTTCTAGGTGTGATCTCTGGATCACCTGAGATTGGTGGAAGCAGGCAGGGCAGGGCAGGGTGGGGCTTCTGGGTTTGATCCCTGGGTTGCTGGAGGTTGGTGGGAGCGGGCAGAGGATCTTTGTTTCCGGATCCCATTGAGCCTGGAGTCCAAGGTCGCAATGTTCCGCTTACCTGGTTCTGTGTGGCTTCATTCGTGCATGAGTCTCGTCCTGAGCATCTGCAAAGCGGCCTGGAGTGTGGTGGCGCCTGGGTAGTGGAGGTAGTGGATGCGATCTGCAGATGACTGCTGAACTAGCGCCATTACTGTCTGGATTCCATGGGTTGTCAAAAGGTCACGTGGACGCCCACTTACAAGATGGTCAGACTTCTTCGACAAGACCCTGAATGATTGGTTTTAGGCTCTTCGTGTTACTGTAGCGAGCAGACGCCATTGGGTTACACTAGCACGCGAAAGGTACGAACAGAGACGTTACTGGCACCCGCTCAAGCAACGTGATGAGTAACTGGATGTCAAGTGATCAAGTGATGAAGTGAAACTAATACACTAATGATCTAAGCACAAACTGCAGTGAAACATAGAAATCTTTGTGGTGAAGTGTCATATGACATAAGTTCTTTCAGTGTGAATAATCTGATATTATGTGAATTTGTACAGTAAGAAAATAATCATAATGATATTGAATATCTAAAACTTCATAAAATTTGAGAAAAAAATTATGCCATCATTTTATACACAGGTTGGTTACATGGTTAGACAACTCGAGCAGACATAGTATCCCATGTTGAGATAGGTTCATTTTGACTTCATATGTTTGTATCACTGTCATGAAATTTGGGTGATTTTGCTATAATAGACTTTGTCTTTTCTATTGAATGAGTATTAACAAATGTTGTAATTTTCTTAAATGTAGAAAAAAATTATTTCATTCACTTCAATAGTAAAAGTGTTACAATAAGTCTTTAAATATGTTGGTGGATAACAATACTTTAATGTGTTAAATTTGAGAACCAGTAAAGAGAGAGTAATTGGACCATATAGTGTTATTATAAGAAAAATGTTTCAGAGAAGCATAAGGAGGAGTAGAAAGAATGAAAACAAGGATGTGAATATTTGAGAGGAAAGAGGAAAAATTAAGTTCTTTTCAAGAAATATTTTGTGGTTTTGAAAAATCTGATATATAATGATTTTAAACCAATAACAGAGCTCTCATGTCATTCAGGACTGGCTGTTCTGGTTGATTCCTATGTGAATGCTATCAATGTTGGGGAAGTTCCTTGTTTGGAAAATTCAGTGGCACTCCTGGCCCAGCAGGAGAATGCAATGGCTGTGCAGAAGGCAGTTGACCACTACAGTGAGCAGGTGACGCAGCAAGTGCAGTTCCCCACAGAATCACTTCAGGACCTGCTAGATGTGCATGCAGCCTGTGAGAGAGAGGCCTTTGCAATTTTTATGGAGCACTCCTTTAAGGATAACAAAAGGAAGTTCCAGACAGAGCTTTTGGTAATATATATTAGCCTTTTACCTTCCTGATTTCTGTCTTTCTAGAATGATGCCTAGACTTCCCCATGATGGTTCTATAGTTACTGTTTTTCCAATTATAGAAAGAGTTTTAATTCTTTTGATAGGACTCCATAAACAACAATCAATCACCTACTCTTATTTTGAAGAGTAGGGTCACTGAATTCTATTATATCAAAACAAATTATCATGTGTTTGTGTCAATTTAAAACACACATTTATTACCTTACAGTTCTTCTGGTCAGATTATGTACAATATGTATTGGTACAGTGTTACATAATGCTGAAAATAACAAACCTATTATTCATATGCAGGTTCTATCTTCATGAAAAAGATAGTGCAATAAATCCTATTTTTTGTAATCTTTTTTTACCCATTTACTATAACCAACTTGAGAAAATTCCACTTATTTAAAAGGCTCATATTATTAAGTAGTGTCTACGTGGATATTTCTCATTTTCTAAAATCCATATCTGCCATATAATATACCTACCCACAAAATTAATATTCACGAGGCATCCTTAAACCAGTGACTATACAGATTGTACATACCTGGGGAAAGAACTTTTGAAGCATATTATAATTCTGCATAACATAACCACCTTCACTGAATATTTAAATTTAAGTCTCCCTCTGAACATTCATCAAGTTACATAAACCTATTAGTTCATATGGAAGAAAGCCCAAAAAAGGCTGTAATATAAAAGCACAATATATAGGTACTAACTTATATATTTTATAAATGTTATAAAATGTTTGTTCCTAATTATTTTCACAATCAAACTTTCAATAAATAATTTATGAAGGATGGAATCTATGCCCAATTCATTTAGCTTTATCAATGGTTGAACAAATAGCAGTACTTCTACTTTATTAAAAAAAAATTCAAGAAGGGTGCAGTTCTTTTCAGAGACCACTGAACATTGAGAAGTTGGTTTGCTACATCACTGTGACTGTCTTTCATTGTCCTCCAGTTGTTCATCAATTTACTTGAGTGGCCACCAGTAACGTCTCCATTGTGTGACTTGTTACTGCTTTGGGCATATCAAATATGCCATGGAGAGTTTGCCAGTCTCTGCTGTGTGGGTGGGACTCTCCCGTTAGCTTGCTGGGCTCTACAGAGGGATGGAGGAATCGAACCCGGGTTGAACACACACAAGGCAAACTCCCTACCTGCTGCGCTATTGCTCCAGTCCTTGGAGGTTTGCTACGTATGTTGTTTGTTAATACAAATACAAACTTGCAAAGGAAAGCCTTAGAAAATCTCAGTTTAACTTTGCATTTATAATTGTTCATGGATTAATTACTATTAATTATACTACTAACCCTAAAGTAGCTGTACTATTATGTGCAAATATATTGTTTATATCATAGTAAAAATATATAATTAGGAATATTTCAAACTGAAAGTTTCTAGGACAGTAGATTTTAAAGATTCCTATCAAAAGGACAAAACTTCTTTTATCACAAAAAACTTCTAAATGTGATGTGTTCCCTTTGTTGTTGTTGTTGCTTACCTGAGGTTTATATCATAAAGTGTTCTCTCGTTTTCCTCAATGAACTTTATGAATTCTGATATAATCTTGTGATACTCTATGTACTTTGAATTAACTTTGTGTATGGTGTGACATATGGATATAGCTTTCTTATTTTGCATCTAACTTTAGTTTGCCTATCCCAGTTTTTGAAGATGCTTGTCTTCTTCCACTTCAGGCCAGTTTCTTCTTTGTCACTGATTAACTGTTCATAAATCTGAAGTCTTCTCATGATCACGATCAAGATCATCCTATTGTTTGTTGATTGCCTCGAGCAGGCACCAGTAACATCTCCTTCCTAGCCCTAAGATTTTAAAAGAGCCATATTCAATGCTCTTTCAGGGCTAGGAGAATGAGACTTATCATTGTTACTGGTATTTGGCATATTGAGTATGACACCGGAAGTTTGCCAGACAGGTAGGATACTTTCAGTAGCCTGCCAGGTTCTCCAAAGTAAAAACGAGATAATAAGATGTCGCGTGGCCGTGAATGCCTACTGGAAGATGGGGGATCTGGGTAGAGAAGGCCCAGTCCTGATCCGAGCAGGCTTGGAGATCTCAGCCCCTGGACCCACATGCCTGGGTTCCTCTGCCAGTTCCTTCAAGCATGAGGCTTTTCCGGACGTGGGGAGAGTGGTCTCAGCATGGCTGTGGCTGGTTCTGGAGGTCTTCGGCTGCCAGGGCTCTGTTTGGAAAGGGGAAGGAAACTCAACCCGTCCCCCCTCCAAGGGGCCCCAGTGAGAACAGCCAGGCGCGGGGGCAGGAGACTCTGAGAGGTCTTATCTGGGCTTTTAAATCAAATCCATTGGCTATTCATTTTATCATTATTACAGTGCCATGCTGTTTTGATTTTTTTCAATAGCTACTTAGAATTTTAAATGTAAACACTCAAAAATAAAACAAATTTTTGTAAAAAAAAAATTTCAAATCCTTTATTAAGTTGATTCCTAGGTATTTGCTGTTTTAGGACACTAAATGATATTATTTAAATTTGTCATATTAAATTTCAATTTTAAAATTCATCTACTTCATTATTAACATATCAAAATGCAACCTATTTTTTGTAGTGTGTTTTTGAAAACTACTAACTTGCTGCATTCACATATTGTTTCTAAGAGTTTTTGAATAGTGTCTATAGGGCCTCATGTGTATAATTTCATGGCATCTGCACATGGTCACAGTTTAACTTCTTTTTCAGTTTGGATACCTTCAATTTATTCTTCTTACGTAATTGTTTATGGGAAAGATTTTCAAAGCTATAAAAAACAATAGACAAAATGAACATTCTTGCTTTGTGCCTGATATCAAAGGAAACACCTTCAGTTTTGGGCTCTTAAGTATGACATTGGCTGTGGTTTATAGTAAATGACTCTTACCATTTTGACAAGATGGGGAGCAATCAGTGTGGTATGGCCGTAGTTTACCAACTTGAGATAGGTTTCTTCTTCCTATTTTGTTGAGGGTTTTGATCATGAATGGATGTTGAACCACATCAAAGCTTTCTCTGGTCATATGAGTTTTATCTTTACTTTTATCAATATGGTATATAGTATTAAGTTACATGTATATATAGAAACATCATTTCAGATGGAGCAAATCCCACTATATTTAATCATGTTATATGATCATTTGCTCTTTTGTTGTAACTAGTTTACTAATATTTCGTTGGATGACCTTTGAATTAATGTTTACCTGAAAAATTGATCTATAATTTTCTTTATTTGTAATACTTCTCTGTATTATTGGTATTAGAATAACTGTGTCTTCTTAAAAGCTATTAGGAAGAATTTCTGTTTCTTTAATATTTTTGGAATAATTCGGAGGTGGTTATTAATTCTTCTTTGAAAGTTTGGTAGAAGAACACTAGAGTGAAATATCTGGACCTGGATTATTCTTCTGGGAAAATTTTTTGTTTGTTGGTTGGTTGGTTGGTTGGTTGATTGGTTGGTTTGAGGGCCACCCCAGGCAGTGCTCAGATGTACTTCTGGTTGAACACTAAGGGATTACCTGTGATATATTAATAGGATCATATGGGGAGCTGGGAATAGAACCTAGATCAGTTGTGTCCAAGGGAAATATCCTATCCGCTATACTACCACTCTGGCATCGTGAGTAGATTTTCAATTATTACTTTAGTTTCCATACTTGTGATTGACCTTTTCTGTTTTTCTACTTTTTTCTTATTTAATCTTGAGATGAATGAATCCTGTATAAGAATTCATAGATTTCTCTTAGGTTCTCCAACTTAGTAGCATTGAGGAACTCTGCCTAAAATAAAGATGTTCCATTAAATGGAAGAAAATTATTCCACTCAGTACATCAGATAAAGACTAATATCTAAGAAAAATATTAGAAAATTCTAATTTTAAAAAATTCTATATTTTTCTATAAAAATATAAAAAAAATTCAAAAGCTTAACAATTAAAGAAAATCAAATAAAAGCATCAAGAATGAAGAAAGAAGATGAATAGGCATTTTTACAAAGATGACACACTGAAAGTTAGTAGGTATATAAAAAAGTACTCATATTCACTTAGTATTTGGGAAATTCAAGTAAAATGACAATGAAATATCACCTCACACCAGTGAAAATGGCATATTTTAAAAAACTTCAAATTACTGTTGTTGCCAGGTTGTAGTGAAAAATTATATCCTCATTAACAAATGTTCTTTACTATAATATTTATGAAAAGCAGTATGTATAGTTCCCAAATAAAGTAAAAAATAGAGCCTCCATCTGACCAGTGATCCTTCTTTAGGACATCTACCTCACAAGATTATTAATCCAAATATATATGTGCATAGTTCATCACGTAGAACAATAGCCAGTATATGGTAGCAACGCAGATGCCTAACAAAGTAATTGTGGTGTCTAGATACAGAATAGAATATTGTGAAGCTATAAAAAAGATGAAATCATATAGTTTACTGCAACTTGCATAGAATTGAAAGGTCTCATATTAGTTAAATAAGTCACTTAAAGGGAGAAAGACAAGTGCCAGACGGCCTCACTGATCTTTGATAAGCACAGAAATAAAACATGGAAATAGATAATATTAAAAAAATTTATGAACTCTTGGCCTTGGATTACTAAAATTACTCAGAGATATAAACAACATTTAAAATTTTTAACTGGCCAATGGGAAAGACTGGGGATTTGGTGGAGGGAAGTGGGCATGGTAAAGGGATTGGTGATCAAATATTGTACTTCTGAAATTTAATCGTGAATTATTTTGTAGCTTTGTAATATAATGAATTGTAATGATTTACAGTAATTCAATGAATTACTTTTAGTATTAAATTCCTAAAAAACAAATTATCAAACTGAGAGTGTGGGTAAATGATGAGCTAAACTAGAAATGATATTAGATCAATGGTGGAGGGTTTGAGGAATTTTGATGATGGTGAGGTGTGATAACTACGTCAGTATCACAAATGCTAATACTATTATCAACATGTTACCTAAACTATAGTAAAATAGCAATGTAGTCCCATTGTTCATTGATTTGCTCGAGCAGGCACCAGAAACGTCTCCATATTGAAATGCCACAGGTAGCTTGCCAGGCTCTGCCGTGCAGGCAGGATACTCTCGGTAGCTTGCTGGACTCTCTGAGAGGGGTGGAGGAATCGAACCTGGGTTGGCCACATGCAAGGCAAACTCCCTATCTGTTGTGTTATCCCTCCAGCACAAACTATAGTAATAAAAACAACAAATTCACAATAAAGATATTTCCAAATTTCAGATTTTGTCATAACTGAGATTAAAGCAAGAATTCTATTAAAGGTCCACTACAATTCTCTGTTAGGTAATCAGTTATTTTTTTCTTTTTTCAAGAAAATTAGAATTGAACTTTCCTTACTAACAGATTGTTTTTGTTCTATTTCTCCAAATTTCCTGGCAGAGCATGATAGAGGAAAAAAAAGAGGCCTTCTTGCTTCAAAATGAGGAGGCATCTTTCAAACACTGCGAGGATGAACTTAGAAAGATTTCAAGAACTCTGATGGAAAGTATTTCAAAAGGAATTTTCTTTGTACCTGGAGGACACAGTCTCTACTTAGCAGCGAAGAACAAAGTTGAGCAGGACTATGCATTGGTACCCAAAAAAGGAGTTAAGGTATGTAAAAAATGGAAGTGGGAAAAAGAGCAGAGAGTAGTCAGCAGGTCTTTGTTATTTCTTTTGGTAATCAAGAACATAAGTTCATAACAAAGAGAAAGAAGAATGTATTAATTTATCTATGTTGTTTTACATTTTTAAAATATAGAGTCACTCTTGAATACACTAGAAATTTTATTCCAAGTCTAAGATGTATTATTAGGACTCTAGATGAGAGTAGTACTTTGAATGATAAAATAGTTCAATAGTTTTTTGTTTGAAGAATCATAATTTAAGAACAAAATTTATAATCCAGGAGTTAAAATCATGCAGAATAACCCCATCATAGGTAGGGTATAAAGAAAAAATAGGGAGGCAAATAACAAATGGTTTTTCAAAGATAAAAGAGCCTTAGAAATGGACTACAAACATGAACTTACCATGGTAGAGGACAGAGGGGCATTGGTTGACAGAGGAACATTCTGGTGGAGAGTGTGATGACAGAATATTGTAATTTTATATTTATACCTGAATATACCATTACTATTGAGGAAGTTAAAACTGTAATCAAAAGTCTCCTCAAAAACAAAACTCCAGGTCCTGATGGATTCACTAGCAATTCTTCCAATTTTTAAAGAGGACCTATTGCAGTTCTTTTCAAGTTTTTCCAGGAAATTGAGGAAACAGAAACACTCCCAAACAGTTACTGTGAGGCACATATCGCCCTAATAACAAAAGCAAACAGACAACACAAAAAAAGAAAATTACAGGCCAATATCTCTGATGAATATGGATGCGAAGATCCTCAACAAAATATTAGCAAATAGAATCCACAACTTATCAAAAAGATCATACGCCACGATCAAGTGGGATTAATACCGGGGAAGCAAGGATGGTTCAACATTCAGAAGTCAATCAACATAATCCATCATATCAACAAATTAAAAGATAAAAACATGATCAATCAATAGATGGAGAGAAAGCATTTGCAAGATCCAACACCCATTCATGTGAAAACTCTCACTAAAATGGGTTTTGAAGGGACCTTCCTCAATATAGTCAAAGCCATCTACCACAAGCCTATAGCAGGCATCATCCTCAGTGGGGAAAAATTAAGGGCCTTCACTTTAAGATCAGGGACAAAACAAGGATGCCCACTATCACTACTTCTGTTCAATATAGTACTAGAAGTACTTGCAATAGTGATTAGGCAAGAAAAAGACATTAAAAGCATCCAGAGAGGAAAGGAAGAAATCAAGCTCTCACTGTTCACAGATTATATGATACTATATTTAGAGTACCCCAAAGCCTCTACCAAGAAACTCCTAGAAACAATAGACTTGTAAAGTAAAGTAGCAAGCTATAAAATCAACACCCAAAAGTCCATGACTTTCCAATATGCAAATAATGAGAGAGAAGAAAGTGATATGAAAAAAGCAATCCCTTTCACAGTCATGCCTCAGAAAATCAAATACCTTGGAATCAACTTAACTAAGGAGGTGAAGGACCTGTACAGAGAAAACTAAAAAATATTACTTTATGAAATAAAAGAGAACACGAGGAAATGGAAACACATCCCCTGCTCATGGATTGGGAGAATTAACATTGGCAATAATCCCCAAAGCATAGTACAGGTACAATGCGATCCCTATAAGAACATCCATGACATTCTTCAAGGAAGTGGAGCAAACACTCCTGAAATTCATATGGAAGAACAAACCCTCACTAATAGCTAAACCAATTCTGGGGGGAAAGAACACGCTAGGTATCACATTCCCCAACCTCAAACTCTACTACTATAAAGTGGTAATAATTAAAACAACATGGTACTGGAACAAAGGCAGGTCAGCAGACCAATGGAACAGGTTTGAATATCCTTACATACACACTCAAATATATGACCATCTAATATTTGATAAGGGAGCAAGAAATGTGAAGTGGAGCAAGGAAAGCCTCTTCAACAAATGGTGCTGGCAAAACTGAACAGCTACATGGAAAAAAATGGGCTTATACCTCTACCTAACACCGTACACAACAGTCAGTTTAAAATGGATTAAAGACCTCAACGTCAGACCAGAATCCATAAGGTACATTGAAGACAAGGTCGGCAAAACCTTCCACTACATCGAATCTACAGGTTATCTTCAAAGATGACTTTTTGCCACTGATCAGGCAAGAGTAAACAGAGGTTAAAAAATGGGACTATCTTTAAAAAAAGAAGCTTCTGTACCTCTAAAGAAACAGTGACCAGAATACAAAGACAACCCACAGAATTGGAAAAGATATTCACCCAATATCCATCTGATAAAGGGCTAATATCAAGGATATACAAGGCACTGGTTGAATTCCAGATAACATCCAACCCATTCATAATATAGGACGATGAAATGGCAAAAAGGCACACGAGGAAATCCTCTACATCATTAATCATCAGGGAGATACAGATAAAAACCACAATGAGATACCATCTCACACCTCAGAGACTAGCCCACATCCAAAAGAACAAAAGCAACCAATGCTGGCACGGATGTAGCGAGAAAGGGACCCTCCTTCACTGCTGGTGGGAATGACAACTGGTTCAGCCCTTTTGGAAAACAGTATGGACGATTCTCAAAAAATTAAGAAACTGAGCTCCGATTTGACCCAGCAATAACACTCCTGAGAATATATCCCAGAGAGGCAAAAAATATAGTCAAAGTGACATCTGCACTTGTTTGTTCATTGCAGCACTCTTTATAATAGCCAGAATCTGGAAAAAACCTGAGTGCCCAAGAACAGATGACTGGTTAAAGAAACTTTGGTACATCTACACAATGGAATACTATGTAGCTGTTAGAAAAGATTAAGTCATAAAATTTACATACAAGTGGTACTACATGGAAAATATCATGCTATGTGAAATGAGTCAGAAAGTGAGGGACAAACATAAAAAGATTGCATTCATCTGGGGGACATAAAGTAACAAAATAGGAGATTAATACCCAAGAAGCTACCGAGAGTATTCGATATGCCAGACACAGTAACAACAAAGTCTCCAATGGAGACGTTACTGGGCCCGCTCGAGCAAATCGACGATCAACGGGAGGGCCTTTACCTTTTACCTTTAATACCCAAGAATAGCCAAGATAAGTACCAGGAGGATTACTCCATGGCTTAGAGGCCAGCCGGGCATGCTAGGGGGAAAGGCAGCTCAGATAGAGAAGGGAGCACCAAATAAAGTGTGTTTGGAGGATCCTCCCAGGATGGGAGATGCATGTTGAAAGTAGACTATAGACTGAACATGATTGCCACTCAATACCTCTTTTGCAGACCACAACACCCAAAAGGAGAGAGAGAACAAAGGGGAATGCCCTGCCACAGAGGCAGGGTGGGACAGGGGCGATGAGGGTGGGAGGGATACTGGGATCCATGGTGATGGAAAATGGGCATTGGTGGAGGGATGGGTATTTGATCATTGTATAATCGGAACCCAAGCACAAAAATTTGTAAGTCTACAACTGTACCTCATGGTGTTTCACTAATAAAATTTTTTTAAAAAATAGGACAATGAAGTGATAGCACAGCGGGTAGGACGTTCGCCTTACACGCGGCCAACATGGCTGACCCGAGTTCGATTCCTCCTCCCCTCTCGGAGAGCCCGGCAAGCTACCGAGAGTATGCCATTCGATATGCCAGATACAGTAACAACAAAGTCTCCTATGGAGACGTTACTGGGCCCGCTCGAGCAAATCGACGATCAACAGGAGGGCCTTTACCTTTACCTTACCTTTAGGACAATGAAATGAACAGAAAATTTCTCGAAGAATAAATCAGAATGGGTAAAAGGTACATGACAAAATGCTCTACTCACTAATCATCAGGGAGACGCAGATCAAAACAACAATGAGAGACCATCTCACACCAAAGAGGCTGGCCCACATCCAAAACAACAAAAGCAACCAGTATTGGTGTGGGTGTGGGGAGAAAGGGACTCTCCTTTCTCCTGGTGGGAATGCCAACTGGTTCATCCCTTTTGGAAAACAGTATGGATGCTCCTCAAAAAAATTAGAAATTGAGCTCCCATTTGACCCAGCAATAACACTTCTGGGAATATACCCACCAGAGAGGCAAAAAAGTATGGTAGAAATGACATCTGCACTTGTATGTTCATTGCTGCACTGTTTACAATAGCCAAAATCTGGAAAAAACTTGAGTGCCCAAGAACAGATGACTCATTATGGGAACTCTGGTACATCTACACAATGAAATACTATGCAGCTGTTAGAAAAGATGAAGTCATGAAATTTTCAAATTAGTGAATCAACATGAAAAGTATCATGTTAATTGAAATGAGTCAGAAAGAGAGGGACAAAAATAGAAAGATTGCATTCATATGTGGAATATAAAGTAACAGAAGAGAAAACTAATACCCAAGAATAGTAGAGATAAGGACCAGGAGGTTTGCCCCATGGCTTGGAATCCGGCCTCACATGCTGAAAAAAAGGCAACTTAGACAGAGAAGGAAACACCATGTAAAGGGTGCTGGGAGGACTGCTCGGCTTGGGAGCTTCCAATAATAGACTATAAACCGAACACAATAGCCACTTGATACCTCTATTGAAAGTCACAATACCCAAAAGGAGAGAGAGAACGAAAAAGGGAATGACCTGCCACAGAGGGGGGGAGGGGCGGGGGGATATGACAGGAAGGGGGAGGGGGAGGTGGGAGGAATACTGAGATCATTGGTGGTGGAGAATGTGCACTGGTGGAGGGATGGGCAACCCATCATTGTATGACTGAAACACAAACAGAAACGTAAGTATGTAACAGTACCTCACGGTGATTCACTAATAAAAAATTTTTTTAAAAAAGGAAAACATCAAAAAAAACACTGTTATAAAAAGTGTTTTTATTAAAATATTATTTAAACATTATTTAAACACTATGGTTTCCAAAGCTGTTTATGATACAGTTTCTTTGGGCATTTAGAGTTCCAACCCCAATCCCACCACCAATGTGACTTTCCCTCCACCATTGTCCCCAGTTTCCCACTCATCTCCAAAGCCTGCCCCTTTAACAGCACAAAGAAAATTATTTTATATTGCTTGTTACGAGAAAAAATGGCATATAGAATTTTTTTAAATGCCTCAGTAAAAGAAAATTTGTGAAAATTGTTATAACAGTGGAGTTATTAAAGTAATTGGCTGAGGGTTTACTGAGCTTTTTGTTGCTAGTTGAGCTTTCTGTTTCTCTTTTTGTTTATTGCACCTAGCTGACTTCTATGCTACTTTGAAGTCTAATTTGCTGTGTTCCTACTGGGCTGTCTGTATTATGGAGTATGGAAGTGTTTCATAGCTGCATATAAATCCACGCACTTCATGAACTCCAAAATCTATAGGACTGGGGTGATTCTCAGTATCTCCACTCAGTGTGGGTGTGGGGACATAGTTCTCAGCGTGAAGGCCAGGGTAACTGTGAGTTACTTTGCCTGAGCTTCTATTCCAAGAATTAGTAATGAATCTGTGAAGCTGGGCATTTTTTACATGGTGGAGACTGTGGGATGTGGAGGTCCCTGCTGAGGCTTCCTGCAATAGGCAGTGGAGGCTGTCCACCCATATTTCAAGAAGATTCCAGAGTTTTCAGGCCCCAATGGTGTACCAGGAAGTTTCATTGACATGGCATCTCTGTAGAGATTAGTTGTGAAACATTGAAGTTGGGTCATTTATAAGGCATCAGCTGTGGGGTGTGGATGCAACTATGGGGCTTTTGCAGATCAGGGAGTCACCTCAACCCCCTTCTGAGAGAACTCTAGTTTTCTGTCCAAAGATCAATGAGTTTTAGTGGCTTGATTTGCATCTCTTACAAGATTAGTCATGAAGCAATAAAGCTGGATTGTAATTTACATAGTATTTATGAAATGTTATTAACTTTATTGTAATCACAGTGCTTAGAATTGTTTAAAAATTAAAGAATTTTAAGACTTTTACCTGAGGAAGACCAAAAATATTCAATTAGGTGCAATAGTTTAATGTTTATTATTATACCAAACATTATTGTGGTGATCATGATTATTATGGTGGTGCCAGTAGCAATGTTGATAATGATACTTGGCATTCATTAATTACTCTTTTCCTAGCTGAAAAGTATTAGGTGTTGTGATTGGTTATCATTTATTTTTCAAAATAATATTATTTTATTCCTTCACAACTAAAGAGTGTAATGTACAAAAAGTTAATGTTTCCAAGATCACAGAGCCATCAAGTAGCAAAAATGATAAGGATACTCTTAATACCTGAAAGTCATTTAAAACTCAGCTTTCTGATGAGTTTAAGAAATTTTTCTAAAAGACCTACAAATTGAAGTATCAATTAATGATACCCTCCAAAATCAAGGATTGATAATGAAAAAGAATACAAAAATAGGGCAAACAATGATGGAGCTATGTTTATAAGAGGGAAGATTTCTATAAACACATAAATAGGATGTCTATAAACAAAGTAGGTAGTTCGCAACAATCTTAGGAGAAGCCACTGGTATATCAAGAAGGATAATGCTTTAGAAAATTTTATGAGTCCTTAGAGAGGTTTTTATATTGTGGCAACTGAAGAAAAGGAACCACTGTGAAACCTCATAAGAATGAAGAATTTTCTGGTTTAACTAAACAGTAATGTCTCCCATCAAGAGACTTGCTATTTGACTAGTCTCTGCTTCTTGTGTTTTCTTTTTAAAGTCAATGGAGGTCCTCCAGGGCTTCTTGCAATCTCAAGAATCAACAGAGCAAGCCATCCTTCACGCAGACAAATCCCTCACCAATGCAGAGAAACGTATAGCAGGTACAAGGGAGAGTTGTATTCACAAATGGGAGGTGAGTCCCTGAAGAGCTCTTTGACAAGCGTGAGATCAAAACCTTTCTTAAACCAGAAGTTTCCACTTTCTGTACAACACTATGATATATCTGAAAAGGTATAGAAGATTTAGCTATTAATACAGCAAAAAAGTGCATTTCATTCATATTTTAATTTCCATTTGCTGACTTGGGTAAATTAAGAATTCAGAGGTGCATTTTGCCAGTTTTAAAACATCTGTAAAAGGGCTGGAGCGAGAGCACAGCAGATAAGGCATTTGCCTTGCCCGCGGCCGACCTAGGTTTGATTCCCAGCATCCCATATGGTATCCTGAGCACTGCCAGAAGTGATTCCTGAGTGCAGAGCCAGGTGTAACCCCTGAGCATCGCCGGATGTGACCCCCCCAAAAAAAGCAAAAATAAATAAATAAATCATGTAAAATCTTTCTAGTCATGTTTAAATCTTTGAGCTCAGATGAGTTCAGTTTACATAACTGCTTTTTTCTTGCCATGTGTAAAACGACTGCTAAACAGTTGAACAGGCCCAAAATCAAGCATCTAAGAAGAAAATGGATCTGGTGAGAAAGAGAAATAAAATGGAGGAGCAAAAAGCAAAGGCTCTAGAAAATACTCTGAAGGAAAACCTAATCCAAGTGAAGAAGAAATTGGAGGAAGAAATGGAAATAAAATTGAAAGAGCTGAAAATAATTCTGGAACACTTGCTGAAGGTAACCTTTGACTGACCCTGGGTAGTAACTGATGGATATACCCTAGTTCCTCAAAAAGAAATAACAGGGGCTGGAGAAATAGTACAGAAGGTAGGGTGCATGCCTTGTATGCAGCAAATCTGGTTTTGATCCCCGGCATCCCATACAACCCCCCAAGCATTGCCAAGAGTGACTCCTTTGTTCATAGACAGCAGTAACCCCTGAGCATTGCAGGGTGTGGAAAAGAAATATGGAAGAAAGGAAGGAAGAAAAAGAAGGAAGGAAGGAAGGGAGGGAGGGAGGGAGGGAGGGAGGGAGGGAGGGAGGGAGGGAGGGAGGAAGCTATAAAAAAAAAGTACCACATTGGGAAGTCTAAGGGCACATGATTTGCTGAAACAGAATAAATCTGGATTATACTAAAATGTAAATCATAATGAACCACTTTTTCAGTAACATTTTACTTTAGTCATTATAACCATCACCAAAGCTCCTAGATGACTGTGTTTATTACAAAGTTTCCATTGTGGCCCCAAGTGAATAGGGCATGACTCCTTGAATCCTTAGGATACATGATATAAACATCTTTTAAAAAAATATCACTTGTCACTGTCCCAAGGTGCCGGGTACCTTTGAGCTACAGGCTGATTCCTACCCAGTCTAAGATTGATCGTTCATAGACACAAATGCAAGCTACTGACTGGGAGCCAGAAAAGCAGGTCATTGATTGGTGACCAGCTGAAAAGCTTATTCATGCCAAGCAATGATTATACAGAGGCAAAAGGGAAGGGGAAACAAAAGGGATGATCAGTGGTTGCATGGCAACAAATAATTTCAAGGGAAACAAACTCAGCATCTCTAAGTTCTCTAAATAGTAACAAAGCTTATTATTCTTAAAGGTTTCCAACAGCAACCTTAAAGGCTTCAAAGGTAATCATGTCCCCAAGCCCAGCCAAAGGGAATTATCAACCTATATTATATGCTCTCTCTCTAGGAGAGCCCTGCAAGCTACGGAGAGTATCTCACCCGCACGGCAGGGCCTAGCAAGCTCCCCGTGATGTATTTGATCTGCCAGACACAGTAACAATAAAGTCTCCAATGGAGACGTTACTGGGCCCGCTCGAGCAAATCGATGATCAACGGGAGGGCCTTTACTTTACTTACTTTTACTATATGCTGGAGAGTATTGCCCCCCTGGCATCAGTCTGTTGCCATTGTCTGGACTTAATATCTGAAGATATTGTCTCCAAGAACCCTGGAGTGATATCAAAGGATACTCAGTTCAGGCAGCACAGGAGCTGCACCAGCAAGAACTACAACAAGCCCTGGTCTTGAAATGATCACACTGTGCATGAAATAAAATATGGGATGCCAAAACTATCAAATTTGCTTGTTTCCAGATATTCTTGATTTATTCATACTCCTAGAATAAAATGTATCCTATGTTCCAACCTGATACTTGATAACCACTGCTCTATAAAGAGTTCACTTTCCATTGTTTGTTTCATGTATGACCATGTTTCCTGAGTTAAATGCTGAAATAATTAGAATTGAACTTCTGTACTTCCACATGTATCCTCAAAGATGAAACATATACTGGGATGGATAGTGTCAGGTCTGATATACCCACAACTGTTTCCCACCCCCAGTGTGATGGTACTAAGGGATCATAGATGCAATGAAGTTTGGATTTTTTTATTATCTAGGTACAAGCATGGAAAAATTATAGAAACTCATCAAAGAATACCTAAAGCAATAATAATAAAAGACACAATCTTATTGCATTGTTAAATGCTAATCGAAGTATTTAAAAGAAAAATTCTCTCTTTTACAGAATCAAGAAAAACTACGTACTGAAGGGTTTACAAATAAGTCTGAAGAAATGAATAGGACTATAAATCAAGTAGAAGAAAATATTACAAGCATCCAAAATAATTGGGTTGAAATAGTTTCAGAGACACTTATTTTTCTTGGTACTGTGTTGATAGCAAACCTACCTGTGAAATATAAGATAATTGGTGCAGGAGCATTATTAATAGGCTCAAACCTTACTAATCTATGGCCTTTATCCAAAGCAAAGATTTCGAGGAATAAAAATGATTAGCGGTGGAGTTCATGCCCAATTCAATCAGCTAATCAGTGTCTGAATAAATAGCAGTACTCCTACATTTAAAAAAAAGTGACTAGCAGGAATATAAGGTCCTGTTATTAAAAAAAAAAAGTACTAATGATTAAATTAGTTAAAATAAAGAAATAAAAAATGAACTATAAAATTATTTATAATAATAGCTTAAAGAACTGAAGTCCATGCCTGGCATGTGTGAGGCCCATAGTTATCTCTGGTACCACAGCCTGATGGCCCCAACACTGGGCGAGACCAGACCCTGGGCTGCACGACTAGACCCAAGCATTGAACCATCTGTTCTGCACAGTCATGCAGATAGTTTATGGGGAGAGCTGAAAGAAGTCAACACAAAACATGTGCTGTTGCCCCAGGCCACAGAGGAAGACACTCCAGAAGTAAACCTTGTCCATAAGACCTGTGGTTGAGAGAAGCTATTCCTGAACATGGACTAGTAAATGCAAATATTCTCCAGTAGCTATGAAGATCAGCTTGCTGAACAACTGTTACTAAATACATGTGACTATAATCTCCATTTACTATTCAACCAGGCGGGACATTTTCTTTGATTTTTTAAAAATTTTTTAAGTTACTTTCAATTGAATCACCATGAGATACACACTGACAAAGTTGTTCATAATTGGTTTCAGTCATAAACTATTGTAACACCTATCCCTTCACTAGTATACATTTTTTGCTACAAATGTCTCCAGTTTCCTTGGGGATAAGACTCAGTTTTTATCCAGAATGATCACTTCCAACTATCATTACCACAGGGGTCCCTTTTCTGTCCTAACTGCACTCTCCCCTCACTTGTGGCAAGCTTCCTACCATGCGCCAGTCCTCCTGCAGGCCAAACTTTAACTGCACAGCAATTTCCAAGCATTATGAACTATAACCCCTGTGATAGAGGCCAGATCAACTACATCTAGGTGCTATAACAGCTATAGGGGAATGGTAATCACAGAATCCCCAGATGTCATTCACGTGAACACAACTCAGAGCCCAACCACCTGCTCACTCTTGGAAACCTAAACAGCCCATAATTGCTCAGGTCAACTCAGACTCAGCTCACCACTTCTGGCCCTCATATAACACCAGGTGCAATGAAAAACTGTAAGATTAGGTTGCTTTGATGGATAGGGACAAAAACCCAGAAAGAGATTCAAAGACAATATAACTTTGAAAACTACTTAAGAAAACTTAAAAACAACAGTGCTATCAATGTGCGATAAACTGGAGACCATTAGTAAGTTAATTAAAAGTTAATGGGAAAAATTTTAAAAACTCATCCAAATATAAATAAATTAAGAAACCAACATGGTCACCTACCTGAAGGGGAGAAAAAACAGAAGGACATCAGTTCAGAATGAAAGAAGCTGAAATTGAATTAGTAACCTCGTTGACAATGTAAACAACATTATAAATAAACAAGAAAGTAAAATGGAACTTAGAGAATATAAAAGAATCTGTCTTCCACATCTCAGCCCCTACAAGTGTCATCATTTCAATAAGAACATTAATAAACAACAAAAAATGATGCATACATGGGATGGAAGAAAAATGAATTGTTGGTTAAAATTGCAAAGGAATTCTGTGCAGGACTAAAATTTGGGACTACACCATGCATCCAAGTGTAGTATACCTCCTAAATGTTTCCATCCAGACTCCTATGTTTATTCTCTATCTTTCTGCTATCCATGGAACTCATGCATCACTCTATACATGACTCTTAAAAAGATTAAAGTTCATGTTCAAGTTCATGATCATATATCACCTCTTAACTAGAATAAAGTTCATGACCATGGTCCAAATGCTTTCTCAAACACATTTCAATCACCTTGTTATGCTGCCTGGATTTAGTGAACTCTAGCTACTTCCTAATCCTTCTTCCTATAATTTTGTAACCTATTTGTTCATTTTCTTCACTTTAAATTACATTTTACATAATCTACATTTGTTAAAATATGAGGACAGAGAGATGCCTCTGGAGACTGCACCTGGCTGAGTCTCATATCTGTGGCACCCTGGAGGGGAGCAGGAGAGCCTACCACCCACCCAAACATAGCCTCTGCACTTGAAAACCTACATAATCCAATATCTGCCATGTTCACAGCCAGACTCCACAGGCTCAGGACGAGCCTCATTCAAGAAGGAATCTGTTGAAAACTTGGGTACACCCATTTTGTGACCAAAACCTCCACTTCTCATTGAGTAGGGAATGGGCAACTTTCCCCCATCCTCTTGTTCTTCCAGGAGCCTGGCAGTCACGTCCATGACCTGCCCCTGGCACCATATAAGCTCATTAAACAGCAATGATTCAAAAACTCATAAACGAATCTCTGTAGAGATTAACAAGCTATAGAAATGCTTCAGAACCCAAAGTCACCATCCAGTTAAAAATTTAACTACAGCTGTATCACCCCATTCAAAATTTTTTAATTTCTGGAGCACGTAGCCATGACATCTCATGTTCTGCACCACTGTAGCATCAGAAGGAGCAAACTATATTGCATGGGATATAAAGTAGAAGGAAGCAATCTCAATTAAGAAAATATAAACACACGGGCTTAATCTGTAACAACATGTCAGTAATTTCTTACATAATGGCTCAAAGGCTCCAGGGTGAGATACAACAATCTTCACATAATTTTCTAAGAAATTTTTTTATCATTTTAGCAAATTGTTCATAAAAAGAAATACAAAAAAAATTATTTAGAGCCTGCTTTGGGGCAAGCTTGAGTGGTGGTTAGAAAAATTTGAAATAATGGTGTTGACAAGGTACAATGGTGGTGGAATTGGTTTGGGAATATTGAATGCAACTAATCACCATCAACAACTTTATAAAAAAATTTTTAATGTGAGGACACACTATGATATATGAAAACAAAAATTTTTGAATAAATTTCCTATATAACTCAAATATATATTAAAATTTGTTATTCGTGCTGAATTTAAATATGATGGAAATATCTAATCAGTAGGAAAAATGCTGAGACTATTTACAGAATTTTTCCATTTTCAAAGATATCACTGTCACTGTCACTGTCCTCTCGTTGTTCATCTATTTGCTCGTGCAGGCCCAATAACATTATGAGACTTATTACTGTGTTTGGCATATCGAATATGTCATGGGTAGCTTGCCAGGCTTTATCGTGTGGGCAAGATACTCTTGGTAGCTTGCCAGACTCTCCAAGAGAGGCAGAGGAATCAAACTCGAGTTGGCCCTGTCGGCTATATTCAAGGCAAACGCCCTACCTGCTGTGCTATTGCTCCAGTCCTCAAAAATATCAGTTATTTGTTTTCCTTTTTGTTGAATAATCATTTTTAGTTTGCATTTTTCTATTATTTTTATCTAAAGGGGTGGACAAATTACATTGTCTTTCTCTCATACTCTAGCAAAACTGAGTCACAATAAGTAAAAGAAAATTTTTTAAAAAGAAAATAACAGCACTGTCCTCCTGTTGTTCATTGATTTTCTCGAGTGGGCACCAGGTATGTCTCCATTGTGAGACTTGTTACTGTTTTTGGCATATTGAATACGCCATGGGAGCTTGCCAGACTCTGCTTTGTGGGTGGGATACTCTCTATAGCTTGCTGGGCTCTCCAAGTAGGGTGGAGGAAATATGGAACAAATATTTATTGTTACTCTATTATTAAAGCAATTCTTGATATATATGTAAATTTACATTTATACATATATATCCACACAAATGATATTAAATGATATTTTAGTATATACTAAATGATATACTAAAATGATATTTTATTGTACTAAAAATGTCATAGCTAAAAGCAATATATATATATATATATATACATATATATATGAATTCTATGTGCACAGAAAGCCCTAGGGTCACTCCTGGCACTAATTTGTGAAAGGGCCTAATGTTTCTGTGTCACACCCAGAGGTACTTGGCGGCCACCACTCCAGCACTACTCCTGAAAGTGCTCAGAGCAGCATGAAAATCCAGGATTTAAATTCAGGGACTAATCATGCAAGGCATGTGCTTCAACACTTTGAACTCTCTCCCCATATCAAAAGCAAAATGTTTCTAAAAATAAGTGGACAAGAAAATTTAATAGATAAAATTTACCCATTTAAAACAACCCACTTCCTAAAATGATCACTGAGAGACAAACTATGAAGCTCTCAGATGATCGGGATTGACTCATAGTCATGCCTGGTTCACTGTGTTTATTGAGAGATCAAGTAAACAAATCAACTGTAGGAGGAAAAAAGACTGAAATTTTAAAACAACTGTAGTTTAACTTCAGATATTTCTCCACCATATCACTCTTATTCACACATACACACACACACTATATATATATATATATATTTGTATATGTATATATATATAAAACACTCCCCTCCTCACAAAAAACAAAGCCAATCCTTTCACTTTTAGTTCCCCTTTTTCTTTTTTTCTTTTTACTTTTTATTATCCTCTCCTTTTCTTCTCTTCATGATTGTTGTTTCATACTGGGAGTGAAACTCGTACTGGCTGTGATGCTCACACATTTCAGCTGTCTGTTGTACTCTGTAGGAGATCACACCGAGTTGCTGCTTATTCAGTAAGCCTCAATTCTAACACACAGCTCTTTAGTTGTGTTACACACTGGCTACTGTGTCCAGAAGTTGCCATGGCACAGCCCATACACACTACGGAGCTGTCACATACACCACTGGAGCATCATGATGACACTCAGAGGTACCAAGTACTGAATCATAACTTTAAGTCTTAAAGGTAGATGCTCTCTTGGAGAAGGACCAAAAAAAGGAGCACAACCCGAACAGGAGAAAGGAAATAATAAAACTCAGAGCAGAGATTAACGAGATGGAAACCCAAAAAACAATCCGAAAGATCAATGAAACCAAGAGCTGGTTCTTCGAGAAAATTAACAAGATTGATAAGCCTCTAGCAAAACTCACAAAGAAAGGGAGAGAGAAAACCCTAATAAACCGAATCAGAAATGAAAAGGGGGTCATTACAACAGAAACTACAGAAATTCAAAGAATCCTCAGGGAGTACTTTGAGAAACTGTATGCCACGGAACATCAAAACCTCGAGGAAATGGATAAATTCCTAGACTCCTACAGACTCCCAAGGCTGAACCAAGAAGACCTGTGTAAAAAACTATGCACGCAGAAGGTTGTGTGTTCGCGGGCTCTCTGGACGGCTCTATCTCACCGCCCGCGTTCGGTGCCCTAGAGCCGCTGTGTGTGGCCTGCATCGGGACGGCTGTTGGCCAAGTGCAGATGAAGGAAGAGACGAGGGCCAAGCCGGTTGATCTTAGTGACAGTTTATTACAAGGAAGTTTATCCCATAGAAGAACTTATGTTGTGGAGGGCCTAGGTTCTCTCAAGCACATGTTCCCCTTGCTAGTCTCTCGGTAGTCCATCTTTCAGCCCTCTCTCTCCTCCAGCTCCCTTCTAGTCCGGGCTAACACTCCACCCAGTCAGGTAGCCAAATCAACATAAGAAAGCCCTTCCTGACTGCTCAAGGGCAAGATACTTCTTAAGGTGTTTTTCTCTTTTCCTCAGTCCGATAAACTATCAACTATTTCTGAGGTTATGCAGGAAGGACAGAACAGTGTTATCCTACAGACCTGGAATACCTGAACAGACCTATCACCATCAAGGAAATTGAAATGGTAATAAAAAGTCTCCCCAAGCACAAAAGTCCTGGCCCGGATGGATTCACTAGTGAATTCTTCCAAATCTTTAAAGAGGACTTACTCCCAATCCTCTTTAAGCTTTTCCACGAAATTGAAATATCAAAAACACTTCCAAACAGTTTCTACGAAGCAAATAACACACTGATACCAAAAGCAGACAGAGATACCACAAAGAAAGAGAATTACAGACCAATATCCCTGATGAACACAGATGCAAAGATCCTCAACAAACTACCAGCAAATAGAATCCAACTACTCATCAAAAAGATCATACACCATGACCAAGTAGGATTCATCCCAGGGATGCAAGGATGGTTCAACATTCGGAAATCAATCAACATAATCCATCATATCAACAAAAGAAAAGATAAAAAGCATATGATTATATCAATAGATGCAGAGAAAGCATTTGACAAGATCCAGCACCCCTTTATGATGAAAACCCTAGCCAAAATGGGTATAGAGGGGACCGTCCTCAACATAATTAAAGCCATCTACCACAAGCCTACAGCAAGCATCATCCTCAATGGGGAAAAACTGAGAGCCTTCCCTCTAAGATCAGGGATGAGACAAGGATGCCCACTCTCTCCACTGCTGTTCAATATAGTACTGGAAGTACCTGCAATAGAGATTAGGCAAGAAAAAGATATTAAGGCATTCAGGTAGGAAAGGAAGAAATCAAGCCCTCACTATTCGCAGATGATATGATACTATACTTAGAGAACCCAATAACCTCCACCAAAAAACTCCTAGAAACAATAGACTCGTATAGTAAAGTTGCAGGCTATAAAATCAATACCCAAAAGTCCATGGCTTTCCTATATGCAAACAGTGAGAGAAAGAAAGCAACATGAAAAAAACAATCCCGTTCACAATTGTGCCCCAGAAAATCAAGTACTTAGGAATCAGCTCAACTAAGGAAGTAAAGGACCTGTACAAAGAAAACTACAAAACGCTACTTCAGGAAATAAAAGAGGACATGAGGAAATGGAAAGATATCCCCTGCTCATGGGTCGGGAGACTTAACATTGTCAAAATGGCAATACTACCGAAAGCATTGTATAAATTCAATGCAATCCCTATAAGGATACCCACGACATTCTTCAAAGAAATGGAGCAAACACTCCTGAAATTTATATGGAACAATAAGCCCCCACGAATAGCTAAAGCAATTCTTGGGAAAAAGAAAATGGGAGGAATCAACCTCCCGAACTTCAAACTGTACTACAAAGCAGTAATAATTAAAACAGCATGGTACTGGAACAAAGGCAGAACTGCAGACCAATGGAACAGGGTTGAATACACTGACATCTCCCCTCAATCATATGATCATCTAATCTTTGATAAAGGTGCAAGTAATGTGAAGTGGAGTAAGGAAAGCCTCTTTAACAAATTGTGCTGGCATCACTGGACGGCTACATGCAAAAAAATGGGCTCAGAACTCTGCCTAACACCGTGTACAAAAGTAAGATCAAAATGGATTAAAGACCTCAACATCAGACCAGAAACCATAAGGTATATTGAAGACAAAGTTGGCAAAACCCTCCATGACATTGAAGCTAATGGTATCTTCAAAGATGCCACGCCACTGTCTGAGCAAGTGAAAACAGAGATAGATAAATGGGACTATCTTAAACTAAGAAGCTTCTGCACCTGCAAAGAAACAGTGACCAAAATACAAAGACACCCTACAGAATGGGAAAGGATATTCGCCGAATACACATCTGACAAGGGGTTGATATCCAGAATATACAAAATACTGGTTAAACTCCACAAGAAGAAAACATCCAACCCCATACAAAAATGGGGCAATGAAATGAACAGAAACTTTCTCAAAGAAGAAATCCGAATGGCAAAAAAGCACATGAGAAAATGCTCTACATCATTAATCATCAGGGAGATGCAGATCAAAACCACAATGAGATACCATCTCACACCTCAGAGACTGGCCCACATTCAAAAGAACAAAAGCAACCGATGCTGGCGCGGATGTGGTGAGAAAAGGACTCTCCTTCACTGTTGGTGGGAATGTCGACTGGTTCAGCCCTTCTGGAAAACAGTATGGACGATTCTCAAAAAATTAGAAATTGAGCTCCCATTTGACCCAGCAATACCACTCCTGGGAATATATCCCAGAGAGGCAAAAATGTATAGTCGAAGTGACATCTGCACTTGTTTGTTCATTGCAGCACTCTTTACAATAGCCAGAAACTGGAAGAAACCTGAAAGCCTAAGAACAGATGACTGGTTAAAGAAACTTTGGTACATCTACACAATGGAGTACTATGTAGCTGTTAGAAAAGATGAAGTCATGAAATTTACATATAAGTGGTACAACATGGAAAGTATCATGCTAAGCGAAATGAGTCAGAAAGAGAGGGATAGACATAGAAAGATTGCATTCATCTGGGGGACATAAAGTAACAAAATATGAGATTAATACCCAAGAATAGCTGAGATCAGCACCAGGAGGATTACTCCATAGCTTAGTGGCCAGTCGGGCATTCTAGAGGAAAGGGCAGCTCAGATAGAGAAGGGAACACCAAATAAAGGATGTTTGGAGGATCCTCCCAGGAGAGGAGATGCATGTCGAAAGTGGACTATGGACTGAACATGTTTGCCACTCAATGCCTCTTTTGCAGACCACAACACCCAAAAGGAGAGAGAGAACACAGGGGATTGCCCTGCCACAGAGGCAGGGGGGGATGGGGGAATGGGGGTGGGGGGTATACTATCCATGGTGGTGGAAAATGGGCACTGGTGGAGGGATGGGTATCTGATCATTGTATAATCAAACCCAAGCACAAAAAAATTGTAAATCTACAACTGTACCTCATGGTGTTTCACTAATAAAAATTTTTTTAAAAAAAAGGTAGATACTCTAACCCGCTGGAACATTTCCTAGGACACAGACTTAATCAGAAAACCCCTCTTCTTCATTCTGTGCTCTGTAGTTGCTACTCTCTTTTCCTCCATAGTCTCTTTTTTCTGACTTTCTGGGACTGGATAAGGTGTCTGTGCTCTGTTGTTATCTTCACCATAGCATTTTTAAATAAATGCAATGGAAACAGATTTTTCAAATGTAATATAATTTCAAGTGCCATATTTATTATTGTCCCCCCTCAGGCAAATGTAGATGATACGCAAACATCAGGTACTCCAAATATACAGGTAAATAAACACACGAGCCTCCATCCAGTAGGTCGCCAAATTAACATATCCGTATTATATCAACTGCTTTGTTTGTTGTCAAAATTAACAGTGCATTTTCAGGACTTCCCCAGAAGGGACTCAGAAGCAGAAAAAAAACCTGCACTCATTGGAACATCTGAACCTGCTGCCCTATTCTGTCTAGAGAACAGGACATGCCTCAAGCTCTGGGTCCCTCAATCATTTTCCATGAAAATGCCCACCAATTAACCAGAACACGCTTGATTCACAGCATATGTATCATGTTTTAGGTAGGAAATAGAAGTAATTTGCTTCCCTTCTACATGAGTCCCAGAAGCCTCCACTCCCAGCCTTTACAGTTTCTGCAGGTCCATATTCACGTCCCTGACTGCATATCCATTCTTCTCCACATACTCCACACAGTTGAGCTTCCTGCTCTGAACCTACAGAGTAGATGCCCCAGGTCCCCAGAGTCTTACTCTTAACACAATGCCCTTTGCCAAGAAAACCCCATGAAGAGATTGTGCAATTTATCTCCACCCTTGCCTCCTCTGCCAGAAATTCCGCACAAGGCAGAGGTAGTGGCAAGAAATCAATAGAGGCATAAATAGTAGCACAGTTTTGTGAGTGACAGCTCTCTGGATCACTGCTCAAATAATCTGGGATCTGAAGTACCTCTGCTAAAATCCATGAAGAATTATGAAGATTAAGAAAACAAAGGAATTAAGTAACTTTAGCAGATTAGGACAGGAGCTGGCTAACTCAAGTTTATTAGCACCTAGCACTGTCCTCCTGTTGTTCATCGATTTGCTCAAGCGGGCACCAGTAATGTCTCTATTGTGAGACTTGTTATTACTGTGTTTAGCATATTGAATACGTCACGGGTAGCTTGCCAGGCTTTGCCGTGCGGGAGGGATACTCTCAGTAGCTTTCTGGGCTCTCCGAGAGGGTCAGAGGAGTCAAAGTCAAGTCGGCCTTGTGCAAAGCAAATGCCCTACCCGCTGTGCTTTTGCTCCAGCCCAAGTTTATTTTAAAAAAAAAAACAGAAACGTTTACTATATCTGAGATATGCTTGATCTCTTCAAAAAATTATATGAAGCATTTAAAAAGTCATTCAATTAGAATTGAAAGAGTTAAAAATACAATACCTAGTCACAATAGGAGATTTGAAGAAGCTAAAAACTGAACAACTGTGTTTGGGAGCAATATAGAGTTCATCAACAACAACAAAAAATAAGCTTTAGAAAGAAGAATTTTAGAAGTGGATCAGAGTAGCAGACTATAGCAAGAGAAATAATCTCATAATTGAGACACCTGGAGAAGAGGGAAAAGAGATACGGGAATAACTGCTGGTAGGAAAACAATAGCTATGAACTTTTCCAGTCAGTGGAGGGAGGCACGTACACAGATCCAGGATGTCCAAGCGAAGAAAATACAGTCAGACAGAACAACACCAAGATACAAAGTAGTCAAAATGGCAAGAACCAGAGAGACTATTTACTTAAAGTGGCAAAAGAGCTGCAAAACCTCAAATACAAGGACTACAACTTAAAACTCACAAAAATCATATCAAACCCTATAGGCAAGAAGAGAATGAAATGAAAAAGTAAGGAATGAAGAAAATCTTAATCCTAGAATCCTTACCATACTAAGGCTGTTATTCAAATTTAAGGGAGGGATTACAAAACAAAAAATCAGAAAAAATTCATATATATATATATATCTAAGGAGGCAAAGTACATATAAGGTGGATATGTATAAACAGGGCAAACAGATAGGTAAGAAATTTCTAATAATATATAATAAGATAATATATAATAAGAAATATCTATAATTTATATCATAACATATAAGGAGGATAAGTAAGAAATACAGTTCCAAAATTCACAAAAGCTCAGTTGTTCTACATGGAACAGGAAGATTGCTCCATAGCTGGAAGCCTGCCTCACGAGCAAAGGGGAGAAGACAGCTGGAATAGAGAAGGGATCACTAAGAAAATGATGGCTTGAGAAACTGGTAGGAATGGGAGGTATGTGCTGAAAGTTGATAAAGGACCAAACATTATAACCTCTCAATGTCTGTATTGCAAACGATAATGCCCAAAAGTAGAGAGAGAGTGTGGGGAATAATGTCTGCCATGGAGACAGGGGGAGGGTAGAAAATGGGGGGGGTATACCGGGGATATTGGTGGTGGGGAATGTGCACAGATGGAGGGATGGGTGTTTGATCATTGAGTGACTGTAACCCAAACATGAAAGCTTGTAACTATCACACGATGATTCAATAAAATTTAAAAAAAAAAACAAAAGTCTCATTTGTTCTAGAATGCACTGTACCCTGGCATAAACAAATTTCTGAATATATCTGCTGGTATAAAATGAAATAAAAATATAATAGACAACATAATAACAAATTATTAGTTTATTATCTGAGAAAATTAGAGGATAGATAAGAAATTAAGTGGAAAGTTCACAAACATATCAGTTGTTCTTGAATATGCTGGAGTGCTGACATACACAAATTTTTTTTATTGACTATCTGTGAGATAATCCATTATAAAGTTGTTCATGATTAGTTTCAGTTATACAATGATCCAACACTCATCCCTCCAACCAGTGTACACCTTCCACCACCAATATCCCCTATCTTCCTCCCACCATCCCTAAACCCCCCCTCTGTCAATGGCAGGCTACCAACAACCCCTTGTCTCTTTCTTTTATGCGTTATGGTTTGCAATAAAGGTGCTAAGAGGTCATGATGTTTGTTCAGGGCGTTCAGTATTTTGATCTGGAAGGTAAGAGTCAGGTAATGTTTTTAACTGGTGGCAGCTTTGGGATTTGGACATGACTGCCAAGGCTTCCTGAAGTACAGGGAGGTGGGGGAGAGGGGCGGGGTGGAAAGGCAGTCCATCCTGACCCTGAGAAGGCCTGGAGATTTCAGTCACATAAGCCACATACTTAAATTTTCAGCACATTATACCTTGGTTAGGTCCATCCTGGGATGCTCAAGTCCAGCCAGGGGCATGGTGGCAATTTTCGATTATGGAAGAAAGCGGCTGCTGGGGGATCTGCTGACCTGCTCCCTCCAATATACCCTGGCCTGTTCAGCCTGATACTGGTAGGAGCTTAACTGTGGTTTTTGATCTCTTTCTAGATTTAGTTATGGGTCTCTAAAGAAAGGCCAATAAATGAGCTTGTGTAGTTGAGTCAGAGGGAATTTGTGCACGTGGTTCCCACATACATAACTTTTGGCCATTTAATTTTTCAGGAAAGTTGGTCCCAAGTTTTGGGGTCCAGTCAGAGGCACAGCAGAAATTTGGAGGAATCAGAAAGCCTGAACGCACCATCAGGCTGATACACTCACCCCCTGGGTACAGGTTGACCTGCTGGCAACACGACATTCCAAGAAATACACAAATTCTTATCAGTCAGAGTGAGTAAATAATTAACCTGTGTTCTTCCCATTTCAAAGTTGTCTATGCTTGCTTTAACTTTCAACCTCATATATTGGAAAAGCAGAAAGAAAGTATCAATTTAATTGACAACAGGATTCTATGTTCATAGATAGTGAGAATAAACTCAGGTTTTTTATTCATGGATAGTAAGAATAAATTTCAGACCTTCTCATTTGCAAGATGTTAATCACACAGATGAAGTTACGGTGGGCCAGAGCAGACACAGGTATTTCCCAAACATGGTTGAAAAACAGGCATCTTTGCATCTGAGCTTATGTGTATGATGATGTGGGTAAGAATATGAAGTTTAAAATAACCTTTAACTTGCGCAGATTTTCTATGTATTCACCAAATTCTATTTGCTAACTGCTGTGACAAGGGAAATACTTTTCCGCTTTGATTTTGAGGTGAAGATTTATCACTGAGTGTCCTAATTAGTGTCATTTATCATAATTGTCCTGTTTGTATCCAAAGTTTGGCACTAGTTTTTCAAATTCTAATGAAGTAATATTACAGAAACAGCAGTATACAACAAAAGTTTACACTAGTGAACTACTATATATGAGCAATCCATATTTTTTTAATTTTTATTAGTGAAACACCATGAGGTACAGTTGTAGATTTACAAATTTTTGTGCTTGGGTTTCGGTTATACAATGATCAAATAACCATCCCTCCACCAGTGCCCATTTTCCACCACCATGGATAATATCCCTCTCACCCCCATCCCCCCCATCCCACCCTGCTCTGTGGCAGGGCATTCCCTTTTGTTCTCTCTTTCCTTTTGGGTGTTGTGGTCAAGCAATCCATATTTAAAACATCATGTATCTACATTGAAGAGAGAAAATTCCTATATCAAAGAAACAGTATTGTGTCCCTTAGACTCATAGCAACTTCACTTCACTTTCTCTGTTTTTTCTCATAAATTATTGAATTTATTTCAGCGAAATCAGTCAATAGTCTACTGTGCTACACTTATTATATTCAACTTATGACTGCAATACATTGTTGGGTTAAACTATGGTTTATTGATCATTTCTTTACCAGAAGAATTCTACAATGCAATTATACCACAACTGACCTAGCTGTCTGACATTGCTGTTCTGTTAAGCAGAGAGCTGTTATGCATACTGCCATTACAATCATTCCTCTGTATGATTTTAATGTCATATATCTACTTTCCTGTTGAATTCATACTTAGTAAAATGACAAGATCATACGTATCTGAATTACACTAAAGTAGATAGTTCCAAATACTTCTTAGGAATATCCTGTATCAGAAGTGAGAAACCTTTTCTCTACCAACATTCATTTGGATATCTATAACATCATTCATGGTGCACACCACACAGGATGATGGGCTGCTGGCAGCTGAGGGAAAGCATGTGTGTCTGCCCCATTATATACCTCAGCCAGACCATAGGAATTACCAGGCTCACACAGTTCACTGGCTGAATATGTCTATACCCCTGTATCACTAAAACATCATAATTTCTAACAGAAAATAGCTCATCAGTATTATTACCACTGTAAACTCTGTGTGCATGTGTAATGAATGATTCTATTCCTTCACAAATGAATGTTTTTAATCTTAAGAGACATGGACTGAGGGATTTAGTTGGGAAGTGTCAGGTATTTTATAACTTATATCCATGAATCGAATAAAAGTAGAAACACCAATTATGCATCATATAAGTAGATATATTTGGAAGGATAAGGTAAAACTAGAAAAATGTTGCCAATGAGTGAATCTAGGTAAAAGATAGTGACAAAATAATAGAAAATAGAACTGAACTCTAAAATCATATATACTAAAAATCATACATACTAGTTTTATATACTAACTGATGCATTTTTATTTTTTTAATTAATTAATTCATTTATTGAATCACTGTGGGAAAAGTTACAAAGATTTCAGATTTAAGTCTCAATCGTGCAAATATCAAACATATTTCCCTTTATCAATACTTATTTTTTAACAAAGAACCCCAAAAAACCTCCCCCTCCCATCCCTCCCAATGCCTGTGAGGCAGATGAGTTCTGGTTAACACTCTATCTACTTTGATTAGATTCATTGTTTCGACAAAAGATGCATCACTATTATTTAGAGTTTACACCCCCAAATCAGACATGCTGAAAAGGCATTGTGAAATAATTTGTTTTCTACAGCTGGTCACAAGAATCAAATGATATTCCACGGCCGCAATCGCAGAAATTTGGATTTCTGGTATTTTACTTATTGTACCTAGGCCGAGAAGTCAACATGACAAATGACCTGGCACCCGAGCTGCGCAGGAGGAAGAGGGCAGTTTGGAACGCCTTCAAGAACATCCAAGAAATAGCTAAGAGGACGAAGAACCTCCGGCTCCGGGCACATCTCTTTGATTCCACTGTTCTTCCTGCATTAACATATGCCTCAGAGACCTGGGCCCTACGCAAACAAGATGAGAACACTATTCAGGTCTCCCAAAGAAGAATAGAAAGAGCTATGCTTGGAATATCACATTTCACTCAAATGAGAGAAAGAATCCGGAGTTCAGACATCAGTCGACGATCAAGAATCAGGGACACTGTCTCACTTGCCAAGGTGTCAAAAATCAGATGGGCTGGTCACGTAATGAGATTTAAAGACGACCGCTGGACTAGAACTGTTACCGACTGGATACCACAGGATGTCAAAAGACCACGTGGCCACCCACCTACCAGATGGTCAGACTTCTTCATCAAGATCATGAGCAATCAGTTTGAGGCTCTTCATGTTCCCAGAGCGAACAGATGCCATTGGGCTACACTAGCACGCGACACAGAAAATTGGCGCCCGCTCCAGCAAATCGACGACTAATGGGAAGTTAAGTGATTAAGTGATTAAGTGAAGCCTGGAAGTATTTCTGCTGAGAGTCAGATAATTATGAGATTGGTTTCTGTGCTCTTGGGCCATGGCTGTGCTGGAGAGCCACTCGTGGGGGGCAACTCCTGACTTCGGTAGGGTGTGAAGGACGAGCTGGGAATGCCCCTCTTCCCATGAGGTTTCAGTCACCCCATCATGACCGGCTCATACCTGGCTTCCCATAAAGCTCCAAAGCCTAACTGATGCTTTTAAAGCTAATAAAATATCAGTGGTGAAAGCAAATATTAAATTCTAAAAAGAAGAGATTATCAAATGGTTACTTTTTTCAATAATAAACAAATTATTTTCTTTAAACAAGTACTTTGCCTGGTGAACTCACTCATTCTACTATGACTTGTCAACATTCAGAGTGGGGCCTCTGTACTTACAGAGTTGAGTCAAGGAAACCTAAACCACCTGTGAAGGAGGAAGGAGAAAGGGATGGAATTTCCAATCCAAGTGTGCTGGGGCCTTAGAAGCATGAAATTTTCCTCCTGCCTTATCAGGCTTCAAGGTTGGGTTAAAACAGTGTGAAAATCCTGAGATGAATTTGCCTGTCATCCCATTGTTCATCGATTTGCTCGAGACCAGTAACATCTCCATTGTGAGACTTGTTCTTACTGTTTTTGGCATATCGAATACACCACGGGAAGCTTGCCAGGCTCTGCCATGAGGGCATGATGCTCTCGGTAGCTTGTCGGGCTCTCTGAGAGGGATGGAGGAATCAAACCTAGGTTGGCCATGTTCAAGGCAAACGCCCTACCCTCTGTGCTATCGCTCCAGACTAAAACGGTGTATCCTTTTTTTTTTCATTTCTCTGTTTATTTTTTTTTAAATTTTTTTTTGTTAGTGAAACACCATGAGGTACAGTTGTAGATTTACAATTTTTTGTGCTTGGGTTTGATTATACAATGATCAGATACCCATCCCTCCACCAGTGCCCATTTTCCACCACCATGGATAGTACCCTCCCCACTCCCATCCCCCCATCCCCCCTTGCCTCTGTGGCAGGGCAATCCCCTGTGTTCTCTCTCTCCTTTTGGGTGTTGTAGTCTGCAAAAGAGGCATTGAGTGGCAAACATGTTCAGTCCATAGTCTACTTTCGACATGCATCTCCCCTCCTGGGAGGAAGGGTGTATCCTTTAATGTTTAACCTCCACATGACTCATTGTGGATGGGTGTAATAAAACTGCTAGATTTCCAGCTTCTGAACAATTTGATCCAGACAAGACAGACACAGACACAGAAGCCGCAGCAGAGACAGCAGCTGGGGATTCACCTTCCCCATCCGACCCTGACTGGTGTCTGCTATATGTAAGTTTCCTTCTGATGCTGGTTGGGTCACCGAGTGATTTATGTGAAGTGGGGAGGATAGAGGTGGCCACCTTGAGAAAGAAATCTGCCAATTTTTTCTCAATCCACCTCTGCTACCCAGGAAACAGCTGGGAAATCTGGCCAGGACTATGAGCCTGCTGTGAGTCAGGCTCCTTGCAAGAAAGGAAAGACAGTTCTAGACGTTGCTCACACCCTTCAGTTCCCTGCCTTTCCCTTGGAGCAAAGAAATTCAGGAGGGACAAGCAGTGAAGAGTAGCAGATCTTATTTGAAAGTTTTGAGAAAAGGGGAGAAGGACAGAAACAGAAAGAGACAATGTGCTCAAGAGAGGAGTGCTGACTTCTCCAGATTGAAGAGGGAGCCCCAGCACACATCCAGCACTAGATAAGAAAGTATGAAGGATACATCTCAAGGAAAGGGATATCAGAGCCACACATGGGCCGAAGCAGCACATTCACGCCCTTCCTTTGTTCAAAATGGATTTTATAGAGTTTCTCCCAAGTTGGCCACTTTGGGGTTTTCTCTTTTCTTTTAATTTCATTTATTTATTTATTTATTATATTTATTATTTGGCTTTTCGGTCACACCCGGCCATGCACAGGCAGGGATTATTCCTGGCTCTGCACTCAGGAATTACTCCTGGCAGTGCTCAGGGGACCATATGAGATACTGGAGATAGAACTCAGTTTGCCACATGCAAGGCAAATACTCTACCTGCTGTGCTATTGTTTCAGCCCATAGGGCTTTCTATCTAGATAAGAGACCCTTACTATGGGGGTGCCAAAAGGGTACAGTTGGTTTTAATTTATGGTCTTCATAGATATTCCTTTCCTGCCCTATGTTCCTGCTGGAACTTCTCTAGGAGGGAGTCCAGCTGTCTCTGAGTCTGTGTTGGCACCCCGTAAAGGTCTTACTAGGCCTTAGTACCCGTGTTCAAAGGTGGTGCTGATAGCAGTTTTATTATCTCCCCATAAGTTAATAAACTGATTGAAGGGCTCCCTAGGGAGCCCTTCCCTATCTACTGGCCTGCCTGTTTCACTTCCTTGTGTTGAGGTTGAGGTTCATGTGGCTGAAGGACTGTAACAAAGTGGGTGAGGCAGAATGATAGTACAGTTGGTAGGGTGTTTGCCTTAATCCCCAGAACCTCACAGGGTCCCCTACATCTGTCAGAAGTGTAATCCCTGAACACAGAACTAGGAGTAAGCCAGTAGTACTGCTGGGTGTGACCCAAACCCCACTCGCTCCCCAACTCCCCCAAAATAAAGCTTTTATTTTTTTCTCTTAAAGGCAGTCCCATTATTTACCCAGGTTCAGACTATTGTCTTTATGCCACAAGAAAGAATTTCTGGAAAAGAAAGTGTCAAAGGACTTTTGAAAGGAATTGTGGCACTGTAGCACTGTCCTCCTGCTGTTCATCCAAATGCTCGAGCAGGACACCAGTAATGTCTCTATTGTGAGACTTGTTACTGTTGTTGGCATGTCGAATACGCCATGGGGAGCTTGTCAGGATCTGACATGTGGGTGTGATACTCTCAGTAGATTGCTGGGCTCTCCGAGAGGGATGGAGGAATCAAAGCCGGGTTGGCCACGTGCAAGGCAAATGCCCTGCCCGCTAGGAGTTTTATTCCAGTATACTGGGGTCAACAATCTCAACTACAGAATGGTCTCTTGATAGCGACCCTGACCTTCAAGTGCAAGCAGTTTATATAGTGTTTGATTATTGTTTCAAGAAAGTCTTACTTAATTACCAAATAAGGGTGTTTGGCAAGCATGTAGGGTATGTATTGGGCTTTGATAAGCTTGTGGTTTCTGGGCACATTCTCTGTGATTTCTGGCACATTGTGACTGATTGAGTCTACTTCCTGGGCCCATGATCTTCCCAGGTTGGTTCATGTTGTCTAGTTACACCTTGTTTGATTTCTGGGAAACTGAAACTGTTTCAATTCCAGAAACTGAACCTAAGGCTACCTGAGTTTTCTCATTCTCGTTTTTGTCACCTGTCATGGCATCAGTTTTGTCCTTACATAACCCCTTTATCTTTCGCCTTCAAGAGTAATCATACTCTTGCATGCTTAACTGTTCTATGGATTTTGGATTCCTTGCCAATCCAACGTATTGCTGCCTTAGGACCATAAGCTGTACTGTATTTATAACAAGAATCACTAACTCATTCAGAATGCAGGGGCCCGTGGTCAGGAGCAAAAGCAGGGACGCTAGGGGTCCTTTATAGAAGGGGATCAGGATGACAAGTTGACTTTCCCAGCTCCCCTCCATGACAATATGCCTTTAGCACAATCTTTACCAGTATGCAGGAGGACTGGAATTGGCAAAGTAGGAAGGAAGAAGCAAGGGGTTACATGCAAGAAATCCAAGTATTGTTGGGTCCCCAGTATAGGGGTTCTTCTAGCTGACCTGTGGTATTATCGCTGGGAGGTCACTCTATACTTTTGGTTACAATAGGCTTGGTAGGTCCCTGAACAAATTCTCTTCCCAGTGTGGGGCATAACTGCCACAGATCAAAGTTAATTCTACCTCTTTCAGTATCAGAAAGTACCCGGTGCCAAAACTGGGGCATGTAAAGAGCTGCAGCTGTTACTAGGAGCATGCAGAAGCAGAGAATAACCCATGCCCCTTCCATGGTTTCTTTAAGTTGTCTGGACATGTCACCAGAAGGTGTTATTCTGTCCCCAAGGGAGGAGTCAGCATTTATGTGTGAATTGTGGACCAAGGTTTTGATTCCATCCACCACCAAAGCAGTTGTTGTGGTCAGGTTCATGGTGTAATAATCTTTCCACCAAGGTTGGTGGGTGGCTCTCTTATGTCACTTGATGCAGACCAGATATGGATGAGGAGTTACTAGTTCCCCTTCACTCTAGCGGTGTGCTCCAAGCCCCGCATAGAGCTGGTCCTTGACACCTGTAGGACCAGTAATTACAGAGGAAGAGAGATTATACCTTGTGTTCTACAATCCCTTTGTCAAGGCTAGGTTGGAGTAGTGGCAGTCGACCCAAAAGACTTTCAAAGGGAGCAGAATTCCCCCATAAATGAGGTTCACACTCACAAGTGGACAATTGGGATTTTCAAAGTATTTTCAGGGGGGAGGGGAGAAGAGGGGGGAGATTTTCTTAATCCCCTTGTCTTTATTTATAAATAAATAAAAATTTTAACTCACATTCACACTATCTAGGCAAATAAAAAGAAATTCATACATTAACATACCAGCTTAATAAAACCCTTAAACCATCAATTTTTATGAAACATGAGAAATTCTTCTTTAGTTTAATATTAAAAGTTCTTAATTATCTCAAATTATGAGATTTTAACACTATGTACTTCATCAATTGTCCAAGAGCACTGTAACAGGAGTTTGGATACTAGAACAATTCTACAAATATAATTTAAAGTGTTTCCTTTTTTTACCATCTTTTTTTTTAATTAGTGAAACACCATGAGATACAGTTGTAGACTTACAAGTTTTTGTGCTTGGGTTTCAGTTATACAATGATCAAGTACCCATCCCACCACCAGTGCCCATTCTCCACCCCTACCAATCCCAGTATCCCTCCCACTCCCCCATTCCCCATCCCACCCTGCCTCTGTGGCAGGGCACTCTCTTTTGTTCTTCCCTTTTGGGTGCTGTGGTTTGCAGAAGAGGCATTGGGTGGCAGTTATGTTCGGTCTAGAGTCTCCTTTCAGCATGCATCTCCTGTCCTGGGCAGATCTTCCCAGCACCCTTTATTTGGCACTCCCTTCTATATCCGTTATAATTTAAATAGTTTCTTATAACAATCACGATCACAAACACGATCATCCTGTTGTTCGTCCATTGCCTCAAGCAGGCACCAGTAATGTCTCCTTCGTCCCAGCCCTGAGTTTTTAAAAAGTGCCATATTCAAGGCTCTTTCAGGGTTAGGAGAATGAGACCCATCATTGTTATTTGGCATATTGGGTACGCCATGGGGAGTTGGCCAGACTTTGCTGTGTGGGCAGGTTACATTCCGTAGCCTTCCAGGTACCAAAGTAAGAACAACCTTATAACAATATAGTTTGATATTCAAGCCTTCTATATGTTTATTTATATTTATTCTGTCCTGTTTCTTCGCTTTAACAGGATTTCTTTCCCTTTTAACACTAGTAATATCTTAATCCATCATCCTTTTTTAATTATGTACACACTTATATTCCTTACTTCTAGCCATATCTCACAGGTTTTAACCTCCTTATTTTACTGAACTTAATATAGCTTGGGGATGTAGTGACAGCACAGCAGGTACGGCATTTGCCTTACACGCAGTCGACCAGGGCCCACCCAGGATTGATACCTCCATCCCTCTCGGAGAGCCCAGCAAACTACCGAGAGTATCGCACTCGTACGGCAAAGCCTGGCAAATACCCGTGATGTATTTGATATGCCAAAAACAGTAATAAGTCTCACGATGAAGATGTTACTGGTGCCCACTCAAGCAAACTGATGAACAACAGGAGGACAATATAGCTTGATGTATCAAAAAATTTGGAAAGAAGTTGCTAATCATTATCTCATTTACCATGACTAAAACGTACTCTGCAGTACTCTTTCAAAAGCATTACATCAGTCGTATAGATATTCAGAAGGCTTACAATGCTCACAATAAAAGATCTTTATAACATATATCTACTTGGCAAAAATTCACTTGACATTAGAAACTTTATCTTTAGAGTTCCAATTTCTAAGGAAACAGATAAAGAAGAGTTAATACACTCACAGGTCATCATGAAACAGTAAGGATTCCATTACTTGTAGATAAACCATTACTCTTAAGGTCAAGACTAGTTTGATACCTGGTAACAAAGCTTAGATGAAATAAAGTTACTGTGTAGACTAATTAAAAATAATTTGTAAAAGAGAACAGACTAGTTGTTTTCCACTTGACTCACATCACCGTAGGTATTGGGGCAGCTCATGAACTTGCTCCTCACCCACAAAATTCTCCATTCTCAGAAACCACTAAAGCCAAATGGGCTATTCTTAGCCACTTGAATTTTTAAAATGATTTTTTTTCTAATTCAGTAAAAAGAAAGCTGGTCTGAACTCTAGCAGGAAAGCCTGATGTCTTTAACTTTTGTCAAGGCACAATTCTGAGTTCTATTACTCAGCCCTCTAGGTCTCAACGAGACTATACTGAGACACGGTCTGTTCAGTTTTGCACTCAGGAATCCTAGGGAATAAGCCCCCAAATCCTAAACCCAGGATTATGGGTTTCTGAGACGGATAACCATTTGCTACGAATCCTAGTCAAAAGAAGCATTAAGTTCTGTAGAAATAGAATATGATCAAACTATATTGTTATAAGAAACTCTAAATTATCTACAGAATTGTTCTAGTATCTAGGCTCCTGTTACATAGCTCTTACACAATTGAAAATTAAGGTTTTCAAGATGAAACTATGAGTTAGACATGACGTTGTTAAACTATATATTCTATTTCTACAGAATTTAGTGCTTATTTTGACTAGGATCCATAGCAAATATTTATGGGTACGTCTCATTTTCAGTAGGATGAAATAGATGATTTTCTCTCCTATGTATCTTCAGCAGATTTGTTAATGTTTCGTAGCACTATGTTTGTTTGCATAAACCCAGATAAAAGCCTTTTCTTTCTGCAATGGGGTCTATTCCTAGTGCAGGCAGGAAAACCAGCTATGGGACCCTAAAAGCTCTCTTCCAGGGAAAGACTCAGGAGATTAGTCTAAATGACAGGAGGAGATATTAAACAGTTACTGTTTCAAGTACCCTACAAACCTCAGGGAGATCCTAGAAGCAGGCTGGCTCAAGGAAGGACTGTGACAGGGAAAATGAGAAAGCTGGAAATCAACAATGACTGACTCAGCCTCAGCCCTGGCCTCAGTGTCCCAAAACAGGAGGCTGGGATCTCTCCCAGCCCTGAAGAAGGGATGGGAAGGACTACAGACTTTCAGGACACTCCTGTGGAGGGTAAGAGACCTGAGGCCACATCCAGTTCAACCTGAAGGCTCTACCTCTAGTTCATTGTGGGACCTGATCTTCTGACTGAGCCTGGGGTAGCCCTGATGTGAAGTAAATCATTCAATACCCTTATTGGTGTATCTCCTGCTCTGTCTTTGACCAACCCTCAGGACTTTTCAGTAACAGGGCACCCCAAATAGAAAGGTTCTAATCTTGCTGTGTTTATGCAAAAAAACGAGTCAGGTTTGTTAAGCCATCTGGCAAATTTAAATTGAAGGAAGAGAGAAAATCATGTTTCTGTAATTTGCTTTTTATAAGAATCAGATTCTAATTTTACAAAGGTGATTGAATAAGTGTATTTTCATTTTGATTTAAAAGGTAACCTCCTTAGGTAATCCAAAACATACTGTCACTAGCCTGGCAAGGATCGTGGAAGCCAGAGCTTTACCAGGGGGAATCTCAGCTCAAAGAGCAGGATCAATTGCTCTCTCTGTCTTGTCAAATGAAATTGCTCACGGAGAGTGGGCAGGCTAAACTAGATCTAACTATTCATTCTTAGTTCTATGAATACATGAGCTGGAGCGATAGCACAGCGGGTAGGGCGTCTGCCTTGCAAGCAGCCAACATGGCCGACCCAAGTTCGATTTCTCCGTCTCTCTCGGAGAGCCCAGCAAACTCTCGAGAATATCTCACCCGCAAGGCAAAGCCTGGCAATCTCCCCGTGACATATTTGATATGCCAACCACAGTAACAACAAAGTCTCATGATGGAGACGTTACTGGGCCTGCTCGAGAAAATCGATGAACAACGGGAGAACAGTGACCATTGACCAGTGATGAATACATGTAATCATTTGGAGAGAATGGCTCTTAATTCTTGTTCCATCATGTGATATAATTCCTCATTTAGAGAATATTACCATGTTTCACATGTAAAAGCTTCCTCCCCACTTGGAGAGAGAACGACACTGACCAGAGGCGAGTTGGGGCAATGACAGAACCCCCTCAGAATAAGATTGAAGAAAGTGACTTAAAGGAAACATGGGATGGGGCATGGGTTTTTCTCTGTTTCTGCTCGCTCTTAGTCACAGCTGTGGAGTAAGCTCCTTACTTGCCCCAGTTTGGGCACTGGGTACTTTCTGATACTGAGACAAGTAGAATTAACCTTGATCTATGCCAATTATGGCCCATGCTGGGACATGTGTTTGTTCAGGGACCTACAGAACCTATTGTAACCAAAAGTATAGAGTGTCCTCCCAGTGATTATACCACAGGTTATCTAGAAGAGCCCCTATACCAGGAACCCAACAATACTTGGCTTGCTTGCACGTAACCTCTTGCTTGTCCCCTTCCAACTTTGCCAATTCCAGTCCTCCTGAATTGTGTTTATGGTAAAGATTGTGCTACAGGCATACTGTTATCCTGAACAAGCTCATGGTTTTTCTTAAGGGCAAAATAAATACAGTACAGCTTATGGTCTTAAGACAGCAATACACTGGATTGGCCAGGAATCCACAGTCAGAGAACAGTTAAGCATACAAGAGTATGATTACTATTGAAGCCACAAAAAAAGCGGGGAGTGAAGAAATGAGCGACACCATAAGCAGTGGCAATGCCCAGATAGGCAGCAAAAGTAAAAAGAATCCAGCTGGCCGTAGGCTCAGTTCCTGAAACTGAGTTAGGTTCCTGAACCTGAGTTAAGTTTCCATTTACCCCAAATTAGAACAATATGAAACTAGCCAACCAGATCCCCCTTGGAAAGTTCCAGGGCCCAGCAGGAGAGCTCATCCAATCAATGATCGCTGAACCAGTAGGGCCAACACCAAAAATAAACCATTATATAATTCATTGTTAACCAAAAAGAATGGGAAGCTAATGTAACCCTGTGGTATAAAATGCTGAAAAAATTAGTCAGGATCTTTGTCAAGACTCCACTGCATTGATGAGACTCAGACCCTAGCTTGAGCTAGAAATAAAATTCCTTGCTTTTGCACCACAGAGTGATCTCTCACTTCTATCCCAAACCCGGTTTAACAGTCTCCTGGTGATTCCAGCTCTGGAGCGTGGGTTGGCATCAGTCTGGAGCTGGGAACTGACAAGAGAAATTTTTTTTCACATCATACCTTACTTTTACAACTTCTTAAAATTGGTTGATAGCTCCCCCACCCATCTCTGTGTACCAGCCCACCATAATCCTCCCTAACTACCAGCTTATTTGCACATTTCAGTTGACTCAAACAAAAATTGGGGCAGAGGTAGGAATCCGATTCTGGTGAGGGGGGTAGTATAGGAGCACTGTATGCATAAACTAGCAGTATTTTAAATCCTGGTAACTCAGTAAAAATGGCTTAAGAAATGATCATTGTTATAAAATTTTTACCATATTTATATAAATTTGCTAAATTTATATTGTATGAATGCCAAAATTATAAAAAGAATAGAATAATTGAGGTCTGTGATGAAAGCTCACAATTTACTCAAATTACACCTCTGAAAGTATAGGAAAAATTACAGTTCCAGTTTAAACAGATGCAGAGATGATTTATTTCAAATAACACAAGTGCAAACCTCCTCTAGAAAATTGTAAGACAGCTCAGTCAACACCGAACCCAGTAACATGGGGCCTGTAAGACAGTTTGCTTTAGTCACACACTCTCCTCTGACCCAGAGACCACTACCTGAGACAGCTCCTGCCTGGGACTATCTGCTTCTCCAATATCCACCTAGACCTTCAGTCAAGTGCCCTGTTTTGGATATAGAAGCATACATCCTGCTCTCATCATCAACATTGATTGGTTTATATTTTTGTTTTCACTCTATCACAAGAGCAAGTCTGTTTTATGGGATATTTAAGGTAAAAAAATGTGTATCCTGTCTGATACATTAGACTAAATAACATTTAGAAACATATAAATCTAGAAATGTGCAGAAGAGAAAACAGAAAAGCATGATTTGTGTGTCCACTAAGACATGTTGTTAAATTGAGATCTTGTTCAATTCTTTCTCTGTTTCACAGCTTACCATGTCAGTTGGATCTATCATGAAGGACCCCATCTGTCTGGTGGAAAACTACAAAAATGATCTGAGAGTAAATCGCAAAGCACTGAATATTCTTGAGACTATATCTCAGCCAGTGGTGGTGGTGGCCATTACAGGGCTATGTAGGACAGGTAAATCCTACCTAATGAACCGCCTGGCTGGACATAACCGTGGTGAGTGATATTCTGTGATGGGAGCCATTTTCATGAAAACACTAATAACAAAGGTTGAGCATGCCTTTTCCTTTCACATCATGTTGAGAAAGAATCTAAGCACTCTGATTAAAATTCTAATTCTCAAGTAACATTTATAACTTCAGACCCAGATGCCCACAAATTCTAAATCATCTGTCTGAGCAATAAAGATTTCCAGGCCCAATTAAATTATCCATCCCTTTGACTTGATCCCATCCACTCAGCTTCCAGGAGCTCAGTGACAGCAAATAATCGCTTCCTTTCTTCTACATGAATTTTTTGTTGGTTTCGGTTTCTGTTTTATTTTTGGACCACATACAACTATGCTCAAGTTTTACTCTTGGCTCTGTGCTCAGGAACCATTCCTAGTGATACTTTGGAGACTATATGGAATACTGGAATAAAACCTGAGTTGGCTGCATGCAAGGCAAACACTCCTACTGACTGTACTATCTCTCCAGTTCCTCTTTTAGATGACTTTTTCTCCAAAAATAATAGGCTGTTTTCAAATAACATGTAAATAGTTTTCAACATATCCTGCTTTAAAAGGGACAGACAGCAGAATGTTTCATATCTCTAGGAGATTACGATGTAGTTCTCCTTGCTTTAGTTCTTAAAACTTTGTTAAACTATATACCCTTATCAATTTCTCATATCTCCAATGTATCACTGTGTCACTGTATCACTGTCAACCCATTGGTCGTTCAATTACTCTAGCAGGCGCCAGTAATGTCTCTATTCCTCCCAGCCCAGAGATTTTAGCAGCCTCTTCTTACTAGTCTTTTCCCATCAATTGGAGCCTCTCTCAGGGTCAGGGTAATGAGACTTATTGTTGTTACTGTATTTGGCATATCAAATAAACCCCGGGGGGGCTACCTGGACTCTGCCCATGTGGGCAGGACACTCTCCATAGCTTGATGGGTTCTCTGAGAGGCATAAATGAAAGTCTCCAGGAAATGAAGATAAACACAAAAGTCCAAACCACACCCTCAGAGAGTGTCCCTGAGTTTACCAAATTTTCACCATGGTGGTATATCTTTCATATTTCCTCTCTAAGAAGAAATTTTATCATCTGTACATATTTCTAAAAAATTTGCTTAAATTTCATAAGAAGGGACTTAGACCCTGATGTTCTTTGGAGCTTACTACCCTTATTTTCAAAAAGCATTTTATAAAATCCATCTAGTTGTCATATGTCCCTGTAATTTATTTTCACTGTTTCTAAGTGTGAATTGTCAAAAGATAACACTACTTACTCACTTGACATTGATTAATATTGGTTGTATTTCTATTTTTATATTGTATAAATTCTATCTTTTATATTGAATAAATTATTTTGTCATGAACATTGTTCTTACATCCTGGTACAAATGTACAGTTTATAGCTGTTCTTCAGTAGTGCTAAGCAGTAGAACTAATATCACCCCAAGAATGACAGGTCCATTAAGATAAAAATCCCTTTAATACTGTATGTGGATGATCAGAATTTGATTCCTTTATGACACCATATCACATTTAAATTTTACCAATTGCTCATAAATTACAATCCCAGTGCCTTTTTAGGAACATTCCAGAATAGTTATGTTTTCCTCTCTTTGCATGTTTTTTTAAATAAAATGTTTTTTATTTTAAAATTAATTTGTAGCTTTCAAATTCATGGAAAATATTTGCACTATAACTATTACTTCTGTTTCAAACAAGTTTTCAAGGAGCTCAACACAAGACAGAAGTTCTAGTGCAAGCACCTAGAAGGTGGGACCTGTCTTATTTACCAGAATTCACTCCATCGCTACAAAATCCAGTCCTCCATAAACAGAGCATGAGATGAACCAACTGACAGTAAGAGGGTTAAAGAGCACTAACTTTACAAGTTAGAAAACATAAATAGAAAAGGAAAGCAGTAAAGGAAAAATAAATTTTAAACTGACAAATTTATCTTCTTCAGCTATAAATAGATAAATAGCTATAAATAGATATTATAAATATAATAGATATTCTGCATAGAAGTATATGTTCCACAGCTTCTTTGCATGCTTTTTGTCTGACTGATATATCTGATGCTAAATCTTAATTTACAAGGCCTGTTATTTTAATTAAATTATCATTTTAGGGTCAAAATTTAAAACATTTCTACATAAAATAAAGAAAAATTAAAATTTTTTCTTGAACAAGTGCTTATTCTGTGTAAAAGTGTACTATAGTTTTTATTTCTATTTATTTTCCTTCAGATAGGGGGCCAGACCTGGTGGTACCCAGGGTTTACTCAGGGAATCACATAAGGGTTCCAGGAATCAAACCCAGGTTTGCAAGTACAAAACATAGTCTAGAAACTACCGTTCTGGAACAATTCAGTGACTTGGCAGTTTGATGAAGTTCAGTGGTGAAGCTGGGCCATTTCTGTGTCAGAGGGTGTCAGATATGGCTATAGCCTGCTGTGCCTTCAGGCAGAAAGGGGAGTCTGCCCTCTCCCATCTCAAGAAGACCCCAGATTTCTCAGCCCAGACCAGTCTACCTGGGAAGATTTAGCAGTATCACATTCTTTGGGAAATGTGATCCAGGGCTGTTTTTCAGCCAGTAAAATGGCAGATCCAAACCTGGTATATTATCTCTCCAGCCTTGGACTACCGTCTTTGCTGAAAAGGAAGCCACCTTGGTCCCAGATAAGCTCTCAAATTAGCAAATAAATTCAGTCAGAAATTTATATTTTTGGAATATCTGCTTCCTCTTCTTTTTTGTAGGTTTCCAGCTGGGTTGCACAGTGAAGGCTGAAACTAAGGGCATCTGGATGTGGTGTGTACCCCATCCCTCCAAGATAGATCACACCCTGATACTTCTGGACACTGAGGGCCTGGGCGATGTGGAAAAGGCAAGGCAAAGAGTGATCTTTTCTCTTGATATTCTACTTACATCATAACTGGCCCCTCAATTCAACTTTTATGACTTATTCCCATAAATTGCAAAAACAGTTATAAATAATAAGACTAAATTGATTCTGAAATTTTACTGGAACTTTCAATAAGTATTTTGGTTACTAAGGATAGTTCTTACTTTTAACACTATGGTGGATGATTCAAGATAACAAATCAACAATGAGTATGGAAGTACTTGGTTTTGTGTTAGTTATTTTAGGTATACAATGATGAAGATGAGGACTCAGAGACAAACTGGAGAAACAACAAATATGCAATGTAATGATTCACAATATCATGAATATAAACTGGGAGCCTTACCCTGTCATTCAAATTCGGGAGAAAAATAATAGGAAAGTGTAATATATGGAATATATGAGCCATAGGAGTTTAAAGTAAATGAATTATATGGGACTGGAGATGAGAAAGATGAAAATTGACTTCAGTGAAGTAATTTATTTAAATCACTTAAGTCACTTAACTTCCCGTTAGTCGTCGATTTGCTCGAGCGGGCGCCAGTAACGTCTTCATTTGCCCCTGTCACATGCTAGTGTAGCCCAATGGCATCTGTTCGCTCTGGGAACATGAAGAGCCTCAAACCGATCATTCATGATCTTGATGAAGAAGTCTGACCATTTGGTAGGTGGGAGGCCAAGCGGTCTTTTGACATCCCGTGGGATCCAGTCGGTAACAGCTCTAGTCCAAACTTTTCTAGTTAGAAGTTCTACATGGAGCTGGAGAAGTTCTATAAAGAAGACCACACCTTCTACAAGATCATTGTGGGTGATTTTGATGCCAAGATAGGACCGAGAAGATCAGCTGAAGAACTTCACATCGGAACCCATGGCCTAGAATGGAACGAACAGGGTGAGAGACTGTCTGAGTTCATCATGTCGACCAAGACCATTCATGGTAACTCACAGTTCCAGAAGGCAGAATCTAAACATTGGACATGGGAGTCTCCCGGTGGACAATTCCACAACAAAATAAACCACATCATATTCAATGGATGGTTTTGTCTGACCGATGTCACTGTTGTCCCAAAATTCCAAAAGGGATCGGACCGCCGTCTCCTTCGTGCAAAATTCTACTTCACAGAGCGGGGAAAAAGGGCTGCAAAGTTTAAAAAGAGAACTCCCAGAACGACCACCAACTGGGAACTCTTTGGCACTATTGCGGCAACATGGGAAGATGCCATTGTTGACAACATTGACGAGGAATACCATCGACTGGTTCAGCACCTCCATGATTGTGCGAGAAACACCAAGAGAGAAATAGCCACAAAAAAAGCCTGTCTTGGAAAACTCTTGAGCTTATTTGCCAACGTGGTTTGGCACATGCCTCAGGCAACTGCAAGCTAACTTCTGAGCTCGCAAAGCAGTGCAGAGATGCGATCAAGGAAGACCTCAAAGAGAGAAGAGCAGAGGTGCTGGTAGATGTGGCAGAAGCCGGGAAAAGTATTCATAACGCCCGCCTGTCCTTCGCCAACTACAAGACCAAGATGACTGCCCTCTGACGTCCTGATGGATCCATCACATCCTCCAGAACGGCAATGGAGAAGATTATCCATGACTTCTACTCAAATCTCTTCGATAGCCATGTCCACTTGCCGACATACCAAATTCCACAGGACGGATATGTCGTTCCCAACATTCTCCCTTCCAAAATTTGAAATGCCATTTCGTCAGTAAAGAAATGAACAGCACCCGGCCCAGACAAGGTCACACCTGAACACCTGAAGAACCTGCCGTCAGTACTCATCAATACACTGGCTCGGCTCTTCACACGCTACCTATCTGAATGCAAGGTTACGTCCCAATGGAAAACCAGCAGGACCGTACTACTGTTCAAGAAGGGAGACATCCATGACATTGGCAACTATCGCCTGATCTGCCTATTGTCTGTCATCTACAAGTTGTTCACACGAGTCATCCTAAATAGGATTGGCAGAACACTAGATGAAGGACAACCATGCGAGCAAGCCGGGTTCTGCAAAGGATTCAGCACCATCGAACATATCCACACAATAAAAAGGTAAAGGTAAAGGCCCTCCTGTTGTTCATCGATTTGCTCGAGCAGGCCCAGTATCGTCTCCATTGGAGATTTTGTTGTTACTGTGTCTGGCATATCGAATACGTCACGGGTAGTTTGCCAGGCTCTGCTGTGCAGGGGAGATACTCTCGGTAGCTTGCCGGGCTCTCCGAGAGGGGCGGAGGAATCGAACTCGGGTCGGCCATGTTGGCTGCGTGTAAGGCAAACACCCTACCGCTGTGCTATCGCTCCAGCCCAAACCAAGCTCACTGAGGTTTCTCAGGAGTTCAAGATGCCACTCTGTTTAACGTTCATTGATTTAAAGAAGGCATTTGATTCTGTTGAGACGGAGACAGTCATTGAAGCTCTAGCCAATCAGGGCATTCAAGCCCAATACATCAAGATCCTCCGTGAGCTGTATTGCAGATTCACTACCAGGATCTCACCATTCTACAAAGAAGTAATCATTGATGTCAAGAGAGGGGTTCGGCAGGGTGATACCATTTCACCGAAACTCTTCAGTGCCACCCTCAAGAACATCATGCGACGACTGGGATGGGAAGGAATGGGAGTGAAGATAGATGGTCGGCAACTACACCACCTCCGCTTTGCTGATGACATTGTTTTAATAACACCAAACATCAGCCAAGCGGCACAAATGCTGGCCGACTTTGACCATGAGTGTGGAAAGGTAGGACTACAGCTGAATCTTACGAAGACAATGTTTATGAGAAACAGCCTCGTTCCTGATGCCCCATTCGCTCTCAACGGAACGACCATCTCCGAATGCAACAGCTATGTGTACCTAGGTCGAGAAGTCAATATGACAAATGACCTGGCACCCGAGCTGCGCAGGAGGAAGAGAGCGGCTTGGAACACTTTCAAGAACGTCGAAGAAATAGCTAAGAGGACGAAGAACCTCCGGCTCCAGGCACATCTCTTTGATTCCACTGTTCTTCCTGCATTAACATATGCCTCAGAGACCTGGGTCCTACTTAAACAGGATGAGAATGCTATTCGTGTCTCCCAAAGAGGAATTGAAAGAGCTATGCTTGGAATATCACGTTTCACTCAAATGAGAGAAAGAATCCGGAGTTCTGACATCCGTCGACGATCAAGAATCAGGGACGTTGTCTCATTTGCCAAGGTGTCGAAAATCAGATGGGCTGGTCACATAATGAGATTTATTTAAATAGTCTTAAGAAATTATTCACTTGCACCAGGAACATTCACTGAGATTTGAAATCTATGTTTCTAGGTTTTTTATTTTTACCGATTTCTATAAAAGCAAGAGCTAGATTGACCAAAGCAATATGAATGTTATCATTTAATTATTTTATTTTAGTATTAGTTCCAAACAATATTTTCTCTTATCTGTGTTAATGAGCAAATAGAAAATAACAAGAGTAGGCCTCTGTTTATTGTTTCAGTAAAAAGTTTATAAATTCTGGAATTTTAACTTCAGGCTTATAATATGCAATGTTCAATCTTAATACAAAGAAAGCACTGCTGATTCCTAATAGTAGTTTTCATCATCCTCTTCTTTTTTTAATCTAATTGCATCTGTCAAGGAACCAAAAACTGCCAAGTTGAAAACTTTAATAGCAACAAAATCACTTGCTGTCCTCACAACTTGTAGAGTGTTAAGTAACATATCATTGCAGAGTCACCCAGAAGTTTCCCCCAGACTTGTTCTTAGCCTTATCACCTATTATCACAAACATAGCCACAATTATCTACTTTCATAAAGGAAATTGCCTCTATTGTCTTCATGTGACAATTTTCAAGTTCATGTTCATGTTCAAGTTTCTGACAATTCTTGCTATTGTGTTGGGTTTTTCACATGCACTGATCTCTTGATCACTACAATTGCACTTTCTATCAGATATTCAATTCCCAGCTATTTTCTGTGTAATCCATTCATATCTTACACAGATATGGTTGATTTTTGTCAAAATTACCCGATTATTTATTGGAATTTTAACATTCCTTCTTTGTATTTCACAATAAATATATACTTCCACTCCTAGCAGTGTTTATCATTTTATTATTGTGGACATTTATATCAGCCTTTGCATAAAAATCTTCTAAAAGGCTTGAACTGAACACTATGACATCTGGTATTTTATAGATGTAAAATGAATTAAATTGAATGACATTTGTAATCCCCACATAGCTCAGAATTCAGAAAAATTTACATAGTACTTTTATCTCACATGTTACATTATATTCTATTTTACCTCAAGTATTAAACAGAAATTGACATGTATTTGTACTCCCTACACTTAGTTTAATAACTTAAGAAACTAAAGTCCTGAGTGAATCAATGCACACACCAAAATTTTAAGTTTGAGTTTGGAATAATTTTCAAATTTTATGTTAGCTTTTCAACTATAAAATGAATAACACAGTAAATGGGCAATTACTGATTCAAAAAAGAATAGGTTCCAATGTGCTTTTCTCTAATGCATTTTCTAGGGTGACTCCAGAAATGACTCTTGGATCTTTGCACTAGCCGTGCTTCTGAGCAGTGTATTAGTCTACAACAGCATAGGGACCATCAACTACCAAGTCTTGGAACAGCTACAGTATCCTTTCAAAAATTAAATCACCATATTTAACGGAATCAATGGGAATGGTAACTTAAATATTTCTTCTTTTCCACAACCCACCAATACTAAGAAGAAGGAAAAGCAGAGCAATGGAGTATTTATTTTTAATTTTTATTAGTGAGGTACAGTTGTAGACTTACACATTTTTGTGCTTGCGTTTCAATTATACAATGATCAAATACCCATCCTTCCAACAGTGCCCATTCCCACCACCACGGATCCCAGTATCCCTCCCACCCCCTATTTCCCCATCCCACCCTGCTTCTGTGGCAGAGCATTCCCTTTTGTTCTCTATCTCTTGTTGGGTGTTGTGGTTTGCAAAAGAGGCAATGGGTGACAATCATGTTTGGTCTATAGTCTACTTTCAGCATGCTTCTCCCATCCTGAGAGGATCATTCCAACACCTTTATTTGGTGTTCACCTTTCTATCTGAGCTCCCTTTTCCTCTAGCATGTGTGGTTGGCCTCCAAGCCATGGAGTAAAATTCCTGGTACTAATCTCAGCCATTCTTGGGTGTTAGTCTCCTATTTTGTTACTTTATGTTCCCCAGATGAATGCAATCTTTCTATGTCTATCCCTTTCTTTCTGAGTCATTTTGCTTAACATGATACTATCCATGTAGTAACACTTGTATGTAAATTTCATGATTTCGTGTTTTCTAACAGCTACAGAGTACTCCATTGGGTAATGTACCAAAGTTTCTTTAACCAGTCATCTGTTCTCGGGCACTCAGTTTTTTCCAGATTTCGGCTATTGTAAAGAGTGCTGCAATGAACAAACAATTGCAGATGTCACTTCGACTATGCTTTTTTCCTCTCTGGGATATATTCCCAGGAGTGGTATTGCTGGGTCAAATGGGAGCTCAATTTCTAATTATTTGAGAATCGTCCAAACTGTCTTCCAAAAAGGCTGAACCAGTCGGCATTCCCATAAACAGTGAAGGAGGGTCCCTTTCTCGCCATATCCGCACCAGCACCAGTTTCTTTTGTTCTTTTGGATGTGGGCCAGTCTCTGTGGTGTGAAATGGTATCTCATTGTGGTTTTGATCTGCATCTCCCTGATGATTAATGATATAGAGCATTTTCTCGTGTGCCTTTTAGCCATTTTGATTTCTTCTCTATGAAAGTTTCTATTCATTTCATCTCCCCATTTTTTGATGGGGTTGGATGTTTTCTTTTTGTGGAGTTCAACCAGTACTTTGTATATCCTTGATATCAACCTTTTGTCGGATGTGTATTTGGTGAATATCCTTTTCAATTCTGTAGACTGTCTTTGTATTTTGGTCACTGTTTCTTTTGAGGTGCAGAAGCTTCTTAGTTTAAGATAGTCCCATTTGTCTATCTCTGTTTTCACTTGCATAGCCAGTGGTGTGACATCTTTGAAGACATCATTAGCTTCTATGTCATGGAGAGTTTTGCCAACTTTTTCCTCAATGCACCTTATGGATTCCGGTCTGATGTTGAAGTCTTTAATCCACTTTGATCTTACTTTTGTACATGATGTTAGGCAGAGATCTGAGCCCACTTTTTTGCATGTAGCCGTCCAGTTTTGCCAGCACAATTTGTTACAGAGGCTTTCCCTGCTCCACTTCACTTTTCTTGCCCCCTTATTGAAGATTAGATGCTCTTATGCTTGGGGGGAGATGTCAGTATATTCAACACTGTTCCATTGGTCTACAGTTCTGCCTTTGTTCCAGTACCATGCTGTTTTAATTATTACTGCCTTGTAGTAGAGTTTGAAGTTAGGGAGGTTGATTCCTCCCATTTTCTTTTTCCCAAGAATTGCTTTAGCTATTCTTGGGGGCTTATTGTTCCATATAAATTTCAGGAGTGTTTGCTCCATTTCTCTGAAGAATGTCATGGGTATCCTAATAGGGATCTCATTGAATTTATACAGTGCTTTGGGAAGTATTGCCATTTTGACAATGTTAATTCTCCCGATGCATGAGCAGGGGATATTTTTCCATTTCCTCATATCCTCTTTTATTTCCTGAAGTAGCGTTTTGTAGTTTTCTTTGTACAGGTTCTTTACTTCCTTAGTTAAGCTGATTCCTAGGTACTTGATTTTCTGGGGCACAATTGTAAATTGGATTGTTTTCTTCATGTCACTTTCTTCTCTTTCACTATTTGCATATAGAAAAGCCATGGACTTTTGGGTATTGATTTTATAGCCTGCAACTTTACTATACAAGCCTATTGTTTCTAGGAGTTTCTTGGTAGAGGTTTTAGGGTTTTCTATGTATAATATCATATCATCTGGGAATAGTGAGAGCTTGATTTCTTCCTTTCCTACCTAAATGTCCTTCATATCTTTATCTTGCCTAACTGCTATTACAAGTACTTCCAGTACTATATTGAACAGCAGTGGAGAGAGTGGACATCCTTGTCTCGTCTCTGATCTTAGAGGGAAGGCTCTCAATTTTTCCCCATTGACGATGATGCTTGCTGTAGGCTTGTGGTAGATGGCTTTAACTATATTGAGGAAAGTCTCTCTATCCCCATTTTGGCTAATGTTTTCACCTTAAACGGGTGCTGGATCTTGTCAAATGCTTTCTCTGCATCTATTGATATGATCATATGATTTTTATCTTTTCTTTTGTTGATATGTTGGATTATGTTGATTGATTTCCGAGTGTTAAACCAGCCTTGCATCCAAGGGATGAATCCTACTTGGTCATGGTGTATGATCTTTTTGATGAGTAGTTGAATTCTATTTGCTAGTATTTTGTTGAGAATCTTCGCATCAGTGTTCATCGGGGATATCAGCCTGTAGTTTTCTTTTCTCATTGTGTCTTTGTTTCCTTTTGGTGTTAGAGAGATATGGGCTTTATAGAAACTGTTTGGGAGAGTTTCCGTTTTTTCAATTTCCTGGTAAAGCTTGAGAACGACTGGCAGCATGTCCTTTTTAAATGTTTGGAAAAATTCGCTAGTGAATCCATCTGGACCTGGGCTTTTGTTTTTGGAAAGACTTTTGATTACAATTTCAATCTGGTGATGTTAATCGATCTATTCAAATACTCTAGATCTTCTTGATTCAGCTTTGGGAGATTATTGGATTCCAGGAATTTATCCATTTCTTCTAGGTTCTCTTGTTTTTGGCATACAGACTTTCAAAGTAGTCTCTGATGATCTTTTGGATTTCTTCAGTTTCTGTTGTGATATCCCCCTTCTCATTTCTGATTCGGTTTATTAGGGTTCTCTCTCTCTTTGTTTCTTTGTGAATGTTGCTAGTGGCTTATCTATCTTGTTTATTTTCTCGAAGAACCAGCTCTTGGTTTCATTGATCTTTCGGATTCTTTCTTTGGTTTCCATGTCATTGATTTCTGCTCTAAGTTTTATGATCTCCTCTCTTCTGCGTGATTTAGGCTCTTTCTGTGATCCTTTTCTAAGGTCTTGAGCTGTGAGGTCAAGTTGTTTATGTGCATCCTTTCTACAGACCTAAGATATGCTTGCAGAGCTATAAATTTTCCCCTTAAGATGGTTTTCGCTGCATCCCATAGGTTCTGGTAGTTCGTGTCTTCATTCTCATTTGTTTCCAGGTATCTTTTGATTTCGTCTTTGACTTCACTCCTGACTCACTCGTTGTTCAGCATTGAGTTGTTTAATTGCCAGGTTTTACATGTCTGTGTGTGATTCACTTCTATCCTCAGTGCATCATGGTCTGAAAAGATGGTTGATACTATATCTATCTTCCTGATTCTGTTGAGGTATGTTTTGTAGTCTAGCACATGTTCTATTTTGGAAAATGTTCCATGTGCACTGGAGAAGAATGTGTATTCTTTCTTTTGGGGGTGTAAAACCCTGTATAGGTCTATAAGCCCTTTCTCTTCTATGTCTTCTTTCAAAGCCAATGATTCCTTGCTGAGTTTTGTTCTTGTTCATCTGTCCAGAGGTGATAAGGTGATGTTGAAGTCTCCAAGTACTATTGTATTGCTAGCAATGTCCTCCTTAAAATATGTTAGCAGTTGTTTTAAGTATTTAGCTGTTCCCTCATTAGGTGCGTATACATTTAAGAGTGTGATTTCTTCCTATTGTACGTATCCCTTGATGAAGAGAAAATAGCCTTCACTGTCCCTTCTAATCTTTTTCAACGTGAAATTAATGTTGTCAGATACTAGTATGGCCACCCCAGCTTTTATGAACGAGCTGTTTGCTTGCAGGATTGTTTTCCATCCTTTCACTTTGAGTCTGTGTTTGCTCTGACTGTTGAGATGAGTTTCTTGTAGGCAGCAAAATGTTGGGTTCTGTCTCTGTGTCCATTTTACCACTCTGTGTCTCTTAAATGGTGAATTTAGACCGACATTGAGAGAGATTATTGTTATGGGGTTTTGTGTCATCTTTCTGTAAGGGTGTGTTGTGGTTGTAGGGTTTGTCTTGTCTTATAGTAGCCCCTTTAGCCCTTGTTTTAGGTTTCGTTTTGAATCTATAAAGTTCCTGAGCTGCTGTTTATCAAGAAAATAGTGTAACGTTCCTTCAATTTTGAATGAGAGTTTAGCCGGATAGAGTATTCTTGGTGAAGCATTCATTTCAGTGAATTTTTCACTATATCTCACCGCTGCCTTCAAGCTTGGAGGGTTTCCTCTGATAGATGTGTTGTGAATCGAATGGGGTGCTCCTTTGTATGTGATTTTGTATATGATTTTCTTCTTCGATCTTGCTGCTTGCAGTATTGTGTCTCTATCGGCAGCATCGATCATTCTAACTATGATATGTCTTGGAGTGTTTTTGTTAGAGTCTCTTTTAGCTGGCACCCTTTGGGCTTCTTGAATCTGAATGGCCGCATTGTGGAGCTCTGGGAATTTTTTGGCGATGATTTTTTTAACCATGCTTTTTCACTGGGATTGTTTCTCTGAACTTCTGGTAGTCCAATGATTCTAATGTTGTTTCTTTTGGAATCGTCTCCTAGGACTCTGATTCTCTGTAGAGCTATTTTGAGGTCCTTTGCCATTGTTTGTTGTTGCATGTTGGCTTGGTGCAGCTGATCTTCCAGCTCACTGATTCTTTCCTCAGCTGTGGTCATTCTATTTTTGAGGGCACAGACTGACTTTTTTATTTCATCTATGGACTCTTTGATTTGTGCCATTTCTGTGTGTAGCTTTCCAATTTCTGCTCTCATTTCTTCCTGTATTCTTCCTCGATTGTGCAATCAATTGTTTCTTCCATGTCCTCTTTCAATTTACTGGATATCTGCCTGACTGTTTCACTGAGTTGATTGAACATCTTAATGACTTCAAATCTGAATTCTTTGTCAGACAGGTCCCTTAGGTGGCTAGCACTTACTGAGGCTTCTGGACTTGTTTCATGGTCCTCTCCCTATAGCAGGGATTTCGTTGTTTCTTCATGTTGGTGTGTAAGTATAGGAAGTAGATTTCTTCAGTAAGTTACTTGCCGTGTAGCCTTGGGCCTCTGAAATTAGGCCACGCCCACTTAAAAAAAGCCACGCCCGCTTCTTTAAAGCCACGCCCGCTTCTAAAGTGGCCACACCCCCAGGGTACCTGGTGTGTGTCAGGGTAGTAAAGACTGGGTGGGGAGAAGAGACCAGCTCAGCTGTGGCAACTCAAAGGAAGAGGGAGCGAGGCTCAGAGCTGCTTTGTCTCCCAGCGTCTAGAGGATGCCTGTGGGGCTTGCCAGGTGAAATCCAAGTCCCAAGTTCGAGAAGCAGCGGATAAACTGACCTGGGTGGGGTAAAGAGACCAGATCAGCTTGGGCAACGCAAAGGAGCAACGGAGTATTTTTAAGCCTGGTTTTGGGATGAGATTTCGAAATCGTTGTAGGGTATTTCTCATTCCTTAACTAACATTCCAGCTACGTAGTTGAATTAGCAGAACTAATCAGAACAAAGTCTTGTCCAAGTACTGAAGAATTAAATGATTCAGTGGAGTTTGCGACTTTCTTTCCAGACTTTATTTGGACTTTACGGGATTTCAAGTTGAAGTTGGAGTTAGATGGACAGAGTATCACTGAAGATGAGTACCTGGAGAAATCTTTGAAATTGGTTCAAGGTATTAGGGCATATTCTGGGTGATGTAAATTTCAGTAGAAGAAGGTGACATCAACTGAGCCTGTCATTCAGCAATTGATACACACTTTATTTGGGATCAGAGTGAGGCTGATGTAATGGTAATTGATGCATGACAAGTGGGTATTCTCTCAGGTATCATTATTAAGCCAGAGTTTAAGTTCACTGAAGAAATTTAGAATCTAATACTGAACCAAGTGTTAATGCAAACTTCATGGCATTAAAAATGAGGAATAAAATCAAAGCAAAAATTTCCTAACACTTATACATTTGTGTTACTTATTAAATGTAAATATTCTTCCACTTGAGAGAAAAATGTTCATCAACTTGGATAAATTCAATACAAATCAAAATATTTCCAAATCATCTACATTTTGAAATCATTTTATGCAATTTACTGGCTTGATTTGATTACATCCTTCATATAATGATACGTACATATATCAATAAATGGTCAAAGATTTTTTTTATTTTGAAGGTTTGGGGTGGGGGCCTTACTAGTAGTGCTCAGGGCATACTCCTGACTCTGTGCTCAGGGATCACTCCTGTCAGACTTCTGAGGGACTTATGTGGTACAGAGAATCAAACCCAGGTCAGCTCTATGCAATGTACTCACTGCACTACTGGTCCTGTTCTAAGGAGGATACTAATTCCAAGAATGTGATTCTTTGTGGAGAGATAGAAGAAAGACATAAAGTAAAGAAAATACAAGGCAAGCACTCTGCTCATTATACTATCACTTCAGTCCCCACAGGAGAATATTTTTTATAATTTTGAACCTATCATTCAACAAGCATCTAGTAAGGTACACATCATACTAGGGCTAACAAAATGATCTTAAGGATCATTAATTTTGATAAATATTTCTGTTTCATAACCAAAATAGTATTTTCTTCACTGCTAGTTCTGTACAAAAGGTTGATGAAGTTCCAAATCAAGGTATTAGGGCATATTCTGGGTGATGTAAATTTTAGGTTAGCATAAGATTGCAGTACTGTAGCATAGTAGCACTGTCCTCCCGTTGTTTATCAATTTCCTCAAGTGGGCCCAGTAACGTCTCTGTTGTGAGACTTGTTGTTACTGTGTTTGGCATATCAAATATATCACGAGTAGCTTTGCTGTATGAGTGAAATACTCTCGGTAGCTTGCCAGGCTCTCCAAGAGGAGTAGAGGGATCAAACTCAGGTCTGCCAAGTTAGCCGTGTGCAAGGCAAACGCCCTACCACTGTGCTATCACTCCAGCCCAGTTACATGAGTAAATAATGGCATATATGTAAGCAGCAGATCCACAGTGATATAAAATCTTTAGTCCCTTAATAGAAAGTGTTTCTTTCAGTGATTACTTTTCCCCTCCCATTTCTATAGGTGAGGATTCAAAAATTAAACGTTCCAATGATTCTAAACATTGTATCAGGATGTTCTTTCCCGAAAGGAAATGCTTTGTTTTTAAACAACCCACAAAAGATGATGATCTATTGCTCAATCTTGAGGAAGCATCAGAACACCAATTGGAATTGATTTTCCAGGAACAATGCCAAAATTTCTGTTCTTATATCTTCACAAATGCAAAACCCAAGACCCTAAAAGGTGGAATCATTATCAAAGGCAGTGGTGAGTCAATTTTATTATAGCCTATATCTCAGTGGTTTACTGTGTATGGTAAAACTTTTATTGCTCTCTGAATATTTTTACTTCGCTTTCTGATATGCAAAGATAGATGTTAATACCGTGCAGAGAAACATGTGCTTGTTTTTTTCTAAAATGTTTGAACCTTTATTTAAACACTGTGATTTACAAAGTCGTCCATAATACAATTGTTTCAGGCATTTAATCACCAATCCCTGCACCAATGTTCTCAGTTATCCACCTGCCACCCAACCATGCCCCCTTGGCAGGCACAAAATCATGATCATGGTCACGGTCCTCCTGCTGTTCATCGATTCACTTGCTCGAGCGGGCCCAGTAACATCTCCATTTTTGAGACCTGCTGTTACTGTGTTTGGTATATTGAATACATCACAGGTAGCTTGCCAGGCTTTGCTGTGTGGGCAAGATACTCTTGGGAGCTTGCTGGGCTCTCTGAGAGGGTCGAAGGAATTGAACTCAGCTCGGTTGTCGGGCTGCATGCAAGGCAAACACCCTACCGCTGTGCTATCACTCCAGCCCAGGCACAAAATAATGGATTTTATATTGTTTATTACAACAAAATTACGAATGGAATTACAAAAAAATAGAGAAAAGAAAATTTGTGAAAATTTTTATATCTCAAGATAACTGTTATTAAAATTATTGTCTGAGGATTTACTCAACAATAAGTTGAGTCTTCTGTGTTATTCTTTTGGCTCATTGAGCTTAGTAGGTTTCTATGCAACTTTGCCATCACATTTGCTGTGCTTCTAATAGCTGTCCCAATTGTGAAATTTGGAGTTGTCACATAGCCACACATATGGATGAGTGGATATGTGCTACTGGGACTTTTGGCAGAATGGGCAATCAGCCTGCCCCCACTTGAAAAAGGCCCCAGAGTTCACAACTCAGAGATGAGTCTACCTGGGACAACTCACTGCCCTGAAGTCTCTTCAAGAATTATATGTACTTCTTCATTAAACTTTCTCTACTGGATGGTTTATACTTCCTAAACTAACACACTCAATTTCGTCGTCATAATTGGATGTTGGTGTGTAGACAACGAAGATAGAAACTGCCAGCAGTATGCCACATCTATTCGAGTTTAATCATCCAATTCGGGTTGTTAGGCATTCCAATGAATTAATGCTCATGGTCAAGTTCTGTTGACAAGGACACCGACACCACCGAACACTCTTTTTTCGCATGTTCCGAGGAACAGTTCTTCTCCAGTGTCGAAAATGGAGTGATATGGTTGATGCCTTCTCGCCTCGGTCAGACCAATGATGTCATACTTGATCTTTTGCTCAATGGATGCATACGATGCCAGCATATGTGCATTGAAAGTACAGACAGTCATTTTAGTCCTTCTTCATTTTGGCAGCCTTTGGACCTTGAGATTTTATCACCCTCTCCTTGCTTATCCTTCTTAATGATGCCATAATGGTGGGTCTTTCAGGGTCAGGGGAATGAGACCCATTGTAGTTACTGTTTTTGGCAAATCAAGTACACCACAGATAGCTTGCCAGGCTCTGCCGTGCAGGAAGGATACTCAGTAGCTTGCCAGGCTCTCCAAGAGGGATAGAGGCTTTTAGGGTAGCCTCTAATTGCCCTTGCAGGTATTGCCATGGTTCAAACCATATTTGAACCCCATCAAATATGGTGCGGTAAGCTTGAAAGATGGATATAAGTGTCTTATGTTGTGTCGCGTGGCTGCGAAAATATTTACCTCATCACAAAGGTTGGTCGATAAGGTATTAATCTGGCACCTGCAGGGTGGGCTTCTGGGTGTAATCCCTGGGTCACCAGAGATTGGTGGAAGCAGGCAGGGCAGAGCAGGGTGAGGCTTCTGGGTTTGATCCCTGAGTCACTGGAGGTTGGTGGGATAAGGCAGAGGATCTTTGTTTCCAGGTCCCATTTAGCCTGGAGTCCAAGGTCACAACATTCCACTTACCTGGTTCTGTGGGGCTTCATTCGTCCATGAGTCTCAGCCCGAGCATCCTGAAAGTGGCCTGGAGTGTGGTGGCACCTGGGTAGTGGAGGTAGTGGATGCGACTTGGAGACGACTGCTGAATTAGAGCCATTACTGTTTGGATTCCATGGGACGTCAAAAGATCACGTGGCCGCTCACTTACAAGATGGTCATACTTCTTCAAGACCCTGAACGATTGGTTTTAGGCTCTTTGTGTTCCTGTAGCAAGCAGACGCCATTGGGTTACACTAGCACATGACAGGTATGAATGGAGACATTACTGGCACCCGCTCAAGCAACGTGATGAGTAACTGGATGTTAAGTGATCAAGTGATGAAGTGAAACTAATACACTAATGATCTAAGCACAAACTGCAGTGAAGCATAGAAATCTTTGTGGTGAAGTGTCATATGAGATAAGTTCTTTCAGTGAGAATAATCTAATATTATGTGAATTTGTACAGTTAGAAAATAATCATAATGTATTCGCGGAAAACACATCTGACAAGGGGTTGATATCCAGGATATACAAAATACTGGTTAAACTCCACAAGAAGAAAACATCCAACCCCATCCAAAAATGGGGCAATGAAATGAACAGAAACTTTCTCAAAGAAGAAATCCGAATGGCAAAAAAGCACATGAGAAAATGCTCTACATCATTAATCATCAGGGAGATGCAGATCAAAACCACAATGAGATACCATCTCACACCTCAGAGACTGGCCCACATTCAAAAGAACAAAAGCAACCGATGCTGGCGTGGATGTGGCGAGAAAGGGACACTCCTTCACTGTTGGTGGGAATGTCCACTGGTTCAGCCCTTCTGGAAAACAGTATGGACAATTCTCAAAAAATTAGAAATTGAGCTCCCATTTGACCCAGCAATACCACTCCTGGGAATATATCCCAGAGAGGCAAAAATGTATAGTCGAAGTGACATCTGTACTTGTTTGTTCATTACAGCACTCTTTACAATAGCCAGAAACTGGAAGAAACCTGAATGCCCAAGAACAGATGACTGGTTAAAGAAACTTTGGTACATCTACACAATGGAGTACTATGTAGCTCTTAGAAAAGATGAAGTCATGAAATTTACATACAAGTGGTACAAGATGGAAAGTATCATGCTAAGCGAAATGAGTCAGAAAGAGAGGGATAGACATAGAAAGATTGCATTCATCTGGGGGATATAAAGTAACAAAATATGAGATTAATACCCAAGAATAGCTGAGATCAGCACCAGGAGGATTACTCCATAGCTTAGTGGCCAGTTGGGCATTCTAGAGGAAAGGGCAGCTCAGATAGAGAAGGGAACACCAAATAAAGGGTGTTTGGAGGACCCTCCCAGGAGGGAGGGGAGATGCATGTCGAAAGTGGACTATGGACTGAACATGTTTGCCACTCAATGCCTCTTTTGCAGACCACAACACCCAAAAGGAGAGAGAGAACACAGGGGATTGCCCTGCCACAGAGGCAGGGGGAGATGGGGGGATGGGGGTGGGGGGGGATATTATCCATGGTGGTGGAAAATGGGCACTGGTGGAGGGATGGGTATCTGATCATTGTATAATCAAACCCAAGCACAAAAAATTGTAAATCTACAACTGTACCTCATGGTGTTTCACTAATAAAAAAAAATTTAAAAAAAAGAAAATCAAAAAAAAAGAGAAAATAATCATAATGATATTGAATATAGAAAACTTCATAAAATTTGAGAAAAAAATGTTAGACAACTTGAGCAGACATAGTATCCCATGTTGAGATGGGTTCATTTTGACTTCATATGTTTATATCACTGTCATGAAATTTGGGTGATTTTGCTATAATAGATTTTGTCTTTTCTATTGAATGAGTATTAACAAATGTTGTAATTTGCTTAAATGTAGAAAAAAATTATTTCGTTTACTTCAATAGCAAAAGTGTTACAATAAGTCTTTGAATATGTTGGTGGATAACAATACTTTAATGTGATAAATTTGAGACCCAGTAAAGAGAGAGTAAGTAGACCATATAGTGTTATTATAAGAAAACTGTTTCAGAGAAGCATAAGGAGGAGGAGAAAGAAAAAAACAAAGATGTGAATATTTGAGAAGAAAGAGGAAAATTAAGTTCTTTTCAAGAAATATTTTGTGGTTTTGAAAATCTGATATATAATGATTTTAAACCAATAACAGAGCTCTCATGTCATTCAGGACTGGCTGTTCTGGTTGATTCCTATGTGAATGCTATCAATAGTAGAAAAGTTCCTTGTTTGGAAAATGCAGTGGCACTCCTAGCCCAGCAGGAGAATGCAATAGCTGTGCAGAAGGCAGTTGACCACTACAGCGAGCAGATGACCCAGCAAGTGCAGTTCCCCACAGAATCACTTCAGGACCTGCTAGATGTGCATGCAGCCTGTGAGAGAGAGGCCTTTGCAATTTTTATGGAGCACTCCTTCAAAGATGATGGGGGAAAGTTCCAGTTAGAGCTTTTGGTAATATATATTAGCCTTTTACCTTCCTGATTTCTGTCTTTCTAGAATGATGCCTAGACTTCCCCATGATGGTTCTATAGTTACTGTTTTTTCAATTGTGAAAGAGTTTTAATTATTTTGATAGGATTCCATAAACAACAATCATTTCTTATTTTGAAGAGTGGGGTCACTGAATTCTATTATATCAAAACAAATTATCTTGTGTGGCAATTTAAAACAACACACATATATTGCCTTACAGATCTTCTGATCAGATTAGGTACCATATGTATTGGTACAGTGTTACATGAGCTGAAAACAATGAACCTATTTATACATATGCAGGTTCTCTCCTCATGCCAAAAATAGTACACAAAATTCTACTTTTTTGTAATCCTTTTTTACACATTTGCTATAACCAACTTGAGAAAATTACACATATTTAAAAGGCTCATATTATTAAGTAGTATCTACCTGGATATTTCTCATTTTCTAAAATCCATATCTGCCATAATATACCTAAGCACAAAATTAATATTCACAGTATCTATAAACCAGTGACTATTCAGATTGTACATACCTGGGGAAAGAACTTTTGAAGCATATTATAATTCTGCATACCATAACCATCTTCACTGAATATTTAACTTTAAGTCTCCCTCTGAACATTCATCAAGTTACGTAAACCTATTAGTTCATATGGAAGAAAGCCCAAAAAAGGCTGTAATATAAAAGCACAATATATAGATCACGATCACAATCATCCTGTTGTTCATCAATTTCCTCGAGCAGGCACCAGTAACATCTCCTTCTTCCCAGCCCTGAGATTTTAAAAGAGCCATATTCAATGCTCTTTCAGGGTTAGGAGAATGAGACCCATCATTGTTACTGGTATTTGACATATTGAGTATGACATGGAAAGTTTGCCAGACTCTGCCGGGCGGACAGGATAATTTCAATAGCCTGCCGGGTTCTCCAAAGGAAAAATAAGATAATAAGATATTGCGCAGCCGCAAATTTGGTGGGATTTGGTGGAGGGAAGTGGGCACCGGTGAAAGGACTGGTGATCAAATATTGTATCTCTGAAATTCAATCACAAATTATTATATAAATTTGTAATATAATGAATTGTAATGACTTACAGATATTCAATGAATTATTTTTTAGTCTTAAATTACAAAAAACAAATTATCAAACTGAGGGTGTGGGTAAATGATGAGCTGGACCAGAAATGATATTAGATCATTGGTGGAGGATTTGAATAATTTTGATGGTGATGAGGTGCGATAACTGTACATCAAGATCACAAATGCTAATACTATTACCAACATGTTACCTAAACTATACTAATTGATCACGATCACGACCATCCTGTTGTTCGTCGATTGCCTCAAGCAGGCCCCAGTAACGTCTCCTTCATCCTAGCCCTGAGATTTTTTAAAAAGTGCCATACTCAAGGCTCTTTCAGGGTTAGAAGAATGAGACCCATCATTGTTACTGGTATTTGGCATATTGGGTATGCCACAGGGAGTTTGCCAGACTCTGTCGTGTGGGCAGGTTACATTTGGTAGCCTGCCAGTTTGTCCAAAGTAGGAATGAGATAATAAGGTGTCGTGCGGCCACAAATGCGGCTTTGCACTTCCGGGAGGTGGGTTTTATAGTCTCTGAGTCTTGGCCGTTGATGGGATTACATGGTGCCAGGGGGCCAGTTGGTGGATGTGACCCCTGCCTACTGGAATTTGGAGGATCTGGGTGGAGGATGCTCAGCCCTGATCCGAGCAGGCTTGGAGATCTCAGCCCCGGGACCCGCATGCCTTTGTTCCTCTGCCAGTACCTTCATGCGTGTGGAGAGTGGTCTCAGCATGGTGGTGGCTGGTTCTGGAGGTCTTCGGCTGCCGGAGCCCTGGTCGGGACGGGGAGGGAAACTCAACCGGCTCCCTCCAAGGGGCCCCGGTGAGGACAGCCAGACACGGGGGCAGGAGACTCTGCGCTGTTCTCTTCCGGGAGCTGGGTTTTATAGTAATAAAAACTACTATAGTTTAATTATAGTAATAGTAATTTATTATAGTAATTAAAATATAGTAATAAAAACAACAAATTAACAATAAAGAAATTTTCAAACTTCAGCAGAATTTTGTCATAACTGAGATGAAAGCAAGAACTCTATTAACGGTCCATTACAGTTCTCTGTTAGGTAATTAGTTTGTTTTTTCCAAGAAAATTAGAGTTCAACATTCCCTACTAACAGATTATTTCCATTCTATTTCTCCACATCTTCCTGGCAGAGTGCTATAGAGGAAAAAAAAGAGGCCTTCTTGTTGCAAAATGAGGAGGCATCTCTCAAATACTGCCAGGATGAACTTAGAAAGATTTCAAGTACTCTGGTGGAAAGTATTTCAAAAGGGATTTTCTTTGTACGTGGAGGACACAATCTCTACTTAGGAGCAAAGAACAAAGTTGAACAGGATTATGCATTGGTTCCCAAGAAAGGAGTTAAGGTATGTAAAAAATGGAAGTGGGGAAAAAGAGCAGAGAGTAGTCAGCAGGTCTTTGTTGTTTCTTTTGGTAATCAAGAACATAAGTTCATAACAAAGAGAAAGAATAACATAATTTATCTATGTGGTTTTACATTTTTTAAGTCAGTTACTCTTGAATACACTGGAAATTTTATTCCAAGTCTAAGATCTATTATTAGGACTCTAGATGAGAGTAGTACTTTGAATGAGAAAATAGTTCAATAGTTTTTTGTTTGAAGATACATAATTTAAGAAACAAAATTACAATTAAGAACTTATAATCATACATAACAACCCCGTCATATTTAGGATATAAAAAATAGGGAGGCAAATAACAAATGGTTGTTCAAAGATAATAGAGCCTTAGAACTGAACTACAGGGGACATTTGATTGACAGAGGAACATTCTGGTGGAGAGTGTGATGTTAGAACACTGCATTTTTTATTATTTTATTTATTTTTAAACATTATTTGAATGTTTAAAATGTTATTTAAACACTGTTATAAAAAGTTTTTTATTAAAATTTATTTAAACATTATTTAAACACTGTGATTTGCAAAGTTGTTTATGATACCGTTGTTTTGGGCATTTAGTCTTCCAAACTCAATCCCACCACTAGTGTGACCTTCCCTTCACCATTGTCATCAGTTTCCCACTCACCCCCAAAGCCTTCCCCTTTATTTTTTTTAATTTTTATTAGTGAAACACCATGAGGTACAGTTGTAGACTTACCAATTTCTGTGCTTGGATATCAATTATACAATGATCAAGTACCCATCCCTCCATCAGTGTCCATTTTTCACCACCACGGATCCCAGTATCCCTCCCACCCCCCATCCCCCCTGTTCCACCCTACCTTTGTGGCAGGACATTCCCTTTTGTTCTCTCTCTCTCTTTTGGGTGCTGTGATTTGCAAAAGAGGCATTGAGTGGTAATCATGTTCGGTCTATCGTCTACTTTCCCATCCTGGGAGAATCCTCCCAACACCCTTTATTTGGTGCTCCCTTCTCTATTTGAGCTGCCTTTTCCTCTAGCATATGTGGCTTGCTTCCAAGCCATGGAGTAAACCTCCTGGTACTTATCTCGGCTATTCTTAAGCTTTCCCCTTTAACAGGCACAAAGTAAATTATTTTATATTGCTTGTTACAACAAAATGTCATATGGAATTTTTTAAAAATGCTTCAGTAGAAGAAAATTTGTGAAAATTGTTGTAACAGTGGAGTTATTAAAATCATTGTCTGAGGGTTTACGGAGCTTTTTGTTGCTAGTTAAGCTTTCTGTTACTGTTTTTGTTTATTGCACCTAGCTCACTTGTACACTACTTTCAAGTCTAATTTGCTGTGTTCCTACTGGGCTCTCTGTATTATGGAATTTGGAGGTGTTGCATAGCTGCATATAAAGCCATGCACTCCATGAACTCCAAAATCTATAGGACTGGGGTATTTCTAAGTATCTCCCCTCGGGGCAGGTGAAGGGCATAGCTTTAAGCCAAAGACCAAGGTACCTGTAAGTTACATTGGCTTAGAATCTCTTCCAAGATTAGTAATAAAGCTGTGAAGCTGGGCATTGTTTACATGGTGGAGACTGTGAATTGTGTAGGTCCCGGCTGGGACTGCCAGCAACAGGCTGGGGAGGCTCTCAACGCTCATTCCAAGAAGATCCCAGAGTTTTAAGCCACAACTGGTGAACCTGGGAGTTTCATTGACATGGCGTCTCTGTAGAAATTAGTTGTGAAGCATTGAAGTTGGGCCGTTTGCATGGCATCAGCTGTGGGGTATGGATGCAAGTACTGGGCTTTTTTAGGACAGGGAGTCACCCCAACTCCCTCCTGAGGGAACCTGATATTTCTGTTCAAAGATCAACGAACCCATGAATTTTAGTGGCTTGATTTGCATCTCTTCCAAGATTAGATATGAAGCAATAAAGCTGGATTGTTATTTACATAGTATTTATGAAATCTTATCATTAACTTCATTGTAGTCACAGTGCATAGGATTGTTTAAAAATTAAAGAAATTAGGGGCTGGAGTGATAGTACAGCATGTAGGGCATTTACCTTGCATGCGGCAGTCTGGGTTTGATTCCAAGCATCCCATATGGTCCCCTGGCACCGCCAGGAGTAATTCTTAAGTGCAAAACCAGGAGTAACCCCTGTGCATCGTCGGGTGTAACCTAAAAAGCAAAAAAAAGAAATTAAAGTTTAAGATTTGTCCCTGATGGGGGGGGAGGGATACGGGGATCCATGGTGGTGGAAAATGGGCAGTGGTGGAGGGATGGGTATTTGATCATTGTATAATCAAAACACAAGCACAAAAATTTGTAAGTCTACAACTGTACCTCATGGTGTTTCACTAATAAAAATTATTAATAAATAAATAAATAAATAAGATTTGTCCCTGAAGTGGACCAAAAGTATTCAATTAGGTGCAATAGGATAATGTTTAATATTAAAGCATACATTATCGTGGTAATCATGATAATTTGGTGGTGCCAGTAACAATGTTGATAATGATACCTGACATTTATTTATTTTTTAAATAAATGAAAAAATATTGTGACAAAAACAAGTTATTGATATAAATTACTGAAATTGCTCTTTATAATTTTGTTTTATCTATTTAACATAAAAATATGGTAATGAATTATGTCATTTGGTGGGAAATGGGGAGCTTTGGCTATGAATTTGGGGAAGTCATAAAAACCAAGATATGGGACAGGAAAGAGAACTCAATAAACTCGGGTAATGATTTATATGCACAGTTCTTATTTTTATGCAAAAACGCTGTAATCAAGCCTTTGCCCCATATGATTGCTTGAGCACTCTCAGAAGCAACCCCTAAGCACTTCATGTGTTGTGCATACCAAACAAACAGAAAGAAACCTGAATCTGTCCACATGAATTCAAAGATTTTTTTCCTGTAATAATATTCTATCAATGGGATCTTTTTTAATTTAATATTTTCAGTAGCAGAAATGTAGACACACTATCTTCTCCCCATTCCTAAGTAGGAATGTCTAGACCTGGGCCTAGATTGGTTATTCAGTTCCTCTACCCCTTCTCTCTGTCTCTGTCTCTGCCTCTGTCTCTCTGTCTCTGTCTATCTCTCTGTCTGTCTCTTTCTCTCTCTCTCTTATGCAAGGTATGCACTTTATTGTGGAGCACATACCCCACACACAGAATGGACAAGGCAGAGCATCTTAAGAAAAGGACTATAGAAAAATCCTTGCAAATGAAAGAGGGACCACTGCATACTGGAATGGCCAACACCCCTCTGCTCTGGGTGTGTAACTTTACTTTTTTCCTTTACTTTATGGTGTACTCTATTCAGAGGTTACCTGAATGCCAGCTGGGGTTCATACTTTCTTCTCTTTTTAATGCTGAGCACTCATTGAGGAGTTTCCTACCCCCATTCTTCTATGTATTTTTCTTCCTTTACTGTAGGGAGTTCTTTCATCTCTCTGGATATTCTCCCTTGAACATGTTTCTTTTCCCTCAGTCCTTGTTAATAAAATGCCTTTGCTTCACTGTGGTCTCCAGAAAGTCCTTTCTACAAGAGTAGGTAATGAATCTGGGAAATCTAGGTAGAGGTCAATACCAACTTCAATTTCCTTCAAAGAGCATAACCTCACCTTAGCCAAAGAACCATGGCTACTTGAAAACTCAGATGGTGGGGTCCAGGTCCCATGCTTCGTAGATCAAGTGGGTTTCAGGGAAAGCTTGATGTGCTGCCTTCTTAGTGCTGATAAGCCCAATGTCCACACCATCTGGGAGTTCACACAGACTTTCATGAGACCTGATCTTCCCAGACACTTCATTGGCAATGTCATGGTAAAGAAACTGCAGTAGTACCACCTTCTCCAACTAGCTATACCCTTCTACTATGACTTTCTTACCCCAATCACATCAGTAGGAAGAATTTCTAAATTATCAATGCAAAGATACTCTCCCCTAATGACCCTTGACATAGGAAATATAACACCTGTAAATATGTTCTAATACACAACAAAAGGAATTCTGCAGATGTACTTAAGGTTATTAAGCAGATATACTTAAAACAGAGAAATTATTCTTGATTATCTGAGTAAATCCAATATAGTTAGGAGCCCTAAAAAAAAAAGATGAGAGTAGAGCCCTAGGAAAAATCAAGAAAAATTCACGGTATGAAAAGGACTTGACTAGTTTGCATCTTCTCTCTCATTTTTGCATATAGGAAAGTCATGTACTTTTAGGTATTGATTTTATAGTCTGAAACTTTACTATACAAGTCTATTGTTTCTAGGAGTTTCTTGGTGAAGGTTTTAGGGTTCTCTAAGTATAGTATGTTGTCATCCTCGAATAGTGAGAGTTTGATTTCTTCCTTTCCTACCTAAATGCCCTTAATGTCTTTATCTTGCCTAACTGCTATTGCAAGTGCTTCTGGTACTATATTGAACAGCAGTGGAGAGAGTGGGCATTCTTGCCTCGTCTCTGATCTTAGAGGGAAGGATCTTAGAATTTCCATATTGAGTATGATGCTTGCCATAGGCTTGTGGTAGATAGCTTTAACTATATTGAGGAAAGTTGCTTCTATACCCATTGTGGCGAGGTTTTTCATCATAAACAGGTGCTGGATCTTGTCAAATGCTTTCTCCACATCTATTGATATAATCATATAGCTTTTATCTTTTCTTTTGCTGATATGATGGATTATGTTGATTGATTTCCGAATGTTAAACCTTCCTTGCATCCCCGGGATGAATCCCACTTAGTCGTGGTGTATGATCTTTTTGATGAGTAGTTGAATTCTATTTGCTAGTATTTAGTTGAGAATCTTTGCATCCGTGTTCATCAGGGATATTGGCCTTAGTTTTCTTTTCTTGTGGTATCTTTGTTTCCTTTTGATATTAGGGAGATATGAGCTTCATATAAACTGTTTGGGAGAGTTTCTGTTTCTTCAATTTCCTGGAAAAGCTTGAGAAGAAGTGGAAATAGGTCCTCTTTAAATGTTTGGAAAAATTCGCTAGTGAATCCATCTGGACCTGAACTTTTGTTTTTGGGAAGACTTTTGATTACAGTTTCAATTTCCTTGATGTTAATAGGTCTATTCCGGTTCTCTAGATCTTCTTGATTCAGCCTTGGGAGATTATATGAATCCAGGAATTTATCCATTTCTTCTAGATTCTCTTGTTTCATGGCATACAGACTTTCAAAGTAGTCTCTGATGATCTTTTGAATTTTATTGGTTTCTGTTGTGATGTCCCCTTTTTCATTTCTGATTCGGTTTATTAGGGTTCTCTCTCTCTCTTTTTGAGTCTTGCTAGTGGTTTATTTTCTTGTTTATTTTCTCAAAGAATAAGCTCTTGGTTCCATTGACCTTTCGGATTGTTTTTTGTGTTTTCATGTCGTTAATTTCTGCTCTAAGTTTTATTATTTCTTTCTTTCTTCCTGGTTTTGACTCCTTTTGTTGGGCATTTTCTAAGATCTTTAGCTGTGAGATCAAGTTGTCTATGTAGGCCCTTTCTTCCTTCCTTAGGAATGCTTGCAATGCTATAAATTTTCCTCTAAACATGGCTTTAGCTGCGTCCCATAGGTTCTGGTAGCTCATGTCTTCATTCTCATTTGTTTCCAGGTATCTTTTGATTTCATCCTTAACTTCCTTCCTGACCCACTCATTGTACAACATTGGGTTGTTTAATTTCCAGGTATTTGATTTGTTTCTCGGTGTCTTTGTATGATTTGCTTCTATCTTCAGCACATAGTGATCTGAAACAATTGTTGACACTACTTCTATCGTCTTTTTCCTATTAAGGTGTGTTTTGTGGCCTAGCACGTGGTCTATTTTAAAAAATGTTCCATGTGCAATGGAAAAGAATGTGTATTCTTTCTTTTTGGGGTGTAAATCCCTGTATAGGTTTATTAGCCCTCTCTATTCTATTTTTTCCTTCAAAGCCAGTGTTTCCTTGTTGAGTTTTGTTCTTGTTTATCTATCCAAAAGTGATAAGGCAATGTTGACGTCTCCAACTACTATTGTGTTGCTAGCAGTGTCCTCATTAAAATCTGTTAGCAGTTGTTTTAAGTATTTAGCTGGTCCCTCATTAGCTGCATATACATTTAAGAGTGTGATTTCTTCCTGTTGTATGTATCCCTTGATAAATAGAAAATGGATTTCGCTGCCTTTTCTAATCTTTTTCAACCTAAAATCTATGTTATCGGACACTAGTATGGCCACCCCAGCTTTTTTGAGAGAGCTGTTTGCTTACAGGATTGTTTTCCATCCTTTAACTTTGAGTCTGTGTTTGCTCTGACTGTTCAGATGAGTTTCTTGTAGACAGCAGAATGTTGGTTTCAGTTTCTGCATCCATTTTGCCACTCTGTGTCTCTTGATTGGTGCATTTAGACCATTGACATTGAGAGAGATCATTGTCATGGGGTTTTGTGCCATCGTTCTGTAGGGGTTGGTTGTGCTTATAAGTGTTTTCCTTCTTATATTACAGGAGCCCCTTTAATCCGTCTTTTAGGTTTTGTTTTGAGTGTATGAAGTTTCTGAGTTTTTGTTTATCTATAAAATGGTGTATCATTCCATCGAGTTTGAGTGACAGTTTAACTGGATAAAGTATTCTTGGTGAAGCATTCTATCTCATTGAGTTTTTCACTATATGCCACCATTGTCTTCGGGCTTGGAGGGTTTCCTCTGATAGGTCTGCTGTAAGTCTAAGGGGTGCTAGTTTCTATGTGATTTCCTTCTTTGACATTTCTGCTTATAGTATTGTGTCTCTATCCATGACATCCATCATTTTGACTATGATATGCCTTGGAGTGCTTTTATTAGGGTCTCTTGTAGCTGACACCCTTCCAGCTCCTTGGATCTGGATGTCTGCATTCTTTAACTCTGGGAACTTTTTCAGTGGAGTTGCCTCCCTGTCCTTCTGGTACTCCGATGATTCTAATATTGTTCCTCTTGGCATCATCCCATAGGTCTCTGATTCGCCTTAGAGCTATTTTGAAGTCTTTTCCCATTGTTTGTTGTTTCCTATACGATTTCTGTTGCTCATCATCAAGGTCACTGATCCTGTCTTCGGCTTTATTCATTCCAGTGCTGAGGGCACCCACTGAGTTTTAAATTTCATCTACCAAAACCTTTATTTTTGACACTTCTTTTTGTAGCATTTTTATTTCTGCTTTCATTTCCTCCTGTATTTTCTCGACTATCAGTTCCACTGTTTCTTTCATTTCTTCCCTTAATTTTCTGGATGTCTGCTCGAGTAGTAGTTCTTTGAGTAGTTCTTTGAACATGCTCAGCATTTCATCTTGGAATTTATTATCAGAGAGAATATATTTGTGGGTAGCCCCTATTGAGTATTCAGGACTCTTTTCTTCATCTTCTCCTCATAGTGGAGATTTGCACTGTTACCCCATGATGTTGTGGTTGTCCAGAGGTAAAACCTTAGAATTCACTAGCACTGTTCCCTCTTATTGTGGGAAAGGATTCTGAATAAGGTCTGTCAATGATAGTCACCCTTTTCCCTTTCTAGAATATGTACTGCCTCTCAGGCCTTATTCTGTGGTTTATGATAGGTATCCCATGAAGCGTTGGACAAGCTCTTTTATATTGGGTTTGTACAGCTTCTTTGAGTGATGGTCTTTTGTTGTAATTGGAGTAGGCCAGTGGATTATTGTTGTATTGTGGTTGAGGAGGCCAGGTATGGGAAATAGAACTGCAGCCGCCACACAAAATGCCACGCCCATTTTTGAGGATGCCACGTTCCCATACTCCCAAGCAGTCCCAGGGACGTGCTCACCTAGGAACCTGCAGAGGAGGGAAGCACTGCTATGAGGTAGGCGGGCAGTTGGTCTGGAAGATCTCGGGCAGGTGTTCCCCCAAAGTCTCCTCTGGCTGCCTGGCGTTGGGTGCATGGCGCGGGGGAAGGGGCATGCACTTGGGGCACTGGACAGGGACACGCTCCCTGGCTTTCCAACAAACCTGCAGAGGAGGCGGCACCGCCGATACCCGACATTTATATAGAACTCTTTTCCTAACTGTAGTATTAGGTGTTGTGTATTGGTAATCATATATTTTTCAAAATAATATTATTTATTTTATTCCTTCACAACTAAAAAGTGTAATGTACAAAAAAAGTTAATGTTTCCAAGATCACAGACCCATCAAGTAGAAAAAATGATAAGGATACTCTTAATACCTGAAAGTCATTTAAAACTCAGCTTTCTGCTGAGTTTAAGAAATTTTTCTAAAAGACCTACAAATTGAAGTATCAATTAATGATACCCTCCAAAATCAAGGATTGATAAAGAAAAAGAGTACAAAAATAGGGCAAACAATGATGGAGTTATGTTTATAAGAGGGAAGATTTTTATAAACACATAAATAGGACGTCTATAAACAAAGTAGGTAGTTCGCAACAATCTTAGGAGAAGCCACTGGTATACCAAGAAGGATAATGCTTTAAAAAAAAATTTGTGAGTCCTTAGAGAGGTTTTTATATTGTGGCAACTGAAGAAAAGTAACCACTGTGGGAAATCATAAGAATGAAGAATTTTCTGGTTTAACTAAACAGTAATATCTCCCATCAAGAGACTTGCTGTTTGACTAGTCTTTGCTTCTTGTGTTTTCTTTATAAAGTCAATGGAGGTCCTCCAGGGCTTCTTGCAATCTCAAGAATCAACAGAGCAAGCCATTCTTCACGCAGACAAATCCCTCACCAATGCAGAGAAACATATAGCAGGTACAAGGGAGAGTTGTATTCACAAATGGGAGGGTGAGTCACTGAAGAGCTCTTTGACAAGTGTGAGAGAGAAACCTTCCTTAAACAAGAAGTTTCCACTTTCTGTACAACACTATTATATATCTGAAAAGGTATAGAAGATTAAGCAATTAATACAGCAAAAAAAGTGCATTTCATTCATATATTAATTCACGTTTGCTGATCTGGGTAAATTAAGAATTCAGGGGTCCATTTTGCCAATATTAAAACATCTGTAAAGGAGTTGGAGCGATAGCACAGCGGATAAGGCATTTGCCTTGTCTGCAGCCAACCCAGGTTTGATTCCCAGCATCCCATATGGTACCCTGAGCACTGGTAGAAGTAAATCCTGAGTGCAGAGCCAGGAGTAACCCCTGAGCGTAGCTGGGTGTGACCCCCCCGAAAAAAAAGCAAAAATAAATAAATAAATCATCTGTAAAATCTTTTTAGTCATGTTTAAATCTTTGAGATCAGATGAGTTCTGCTTACATAACTGCTTTTTGGGTTTTTTTCCCTTCTGTAAAATGACTGCTAAACAGCTGAACAAGCCCAAAAACAAGCTTATGAGAAGAAAATGAAGCTGGTGAGAAAGAGAAATAAAATGGAGGAGCAAAAAACAGAGGCTCAAAAGAAAACTGTGAAAGAAAACCTAATCCAACTGAAGAAAAAAATAGAGGAAGAAGGGAAAATCAAATTGCGAGAGTCGAACACAATTCTGGAACACTTGCTGAAGGTAACCTTTGATTGGCCGTGGGTAGTAGCTGATGGATATACTCTAGTTCCTCAAAAAGAGAGAAGAGGAGTTGGAGCAATAGTGCAGCAGGTAGAGTGCATGCCTTGTATGTAGCAAACCTGGGTTTAAACCCTGGCATCCCATAGAGTCCCCCAAGTATTGCTAAGAATGACTCCTGAGGATCCTCTCAGGATGGGAGATGCATGCTGAAAGTAGACTCTAGACCGAACATGATTGTCACTCAATGCCTCTTTTGCAAACCACAGCACCCAAAAGGAGAGAGAGAACAAAAGGAAATGCTCTGCCACAGAGGCGGGGAGGGGGGGGGTTATGGGGGAGGGAGGGATACCGGGATCTGTGGTGGTAGAAAATGGGCACTGGTGGAGGGATGGGTACTTGATCATTGTATAATTAAAACCCAAGCACAAAAATTTGTAAGTCTACAACTGTACCTCATGGTGTTTCACTAATAAAAATTTTTAAAAAAAGAGTGACTCCTGAGTTCCTAGACAGGAGTAGCCCCTGAGCATTGCAGGTGTGGGAAAGAACGAAATAAAGAAAGAAAGGGAAAAAAGGAAGAAAAGAAGGAAGGAAGGAAGGAAGGAAGGAAGGAAGGAAGGAAGGAAGGAAGGAAGGAGAGAAAGAAAGAAAGAAAGAAAGAAAGAAAGAAAGAAAGAAAGAAAGAAAGAAAGAAAGAAAGAAAGAGAGAGAGAGAAAAGAAGGAAGGAAGGAAGGAAGGAAGGAAGGAAGGAAGGAAGGAAGGAAGGAAGGAAGGAAGGAAGGAAGGGAGGGAGGGAGGGAGGGAGGGAGGGGTAGGGAGGGAGGGTGGAAGGAAGGAAGGAAGGAAGGAAGGAAGGGAGAGAAAGAGAGAGTGAGGGAAGGAGGGAGAAATGAATGAAAAAGGAAGGGAGGAAGAAAGGAAGACAGAAAGAAAACAGGAAGGAAGGAAGGAAGGAAGGAAGGAAGGAAGGAAGGAAGGGAGGGAGGGAGGGGTAGGGAGGGAGGGTGGAAGGAAGGAAGGAAGGAAGGAAGGGAGAGAAAGAGTGAGTGAGGGAAGGAGGGAGAAATGAATGAAAAAGGAAGGGAGGAAGAAAGGAAGACAGAAAGAAAACAGGAAAGAAGGAAGGAAGGAAGGAAGGAAGGAAGGAAGGAAGGAAGGAAGGAAGGAAGGAAGGAGGGAGGGAGGGAGGGAGGGAGGGAGGGAGGGAGAGAAGGAGGGAAGGAAGGAAGAGTGAAGGAGAGAAGGAAGGAAGAGTGAAGGAGAGAAGGAAGGAGGGAGGGAGGAAAGGAGGGAGGGAGGGAAGGAAAAGAAGAAAGCTATAAAACAGTATTGGGAAGTCCAAGGGCACATGATTTGTTGAAACAGAATAAATCTGGATTGTACTAAAACACTAAATCATAATGAACCACATTTTCTGTAACATTTCACTTTGGTCATTATAACCATCACCAAAGTTCCTAGATGACTGTGTTTATTAAAAGGGTTTCATTGTGGTCCCAAGAGAAAAGGGTCTGGGTCTTTGAATCCTTAGGATACAGGGTATAAACATTTTTTGAAAAATGATATCACTTGTCACTGTACCATGGTGCCAAGTACCTTTGAGCTACAGGCTGATTCCAACCCAGTCTAAGATTGATCTTTCATAGACACAAATGCAAGCTACTGACTGGGAGACAGTAGAGCAGGTAATTGATTGGTGACCAACTGACAAGTTTAGTCAGGCCAAGCAATGATTATATAGAGGGAAAAAGTAAGGGAAGGCAAAAGGGAAGATCAGTGGTTGCATGGCAACATATAATTTCAAGGAACACAAACTCAAAGTCTCCGAGTTCTCTAAACGGAAACAAAGCTTATTCTCCTTAAAGGTTTCCAAAGGCAACCTTTGAGTCTTCAAAGGTAATAGTGTAATCAAGCCCAGCCAAAGGTTAATTATCAACCTATATTATATAGTGGGGAGTGTTAGGCCCCTGCTTCAGACTGTTGCCACTGTCTGGACATAATATCTGAAGCTGTTGTCTCTAGGAAGCCTGGAATGATATCACACACAGTTCAGGCAGCTCAGGAGCTGCACCAGTGAGAATTCCAACAAGGCCTGGTCTTGAAATTATCACATTGTACATGGAATAAAATATGGGATGCCAAAACTATCAAATTTGCTTGTTTCCAGGTATTCTTGATTTATTCATACTCCTAGAATAAAATGCATCCTTTGTTCCAACCTGATACTTGATAACCAGTGCTCTATAAAGAGTTCACTTTCCATTATTTGTTTTATGTATGGCCATGTTTCCTGAGTTAAATGCAGAAATAATTAGAATTGAGCCTCTGTCTTTCCACATGTATCCTCAAAGATGAAACATATACTGGGATGGATAGTGTCAGGTCTGATATACCCACAACTGTTTCCCACCCCCAGTGTGATGGTACTAAGGGATCATAGATGCAATGAAGTTTGGATTTTTCTATTACTTAGGTACAAACATGAAAAAATTATAGAAACTCATCAGAGAATACCTAAAGCAATAATAATAAAAGACACAATTTTATTACATTGTTAAATGCTAATTGAAGTATTTAAAAGAAAAATTCTCTCTTTACAGAATCAAGAAAAACTACGTACTGAAGGATTAACAAAGAAGTCTGAAGAAATGAATAGAACTATAAATCAAGTAAAACGAAATATTACAATCATTGAAGATAATTGGGTTGAAAAAATTTCAGGGATACTTATTCTGTTTGGTTCTATGTTAATGAAAAAACTACCTGGGTATTATAAGTTAATTGGTGTAGGAACATTATTAATAGGCTCAATAGTTACTGATATATGTGCTTTAACTAAAGCAAAGAGTGGGGGGAAGAAAAGTGACTAGCAAGGAATATAAGGTCCTGTTATCAAAAAAAAAATGTACCAATGATTAAATTAGTTAAAATAAAGGAATAAAAAATAAACTATAAAATTATTTATAATAATTGCTTAAATAATTGAAGTCCATGACTGGCAAGTGTGAGGCCCATAGTTATCTCTGGTACCACAGCCTGATGGCCCCAGCACTGGGCGAGACCAGACCCTGGGCTGCACGACTAGACCCAAGCATTGAACCATCTGTTCTGCACAGTCATGCAGATAGTTTATGGGGAGAGCTGAAAGAAGTCAACACAAAACATGTGCTGTTGCCCCAGGCCACAGAGGAAGACACTCCAGAAGTAAACCTTGTCCATAAGACCATGGCTGAGAGCAGCTATTCCTGAACATGGACTATTAAATGCAAATATTCTCCAGTAGCTATGAAGATCAGCTTGCTGAACAACTGTTACTAGATATATGTAACTATAATCTCCAGTTCTTTTAATTTTTTAAAAATTTTTAAAATTTGTTTTTATTTTTTTTAAGTTACTTTCAATTGAATCACCACGAGATACACACGTACAAAGTTGTTCATGATTGGTTTCAGTCATAAAATATTCTAACAACTATCCCTTCACTAGTGTACATTTTTTGCTACAAATGTCTCCAGTTTCCTTGGGGATAACACTCAGTTCTTATCCAGAATGATTACTTCCAATTATCATTATCATAGGGGTAACTTCTCTGTCCTAACTGCATTCTCCCCTCACTTGTGGCAAGCTTCCTACCATGAGCCAGTCCTCCTGTAGGCCAAACTTTATTTTTTTATTTATTTTTTTATTAGTGAAACACCATGAGGTACAGCTGTACACTTACAAATTTTCGTGCTTGAGTTTCAGTCATACAATGATCGAGTACCCATCCCTCCAACAGTGCCCATTCTCCACCACCAATGATCCCAGTAGCCCTCCCAACCTCACACCCCAACCTCCCACCCCACCCAGCCTCTGTGGCAGGGCATTCCCTTTTGCTCATTCTTTCTTTTAGGGTGTTGTAGTTTGCAATAGAGGTATTGAATGGCTATTGTGTTCAGTCTGTAGTCTACTTTCAGCATGCATCTCCCACCCTGAGTGGGTCCTCCAAACATCCTTTACTTGGTGTTCCCTTCTCTGTCCGAGCTGCCTTTCCTCCTAGCATGTGAGGCCAGCTTCCAAGCCCTGGAGCAAAATTCCTAGTACTTACCTCAACTATTCTTGGGTGTTCGACTCCCATTCTGTTACTTTATATTCCCCAGATGAATGCAGTCTCTCTTTTTCTGTCCCTCTCTTTCTGGCTCATTTCACTTAGCATGATACTTTCCATGTACTTTCCATGATACTTGTATGTAAATTTCATGACTTCATCTTTCCTAACAGATGTGTAGTATTCCATTGTGGAGATGTACCAAAGTTTCTTTAACCAGTCATCTGTTCTCAGGCACTCGGGTTTTTCCCAAATTTTGGCCACTGTGAACAGTGAAGCAATGAACGTAGAAGTGCAGATGTCATTTCGACTGTACTTTTTTAACTCTCTGGGATATATCCCAGAAGTGGTATTGCAGGGTCAAATGGGAGCTCTATTTCTAATTTTTTGAGAATCGTCCATACTGTTTTCCAAGGGCTGAACCAGTCAGCATTCCCACCAGCAGTGAAGGAGGATTCCTTTCTCACCACATCCACGCCAACACTAGTTGCTTTTGTTCTTTTGGATGTGAGCCAGTCTCTGTGGTGTGAGATGATATCTCATTGTTGTTTTGATCTGCATCTCTGTTGGCCAAACTTTAACTACACAGCAGTTTCCAAGCATTATAAACTGTAATCCCTGTGATAGAGCACAGATTAACTACATCTAGATGCTATAACAGCTACAGGACAATGGTAATCACAAAATTGCCAGCTGTCATTTACGTGAACACAACTCAGAGCCCAACCACCCGCTAACTCTTGCAAACTTAAACAGCCCATAATTGCTCAGGCCAACTCAGACTCAGATCACCACTTCTAAGCCCTCATATAACACCAGGTGCCATGAAAAACTGTAAGATTAGGTTGCTTTGATGGATAGGGACAAAAACCCAGGAAGAGATTCAAAAACAATATAATTTTCAAAACTACTTTAGAAAACCTAAAAACAACAGTGCTATCAATGTGCGATAAACTGAAGAGACAATAAGCTTAATTAAAAGTTCACGGTTACGGTCCTCCCGTTGTTCATCGATTTGCTCAAGTGGGCCCAGTAACATCTCCATTGTGAGACTTTGTTGTTACTGTGTTTGGCATATCGAATACGTCACGGGTAGCTTGCCAGGCTTTGCCGTGTGGGCGAGATGCTCTAGGTAGCTTGCAGGGCTCTCTGAGAGGGGAGGAAGAATCGGACTTGGGTCTGCCATATTGGCTGTGTACAAGGCAAACGCCCTACCATTCTGCTATCGCTCCAGCCCTAATTAAAAGTTAATGGGAAAAAATTTAAAAACTCATTCAAATAGAAATAAATTAAGGGACCAACACAGTCACCAACCGAAGAGGAGAAAAAAAACAGAAGGACATCAGATCAGAATGAAAGAAGCTGAAATTAAATTAGTAACCTCAATGACAAGGTACACAACATTACAAATGAACAAGAAATTAAAAAGGAATCCATTTTCCACAGCCCCTGAAAGTGTCATCATTTCAATAAGAAAATTAATCACTGTCCCTGTCCTCCTGTTGTTCATTGATTTTCTTGAGTGGGCCCAGTATTGTCTCCATTGTGAGACTTGTTACTGTGTTTGGCATATCGAATACGTCACGGGTAGCTTCCAGGCTTTGCCATGTGGGCGAGATACTCTTGGTAGCTTGCCAGGCTCTCCGAGAGGGCGGAGGAATCAAACTTGGGTCGGCCATGTTGGCTACATGCAAGGCAAATGCTCTACTCACTGTGCGATCGCTCCAGCCCAAGAAAATTAATAACCACAAAAAATAGATGCATACACCGGATGGAAGAAAAATGAATCGCCGATTAAACTCGCAAAGGAATTCTGCACAGGAGTAAAATTTGGGACTGTACTATGTATCCAAGTGTAGTACACCTCCTAAATGTTGCCATCCAGACTCCTAAATTTATTCTCTATCTTTCTGCTATCCATGGAACTCATGCATCACTCTATACATGACTCTTAAAAAGAATAAAGTTGATGTTCAAGTTCATGATCATATATCACCTCTTAACTAGAATAAAGTTCATGACTGTGGTCCAAATGCTTTCTCAAACTCATTTCAATTACCTTGTTATGCTGCCTGGCTTTAGTGGACTCTAGCTGCTTCCTAATCCTTCTTCGATAATTTTGTAACCTATTTGTTCATTGTCTTTGCTTTAAATTACATTTTATATAATCTGCACTGCACTGTCCTCCTGTTGTTCATCGATTTGCTCGAAAGGGCACCAGTAACATCTCACAACAAAGTGTGAGACTTCTTGTTACTGTTTTTGGCATATCAAATACTCACAGGTAGCTTGCCATGCTTTGCCATGTGGGCGAGATACTCTCGGTAACTTGCATGGTAGGCTCTCCGAGAGAAGCAAAGGAATAGAACCTAGGTCGGCTTCACGCAAGACAAATGCCCTACCCATCGTGCTATCATTCCAGACCAAGAATGTCTACATAACTTTAAATAAATTATAATATTGAAGTGAAAATGATAAAGTCTTACACTGAAATTCAACAAAAATACAATCAAGACATGTCAGATAAAGCCCAATTAAAACCATAAAATCAAAAATTAAGAAATGCTGAAAATTCCAGTGACTAACCGTGACAAATATGATAAGGGGAGGAATGCATACTCATCCAAGAATGTTGAGCATTAATGGTTAGCATTACATGCAAAATCCCCAATACCTTGCCACAATGTGTTCAACACTGTGTTCAAGTATGATTTATGACAGGAATATAAGGATGATACAATACTAGCAAACCAGGTATTCTAATTTTGTTAAAAGATGAGGACAGAAAGATGCCTCTGGAGAGTGCACCAGGCTGAGTCTCATATCTGGGGCACTCCAGAGGGGGCCAGTGGAGCCTACCATCCACCCACACAGAGCCCCTGCACTTAAAAACCTACATAATCCAATATCTGCCGTGCTCACTGCCATATTCCACAGGCTCAGGACGAGCCTCATTCAAAAGGAATCTGTTGAAAATTCGGGTACCCCCATTTTGTGAGCAAAGTCTCCATCGATTTGGGCATGTGCAACTTCCTCCCATTCTCCTGTTCTTCCCAGAGCCTGGCAGTAATGTCCATGACCTGCCCCTGGCACCATATAATCTCATTAAATAGCCATGATTCAAAAACTCATAAATGAATCTCCAAAGAGATCAACAAGCTATAGAGATGCATCTAAAATCCAAAGTCACCATTCAGTTAAAAATTTAACTCCAGCTGTATCACCCCATTCAAAATTTTTTAATTTCTGGAGCATGTGGCCATGACATCTCATACTCTGCACCTCTGTAGCATCAGGAGTAGCATACCACATTCCATGGGATATAAAGTACAAGACAACCAATCTCAATTAAAACATAAACACACAAGGCTCAACCTGTAACAACATGTCAGTAATTTCTTATACAATGTCTCAAAGGCTCCAGGGTGAGATACAACAATCTTCACACACTTTTTTCTAAGGGAATCTTTTTTTGATCATTTTTAGCAAATTATTTGTAACAAGCAATATAAAATAAATTATTTAGGGCCTACTGTTTGGGCAGACTTGGGTGGTGGTTGGGAAATTGGAAATAATGGTGGTGGGAAGGTGCAATGGTGGTGGGATTGGTGGGGGAATTTCGAATGTAATAAATCATCAAGAACAACCTTATAAAATTTTAATATGAGGACACAGTACAATACATGAAAATCAAAATGATGTTTTAGTAAATTTCCTATATCACTTGATCACTTGATACCCCGTTACTCATCGATTTACTCGAGCGGGTGCCAGTAACGTCTCCATTCATCCCTGTTGCATGCTAATGTAGCCCAATGGCATCTGCTCGTTCTAGGAATATGCAGAGCCTCAAACCGATCATTCAGGGTCTTGATGAAGAAGTCTGACCATCTTGTAGGTGGGCATCCACGCAATCTTTTGACGTCCCGTGGAATCCAGTCAGTAATGGCTCTAGTCCAGCGGTCATCTCTAAACCTTATTACGTGTCCAGCCCATCTGATTTTTGATGCCTTGGCAAATGAGACAGCGTCCCTGATTCTTGAGCATTGACGGAGATGGGAACTCCAGATTCTATCTCTCATTTGAGTGAAGCGTGATACTCCAAACATAGCTCTTTCAATTCCTCTTTGAAAGACCCGAATAGCATTCTGATCCTGTTTTCGTAGGGCCCAGGTCTCTGAGGCATATATTAAAGCAGGAAGAACAGTGGAATCGAAGAGATGTGCCCGGAGCCGGAGGTTCTTTGTCCTCTTAGTTATTTCTTCAACGCTCTTGAAGGCATTCCAAGCCTCTCTCTTCCTCCTGCATAACTCAGGTGCCAGGTCATTCATCATGTTGATTTCTCGACCTAGGTATATATAACTGTTGCATTCAGAGATGGTGGTTCTGTTGAGAGTGAATGGAACATCAGGAACAAGACTGTTCTCATGAACATTGTCTTTGTGAGAATCAGTTATAATCCAACATTTCCACACTCACGGTCGAAGTCGGTCAGCATTTGTGCCACTTGGCTAATGTTTAGTGTTATTAGAATGATGTCATCAGCAAAGTGGAGGTGGTGTAGTTGCTGACCATCTATCTTCACTCCCATTCCTTCCCATTCCAGTCATTGCATGATGTTCTCGAGCATGGCACTGAAGAGTTTTGGTGAAATGGTATCAACCTGCCGAACTCCTCTCTTGACATGGATGATTACTTCTTTGTAGAATGGTGAGATCCTGGTAGTGAATTCCTAATAGAGCTCAAGGAGGATCCTGATGTATTGAGTTTGTACGCCCTGATTGGCTAGGGCTTCGATGACCGCTTTCGTCTCAACAAAATCAAAGCCTTCTTTAAATCAATGAATGTTGAACTCCTGAGAAACCTCAATGGGTTTAGTTATAGTGTGGATATGGTTGATGGTGCTGAATCCTTTTCGGAACCCGGCTTGTTCACATACATGGTTGTCCTTCATCTAGTGTTCTGCCAATCCTATTGAGGATGACTCGAGTGAACAGTTTGTAGATGACAGACAATAGGCAGATTGGGCTATAGTTGCCAATGCCGTGGATGTCTCCCTTCTTGTATAGAAGTACAGTCTTGCTGGTTTTCCACTGGGATGGAACCTTGCATTCAGACAGGTAGCGTGTGAAGAGCCAAGCCAGTGTATTGATGAGTACTGATGGTAAATTCTTCAGGTGTTCAGGTCTGACCTTGTCTGGGCCAGGTGCTCTTTGTTTCTTTACTGACAAGATGGCATGTTGGATTTCAGAAGGGATAACATTGGGGACAACATATCCATCCTGCAAAATTTGGTATGTGGGCAAGTGGATGTGCCTATTAAAGAGATCTGAGTAGAAGTCATGAATAATCTTCTTTATTGCCCTTCTGGAAGATGTGATAGATATACTGCTGCTCTCCTGTCTTTGAGGTCATCCTTGATCACTTATCTGCACTGTTTTGCCAGCTTGGAAGTTCGCTTGTGGTTGCCAGAGGCATGTGCCAAGCCACGTTGGTGAATAAGTTCAAGAGTGTTCGAAGAAAGGCGATTTTTTGTGGTTATCTCTCTCTTGGCATTCCTCGCACAATCATGGAGGTGCTGAATCATTCGATCATATTCCTCATCAATGTTGTCAATGACGTCATCTTCCCCTGTTGCCACAACAGAGCCAAAGAGCTCCCAGTTGGTGGTCGTTCTGGGAGTTCTATTCTTAAACTTTGCATTCTTTTCTCCCCGTTCTGTGAGGTAGAAATTTCCTATATATAATTCATACATATAACAATATTGTTATGCTGAATTTACATATGATGGAAATATCTTAACAATAGGAAAAAATCATTGTCACTGTCACTGTCCTCCCATTGTTCCTCAGTTTGCTCGAGTGGGCCCAGTAACATCTCTACTTTGAGACTTGTTGTTACTGTGTTTGGCATATTGAATACATCACAGGTAGCTTGCCAGGCTTTGCCATGGGGGTGAGATACTCTCAGTAACTTGCCAGGCTCTCCGAGAGGGGCTGAGGAATCGAACCGGGCTTGACTGGGCTGGCTGCGTGCAAGGCAAATGCCCTACCACTGTGCTATGGCTCCAACCCAATAGAAAAAAATGCTGAGACTATTTATAGAATTTTTCAGTTTTCAAAGATATCAGTTATGTGTTTTTCTTTTCACTGAATAGTCATTATTTTCCTTTTACATTTTTTGTTTTTTAGAGACAGACTTTCATGATTGCTTTTCAGTCCAACAATGTTCAAGTATCCACCCCTCCACCAGTGCACATTCCCCAAACCCACTGTTCCCATTATCCTTCCCCCCACTCCCACCTCTTCCCACCTTGTGCCTCTGTGGCAGGCACAATACCCTTACTCTCTCTGTCCTTTTTGGGTGTAATGCTTTGCAATATAGGTAACAAGCAGTCATCATGTTTGGTCCATAGTCTACTTTCAACATGCCTCTACTATTCCAAGTGATCCCTCTAACCATCATTTATTTAGTGCTCCTCTCTCCATCTCAGCTACTTTTCCCCCAGCGCATAATATCGGCTATCAAGCCTTAGGTGTTAGTCTCCTATTATGTTGCCTTACATTCCACAAATGAGGGCAGTCCTTTTATGTTTGTCCCTCTCTTTATGACTCATTTCACTTAGCATGATACTCTCCGTGTTGATCCACTTATATACAAATGTCATGACTTCATTTTTTAACAGCTGCATAGTATTCCATTGTGTAGGTATACTAAAGTTTCTTTCACCAGTCGTCATTTTCTATTATATTTATCTAAATGTGTGGTCAAGTTACATTGTCTTTCTCTCATACTCTAGCATAACTGAGCCACTGAAATATGAGAAAATTTTAGAAATGAAAATAACTGTAAATATGGAACAAAATATTTTTGTTACTCTATTATAAAAGCAATGTTTGATATATATGTAAATTTACACATATCCACACAAATAAGTTTATTCACTAAAAATATCATAGCTAAAAGCAATATATATATATATAGAGAGAGAGAGAGAGAAAGAGACTTCTATGCAGTGCACAGAAAGCCCTAAGGTCACTCCTGGCTCTAATTTGTGAATGGGCCTAATGTTTCTGTGTCACATCAGAGGTGCTTGGGGGCCACCACTGCTACTCCTGAAAGTGCTCAGAGCAGCATGAAGATTCAGTATTTAAATTCAGGGTCTAAGCATGCAAGGCATGTGCCCCAACACTTTGAACTCTCTCCCCATATCAAAAGCAAAATGTTTCTAAAAAATAAGTGAACAAGAAAATTTAAAAGATAAAATACTCACCCAGTTAAAACAACTCACTTCCTGAAAGACATAATATGAAACTCTCAGATGACTGGGCATGACCCACCTGCCTGCTTCACTGTGTTTGTTGAGAGATCAAGAAAACAAATCAACTGTGGAAGAGGAAAAGCCTGAAATTTTAAATCAAGCGTAGTAGAACTTCAGATATTCTCAACCATATCAGTCTTATTCACACACACACACACACACACACACACACACACACACAGAAAGAGAGAGAGAGAGAGAGAGAGAGAAAGCGAGAGAGAGAGAGAGAGAGAGAGAGTAAAATACTCCCCCTTCAAAAAAATTTTAAAAACAAGTCCTTTCACTTTTGGTTCCCCTTTCTCTTTTTTTCTTTTCAATTTTTATTTTCCTCCCTTTTCTTCTCTATATGATTGTTGTTGCAGACTGAGTAAAATACCTACTGGTTGTGATGCTCACACATTTCAGCTGTCTGTTGTACTCTCTCTAGTAGGTCATAACAAGTGGCTGCTTATTCAGTAAACCTCAGTGCTAACACACAGCTCTTGAGTTGTGTTGCTCACACACTGGCTACTGTGTCCAGAAGTCGCCCATGGCACTGCCCATATACACAACGGAGCTGTCATGTACAACCACCAGAGCATCATGATGACACTCAGAGGTACCAGGTACTAAACTCATGACTTTAAGTATTAAAGGTAGATTCTCTAACCCACTGGAATATTTCCTAGGACACAGACTTAATCAGAAAACCCCTCTTCTTCATCCTGTGCTCTGTAGTTGCTACTCTCTTTTCCTCCATAGTCTCTTTTTCTGACTTTCTGAGACTGGATAAGGTGTCTGCGCTTTGTTGTTATCTTCACAATAACATTTTTAAATAAATACAATGGAAACAGATTTTTCAAATGTTATACAATTTCAAGTGTCGTGTTCATTATTTTCTCCCCTTGGGCTTAATGTAGATGGCACACAAACATCAGGTACTCCAAATATACAGATAAATAAACACATGAGCCTTCATCCAACAGGTTCCCAAATTAACATTTCCTTAATATATCAACTGCTTTGTTTGTTGTCAAAATAAACAGCCAGTTTTAGGAAGTTCCATAAAAGGGACTCAGAAGCAAAAAGAACCTGCGCTCATCAGAACAAATGAACCTGCTGCCCTGTTCTGTCAAGAGAACAGGACATGCCTCAAGCTCTGCATCCTTGAATCATTTCCTTCACGAAACTGCCCAGCAATTACCAGAACATGCTTAACTCACAGCATACATATCATGTTTTAGTTTTTTTTATAAATTTATTTGCACTTGCATTTGCACATTTACACCTCCACTACCCAGCCACCTACATGCTCCAAGCCGCTTGCTGGACGCTCAGGCTGAGACTCACACATGAGTGAAGCCCCACAGAACCAGGTAAAGTAGAACTTTGTGATCTTGGACTCTAGCCTGAACGGGACCCAGAAACAAACTCTGCCTGCTTCCACCAATCTCCAGCGACCCAGGGATCACACCCATAAGATCCACCCTGCCAGAGCCAGATAAAGGAAGACCTTAAAGAGAAAAGAGCAGCAGTGGTGGCAGATGTGGCAGAAGCTAAGAAAAAGATTCACAACGCCGGTCTGTCCTTCACCAACTACAAGACAAAGATGACTGTCCTCCAACGTCCTGATGGATCTATCACATCTTCCAGAAGGGCAATGGAGATTATCCAAGACTTCTACTTGGATCTCTTCATAGCCACATCCACCTGCCCACATACCAAATTCCGCAGGATGGATATGTCCTTCCCAATGTTCTCCCTTCCAAAATCTGACACACATTTTTGTCGGTAAAGAAGTGAACAGTATCCAGACCAGACAAGGTCAAACCCAAACACCTGGAGAACCTACCATCAGTACTCATCAATACACTGGCTCAGCTCTTCACATGCTACCTGTCTGAATGCAAGGTACCGTCTCAATGGAAAATCAGCAGGACCGTTGTATTGTACAAGAAGGGAGACAACCACAACATTGGCAACAAGTGCCCGATCTGCCTTTGTCCGTCCTCTACAAGATAATCACTCGAGTCATCCTGAATAGGATTGGCAGACACTAGATGAAAGACAAACATGCGAGCAAGCCGGGTACTGAAAAGGATTCAGCACGATCAACCATATCCACATGGTTACCAAGCTCACTGAGGTTCCTTGGGAGTTCAAGATGCTGCTCTGTCTAATATTTATTGATTTAAAGAAGGCCTTTGATTCTGTTGGGACTGAAGCAGTCATCGAAGCCCTAGCCAAACAAGGCATTCAAACTCAATACATCAGGATCCTCCGTGAGTTGTATTACGGATTCACCACCAGGATCTAACCATTCTACAAGGAAGTGAGCATCGACATAAAAAGAGGGGTTTGGCAGGGTGATACTATTTCACTGAAACTCTTCAGTGCTACCCTATAGAACACCATGTGATGACTAGAATGGAAGGAATGGGAGTGGAGATAGATGATCAGCAACTACACCACCTCCGCTTTGCTGATGACATCGTTCTAATAACACTACACATTAGCCAAGCAGCAGAAATGTTGGCCGACTTTGACTGTGAGTGTGGAGAGGATGGACTGCACCTGAATCTCATCAAGACAATGTTTATGAGAAAAGGACTCATTCCTGACGTTCCATTCACTCTCACTGGAATGAATATCTCCAAATGCAACAGCTATATGTACCTAGATTGAGAACTCAACATGATGAACGACCTTCCACCTGAGTTGCGCAGGAGAAAGAGAGCAGCATGGAACACCTTTAAGAGCATCAAAGAAACAACTAAGAGGACGAAGAACCTCTGGCTCTGGGCACATCTCTGTGACTCCACCATTCTTCCTGCATTAATATATGCCTCAGAGACCTGGGCCCTGCGAAACCTGGGCCCCCCAAGAATGTTATCGGGTCTCCCATAGAGGATTTGAAAGAGCTATGCTTGGAGTATCACGCTTCACTCAAATGAGAAAAGGAATCCGAGTTCTGACCTCTGTCAACGATTGAGAATTAGGGACTCTGTCTTGTTTGCCAAGGCGTCGAAAGTTAGATGGGCTGGACATGTAATGCAATTTGGAGAGGACTACTGTACTGAAGCCGTTACTGACTAGATTCCACGGGACACCAAAAAATTGCATGTCTTCTTCATCAAGACCTTTTTTGAATGATTTGAGGCTCTTCATGCTCCTGGAGTGAGCAGATGCCATTGGGCTACACTAGCATGTGACTGGGATGAATGGAGACATTACTGGAGCTCGCTCGAGCAAATCAATGAGTATCGGGATGTCAAATGATCAAGTGATCAACTAATAAATTTATCTATTGGGTGCTGGAGAAATAGTTCAGCAGGTAGGGCGTTTGCCTTGCACGTGGCTGACCTGGTTCGATTCCCAGCATCCCTTATGGTCCCCCGAGCACCGCCAGTAGTAATTCCTGAATGCAGAGCCAGTAGTAACTCCTGTACATTGCTGGGTGTGACCCAAAAAGCAAAAGAATAATAATAAATTTATTCATTGAGTCACCATGAGAACGGCCTAGGCTGTTACAAAGAATGGTTACAAGCTTTCGGGTTTAAGTTTTGGTCATACAAAGATGAAACATCTGTCCCTTCGAGAGTGCACATTTTCCACCACCAAAACCCAAAACCCCCAGTAAACCCCCATCCCACACTCCCTCCCCCTACCTGTGTGGCAGATGATTTCCACATTACTCTCTCTCTACTTTAATTACATTCAATATCTGGACACCAGACCCACCATTATTACTTGGGATTTTCCCCCAACACTCAGATCTTCCAAAAGGCAATATTAGTTAATTTGTTTTCTATTACTGATTATAAATAGCATATGATGTCTCATGGTTTTGGAATTCTGAAATTTTAGTAACTAATCTGTAGGGAAGGGGTCTTCTTGGAGAGCCCAGCAAGCTACTGAGATTATCCCACCCACACTGCAGAGCCTGGCAAGCTCCCCGTGGCATATTCGATATGCCAAAAACAGGAACAATACGTCTCCAATGGAGATGTTACTGGTACCCACTTGAGCAAATCGATGAACAATGGGAGGACAGTGCTACATGCTAAAATCTTGGGGGATTTCTGCCAAAAGCTTCTGGGTTCTGAGATTTGTTTGCAAGGCTCTGGGATCATGGCCGTTAAGCAGCTTAATCAGTAGCTGGATTAACCATTCTTGGGCGGCTACTCAGGGTCTTTTTGGGGCATGTGTCATTTTTATTATTATTATTAATTTACATGAAATACAGAAACAAAAATTTCATGTTTGAACTTTGATCGTACAGTCATCAAACACCCATCCCTTCATCTTCCATCACCAAAATCCCCAATATCCCCCCCATTCCAGACCTTCCCCTGCCTGTGAAGCCAAGTGTCATGTTTTAAGTAGGAAATAGTCAAAGTATCTTGCAAACCTTTCAACTACAATTCTATCTATGTTCAAGGAGTTTCAGTTAAAAGCAAACTATATTTTCATCTGAGAATCCATTTCTGATTGAATCTGACACAGCCTGGCAGATAAGAGGAATCTACAAACTAGCTTTTCTTTCTTGAGGGTAATGAATTGGTGCTCAGTAATTTGATTCCTCCCCCCCCCCCCCACAAACACACACAAAAGGGATGCAGAATCGATTTTTCCATTTTGCTTTTTATCAAATCTTCCCAACTCATGTGACCATAATATAAATAAAAGACAGAGACCAAAGGATCATTTCAACATGAAATCATCATAATGAAAGGAAAGATGAGATGAGATGAATAATCGAAACCAAAGGAAAGGAATCATCCTCAGTTTCAAATTCAGCAAAAAGTCATGAGAGGTAGAAATAAAGTTTGTATCCCTAGAGAAAGCTTCAGGAAAAATGATATACCTCATACTTAAAAATTAATACATAATTTTACTTAAGAAATTATATATCTATAACAGTTTTTTTAGCAATCTTGTTAGAAGACAGCTCAGTCATTCTTTCCCATGATGCTTCAGTGCAATTAAGACTGATCTGTTTCCATCCCGCCTCCCCCAGATGGAACCCCGGTGACCAGAAGCCTCTACAAGCACAGCTCGAGTATGCGGGAACTAGGACTTTTCCTCAAATCTGCCGGAACTACAGCTCCCAGGTAACCTCTGATTCCGGAAGTCACGCCCACAGCCCACCCCCCAGCGCCATCTTTACAGCATACAGCCGGAAGAGAAGGGCCACATGGCTGATCTGTTTGGACATGATAACCTCTCAGCATCTGTATTACAAACCATAATGCCCAAATGGAGAGGGAGGGAGAGAGGGAGAGAGAGAGAGAGAGAGAGAGAGAGAGAGAGAGAGAGAGAGAGAGAGAGAGAGGAAGAAAGAAAGTGCCTGCCATAGAACCAGGTTAGGGGGTGAGTAGTGGGAGGAAACTGGGGTCATTTAAAAAAAACTGGGGTCATTGTAGTAGAATATGTACACTAGTGGAGGAATAGGTTTTGGAACACTGTATGACTGAAACCCAACCATGAGTAGCTGTATTTCACGGTGATTCAATTAAAAAAAAAAAAAGACTGATCTGTTTGGGCATTTCTACATTCCTTCTGCTTTCCCCAGATATATCTAAAACCTGCTTCAGGATTGCTTCTCTCTCCACTGTTACGAGTATAGTTTTCACAGAACCTATTTTTATTGGAAACTTTTAAGTATTACTAACACAAGGAGATATGTGAATGAAAGAGTTCTCAGTGACAGAGAAATAGTTAACAGGTTCCAGGGCTGGATCGATAGCACAGCGGGTAGGGCGTTTGCCTTGCACGTGGCTGACCTGGGTTCGATTCCCAGCATCCCATATGGTCCCTCGAGCACTGCCAGGATTAATTCCTGAGTGCATGAGCCTGGAGTAACCCCTGTGCATTGCCGGGTGTGACCCAAAAAAGAAAAAGATAGTTAACGGGTTCCTTGTGCACGGTCAACCCAGGTTCAATCCTTGGCACCACATACGGTCCCCAGAGCTTGCTGAGAAGAGAGCCAAGAGTAAGCCCTGAGCACTGAGTCAGGAGTAAGCTTTCAGTACTGCTAGATGTGATCCCAAAATAAAGCAAAGCAAAAAGACATAACATCAGTACACACTATGCACACACACACACACACACACACACACACACACACCTATATTTCCATATCCTAACAATGAATAGTTGGAAACTAAAATATAATACCACCTACAAAACTTTACAATAACAGTCAAAATGAAAATGATAGATTATGCACAAATCTAACAAAGGGTCTCTATTCTAAGACCTATGAATTAGATGGTAAGTAGGAAATAATACACTAAGCTCCTTAGATTCCATCCCCTAGTAGCTACTTCTTTATTTTAATGTTTTGGGGATTCTTCCAAGCAGTGCTCAGAAGACCCAGTGATACTCGACCAGCTGGACCAGCAGTTCAGAGCTACGTTTCCAAGAGTATGATGCTGGTCTCAAGGCAGGCAGTGTCAGGGATAGATCTGAAAGCTTTGCTATGTCCCAGCTCACCCTTCCAGATAGCTTTTATGTATCCTTTACTCAAAGTAAAGAATGTTTAAGGCCCTTTTTGTTTTCTTACCATTTTTGAGATATCGTGACCTACAATATTGTTAATCATACTTTTCATGCATACACTATTGCAACACCACACTCATCACCAGAGTTAAGACCCTTTTTTCTGGGGGGTATGGAGCCAAGTTCTTATCAGAACTTTTTTTTATGACATCTTATTGTCTCTTTCCTACTTTGGACAAACTTGCAGGCTATCGAATGTAGCCTGCCCACAGGGCAGAGTCTGGCAAACTCCCCGTGGCGTACCAAATATGCCAAATACCAGTAACAATGATGGGTCTCATTCTCCTAAAGAGCCTTGAATATAATCTCAGGACTAGGATGAAAGAGACGTTACTGGGGCCTGCTCGAGGCAATCGACGAACAACAGGATGATGAAATGAAAAAAAAATGAAATGGAGCCAAGAGCAGGTGAATCTGTACCTGTGAGGCGAGTGCATCAGCAGCCTGATGGCGCCATCAGCCTTCCAGATATCCCAAAATTGCTGCTGTGCCTTTGGCCAGACCCCAAAAACTTGGGGCAAAATTTACCAAGAAAGTAAACGGCCAAAAGCTAGTTATATGGGAGACTCACCTCCAGCTCAGCTATATAATTGGAGGCATGGCCACTCTGGTTCCTGATCAAACTGCTTAATGGCCAAGATCCCAGAGGCTCAGAAACAAATCTCGAAACCCTTTCCTCCCCATCCCAACGAGATCCTGAGTCGCCACCCATGAATGGCCTCTCTGGCTCTTGATCAAGCCATTTAATGGCCATGATCCCAGAGCCTCAGAAACAAATCGCAGAACCCATGGCTTGTGGCAGAAATGTGTCCAGTTCCTGCAGTAGGTTACCGGCGCTGGGCCACCCCAGGTGGGAATAGGTTTTGTGCCTTGCCCTATTCCCCCTGGCGGCCCAGTGGCCACCATCCTCCAGAGGCCAATGGACAGTCAGGTTTTTTCCCACAGTGACGAGACACTTGGGGCCTCACAGAATGGGGGTGGAGCCAGCCCTTTCCTCCCCATCCCAACAAGAACCCGAGTCATCACCCACAAAAGGCCTCTCTGGCTCCAGATCAAGCTGCCTAACGGCCATGATCCCAGAGACTCAGAAACAAATCTTGAAACCCAGCGGCTTCTGGCAGAAATGTGTCTGGACTGCACAGTAGGTTACTGTTGCCAGGCCACACCAGGAGCAAAAGGGTGCTGTCCCTCCACCTGCTCCCCCTTGGCAGTTCAGTGGCTGCCATCCGCCAGAGGCCACTGGACAGTCAGGTTTGGGCCCGCAGTGACGAGACATGCAGGGCCTCACGGGATAGGGGTGGAGCCGGCTCTTTCCTCCCCACCCCAACAAGACCCCGAATCGCCGCCCACGAATGGCCTCTCTGGCTCCTGATCAAGCTGCTTAACGGCCATGATCCCAGAGACTCAGAAACAAATCAAACAAATCTTGGAACCCAGTGGCTTTTGGCAGAAATGTGTCTGTACCCCGCAGTAGATTACTATCGCCAGGCCATTCCAGGGGGGGAAAGGTGCTGTCCCTCTGCCTGCTACCCCTAGGCGGCTCAGTGGCCGCCATCCTCCAGAGACCATTAGAAGTCAGGTTTGGGCTCTCAGTGATGAGATATGCAGGGCCTCACGGGATGGGGGTGGAGCTGGCCCTTTCCTCCCTGTCCCAATGAGACCCCAAGTCATCGCCCACGAACGGGTTCTTGTTCTCTGGCTCCTGATCAAGCTGCTTAATGGCCATGATCCAAAAGACTCAGGAACAAATCTCGAAAACCAGCAGATTTTGGCAGAAGTTCCTCCAGATTTAGTTGTTGAAATTTTGCAATTTCAAAATCGCACGGCCACTACTGCAGCCATGTGACATCATATGTTATTCATTATCAGCAATCATGTTATTCATAATAAGCATAAAAAAACAAGTTGTCTACTGTTACCTTTTCAGCAGGTCTGAGTGTTGGGGTAAAATACCACATAATAATGGTGGGTCTGGTATCAAAATACTGAATGTAATCAAAGTAGAGAGAGAGAGAGTAATGTGGAAATCATCTGCCCCACAGGTAGGGATGGGGGTATTTTGGGTTTTTTGGTGGTGGAGAATGGGCACTGGTGAAGGTTTGGGTGTTTCATTGTATGATCGAGACTTTAACCCAAAAGCTTTGTAACTGCTCTCACGGTGATTCAATAAATAAAATTATAAAAATATATTTAAAAAAAGAGTAAGGTGGAATTCATGCCCAGTTCAATCAGCTAATCAGTGGCTGAATAAATAGCAGTACTCCTAGATTTTAAAAAAAGACCCTTTTTCTAGAATTATACATGACAAAAACATGCCTAACATTAAATTCCACTGATCATTAAGTATTTGTCCACTGTGTGTATTAATTAGGCTTTTGTTCAACTTGAAAGAGGATAAAATATGGCCCAAAACTCAGAATGAGAGATAATATGCCTGCCATGAATGGACACATCCATCTCACTCCTTCCAAACACTGAGAGCTTTTAGACAGGGAAGCTCATAAAATATAATATGTTGTGCCCAAGTTTCAGGTCCCAAATTGCGAAGAGACCAAGTCCACACACGATAATGCAAAAGCAAAGGAATTTTATTACTAGCTTGAGCCATTGCTAGCTCGAGCTAGGGTCCAAGTCTAGCTCTAATGCAGTGGAGTCTTGATAAGGATCCCAACTCCAAATCACAAGCAGTTTTTATAGGGTTCAGAATTAAGTATCAATTTATATAGTGGTTTATTTTTAGCATCGGCCTTATTACAACAATGATCAGCAATTAGACAATGGTTGTAACAGTTTCTAAGGAGGGTACAGTGACCACTCCTGACTGGCCAGACCCAACTGCCGAATTCCTTATCTAGACACATTACTCAACTGGGAATCTACCAGAAACTGCAAGCTCTGCCTCAGGGAAACAGAAACTGAAGCCTAGTTTGAGACTTAATGTTAGCTGTAGGCTGTCATGGCATCAGTTTCGCCCTCACAAATCCAAAGGGTTGGAATACAGATGACAGGGTGTTTACCTTGCGTGTGGTCAACCAGGTTCAATGCCCAGAATCCCCTAAGGTCCCTGAGCAGGCCAGAAGTAAACTCTGAGTACTAACTAGATGTGACCCAAAAAACAAACAAAAACATAGTGCATGGGCCTAGAGAACAGCATAGTGCTTTGGAGTGCCTGCCCTTCAAACACATTGTCATGAGTCCAAATTCCTGGTCTCTCTTATGCACTGAGTACCATCCTGGCAGCTCTGCTATTTGATTGCTGTCTGTGATCCCTGGCACTGCCAGTAGTTCCCAGCCTCACCATAGGCAGGCGTATAAATATACCACCAAAAGGGTTGTGATATCCCTATATCACCCAGCAAGCATCACACCTAAAAATATGTGTGAACTGCATATCCAGAAAGTGTGGGCCCTGGAAAGTACACATGTGCCATCATAGCAAACTGTGTTGGGCCCCTCAACCATAATTTGTGTGCCTCAACTGTGAGGTGGGGTTAAAGAGTTAAGGCAACCCACATGGGCAAACAAAGAGGCACAAAAAGGTGAGCATCGCAACAGTGGTAGTGAGTAACAAAACCAGATATGGGAACCTTGAAGCACCACAGCAGAAATTTTGAGAGCAACACAGTCAGGTATGTGCAGCCTCCCATCCATGCAACAAGGAAGGGAAAGGGCAGGATGGAGGAAATAGAGAGAGAGATTCTTTATATAAGAAACCGTTCTTTATATAAGGACAGGTGGCAGTTTAAAAAATAAATTCTGCTCCAGAAAACTAAGTTGAGGGCTGGGGGGATTAAAGGGAAGGACTTTTGAGACCTTGGTGGAGGGAAGGAGGTACTCTGGTGGTGGGTGTGGCGCTGGAATGCTGTATGCATGACGCCATCACTAACAGTATTGTAAAACACAATACCTCAATTAAAAAGTTAAGTTTTAATAAATAAAGAAAAACTCAACCAATTTTTATTAGCTTTTACTACCTCCCAACCTCTTAAACAGAGTCTTAGTGAGGCAAAGAAAACAGCATTTACAAGTGAAATGAATCAGAAAGGGGGGAACAGACATAGAATGACTGCACTTAATTGTGGAATATAAATAACATCAGATGAGACTAACACCCAAGGACAGTAGAGACAAGGACCAGGAGGATCACTCTGCAGTTTAGAAATCTGCCTCATGTGCTGGGGGAAAAGGCAGTTGGGATGGAGAAGTGACCACTAAGTCAATGATGGCTGAAGGGATCACTCGTAATGGGAGATGTTTGCTGAAAATAGACAAAGGACCAAATGTGATGGCCTCTCCGTATCTGTATTGCAAACCATAATGCCCAAAAGGAGAGAGAGAGTAAGAAGGAAGGTACCTGCCACAGAGGTAGGGGGTGAAATGTGGTGGGGGTGGTGGGAGGGATACTGGAAACTGGTGATGGAAAATGCAAACTGGTGGAGGGATGGATGTTTGATTATTGTATGACTGAAACTCAACCATGAAAGCTTTATAACTGTAAATTACTGTATCTCACAGTTATTTAATTTTAAAAAAGAAGAAGAAATAAAACAGCATTTGCTTAGGTTATATTCACCCACTCATCACTTGATCACTTGATATCCCATTACTCATCGATTTGCTCAAGCGAGCACCAGTACCATCTCCATTCATCCCTGTTGTGTGCTAGCGTAGCCCAATGGCATCTGCTAGTTATAGGAAGATGAAGAGCCTCAAATCGATTGTTCAAGGCCTTGACAAAGAAGTCTGACCATCTTGTGGCCGTCCACACAATCTTTGGCATCCCATGGAATCCAGTTGGTAATAGCTCTAGTCCAGCGGTCGACTCTAAATCTCATTACGTGTTCAGTCCGAATGATTTTCATCTGATTTTCGATGACTTGGCAAATGAGACAGCATCCCTGATTCTTGAGCGTTGATGGAGGTCAGAACTCCGGATTTTTTCTCCCATTTGAGTGAAGCGTGATACTCCAAGCATAGCTCTTTCGATTCCTCTTTGAGAGACCTGAATAGCGTTCTCATCTTGTTTTCATAGGGCCCAGGTCTCTGAGGCGTATGTTAATTCAGGAAGAACAGTGGAATCGAAGAGATGTGCTCGGAGCTGGAGGTTCTTTGTCCTCTTAGTTATTTCTTCGACGCTCTTGAAGGCATTCCAAGCTGCTCTCTTCGTCCTGCGCAACTCAGGTGCCAGGTCATTCGTCATGTTGACTTCTCGACCTAGGTACACATAACTGTTGCATTTGGAGATGCTTATTCCATTGAGAGTCAGGAACAAGACCGTTTCTCTTGAACACTGTCTTTGTGAGATTCAGCTGTAATCTGACCTTTCCACACTCACAGTCAAAGTCAGTTAGCATTTGTGCTGCTTGGCTAATGTTTGGTGTTATTAGAACAATGTCATCAGCAAAGCAGAGGTGGTGTAGTTGCCGAACATCTATCTTCACTCCCATTCCTTCCCATTCCAGTAGTCGCATGATGTTCTCGAGGGTGGCACTGAAGAGTTTTGGTGAAATAGTATCACCCTGCCAAACCCTTCTCTTGACATGGATGATCACTTCATTGTAGAATGGTGAGATCCTGGTAGTGAATCTGTAATATAGCTCACAGAGGATGATAGTAGATCCTGGTAGTGAATCCATAACACAGCTCACCCACTCATATTTTTTTTACTGCTTTTTGGGTCACACCCGGCGATGCTCAGGGGTTACTTCTGGATCTGCACTCAGAAATTACTCCTGGCGGTGCTTGAGGGACCATATGGGATGCTGGGAATAGAACCCAGGTCGGCCGTATGCAAGGCAAACGCCCTACCTGCTGTGGTATCACTCCAGCCCCACTCATATGTTTTTGAATACCTACCAGGTGCTATTTCAAGGACTGAAAAACACGGTAGTAATCCCTCTTTTAAATAATCAAAAGCCTAGTGATAAATGAAGATGCTAAACAAATGCAGAAAATAAATTAGCAGGAAATTGAGGGGAAAAGATTTCAATGATCAAATATATCTGATTTTGTAGATATAATAACCAAAGACAGGTCCTTAGAATTTCTCAACCATATTTTCTCTAATCAGTTAGTAGGAAATTAAGAAGACAAACTTTTAAAAGGATATTAGGAAGAGAAACTGTCATCTGTCCCAGTACTCAACAGCAGAGAATCAAAATTTCAGCATCTCTTTGAAATTAAGAATGTAGTGAACTCCCTCTAGTGGTCAACAGTTTTATTTTCTTCACAATTTTGTTCATTTTATTTCCTGTGTCACCCACGAGAATATAACATCCATACGGGAATAAATTTCACTTTGTTCATCATAGAATCCGAAGAGTCTAGAAATAGTTCTTAAAGAGTTTTAAGAATCCATATATTAAGTACCTTTAAACTTACACGTGAATTTTTTTACTCTGTTTTCTCAGCTCCATTTCTGATGATTCTTCTTGAAAGCATGCTGTTTTTGTTTGGTTGATTGGTTCCCTGGTTTGGGGGCCACACCTGGTGGTGCTCAGGAAACCATATGGAATGCCGGGGGTCGAACCTGGCTCAGCAGTTCTATTTGACTATTTAATAATACATTGGCTATTCAGGAATTTGATAATCACTGATTTTCTTGTACTACTTAGAACAAAATCTTCTCCCTCTCTCTCCCCACAAAAGACTGTATCATTGTTCCTTCTTTCTAGACCCCAGAACCTGCTGCGGGCTTACATTTCTGTCATTGCTCTTCGTATTTGCTGGGCATAGAGCATGTGATACTATCTTTGAATCAGCAGAAGTGCCACAAGGACACTGCACTCTCTGACATGAGAGAGCAAATGGAAGTCTCATAAAAATCCTCCAGGGGTGAGAAACTGAACATGGATTTTGAAAGAAAAGCTTCTACAAATGAGATCTCCACTGTGAATTTGAACCAGAAGTTCCAGAGGCATTCTTTTGTGAGGGGGGGAATGGCATCTTCCTAAGGAGAACAATCTCTATCAGATTCTAACACCATGATAGGTAGCAGTGCAGAGATTCTTTCTAAAGCCATGAATCAATACCCCTGGCACATATCTTGAAGGACATAAAATTATCAAAGTTTTCAGGAAAATTGTGAGGGATCTCCCACACTGGGTCAATAACTTCAGTCCTATCCCACAGGCTCCAGAAAGAAAGAGACAGACTCCGGGTGCCATCTTAACGCACCAAAAGGCCTGGCCCAGAGACACACCAGCAAGTCCCGGAAGGCAATACAGCACTGGTGATCTCTCCGGGCCCCATACCAAGTCAATTTCACCAGGGCACCCCAGATGGAGCAAGTGCAGTCTCCCCATCTACTCCGGATGAAAACCCAGTGATTAAGAGCTTCCCCAAGCAAGACCCCGCCCCCAATATGCAGGTTCCAGAACTAAATCTCCAGACCACATGGTCCCTCCCCGGTCCCCCGCAGGGCCAGCAGACTGGCTGTCATGGCCTCTGGGTGCCATCTTAGCTCACCAACAGTCCTGGCCCAGAGACTCCCAATTGAATCCCAAAATGGATTAGTGCCATACAGAGATGTGTCTGGAACCCAACCATTTACTGATCACTTGACATCCCGTTACTCATTGATTTGCTCGAGCGGGCACCAGTAACATCTCCATTCATCCCTGTCGTGTGCTAGTATAGCCAAATGGCACCTGCTCATTCTTGAAACACAAAGAACGACAAACCGATCGTTCAAGCACTTGACGAAGAAGTCTGACCATCTCGCAGGAGGGCAGACACGCAATCTTTTGACATCTCGTGGAATCCAGTCAGTAATGGCTCTAGTACGGTGGTCATCTCCAAATCTCATTACATATCCAGCCCATCTGATTTTCGACACCTTGGCAAATGAGACAGCATCCCTGATTCTTAACCGTAAATGGAGGTCGGAACTCTGGATTCTTTCTCTCATTTGAGTTAAGCGTGATATTCCAAGCATAGCTCTTTCGATTCCTCTTTGAGAGATCCAAATAGCATTCTCATCCTATTTTCATAGGGCCCAGGTCTCTGAGGCCTATGTTAATGCAGGATAAATAGTGGAATCAAAGAAATGTGCCCAGAGCCAGAGGTTCATTGTCCTATTAGGTATTTCTTCTATGCTTTTGAAGGTGTTCCAAGCCGCTCTCTTCCTCCTGCACAACTCAGGTGCATGCTCATTCGTCATGTTGACTTCTTGACCTAGGTACACTTAACTGTTGCATTCGGAGATGTTCATTCCATTGAGAGTGAATGGAACATTAGGAATGAGACCGTTTCTCATAAACATTGTCTTCGTGAGATTCAGCTGTAGTTCAACCTTTCCAAACTCATGGACAAAGTAGGCCAGCACAATGCTGCTTGGCTAATGTTTGGTGTTATTAGAATGATGTCATCAGCAAAGCAGAGGTGGTATAGTTGCCAACCGTCTATCTTCACTCCCATTCCTTCCCATTCCAGTCATTGCATGACATTCTCGAGAGTGGCACCAAAGAGTTTCAGTGAAATGATGTCACCCTGCTGAACCCCTCTGCTCACATTGATGATCACTTCCTTGTAGAATGGTGAGATCCTGGTGGTGAATAGTAATATGGCTCACAGAGGATCCTGGTGTATTGAGTTTGAACACCCTGTTTGGCTAGGGCTTCAATGACTGCTTCAGTCTCAACAGAATCAAGAACCTTCTTTAAATCAATGAACATTAGACAGAGTGGCATCTTGAACTCCTGAGAAACCTCAATGAGCTTGGTTATTGTGTGGATATGGTCAATTGTGGTGAATCCTTTTTGGAGCCCAGCTTGCTTGCATGGTTGTCCTTCATCTAGTGGTCTGCCTGTTCTATTCAGGATCACACAAGTGAACAACTTGTAGACGATGGATAACAGGCAAATCGGATGATAGTTGCCGATGTCGTGGATGTCTCCCTTCTTGTATAGTAGAACAGTCCTGCTGGTTTTCCACTGGGATGCAACCTTGCATTCAGACAGGTAGCATGTGAAGAGTCGAGCCAGTGTATTGACAAGTACTGATGGCAGATTCTTCAGGTGTTCGGGTCTGACCTTGTCTGGACAGGGTGCTGTTTGTTTCTTCACCAACAAAATGGCATGTTGGATTTTAGAAGGGAGAACATTGGGAACGACATATCCATTCTGCAGAATTTGGTATGTGGGCAGGTGGACATGGCTATCAAAGAGATGCAAGCAGAAGTCGTGGATAATCTTCTCCATTGCCCTTCTGGAAGATGATATATCAATCAGGATGTCAGAGGGCAGTCATCTTGGTCTTGTAATTGGCAAAGGACAGGCGAGCGTTGTGAATACTTTTTTGGCTTCTGCTGCATCGGCCAACACTGCTGCTCATCTTTCTCTGAGGTCTTTCTTTATTGCTTCTCTGCACAGCTTTGCAAGCTCAGATGTTACCTTGTGATTGCCTGAGGCTTGTGCCAAATCACATTTGCGAATGAGTTCGAGAGTTTCCAAAGACAGGTGTGTTTGTGGCTTTACCACTCTTGGCATTCCTCATGCAGTCATGGAGGTGCTGAACCAGTGGATCACATTCCTCGTTGCTATTGTCAACGACGGCATCTTCCCATATTGCCACAATAGTACCAAAGAGTTCCCAGTTGGTGGTCATTCTGGGAGTTCTCTTCTTAAACTTTGAAGCCCTTTCTCCTGCTCCGTGAAGTAGAATTTTGCATAAAGGAGACAGTGGTCCAATTCCGTTTGGAATTTTGGGACAACAGTGACATCAGTCAGGCAAAACCGTCGATTGAATATGATGTGATCAATTTTGTTATGGAACTATCCACTGGGATATTCCCATGTCCAATGTTTAGATTCAGCCATCTGGAACTGTGAGTTACCATGGATGGTCTTGGTTGACATGATGAATGCAAACAGTCTCTCACCCTGTTCGTTCCATTCTAGGCCATGGGTCCAGATGTGGTGTTCTTTGGCTGATCTTCTACATCCTATCTTGGCATTAAAATCACTGACAATGATCTTGTAGAAGGTGTGGTCTTCTTTATAGAACTTCTCCAGCTCCATGTAGAATTTGTCAATTCCTTCTTCATTGTAGTTGGATGTTGGTGCGTAGACAACAAAGATAGAAACTGCTGGCAGTGAGCCACATCTATTCAAGTATAATAGTCGGATTGTTAGGCATTCGAATGATTCAATGCTCATGGCCAAGTTCATATTGACAAGGACACCAACACCACCGACACCTCTATTTTTGCATGTTCTGAGGAAAAGTTTTTCTCCAGTGTCGAAAATAGCTTGATGTGATTAATACCTTCTTGTCTCGGTCAGACCAATGATGTTGTACTTGATCTTCTGCGCTTGCATCATCAGGTCCTTGATGGACGCTTCTGATGCCAGCATACATGTGCTAAAAGTACAGACAGTCATATTAGTCCTTCTTCATTTGGGCAGCCTAGTTCATCCCTGAGATTTTATCAGCCTCTCCTTGCTCATCCTTCTTAAAGCTGCTGTGTTGGGGGCTCTTTCAGGGTCAGGGGAATGAGGCCCATTGTTTTTACTGTTTTGGGCATATTGAATACGCCACGGGTAGCTTGCCAGGCTCTGCCATGCGGGAGGGATATTCTTGGTAGCTTGCCAGGCTCTCCAAGAAGTATGGAGGCTTTTAAGTGTGGCCTCTAATTGCCCTTATAGGTATTACCAAATATGATGTGAACCCAATCAAATATGGTGCAGTAATTTTGGAAGATGAGTATTAAAAGTTTTATGATGTGCTATGCAGCTGAGAAGGTATTTACCTCATGGGGGAGGCTGGCTGATGAGGTATTTATCCGGCACCAGCAGGGTAGGGCTTCTGGGTAAGATCCCTGGGTCACCGGAGATTGGTGGAAGCAGGCAGAAGATCTCTGTTTCCGGGTCCCATTGAGCCTGGAGTTTCAAGGTCACAAAATTCCACTTACCTGGTTCTGTGGGGCTTCACTCATGTGTGAGGCTCAGCCCAAGCGTTCGGAAAGCGGCCTGGAACTTGTTGGTGGCTGGGAAGTGGAGGTAGTCTTTGTCATACAATGATGAAACACCCATCCCTTCACTAGTGTACATTTTCCACCACCGAAAACCCCAGTTTACCCCCGCATTCCACACATCCCCACCTGTGTGACACATGATTTTCACATTACTCTCTCTCTCTATTTTGATAACATTCAATATTTCAACATCAGACCCACCATTATTATTGAGAATTTTACCCCAACACTCACATCTGCTGAAAAGACAACATTAGACAATTTGTTTTCTATTGCTGAATATGAATAGCATATGATGTCATGCGGCCACAGTAGCAGCCACACGATTTTGGATTTCTGAAATCTAAATAATTTATTCTGGAGGAATTTCTGCCTAAAGCTGCTGGGTTCCAAGATTTGTTTCTGAGTCTCTGGGATCATGGCTTAAACAGCTTGTTGAGTAGCCAGAGGGCCCCGTTGTGGGCAATGACTTGGAATCTCGTTGGGGTGAGGGAGAAAAGGGCCAGCTCCGCCCCCATCACATGAGGCCCCACGTGTCTCATCACTGTGGCCCCCTACCTGGCTGTCCATTGGCCTCTGGAAGATGGTAAACCCCCGAGCCGCCACAGGGAAAAGGCAGTAGATTGGCACCTTTTCCCAATTGGGGTAGCTGGGGGCTGGTAACCTAATGCTGAGTATGGACGTATTACTGCCTAAAGCTGCTGGGTTCCAAGATTTGTTTCTGAGTCTCTGGGATCATGGCTTAAGCAGCTTGTTGAGTAGCCAGAGGGCCCAGTTGTGGGTGGTGACTCCTACTATGAGCAATTCTTAAGACATTTTATAACAGGAATATAAAGTGGAAAATAGTAGCTTTGTTTTGTTTTAAGAATTTACAACGCCAGTATTGTCTTTTTTTAATTACTGAATTACCATGAGATACAATTACAAAGCTTTCATGATTGAGTTTTAGTCATACAATGATCCAATACCCATCCCTCCACTAGTGTGCATTTTCCACCACCAATGTCTCCAGTATACCTCCCACTTCAACCACCCCATCCCACCCCCTGCCTCTGTGGCAGGCACCTTCCTTCTTATTCTCTCTCTACTTTGGGCATCATGGTTTGCAATACTGATACTGAAAGGCCATCATGTTTGGTACTTAGTCTACTTTTAGCACACATCTCCCATCCTGAGCAATCCCTCCAAGCATCAGTGACCAGTCTTCATTCCAACTGCCTTCTCCCCCAGCACATGAGGCAGGTTTTCAAACTGCAGAGTGATCCTCCTGGTCTTTGTCTGTACTGTTCTTGGGTGTTAGTCTTATCTGATATTATTTTATATCCCACAAATGAATGCAGTCATTCTATGTCTGTCCCTCTCTTTCTGACACATTTCACTTAGCATGATACTCTCCATGTTCATTCACTTATAAGCAAACTTCATGACTTCATCATTCCTAACAGCTGCATAATATTATTTTATATAGGTGTACTACATTTTCTTTAACCAGTCTTCTGTTCTCGGGCACCCCAGTTGTTTCCAGATTCTGACTATTGTGAACAGCGCTATAATAAACATTCAAGAGCAGATGTCATTTCTATTGTGCTTTTCTTTGCATAGCCAAAATACAATCCCAGAAGTGGTATTGCTGAGTCATACAGAAGCTCAATTTCTAGTTTTTGAAGAATGGCCATATTATTTTCCATAAAGGCTGGATCAGTTGGCATCCTCACCAACAATCAATGAGAGTCCCTTTCTCCCCACATTTGTGCCAGTATCTGCACCAGTGCATGTCAGCACTGGTTGTTCTTGTTTTTTATGATGCATGCCAGTTTTTGTGGCATAAGATGATATCTCATAGTTATTTTGATTTGCATTTCACTGGCGATGTGCCTTTTGACCATTTGTATTTCTTTTTTAAGGAAGTTTCTGCTCATCTCTTCTCCCTATTTTTTTAATGTGGTTAGGGTTTTTTTTTCCTGTAAAGTGCTACTAGTGTCTTGTATATCCTAGATATTAACTCCTTATCTGATGGGTATTGGGTAAAAAAAAATTTCCCTTTCCATGGGATCTCTCTGTATTTTGGTCACTGTTTCTTTTGAGGCGCAGAAGCTTCTTAGTTTAATGTAGTCCCATTTGTTTATCTTTCTTTCCACTTACTTGGTCAGTGGTGTTTCATCCTTAAAGAGATGCCTTGTCTCCAATATCATGGATGATTCTGCTTGCATTTTTCTCCATGTACCTTATGGATTCAGGTCTGGTATTGAGGTCTTGAATCCATTTTGATCTGACTTTTTTGCTTGGCCAGCCTTGTCTTTGTCACCTAGAGCAGGTCCTTATTAGTGCTGCTCTAGGTTCTGAAAAAAAAGCAGAAGTGAATCAATACCTAAAAGTGAGTGAGCTCTTGAGAAGCATTTTCGGATAATGAAGTATCACAAATATCTATAACTTTATTCTTCTCTATTGCCATTTTTATATCTATATAGAAGTCCCATATAAAAGTTTGGTAAAGAAATTAGAAGAATCAGTTATCATAGCTATACTGTGATGCATACCAAAAGTCATCTAAAAGAGTTAAACAAAACTGAAGTTGACTTTTGCCTTGTGTGCTTATATCAGACCTGGGGCTGGAATGCCAGCTCCAGGAAATGAGGACTCAACTCCTTCCTTCCCAGTCTATTTCCCTTCCATCTTCCAAATCAGATTCTACTGGTCCCAATGGGCTACAGTCATTACCTATACTCAAACTATCAGGAATATAAGCAATAAGGGAAGCAGTAAGGTCACTTTCCTTACCTAAACTTTTCCTGGAATCAGAAAGATAGTATAGAGCTTCAGCCCTTACACTGACCTGGATTCCATACTTGGCATTCTATCCCCAAACAGAACCAGGAGTGAACCCTGAACAGAGTCAGGAGTGGCCCAAGTTCCTCAAGTCACCCCCTACAACAATTTAAAAAATCCCCCAGAACAAGACTTTTCCCTGGAAGAACACACAGCTTTAATTTACTTCCCATTGATAATATTTAGTGATATGACTAATCCATTTACAACAGAGGTTTGGAAATTCAATCTTTACACCTAGAACGCTTATACTGTGCGGCAACTTGGAGATCCTGTGACTCTAGAAAAAGGAAATACAGAGCTTCTGAAAGATAACTGAAGTTCCACCATAAAGATTCTCATTCCACATAAGAAAAGATGAAATCTTATAGTTTGCTGCAATGTGGATGAAACTTGAAGAGATCATTTTCAGTAAAATAAGTCAAAGGAAGAAGAACAGATACCAAATAATCTCATTCATCCATGGAATAAAGAGAGACACTACAAAGTTGAACAATGACAAACACTATTCTTAAATTATAAAACATATTAAGAATATTGAGGGAGGGGGGTGCAGTGCCACCAGCAGGTTACCCTGTACTAGCATGGCAAGTGCATCAGCAGCCTGATGGTGCCTTCAGGCTTCCTAATACCCCCAACTTACCTCTGTACCTCTGGTACAGAGACCCCAACAACTTGGGACCAAGTTTCCTGAGAAATTAAATAGCCAAAAGTTTGGTATGTGGGAACCATGCCCACAAACCACCTCTGGCTCAGCTATACAAGTTCAATTTATCAGCCTTGGTTTAGAGACGCATAAATAAATCTCAAAAGAGATCAAAAGCTGCATATACTGTCAGACCTGTGCAAAGCTGAATAAACTATGGTAAATCAAAGGGCGTGGATCAACCTGGTGCCTGCCCAAGCAGAGACCCTGGTAGCCGCTTGCTCCCACAATTCAAAGTCATTGCCATGCCCCCAACCAGATTCCACTGAGATATTAACCTGTTGAAAATTCGAATATGCCAGTTTTGTGACTGAAATTTCCAGGCTTTCTCAAAGTTAGGATGGGTTACCTCCCCCCAATTCTGGAAGCACTGGCAGTCACCCCCACAAACCAATTCCAGTGTCATCATGTAAGCTCTTCTACTGGCCTTGCTTCAGAGACCCATAAATAAATCTTGAAAGAGATCAAAAGCCACAGTTAATCTCAGACCCTTGCAAGTCTGAACAAACTACATCTGACCATCTCCACATCTCAGAGCACTCATTTATCATGGAAGAATTAAATCCAGCACAAGTCTAGGACTTGCCTTCCTTACAAACCTGTCGATACTACCCAAGGCCTTGCTGTTTACCTGAGCCTCATCCTCAAGATCCAGCTATTCTGCCTAAGCCAGAGGCCACTAAGTTTCTGGGTCCAGAAAAATGCACAGGGCATCACATATATCAAAGGCACATTCCCATTCTGAGCTCCCAAACATGCTATTAGTCACAAATCCTTTTAGGTCAAAGACAAAACCTAAAAAAGTAGAAAAAAGCCAAACACCTATCCCATAAGCCCCATAAGGTTTTGTTTATTGATTGAACCACTTAATCTTGAAACTAGCACCAAAATTAAGGTTCAATTAAGTATCCATACTATATGAATTAAGAAATTGAAATAAGGAGAAATGAAGTAATTTGTACAAAATTACACAGCCAGAAAATTCAGAGCTGGAATGCAAGTCCAACAACTTAACTTAATTACTAGAGCCAATATATAGCTTTTACTTTTCTGTGTTTCAGGATAACTTCCATCTTCTATATGAAGCTATGAAAGAGGTTTTATCTACACAGGAAAATACGGTCCATTTTTCCACAGAAAATAAATGAGCAGAAGGTATAAATAAAATATGCCAATTAGATACTAATCTCAGGGAGTCACATACTTCTTTATTAAACACTGAATGTTAAGTAATCACATAAGTTATGAAACATTAATTAAAAATTATTTAAGGGCTCAGTATTTAATTACTTAGTCATTTGTTTTTTGTTTGTTTGTTTTGGTTCTTTGAATCACATCTGGAAATGCCCAGGGTTTATTCCCAACTCTGCACTCAAGAATCACTTCTGAAGGTGCTTTGGAGACCACATAAGATGTCAGGGATTGAATGATCAAATGAGGGTTGGCCAAATGCAAGGCAAGTTCCCTACCTGCTGTGCTATCACTCAGCCTCCTCACTTGGTCATTTAATGAATAACAACAAATTTATATTTTCTTTATCATAATCTTCATTAAAACAACGTCAGGAAGACTCTAAAATCCTAAACCTATGTGAACAAAAAACAGCAACAGGAAAGACAGGAGTAATAAATTAAAGACACTAGAAAACAAATAGGCAGTTAATAAGTGAGGACAGATGCAAGGAAGCTGAATTCTAGACCCGTGATGAACAAAGCAAAAGAGAAACTGGCTTTATAGGCCTCACCAAACTTTGTAATGGTACAGGAATACATACAGAGAATTTTAAAGGCCTTTCTAAGAATAGCTAGGTCCCTGGTGTCCGCACTCCGGGTTCCCTTGTACCTGAGAAAGATATGAGTCATTTTTTGCTCTGGAGGGGGTAAACAGAGAACATCTGAATTAAGAGAATCCAGACACAGTTGATGTTGGAGACAGTGCTGTTAGAGAAGAAATCTTTGCATGTCAGTGAGGTGAGCAAAACGTAGCTGAGTACAGCAGTGAGTCTCACAAATAAAAGCCAAGCTAGTATCTAAAACTATTCTGTTGACAGCCCAAATGTAGCCCAAAACTGTGAATGCTGGACCCCTTTTAGAGACGCAGGCTTGGGGTCTGATAAGAATTTAAATGATACTAGCACCAACCCAAAGCATTTCTTTTCTCACTCAGGAGAGAAGAAATGTCATCAGGGAATTCAGGTTATAATAAGATTGTGGAAGAAGACCCCCAGAAGATCTTCCCTCTTGAGAACACCTATAATTCCTACTTACATAGAAAGCCCTCAGCTAGAGAATTTTGGGCGAACCCTGCAAAGTCAATTTTACAAAAGCAAGTGCATTCCCATGCTGGGGTTGTCTGTCTTCCACCTTAGGGTATATTATCCCTTCCTCTACTCTATTGCATTCTCCTACCTGGGGAAGCTGCATTTTTTAATTACTATTTTTATTACTTATTTTTATAAAGCTGTTCATAATGATTTGTTACATTCAATATTCCAACACAATTCCACGACCATTGCACCTTCTCACCACCATTATTTTCAATGTTCCCAACCACCCCTCAAGCCTGTCCTAATAGCAGGTCCTAAATAATTTACTTTATATTGGTTGTTATGAATAATTCACTAAAAATGATCAGAGCGATTTCTCTATTGATCATTTATATCCCTTAGGAGAAAGTGTGTGAAAATTGTTGTACCTCACCATGGAACCACTAAGCCTTTGCATAAGAGATTACTAACATCTTGTCACAGGCTAAGCCTTGTATATTACTATTTTCTTACTTGTGATTGGTTGCCTTCTTCTTTACATCCCAAGCAATGTGGTGTGCTACTCCTGGTATATCAATAGTGCAAAGTTTGAGATGTCACAAGAATGCAGTCATATGCTCCAGAAATTCTAAAATTTTGAATGGGATGATACAGCTGGAGTTAAATTTTTAACCAGATGGTGACGTAGGGTCCAGAAACATCTCTGTAGCTTGTTGATCTCTTTCATTCTAAAATTTATTTGAGTCTCTGGATCATGGTCAGTTAATGAGCCTATATGGTGCCAGAGACGGCTCATGGGTATGACTGCTAGGCTCCCGGAAGAACACAGAGATGGGGGGAGGGAGTCTATCACCAGCTTGATGAGAGCCTGGAGATTTCAGTCACAAAACCTGCCTACTTGAGTTTTTCAATAGATCAATTTCTGGATGAAGTTTGATCTGAAGCCTGTGGAGTCTGGTCACAAGCATGGCGGGAATTGTACAATGTGGAGGTTCTTTGGCTGTAGGGAACTTTTTGGGTGGGTGGTGGGTTCCCCTGCCTCTCTGGGGTGCCCTGGATGAGACACAACCTGACATGGGGTCTGGAAGCACTCAATGCAGCTTGTTGATCTCTTTTGAGATTTATTTATGAGTCTATGGATCATGGCCAATTAATGAGCTTATTTGGAAGCTGTATTCTTTCTGGAATGCATACCCCATCTCTCTCACCTTTTCATAAAATTTCTTTTCATTTTTTTAAAAGTAACATTATTCAGTACATTTCTTTTTTTCATTTTGGGGGGAACTTAAGAGTTACACCCAGTGATGTTCTATACCCCAGAGAAGGCCCCTGGCAATACTCAATGGTCTATATGTGATTCTCTCTCTCTTTTTCTCTCTCTCTCTCTCTTTCTCTCTCTCTCTCTCCCTCTCTCTCTCCCTCTCTCCTTCTTTCTCTTAGACCTCTTAATAAACTTTTTTTACTTCACTATTTTTCTCCTGAAATTCTTTTCTGCAAAAGCAGATGATAAACCTGGGAAAACAGTGTGGCCTGTAGGATGACATGCTTTTTCTTGCAAAGAGTAATTCCTTGCTTCCTTCTGAGTCCACAGCTCCACCAAAAACACTGATTTAGGTAGCGGAGATGAGTTCACTTACTGCATAGATCACGTGGACCTCAGGTGCAGTTCGATAGGTGGGGCTGGTGGGACAACTGCATCTACATGTAGTGTTACCCTTCCTAACATATACCCAACATCCCTCCCCCTCCAGGAGCTCCCTTGGGGAGATCAAAGTGATTCAAACAGGAGGTCGGTAGCATTCTCTCTTCTGAGACTAATAATTTCCCCTCCACCCACCTCTCCCACCAATAATAACTTGAGCATGATTAACATTGTTATCCTTAGTCTTTGTCCCTCTTCTGCCACAACCCAAGGCTCAACCAACATAGTTCATTGTAAACTTTCAAATAGGTCTTCCTAATTCTGCCTGTCTAACTTTCTTCCTCCTTCCTTCCTCTCTGTCCTTCCTTCCCTCCTTAATTCCTTCCTTCCTCCCATTCTTTCTTTTTCTTTCCCTCCCCCTCCACTTCTTTTTTCTTTCTTTCTTTCTTTCTTTCTTTCTTTCTTTCTTTCTTTCTTTCTTCTTTCTTTCTGTTAATCCCTACCTGTTAGTAGTAGAAAGCAACCCTACTGTTAGTAGTAGGATTTTTTGTATAAATCATTCCAATACCACACCCTCCATCAGAGTTTTTGCTTCCCCCCAATTTTTGTCTCAGTGTTCCACCATTCTCCTTTGCCATTCCCAAGCCCACCATCCCATTCCTCTGGTAAGCTTCCGACAGAAGACCAGTTCTGTTTCAGTTGCCTTTGGGTATTTGTTATTCCCCTACTATGTTTCTTTATGTACCACATATGGAAGATCATATTGTATCTCTCCCTCTCTCTCTGACTAACTTCACCCAGCATGGTACTCTCCAGATCCATTCATGTGGCAGGAAATTGCATAATTTTATCTTTTCTTATAGCTGAGAACTATTCCATTATTTATATACCATAGTTTCTTTATCCAGTCGTCTTTTCTTGTGGCCACTTGCGTTGTTTCCAGATTTGTGCTACTGTTAATAGTGCTACAATAAACATAAAAATGCAAATGTTTTTTCATAATATAGTTTTGGGACCCTTGGAGTAGATGCCAAGAAGTAGAATTGCTGGGTCGTATGGAAGGTCAATTCTTAGTTGTTTTGAGGAGTATCCATATTGTTTTCAAAAAAGACTGGACCAGTGAACAATACCACCCACCCCCCGCAGTGACTGAGGATCCCCTTTTCCCCATATCAACACCAATATTTTTATTCTTTGTGATGTGTGCTAGTCTCATTGGTATGAGATGATCTCTCATTAGGTTTTTTGGGGGTGAGGTGGGGGTCATACCCAGCTATACTCAGGGGTTACTCCTGGCTCCGTACTCAGGAATTACTCTTGGAGGTGCTTGGGGGACCTTATGGGATGCTGGGGATTGAACCCAGATCAGCCACAAGCAAGACAAACACCCCTTGTTTTTGGTTTCCTTTTTTATTTACTTGCATTTTCCTCTTGATAAATGACACCGAGTTTTGGGTTTTGTTTTTTTTTTCTTTTCAGATATCTTTTGGGCATCTGTATGTGTTCTTCCTGCTTCCACTTTACCAACTCGTACTTTCTTCTCCAAAGCAGTAGGTGCTTTCCAAAAGTGCAATTAAGATTACAGCATTACTCTGCTTAATATTTTCTGATGTCTACTTCACAATAAAATTTAAACTCCTGGTCTACAAAACATGATCCATTCCATGCCTTCTCCATACCGATATGAATGCACGTTCTCTGCTGGATCATGATACTGCATACACTCTTTTATTCCTGAACATCAGAAGTTTGTTCCCAAATCAGGGTATTTTTGTCTATTGTTTTCCTTCCCCCCGTCTATTATTTTTTCAAGGTTGATTATTCATCAGTGAATTCTGAGTTCAAATATTGCCTCTTCAAAAATGTCTTTCCTGACCATACTATTTAAACTCTGCTGTCTTCCACTCACTGTGACATTTTTAATAGAATTTATCATCCTCTGAAGTACTACATTATACTTGTCCAAGCTATGTTTCCCTCTTTGTAAGTTCTGATTATTTGTAGAGTTTTTGTTTGGTTTGGTTTTGGGGTTTTGTTTAGTTTGGTTCTGTGTGTGTGTGTTTTGTTTGTTTGTTTGTTTGTTTTGGCTACACCTGGCAAGGTGTTTTTGATGTGCCAAAAACGGTAACAAGTCTCACAATGGAGACATTAGTGGTGCCTGCTCGAGCAAATCGATGAACAATGGGAGGACAGTGCTACAGTGCTACTCCTGTCTTTCACTCAGAAATTACTCCTAGTGGTGCTCAGGGGATCCTATGTGACACTAGGGGTTGAACTTGGATTGGCCATGTGCAAGGTAAGTAGCATATCCCACTGTCTTGTCACTCCAGCTCCATGTTTGTGTTTTGAGGATCTGGAGATTGAGGTCAAAGTCTTTCCACACTTGCAAGGCAAAGTGCTCTACTTCAGAACTGCATGCCCAGCACTCTCTGTGTTAATTTTAAGACACACACATTCTATCTCATTTCCATAATATCCTTAGTTCCAACATACTGAATTCATATTTGTTAAATGTAAGAAAAGAAAACCAGCATCACCTGGCATAAGGAACAGAACACTCTTCAGTGTGGTTAGGAACTACTCTCTTATTCCTGTATAATAACAAAACACCAGTCATAATGAAAGATTATTGGTATTAAAGTCACTCTGAATTAATGAGGAAGTTAGACCACAGGGAAGTTTACTTAATTCTTGCCTAACTTTGTTACTGGGTGGATGGCAGTAACACTGAATTCTGGCATAAATGTTAACATGATTGTAACCATGTTACTTAAAATACAGTTTTAGAAAAACAACACATTATTAAGAAATAGAGATATCACATAGGTTACAGCATTTGCCTTGCACATGGTGGACCCGAGGTTTATTTCTGGCACCATCTACAGTCCCCTAAGCATCTCCAGGAGTGATCCCTTAGCAAAGAGTCAAGAACAATCCCTGAGCACTACCAGGTATGGACGAAATCCCTAAAATAAAAATAATAATAATAATAATAACTAATGTTGCCTCCAGCCTCCAGGGCTGGAGCGATAGCACAGCGGGTAGGGCGTTCGCCTTACACGCGGCCAACATGGCCGACCCGAGTTCGATTCCTCCGCCCCTCTCGGAGAGCCCGGCAAGCTACCGAGAGTATTCGATATGCCAGACACAGTAACAACAAAGTCTCCAATGGAGACATTACTGGGCCCGCTCGAGCAAATCAACGATCAACGGGAGGGCCTTTACTTTTACTTTACTTACTTTAATGTTGCCTAAACATAGACCAATAAAGTTGTACAAACTACAAAAATTATCACTTCTCTTTACTCAGTTCTTTATGAAATGTAAGTTTAGCTTTGCAATTTTCCTTTCTTTTTACATAAACCATAACATATCAAATCTCAAAATTATAAAAAATTTTAACAACAGAATGCATCTCCATTCCCTTGAACTTTCCCTGCCCCACCCTAAGACAAGGTAAATTCTTGCTATGTTTCCACTGGAGAGTATTGACAACTGAATTTCTCAAAATAGATCAAAATCTCTGGTTAACTTTTCTATTGTACGAAGTAATTTCTTTAATCTCCCAAACATCTTTAGAACCTCCTTGAAGCGTATATTCCTTCTACTAGAGATACCTTTGTTCTTTCCTTTAGGTGTGAATAACAATCCTACAGTCCTACCCTCTTCACCAATCAATCCTTCCTTCTCCAAATGGGGGAGGTTATGATTCATAAAAGAAACTTTTATTTTAGGCGGTCGGTCCGGAAAGACTAAATCTGTTCACCCTTCTCTTAGTCATTTGTAAAGGGTCGTTTATTTTCCTCCTCCAGTCTCCCGTCCGTTTTCTGTTCAAACTCATGTAGCCGTTCAGAAGTGTAAAGTGCTTCTCTTCTCACCTTGATCACATGTGTAATCACCTATGATTGCATAACGTGATTACAAAATAAAAACATTTATAAACCTTTTTTTTTGGGGGGGGCACTCTATTTTCTCTCTGAAGCACCTTCAACATTAATTTAACTGTGACCCTTCTTTTGCCTAAATACGGTACGTAAACCCCATAAGATGTGCCTTTCTTGCAAACTGTCTCCAAGTTCTAACTCGCCACAATCCAATCACACACATGCAATTGAAACAGCCACATACTTACCCAGATCTGGCGCTTCACGCTGCCTTTATTGGCTCGCCTTGAACCAGCAAGGCTCAGCGCAGTTCCCCCCCTCCCCACAACACACACCCGCAGCCAATCAGAGCCCTGAGTCCTGACTTCTTGGCCAATCTCCGGCCAAATCCAGGCACCGCCCCGTAACTCCCTCCAGCCCTGCCCCTTTCACAGCCTCAGGGTAGTCTTTTCCTGCAATCAGCACTCAGGAGCAACCTCTCCACCAATCGGCGCTCGGAATTTGGACTGCCGCCTCAATTCCCGCCCCCGCGCCGGCCAAGTGTAAGAGGGTCGCGCACCCCAGTAAGAGGGAGCCCTGCGAGGCAGGTGAGCTGCAGGCGGGACGTGTACCCGGTTCCGGAGACTGCTGCGGTACCCGGGTGCGGAATCGCGCCGTCCGGGGCCGGGGAGGGTAGGACTTGGCGCGAGCCGCGCTGCAGGCGAGGCGGGGTGGGAGAGCCGTGCAACGTTCTTTCCTTGGGCCGTGGGAAGGGGCGTGCGCCCCCGGTTGCCGGGGTGGCAGCAGACAGGCCACGCGGGGGTTGTTCCCCACGAAGAGGTCACGTCTCTGAGGTCATTGACTTTCTTGGGTGGGTTTTCTGGATTCTCATCCTTTATCTCCCCTCCTCCTCCCTCACCCCATCCCATTATTATTGCTTTCGCAATTTTTGAAGACGATCGAGGGCATAACCCGGAATCCGATTCATCCCTCGTAGGGACTCCTAATAAGAAATAAAAGCTGTTGGAGTCGGAGAAATAATAACAGCGGTAGGGCACTTCCCTTGCACGAGGCAAGGTCTGGGGTTCGATCCCTTATGGTCCTGAGCCCCGCCAGGAGTAATCCCTATACATAGAGCCAGGAGTAAACCCTGAGAACCGCCGGGTCTGGCCTGAAAACAAAAACCTGTTAAGTTACCAACTAAGTAAATCTTTGTGAAATCCATAACTAGTCGGTAAAAGACCAAAAATCTGTTGCCTTCAGACCACAGCAACGCTCGAAGGGCTCCTGCTCGTGCTGCACCTGCTGAAGCCATAGCAAGGTATGTCTCCTGCGCTTAGTTCCAACTAAATCCTGCTAACTTCAACCATTCCGCTGTGTTTCTTCCCTCTGGAGAAATACAAAATGCATGACTTGGCATATGAAGCCTTTTGTTTGTTTGTTTGTTTGTTTGTTGATAGAGCAGCTTTACAGCAGTTTGGGGTCCACCACTGACCTTTTACGTTCCTTCTACAGTGACTTTGAGACATGGTCACACTGGGGTTACCTAACCAGGGCTTGTTCACTCCCTAGATGCCCTCTGGAGTACCAATGAGCGTTTAAACATTCTGGAAGTGGACTGGTAGATAGAACATGAAGTGACAATTATTTTTCTTTTGGTCAGATACCTGCAGCTACCCTGAGCTATGCATTAACTATACCTCTTATTTCATCTTTTCTTTCTTTTTTTTTTACAATATTAAACTTGTGCTCTTTATTTATTTTTTCAATTTTGATTAGTGAAACACCGTGAGGTACAGTTGTGGACATTACAAGTTTTTGTGCTTGGGTTTCAGTTATACAATGATCGAGTACCCATCCCTCCACCAGTGCCCATTCTCCACCACCAATGATCCTTTCATCTTTTCTGAACCTGCACTTAACCAAAACTTTAAGCTGCCCATTGTGGTAAATAAATTGACAGGTTAACTTTCTGTTTGAATTTGAATATGGAGTTCATCTCACATTTGATATGCTGTAATCAGATTTACTAGTTTATCCTGATTCACAGCTGCCGTGATTTCTTTGTAGAACATGATTTTAAATGAGAAACTAGAAAAGTAATTGTTTAGAATTAAAATTCTTTTTCTACAACTTTTTCGGAGAGCCCGGAAAGCTACCGAGAGTATTCGATATGCCAGACACAGTAACAACAAAGTCTCCAATGGAGACGTTACTGGGCCCGCTCGAGCAAATCGACGATCAACGGGAGGGCCTTTACCTTTTACCTTCTACAACTTTTAAACAAAACCCAGATTTATTTACTTACTTTATTGATGACTTTGGTTGGGAATGTTTGTTGCATTAGAAAAATGTGCTCAAAATATATCAAAGTGCAAAGAACCCCCTCTGTGCTATCACTCCAGCCCTTCAGAAATAATAAAACAAGAAATTACCTAGCTCTGAAGTAGCACAAAGACATGAGGATCACAACCCTTTCAGATGCAACTCTGAGGCCATTTGGAGAGAGAAAATGAGGCACCTCCCAGGATGGGTAGATCCCCCTCATTAAAGGAGAAGATTCGAATTTGAAGGACATGGTAAAATGAAAACTTTTGAAAGTGTGGAGGGGGAGAGAGTGAGTGAGAGAGTAACACACTCAAGAGAGAATGCGGGCTTCTCCAAGGGCGGAGAGAGCCCTATACACACTCCAGCATCACACAAGAAAGTACACATCTCATGAGGGAAGATGCGGGCACCACATGTGCTCGGGCGCCACATGTGCTCAGCCACATGGATGCAAGCAGCACATGGGCTAGGGCAGCATACGTGCCCCTCCTTTGTTCAAGGTGGTAAAGGTAAAGGCCCTCCCGTTGATCGTCGATTTTGCTCGAGCGGGCCCAGTAACGTCTCCATTGGAGACTTTGTTGTTACTGTGTCTGGCATATCGAATACTCTCGGTAGCTTGCCGGGCTCTCTGAGAGGGGTGGAGGAATCGAACTCGGGTCGGCCATGTTGGCCGCTTGTAAGGCAAACGCCCTACCCGCTGTGCTATCTTCTCAGGATATCTTGGTCTGGAATGTTCTGGAGTCTTCCCTGGGCTGAAGTGTCTTTTGGAAGATACTGAACTATTGGCTTCTGAATCAGTAAAGTTAATCAGATTAAGGGAGAGGTCCAAGGTAAAAGGTAAAGGCCCTCCCGTTGATCGTCGATTTGCTCGAGCGGGCCCAGTAACGTCTTCATTGGAGACTTTGTTGTTACTGTGTTTGGCATATCAAATACTCTCAGTAGCTTGCCGGGCTGTCCGAGAGGGGCGGAGGAATCGAACTCGGGTCGGCCATGTTGGCCGCGTGTAAGGCGAACGCCCTACCGCTGTGCTATCACTCCAGCCCTTAAAGTAAAGGCCCTCCCGTTGATCATCGATTTGCTCGAGCGGGCCCAGTAACATCTCCATTGGAGACTTTGTTGTTATTGTGTTTGGCATATCGAGTACGTCACGGGTAGCTTGCCAGGCTCTGCCGTGTGAGTGAGATACTCTCGGTAGCTTGCCGGGCTCTCCGAGAGGAGCAGAGGAATCGAACTCGGGTCGGCCATGTTGGCTCCATGCAAGGCAAACGCCCTACCGCTGTGCTATCGAGGTCCAAGGTATTCGAGGAATTTCCTTCTTGGATAAGTGTCCAGTCTCCTCAGGGTCTGTTGCTGGTGCAAGGTGAGGGTCTTATCAGGCCTTAGTTCCTGTTTTCTGCAAGGCTGGCTTTTGCAACTTCAGAGCAATTACTTTCTATTAAATTTACCGCCATCATCACCTGGGGAGGGGGCCTTCCCTCCTTCTTATGCCAACATCAGTCTCAGCTCCCTTAGTAATGAGTAACTTATAGAAGTAACTTATTCAGTTTATGAGTAACTTGCAGAACTTTCTAAGATTCACTTCAGACCAAAGAGTCATCATTGAGTGATAGCACAGCAGTAGGGCATTTGCCTGGCGCGCAGCCAGCCCGGCCGAGCCGGGTTCGATTCCTCTGCCCCTCTCAGAGAGCCCTGCAAGCTACCGAGAGTATCTCGCCCGCACGGCAAAGCCTGGCAAGCTACCCGTGATGTATTTGATATGCCAAACACAGTAACAACAAGTTTCAAAATGGAGACGTTACAGGGCCCGCTCGATCAAATCGATGGACAATGGGAGGAAAGTGTTTGACAGTGTTTGAATATTGAGGAAATGGAAATGCACCAAGAATCAGTGAGTTGCCCAAGAATAAAAATTATTTTGTAATGCTGCAATAAGGACTACAGTTCAGGTATTCTAATTCCTAATCCTAATTCTTCCCCTGCAGTTTCCCTTAAGAATATAGAAGATGCTTTTTTTCACTTGTCTACTTGCATGAAAGTATTTTTGCTTAAATGCCTAAGAAAGTATGCAGAATTTTAAGAAATTGCCATTTTAATGGGGGAAAATTTGTCTTTATGAGTAAGTCTATGATCTTAAATGTGGATTGTTATTTAGTTCTTATCATTTGGTAATAATGTACCTTAAAACTATCTACTGCCTTACCCAATTAATATTTTTCCTTAACAGATCATTTACTGAGAAAATAACAGCTACATCTTTTTTTTTCTTTTTGGGTCACACCTGGTGATACACAGAGGTTACTCCTGGCTCTGCACTCAGGAGTTACTCCTGGCGGTGCTCAGGGGACCATATCGGATGGTGGGAATCAAACCCGAGTCAGCCGCGTGCAAGGCAAACGCCCTACCCGCCATGCTATCTCTCCAGTCCACAGCTACATCTTGATTTAAGAAAACTTGGTCTTTCATTTGAAAGAATAAAGCATAAGTGTTTCCTTTATAAGGATTATTTCACACTAAGAAACATTTAGTATATTATTTTTTATATCTAAGTTTTTGTAGGTTTGAGGCCCTCCCATTGATCGTGGATTTGCTCGAACAGGCCCAGTAACGTCTCCATTGGAGACTTTGTTGTTACTGTGTCTGGCATATCGAATACGTCACAGGGAGTTTGCCAGGGTATGCCGCGCGGGCGAGATACTCTCGGTAGCTTGCCGGGCTCTCCGAGAGGGGCGGAGGAATCGAACTCGGGTCGGCCATGTTGGCCGCTTGTAAGGCGAACGCCCTACCCGCTGTGCTATCGCTCCAGCGATAGGTTTGAGAGTTGGGTAATATTCATATTCATATTCATATTCTTCTAAACCCATGAAAGGTATCCTTTTCTAAAGTTTGAGTCACTGATAGAAACAAAGGAAATAGTGACATCACTATTACAACATTCTCATACTCACGCCTTATGTGAGTCTGTTTGTCTGAAGTTTTTAGAAAACAGTTTTCTTCCACTTCTAAGTGATATAGTAAAACAATTTCAAGTTGCTTTCATCTCCCAATATTAACCTATGTTGATTTCCTCATGTAGAAGTTATTTAGAATTCATGCCTGTGTTGTAGAGTCTATTGAAATGACTACTAACCATATATGAAGTTGTTGGGGGAAGTACAATTCAAGAAGATAATCTAAAATTCAGACATTCTCTGTATCGACCACGGACTTACTATAATTCTTTTCAAATAACTTTCTATCTAACCTTTTTATAAAAATCCTAATTTACTGTGCTTTTCATTTGTTGTGCTTTTACTAGTGCCCATTAACCATTTGATTTTGAAATTAAAGTTGTTTTTTAATTGAAATATTCTATATTTCCTACCTGCTCAAAAATAGTAGGGCGTTTGCCTTGCACGCAGCCAACATGGCCGACCCGAGTTCGATTCCTCTGCCCCTCTCGGAGAGCCCGGCAAGCTACCGAGAGTATTCAATATGCCAGATACAGTAACAACAAAGTCTCCAATGGAGGCGTTACTGGGCCTGCTCGAGCAAATGGATGATCAACGGGAGGGCCTTTACTTTTACTTTACTTACATCTACTGTAATTTAATGCTCTTGACTAAAGTAGAGCTTTAATTTTTTTTAATTCGCAGTATCTTTATAGATGTCTAGTTTTTTTTTTTATTAGTGAAACACCATGAGGTAGTTATAGACTTATAAATTTTTGTGCTTGGGTTTCAGTTATACAATGATCAAGTACCCATCCCTCCACCAGTGCCCATCCTCCACCACCACAGGTCCCAGCCTCCCTCCCACCCCCCATCTCCCCCATCCCACCCTGCCTCTGTGGAAGGGCATTCCCCCTTGTTCTCTCTCTCTTCTTTTGGGTACTGTGTTTTGCAAGAGAGGCATTGAGTGGTGATCATGTTTGGTCTATAGACTACTTTCAGCATGCTTCTCCCACCCTGGGAGGATCCTCACAACACCCTTTTTTTGGTGCTCTCTTCTCTATCTGAGCTTCCTTTTCACCTAGCACGTGTGGCTGGTCTTCAAGTCATGGAGAAAAATTCCTGGTACTAATCTCAGCCATTCCTGGGTCTTAGTCTCCCGTTTTGTTGCTTTATGTTCCCCAGATGAATGCAATCTTTCTGTGTCTATCCCGCTCTTTCTGACTCATTTCGCTTAACATGATACTTTCCATGTAGTACCACTTGTATGTAAATTTCATAACTTCATCTTTTCTAACAGCTACATAGTACTCCGTTGTGTAAATGTACCAAAGTTTCTTTAACCAGTCAATATAGATGTCTAGTTTTAATGACATGCAAAACTGTGTTTTTAAAATGAGACAATAGAATCTGGTGATGAAAGATTTTATCAAAACTGAGTTATTGGAGGCTGGAGTGATAGAACAGCAGGTGGGGTGTTTGCCTTGCACTGGCCAACCCAGATTTGATCCCTAGCATCCCATATCGTCCCCCGAGCACCATCAATAGTAATCCCTGTGTGCGGAGCCAGGAGTAAGCCCTGAATACAACTGGGTATGACCCAGAAAGCCAAACAAATAAACAAACAAAAAACCTGAGTTTTCGAGGTTGGAGAGATAGTACATTGTGGATAGGGTTTATGCCTTGCATGTGGCCAACCTGGGTTTGACCCCCGGTATCCCATATGGTCCCTCAGCACCGGGATTAATTCCTGAGTGCAAATCCAGGAATAACACCTGAGCATCATTGGGTATGGCCAAAAAAAAAAAAAGGACTGAGTTATCATTTATTTTGTATTTATATAAGCTTTTGTTGTCTGTCATAAGCAAGTGTGTAACTATAAGGTAAGTAAAGTATCATGTATTTCCTTTCTTTTATTATTTTAAAATTATTTTTTTGGTTTGTTTTTTTTTTTCTTTTTGGGTCACACCTGGCGATCCATAGGGGTTACTCCTGGCTCTGCACTCAGGAGTTACTCCTGGCGGTGCTCAAGGGACCATATGGGATGCTGGGAATCAAACCCGAGTTGGCCGCGTGCAAGGCAAACGCTCTACCCACTGTGCTATCTCTCCAGCCCTCTTTTTTTGTTTTTAGGCCACACCTAGCAGTGCTCAGGGCTGACTCCTGGCTCTGTGCTCAGGGATTACTCCTGCCTTAGAGAACCATATTGGGTGCTGGGGATCAAACTCAGGTCAACTTCATGCAAAGCAAGTGCCCTACCCACTATACTATTGCTCCAGCCCCTATTTCCTTTCTTTTAAACTGTTTCTTTTATCACGCAGCATGTTTTGGTCCCAGTGGAGATTTGGCTCACTTGGTAGTAACACAAAATTCCTGAAGACAATTTATTCTTCAACAATCCTTGGACGCCCTACTTCTGCTGTAGGTATTGTTTATCACTTATAGATAAAATATTACACCTACTCTGTGATATCAAAAAGAAGAAATTTTTATTGGAATGAGTATTTTCACTGTATAAACTCACATTGTCTTTTGTTGTGGCTAAAACCAGCTTTCACTAAGAAGCTGTGTGCCTGTCTGTGCAGTAGGCAGAAACCTGGGTCTGCATATTTAGCTGAGTTATATTCTCAGTCTTCTCAAATTATGGATTTCTCTGGCTCTTTAGAAATGAGAAAATGGATGAGGGTAGAGTGATGGTACAGAGAGTAAGGTGCTTGCTTTGCTGAAACCTGGATTCAATCTCCAACACTTTATGTGTGCCCCCCCCCCACCAACCCTACCAGGAATGATCCTGAGCACAGAGTCAGGACTAAGCCCTGATCATCACCAATGTTGCTCAAAAATTTTACAAAAAAAAAAAAAAAGAAACAAGCCAGTGGAGATTAGATACATTTATTCAAAAGGTCACTCAACTAGCAAGAAATAAACCAAAATGCCATGTGCACCCCTTTCTGGCTATTAAATTTCAGAGGACAGGTTCCATCTACCCACCAAAGGGTGTTATAGTGACTCCACATGCAGGCCCTGTGACTTCCAGTTTTTCCAAGTGTACCAGGTTAGGTAACAAGTTAGAAAACAAATCCAGAAGTGGGTTATATGTAGGAGTTGATAATTCACCATTTGTTTTTTAGTATTTTTTTTAGTATGTGGCTTGGGAGAAGAATGTGTCAGTATTTCAGAGGAACTGCTCTCAGGTGAATAACTCAATAAGAATCACCTGCCAGATTCATGGACCAACTTTAGAAACCTGATTCAGTTAATCAAGGCATAAAAGATGTTTTTAGAGACAAGTGAAGAAATACAAATGTAGGTTAGGTTTGTGATAACAGAGGAACCTTTGTTAATTAGGTATCATGTGAAGTTAATAAGAAATTGTCCATATTATCCAGAGATAGACACCAAGTATACAAAGTATAAGATTTGCTTTAAAATTATGTAGCAAAAAGAGGTTATTAAAGTAAAATGACATCTATATGGTATGGTTCCATACTGGAAAAGACAGTATAGTGGGTTGGGCTCATCTTGCATGCAGCTGACTTGGGTTCAATTTCTGGTACCCTGTGTGGTCCCCCAAGTGCAACCAGAAGTAATCCCTGAGCTCTACCAGTTCTAACTACCCCGGAAAACACTATACTAGCACTGTGCTCCTGTTGTTCATTGATTTGCTTGAGTTGGCACCAGTAAAGTTTCACAATGTTGTGAGACTTGTTGTTACTGTATTTGGCATATCGAATAGGTCACAGGTAGCTTGCCAGGCTTTGCCAAGTGGGCGAGATACTCTTGGTAGCTTGCCGGGCTCTCCGAGAAGAGCAGAGGAATCGAACCCAGGTTGGCTGTGTGCAAGGCAAATGCCCTACCCACTGTGCTATCACTCCAGCCCACCCCTGAAAACAAATGAATAAAAATAAAATATAAATTAGCTAGAAAAATTAAAATTAAAAGGGATGAGCAACAATTCTTTGTGATTATAGAATCTGAACAATGTAATATTACAGTTAAACTTTTCCTATTATGTTATGAAATTTCCATTTCTGAAAATCAGGAATGGGTTGAATAATGGCTAAATAATATCATTCTCAACATTTATGTAGGTTTGAAATTTATATAAACCATTATGACTTTTATAAAACCATCACCAACTCTCCGTCTGCGTGAAAATGTGTAAACTAGTCACACAGATAAGTTGACCATGCTTTCACTATCTGGTCAATGAAAAAGGTCAATGAAAATTCTGTCTGCAGAATTGTCTCTTCCTGGCTATTCCACCATTCCCTTGGTTTAGGCCATCAATGCAGAGATATTGGTTGAAGCAAAGGAATAGGAAGAACAGGTGCATTCACCTAAAAGGATGTTACTAAGGATGTTCATTGTGATGAACGTCAACAACAGAATAAACATGACCACGGTATGTCCTGAAACATGTTCTGTAAACTTGGTGTATACTTTGAAAAACATGTGGGTAATTTTTATGCACATTCCTAATAAGAACCACTTATAAATCACTAGCCAAATTTTTAGGTTATTTAGGCAGTATTCAGCCCTTTTCCGCTTTAGCAATCACATCAGAAAAGTTCCTGTAGTGCATCAAAACCTTTGCAGTTAAACTAGTCCCACAGATAAGTTGACCATGCTTTCACTATCTGGTCAATGAAAAAGGCAGCATGATGAGTTTTTCCAAAGTCACTGTCACTGTCACTGTCCTCCCGTTGTTCATCAGTTTGCTCGAGCGAGCCCAGTAACATCTCCATTGTGACAATTGTTACTGTGTTTGGCATATCGAATACATCACGGGTAGCTTGCCAGGCTTTGCTGTGCGAACGAGATACTCTTGGTAACTTGCCGGGCTCTCTGAGAGGGGCGGAGAAATCGAACTCGGGTCAGCCATGTTGGCCGCTTGCAAGGCAAATGCCTTACCTGCTGTGCTATCGCTCCAGCCCTTTTCCAAAGTAGTAGCAATAAATTTAAGAAAGACCAGAACCAGCCATCACTACTTAATGTAAACCTGTTTTCCCCAGAAAATTCCTGTCATCCACAGTATTATTGACCTCAAACACTTACTCTCAAAATTAACTGAAGGGACCAGGGATGTAACTCAGTGTTTGAGTACTTGCTTTGTGTGTATGAGGCCCTGGATTCCCTCCCGGGCACCAAAAATAGAAAGGGTGCCACAGAGCAAGCGAAAATAATGATGTGGAATGTGCTGTGCTCTTTCTGTATCGTCTGCCTTTATTTTCTAATCTTTATTTTCTTCGAAGTGAAGTAAAGGTTTACTGGGGAAGGATAATAATTTTGTGTGGAGGTGGGTGCCAGTGGTGAGGGGTGAGCGGAGGCCTCACACTCCACAGTGGCCAGGGCATCAAAGCTTACCCTGACTGTGCACTCAGGATAACTTCTGGCAGAGTTCAGGGAACCATATGTGGTAAAAAAGGTAAAGGTAAAGGCCCTCCCGTTGATCGTCGATTTGCTCGAGCGGGCCCAGTAACATCTCCATTGGAGTGGTAACTGGGATTAAACCCATGATGACTGTGTGCAAGGCAAGCACCCAGTACCCTATACGATTGCTCTGGCTCCACACAAGGATGATCATTCTAAGGACAATATGAGAGTCTTCAGGGAGAGAGAGAGATGAAAGGGCCAAAAGAAAGGAATTGTGTGTGGTAAAGGCAGCCATGCACAGCCCCAAGGTGGGTGCTATAAGGGAAATAGATTATGTACCCAGAGTAAGAAGGCAGGTGACCAGAATGAAGAGCCTGTAAAAATATGTGTTGTTCCTAAAACTTTCAATAGATCACTTAAATCTTTCAATAAATCATTTGCATTTAAATGTTTTAATAGCATGAAGGACTGGAGCATATTCTTTACCTATGCAAGACCCAAATTATTTCCCAGTGTTTCATTGCCTTCCAAGCTACTCTGGGTATGGCCTGATGACTTCCAGCTCTTCAGGGTGGACTCAGGTAGCTCCTTATCACCATGCTTGAGCACTGAACCAGCAAGGCCACGCTGCAGAACCAAGTGCTGCTGAGAGTAGCCCCTGGGTCCCAGGCAACTCCCCCACCCATAGTAGTAACACAACAACTGCAATAATAACAAAGGGGGCGGAGTGCAAAGAAAGAAAGGAAGTGTGCTATATAGGAAGAAAAGAAAGAAGGAAAACCCAAAACAAAATCACTTCCCCCTATGTAATACCTCAATCATTAAAGTTTAGAAAATTTGTATTATTCTCTGGTCTCAGAAAGCCAGAGAAAAGATTGATAGGGAGAAAGAAAGAGGAAACAAGAAAAGACAGACCGAATAATTGTTTGTGAGAGATCTTAAGTCCCACCTCCTAATAATTAAGTGATACCTTTTGTGAAGCTAGTCATTATTTGAGGTTGAGCCATTCATATTACAATTTGTAGCCCATTGGTTTTTCTCTTCTCTCATTAATAGTCTACTGACTGCTTATCCTCAAAATGGCCTTTTCTTCTCAAGGAAGCTATTCTATATTACTGATTACTACGTATCCCATATGTGTCAAATCCAGTAGAATGTATAATACCAAATATGAACCCTTGTATGAACTATGGACTATGGACTATGGGGATAATAGTGTGTCAGTGTTGGTTCATTGACTATACTAAATGTACCCCTTTGACTGGGAGGATTAGTACAGAGGGGCAGGGGGCGAGGGGGTGGCACTGTGGCAAGGAGATACATGGAAATCCTCCAGTCAATTTTGTTGTAAGTCTAAAATACCCTTAAAAAGGTTATCACCATTTTTAATGGGGCTTTTGGTTTTTCAGTATCCAACAGAAAAAAGCAGAAATGTTTCCTTTGTATCAACCAAACAACTTTCCCTACTTCAGTCTGTATTTCCCTAAAGAAATCACAACCCTCTTTTTGCTGTGAAAATCTTGTCATACATTTACTCCAGACCCAACATATCTTTACCACTGTTTAAAAAAAACATGATAATTAGATCAGGGAGATAATACAAAGGTTCAAAACTTCATATGTACTTGGGTATGACCAAAGTTTGATCCCTGGCACTTCATAGTCCTCACAGAACAATAGGTGTGACCCTGCTAGTCCCAGCATTTCCAGGATGGGTCCAGTGGCCCCCAGCACCATGGGGCTCCAAACAATATCATATCACATGGTCTGGCATCCAAAAGTTTGCTAGGAAGAACCCCAGGCCTTCTGAGTACTGCTTGAAAATTCATCTAAATAAATTCAGATAATCTGATTTGCTTTCTGAAATAGTACATTCAAGTAGTCTTTTCATTCATGATGTAAAAAATAGTGTTTACAGGTTGCATGGGATAGGCTTTTATATAATCATAGTGTTAGATAAGAAAAGAAATATTTCAGAGAAAGTCACCCTCCCAGAGAAGAAAGTGGGGGTATGCATGTGGGAGGGGGTCTTAGGTAGATCGTCTCACAAGTTTAGACCAGGAAGCTCCAGAAATTCCACTTTTTGAAGGAGATTGGACCTGACGTTAGTAAGTCCTGCTGGGGTTTGACGCAAAAAAAAAAAAAAAAAAAAAAGACTCCAATTTTACCTGTTGTTTATTTTGGCACCACCTCTAATATAAAGTTACTCATTTTCCTTGTTGCATATCTGAGAACCTTTTCCCCTTTTCTACTGGACACAGGTATTTAAGTATATGCTGTATACCAAGAGTGGGCTTTTTCACTGTGGATTTAACTTATTTAGTCATCAGGGGGTAGGCATTCCTTTTCCTTATTACAAATGAGGAATATGCGTTTTAGAGAACCTGCCTGCTATGATAATACTTTTATGTCTGATGTGGCTGGCTTTCGTTAAACTTTCTGAGTACAGGCACACTGTGTCAAGGACACACAGTGACACTCCAGGCCACAGTGCTTGGTAGGTTTATGAGGAGCTGTGTTTGGACTTGTGCCTTATCTAGAGTTGTGCTTCATCCTGTAAAAGTGCCTAGCAGAAACTACCTGTCTCCTGGTCTTCAGTTTCCAAGAGTTTAGTTTGATTCTTTGCAACCTTATTCTAACTAGCAATGGGGGTGATGGAGTGTTGATTGTATGTAAACTGAAAAGGTAAAAGAACTCGCCCTTATATTTGATTGAGCTCAGTCATTTGATTTATTTAGTTCCTCAATTATGATCTTTGCTTAGATCCATTTTTCTCAGAAAATAAATCAGGCTCCTTTTTCTCTTGTCCTGACTTCATCCCCTGGTATTCCAGTCTATACCTATTCTATCAATACCATTCTATCAGCTCTCTAGTTTAAAGAAACACTTTTTTCAATAATATTTTTTCTAAAGGTACATAATCAAGCATAATTTTTAGAAAAAGGTGAAGTCAGGCTCATAGAAATATAGAAAAGAACATATGTTAAAGATTTTTATTAAATAGAACAGAAATTATATCCCCTTCAAAGGAAAAGTCAAATAGCACAAATTTATATACAGTAAAAAATTGAATTGTAAATGAAGGTAGAGCTAGTTTTTCCACAGGGTGTAGAGAAATCAATTAAAATTATAGGCCAGAGTTCACATATCTCTTCATCAACTTCAGTTTACAAAGGTGCAAATGATTCCAAGACTAATTCTAAACCTTTTCAGTCATTGCATAATTTTCATTCATTTTTTTCTACTTATTATATTATCTATTACAGGGAATCCATGTATATATGTTCCTTTCACTCATTTCTTTAGTCAACATATATATATACATATTTATATATGTCAAATACACAGCAGAGCCTGGCAAACTCCCCATGGCATATATGCCAAAAACAGTAACAAGTCTCACAATGGAGATGTTACTGGTGCCCGCTCAAGCACAACAGGAGGACAGTGCTACAGTGTTACATATATCAAATAGCTACAACATATTGGGTATAAGAACTATACAACAAAGCGACCAAACCAAAATTCCATTTAGGTCCAGAGAATTGCTTAAAGAACTAGAGTGTGATTTTTGAACCTGGTTTCAATCTCTACATTTCATAGTTCTCCTGAGCACCACTGGAAGTGACCCCTGAGCTAGGAGGAGCTTCCAAGCACAACTGGGTGTGAGCCAAAAACCAAAGCAAACAAACAAGTTCCATTTAAATGTGTCTCTCTGAGCTATAACTGATTGTTGTTTTGTTGTTCTACTAGTTCAACTAGTTCTACAAACCCTACCTTGCATTTCTTTCCATTTCTGAATTTGTTTACTACCATTACGGGAACTTTCTGGTTTTCTTATGCCATCTAGTGGCAAAAGCATGTAATTTGCCTTTTGTTATTAATGTTAATGCCTTTGGAAAATATCTAAAATCTTAGATGATTTTGGTAATAAGGTTGAGGAGCAAATGAAGGAAGAGGACATGAATTTCAGAATACCCAGGCAGCTTTTCTCATTTTCTGTTCTTTTTGTGGGGGCCAGCATTGCTCAGGCGCTGCCTTCCAGCTTGTTTTTCAGGGGTCATTCCTTCAGGAGCTCAGGAGACTATATGCTGTCTGGGAACTAAATGTGGGTCTCGTGCACACAAAGCAAGCACTCTGGCTCACTGAATTATCTCTGGCCCTTACTTTTTTTTTTTTTTGTTTCATGGGGTCAGAGAGATGGTACAGCAGGTAGGAAGCTTGCCTTACATGTGGCTGACCTGGGTTTGATCCCCGGCATTCCCTGATTCCTGAATGCAGTCCCAGGAGTAACCCCTACGCACCATAGAGTATGGCTTTAAAAAAAAACACACACAATCCCTCGCACCTGTATGTTTCCCTGAGTCCTCCTAGAATTATCCCTGAATACAGAGACAAGAGTAAGCCACAAGCATTGCCATGTGTGGCCCAAAAACAAAAACAAAAAAGCATTAAGAAATTATAGGAGGAAGTGCAGGGTATGTTCTTAGAATTCTACGGGTCTAGGGAGAGAGAACAGCAGGTAGGATGCTTGCCTTGCATGCAGCAGACCCAGGTTCTATCCCCCGCATCCCACATAGTCCCCCAAGAACTGCTGGGAGTGATTCCTGAATAAAGAGCCAGGAGTGACACCTGAGCATAACCAGCTGTGGCCCAAAGATATCTCCTCCCCCGCCAAAAAATGCTTTTGTTGTTTTCTTTGTTTTGGGCTTGGGGTCATACCTGGCTGTGCTCAGGGTTTACTCCTGACTCTGCTTATGGATCACTCCTGGCACTGCTCAAGGGGGCCATATTCCATGCTGGAAATCGAACATAGGTTGGCTGCATGGAAAGCCAGCACCTTACCCGCTGTACTATCCAGCTAATGGCCCTAAAATTTTTAATGAATGTTATGCTTAGAGAAGGGCTGGAGCGATAGCACAGCGGTAGGGCGTTCGCCTTACAAGCGGCCAACATGGCCGACCCGAGTTCGATTCCTCCGCCCCTCTCGGAGAGCCCGGCAAGCTACCGAGAGTATTCGATATGCCAGACACAGTAACAACAAAGTCTCCAATGGAGACGTTACTGGGCCCACTCGAGCAAATCAACGATCAACGGGAGAGCCTTTACCTTTACCTTTATGCTTAGAGAAATATGGATTCAGAAGACTGAACAGAAACTGCATTCCCATATATACTCCCCTATCCTTCCATTACATAACCTCCCACGTTTTCTAACATACCTAATAGAGTGTTATGGTTCTTACAATGAACTTAAGTTGACAGTATTGTTACCCAAAGTCTGTAGAGTTGCTGGAGTATACTTTTGTGTTATATATTCTGTGGGCTTTGAGAAATGTGTAAGATGTGTAATCACAAGTTCATATTAATGGAATATTCTCTTATTTACATTTCCCTCTCCACAGGTCCTGGAAACCACTCTGTTTACAATATTGCTTTTTCCAGAATGCATATAGTTGAAATCATAGTTGTAACCTTTTCTGATTAATTTCTTTAGAGATGTGCATTTAAGGCTCTTCCATGTCTTTTTAAATTTTTATTTATTTTTTATTACTATGGTATAGTAGTAAAGTTTCAATAGTGTTAAAGTTTTTGTTATTAATGTAAAAAGTAATAGTGCGTCTCACCACCAAAGTGCTCATAACCCTCCACCCCATTGCTATGTCACATCCTGTTTGATCTTCCTTCCCCCTCTCTCCTCACCCACTCTGTTGATTGATGGTTATAAATTTGGTACACACTGTTATTTCCTTCAGCCACCACCATGTGTTCTAGACCCTCTGTCTATGTTCCCATATGATAACTCATTTGTTTTTGGTACTAGTTAATATTCTCTTGTCTGAATATGCCATGATTTATTATCCATTCACTTGCTGAAGGTATCTTGCTTGCTTCCAAATTTTGACAGTTAGGAATAAAACTGCTAGAAATACCTATATGAAGGTTTTTATATGGACATGAATTTTACCTCTTCAGTAAATGCCAAAGATCTTAATTGCTGGATATTATAGCTTTATTTTTATAAGAAACTACCATGGAAGCGTTTTAAAATCAGCTTTATCTAGATACAATAAAATGGATACATTTAGAGTGCAGAGCTCATTGTTTATTTTTATATGCTTATAGCATATATGGAGATTCAATAACATAGGAGCATTTTGCTAGTCTCTAACTGCATTCGGTATTTTCATGTTCTTTGTAGTACCTCCCCGAACTATTCATTATTGTCACCATATGTTAGAGACATGAACTATGAAGAACATTTTAAGGTGAGAAGATTCAGGGGTCCTGCATGCAAAACATGTGCTCCAGAAAGTTTTTTCTTAATATTTTTTCTACTTGTTTTTGTTTTTGTTTTGTTTTAGGGGCACTCGTTAGAGCTCAGGAGTTCCTCCTGGCTCTGCACTCAGGAGTTACTCCTGATGGCGCTCAGGGGACCATCTGGGATGATCTCTACCCTTGTACTGACACTTTGGCCCTCCAAAGTAGATCTTCATTTTTGAAAAATGACAAAAAGAACAATATCATTGTGGTTTTTGGGACACAAATATATGTAATGTGTTAATTAATAAAAAATAGATACATATGTGTATATATTCCTCATATATTCTAATTCAGGACTTCTTCAACTTTTTCTACGTGTGGCTCCTTCTCATCTAAGAAAGTTTTATGGGACCCTGAGTAGACAAGTTTATAAAATAAACATACAGATGAAACACTTCTTGATAATAAATCATAAATTTAAAAGTTATATTACCCCTAGGATGACAACCCAGTGTTTAAGAAACTAGGATATAGCTGGGCCAGAGCCATACTACAGCAAGTAAGACTAAGACACTTGCCTGATATAGCCAACCTGACTCCTACGTACCCCATATGATCCCCAAACACAACACTGTCAGGAGTGAAACCTGAGTGCAAAGCCAGGAGTGACTCTGAGTATCACTAGGTGTGCCCCCCATAAGAAACTAGGATATATATCACTTATATAGAGATACACCTTTTGTATATTTTTAAATTTAAAATATGGGGAGCAGAATGATTTGATCCCTGGTACCCTAAAGGTCCCCTGAGCGCTGCCAGGAGTGATCCGTGAGCACAGTCAGTTGTAAGCCTTCAGCACCACCAGGTGTCGCTCAAAAACAAAATGTCTATGTTTAAATTTATTAAGTTTAAATACAAAATTTAAATGTAATTTGTAACAGCAAAGTTATTATGTGTGGTGGCTGGAGTGGTAGTACAGCGGGTAGGGTATTTGCCTTGCATGAGGCCGACCTGGGTTTGATTCCCAAGCATCCCATGTGGTCCCCTGAGCACCGCCAGGAGTAATTCTTGAGTGCATGAGCCAGGAGTAACCCCTGAGCATTGCTGGGTGTGACCCAAAAAGGAAAAAAAAAGTTATTATGCGTGATTAGCTTATATAAAACTAGGTTATTTTATATCTTAAGGATATTTGTCATCTTTTTGTGATAATACTTGTGTCATGATATGGCATGTACCTTCTACAACAAACTTGAAAACAAAAAATGATAAAGTAGGAATAATGTCATTAAATGCAAAATAGCCCATTAATAGAGGAATAGATGTACAAAAAATGGTACATAACTTGGAATATTACAACAATCTAAAAATAAAAATTCAAAAATGATGGAGAATTTATAATATGTTAAAGATACTGGGTTTTTTAGGACAATTTTTCAAATGGTCCCTGTTATTGTAACTATAAATACATAATACATATCTTAAATATAACAGATGTTAGCTGGAGAGATTGCTCAACAAGCTGAGCACATGATTTGCATGCAGCTATCGTGGGTTTGATCCTTGACACCACATGGCCCCCTAAGTACAGCCGGAAGCAATCCTCGAGCTCAGATCCAGAAGTCACATTTGAAGCCTTTTAGGTGTAGCCCCAAAACCCAAAAAAAATAAAATGAAAAAAAAGCTATTCTGACTAGCCTACCAGCCAGGTACCCCAGTAAAGAGATATTCAACATATTAGGCTTATATTTTGGTCAAAACTAGTCTTGAGTCCATCTATATCTCATGCCCAGTTAGTGTCTTGAGTTCTGGCCCCATTATCTGCTTTGTATTCAAAGATTTTCTTTGTCTTTCTAAGCTTTCTTGAACTTTCTATCTTCTGTACACCTGATTCAAAGCCTGTGATTCATAGATATTAACTACTGTAATGTGTTGCCAGCATTAATGTGCTATTTGAGAAAACTTCTACAACTGTCCTATTTTTTCTAAAAAATCGAACTTTATAAGCATGGTTCTAAAAGTTTATACAAACAAAAGTTTAATATGCTAGAATCTTAGGATATTGGTCAATATTTTTTTTCTTCCTTCTAACCTTTCCTTTTTCTAGCACCAGTGCAGAAAACATTTCAAACTCTTTTCTCATCTCTGTCAAGAGTGACACCTAGTGGTGATTCTATGGAGCTGCATGTTCAAGTTAAAATTTCTGGAAAAGAAAATTCTGCCCCCACACTTCCTTTCGGCATGTACTAAGTCAGCTCTTCCAGCGTCTGCAGCCTCCTGTATTGTCATATTTATTTTGAACTTTGCCAGCCCCACAAATTACACAGAAAATTTCTTAAAAGGGATATGTAGGGGGCTGGAGCAATAGCGCAGCGGGTAGGGCGTTTGCCTTGCACGCGGCCAACCCGGGTTCAATTCCCAGCATCCCATATGGTCCCCTGAGCACTGCCAGGAGTGATTCCTGAGTGCAGAGCCAGGAGTAACCCCTGTGCATTGCCAAGTGTGGCCAAAAAGCCAAGAGAGAGAGAGAGAGAGAGAGAGAGAGAGAGAGAGAGAGAGAGATGTAGATCCCTTAAAGCATTTCCTTAAAATGGGTAAAATAGGTTCCAGCCCCACGAATCACACAAAATTGTTCCTTAAAATAGATAATGTCTACATAGAGTACAAATATATAGAAAGTCATATAAGTGATATAAACATATATGAATATCTTGCTAAACACATACCAGTGAATAAATGTTAAATAATCCTGCTCTGCTCTGAGAGTTTTCAATCTAAAGGAGGATATAGTCCAGAGAATGAGAAAATACATTAGATGTAAATGCCCTATGTGGTAGGAACCTGTTGGAGGAGCACCTTATATGACATGGAATTAGCTCTCAGGTGGAAAAGTCTCACCTGAGAACAGAAGGGAGCAATGGAGTAGGAATTAGTGCAGGGGAAGTAGGGGTTGGATTTTCTCTAAGCCATTTATTCTCAGCAGGGACATAATACCCCAAAAGGGGAGAACATTTGTGCTTGACTAGTGAAAAAATCTTAACTATTGCAACATTTGGTGACCATGCAGAGCTCAACCTTAACAAAAATTCATTCCTTAATATTTCATTGGGGTTAGGGCGTTATTTAGAAAACATCTGAAAGTTCCCTCAGACAAATACTGGATGATCTCACTCAAATATATAGAGGGGGGAAAAGTGGGAAATAGACCTTTTTTGTAGATGACAGACACTTGACCTTGGATTACAAAATTGAAATTACCAAGCAGTTTGGAGAGGGCAGGGAGACAATGAAGAAGTGGACTGGAAGCAAAATAATGACAATGGGCAATTTGGTGGTGGTGAGGTGCATTACCTGTACATTGAGACTATAAATGTTAACAGTATGGTTGAGTCGAGATTCAAACCCCAGCGCCCCATGTGGTCACTGGGCATCATCAGGAGTGACCTGAGCACAGAGTTAGAGTAAGCCCTGAGCACCACCCTTACCTTCTTCCCAAAAATAAGGAAAGGAGATTGATAAACACTGCATAGAGATATAAGGTGAAGGTAGAGAGAATGTAGAATTTTAAAATATTAGAGTAGTTACCACTCCTGGGAATATATTCCAGAGAGGCAAAAAAGTATAGTCGAAGTGACATCTGCAATTGTTTGTTCATTGCAGCACTCTTTACAATAGCCAGAATCTGAAAAAAACCTGAGTGCCCAGGAACAGATGACTGATTAAAGAAACTTTGGTAGTTTACACAATGGAGTACTATGTAGCTGTTAGAAAAGACGAAGTCACGAAATTTACATACAAGTGGTACTACATGGAAAGTATCATGTTAAGTGAAACGACTCAGAAAGAAAGGGATAGACATAGAAAGATTGCATTCATCTGGGGAACATAAAGTAACAAAATAGGAGACTAACACCCAAGAATAGCCGACATTAGGACCAGGAATTTTACTCCATGGCTCGGAGGCCAACCACACATACTAGGAGAAAGGGGAGCTCAGATAGAGAAGGGAGCACCAAATAAAGAGTATTGGGAGGATCCTCCCAGGATGGGAGAAGCATGCTTAAAGTAGACTATAGACCAAACATGATTGTCACCCATTGCCTCTTTTGCAAACCACAACACCCAATAAGAGAGAGAGAACAAAAGAGAATGCCCTGCCACAGAGGAGGTGGGGGGGATGGGGGAGATGGAGGGTGGGAGGGATACTGGGATCCGTAGTGGTGGGAAATGGGCACTGGTGGAGGGATGGGTATTTGATCATTGTATAATTGAAACCCAAGCACAAAAATTTGTAAGTCTACAACTATACCTCATGATGTCTCATTAATAAAAATTTTTTTTAAAAAAATTAGAGTAGTTGAAGTAAGAGTTTGGAAGAAGCAAAGGGGGTGAAAGTACTAAAAAGAGGCTGGACACAAATTTTAAGAAAATTAAACCTGAAAATGCATATGGACCTCAATTATGTAAATATTTTAAGTAAAATTGGACTATATAAATTATTTACTGAAGATTTTGCTTTCTTTTTATGGTGAATGTGTACTTTGTGTTGTAGTCATGCACTGAAATAAATCATTGGGTTGTAAATATTTTTTAGAGATGCTAGGGACCTTTGTTAAAATATCTTTTTCTGTCTATCATACTGGGATTTATGTAGGCTTATATTATAGTCTCTAGAATAGCACCATCATAAGGTGGGTGCTTATTCATAATTGACCTCTACAGAATTTGTCTAATCTTTATTTCAGGAATTAAAAATATGAGAATAAAATTGTTTAGGATTTGGTTTTGTTCTTTTGGTTTCATAACTGGAATAAAATGAGAACAGTGTACTATTTAATAACCACTATTATTTTCTTTCTCATCAATTGAAAGAGATTAACTTTCATTTTTATTAGAAAATTCTTTGCAAAAATTTTAATTATTTTAATACCCAACATCCTGTTAACAATGAACTCAAAGCTAATTCCATGCTTTTGATGAATAGTATAAGCATAATTTTAAGGTTAAAGAACTAAAAAAGTAATTACTGTGCAATACTTTTATGTTTTAATATTTTTCTACCATTCTTCTAGCTAACTTCACATAATAAACCCTGATTTAAATGTCTGATATGCTTTTACAGAGGTAGCATTTTAGTAAATTTTTTATTATTTAAAATTAAGTCTAAAATACAGAAGTGGTTCTAACTGTGGTTCTATTGGCAAACTATCTGAGTTCATATCCTGAGTTAAATCAGTTTAAGTTTAAATGTTACTAACTTTCTTTTGTAAACTTGGGGCGATATATAAAATACGACATCTTATCCTCTCTAGCTCTCTTAGCAAATCAAGACTCATAATAGAACAACTACATGAGATTGCGAGTACTAAATGAACTAGTTATGTAAAGCACTTAGAAAAGTGCCAGGTCCATCCTCAGTACTCAGTAATGTTACCTATTATTATTTTGAACCCCTTATTGAGTAGTTTCAAAAAAAACATTCATTGAGTGCTTCCTGTGTACCACAAAGAGAGCTACTTGTGAAATTCTTAGTACATCTTGTGTAATAGGTCTTTAGAGCCTGAGTCAACATCTTTGCAACTTTTTTTTTTGTAGGAGTACTGCTATTTATTCAGCCACTGATTAGCTGATTGAATTCGGCATGAACTGCACCTTAATTTTTTTTATTTTTCTTATTTTTATATTTATTTATTGAATCACTGTGGGAAAAGTCACTAAGCTTTCAGGTTTAAGTCATACATTGATCAAACACCTTTCCCTTCACCAGTACTCATTTTTCACCACCAAGAACCCCAGTATACCCCCCCTCCCACCCTCCAAATGCCTGTGAGGCAGATGATTTCCACTTAACTCTTCTCTACATTGATTACATTCATTATTTCAACAAAAGATGCACCATTATTGTTTAGAATTTCCCCCCAAACAATCAGAATTGCTGAAAAGGCATTGTGAAATATTTTGTTTTCTATAGCTGGTTATAAGAATCATATAATGTCACACGGCCACGATTTTGGATTTCTGCAAAGAGCCAGATAATTACGAGATTGGTTTCTGTGTGTCTGGTGTTATGGCCATCACTGTGCTGGAAAGCTGCTTGGGGGGGGTGGGGGGTTGTGTAACTCGTGACTTTGTATCATTATTGTTGTGTTTCCTGTATTTCCTGTCTTTAAGTTCACTTATTTTTTTCAAGTAGGATATTTTTTACTTTTGGGGGGTGATGACACCTGGCATTACTTGGCCAGCTGTGTGGGCTTCACTGGTCACCAATGGCAGTGCTGTGCTGTGTGGGCTAAGTGGCACTTAGCACCAGAGCCCAGGACTCTACCCTACAGTGTAGCATGGGGAGGGGTGTTCTTGCTGGGGTTCCAGCCCTTTGAACTTTCTCCTGTGAACGTCATGGATTTGGGTTTCAGTTGGGACCACTCCTAGTGGTGTTCAGGGGCTGTTTGCAGCTCAGAGCTGGGGACCAGGTGGCAAAGGGGATGGAACTTGGGCCTCCTGCAACCAAAGCATGTTTTCCAGCCTATGGAACTATCTCTGGATTGAAGATTCTTAAGAGAAAGCACACCTAGGGCAGTAAATGGGAAAATGGACTCCTTATCAGAATTTTCATTAGATTCTAGGATTTCTTTATGATATTGCTTCATCAAAGAGACAGTAGGGGAAAAGGAACAGTTACTTATGACTTCCTTACTTTTTAAATTTTTTTTTCTTTTTTTTTCCTTTATTTTATTTTATTTTTTTTAAAGTTGTAGATTTACAATTTTTTGTGCTTTGGTTTCAGTTATACAATGATCAGATACCCATCCCTCCACCAGTGCCCATTTTCCACCACCATAGATAATATCCCTCCCACCCCCATCCCCCCATCCCCCCTGTCTCTGTGGCAGGGCAATCCCCTGTGTTCTCTCTCTCCTTTTGGGTGTTGTGGTACTTTTTAAATTTTTGACTAAAGCAAATTAAAAACACTTTTAATGTTTATATTTTTCAGAACATGTCTTCAAAATTCAAAAATACAAAACGAATCGAAGGACTTGATGAAAATGTATGGTAAGTATCTTAGAATAAGCAATAATAATGTGGTGAGGCTTTTTCCTTTATTTTTTATATCTGTAGCTAGAATTATTGGCCTTATGGTCTATAAGTAAAACCACTTATTTTAGTTCCTCTATTAAATAGAAATGAAAGGAATTTGAGAATCCATACACTGATTTATTTATTTTTCAAAGCACCAATTCCCATGCTAGTTACTGGAAACAGGGGTAAAAGGAAAAATATGATTGATATCTCATCAGTAAATTTTTCTTATTGGCTCATTATTTATTTAAAAAAATGATGCTTTATTAAGAGCTTAGCAGTAGCTAGAATGATTGAGAAAATATATCTGTCGCTATAATAATGGTATTGTGAAATTTATATTTGTTAGAAGCATTAAGATTTTGTGCATTTAGCAATAATTATAGCAGGTTAAAAAAGTCATTTTATATAAGATAAATTTTTGTCACCCTTTTAAATCATCAAAGTCTTTTGTAGACAATGGGGGATAAAGATCTTGGTTTTTAATTAGAGTATTTCTTAATATAAGTCTCTTTTAATCTTAGGATTGAATTTACCAAGTTGGCTGCAGACCCCTCTGTTGTGAATTTAGGCCAAGGGCTTCCAGATATTTCCCCTCCTGTATATTTAAAGGAAGAATTATCAAAGATCGCAGCAATTGATTGCCAGAATCAGTATACACGTGGCTTTGTAAGTAGAGGAGGGGTGTGAACTTGTTTTTTTGTATTGCATTGTGGGAATGTACTTTCATCACTTACATGCAAGTGACTTTCTGGGACTAAATGTCCCAATGTGAGGGGAGGAACCCACCCTTGCCCTTATCTCCTAGGATAAGCCTGCCTTCCTCTCCTCCGCACAACTTTCTTGGCCCTTTCATATTGTTGGTGCAGGACAGAATCCTATGGTCAAAAAGAAGGGAGAATAATCTCGAGACTATTCTGTTAACACTGGTGCTACTTCAGCATTAGCCTTTTATTTAATACTCTGAGTTTCTAATAAATTATTTTCTTCCTCTCTACCTCATCCTACCCCTAATACTGCGACTAATGCCCAGGATATGCAGAGATTCCCTGGATTCCAAATAAATATATAAATAAATTTTTTAAAAATACAATACATTGCAAGGTTATAGGCCCATGTTGACTATATACAAATCAGTTGTATGGAGGCTGGAGCAATAATATAGTGTAGGGCATTTGCTTTGCACATAGCCAACCCAGGTTGGATCCGGGCATCCCATATGGTTTTCCAAACCCGCCAGAAGTAATTCCTAACCACAGAGTCAGAGTAAACCCTGAGCACCATCAGGTATGGCCCCAAAACAAACAAAAAATCAATTGTATGTCTATATACTTAAAATTCCTCATTGAAAAGTAAAATTTCCTAAACTAGCATAATAGCAGCCAAATCGACAAATACTTAAAAGAGATTGTTTCTGTTCTTGTTTTCATGTCAGGGATTAGCATATAGCCTCATACATTCAAGGCATACTTCGCCACTGAGCCACATTTCCAGATCTAGATTAAATATTCTTAGGATGTCAGTTCTCCCTAAATCCATCCATAGCAGAGTCTGGCAAACTCTGGCCTCTGGGCTATATTCTACCTATGCCCAATTTTGACAAATCCATCTTTGATGCACAAATTAAAAACCTTATTTTGAATTGAAGTGGAAAACTTGGAAACAACAAAAGGTTTTTCCCTCATAAAACCAAGGTTTAACAACCAGCCCCTTTCTTCTCCTGGAATGTGATCCCATATACTTATACTTAGGTGCTTTCCAAACAAAAAGCCAGGTAACCAGCATTTAGATACTCACTTGAAATAATAGAATATCACTGGAGGACAATTCCTTTCCACCCTCCACCATACCTCCCCCGACCCTCCCCCCCAAAAAAAGTAGATGGGCAGAAGAAAAAAATTTATATCAACATTAACACCAAATAAGACAGGATAAAAGGAAATAATAAAAAAGTAACATTAGAAAAGATGATGGAAGAGAGAGAATCATGGTGTCATAAAACTCCCTGCAGGTGTCAGACTTTGTGATTTTATACTCAATTCCCTCGTGAAAGTTGTTCTCCTACATAACTGCTGCTTGCCTACTGATCGATTTTAATCATATTCCACTTCCTCCTGATATTTGTTTTTCTTTGGGAAAGTTGTGTTTGGTCTCAACAGTCCATGGGCTACATAATACCTCCATCACCATGGAGGGAGAGTTCAGGGTATACACAGATGGCGCCTTATTTTACCGGGGAGAAAATCTAATTCTATTGTATGCTTTAATTGCTTTCAAAAATGGAGAAATTAAATATGATGTAGTTTCTGTCAAAAATGTATTGATATTGAAGTTGATTTCTTTTCAAAGCAAATATCTTAAAATTTTGTATTCTAAAATCAATGAAGAGAATGTATTCAGTCAATGCCACATCTTTATCACCATTCATGCAGAAACCTGCCTAACATAGAAAAAAAGGTTTAATTTATTTCCATTAAAAATATTTTCCCTTTGAGTAATTACAAAATAAAACCCATTTTGAGCCAAAGTGATGGAACAGCAGATAGGGCATTTGTCTTGCACACAGCTGATCTCAGTTTGATCCCCAGAACCACCTATGATCGAACCCACCAGGAATGATCCCTGAGTGTAGAACCAAAAGTAAGCCCTGAGCACTGCAGGTGTGGCCACCAAACCAAAGTAGGATAAAACACATTTTTAAAAATTCTTGCTTTCTAGAATCAGTAACCTCAAAGTTGATCCCATCATCAGATTCAGTGTTTTCTCTCTCTTTTTTTTTTTTTCAATTAGGGTCATCCATCACTTGTGAAAGCTCTTTCTTCCCTGTATGGAAGGTTTTATAAAAATCAAATCGATCCAAATAAAGAAATCCTTGTGACTGTAGGAGCATATGGATCTCTGTTTAGCACCATTCAAGGTTTAATTGATGTGGGAGATGAAGTAAGTATGTTCACATTACCATTTTAACTATGTTAATCATTATCATTTGCCCTGCCTCTGTATCTTTTATGTTCTTTTTAAAGTTGTTTTTGGGCTGGAGCGATAGCACAGTGGTTAGTGCATTTGCCTTGCACGCAGCCAACATGGCCAGCACAGATTCGATTCCCAGCATCCCATATGATCCCCAGAGCACCGCCAGGAGCAATTCCTGAGTGCATGATCCAGGAGTAACCCATGGGCATCACCGGGTGTGACCCAAAGAGCAAAAAAATAAATAACTAAATAAATAAAGTTGTTTTTAAGGGGCTGGAGTGATAGTATAGCAGGTAGGGTGTTTTCCTTGCATGCAGCCAACCCGGGTTTGATTCCAACATCCCATATGCTCCCCTAAGCACCGCCAGGAGTAATTCCTGAGTGCATGAGCCAGGAGTAAACCCTGTGTATCACCAGGTGTGACCCAAAAAGAAAAAACAAATGAAGTTGTTTTTAAGGTATAATGCATAAGCAGTAAAGTTCACAAATTTTAAATATAGCTCAGTAAGTTTTTGCCTGTGTTCACACACACAACACACACACACACACACACACACACACACACACACACACACACTCTGATTGTACATGGCTAACCTGGGTTCATTTCCCAGAACCCCATATGGTTCCCTGAGCATAGCATTAGTGATCCCAGCACAGATTCAGGAGTGATCGCTGAGTACCACGAGGTGTGGTTCCCCACAAAGGTAAATATAAATATATTAGTGACATATATACATATATATATACATATATATATATATATACATTGATAAATTATGGGGCTGGAGCAATAGCACAGCGGTAGGGCGTTTGCCTTACAAGTGGCCAACATGGCCAACCCGAGTTCGACTCCTCCACCCCTCTCGGAGAGCCCGGCAAGCTACCGAGAGTATCTCGCCCCCACGGCAGAGCCTGGCAAACTCCCCATGGCATATTCGATATGCCAAACACAGTAACAACAAGTCTCATGATGGAGATGTTACTGGGCCCGCTCGAGCAAATCGATGAACAACAGGAGGACTGTGACCGTGACCGGTAAATTATGTATACAGACTCTTAATATAAAAATGTAAAAAGTCAGTCATGCTAGACCTAATCTGGCAGATTACAAATGAAACTGGTGAGATTGACCCACTGACCTGCTGACCTGCTGACCCAGAAGCCTGGACAGGAGTTGTGAGACAGGATATAGGGTCAAAGAGTCAAGGACTATGCCTCAATGCTAGGCAAAAGACAGAATACAGCTGTAAATCCCCAGGAGGGGACTTGTGTACACTAGACTATAAGAGTGGCCCTCTTATCTCTTCTCCTTAGATCCACTTCAGGATTTCAGGATGCTTTTGAGAAATATCTCTACCCCCAAAATAATTCTTATGAATTCATAACCTCCAACTGTTTTTGCAGTTTTCTTTTCCTTATAGACTTGTTTCTGATCCTATCTGATATTTTATTTTCTAACAAATTTTGAAAAAACAAGATTCTCAATGTTTTTTGGCTGAAACATCCTTTTAAGACTGTGAAGAAAACTACGGCTTCTTCCCTTGTCCCCACAGTATTACCTATGCAAATCTATAATTGTAAAATTTGGCATACAATATTATAAGTCTCTACAGAAAACCTACCCACTTGTCTCCAGTTAAGTAAAACTTCTGGCCAAGTTCACTCACTTCTCCAAGGGGATGACAGCGCTGTGAAAGCAAGGTCTGCTATTTCCTCATGGCTGCCTCTCAGCCTGGTGTTCAGTGCTTCACACGTTCATGACTGCTCAGTATTGGCTAAATGAATTGGCGATTGATATGTGTTCTTGGTTTTTATTTCAGGTCATAATAATAGTGCCTTTCTATGACTGCTATGCGCCCATGGTGAGAATGGCTGGAGCCACACCTGTTTTTGTTCCCCTAAGATCTGTAAGTTTGCCAAAGTAAATCACATGCTTCAAGAAGTCTCAGAAATATGAGTATCTTTATTACTTTGAAATAATTTTTTGTTTTAATTTGAGTTTTTGTTGTTGCTAATAAAGTGCTACTTGCATGATATAATATAATATATATTTTAATATATCGATGAACAATGGAAGGGCAATGCTAAAAAATACTGCTTTTTTAATATATAATATATTTTAAAATTTAATATAATACAGTATTACTTTTTTCTCCTGAAAATTTTATCAAAATAAATAACAGTAAAGTTATCAGATTTTCTCTCATCTTAAAAGTTTCAGACATGGCAGGGCTGGAGCAATAGCACAGTGGATAGGGAGTTTGCCTTGCATGCGGCCAACCCAGGTTTGATTCCCAGCATCCCATATGGTCCCCCAAGTACCGCCAGGAGTAATTTCTGAGTGCAGAGCCAGGAATAACGTCTGTGTATTGCCGGGTGTGAGCCAAAAAGAAAAAAAAAGAAAAAAAAAGGTTTCAGATATGTTCTCCAGAGTTGCAGCTGATATCTTTCATAAATAAAGGCATTTCAGTAGTAGTTAATGTGGACAAAGTTTGGGGTCAGAAAGATAGTGCAGCAGATAGGGTACTTGCCTTATACACAGCCAATCCAGGTTAGACCCCCAGTACCCAATATGGTTCCCAGAACCTGCCAGAAGTACTTTGTCAGCACAGAGCAAGGAGTAAGCACTGAGCACTGCTGGGTATAACTCAAAAGCGAAAAATAATAAATAAATAACATATGTGGACAGAGTTTATTATTCCATTTAGCATGAAACTCGTATTTGCTATGGTTCTCCGGGCAGAACTAAATTTTAGTTGTTTGTTTTCTTTGTCAGTCAGATCATCAGTTACATTTGCCATGTCTGTGGGTTTTTTTTTCTTCATTATTTATTTGTAAAATAGAAAACAAGTATTAGTTGAGTTAAATCACAGCTTTGTTTTTCATACTTAGAAATCTGTTGCTGGGGAAAAACGATCTAGCTCTGACTGGAAAATAGATCCTAAAGAACTGGAAAGTAAATTTAATTCCAAAACCAAAGCTATTATACTTAATACTCCACACAACCCCATTGGCAAGGTGAGTGGGTCTTTGAACTCTTTATGCAATCTTCTGACCTATCATTTTCTTGCATGTTGAACAGTAATTGACTGCCCTTTTATTTCTTTTAATACATGTAGGTGTATACCAAAGAGGAACTCCAAGTAATTGCTGACCTTTGCATCAAATATGACACACTCTGCATCAGTGATGAGGTGTATGAATGGCTTGTGTATACTGGACATAAGCATTTAAAAATAGGTACCGATTATTACATGGAGTCACAAATCTAAATGTGTTTTGGCACATGTGAAGCAGCTGATGGGAAAGGGTCCCAGAACAGCTTTAAAATAGTCTTTGTAATGCTATCTGTGTGAGCACCTAAAAATGGCCTTTGAGTGAATGATAGCTGAGTACATTAATGGACTGATTAAAGGACAAATGATAGAAACTGAGGGGAAGAGATTTTGTCATACTATAAAGCTATGAAATTAGAGTTGTATTACTTTAGCTGTGTCCGTTGTTGTTGTTGTTTTTGTTGTTGTTGTTGTTTTGAGGGGTAGGTTTGAGGCTTGCAGCCATAGCCAGCAGTACTCAGGGCTTACCCCAGGCCCTGCACACAGGGATCACTCTTGTTATTGGTCAGGGGATCATAGGATGCTGGGGAATCGAATCCAGGTTGGCTGTTACAAGGTAAATGCCCTACCCTCGATACTATCACTCTGTCTCCTGTCCTTGGCTTTTTAGCCAAAATTCAGTTATTGCTTGATAAATAAGATACAAGAAGTAACTTTCTCTTGACCAAGACTGTCTCTGCTGAGCAAGTTACCAAAATACCAAGTCAATTGGAGAAAATAATAAGGAGCTTAGATGATTGTTGTATCATTCTTGTCTGATTTTTTTCATTTTTACTGCTGAGCTATTTGCAAATGCCAGAGTGTCGTCTTCTTCTTTTTATTTTTACCTCCTTTTTTTGCCACACCCAGTGGTCTTCAGGGCTTACTCCTCGTTCTGTGCTGAGAGATCACTTCAGGTGGCACATGGGGGACCACATGTGGTACTGGGAATCAACCCAGGTCAACTGTGTGCAAGGCAAGCATCCTATCTGCTGTTCTATTGCTCCTGCTGAACCAGAGTCTCTTCTGAGATCATCCAGATTCAAATCAATGATAGGATCACAAGTGGACTTTAGACTTTGGGTCTTTGCAAATTGCCTTTCCAGTGCCTGGAGGAAATTGCGTTTCCTGGGCCCTCCCTCCCAAATACACACAGTCCTCCATCACTCACCTCATTTTTTTTTTTATTGTTTTGATATACCCCCAGATGGGACTCAGTTTTCATGACCATGACATCTAGGATAGGCACAATACTCCTTCCAGTATTTCTTTTAAGCTTTTTCAGTTCAATTTAATTTTTCCTGCATAGCAACTACCAGGCTTTATATATTTTATCTCTAAGCTTTAATAAATAAGGATTTGGGAGCTGGAGTGATAGTATAGTGGGTAGGTTGCTTGTCTTGTATGCAGCCAACCCGGTTTTAATCCCTGGCACCCTGATGGTCCCCTGATCACCGCTAGGAGTGATCCCTGAGTGCCAAGTCAGAAGTATACCTTAAGCATTGCCAGGTGTTGTCTAAGAAACTATAAAACTATATGTGTGTGTGCATTACCTTTCTTTAGTGTGTGTATATGTGTGTGTGTGTGTACTAAATACTTCTGTTCTATTCTCTGCATGGCAAAGGCCTATATAGTTTCCAAGTCCTGAAACTTTACAAGCTGCAGAAAACTACTCTGAGCTTCTATCCTGAAATACTACTCCAATACTCTAATACTGCTGCTGTGAGAGTATGGATCTAAATTTACAGTTCTTGTTTTGCTTGTGTCCTACCCCCAGCTAGAATTAAGCTCTTTGGAAATAGAAGCTGCCTCTTTCTTGTCTGTTTCCTCTAGAGCTTGTTCAGTCCATCAGTCCATGTTGCCTGATAGTTGCTAGTAAATGTTTAATGAGTGAAAGAATGAATGACTTTATTACATATTATTAATCACAGAGCCTAGCTATAGCATAGCAGGTAGGGCATGTACTGGGAAGCTTTGATTCCTGGCACCATCTGGTCCCCAAGCGAGCTGAATACAGCCCTGGAGGCCCCAGCACCCCATGATGGCCCGAGTAATTCCTGCACCCCAGAGCCTGAGCAACATCATATCCACTAATAGAAAGATTATCTCTTGAAAACCCTTAACATTCATTTCTCATTACTCCTATAATCTGTATCATTGTAAATCCCTTATTAACACTTGTGGCACTTCATTTGATGACCTGCAAATGGACAAAAATCTGAGACATCCCATATGCATGCTTCCAGTTAAAGTCAAGCACTGCAATACAGCCTTCGTGTTTCACTTTATACTCTAAGCAGGTGTTCATTTCATTATGGTGTAGTTGTTTGAAAAGGTCCCAAAACACAGTGTCAGGCACTGTCTAATGTCTCAAAGTACATAAGAGCTATGGTGTACATTATGAAGAATATACATGCCATTCAGTCACAGATTCTAATGCTCTTGGCCATGGAATATTAGGGATTTATATCTAAAAGTTTCAAGGTTAGAAAAATTGTTTTAAAATTGATATGGTAATGGTTGCATAGCTCTGTGGATATACTTTTTTAAATCTTTGATTATATATCAGGGAATTTATAGCTTAGTGACATTATTGATGAAACATGCATACACGTATAAGCAAGAGCACACACATCGATTTCTGGGCCCTACCTGTTTTTTATTTTATAGGTCTGGATTGTAGACCAAGAATGTGCCTTTTTCACAAGTTGCCAAGTGAGGTTGACATTGCTGATACCGCAGTCACTTTTTATTGTTTTGGGGCCACGTTTTGTTGCTTTGTTGTTTTCTGGCAGTGCTCTGAACTGGCTCTTGGCTCTGTGCTCATGAGATCGAATGCGTTCCTGGGGATCAAACTCAGGTCGGACACATGCAAAGCAAGTACCCACTGTACTATCGCTCCAGCCCCAGCAGCAATCATATTTTAAGATCTGTTACTCTAGAAATCCTGTATAAGTAGACAAAGAAAAAGTGGTAGGCTAAGCAGTAGCCAAGAATACAACCAAAACCATGTCACAGAATGATAGTATCAAACATGTAGCCAAAACGAGCAGTGTGTACTGACTACCCTTGCTGATGAGACAGCTTTATTGACCCACTCAGAACTTGACCTGTTGACCCCTTTGCCACTCCCACCCCTGAAATAATTTTGCTACTTAAGATTAGTAAGGCTATATTTTACTTTGATGTGAAATTAATATCTTAAAGCATAGTCACGTTTTAAATTTGCTCTAATTCTAATTTAGTTATATTATCTTTCTTAAAACCTTTGAAATACCCATACTGATTACACCATAAAGCATTGATTTGTATTGAATTTGTGTGTTTTGTGTTTTTAGATTATGCTAAGTGTAGCTTGATATTTTTCCCCCTGTTCAGCCTCTCTTCCAGGTATGTGGGAGCGAACAATCACAATAGGAAGTGCTGGAAAGACTTTCACTGTTACTGGCTGGAAGGTCAGATGAATAAGAATTTTTTTGCTTAAAATAGGCATGTATCTTATTTTTTAGTAGAGTGTTTTAAATGCATATAGATTCAGTTTGTACAGGTCTTCATGCTTAGTGATCTTTTACTTCTTACTTAGCTTTTATGTTGTCCTTTATTCTTTTTACGATCTAATCATTCCCTTAAAAGAAAGAAAAGTAGGTAATTATCAGTTGACAAGTTGCCACTTACTGACAGCTTTGTCTTTGCCATACTCTTAGATTACTGCATTTTAATATTAGAGGAAAAAAATAATAGCAAACATTTTGGCACTTACTATGTACCAGGATTAAGTGCTTTACATTAAATGATTCATGTTCATAACCACATTATGAGGTGTTATAATTTATTATTCCCATTTTACTGACAATAAAACTAAAGTACAGATACATTAAGTGACTTGCCTGAGGTCATACTATATTAAAGTCAAACCAGGACAGAATATCTAGCGGCTAAATCCATACATCTAACCACTTTACTATGTATAAGATGGCATCAATTTATCCAACTGAAACTTGGTTATCCTCTAACCTTACCTGCCTAGAACTTGCTAAAGAAATGGGGAATACCAGAAAGAAAGTGTGCAGAACCAAATTGTGGAAAAGTTTCATAGGCCCTCTTTGAGTTACTTGTATCTGTGTGTAGTTTAAACAATATACCATTAAACAATGGTGGTTTAAACAAGCATCATTACTGACTTTTAAGCCTCCAGACTAGCAGAGGTAGCAAGAAGAAGAAAGAAAGTTCATTCAGATGCTGTGTATCTTCTGATGACAGAGTTTACTGATACCTGTTGGCAGCTTTTACACATTAAAAAGCTTTGAAATTGTACTAAACACTAAAATTAAATTACTTTCATAGTATAAACTAGATTACATTTTTTGATAATTTCATTAAGCTTAGCTACTTTTTCAAATTTGGTATATACAACTGATTGATTTATTTTAAATCTACTTTTTTCCTTTTCAGCTTGGATGGTCCATTGGTCCTCATCATCTGATAAAACATTTACAGACAGTTCAACAAAATACCATTTATACTTGTGCAACTCCTTTACAAGTTAGTGTTATTTCAAACAACGTTTGAAGTATGGTCTTTTGTGAAGGGATTATATTTATGCTTATATTTCAGTTGGTTTAATTCTTCTATTCATGTCCCTTCTTCAACTGTACCTTCTAATAAAATTTGTCCTTTCTAATATAATTTGGGTAGGGCATTTTCTCACAGGTAGGGTATTTGCCCTGCGCACTGCCGACCCAGGTTCAATTTCTCCATCCCTCTCAGAGAGCCCGGCAAGCTACTGAGAGTATCCTGCTTGCAAGGAAGAGCCTGGCTAGCTCCCTGTGGTGTATCCGATATGCCAAAAACAGTAACAACAAGTCTCACAATGGAGACGTTACTGGTGCCCACTTGAGCAAATCCATGACAAACGAGAGGATAGTGCTACAGTGAAATATAATTTGGGAGCAGACTCCTACTCATTCTTAATAGGAATTAACTGGAGTGGCTGGGTGTTAGTTTGGGGGTTTTTCCTGTGGATTGTAGTGCTCAGGAATCAGTCCTGGTGGTACTTTGGGGGCCATGGGATGTCAGGGATTGAACCCAGGCCAGCTGTGTGCAAGTCAAGTACACTACTTCCTGTACTATCTCTGCTAGCCCTAACTTACTATTTTTAATAGAGTAAGTCTTAACTTTGAGAACTCATACATTGCTGGGGCGGGGAGGTCCTGAATATTGCAAACTCTTATACCACCACTAAGCATAATCATAGATGTGAAGCTCTGTGAAACAGCCGTCCATCTTCTAGAATCTGGCCTATAGCTATTATATACATATGTATAAAGGCTCTTTTGTCCATGATCATTTATTATAGAAGATAGTTCTAATCTGTATCTGTAAATAAATGGTTAAATAAGTTAGAGTTTACCCAAACATTCAAATATGATCTCACTGTAGTAGCTTCTTCTTCTCTAATGTTGCCACAGAAAGTTGCTTTTAAAACATCAAACATTTTTATCTTACAGTTCTGCAGGTAAGCAGCTTTGCAGGGTACATACAAGGTATTGACATCACTACACACCTTCTGGAGATTCGCAGAGACTGGTTCCTTGTCCTTTCTAGAACCCAGGGACTATTCTTGACTTCATAGTAATTTCACTACAACTTCTGCTTCTGCTAACTCGTATCCTGAGATTCCAACTCCTGCCTCTCTCTTTCACTTATAAGGATCCATTGTGACTGCATTACACACAGATAATCCAAGACCATCTCTTTATCTCAAGATTCATAACTTAAACCACATTTCAGAGTTCCTGTTACCATTCAGGGTAACATTTACAAAGTAGGAGTTTTGAAACACGAACATCTTTCAGAGGTGATGGTCATTATTCTAACACAATGACGGCTTTAAAAGTAATACAGAAAGAGAATGACTTGCTTTATTGCAATAAGCACTTTTTTGAACTGGTTTAGAACTGATCCGTTCAGTGTCTCCCAGATATATCTATATTCATGTGTGCCTTGGTTCCATTTGTTAACCTGATCCTGCTGCCCTCTCATATCTGATCCTAAATAATATCGTTTCAACCCTCCCTACTTACTTTCCTTTTTCTTCTCATAGAAAAGCTATTCAAGATACATGCATATAATTCCTATGGCACTTCAGCCCCCTTCGTGGTATATGAATTATTAGAGCAGGGATTTTCATGCCTCTGTGGAATGACAAAATAGGTGTACTTTCATTTCCACTATATTCTCTAAGGTAATAAGGAAAAGCTGGGTAATTCATCATAACTCTGGTTATTTTTTAGACTCAGATTTAACAAGTCATTCTACAGTTTCCCTAATTAGAAAATAACTTAAGGAGACTGAAGCAATAAGATAGTGAGTAAGACAGTTGCCTAGCATGTTACTGATCTAGGTCAATCCCTGGCATCCCATATGCTTCACTGGGCACTACCAGAAGTGATTCCTGAATGCAGATCCAGGAGTAAGCCCTGAGCACTGTTGAGTGTGTTGAGAGAGAGAAAAGAAAGAGGAAGGAAGGAAGGAAGGAAGGAAGGAAGGAAGGAAGGAAAGGAGGGAGGGACGGAGGGAGGAAGAAAGCTCCAAAAAAGAAAAAAGGGGGAGGGTCTGGAGACATAGTACAGTATAGTGTTTGCCTTGCACAGGGCTGACCTGGGTTCTACCCCAACATCCCATATGGCACCCCCAGGTATTACCAGGAGTAATTCCTGAGTACAGAGCCAGGAGTAACCCATGATCATCTCTGGGTGTGCTCCAAAGCAAAAAAAGAGAGAAAGAAAGGCATATATAAAAGAAGAAAAGAAAGAGAGAAGGAGAAAGAAAGAAAGAAAGAAAGAAAGAAAGAAAGAAAGAAAGAAAGAAAAGAAAGAAAGAAAGAAAATAATGGATAAAATGAAAGAGTACTGGAGGAGAAGAAAAAAATTTTGTGCTTTCAAGTCATCTTTATATAAAACTTATTTCTCAATTTGGATTTCCATGGTCAATTCTCAGTTCACATTAGATCTAATCATTTGATATATCTGATTCTTCTGTTATTCTATAGTTTTGATTTTGATTATTTTGGATGCTCGTAGTACCAAATGGGAAATTAGGGATCAACTCTGAGTCTGTTGCATGCAAGGCAAGCATCCTAACTTCTGTACTGTCATTCTGGCTCCAGTTAATCCAAGTTTGATAAAGATGTATAGGAATTAACTAATTACTCAAAAAACCATTTTGCCATATTATTACCAAACTATCTTCATTGATTATACCAATAGACTTGACAGTAAATAAATTATGATTTTTTTTCTCCACTTTTGCATGTAACATACAGGAAGCCTTGGCTCAAGCCTTTTGGATTGACATCAAACGCATGAATGAACCAGAGTGTTACTTTAATTCTCTACCTAAAATGTTAGAAGTAAAAAGAGATCGGATGGTGCATTTACTTGAAAGTGTGGGCCTGACCCCCATAATTCCTGATGGAGGTTACTTCATCGTTGCTGATGTTTCTTCACTAGGTGTGTAAAGTTCTTATTATTTCAAATACAGGGAAGCTCACATGGGAAATTAAAGTAGAATAAAGAGAGACTATTATCAAAATATCTATAGAAAAGTTGATTTCACCATGTCAGTATTTTATTGTAATTTCCTTGATCTTGCATAGTTAGGGAGTCAGTGTTGTTCGGGGAGGGGTCTGTCAGACAGAATTATGATTCACACTTTGTTTGGCCATGTGAAAGAATATATGAACTCTGTATTCTTTAAAATGTCTTTTCTATTGAAGAAAAATAATATTTCTAAAATTGTTGATACCATTGGGGAAGGTTTACCATTTTAAAATATACTAAAGTGAGGAAGTGCCAAACACTCAAGTACCTGCATAAAAAATTTACATTTAGGGGCTGAAGCAATAGCATAGCAGGTAGGGTGTTTGCCTTGTACATGGCTGACCTGAGTTTGTTTCCCAGAATCCCATATCCCCCGAGCACTGCCAGGAGTGATTCCTGAGTGCAGAGCCAGGAGTTACCCCTGAGCATCATTGGGTGTGACCCAAAAAGCAAAAAGAAAAAAACTATAATGTTAATAATAGGAGGGTTTTTTTTTTTGGGTCACACCCAGCGATGCTCAGGGGTTATTCCTGGCTCTGCATTCAGGAATTATTCCTGGCAGTGCTTGGGGAACCATATGGGATGCCGGGAATTGAACCCAGGTCGGTCGCATGCAAGGCAAACACCCTACCTGCTGTGCTATTGCTCTGGCCCCAATAATAGGAGTTTTGAAAGCATAATTTATTCTGTCAAATTAGTCATTCTAAGTAGTTTTAAATGTTTGAAGCTTTGTTTCAGTAAAGTTTATGCCACAGAAGTTGAAAAGTCTTTATTTTCAAAAATAAAACTTGAAAATTTTGCTTTTATAGCAAAAAACAGTAGTTATTATTAAAAGAGAGAGTTTTGGAGTCCTATTGCAGAAAGCTATACTTATCCCCCCAAGTTCCATTCATAGGCCAAAGCCCTTAAGGTTATCAACACTCTGAAGTTTAGAAAAGACTAATCTGACTTTGGGTCCAAATGTACAGCTTCTTCATGAACAGTTTTCTCACTTACATTTTTGCTCTTAGAGTTGAAATCTACAAGATTTTCAGTACAAACTATTTTATTTAAAACAGATTGATTTATGCTTCATCTGCTTTTAAAAAGAATTTGAGTCCATCTATTTTCAATGAACGTGAAGGGAAATGTTTTTATTCTAGACCAAACCAGTATCACATAGGGGGAAGCACTATACTTGGAAGCAAAAACTTCCATCATCTCATTTTATAAAGTACCGTAATTGACTCTAATTGGAGTCCAGAATTCATGAGAGCAAAGGCAAATAGAAAACTCAGTTATATAACTCTTGGCTAACAGAAGACTTTTTTTTAGATAATAATCTTTTTAGATAAGAATAATTATTTGGGGGCCAGAGTGATAGTACAGAGGATAGGGTACTTGCCCTGCACCCAGCTGACCCAGATTCAATTCCCTGCACCCCATACGGTCCCCTGAGCTCCACCAGGCGTGATCTCTAAACAAAGAGCCATAAGTCAGCCCTGAGCACTGCCAGGTGTGATTCCAAAGGAAACAAACAAACAAAAAGAATGGTTCTTTTCTGGATCTTAACATTTCCTGAGAGTAAATTAAATTCTAAAAGGAATTTATCCTATTGTGACATCAAATGAGACAGTGATTCAGCTTTTGGTTGAATAGTTACATCAATTAGTTTCATTTTTAAAGAGTTTCTCAATTTGTCCTTAGCTGATATTTCCTGCTCCTGGTATTCAGTTAATTCCTAGATATGGAGCTGCTGTGGTTAGAAAGCCTTTCCTGATGATGGAAAGGAAAATATTTTTTCTTCATGGACCTCTTTCCCCTGGTCTGAAAGTAATAGTGTCTATATAAGCACTGTCCTATGTATGGACAGACAGATCTTTTAAAAAAAATCATTTTCTTTCATCTACTAAGAAAGTTTACTTTACCGGTTGCTAAAGACATAAACAGACCAAAAAAAATGTTTGGAACTTTTTATTTCTAAAAAGCTAAAATTGGGTCGGAATGATAGCGACAGCACAGCGGGTAGGGCATTTGCCTTGCGGCCAACCCAGGTTTGATTCCCAGCATCCCATATAGTCCCCTGAGCACCGCCAGGAGTAATTCCTGAGTGCAAAGCCAGGAGTAACCCCTGTGCATCGCCAGGTGTGACCAAAAATGCAAAAAAAAAAAAAAAAAGCTAAAATTGAAAGTAATCCATACCATTCATGAATATAGAAATTTCTTCCCTTTATAATTCATATCAATGAGTGCCTGCTTAATCTTCATTTATGATATACTACGCAGAGTGTAAAGAGCTTCATAAATAATTAGATCTTGGGGCCAGAGAAATAATGCAGCAGGCAGAATGATTGCCTTGCACATGGCTGACCCAGGTTCTATCCCCAGAACCCCATATGGGTCCCCAGGCACTGCCAAGAGTGATCCCTAAGTTCAGAGCCAGAAGTAAGCCCTGAGCACTGCTGGTATGGGCCAAAATCCATACAAACAAAAAGTTCTCACAAAACTACGTAGGAGACTGATGATATTATGTCCCTAATATTAGATAAGAAAGATGAAATAGAGAATTGAGGAATCTACTGAAGTTAATCAACAAATAAATAGCAAACTGGGCTCTGATCCTAGAGTCTCATACAACCTATCTTTTATCTTTTTTTCTACTGTGATCACCAACTTTCCACATCAGTAAGCTTCCTCCTATAAACATAAAAGGGAACATTTGATTTGAAAACAAAATGATGAATAAGGAGATTAATATAGTTATTCCAGTGAGATAATAAGGTCTAAAATGCAATAATCAGTGTTGGTTTTCATAAATTTCTTAAACACTAATGCTTTTATAATATGACTCAAATTCTTATCACCAATAAAGAACTATTTTATGTAGTTACTTTTTTGGATGTGTCTTAGGTATTCAAAAGAAATAGATCACCGCTTTCTTCTCACTAAAATTCTATTTACTCAGTCCTTTCTTAACCACATGGCAATAAATCCTCCTTTTCTTTAAACTTTATATCAATAAATTTGCCACTACCTGAATGGAACTGGTGGGCATCATGCTAAGTTAAGTCAGTCAAAAGGAGAGGGATACAGCGAGACTCTCATTCATAATAGAAAGAACAACACACAGTTTCACAGACAAACAACAGCTCAGGAACTTCATAGACTCAAAACCGTGGTTACAAGAACAACTAAATGGGCTACTTTAAGGCAAGAAAGGCCCCTCAAATACACCAAATTTCAACAGAACAATGGGACAAAATCCCATAACAATAATCTCTCTCAATGTCAATAGGCTAAACGTACCAATTAAAAGATATAGAGTGGCAGGATGGATTCGAAAATTGAACCCAACATTCTGCTGCCTGCAAGAAACACATCTCAATAGTCAAAGCAAACACAGACTCAGAGTCAAAGGCTGGAAAACAATCCTACAGGCAAACAGCTCCCAGAAAAAAGCTGGGGTAGCCATCCTAATATCAGACCACATCGATTTCAGAGTGAGGAAGGTCATAAGAGACAGTGAAGGCCATTTCTTATTGATCAAAGGATCTGTACAACAGGAAGAACTTACAATAATAAATGTATATGCACCTAATGAGAGACCAGCAAAGTACTTAAAACAACTACTCATAGATTTGGAAAAAGACATCAATAGCAACACAATACTAGTCGGAGACTTCAACACTGCTTTGTCACCTCTTGATAGATCAACCAGACTCAAGCTTAGCAAGGACATACTTCATCTGAAGGAAACAATGGAAGAAAGGGACTTAGTAGATATATACAGGAATCTTCATCCACAAAAAGCTGAATACACATTCCTCTCAAGCGTACATGGAACATTCTCCAAGATAGACCACATGCTGAGCCACAAAACATGCCTCCATAAAATTAAGAAGATAGAGATTGTATCAACAATCTTCTCAGACCATAATGCGCTGAAATTAGCAGTAAATCACACACAAAAACAGAAAACTAAATCAAACACCTGGAAATTAAACAGTGCTCTATTGAACAACGAGTGACTTAGACTGGAAATCAAAGAGGAAATCAAAAGATTCCTAGAAACGAATGAAAATGAGAACATGAGTTACCAAAACTTATGGGACACAGCAAAGGCTGTGCTAAGAGGAAAGTTTATAGCTCTACAAGCATTCCTCAGGAAGGAGGAGCGAGCACACATAAGTAACCTAACCTCACAGCTTAAGAGCTTGGAGAAGGACCAAAAAAAGGAGCACAACCCGAACAGGAGAAAGGAAATAATAAAACTCAGAGCAGAGATTAACGAGATGGAAACCCAAAAAACAATCCGAAAGATCAATGAAACCAAGAGCTGGTTCTTCGAGAAAATTAACAAGATTGATAAGCCTCTAGCAAAACTCACAAAGAAAGGGAGAGAGAAAACCCTAATAAACCGAATCAGAAATGAAAAGGGGGTCATTACAACAGAAACTACAGAAATTCAAAGGATCCTCAGGGAATACTTTGAGAAGCTTTATGCCACGGAACATCAAATCTTCGAGGAAATGGATAAATTCCTAGACTCCTACAGACTCCCAAGGCTGAACCAAGAAGACCTGGAATACCTGAACAGACCTATCACCATCAAGGAAATTGAAATAGTAATAAAAAGTCTCCCCAAGCACAAAAGTCCTGGCCCGGATGGATTCACTAGTGAATTCTTCCAAATCTTTAAAGAGGACTTACTCCCAATCCTCTTTAAGCTTTTCCACGAAATTGAAATATCAAAAACACTTCCGAACAGTTTCTGCGAAGCAAATATCACACTATTACCAAAAGTAGACAGAGATACCACAAAGAAAGAGAATTACAGACTGATATCCCTGATGAACACAGATGCAAAGATCCTCAACAAACTACTAGCAAATAGAATCCAACTACTCATCAAAAAGATCATACACCATGACCAAGTAGGATTTATCCCAGGGATGCAAGGATGGTTCAAAATTCGGAAATCAATCAACATAATCCATCATATCAACAAAAGAAAAGATAAAAAGCATATGATTATATCAATAGATGCAGAGAAAGCATTTGACAAGATCCAACACCCCTTTATGATGAAAACCCTAGCCAAAATGGGTATAGAGAGGACCTTCCTCAACATAATTAAAGTCATCTACCACAAGCCTACAGCAAGCATCATCCTCAATGGGGAAAAACTGAGAGCCTTCCCTCTAAGATCAGGGACGAGACAAGGATGCCCACTATCTCCACTGCTGTTCAATATAGTACTGGAAGTACTTGCAATAGCGATTAGGCAAGAAAAAGATATTAAGGACATTCAGGTAGGAAAGGAAGAAATCAAGCTCTCACTATTCGCACATGATATGATACTATACTTAGAGAACCCAATAACCTCCACAAAAAAACTCCTAGAAACAATAGACTCGTATAGTAAAGTTGCAGGCTATAAAATCAATACCCAAAAGTCCATGGCTTTCCTATATGCAAACAGTGAGAGAGAAGAAAGCAACATGAAAAAAAAATCCCGTTCACAATTGTGCCCCAGAAAATCAAGTACTTAGGAATCAGCTTAACTAAGGAAGTAAAGGACCTGTGCAAAGAAAACTACAAAACGCTACTTCAGGAAATAAAAGAGGACATGAGGAAATGGAAAGATATCCCCTGCTCATGGGTCGGGAGACTTAACATTGTCAAAATGGTAATACTACCGAAAGCATTGTATAAATTCAATGCAGTCCCTATAAGGATATCCATGACATTCTTCAAAGAAATGGAGCAAACACTCCTGAAATTTATATGGAACAATAAGCCCCCACGAATAGCTAAAGCAATTCTTGGGAAAAAGAAAATGGGAGGAATCAACCTCCCGAACTTCAAACTGTACTACAAAGCAGTCATAATTAAAACAGCATGGTACTGGAACAAAGGCAGAACTGCAGACCAATGGAACAGGGTTGAATACACTGACATCTCCCCTCAATCATATGATCATCTAATCTTTGATAAAGGTGCAAGTAATGTGAAGTGGCGTAAGGAAAGCCTCTTTAACAAATTGTGCTGGCATCACTGGACTGCTACATGCAAAAAAAATGGGCTCAGAACTCTGCCAAAAGTAAGATCAAAATGGATTAAAGACCTCAACATCAGACCAGAAACCATAAAGTACATTGAAGACAAAGTTGGCAAAACCCTCCATGACATTGAAGCTAATGGTATCTTCAAAGATGCCATGCCACTGGCCGAGCAAGTGAAAACAGAGATAGATAAATGGGACTATCTTAAACTAAGAAGCTTCTGCACCTCCAAAGAAACAGTGACCAAAATACAAAGACAGCCTACAGAATGGGAAAGGATATTCGCCGAATACACATCTGACAAGGGGTTGATATCCAGGGTATACAAAATACTGGTTAAACTCCACAAGAAGAAAACATCCAACCCCATCCAAAAATGGGGCAATGAAATGAACAGAAACTTTCTCAAAGAAGAAATCTGAATGGCAAAAAAGCACATGAGAAAATGCTCTACATCATTAAACATCAGGGAGATGCAGATCAAAACCACAATGATATACCATCTCACACCTCAGAGACTGGCCCACATTCAAAAGAACAAAAGCAACCGATGCTGGCATGGATGTGGCGAGAAAGGGACACTCCTTCACTGTTGGTGGGAATGTCGGCTGGTTCAGCCCTTCTGGAAAACAGTATGGACGATTCTCAAAAAATTAGAAATTGAGCTCCCATTTGACCCAGCAATACCACTCCTGGGAATATATCCCAGAGAGGCAAAAATGTATAGTCGAAGTGACCTCTGCACTTGTTTGTTCATTGCAGCACTCTTTACAATAGCCAGAAACTAGAAGAAACCTGAATGCCCAAGAACAGATGACTGGTTAAAGAAACTTTGGTACATCTACACAATGGAGTACTATGTAGCTGTTAGAAAAGATGAAGTCATGAAATTTACATACAAGTGGTACAACATGGAAAGTATCATGCTAAGCGAAATGAGTCAGAAAGAGAGGGATAGACATAGAAAGATTGCATTCATCTGGGGAATATAAAGTAACAAAATATGAAATTAATACCTAAGAATAGCTGAGATCAGCACCAGGAGGATTACTCCATAGCTTAGTGGCCAGTCGGGCATTCTAGAGGAAAGGGCAGCTCAGATAGAGAAGGGAACACCAAATACAAGGTGTTTGGAGGATCCTCCCAGGAGGGGAGATGCATGTCGAAAGTAGACTATGGACTGAACATGTTTGCCACTCAATGCCTCTTTTGCAGACCACAACACCCAAAAGGAGAGAGAGAACGCAGGGGATTGCCCTGCCACAGAGGCTGGGGGGATGGGGGTGGGGGGGATACTATCCATGGTGGTGGAAAATGGGCACTGGTGGAGGGATGGGTATCTGATCATTGTATAATCAAACCCAAGCACAAAAAATTGTAAATCTACAACTGTACCTCATGGTGTTTCACTAATAAAAAAAAATTTAAAAATTTAAAAAATATAAAATAAAAAAACATTATTCAAAAGTTGATTTATCCTGATACAGATAAAAAAAAGGAGAGGGATAGATACAGAATAATCTCTCTCATATGTGGGATATAAGAAAAATAATATGGGGGATAACAAATGATCAAAGGCTGCAGAACCTGAGAACTGGTTACAGAAATGAGCTTACCAGGATGGGTGGTGTAGTGTTGGGGGGTTGGGAAGGAACCCTCAGAAAAAGGTGGAGGATACTGTGTTGGAATATTGTGCGCATGAAAGCCTATCATTAAATCATAGTGCTTTTTTTTTTAAATCATAGTGCTTTAAATTTTTTAAAAAGAACAAACAAGCAGTGCAGCCAGTGTCAAGTATAGTTAGCTATCCCCTTCTGCTTTTCTAGTCCTATAGATTATTGATTGGCCTTCCTTGACATTACCCTTGTACCTTGAATGCACTGCTATTGTGTACTGATTATGGAGTTCTCACATGATTTGCACTGAAACAATTACCCTTTTAACTTGTCACTTTTGTAGAATTAAACCTTGAATTAAACATATACATACATGTATTTAATTTGAAATGTAATTTAATTTCCTCATCTGTTATGACAGTTGTAACTGCCTCTTAGAATTATAGAACACAAAAATAAGACTTAATATGAGTAACAATAGTAAGCTTTCAATGAATGGTAGGATATTATTAGCATCGTTTTATGGAAATAATTTATTTTTATAATACAGAAGATGGGCGGAAATTAAGTAAAAATATATTGAAAAAAAAAGCAGATGAGGGCCAGAGAGTTGGTATAGGGGTTAAGGCATTTGTCTTTCATGCAGCTGACACTGGTTCAGCACCCAGTACCACATATAGTTCTCCGAGTACCTCCAGGAGAAGCCCCAGAGAAGCCCCAGAGCATACTGGATGTGTCCTAAAAGCCCTCAGGCTACCCCCTAAACCCCCCCAAAAAAAGTTTTTTCAATGTCAGCATTTTTAATTTGAAGGCACCCAATGATTTTGAATAGTGGGGGACCAGAGAAATAGTTCAACAATCTAGAGTCTGAGCTTCACAATAAGGAGGCCCTTGTCCCCTCCCTGGTAATACTTAGTCCCCTGAACACTTCTAGGAGTGACCCTAAGCACCAAGCTGGGAGTAGCACTTGAGCACTACTGTTCTGTATGTGGTGCTCATACAGAGTTATGCTGTAGCTCTCCAAGTACCTCCAGGAGTAAGCCTAGGGTGTCACCAAAATATAACAATAATAATAATTTAAAAATAATTGAATCTAGTAAACATCAGTTTTAACTGTTTGGGCACTCAGAAAGACCTTAGAGTACAAGTCAGTAAAATTGAAAACATCTGAAATATAAATTCCCAAAATTGAACACCACAAAAATATCATGTATAGACCTTAAACAAGATTGTAGCAAGAGATGAAATGAGGAATACATAATGAAGTTTTTCCCCCAAGTTAAAATATTTTGTTGTCGGTTTTTGGTTTGTTTTGGTTCTGGCTTTTGGGCCACACCTGGTGGTGCTCAGGGGTTAACCCCCGGAGCTCAAGGGTCACTCCTGACAGTATTTCGGGGCCATTGCCATCCAATGGAAGTGAACAAGGCCTCCAACTCATTAGGCTATCTTTCTAGCCAATAAAATGTTTTTTACTTTTATTTATTTTTTTCAAAGCTTTTCATGATTGGATTTCAGTCATATAATATTCCAACACCCATCCCTCCACCAATGTACATGTCCCAGCACCAGTGTTCCCAGATTCCCTCCCATCACCTCCCACCCACTGCCTGCCTCTATGGCAGGCACTTTTCTTCTCTCTCTCTCTCTCTCTCTCTCTCTCTCTCTCTCTCTCTCTCTCTCTCTCTCTCTTTCTCTCTCTCTCTCTCACACACACACACACACTCTCTCTCCCCCCTCTCTTTCTCTCCCCATCTCTTTCCCTCTCCCCCTCTCCCTCTCTCTCTACCCCCTCTCTCTCCTCTCTTTTTCTCTCTCCCTCCTCTTTCTCCCTCTCTCCCTCTCTCTCTCCTCCTCTCTCCTCTTTTTCTCTCTCCCTCCTCCTCCCTCTACCCTTTTCCCTCTCTCTCTCCTCCCCCCCACTCACTCTCTCTCTCTCTCTCTCTCTCTCTCTCTCTCTCTCTCTCTCTTCTCTCTCTCACCCCCCACTCACGCCTTTTGGGCATTGTGGTGTGCAGTATTAATACTGAAAGGTTATCAAAAATGTCCCTTTACCTACTTTTAACCCTCCAATCTTGTCCAGTGTGATCATTCCTAGCTATTACTGTCATACTGGTCTCTTCTCTATCTTACCTACCCTCAGCCCCACCACACTTGTGGTTAATTCCAACCGTTGACCGGTCCTCCTAATCCCTGTAAAAAAAAATTTTTTTAACATAATATATCAAGAAAGAAGTAAAGACTATTGGAAGAATCTACAAAGACATCCTTCCTTTATCAATAATGAATGCCACTGATTTGTTCAAACAATGCCTTTCATTATTCACATGGGAAACTCCAACCCAGGAGTCAGGGAAATGACTGGCAGCAGCATCAAAACTTGACTCACCGGAACTCACAGTTTTATGATCAGTGACTCTTTGGAGGCATAGTTGCTACTGATAACTACTCTATACATTGAGATGATTGTTTTCTTGCTAGGGAACATGGAGACTCAGATTATTTCTAGATGGAAATGTAGCACCCCTTTCTTCTTCTCCTTTCCTACTCTCTTGCGGCGCTGAGCTGAGTGCACAATCATGATCAACCAGATCCTTCTGTGAGTACTGTCTTAAGCACCAGTAAAGCTTATGTCAGTTCCTTACTTCCAACCTCTCCCTACAACATGAGATCTCAGCAGATTCTGTAAATATCTTCTGAGAAAATTTTGAATCTTTCTAGACTTAAGTGAAATCCATCTTGCCCTATATTTGTAATAAGTCATCTAAATTTCATTGTTCTTTAGATGCAGACGTCTCTGACATGAAGAGCAGTGAGCCTTATGACTATAAGTTTGTGAAGTGGATGATTAAAAATAAGGTACTATTTATTTGTCTTTTGCAATACTATATTATGTTTTACATATTTAATATGGCTGGAGCAATAGCACAGCAGTAGGGCGTTTGCCTTGCGTGCAGCCAGCCCGGCCGAGCTGGGTTCGATTCCTCCGCCCCTCTTGGAGAGCCCGGCAAGCTACCAAGAGTATTTTGCCCGCACGACAAAACCTAGCAAGTTGCCCGTGACGTATTCAATATGCCAAACACAGTAACAACAAGTCTCAAAAATGGAGACGTTACTGGACCCACTCGAGCAAATCGATGAACAACAGGAGGACAGACAGACAGATATATAACATAGGAAATAAGCCTGCTGACACGCCTTGAACTATGTTTGCTGTAGTTTTATTATATTCTGGTGGTGGATACTTGATATTTTTCTTTTAGAAATTATGAATATCTATAAGTATCTATTGGTTTTTAATATTTATTGTCCTAAAATTAATGTGAATTGTGAGCCACTGTTTTTTTCAATCTCCTATTTAATTTTTTTAGAAACTTTCAGCCATCCCAGTTTCAGCATTCTGTAACTCAGAGAACAAATCACAGTTTGAGAAGTTTGTGCGATTTTGCTTTATTAAGGTAAGTTACCTGTTCTACTCCTTCCTTCTGATTTATAATCCTAATATATCTATTGGTGGTCATGGAGAGCTCCTATGCAGTTCTTTGTTTGTTTGTTTGTTTGTTTGTTTTTAATGAATCACCATGAGATACAGTTACAGACTTAACAAAACTTCATGATTATGCTTTAGTCATACAATGATCGAGTACCCATCCCTCCAACAGTGCCCATTCTGCACCACCAGTGTTCCAAGTATCCCTCCCGCCAAGCCCCCCATAGCTCCCCCCAGCCTCTATGGTAGGCATACTCCCTTACTCTCTCTCTCCTTTTGGGTGTTATGGTTTGTAGTAAAGGTACTAAGTGACCATCATGTTTGTTCTATAGTCTGCTTTCAGCACGCATCTCCTATCCTGAGCAAGCCCTCTATGCATCATTTACTTAGTGGTCCCTTCTCTACCCCAACTGCCTTTTATCCCAGCATGTGAGGCCAGCTTCCAAGCCATGGAGTGATCCTCCTAACCCTTATCTCTACTATCCTTGGGTGTCAGTCTCCCATTATGTCACTTTATATTCCACAAATAAATGCAGTCATCCTATGTCTGTCCCTCTCTCTCTAACTCAATTCATTTAGCATGATACTCTGTCAATCCACATATATGCAAATTTCATGATTACATCTTTTCTAATAGCTGCAGAGTATTTCATTGTGTAGATGTACCAAAGTTTCTTTAAGCAGTTATCTGTTCTCAGGCACTCTGATTTTTTCCAAATTCTGTCTATTGTAAATAGTGCTGCAATAAACATACAAGTGCTGATGTCATTTCTACTGTATTTTTTTTTTTGCATCCCTGGGATATTTTCCCAGAAGTGATAATCCTGGGTCAAATGGGAACTAATTTTTTAAGAAACGTCCATACTGTTTTCCAAAAAGGCTGAACCAGTTGGCATTCCCACCAGTGGTGAAGAAGAGCCCCCTTCTCCCCACATCCATGCCAATACTGATTGCTTTTATTCTTTTGGATGTGTGCCAGTCTCTGTGGTGTGAGATGACATCTTACCTCATTGTTGTTTTGATCTGCATCTCCCTGATGATTAGTGATGAAGAATATTTCTTCACGTGCCTTTTGGCCCGTTCGGATTTGTTTGTTTTTTTTTTTTTTTTGGATTTCTGGATTTTTGAGTCATACCCAGCGAAGCTCAGTGGTTACTCTTGGCTCTGGCTCTGGCTCTGCACTCAGGAATCACTCCTGTGGTGCTCGGGGGACCGTATGGGATACTGGGAATTGAATCTGAGTCAATCATGTGCAGGGCAAATGCCCTCCCCGCTGCACTATCACTCTGGCCCTTGGATTTCTTCTTTAGAAAAGAAGAAATTCTCTTTCTTCATTTGCCTTTCTTCATTTCATTGACCTATTTTCTGATGGGATTGGATATTTTCTTCTTGTAGAGTTCAACCAGTGCGTTGTATATCCTTGATATTAACCCCTTATCAGAAGGGTATTGGATGAATATCCTTTCCCATTCTGTAGACTGTCTTTGTGTTCTGGTCACTTTTTCTCTTGAGGTGCAGAAAATTCTTAGTTTAAGATAGTCCCATTTGTTTATCTCTGTTTCCACTTGCTTGGTCAGTGGCATTTTGACTATGCAGATTTTTTAATTGAACAAAACTCAACAAAGTTCAAAAGGAATTTAAAACAGATATTACAAGTATGTTTAAGAAATTAAAGGCAGGACTAGAGGTATTGTGTAGCAGATAGGGTGCTTTCCTTGCTCTTGGCCAGGCATCCAACAGTGTGAATTGTACCTGGTACCATATATGGTCTCCTGAGCCCCACTAGGAATGGTTATTGAGCTCAGAGCCAGGTATAAGCCCTGAGAACCACTAAGTGTGCACCCAAATATTAGTTAGTTAATTAAAGGCAGACCCAGGCAATAACACAGTGATCAAGGCATGTACAGAGACCTGAGTTCAAACCCTTGTACTACATGGTCCCTGAGCATTGCCAGGAATAGCCCTGATGGTCCCTAAGTACCACCAGCATTCCCTCATAACCCCAGTCTAGCCTTGTTCACCAAGTATTATAGGAAGTGGTCCCCCAGGACCCCTGAGCATTGCTTGAGAGTGCCCCCATCCCCCAAAAAAGGGAAAGAGAAAGGAAATTATGGTGCCTTTGTATGCACCAGTCATAATCCTAGCAGCTCTGCTATTCATGCCTGAAATCTCTGCTGTGATCTCCCCACCGCTTTCTGCACCTCAGCCAGGTGTCTGTATGTAAGTAAAGGGGCTCAGGCCCCCGTGAGCAACACTAAAATATGTGCAAGCACCATGTCCATAAATTGTGATCCCTGGTGAGAACTGTGAAAGCACCACACAAGTCCCAGAGAGCACTACAGCCAAACGGTGCACAAGCACCACAACTATAGAATGTGGCCCCCAGCAAGCACTGCAACTCAATATAAGACATTAGAAATGTGTGTGTGTGGGTATGTGTGCGTACATACATACTCTGGTCATTAGGGGCCAGAATGACAGAACTGTAGGTAGAGCATTCATCTTGCCGGTGGCCAACCTGGGTTTGATCCCTGGCATCCCATGTAGTCACATGAGCACTGCCAGGAATGATTCCTGAGTGCAGAGCCAGAACTGAGCATCACTGGGTATAGCTCAAAACCAAAACAAAACAAAAAACAGTAGTCATCACAGCAACAAATGGGGCCAGAGAAATAGTCCAGCAGGTAGGGCACTTGTCTTGCAGGGAGCTAAGCTGAGTTCAATTTCCAGCATCCCATATGGTCCCCCAAACCTCCTCAAGAGTGATCCCTGAACACAGAACCAGGAATAAGCCCTGAGCACATCCAGGTGTGGCCCAGAAACCAAAACAAATAAAGGAAGGGATGAGGTGGGGCGGGGTGGGGGGGGTGAGGAAGAAATCAGTAGGAATTCAAGAATTTAAAAGTATGATGTCTGATGTGGAAAATGTATGGGGTTAACCATATAGAATACTGAGAGTGTTGAGGGAAATGGGCACACCTGAATACAGATGCAAGAAATTATCAAATCTGATTTTATAAAAGAGGGAAAAATCATGTTTGAACTATCAAGGGTCTCAGGATAATATCAAATAACACATGTAACCAAAATACCAAAAAAAGAGAGGACTAAACTTGGGTTTCTAAATTTTTGAGATATGATATTTGAGATGTGGCTCAGTGAGCCAACTCTGAATAAGTTAAAGAATACCACACCTGGACACAGAATCAAGTTGCAGAAAACCAAGGGTAATGATAGGATCTTAAAAGCAGTCAGAGGAAAAAAACTACGCTTCACCTGCACAAGAACAGAGATATCCATGTTAATTCGCATTTTTTAACTGAAACACCGTGAGATATAGTTACAAGCTTTCATGATTGAGTTACAATCACACAATGATCAAACACCCATCCCTCCACCAGTGCACATTCCCCACCACCAATCTCCCCAGTATTTCCCCCTTTCCCACCCGCCCACTGCCTCCATGGCAGGCAATATTCCCCGTACTTTCTCTACTTTGGGGCATTATGCTTTGTAATACAGATACTGAAAGATTATGATGTTTGGTCCTTTATCTACTTTCACCACACATCTCTTATCACAAATGATACCATAACCATCATTTTCTTAGTGATCCCTTCTCTGTTCCAGCTGCCACGCCCCCTCCCCACCCCTCATGAGGCAGGCTTCCAACTATGGAGCAATCTTCATCGCCCTTGTATCTACTGTCCTTGGCTCTTAGTCTCATACTATGTTATTATTTTATACTCCACAAATGAGTGCAGTCCTTCTATATCTGTCCCTCTTTTCTGACTCATTTCACTTAGCATGATACTCTCTATGTCTATCCACTAATAAGCAAAATTCATTACTTCATCTCTCCTAACAGCTGCATATTAACAAACATTGTATCACAAAGAGTAGGACCAGAGTATAATAAAATGACATATAGTAAGTATTGAAATAAAAAAGATACTGTCCCAATATTCTATAGTAGCACTGTCCTCTCGTTGTTTATCTATTTGCTTGAGCGGGCACCAGTAACATCTCCATTGTGAGACTTGTTGTTATTGTTTTTGGCACATCAAATATGCCACGGTAGCTTGCCAGGCTCTGCCATGCAGGAGGGATGCTCTCGGTAGCTTGCCAGGCTCTCCAAGAGGGATGGAGGAATCGAACCTGGGTCGACCACATGCAAGGCAAATGCCCTACCTACTGTGCTCTCGCTCCAGCCCATGATAATGTAATCTATAGCTAGGATAAATGATAGCTGAGAGAATTTATCATTATCAAACCTACATTTTTATGTATGAAAGAATCATTTCCAAATAATGATGTGGTTATTAAAATCATCTTCCTGCAATCAAGGCACTTTGTATACCAACTTACTCACCTGTCAACCTGGTCTGAGTAATATATACTTGATTTTTTTTTTTTTACTTTTAGAGACAGCTAATAAACAATGGAAGACTTATGCAGAGTAGAATATAAAATTTTAACATCCCAATAATGTTAACATTTAGTAAACTAACATACAGAACAAAGGGTAAGGCCATTGATGTTCTCATCTTACAGTGGATCTAGACATAAAGGTATAAACATCTTATTTAAAGTTATAAACATGGACTAGAGAGATAGTACAGCAGGTAGGATGTGTGCCTTGCATGCAGCTGACTCAAGTTCGATCCCCAGCATCCCATATGGTCCCCACCATCCCCAGGAGTGATTCCTGAGGAATAGAGTCAACAGTAACCCTGAACATTGCTGGGTGTGGCCACTAAACAAAAGTTATAAACAAAACTAAGAGAAGGAGCGGAAAGTAGCACAGGAGCTGGAGAGATGGCTCAAGGGCTAGAGCACACGCTTTACATGCGAAATCCCAGCTTCAGTCCCCAATACTACGTGGCCCTGAGCACTTTTCCAGTGTGCCACTCCCTTCTCACCCCCCTCCAAGAAAAATAGAAAGAAGAAGAAAAATGTACCATAGACTCCATTCTTCCCTATTCTGTCCCTGTAAGTTATTGAAAACCAGGCATGTGGCTCACCTGGCAGAGTGTAGCCTTCATGTGCAAGGTCCAGGTTTAACCCCCTGCATGCCAGTGGCTTCAGAGCACTGCTGGATGAGGTCCTAATGACCCCTGCACAGGGGCAGGGCACCAAAACTAAAGCAGAATTTTTTATCTATTTACATTCATTTTGTTTTTGGATTTGGGAACCACAGCAGGTTGTAGTCAGGGACTATTCCTGGCTCTGTGTTCAGGCCCCATCCCATCCCCCTCCTCCTACAGGGACAACCACTTCATTCCACCATGTGCCTAAGCCACCCAAATTCAATTTTAGTGTAGAACTGCAAAGCTCGAGATGGATCTGTCCCGAATGTGACTGGTCACGAGGGAGTAGTAATGTGGAAAAGAGGAACTAATTTTGAAAAGTGAACAGAGCCTCTGGCCATCCTATAGACTAACCTGGTAGAAGGGAGAGGAAAAGAAGTAGGGCAAAATCTGGAGGTTTGATTTTCACTATCTAGCCCTCAACTTTGTTTATCCATTTGCAGGTAGTGCCTATTCAGAGAACAGATGGAGTTTATTTGCAGTTGTAACTGAAGCCTTAATAAGTAGGAACAGAGTGGTGTTAATGGACTAGTTCCTCATTCAGAGCAAAGATTGGCAAATATTATCTGAAATATGGAAAATTCAATATTTAGATTTGGGAGTAACTAATAGAACTGAAGTCAGAAATTACCATACAAGATGGTCAGGATATAGGGTGGGGAGTATGGGATGAGCCGCCATGGTAGAGCACATTTCTACTTTGTGCCACATTTCAACTCCTGGCACTGTAAAATGAAACTAGTGAGGGATATCTTGATAATTGACATAAATAGGGGCTTGAGCGAGAGAGTACAGTGGAAAGGACGTTTGCTTTGAAGATAGCTGACCCAGTTTTCATTCCCAGTATTCTATATGGTCCCCTGAGCTCATCAGGAGTAATTCCTGAGCACAGAGCTAGGAGTAACTTTAAGTACCACCAGGAGTGGCTCCCCAAAAAACAATAATAATAATAATAATAATAATAATAATAATAATACATGGGAGGGGAAGGAAAGAGGAAGGATAGACAATACTTTTTCATTTTAAGATATTCTGAATCTTTGACTTGCTTCTGTAAGTATGTTGTTTTGCTTGCTTTGTAGCATCTGCCTTTGAATTTTTTTATTTTTCTTGAGATCTGATATTCATTTGAAACTTCATTTATTTCTGTTGTTTCACATTTGCTTCACCTTTAATTTATTTGTAAATCTAATGGTCATCAATGGCATTTATTTGCAGAAAGACAGTACACTGGACGCTGCTGAAGAAATCATCAAGGCCTGGAGTAAAAAGTCCTAATCCATCCACACCCGCTGTGTAGCATTACTGTTCAGTGCTGCCACCTGCTGGATACTTAGAGACAAACATTTCCATACAAATGAAATTGCAACTCTTCCATTATTTTTCCAGTGAAGTTCACACCACCATTGATAGTACTCAGGGAATTTGATTTCTTTGTGTGACTTGCTAGATAGCATAATGAATAAGAACAGGGAGATGCTGATTACTGCTTGATTTGTTTCCTAATCCTAACAAGGGTATAAAAATAGCACTTTATATTAATTTTGTGGGGTGTTTGTCAGAATGACATGGGCTGACAATATGGGCTGGCAATCAATAAACACTCAACTGATGTTAACCAGCTTCCCTTCTCTACCATTGTGAAAAACCTTTTAAGCCAGTTTACATTCTCTCCACGTCCCTATCTTTGCTAAGCCCACCTGTATTCTCCTTCCATCATGTAGGTATGACTCTGAACTTTGCTCACAGTTCTGTCTGTCTTTCTTCCAAGTACCTTATCATCTGGGATGGCTTCAGGTTCCGTGTGGATTACCTCGTCCCTGGGAACCTTGACCTCCTCACGTCTGCTGAGATTCACCTGCACTTAACTCTCCGTTTCAATCATCCACTCCCTTGGGCACACATTGAACCTTTTAAGCCTTGTCCATCATTGAAATAATAAATTAGTCATCTCAAATTTTAGTTGTCTACTCTTAATAATATTATATATCTTTTTTTTCTTTTCTGCTCCTCTCAAAATATCATTCTTTAAACTTACTGTAATTCTATTTAGTCATATCTACCATTTTTTTAAAAAATATATTGACCCATGACCCTATTCCATTAGAAAATGGATTTTGCTCTCCATACTAGACCTAAAGTATAGTAATTTTAACGTCTGGCATTCTGCAGGCAACTAGTCTGAGAATCCTTCACTGTCACTGTCCTCCCATTGTTCGTCGATTTGCTCGAGCAGGCCCAGTAACATTGTGAGACTTGTTACTGTGTTTGGCATATCAAATATGTCACGGATAGCTTGCCAGGCTTTGCCATGCGGGCAAGATACTCTTGGTAGCTTGCCGGGCTCTCCGAGAGGGGCAGAGGAATCGAACTCAGGCCAGCCTCGCCAGCTGTGTGCAAGGCAAATGCCCTACCGCTGTGCTATCACTCCAGCCCTAAGAATCCTTAATTCATTTCTATTAGTCTCCACATAGCTTCATTCTCTTCCTTATCTAAGTTAGATTTCATTTTCCATCGCTTACTTCAACCAAGATTCTTTTGCTGCCTGAAATTTCTGGGTTTTTTTGTTTCCGGGGGGTGTATTAGCTTTTTGGGTCACACCCAGCCGATGCTCAGGGGTTACTCCTGGCTCTGTACTCAGAAATCACTCCTGGTAGTGCTTGGAGGACCATATGGGATGCCGGGGATTGAACTCAGGTCAGCTGCGTGCAGGGCAAATACCCTCCCTACTGTCCTATCGCTCAGGCTCTGCTGCCTGAAATTTCTTGTTCATTGTCCTTTTTCACCAAAGGAGGGAAAGGAGAACAAAATGTGTGTATTGGGCAGGTTCTAACAACCATGAATGTACATCACTGACCTTAATTAGACTTAATTCTTCTCTGATCCTCTAACAAATTTTCTCTCCCATTTATCATATAACAACTCCTAACATTTTCACACTTTCCATTTAAAAGAGCCAGCCTTCTCAGACCTCAGTCACAGCAAATGACATCAACTTCTATTTCTCTGAAAAAAACAAAACCTACTAAACAGCTCTCCCATCTGGGATTCTACGAGTAAACCTATGACTTAGCTGCATCAGCATCCATCCTTAAGTTCTTCCTGGGAGTGGTGGCAGAGTGGAGGAGGGCTGATGGCTAAACAGAACCACCCTGCAGGTGGCCAGTGACCTCATGATCTAGCTATTGCACTGCACTGCAGTGCCCAGGTAAAATCCCTTGTCTGTTCACTGCTGTGGGGGTTTCTCTGTGCTAATCCCATAAACTGCTCTGGGTCTCATTTCTTTTCACATTCTTAAGGGACTTCCTGAGCTCATCCTCTTATCTCTTCAGCCTCTCCGGCTCCCTTCCTTAGCAGGATGACAAATTCCAATTCCTGTCATCTTAGAAAATATTTCCTCGGATCTTATATCTCTCTGCTTCTGGGCAAAAAAAATTTTTTTTTAAAGTTTCTCTCTTCCAGACTCCCTTTTTCCTTTTCTTTTTCAAAAAAATATTCATTAAAATCCTGCTATGTGCCATGCCTAGGCATTGCTCTAAGCTGTTCAGATATATCAGTAAGCATAAAATTCCCTGTATCCCAGGGCTTTCCTTCTGGGGAGAGAAATTATATAAAATGATATAATGAATATAATGAAACATGTATTAGACTTATACATGGTAATTGTGTAAAAAAAAGAAGTAGAAGGGCCAGAGCGATAGCATAGTAGATAGGGTGCTTTGTTGCACGTGCTGACCTGGGTTGAATTCCTGGCACTGCATATGGTCCCCTAAGTCCACCAGGAGTGATCCCTGAGTTCAGAACCAGGAGTAATCCCTGAGCACCACTGCATATAACCAAAAAGGAAAAAAAAAGAGGGGGGGAGTAGGATAAAGAGGAATGAAAAATTTTAAAGAACCATGGAGAGTGATTAAAGGGTATTAAGACGCTTGAGATATTTGCTTACTCACTTCCTTCCTTCTCCACTCTGTCCCTTCTTTCAAGTTATGTAGTTGTGTGGATTTAACCTTGGATTTGCCTAAAATATTTAGCATGTCCAATTCCCTTCACTACACCAGTAGTTCATGCAACAAAAAGCACAAGAGTAAAAGCCTCCACAGTAAGAATGGCAGAGCAGAAATTGGTAAGCCGGAGGCAATTTGGAGTCACTATACTTACCCTAGACTTTGTAATTCATGAGGAGAAAAAAATCCTTATTTAAACTACTGTAATAGAGTTTCCTATCATTACAGATGAGTGAATCTTTACATAATATAGAGGACATGGTACAAAGGTCATTTTTTTCTAGTTGAAGCAACCTGATGTATAAATGTTGACTCAGAAGGAGTGTGTTTGTGTGTGTGTGTGTGTGTGTGTGTGTGTGTGTGTGAGAGAGAGAGAGAGAGAGAGAGAGAGAGAGAGAGACATTAGGAGGCTACTCGAGCTGAGGTAAATGATGGTAAGGGTCTGATTGGATAAGAGAAGGGCGAATATTATCATAAATCATAGACTCATGACTCTTTCTCATGATCCTGTGGTTATAATTATGTAACAAATTACCAAATATTTTAAATCAAAACCATTCCCAAGTTTAAAGAAAATGTAGTCTCTGGTCTCAGTTGAATAATTCCAAGATGAAAACAAAACAAAAACTTCAGCCACATTCCTGAATCATGTGTCTCATTTTATTACTATTCTGAGAATATATCTAATTACTCAATCGTGCCAATTAAAGGGGAAGTTCACCTGCTGATAAACAGCTATCTTTGGATGTATCAGAATAAACTGTATAAATAATTGGATTTTCTAATCAAATATTAACTTCACCATATCATGTAACTGCTACTTACTTTTACTTTTAGATTCACCGATTTCCTTACATATAAAACCTCACAAAGAGCAACATATCTGGTTAAAATACGAAATAATTTTGTCCCTTTGTTTCTGAGAATAGTTAATCTGTCTTAATATCCTGGAGTTTTTTTCTTTATAAACTCTTCTTATCACTCTCATTATCCACTGCAAGTATAGACATATTTTGTGGCTGGAGAAATAATACAGCTGGTAGAGCAGTTACCTTGCATAGTGCCCTACCCGGGTTGAACCCCAACATTCCATATTGTCCCCCTGGCACCACCAGAAGCAGTTCCTGAGTGCTGAGCCAAGAGTAACCCCTGAGCATTGCCAGGTATGGCCAAAAAAAAAGGTATACACATATTTTAGCTGAAACCTAGAGCTATACTTCTAACACCATTGCTCCATTTGCTGTATAAATTCCTGAGATGAATCATTATAAGCACTGCTCTTATAATTATTCTTGAAGCGATCTTCTGACCAATATATGCATGAAAAGTAAAATTCATGACAGTTGTCCCATTTTACAAGATATTTTTCCCTCTGGACTATATTCCTCCTGATGGAACAGAGTTGCTCATTCCATCATGATATTTCCCCATTTCAGAGGGATGTTGGAGAACAGGGGGGAATTCCTTTCATGACTCGCCACTTCACTCCCAAAAGAACCAACATCCTCACTTAGGCTCTCTGAGCTCCTGTGTGATTTGACTCTGTTCTCTAACCTCATCAACTACTCTTCTTCCTTCTTTGGGTTTTTTTTTTGTTTTTTTTTTGTTTGTTTTTTGCTTTTTGGGTCACACGTGGCTATGCATAGGGGTTACTCCTGGCTCTGTACTCAGGAATTACTCCTGGCGATGCTCAGGGGACCATATGGGATGCTGGGAATTGAACCCGGGTCGGCCGTGTGCAAGGCAAACGCCCTACCCGCTGTGCTATCATTCCAGCCCTCCCCTTCCTTCTTTGGACCTCTTTTTTTTTTTCTTTTTGAGTCACACCCGGTGATGCTCAGGAGTTAATTCTGGCTCTGTACTCAGGAATCACTCCTGGCGGTGCTCAGGGAACCCTATGGGATGCTGGGAATCGAACCTGGGTTGGCCGCATGCAAGACAAACACCCTACCCGCTGTGCTATTGCTCCAGCCCCTCCCCTTCCTTCTTTGTACTCCTTCCCTTCTTCCTCCTATGGACTCATTTTTTGTCCATCCTTTAACACCACGCATGGTAAACTGAGACTCAACTCCAACTTAGGAAAAAGTGTTCTTCAACACAGAGGAAGAATCTGTAACCAAAGCATGGGAACAGCCTGAACAGGAATGGAGGTGGCGGGTAGCCTAGGATCTGCTCTGGTGGTGAGCTGTGACAAAACTTCTACCATTTTTTTCTTTCATGGACACACACAAAAGAAATGTATGTGCATGTGTGTGTGTGTGTGTGTGTGTGTGTGTGTGTGTGTTCATTAGGTACAGAGAAGCTAGAATCAGAGAGGTAAGGTAGATGTGACTAATAATGATAAAAAGAACGATTATTTTTATATTCTGCTTTTTAAAAATTCTCAAGATGCTACCCTTCCAAGATTTAAAACCTACTATTGATGGTCTATTTAATTAAGAGTTTATGTAATACGTTCATTTAATCAGTATAAAATCATGAGTAATGTAAAAAGTACAGATAATATTAAAATACACATTAGGAAAAAAAAATACCAAGCATACTCCAGATACTCATTTGTACCTGAGTTTCCTTTTCCCTGGAACATTTTCCTTTCTGTGTCCACTGGCTACTTCAGGTCTTTATTCAAATACTATAATTTGAATATTATTCAGATTTTATAATTTGAAATTATAAAACTTCCTGCTTGAAATTTCTGAGGCTAGAGAGAAAGTGAAAATGTAGGGCACTTGCCTTGCATGTGACTGAGGGGATCATAGCACCAGTTTAACCCTCAGCATCAATATGTCTCTGAAACACCACCAGGGGTCACTTCTTTTTTTTTCTTTTCTTTTTTGGTTATTTTTTTGCTTTTCAGTCATACCCAGTGATGCTCAGGGGTTACTCCTGGGTCTGCACTCAGGAATTACTCCTGGCAATTCTCGGGAACCATATGGGATGCCAAGGATCAAACTCAGGTCGGCCATGTGCTAGGCAAATGCCCTACCCGCTGTGCTATCGCTCCAGGCCCCCAGGGGTCACTTCTGAACACAGAAACAAGAATATCCCCTGAGCACTTCCAGATGTGACCCCAAACTCAAAACTCACAGTCTTTTGTGAGCCTATGTTCTTTCTTGAACACTTTTTTTCCTTTCTGTACTCTGATTTTGTTCCACTTTGGAGAAGCCCATGTTCTCTCTTGAATATGTCTCCTCTCCCATATCCCTTACTTCCATAAAAACTATTTTGTTTCACTAAAATCAAAACAAGGAAATAATATTGTAGGCCCTGGGACAGTCAGCTCAAATTGGTGGTGTGCTTGCCTTGCAAGCAAAAGATCCCAAGTTTGTTCCCTGGACCAACCATTTGGTTCCCTAGCACCACTGGGTATGGCTGTGCTGCCCAAAGTAAATTTAGGAGAGATCCCTACATTCCAGGACATCAGATCCCATAACACCACTGAGAAGGCATCTATAAAATTTTAAGGGGCTGGGGTGATAGCACAGCAGGTAGGGTGTTTGCCTTGTACGCGGCCTACCTGGGTTCTATTCCCAGCATCCCATGTGGTCCCCCGAGCACTGCCAGGAGTAATTCCTGAGTTCAGAGCCAGGAGTAACCCCTGTACATCACTGGTGTGACCCAAAAAAATTTTTTTAAATAAAAAGGGAACCTGAATATCAATAAGCATATAGGGCATTTGTCTTGCATGAGGCAGACCCAGGTTCAATCCCCAGTATCCCATAAGTTCCCCCAAGCCTACCAGGAGTGATTCTTGAGCACAGAGCCCTGAGGAATTCCCAGGTGTAGCTCCTACCTCACACAAAATTTGAATTAAATCTGTTTGTGAAAAGAAAACAACAACAAAAAAACCCAGTAAATTATCGTGTAAGGGTACAATATGCCTGCATTTTATTTTGAGCTATATTCAGATTAAATTATATTAAAAAGTTGATAGTCATTCTTCAACTTAGAATTTTAAATTCAGTAGACTGGAATCGCTTGTGCTCCAGGAATTGTGATGTGTTGGTGTCATATTAGCATAAACAGTGCCATATTTGCCCACAGTGCTGTGTCAGAAAGAAGGGTAATGGAAGACCAGTCATCAGCACTATTTTAAGTCTAAGACTTTTGTTCAAGAAATGAGTGTAACTTTCATCTGTGCTTGATGATGCATCTGTTCATGAGAGGACATACAATCTTTCTCTTATTTTGTAATCAACCAAATGGAAAATTGTACTTCCATCTCATCAGATACAAATAATTTTGAGTTCCAAATAAAAGGTACAATCTATCATAGTACATAGTCATAACTAAAGTCATAAATAAATAAGCCTTAACTAAAATCTCATGGACTTAGTGTAGTTCATAAGATACTACAGGGAAATTTCATGAAAATTTCATGAAAATTTTAAAGAAACAAGTCCAGTGAGTATAGAAGAAGAGATTTAGGAGCATTTTGGTTAGTGAGAAACATGCAAAATCTAACTGTTGACCTTCGGCTTGCAAGAAATTGTTCTTTTAATATCAGCTTCCCTGTAACAGAAAACATGGAGATATAACTTGTCCCTCATTCCAAAATAGACAATAATGTAAGACTTCTGTCAGAGTTAAGAATAACAACTGATACAAATATATATAGATATGTAAAGAGTCAGCATTTTCAGAGTGTTTCAGAATTACCTTGAGTAGGTAAAAACACTGTTAGAAATGCTTTTTACGACTGTGAACATGGACTTTTGGGGCCCGTCCAGTAGGAAGCGGGTAGGACATTTGCTTTGCACACAGCAGAGCTGGGTTCAATCTGCAGCACCCGATATGGTTCCCTGAGCCTACCTGGAGTGATCCCTGGGTGCAGAGTTAGGAGTAAGCCCTGAGCACAGTTGGGTGTGGCCCCCCCAAAGTCAGTGGAAGATGATTAGCTCTGATAAGAGAAATGACTTTTACAATATCCCAACCATGTTCACACCCAGTCCGGAAACTGAGATAAAGAGAACCTAAACTTGGGACTCCTGCTGCAAGTTCCTAGCTTGCTATTTTTCTGGGATACTTTATAAAATAACAATATAGTGACCTGGGGGAATCATGAAAGGGATTAGAGCACCACCTTACAAGTCTATGATCAGTAGTTCAAATTCCTGATGTCCCTTGTATGCTGAGCACAGTCGCAGCAATTCTGCTCTTGGGCACTTGCAGTTCTGGCTAACCTATACTACCACAGTAGTGTCTGGCTGTACTACAGACAGGTGTGTATAGGCACCACCAAAAAAGAATCAAGCACATGGAACATCAAGTACAAGCACCACAAGCGCCGTAGCAAAAAATATGTGCAAGCACCACTGCCAGCACTTGAGACTTCTGGGGAGTGCATGTGTGAGCACCCAACAAGTTCTCCACCCAGGAGGTGCACAACGACCATAATTTGAAAGAATGCCCAACAAAGGAGGGGGCTTGGAGAGACCTTGGAGACCTTGGAGAGAACAGCAAACAAGTGTGCAAGCACCACTGATATGAGACCCTGGAGAGCCCCAGAGCTAAACGTGTGTGCAACTCCCACTCACATCCTTAAAAATAACATGGGGGGGGGGAGGCAGGAATAAAAATAAAGTAAGCTTTAAGTTAACCTCCATATGTTAGGGGAAAAAATATATACATACATATTATAAGACTAATATCCACGATCAGGAAAACAAGGGCTAAGAGGACTGGTTTATGGTTAGAACCAACCACAAGTGTGTGTGGGGCAGAGAGTAGGTAAGATAAAGAAGGGACCAGTACGACATTAATAGCCAGAAATGATCACACTGGACAAGAACAGAGTGCTAAAAGTAGGTTACAGAGATATACCTGATAACCTCTCAGTATCTGTATTGCAAACCACAATGCCTAAATGGAGACAGACAGACAGACAGATAGACAGACAGAAACAGAGACAGACAAAAAGAGAAAGTAGGGCCTGCCATTAAGGCAGGCTTTGGAGGTGGTAATAGGAGGGAAACTGGAGATACTGGTGCTGGGAAATGTACACTGGTAAAGGGATGGGTGCTGGAATACTGTATGACTGAAATCTAATTATGAGCAACTTTGCAAGGATCTATCTCACAGTGATTCAACTAAAAATATTTTTTAAAAATTTTTAAATAAAAATAAATAAATATATTATAAGCATTAAATTAAATTAAAATTAACCTCTGGTCTTAAAGGTATTCTGTGCTGGCCTCCAAGCTCTCCAGATGCAAGTAGTGAAGCTCAGGCTTTTGCTTCCATTGCGTGAGTGTGTTGCAACTGTGCAGTCAATTAAAAGAACTCTCAGGGTTTCATTTCTCAAAACGGAAACTGGGATGCTTCCTGTGGACCATGCGTGGGTGGGTGGCATCTGTCCTGCTTTCTCATCCAAGAGGTCATAATCTGCATATTCTCAATTCAGTTAACCAGCTCCAACTTCTCAAACTACTCAACTCTGTGGGCTTTGGGTTTACAATAGAAAATTTATATTCAAACTCACTCAGAGGTTGAATCACACACACACTGGGGCTTAGGGTCCATTCCTGGCTTTGTTGTGTTCTGGGGACAGACCAGCTGCATGCGAGCACCTTAACCCCTGTACTGTCTCCCTGGCTCTGCATTCACTTTTGTTTTCAACTTGAAAAAGAGCATCTTACTAAAAGCACTTTCAACCGATGGTGAACCAAATACCTCCTCTTGTCAGCTATATTTGGGAACTGCTTATCTTACTGTCATTCAAAGCACTTTTGAAGAATTCAGTTTAGTAGTGAGTAAGTTGTCAATACAGACGGTGGCACAAACTCTTGTCTGTATATAAGACACTGAAACGGGTCTATCCGTTTTTAGTGACTAGACATGGGTGGCAAAAGCTTTACTTTAAAAATGTGTGAAGCAGGGGATTGCCCTGCCACAGAGGCAGGGGGGGATGGGGGGATGGGTGTGGGGGGATATTATCCATGGTGGTGGAAAATGGGCACTGGTGGAGGGATGGGTATCTGATCATTGTATTATCGAAACCCAAGCACAAAAAATTGTAAATCTACAACTGTACCTCATGGTGTTTCACTAATAAAAAAAAAATCTCAAAAAAAAAATGTGTGAAGCAGGGTCCTTTCGGCTTGTTAACATGAAAATTCCTAGGTAGGAAAAGTTAGAAAAGAGAAAACGCAGGCATAATAGGGTATTTTGGGGAGGCGGGGAAAGGCTAGCTATACTAGGAAACTCCTCTTGATAAGCTTTATTTCATATAATTTTGGAGTAGGAAGTACTGGGCCACACACAGCAGTGCTTGGGAGTGACTCCTGGCTGTGCTGGGGAAAATATATATAGTACAGGGACTGGAGATCTAATTGCATTTGGCCACATACAGGACAAGTGCCTTTACCCCTGTTCTATCTTTCTGGCTCCTACTTTAATTTAAATTTTATGAAAACAATCAGAATAAGAATATTTTTAAATCTATTTTTCATTTATGACCAGAGAGCTAGTGCATTCGTAAAAATACATGTTCCCTATGAATGTGGTCCTGGTTTCAATCCCCAGCATCCAAAAAAAAATAGAAAATATTTATTATTTCATTCAATCTGCCCAAACTCATATAAACCAACACTTGTTGGGGGTTAGCTCTATAAAAAATATTAGTCACAAAGTTTCATAGAAAAATTTAAGATGCCTCAGTCCATAGGGAACTCACTGAAATTTACTTTCAAGCAATTTTCGGTTCTAATAAAGTATACAGGCTGTCCTAGGTATGTGCTTTGGTTTTGACACCTAAATTAAACTAAGGCTTAGGTACTTTTGTATAAACCATTCTCCTATTTCAGTAAAGGTCAATTCCTGTTTTATAAAATTTTAACCAAAGTTATAATTTTCTTATTTTTGGAATTTGTCTTGTTTCTGCTTTATTTTATTATAAATAACATTACAAAGAACATTTTCACTAACATCAAGTATCACATATTTTAGACTTATTCCTTACCCCTGTTCTCAGAAGTGGGATTACTGACTCAAGAGTCTTTAGCAACTAATCATTCTTGGAGTATTTCCAAATAGCTTTCTCAAAGGGTTAGATCAATTTATAATACCCTGAGCAATGCATGGCAGTAATCAGAGAAGCAATCTTATATTTTCATTGCAAAGTCATACTTCATAATACTTTCAGGGTTTTCATTTATATTCAAAGAATATGCAATTATTTTTAAATAGGTTCTTATTTTACACAATAAGGTTTTTATCGTGTAATTTTCATGGCAACAATAAACTTCTAATATTAAGATTCAATCTTTTAGGAAATAGTAAACATTAGACCAAGTGAATATGAATGAGTTTGTTTCAGTATTATATTCACATTTTCTTTCAGCATTTTATCAGGGCATTTGAAAACCATTAATGGGATTTTCAATACAAATTTTGTCTACACTAAAATAAATATACTTAAAAACATTTTGTGGAAATTTGTTGTTGTTGTTTTTGGGTCATACTTGGCAGTGTTCAGGGGTCGCTCCTGTCTCTGTACTTGGGAACCATTCTTGGTGGGTCAGGGGACCATATAGGATGCCAGAGATCAAACCCAGTTGGCCACATGCCAGACAAATGTCTTACTTGCTGTACTATCTCTCTGGCCCCTGTGGAGAATTTAATTTTATTTATTTATTTATTTATTTATTTATTTGCTTTTTGGGTCACACCCGGCAATGCACAGGGGTCACTCCTGGCTCTGCGCTCAGGAATTACCCCTGGCGGTGCTCAGGGGACCATATGGGATGCTGGGAATCGAACCCAGGTCAGCCGCGTGCAAGGCAAACACCCTACCCACTGTGCTATCGCTCCAGCCCCCTTGTGGAGAATTTTAAAGGAAATTGTAGTCTCATTTATCATTTGATTTCCCCATTTTTAAATTATGAGTTGTTATTTTGAGAAAATAAACACTTCTTTTTTTTCTTCTTTCGCTTTTGGGCCCACACCCAGCAGTGTTCAGGGCTTAGTGTTCACACCCTCTTGGCATGACTTGGGAAACCATCAAGGGTATAGGGGTAGGATTTGGACCCGGGTTAGTCTCATGCAAGGCAAGCACCTAACCCATTACACTACCTCTTTGACTCATGGGGAGGAAATACTTTAAGACATACTAAATCACACTAAATAGTGCAGCACAACTTTGTGGGGGAGGGTTTTGGGCCACATCTGGTGGTGCTCCAGGGCGACTTCTAGCTCTGAGGTCAAGGGCAATTCCAGCAGTGTGCAGGGGATCAAACTGGGGGCAGCTTCATGCAGTACTGTAAACCCTCAGCTCTCTCCGGCCTTCTTTGAAGTCGTATAACTGTAAAATAATCTTTTTTTTAAAGAATTTAAAAAAACTTATTTAAGTATAAATTTGATTTACTGAAATACTATGAGATCCACTGTACCCTGCAATAAGATGTAATTTTATTTTTGTCAATTTTTTTTGGTCTTGGGGTCACACCCTGCTGTGCTCCAGATTTACTCCTGACTCTGCACTCAGTGATCACTCCTGGCAGCCTTGGGAGACCATATGTGGTGCCAGGAATTGAACCCAGGTCCACCATGTACATGTACAAGGCAAACACGCTACCCACTGTACTATCACTCTGACCCAATGTAATTTTATTTATTTATCTACTTATTAATTTTTAAGTCACATACAGTGATGCTCAGGGCTTACTCCTGGCTCTGCACTTAGGTTTCACTCCTGACAGAGCTTGGGAGACTATATGTGGTTCTAGGGATTGAATATAGGTTGCTACATTCAAGGCAAGGACCTTACACATTGTACTATCTATCTCTCCAGCCCCTAAAATGTGATTTTAAAATAAAAAATTCAGTTAAGTACTGAAAAATATTATTTATAGTTTTCTTAATATGTTACAGTAGTGTTAACATTTATGGTACTGCAAAGAATTCATTTTAAAGGTCACACTATTAATGTAATAATATTTAGAGTTATTTTGAGCTCTTTGGTATATTTTGTTTTAACATGGGTAATTCAGAGGTTTAAAAGAAAACTACTAGTCACTGAAGGGTAAATATAAAATGTTCATTTATAGTAGTCTTCTTCTAGTAAGCATATAACTGATATTTAACACACATTATTAAGACTATATATTCTGCTTCCTAAACCTGAAGAAGTTACTGGTTTTCTTAATAAAATGCTGGATTTATTCTCAAGTGAAAGATAAGACAGCAATTCTTGGGAGTCACTGATTTCCATTAAATCAATAAACAAATGGAAAAATTAACTTCGGGTCCACAGATTGAGCTAAGGGATATGAGCCAGACACATTTCAGTTAGGTAGCACATGGTCTGGCAAACTCAAGTATCCTTATGGGGACAGCTGGCAGTTTATTTTAGGGCACAGCTTCCAATAAAATTAAGCCCACATGATTACTGCAGGTGCCTGCCTGTTGAACCCATTGACTCATCTGAGCTTCTAGATATTGAGTTTCTGTGTATTGAGTATATTTGGAGGCACACTGCATGGCTCTGGAGTCAGGTTCTCAGGGTTCACTCCCAGTGCCTTACCTCCACCATCTCAGCAGGCCCACATTCACATCTCAGGTCCTCTGCTTGCTCATTCAACCTTCCAGGCTCACACCCGTACCCTGCACATATAACTCCACTTGTCATTTGTACCTCATCCACACCCTGTGCCCATACCTCCACCTGTACCCTGAACTGCATAACAGCTCTACTCATTACATCTCACACGGCTCACACTCATGCTTCATGTCACTGAGTAAGGACTAGAATGGAAGGAAAAGAGCAATGATTCAGTCTAATCCCTCAAGACTGCCTATGGGGCCAACAACAAAGATTCACCCTCAGAGCACAATAAACACAGTAGGGAAGCCCTGTAAAGCCCATTAAGCTCAGTGAGTGGAGATAATAGCATGGAAGGCTCTGCTAGTACCAACGAGCTCCAGCTGGCTGAACTCTCTAAGAATAACTTTAGCAACACCATGTTGAGGATGTTTCATGAGTTCAAGGAAACAGTGATACAGGTAATCAGCGAACCACCATAAATTAAAAGCAAAAACGAGAAAACTACAAACAGAAGAGACAGAAGAGAAAAATATGATAGTTGAAATTAAAAAAAAAAAATAGAAGGCCTGAGCAGCATAATAGCAGCAGCTTAGCAATCTTTAGGGAACAGAAGATAGGAAAATGTCTGAAAAGAAATCAACAGCACACCAGAAACTATGGGATCAATTCAAGTATCATCAGAGCCTCTGAGAAACAGGAAGGCATATTTAATGAGAACTACTTACTAAAGAAATCATGGATAAGATCTCCCCAGAGCTTAGGAGTGCAGGAACCCAAATCCAAAAAGTCTAAAGGGTTCCAATGAAAATAGACCTGAATAGAAAAACTCCGATACACTAATCAGAACAACAAAATCATATAAACTATCCTTTCATGGTACTTTGAAAATAAAAACTCAAACACTTGGAATTTTTTTCTTTTTGGGTACACCCAATGATGCTCAGGGTAACTCCTGGCTCTGGACTCAGTAAATCCTGCACTCAGGATTTACTCCTGGCAATGCTCAGGGGAAGGAACCATATGGAATGCCAGAGAGCGAACCCAGGTCAACTACATGCAAGGCAAATGCCCTCTCCGCTATATTATCGCTCTGGCCCAACACTTAGAAATTAATTAATTAAATAAATAAATAAATAAATAAGAGGAAATATAAAACAAGAGGTAGCATGCTGGCCTTGTATGTGTTTGACCCAAATTCAATTCCCAGCACTCAGAGCAGTGCCTAATCTTAAATCAATAAACAAGTGGAACAGTTAACTTGGAATGATCTCAGAGCACAGAACCAAGAGTAAGCCTTGAGCATTGCTAGGTATGGCCCACTCCCTTCCCCAAATAAGTAAAGATTTTCTAAATTTAAAAAATGTCATTAAAAATGAAATCTCTGGCTTACGGGGCTGAAGCAATAGCACAGCGGATAGAGCGTTTTCCTCTGGCTTAAAAGTTTTTCATTAAGACACCATCATTTACAAAGTTGTTCATAATAGAGTTGTTTCAGGCAAACTATGTTCCAACATCAATCCCATAACCAATGGCCCTTTCTCTCCACCAATGCCCCCATGTCCCTTCTCACAACCCAGCTTGCTCTTTTGCAGGCATATCAAAACTTCACTTCATATTATTTTTTCCATCAAAAGTTAAAGGAATGGCAAATGGAATTGTCAGGAAATAAAACAGCAAAAGTCAAGTTGGGATTGCTATGTTTTGAATCTTTCTTTTTTAATCTATTAGAGGGCAATCATATGCATCATTAGTGAGTGCTGTACTCAATCTTACATGTTAGAAAGTTTCTCTTGTCCTCTAACGGGCTCTTTTAATGACTTTTGCAATTTTGGTTTCAGGGCTATGAATTCCTTTAACTGTTGCCTGTCCATGAAACTCTGTACTGTTCCTTCAAGTCTAAATGATAATGTAGCTGGGTAGAGTATTCTTGGTGAGGTGTTCATTTTGTTGAGGTTTTTGTACTATATCCTTCCACACTCTTTTGATTGTAGAGTCTCATTTGATAGAGACTGCTATACATCTTGTGGGTCTTATTTGTATGTGCTTCTTTTTTGATCTTTCTGCTTTTAATGGTTTGTCTCTACCTTTGGATAATGTCATTTTGAGTATAATGTGTCTGTAGTTTTCCTAGTTCAGTCTAGGAACCCTTCAGGTCTCTTGAATTTCAGTGTCTGTGTTCCTCAACTCTAAAATATTTTTATCGGTGATTTCTGTAACTCTTACTTCTTCATAACATTTGTCTTCCTGTTCTTCAAGGATGCTGATGATTCTGATACTGTTCCTCTTGAACTCATCCCATAGTCACTGGTATAATTTTCATTTCTTTTCAGATTACCTTCTACCTTCTGCTGTTTCCTAGCAGTTTTCTCTTTATTATCTTGGGATTACTTCATCTTTAGCTCAGCTGCTATTATTCAGAACTTCTATTGGGTTCTGTATATAACCTATCCTGATTGCTGTTTCTGTCATTTCTGATTGTAGTTATTTTCATTTTGACTCATACTTTCTTGTACTTTGCTACCCATTCTATTGTTCATTGAACATTCTCATAAGAGTGTTCCTAAAAACATTGAGAACTTACATTGTTTGTGTCTTCAGTGAGATGTATGTTTGTGTGTGTATGTGTGTGTGTTTACTCATGAGCTTGGTGTACTTCTACACGTCTTTACCCCTTGGTTTTCTAGTGTTCTTGCTATGCTAGACCCCTTAGTAGATGCTAAGGGATTAGGCTAGAAGTTGTTCTGTTTCTTCTCTGCCTGTCCTGACTGAATAACAGGAAGCATAATTGTGAACAGAATGCAATTTGCTGAGCAGATCTGTCACACTTTGGAAGTTGTGGTGTGGGCCCTTAATAGGGCTCAGGTTGGGTGTGAAGGGTACTAGGACCTAGCTGGAAGGGAGGGGCTTAGCTCCTGTTTTGGAGGAGGCCCGGTGATATCAGCCAAAGATAAGCCTCATCTGGAATGGAGGAGCAGCAAGCAGAAAGTCTGGCATATCTCTGGCTTTTTTCTTTTCTGGAGAAACCTAGTTCTCTCTTGAACATATATCACGCTCCTTCTCCCCCCACTTCCTTAGTGAAATTTCATTAAATAAAAACTATGTTGTTTTCCTATGGACTGGAGCAGTATGGGCTGGAATGATAGCATAGTGGGTAGGGCATTTGCCTTGCACATGGCCGTCCCGGGTTCGATTCCTTCGTCCCTCTCGGAGAGCCCGGCAAGCTACTGAGAGTATCTTGCCTGCATGGCAAAGCCTGGAAAGCTCCCTTTGGGGTATTCAATATGCCAAAAATACTAACAACAAGTCTCACAATGGAGACGTTACTGGTGCCCACTTGAGCAAATCAATGAACAACGGGAGGACAGTGCTACAGTTGTTTTCCTAATTTTTTAAATAAAATAGAAACAATCCCTAAAAAAATAAAATAAAGATACATTTAAGTCTGGCAGGGGGAAGTCCCCCTACTTATGTAATCATCATGTACCTCATTCAAAAATGGGGAAGAGATGAACACTTTCCCAAAGAAGGCATATAGGTGGTCGGCAGGCAAATCAAAAAGTGCTCATTGTTACTCATGATTATGGAAATGAAAATCATTCTCATGCCTGTGAGAAGATCACACAAAAATTCTAGAAACAGTTAGTGTTGTGGTGAGAAAAGGACCCTCACATCTACTGTTGGTAGGAATATCCTCTGGTTCAGCCTCTATGAAAAACAATATGGGGATTTCTAACCCCCACCCAAAAAATTGGAAGAGAACTCCCATATGACCCAGCAATACCACTCTTTGGCATCTATCCCCAAAACACAAGAACATTGACTTGAAAGGATTTATGTAAACTGATGTTCACTGCAAGTGTCACATTGGAGATGTTACTGGTGCCCACTAGAGCAAATCGATGAACAATGGAGAGGACAGTGACAGTGACAGTGACAAATGTTCACTGAAGCATTTATTGCAATAGCAATTATATGGGAACAACCCAAATGTCCAACCACAGATGAATGAACTGAGAGGTTGTGATAGACAATTGATACTGTACAGCTCCAAGAAAGAACAAAATCTTACAATTTGCTGTAACATTGATGGAACTAGAGGATATTATACTGAGTGAAATCAGAGGAAAGAGATAGATACAGAATGATCTTGTTCATATGTGGGACTTAGAGATACACAGTAAGGTTCCAATAAAGGACAAAGGCAACACAATGGGAGAATTGATCCACACAACTGGGTTTGGGAGGGAAAGTTGAAGAGGAGGGGCATTAGGGTCCTTGGAGGTGAATACACTGGTGATGAGTGTGAAATTATGTTGAAATCATGTACATGGGAAACCATGTAATCTGTAAAGAAAAAAAAGTTTTTTAAATGGGGACAATAGGGTGTTGAAGCAATAGTTCAATGGGTAGGGCACTTGTCTTGCACATGGTTCACCTGGGTTTGATTGCCATCATTCAATATGTTCCCCCAACCACCATCAGAAGTAATTTCTGAGTGCTTAGCCAGGAGTAAGCCCTGAGCACTTCCAGGTGTGGTACACACACACACACACACACACACACACACACACACACACACAGGAGACAATAATAGTTTCCAACTTATACAGTAGCTAGGAAGAATAAATGAATTGGTATATGCAAAGTCTTAAAATAGTGCAGGCTAATGGTGATTGGATTGGTGTTAGTATATTAAATATCTAACGAAAAAAAGAAAAATATATATATATCTTTATATATGTAGTATCTGTTAGACTAAGCTTTATGTGTGCATACTAGTACTATTAGTATCATGATTTGATTTGCATTATTACTTCTACCTAAATTTATTTTTTAAACTTTTTTATTAAATCACTGTGAGACAGACCCTTACAAAGCTGTTCATGATTGGATTTCAGTCATACAGTAGTCCAATACCCATTCCTTCACTAGTGTACATTTCTCATGGCAGGCACCTTTCCTCTCTCTCTTTCTCTATCTCTCTCTCTCTCTCTCACACACACACACACACTCTCTCTCTCTCCTTCTCTCCCCTTCTCTCTCCTGTAGCAGTCACCTTTCTTCTCTCTGTCTCTCTGCTTGTCTCTGTCTCTGTCTCTGTCTCTCTCTCCCTTTCTCGCTCTCCTTTTGGGCATTGTAGTTTGCAATATTGATACAGAAAAACATTATCAAGAAAATCCCTTTACCTATTTTTTAACCCTCAGATCTTGTCCAATGTGATAATTCCCAGCTATTATTGTCATACTGGTCTTTTCTCTATCATACCTACCCTCAGCCCACACATACTTGTGGTTAGTTACAACCACTGACCAGTCCTCCTAACCCCGGTTTTCTCTGGCCATGGGTATTAGTTTTCTACTATATATTTATATATATGTATATATATATTAATATACCACAAATGAATGTAGTCATTCTGTATATGCCCCTCTCCTGTCTCATTTCACACAGCATAATACTCTCCATGTCCATTCGTTTATAGGCAAATTTCATTACTTCACTTTTCCTAAGAGTTACATAGAATTCCCTTGTGTACATATGCCATAGAATCTTTATCCATTTGTCTTTTCTTGGGCACTCAGGTTGTTTCCAGATTCTGGCTATGGGAAATAGTGCTGCAATGAATATAGGAGTGCAGATGGTGTTTCTGCTGTGTTTTTGAGTCCCCCAGGGTATATCCCCAGAAGTGGTATTGCTGGGTCAAACGGGAGCTCAACTTCTAGTTTTCTGAGAAAAGTCCATATTGTTTCCCCAAAAGGCTGGACCAGTTGGCATTCCCACCAACAATGAAGGAGAATCCCTTTCTCTCCACATCCACACCAGTACTAGTTGCTTTTGTTCTTTTGGATGTGCACCAGTCTCTGTAGTGTGAGATGATATCTCATTATTGGTTGATATGCATCTCCTTGATGATTAGTGATGAAGAGCATTTTTTCATGTGCCTTTTGGTCATTAGAAGTTTTACTTTGAGAAAGTTTCTGTTCATTTTATCTCCCTATTTTCTGATGGCCATGTTGGCTGCGTGCAAGGCAAACGCCCTACCCGCTGTGCTATCACTCCAGTCCTAACACAAAGGACTTTAGACCTCCTTGACCAAATTGAGTTCTTGAGAAATCAACTAATTCTTGCAACTCCACATGGGGACCTTTTGGGCTCTCTGCCTTCGACTTTGTCTTACTTTTCTGCCTGGGGAAAGCAAATGACTTAGATATCCCCAGGATAATCATCAAATGAAACAAAACACAAGAAATCATTGTTATATGTATATATGTGTGTGTGTGTGCATACAGACATATATATGTGTGTATATACAGACATATATGTGTGTGTATGTGTGTGTATATATATATATATATATATATATAGTTTTCAGTCTGGAGTGATATAGAGCTGGAGCGATAGCACAGCATTAGGACATTCGCCTTACAAGTGGCTGGCCAACATGGCCGACCCGAGTTCGATTCCTCCGCCCCTCTCAGAGAGCCCGACAAGCTACCGAGAGTATCTCGCCTGCAGGGCAAAGCTATCCGTGACATATTCGATATGACAAACACAGTAACAACAAGTCTCATGATGAAGACGTTACTGGGCCCGCTCGTGCAAATCCATGAACAACGGGAGGACTGTGACTGACTGTGACTGATGGTTTTCAGTCAGACCCAGCAGTGCTCAGTGGTGCTCAGTAACACAAGAGTACTACAAGTTTGGTGAAATTTTAGTCTAGGTCATTAATTCTTAGACGATAAGCTCCCAGGGGTGGATGGATGTGGGAGTTGTGTGTGTTTTAATCTCAATCAGGACTAAAAGGAATGCTGATGAAAATGCTTTGGAAACAGCCATTGCTGTGCTAACAAAAGAAGGGAATAGCTACTTAAGCAGAAGCTTCTTTAGTATAAAAAAACCTAACTAGGTTAGGACAGATAAGATACTCTCCAGGTGGGGCTATAGTAATTTAACCGGTTTCCCAGCTTCCTTCCCCTGGAGTTTCAGTTTCTTGATGGGTTCCTCCTTCCATAAACAATTTTGAATACCTATTATGAATCCATTAACTGAGAAATCTTATTTCTTAAACTTCTCGATGTGCCCAGGTGTCTCCTCATACTCTCTCGTCTCTTTATCTCAAGCCAAGGACCATGAAAACTTCCCGCAGGATTGGTTCACCAGAGGGTTTCCTGGATGCACTTGGCACAGTAGAAATAACTTGACATTTTATTTCATTTATTTATTTTTCCTTTTTGGGTCACACCCAGCGATGCTCAGGGGTTACTCCTGGCTCATGCACTCAGAAATTGCTCCTCGTGGTGCTCAGGGGATCATATGGGGTGCTGGGAATCGAACCTGTGTCGTCCATGTTGGCTGCAAGCAAGGCAAATGCCCTACCCGCTGTGCTATTGCTCCAGTCCCATAACTTGACATTTTAAAAAATCGTTTCCAAATAGGAAGAAACCGATAAACAGAGGTACAATCAAGTTTTTTTTAATTACAGAATTAACATTGGAACACTAAAGAGAAAGACATGCTCTCCCATCCACTCCCTTCTACATTTCAGCTTCAACAGGCCTGGTCCTTGCCGTCCTTGTTCTAAGGAAGGAAGCCTTTCCTACCTTTCAAGAAAACAATGTGTGCTCAGAGGCATTAAGTCCTCTTCCCAAATGAACAAAGCAGCCAGTATATTCTAAGTTCTCATCGCCATAGTAACCTGGAACACCTTTTTCCTGCCATCCTCACAGGATCAAGGGTGCTTTGTGTTTCGGCAAGGTAGTGATTTAACGGTTGTTATTATTACTATACTGATATTAGTTTGGCTAGTTGGTGAAGCTTGTGCTCTAGCCAACCGCCTACTACGTTCTTTATATTGCAGCTAACTGTCCATATGCCAAGGACAAAGAGAAAGAAACATGATGACAGGACCACACTTTGCTGGCTCCCGGGGCCGCGGTGCTCCCGCATGACTTTCTTTCATAGCCTGCCAATTCTAAAAGGGTATATATGCAAGGCAGATACTATTACTGTGCATCGAAGGGCAGGGGGAGGCTCCTAAGAACAAAGCTTGCCAGCCGACAAAGGAGCCCGAGTTGCCACCTGTTACAGCTGACCTACGTGCAAGTCTTTTTTATTTCTAATTTCTTAACAGAGTCACTCCTGGGGGCAGATATGACTTGCGTTCAAACTGGGAAACTGGTTGGGGAGGCGTGGGAGAAAAGCTGGGGCGGGGCGGTTTGCCTTTTCGAACGTGGGCTGCGCCTCCACCTCGAAGCCCAGGCAGTTTCTGCATTTTTTCAGTGGAGCTGCGGGGAAGCCCAGGCGTAGCCCGGTTACAGGCTCATGGAGGAAGTTTCCTGGGTAGTTCCGTCCAGTCGCCCCAGTAACCGAGCTAACTGCAGAAACCGGCCAGGAGAGTCGGAAATCGCAAAGCACGTGGTGTACGGGCCTTCCGTCTTTTGGCCCTTCTACCGACCCGTAGCCAAGCCCTATTATGACTGCGTGTGTGACTCGCCTATAAAAGCCCGTGTCGGCGCGTCGCGGCGCCACAGCCTCTTCCTGTTCCCGTCGCATTTGTTGTCTCAGGTCGGGGGGGGCCGCCGTGGCCGTGAAGATGGCGTCTACGAGCCGGTTAGTATGTCCGGCCGACCCCGCCGAAGGGCGGGCGGAGAGGGCTCGGGATTGCTTAGCGGCGGCCGGGGCCAAACGGCGAACGAACCCGGACCGAGGCGGCGGGTCCGGCTGGCCGAGCCGGACAAAGGCGCCTGAGGGACGGCTGTCCCGTCACGGCGCCCCGGACCTCGGGGTTTCCGCCCTGGCGTCCTCGGCCGTGGTGCTCCCCCCAGACATCACCCTGCGGGGACCTCTCTGTGATCAGCCTCTTGGCCTTCGCCCCTCTGGAAAGCGTTTTTTATTAGTGTCATTTTTCTTCTCTACCTCTTGTCCCCCCCACCCCCACCCCCTCCCCGTCGGCGACTCTAAACCGCCCGAGTGCCGGGGCGTCTCCGGTGGAGCTACTTGCTCCCCGGACCGCGTTGACGGGTCTGTCGGGTCGCCGACGAGGCCGGCGCCCGGCGCCCCACGGAGACGGACTCGGTCCCCGGGGCCCCGCGGCGCGCGCTCGGCCGTTCCCGGCTTCTTGCCGCGGCGCGTCCCGGCCGAGGGGGTCTGTCGGCGGCTGCGCCCAGGGAACGCGTGCCGGGCCGCGGAGCCGCCTGTCAGGCACGCTGCGATCCGTCTGCAAGGTTGGGGGTGCCCGGGGCCGGGGGTGGGTGGGTGGGGGGTCCGGGACCTAATCTGTACGTGCCCGCCTCCTTCGAGGGGGCCTTTCATCACCCCCCGCCCCGCGTCCCGAAAGAGGCGGCAGAGCCTTACCCCTCTCGTATACCGCGGGGGGGGCATGACACCTGGCGTTCGGGTAAACTGAGTCCCGCCGCTGGAGACCCCTTGGGCGGTGGGGAGGGGGAGGGGCTTCTCTCCCACCCCCCACCCCCCCACTGCTGGCTCCGGCTTAGCTGCGGCTGGGTGCGGGGATTGGGGGCGCGCTCTGCAGGCTCGGGGCGTGGGGGGTGGAATCCCAACTGGAACCTCGCGCGCCCCTTTCTGGCGAGTGTCAAGACTTAGCCATACTTTGGGGGTGTGTGGGTCGGAGCGGAAGGGAGGGGCTGGCACTGCCGCGATGGAGCGGAGTGTGTGTGTGTGTGTGTGTGTCCGTCCGTCCGTCGACGCTGTTCTGGTGGGGGGACTGGGGGTGTCGACAGTTGGGTCAGGTAAAGCTCCCCTGTGGGTACACAGGAACCCGGTACCACGCTCTCTCCAGGCTGGATCGTTTTCGTACCCTTTCCCCTCCCCCCCCCATCATTTGCTTTCAAGTAAAGGTTTGGAATAACACCTTTTTTTTTTCCCTCGATAAGCACCAGTTCTCCAAAATATGTCATTGTAGCTCTGTGTGGTCGCGTTTTTCTGCCGCCCAGAGCAAAGGTAACTGTTGTGTTTCCGGCCTTAACCTTGTTTTCCCTGAGAAAGAAGGACGAGTCCGAGCCTTGCCACTATGGGTTCTTGGAGAGAGGAACCTGGAGTGTTCCGAGTGGGAACCTGTGAGTGGGACGGGAGGCGAAAGCGTAAGCGTTAAGGTGGTGCCTCTCACGCGGGGTTGCTATGAAGATTATTATAGGGACAGCCGTAAAGTGAGGTCTGGGATTATCTTGCTCCGTGGGGAGTCACGGTAGTTTGAATCCAGCGGTGGTTATTTACTCCATCCCTTCCCTCGTCTTTCTCTTCCTTATTTTCCTATAACCCACCCCCTGTGGTTATACTCCTGTGGTGAGAGGATTAAAAATTGACTTCTCTAGCATGATTTCATTTTATCTTGGATAAGTAACAAATAGTACAAAAACAAAGAGAAAAGTGAACAAACTTCTCCCTCCTTCCCTAATTCTTAGCCCCTTGAAAGCCAGCGGTTATATACTCTTTTTAACAGTTTTTTTTTTTCTAGTTCTGACATCTTATGCTCCAAAGTAGTGTAATTTCTGTTAGGTTTTTTTTGTTTTTGTTTTTGTTTTTTTCTTTTTGGTCACACCTGGCAATGCTCATGGGTTCTTGGGCTACTACTGGCTCTGCACTCTGGGCAGTACACAGGGAACCATATGGGACGCCCGAGATCAAACCTGGGTGAGCTGACCACAAGGCAAACACCCTACCGCTGTACTACACCTTGGCCCAGTGTAATATTCGTTTATCTTTTATAAAGGTAACACACATTTTAAGTGTACAGCTCAGTCACAAGGTGGGCACGTACATATAGCCACTAGCCAGGTCAGAACATCAACTATACAGACCTGAGAAGATAGGGGTTAAGGCACTAGCCTTGCATTCCGTGATCCCAGTTCAATCCCTGGCACTGAAGAATGTGACCCAATACCCACTCCAAAAAGCAGGGGAGGTGGTGGCATTAATAGTATCCTGGAAGCTGCTTTTGTGCCCTCAAATATTACCTTCTTTCTAAAGATACCCACATCTTGACTTTTAACACTACAGATTTGTTTTTGACTACATGGACGTTTACATAAATTTGTATTCCTCTGGGCCTAGTACATTTCAGTCATCATTTTGAGAGTCACTAAGTTACTGCATAGCTCATATTTCAAAGTGCTATTAAGTTCCTACCTCTTAGCCTGTCTTTGAGATGTTCCCACATAACATGCTGTAAGATGGTCTGTCTTTTGTTTGTTTGGTTGGTTTTTTGTTTTGTTTCTGCCTTTTGGGTCACATCTGGCAATTGCTCAGGGGTTACTCCTGGCTCTGCACTCAGGAATTACTCCTGGTGGTGCTCAGGGGACCATATGGGATGCTGGGAATTGAACCTGGGTCGTCCTCCTGGAAGGCAAATGCCCTACCCACTGTGCTATCACTCCAGCTCCAAGATGGTCTTTCTACCTTTCATACTAGAAAAGTGCATTCATCTTTTTTTTTAATACTGTGTGTTACATGACTATTCATTCTATTCATTTGTGGGGTGTTTGTGGTGCTTGTGAATTGAAACCCTGGATTCAGTCCCCAGCAGTGGGAAAGGGGGAAGTTCTCATTTAAAATTATTGTTGCTCTGCTAACATTTTCTGATATTAGTTTACGTAATTTATGGTAGCTACTTAAAATTTTTTTCATAACTTATTACACCCTTTTCTTAATAGGAATTTATGAACTGAGCATAACTGTAAAACCCCATCTTCTATTTTATCAAGTGAGAAAATCCAAGATATTAGGGGAATATTAGTTTGCAGTGGGAATCTCTTGTTAATGTTGAGAATCAACATTGGGAAACTTATCAAAATGGTAGTATCTGTGATTGTCATAAAATAACTTTATTATATTACTTAAAGAGAACTTGAAAGACTACTTATTTTCATTGGTACCTCATATACTTCAAGTAATTATCAAATATCTTAAATATATTTCCTCAATTTTTTTTAAGATTTCTATATCTTTCTCATAATTGTTCAATTGTTTACAATAAAATAATTTAGCAAACAAAAGTAGGTCCTAGAGCCATCTTTTTTTGAAGTTTGTTTGTTCTGTTTTTATGGTTACATGCAGTAGTACTCTTGGCTCTGCACTCAGGAATCACTCCTCCTGGGGCTCTAAGGACTATAGGGATTTTAGGATCAAACCCAGGTGGGCCACATGCAAGGCAAGTCCCTTACCTGCTATACTTACTCTCTAGCCCCTAGAAACCATTTCTTTCTAACTATCATCAGATCTTAAGTTCAGCAGAGTTTCATGTACCACTTTTATTTATATACCCATTATGTTCAGTGTAATACTGAATCTATTACTAAAGTAACTTGGAACAGAAAAATAGTTAAGTAGCAAGGGGCACAAATCCATATAATAACATGTAAATGTTATAGGTATGTTTTCTAATAGTATGGCTGTAGCGCGTTTGCCTTGCATGCAGGCAGCCTGGCCGAGCTGGGTTCGATTCTGCCACCCCTCTCGGAGAGCCTGGCAAGCTACCAAGGGTATCTCGCCTGCACGGCAGAGCCTGGCAAGCTACCCATTATGTATTCGATATGCCAAACACAGTAATGTGTCACAATGGAGACGTTACTGGGCCCGCTCGAGCAAATTGATGAATAACGGGAGGACAGTGGTACAGTGCTATTATGGTAGTGATTTCTATATTAATATTTTAGAATATCTTAGTAACCTACATTGTTAAGACATTAAAATGTTTGCCATTTTGAGTTTTTCAAGTCTTCAATGAATGTACACTGTGAATATACCTATTAATTACTGGTAGAATATAAAATAACATATTTTCTTTGAAAATACAGCTTAAATGTGTTACAAATGTGTGATATTGGAAAAATGTTTAAGCTCATTTTTCTCCCCCCAATTCCCTTCCCCATCTTTACTTTGTTATATGTTGGTTGTGAGAACTAAAAAAATTTCTTTTTCATTTAGTTTGGATGCTCTTCCAAGAGTCACATGTCCCAATCATCCAGATGCAATTTTAGTGGAAGACTACAGAGCTGGTGATATGATATGTCCTGAATGTGGCCTGGTTGTAGGTGAGTAGTTACGATGTTTTAATTAAAATCACTATTTCAGATACAGAAATGAGTCATTTTATTATTTGCTTTCTTGTAGTTTTTCACAAGTTGAACGTTTCTAGCGCCCTGTTTTGAGTACTATTTTTCCAATAGTTTGTGCTCACTTCATGTATCTGCACATTTCATTAAGGTGTGTACATCACAATTTTTGTCCATAATGTTATTTCACTCTTAGCAGACTACAACATAGTGGAAACATAACTTATAGGCACTGGGGAAGTCCAAAATTCAAGATTTGCTCTATTGTGGTATTCCTTTTATTGTATTGGTCTAGAACCAAAGCTGCAATATCTCAGATTTTTTTTTGCTTTTGTATATTTTCCAAACTGTCTTTTTAAAATTAAGTTTTTAGGGGCTAGAGTGATAGTACAACTGGTAGAACATTTGCCTTGCATGAGACTGACTTGGGTATGATCCCCGGCATCCCGTATAGTTTCCCAAACACTGCCAAGAGTAATTCCCAAGATCAGAGCCAGGAGTAATGAACATTGGTGGGTATGACCCAGAAAGCCAAAATTTTAAAAAAATAGTTTTTACCTTTTTCCTCCCATGGCTAATTCATATTCATTAGTAAAAACAAAGATAATTAGGGGAAGAAAAAAACAGAAGAAATGAGCAGGACCAGAGAGATAGTCCAGAGGTTCAGGTGCAAGCTTTGCATGAACTTATGTTGTTCACCCAAGTTCTGTTTGATTCCCAGTACCACCACCTGTTCCCCTGAGCGGCATCACTCCTATGGCCCTCACTGGAGAGAGTGCTGCCCAATAAAAAGGAAACCAGTAAAGAATAAAATCATTCATTCATACCTCATTGTCTATCCAGGTGCATATATTCATCATTGGGATAGGAGGTAACATCTAAAATTGAGAAAACTGATTCTGAAGAAAGGCCTTCAGTCTTTAATCTTAAGTATAATTTTATAGCTTTTCAGGTACTTTGGAAAGTAAACATTTATTTTTGAAAAATAATGGTATGTGTACTAACACTCATCTAAGACTTTTAAAAGTCAACAGCAAATAAAGCCTGTTGTAATTTTCACCTGCTCTTGTCAATTGCCTGTTCACGAAGTTCTAGTACAAACTGTAATTACCAAAAATTTCACTTTTATTTCTATTTATCCAGATATGTTGCCAAAGTTTATTTAGAATGATAATCTACTAAAAAAATTTTTCTTAGGATTGGAGAGGTGGCTCAATGGGCTGAGTGCATGCTTGACACTCAGCCCGGGATCCCTTAACACCACGAGGTATGCCACCCCAAAAACATAATTAACAAAATTATTATTGATGGGGTTGCATCCTGCTTTGTTTGAGGTACTGAGGAAAGACAATACTGGAGAAATTGTGGAAAATAAGACAGAAAAATACTGAAGTATCTTACTTGGAGGGACCTCTTTCTTGAGCAGATTTGCTGCTTGCCTCAGATCCCAGTAGGTGTTTTGAAGCATATAGAGTTGCTAATAAGAATTGAGATCTGGTTGCAGTTGTCAGTAAGCTGTATTTGCTTATACATTACTAAATATAATTACTGTTGTAACTGATTTATGTATTTCTACTCAGTACATCTTTAGAAAATTTGTACCTCCATCTTCTTCATATTAGAGATGAAACTGAAATTTAGGTAGTTTGACAGTCTAGTTTCATTGTATCAAAACCAATTATTTTGGTGGGGAACTAGCCAGGCGCTATACTTGGCAGTGGTTGGGCTATTTTTGGCTGATAGTCACTCAGCTGTGCTAGAGTACCATGTGTTAAGGATTGAACCTAAGGCTTTTCTGCATACAAAAAACATGCACTCCAGCCCTGTCAGCTATCTCTCCGGCCACCAAATTTTTGTTTCTACCTTTTATAATTAATATCAGTCTGGTACTGGCCAGTATCTGTTTAATATTAGTGATACAGGCAATCTGTGATGCTCCTCACCTGTTTCTGTTTGCTTGCTTGTTCTTTTGTTTGGGGGTATTTCTAGTTTTCTGGCCACACCCAACTCAGCACCTGCCTGGTGGTGCTCGGGGAACTATGAAGTGCTGGGGATTGATTCCAGGCTCCTGCATGCAGGGTCTTTGCTCCGGCTCACATGAGCTGTTTTCTTGCCCCAGTTTTGGGCCACACATCCAGCAGTGCTTAGAGTTTACTCCTGCTTTACATTCAGGGATCATTCCTTGTGCTGTGTGGTGCTGAGGATTGAACCCAGTTCATGTACATGTTGTACTGCCTCTCCAGTCCTCCTCTTCTGTTATCATAACTCCATTCTGCTAAGATTAGCTTTTACATTTTTCAGTGGTTGAAAATAAAAATATTGCAACAGCAAAGTTTAATATTTGTAGCAAAACTTCATGTAATGCTTTTATCACTTTATACTGCTTCTCAGTGCATTTCGAAAGCCCAGTGATGTAGTCACAACTCCATGTCATATCTCTGAAGGCCGATCACAGCTCTATTCTACAACATCTTATTTTCTTATTTTTACAATTTTTAATCTGTTACAACTTAATGCTCCTTATATCACATTTGCAAAATGGTGAACATTGTGTCTCATGCTTTACAAAAGGAGCAGTGGTCTGGAGTTTATTTTGTTATTAAATTAGATGGCAGGGTTTGGTGCTTATTTCATAATTTTATCGTTACTGAGTTCTAAAAAATATAGTAAACTTTGACTTTAATAGTACTCCTAACTCAGAAAATAATGATCAGAAGGTTTAGAAAATATAAAATGAAGTATCATCATAGAATTTTTCACAAAAATAAAAAAAGTAAGGCTAGAGTGTTGGACATGGCTTAAAGCACCGAGTACAGGGAGGCCTGAGTTCCCTGGCACCACATCATTATAATAATAATTTTTTTTAAAAAGGCTAGTGCTAAAGAAAATTTCAGAGTGATTCATTTATTGATCATAAAAGGAAAGTTCTTACCAATATGTGTTAAGTAATTATGTTTTGGTTTGTAGCAGTTGAAAAGAAAATGAACTCTTAAAAACATTATAAGTCAGCAAGAACTGTTGTGTGAAGAGTAAAGGGATTTAGAAGCAACAGCAATAATGCAAATGATGAATGATGCAAATTATTTTAAAAGTTTGTCCTAGAATCTTGATGGCTAGACAGATATTTCTAACTTTTTCAGTTTACTCAGAGTTGATGCGGAGTTTAAAATTACTCTGAATCTTCTATATGGAATCACTAGACAAGAAAATATTTTCAAAGCAATAATATTTTCAAGTTATTTCAGTACAATCTGAGTGGAGTATGCTGAGATGTATGTGTTGAGCAAAATAGATAATTATATGTTTACAGAGATTGTGAAATAAAGATTTCTGAAGACCAACATTACTAATTGTACTATTTATTTGTACTAATAATTGTACTATTTATTATTAGCAGGTACTTTATGGGTCTGTCATGGAGCTAGTGGATATGAGCAATGAACTCCACTCTCATTCACTGATGTAATCATCAGTTCAGTGAAGTTTTGTTGAAAATAGATACTAAATATTCTTTTTTTGTTGTTAATTTGTTTTGCGGCCACACAGAGCAGTGTTCTGGGGTTAATCCTGGCTCTGCACTCGGGAATCACATCAAGGCAGTGCTTGGGAGACTATGTGGGATGCTGGCGATTGAACCTGGGTCAGCCCTGTGCAAGGCAAGGGCCCTCCCCTCTATTCTCTTTCTCCAGCCTCCTCAACTAACATGTTTTGAATCAGACCTAGTGTTAAATAATAACTTTCAGTGCTATCAGCTGTTAAATACTGAAGTCTTCATTCCCATGCAGATCTCAATGGATATTTCTTCCAAACATATTCAGTAGGGTTCGCTCAGATCTGGTGCGAATGCATTGGAAATTTTCAAGTTTCAGAATTTGTTTAACTGCAATTACGGCGCTTCTAACTTTCAATTGGATGTGATTAGTCCACAGTGTAATGACATGTTGAAGGCAAAAATCAGAAGAATGTCATGAAATTCCATAAATGTTTTCCAAACATCTCGTTCTTACCTGTGTGAAAAAACGTTTAAAAAATAAAATACTAAAATATTAATGACACAGTATTAACAGATGAATTTTTTTTAAATTTTTTTTCCCTTTATTTTATTTTATTTTTTTTTAAAGTTGTAGATTTACAATTTTTTGTGCTTTGGTTTCAATTATACAATGATCAGACACCCATCCCTCCACCAGTGCCCATTTTCCACCACCATGGATAATATCCCTCCCACCCGCATCCCCCCATCCCCCCTGTCTCTGTGGCAGGGCAATCCCCTGTGTTCTCTCTCTCCTTTTGGGTGTTGTGGTCCGCAAAAGAGGCATTGAGTGGCAAACATGTTTAGTCCATAGTCTACTTTCGACATGCATCTCCCCTCCTGGGAGGATCCTCCAAACATCCTTTATTTGGTGCTCCCTTCTCTATCTGAACTGCCCTTTCCTCTAGGATACCCGGCTGGCCTCTAAGTTATGGAGTAATCCTCCTGGTGCTGATCTCAGCTATTCATGGGTATTAATCTCATACTTTGTTACTTTATATCCCCCAGATGAATGCAATCTTTCTATGTCTATCCCTCTCTTTCTGACTCATTTCGCTTAGCATGATACTTTCCATATTGTACCACTTGTATGTAAATTTCATGACTTCATCTTTTCTAACAGCTACATAGTACTCCATTGTGTAGATGTACCAAAGTTTCTTTAACCAGTCAACAGATGAATATTTTTTATTGATAAGGGAGCACTTAATTTTGAACTCCAGTTATCTACCCCCCCCAAGAATTCCATTCTTTCAGTAATAGGTCTGAGATTTAATCACTCTCTTCATCAATGAAAAGTGAATTTTTTTTCCTCTTTTAATGTTAATGCCTATATAATATCCTCAATTTGGCCTCAACAGAATCTAACATGTATACTCTTTGTTCCTTCACAGAAAATTGTCGATCCCTAAAAGTTAGACAGGAGCATTTTTATTCTAAAGTTTTAAAATAAAATTGATGGCATGTAAGCATGAGAGAAGATTGAAGACAATTTTGACTTTTGGGCTCTCCTGACCACTGTCATTTAAAAAGAATTGCAAAAATATTCTATTGGGTTTCCAGTTCTTTTATCAGCTTAACATCCACCTATGAGCAAGACATATGGACAAAATTAAACAACTGGAGAAGAAAGATGTATTTCACAAGCTTGCGTCATTTCTTGCATGAAATGACATGTTTGTGAAATACATCTTTCCTTCATTTTGTTGTATTTTTCTACTCTGTCAAACCAAAGGAAGTTAATTTTATTTTAGTTTTTTTTTTTTTATTGTTTCAAAATCTGGTTTTATTGTTTCAAAATCTGGTTGCATTTTACTCTAAAACCAAGCTAAAATTAAGAACTGAAAAATATATTATTAAATTTTCTTTCTACAATAATATAGAAATTTTTTTTATGATAGTGGTTCTTGTGTAAATAACAGATACTTCTGTTACAATATGCAGTACCCTCATTCTTAGATATTTTGGTGTGATAGGATAACCTGTTAAAGAATCTATGCCATGACCACACAAGAACATGTAAACAGTTTGGAAAAACAACCAAAAAAGAATAATTATATTAAATAGAATTGAACATGACACTCTGTTAGGCTCAGTTTTAAGAATGCATATATTTATACATATTAGCTATATAGCTATAAGTTTAGATTGTGCCATATGTTTTATTGGATTAGTACTGCTAGTTTAAAGATCCAGACTGAACTCTTTTTTTTTTTTTTTTTTGCTTTTTGGGTTACACCCAGCGGCAATGCACAAGGGTTGCTCCTGGCTCTGCACTCAGGAATTACTCGTGGTGGTGCTCAGAGGACCATATGGGATGCTGGGAATCGAACCTGGATCAGCTGCTTGCAAGGCAAACACCCTAGCACAGCGGGTAGGGCATTTTCCTTGCACACGGCCAACCCAGATTTGATTCCTCAGTCCCTGTCGGAGAGCCCAGCAAGCTACCTAGAGTATCCCACCTGCATCGCAGAGCCTAGAAAGCTCCCTGTGGTGTATTCTGGCCTATTCATTATGCTAAAAACAGTAACAAGTCTCACAATGGAGATGTTGGGGCGGGGTGGGGGGGTGGGGGGGGGGACCGCTAGAGCAAATCGATGAACAATGGGACTACAGTGCTACAGTTTAGAGATCCATGCTTTTTATTGCCGGTTTAATTCAACCTTTCTAAGAAAAACCTTATTTCCTCAGCCTTTTTTAAAACTACCCTGTCAGACAGAGTAGAATATCTGACCTTTGTGGTCTTACAAGTTAGAAAGGGCATATGATTTATGCTTCTCTGAGATGCTGGTTATAATCGGGGGCGGGGGGGGGGGGAAGAGGGAAGACAGGTGTAAAGGACATGCCTGTTACTGGGGATTTAAACCCAGACATCATTTTCTAACTAATGGTCTTGGTATACAGATTAGATTGTTTTTGCTGTGAAATTTAACATTGTCTAAAATTTTCAGAATAGGGGCTGGACAGGTACAGGGTACAGAGTATAGGGCATTTGCCTTGCACGCTACCCACCTGGGTTCAATCCCTGGCATCCCATATGGTTCCCCAAGCACCACCAGTAATAATTCCTGAACATATCTAAAATATTACTCTTTTCCAAACAGTTTTGTCACTCTCACCATGAATCTGTTGACTTTAACTGCACTGTTTGAGGGGGAATCTCCACTCTTAGCCCCACCCCTCAACCTCTTTCACAAATCCTTATTATGAGTTTGTCACTTAAATGTTGAGCACTAGGTGGCAGTATTATCATTTAAATCATCAGTTTATTCCTACTTTGCACTGTATATACATTATGATCAATGAGTATTGAGTTAGTAGCTAGGTATAATGGCTTGTTAAAACTTTGGAGGCTAGGGGCCCGAGTGACAGCACAGTGGGAAGGGCATTTACCTTGCACACGGACCTGGGTTCGATCCCTAGCATCCCATATGGTCTCTTGAGCACAGCCAGGAGTGATTCCTGAGGGCATAGCCAGGAGTAATCCTGAGTATCTCGTTGGTTGTGACCTAAAAAAGCAAACAAAACAAAACGACCTTTAGAGGCTAAGGAGATGCTCAAAGGACTGGAGTGCATGTTTTGTTTGAGGGAGCTCTCAGTTCAGTTCCCAGCACCACATGTTTCCCTGAGCACACAGCATAAAGTTTCCCCCCAAATCAGAATATTTGTTTTGGTGGTTTTTTTTTTCCTTTGTGATACACCTAGCACTACTCAGGAATTAACTCCTGGCTCTATGCTCAGAGATCACTCCTGGTGGGGCTCGGGATCATATGGAATGCCAGGAATTGAACCTGTGTTGGCTCACTGCAAGGCAGGTGTCCTACTATCATTCTGTCCCCAAAAACCAAAATGTTTGGCCAAAATCAAACAGAATCTTGAAATTGGTTATTATAACTTATAAATTAGGATTTTACAATAAGTAGTTTAGAAATAGTGGTCTCATTTTTCATTAAAGCCCACATAAAACTTTTTGTATTGGGGGCTGAAGAAAGGACAGTGGGTAGGTCACTTGCCTTGCATTTGTCTGACCTAGATTCAATTCCCAACATCCCATATGGTCCCCTGAGTATTAGTGATTCCTGGGTATAAGCCAGGAATCATTCTACATAGCATTGCTGGGTATGGCCCATAAAGCAGGAGTAAAAATTAAAAATATGTTTTAAAAGATTACAGGTCCTACTTGCAAAAAATGTGTGTCAGGTCATACATTGGTAATACATTAAGGAACACATCTATTGCAGTAACTACAATTTATTGCATTCTTGGAAATCTTCAGTACTTAGAGATTTTTGTCTTTGTTTTCATATTTGCCATTGTATCCAAACCTAGACTCGAAACTCTGGGAGGGGAAATCTTATAATAGCTCCTATTTCACAGCGGGTAGAGCAGGTAGGGCGTTTACCTTGCACGCAGCCTGGCCCGGGTTTAATTCCCAGCATCCCATATGGTCCCCTGAGCACCACCAGGAGTTATTCCTGAGTGCATGAACCAGGAGTAACCCCTGTGCATCGCTGGGTGTGACCCAAAAAGCAAAAAAAAATAAAAATAAAAAAAATAAAATAAAATGCCCCCTATTATAACTAAGAATCAGTGACTCTTTAAGTCTAAACTTGGCTCTTTGTATAAACTGTAACCATAATGAAGTTTACATCAAAGTTTCCAAGCTTAACCTTTATCTGAAAAATAGGTCCTCCTTCTAATGCCTTACCTCTCTAAAATGAATGGATATGGGATAGTTTCTTAGGAATAATTTGAGTTCTTTTTAGTTTACATTATGGAAACATAATGACTATATGTCACTATTCTCTTCAAAATGTCTTTTTTTTTCAGTTTCTAAAAAGTACATAGTCATGTTAAACTTAAAATTTTTTCTTCTTTGAGGGGCTGGAATTTTCATACAACAGGTAGATACTTGCCCAATGTCTTTCAACCAACATCTTTGGTTGAATTTACAGTTTATGATCACTACCACTATCACTATCACCCCATTGTTCTTCAGTTCGCTCGAGCGGGCCCAGTAACGTGTCTATTCGTCCCTGTCAAGTGCAAGTGTAGCCCAATGACATATTGGGGGCTCCTTCAGTGTCAGGGAAATGAGGACGATTCATTGTTACTGTATTTGATATATTGAGTACGCCACGGGTAGCTTGTCAGGCTCTGCCGTGCGGACGGGATACTCGGTAGCTTGCTGGGCTCTCTGAGATGGATGGAGGCTTTTGGGGCAGCCTCTAATCACCTTTACAGGTGTTCCTAGTCAGGCATATAGGCGGGTATGATATTCTCAGTAGCCTGCCAGGTTCTTTGGGAGTGAGGACTAGAGAATGAGGTCGCACGGCCGCTGGGAGCTTGGTTTTATAGGATGGTTTTGTTGGATGGCCGTTGATGGGGTTACACGGCAGTTGGTGGGTATTAACTGTCTAGCTACTGGAAGGTGGGGGAGCTGGGTGGAGGAGGCCCAGTCCCGAACCGAGCAGGCTTGGAGATCTCAGCCCCGAGTCCCACACACTTGGGTTCCTCTGTTGGTTCCTCATCCTCACATGTGGAGAGTAGTCTCAGCATGGCTTTGGCTGGGTCATGGAGGTCAGCTGTCGGGGCTCTGAGTCCTGGGGATGCTCCTTGTCCATCGAAGCTTTGTTGCCATGGCTCCAGAAGACTGCTTCGAGTGTTCAAATTCCAGCTTTCACCCTAACTTGACCTCAGGTGCTTTTGCAGTTATAACGTCTGTTGGTTGATTTCTAACAAACCAAGGACTTAGTCCATAAATTCTGCTGCTGTGGAACTAACAATAGTAGGTTGCTCCCTTCATATTTTGGAGCATATAGCATTGCAGTGGTGCCATCCTCTCCACCTCAAGATGGATTTATTATAGAGGGAGCGTGTGTTCTGTCAAAGAAAGCACCGTGTTGTCTTGACTCAGCAATTCTCAGCTGCAAACAGTGTCTTATCTACCAATGCCAGCCAGCTCCTGGAAGATCCTCAGATATTCAAGTTCTTCCACGATGGCCAGGAACTGTCCTTGCTTTTTTTCTTGGCCAGCATATTCTCAGCTCAGGATTGTTGCTTCTGAGAGATGTTCCAATCCCTGTAAAATCTTATCACACCGAAGGTTGTGTGTTCATGGGCTCACTGGATGGCTCTTTCTCACCGCTGCGTTCGGTGCTTTTGAGCCCTGTGTGTGCCTGGATCAGGACGGCTGTTCTTTCTCTCAAGCTTGAGCCCCTCTTAGTCTGACTCTCTCTCACCCCCCCCCCCCCCAGCTTACCCTCTTAATTTATATAACAGTCACATAAGGCGGTGACATAAAGGTGGGTTGAATATTGATGAATCAACAAAGAGAGATAAGACCACTCCTCTAGGAGATTAACTCAAGGATAAAATCTCATCTACAGAGATTACTCCAGATTACTAGGAGATCCGCTCAAGGGTGGGATCCCAACAAGGGTGTGTTCTTCCCTCAGTTAGTAATCTACTTAAATAGTTGTAATAAATCTACTTCTAATATTTCTAGCAATTTCATTCTGTATGAGCACGGTAAGAGATATAAACTTAGTTTGGTTCTTCCTGAGAACATCTCACTATACATTCCGCAGTCCTCAGGCCAGGTTAATCTTCCTAGCTCCAGCAGGGTCCTAGTCTCGTTGTTACTTACTTTTGGATCATGACAGCATTTGTCCATGATCATGCCCTCAACTTATAGTTGAGTATCATGGCGCTTTGGCCTGGCCCATTTCGATGCCAGGGTAGCTCACTGCTTGCCCTGGGTCCATTCAGTCCCTCATCGGAACCCTGCTTTTGGGGTGCTAGGAACTAAGGGCAACTGAGTCAAGAAATCAGATGCCCAGAAGTAAATATTATTCGGAGTCAATCAACTCCCAAGTTACAAAGCATAATATTAACTGTCTTCCTGTGTCCATACAGAAAGGTCATTGCTTACAATACAAGTTCAGTGTCCTTAGATGGGTGTGACCCGATAAACCTAAGCTACCTGAGGAAGGACAAAAGAGTGTTATCCTACAAATCCCCTGTGCCAAAAATGGAGGCTCCGCAGTTTCTCCAGGCGAGGCAGAAACATACAGATACCAAGATTCGGGTTCACCATGCCTCATCAGGCTGTCCTAGGATAGTAGTCCCCCAGCCCCCACTCAAGTCCAAGGACCCCCTGGTGGCTGTCACTGTTCCCCTAGTTGCCATACAGGAAGCTGGGTCCTTGGCACTGCGGTCATGCACGGGCAAGGTGGTCAATCACTGGGCCCTGGAGCTCTCGATAAGTTTATGATAAGTATGTTAAAAGGTTTTACTCATCTCTTTCTACCCATTATTCTTGGTAACAGAAGCCACTAGTTTTCCAGGATCTTTTCCTCTTTATTTAGTCACTGTCACTGTCCTCCCGTTGTTCATCGATTTTCTCGAGCGGGCCCAGTAACGTCTCCATTGGAGACTTTGTTGTTACTGTGTTTGGCATATCGAATACATCACGGGTAGCTTGCCAAGCTCTGCCGTGCGGGTGAGATACTCTCGGTAGCTTGCTGGGCTCTCCGAGAGGGGCGGAGGAATCAAACTCGGGTCGGCCATTATGGCCGCATGCAAGGCAATCGCCCTACCCACTATGCTATTGCTCCGGCCCTGATAAAACTAGTGAAATGATAAAAAAAAGAACTCTGAGTCAATACCAGATACTGAATTGACCAAACTATTTCCCTGCTTCACTTGCTAGTTTTGGCCATAAGATTAAATTTTAACCCAGTGGGTTGTATGTAGAAACATAGACAAATTAAGACTCTCTTTTAAGGGATATATATACTCTTCCTTGTCTCTTTCCCATTGACTTGCAAATATGATAGAAGGATCTATCACCCGCCATTTACATATCATATAAGATGCAAGCACAAAGAAAGTGGCTCATCAAAGAGGAGCCTGTGTCACGTTAGCTCAACAACCTTAACGAGAAGCAGTTAATGTCAGAAAGGTCTACCTTGTTCGATTAATTATAAACTTCTGTGTCCTTTCTACACACTTACAGAATTGTACAGGGAGCTGATCTTGTTTGGGTCATACATTTGCATGGGACTCTACCTCTCCCAGAAAAACTGAGTACTGGTGGTGTGGATTGAAGGGTTTTCTAACCTTTTCATTGCACCCACTAGACTTGGAGTGACTGGATGAATAAGTACCAATATTAGTATGAGGCCAAGTGTGTAGCTCAGTGGTAGAGTACTTTGCCTTGCATTTGTGAAGCCAAGCCCTGTGTTCAATCCCTGACATTGCCCCTACCCCTCCCCTAAAAATTCAGCATGAAGTACCACTACAATAAACAGTGATCCTATGAACTTAATGATCATTTAACCTGAGATACAAGTTTACTGGGAAAAAGTTACAGAAAGTACCTGATTTTTATCATCAGTGAAATAGAGTCTGTAATGTTTTTATTAAGCGTGGTCAGAAAGGAATAAGAGATATCCCAGGGAGACAAACACTGTAAAACTGTTTTAGGTGGTGGTTAGTAGATTAACTTTCTAGAAAATTGAATCAGTAAAGCAGAATATAAAGTGAATGGTAAAGTAGTAAAGACAAAAAGTCTTGGTACTGCTTGAAGATCCAGTGAATGTGATATGATACGGAAGGTAAATAGAAGAAAATTTTACATTTGTAGCAGAAAACTTACAGAATTGTAAATGAAGAGAACTACATACTATGGGGAGTTTATGCCATTTAAAGAAAATCTTATTAATAAAGACTTGAAGTAACCAACCAGTAAAAGTGTTATTTTGAAGGAACTGAAAAGATTATTTTTCTGTCATTGCAAAAGGGCGTTTGCCTTGCACGCGGCTGACCCAGGTTTGATTCCTCCATCCCTCTCAGAGAGCCTGGCAAGCTCCCTGTGACCTATTCGATATGCCAAAAACAGTAACAACAAGTCTCACAATGGAGACATTACTGGTGCCTGCCCGAGCAAATTGATGAACAACGGGATTACAATGCTACAGTGCCAAAATACAATAAAACTAACCAGTTCCTAGGTTTTTTATAAGCACAAAAAGGGAGGTGTCAAGAATATTCTTTTCTTATGAATTTCTATGTAAATCCACCCCTTCTCCCAATGTAAATTTTACATGTGAATTGCTGTGTATGATGGCACTATTGACCATTCGCCGGTTTTGTTCTCCTTCGAACTGCATGGTAAAGTTCTCTATCCTTAGAAATATAGCAATGGACTGCACAATATGTTAGAAAGCATTAAATCAGTATATAATGCATCATATTCTCCCCCCTGCCATGGTGTCTGGGAGTCTCAAGAGTTAAGGATTACATCCCCTTAAGTAAGAATGACAGCCTATAAATGTCTTGTAAGAGCAGACTGGGTTGTTTTTTGTTTGTTTAGGTTTTTTTTTTCTGTTGGGGTATATTTCCCAAGTGCTGAGAGTTTCAGAAGTTGCCCCTCTTGTGATTCTACATTAATCAGGTCAGTGAGTGTTTCATACGGGGGTCGAGGGCGCAGTGCTGCTCAGGGACCTTGGGCCACACCTGGTGATATGGGATGAGTATAGGGCATCTGCAGGGCTGTAACTGTCCAAGAGACCATGTGATGCTTGGGAGTAAACCCCAACAGGGCCACATGCAAAGCATGCACATAACCCCTGTAGTATCTCTGACCAAGGAACAGGTTGTTTTAAATGATTGACCCTCTGAAACTATTACACAACCATCCTGATGTATAAGTTATCAGAGAATAAAACCCACATAAACATTTGTGTTAGCATTTTTTGTTTGTTTCTATGCCATACCCTGCGGTGCTGAGAGTGTTCTGGCTCTGCTCATGTGTTACTCTAGATGGTGCTTGTGGGATCTTGTATGGTGCTGGTGATTGAACATTAGTCAGAGTGTGTGCAGGTCAAGTGCCGCAGCTCCAGCCCTGTACTTAGCTTTAATTATGTAGACAGTGTATGTAAGAAACACCCCCTTACAAAGGTTACAGTGACATTTAATAACAGTTATTCCAATATAAGAAAATGAGGATGCTTTCATAGAAGACTGTATTTTAGTTCATGTATTGCTTTTGTGCATAATGTTGATGTATAGGAAATATTTGTTTTAAAGGTATTGTGTTGGAATTTGCTACAAGTACCTTAGATAGAAATGGGAGTTAAACCCTGAAAGGTTCTTGATTAGAACTTTCATAATCTCATCATTCCACTAGATGGGATTATCTAGAATAGTCACATCAAAAATTAAAAGTACTGAATGTGACTGAAATAAGCATGTAAAATGCCATAGCAGTTACTAGTTAGGAAATGAGGTTTTTAACAGGAAAGAAAGTTAAATCTAGTGTTAACTGTGACATACATATACTTGGTCTGAAAGATGATGAGAATGTATTTTCTCATCCAAGACTGAGAAAAATTATTTTGTTTACACAGCGGGTAGGATGTTTGCCTTGCATGTGGCCGACCCGGGTTTGATTCTTCCTGTCAGAGAGCCCTGCAAGCTACCGAGAGAGAGAGAGAGAGTACCCGTCCGCACAGCGGAGCCTGGCACACTCTCCACAGAGTATTAGATATGCCAAAAACAGTAACAACAAGTCTCACAATGGAGACGTTACTGGTGCCCGTTCGAGCAAATCGGTGAACAGGAGGACAGTGATACAGAAAAATTAGCAGTTCAGAATCCAGTGTTTCCATGGGGGTAAATTTTGCATTTTAATTTATTAAGGTATAATTACATACAATAAACCGTTCGGATCAAAATGCACATTTTGAATTTTGACATTGCATAGATGTAATCAACACACTAATTAGGATTCTATTTCTCCTTCACAAGTCTCCTTATTTCTCTTTTCAGTCACCTGTTCTGTACTCACACACAACCAATAATTACTGTACTGATTTCTGTCCTAGTAGATTATTTTTCTTTTTAAATTTCTTATAACTGAAATCATTGTATTTTTTTTTATGCTTGACTTTTTTTTTGCTTTTTGGGTCACACCCAGCGATGCTCAGGTGTTACTCCTGGCTCGTCACTCTTCACTTCACTATTGCTCTGGCCCCTATGCTTATCTTTTTGGGGCTCAAAGTGGCAGGTTTTTTGTGGTTTTGTTTGTTTTTGTAATTTTTTTCTCCTTTTTCTTTTTTTTTTTTTTCGTTTTTGGACCACACCCAGCAATGCTCAGGGGTCACTCCTGGCACTGTGCTCAGGAATCACTCCTGGTGGTGCTTGGGTGACCATTTGGGATTCCAGAGATTGAACCCAAGTTGGTCATGTATAAGACAAACACCCTCCCCGCTGTGCTATCCCTCCAGTCCCCAAATGGTAGTTTTTAAGGCTGAAAAGATAGCTCAGTGAACTAATTGCACATGTTCAACTATCATTGTGTGGTCTGGAACAAGCACACGTTCAACTCTTCCATTAGTCAGGAATAACACCCCCGCCACCTGGAGCTGCTGGATGTTGGCCTAAAAGTAAAAATGGTTTTATAATTCTATTTATGCTATTTGCATGCTTGAATAGTTTGCTGAGAGTTATTCCATTATAAACATTTTCATGTTGATGGATGTTTGAGGTTGTATCCAGCTTTTATATGTATAACATTGCCATAAGATTTTTTATAGGTAAGTACTTAAAAAACTGGATTGTCAAGTTAAAAGGCAGGTGCAAAGGCTGCACCATTTTTAAACTGTTAGGCGTTAATTCTGGCAGTTAATTCTGGCAGTTCCCAATTTGAAAGAATAGAAAAGTTGGGGACAGCAATAGTACAGTGCGTAAGGCACTTGCCTTGCATGCAGTGGACCTGGCTTCAGTGCCTTCACCCCATATGGTTCCCCAGTCCCAGCAGGTATGGTCCCTGAGCCTAGCATCAGTAGTAAGCCAGGAACACAGCCCAAAAGCCCTAAAAAGAAAAATAGAGCAATAATTTGTTTGCTCTGGAATATGGTGAAATTGTCTTAGTTAAAACTTTGAAATACAATACTAATACACGATTGAGAAATGTAGTTTGTACTATATAAATAAGGTGCTTTCTATTTTGGATGTGAAATGATTAAAATATGAGGTAGATGAATGAAGGAAAAAAGAATTGGTGCTATTATATTCTAGTACAACTATTTTGGCTCTTATAAATTTTTGTGTATAGACTCTGGTGTTAATTTTACAAAAATACGTGTGTAGTTAAGAAAGGAACTGATAATGTTGGCATGTTAAGGCACTTAATATATAAGGTGTGTGTTTGCATGTTTGCTAATTATCAGACCTTTTCCTTGTCAGAGTTATCTCTGTTTATAGTATGATAGCATAATATTGGAGTTATTTGGAGAGTTTTTTCATTTAATTTTTGTTGGGCTACAACGACAGTCTGTCTTTTGTTTTGTTTTGTTTTTGCTTTTTGGGTCTCAACCAGCAATACTCAGGGGTTACTCCTGACTCTGCACTCAGGAATTACTCCTGGCAGTGCTCCTGGCAGTACTCCTGGAATTACTCCTGGGATGCTGGGAATAGAAACCGGGTCGGCCATGTGCAAAGCAAACACCCTACCCATTATGCTATCGCTCCAGCCCTACAGTCTGTCTTAATGGGGAGCTTGGGGGCTGTACCCGGCTCTTTGCTCAGGGAATCATACAATGCCAGGGATGCAATGTGGAATTCCTGCACACACAGCTATCTCCTCAGCCCCATATTGCCTTTTCAAAGGCTGTGCAAAGCAAACAGTAAAAAACAGACATGGTAAGTTACTATGGAGTCCAGGGGGAAGCAGTGAAATAAAGCATCTCAGCTAATACTTTAGATTTCAAGATATTTAAAAGTGTGAGCATTCTAAACACTGCTTTTATTTAAAATTCTATTGATGATGATTTCATGCATATAGCATTCCAGTATTTTACTTGCCACCTGAGTACTCACTTCCCACTTCCTAAAGGCACTTCCTGTTCAAACCCTGTCCTCTAACTCTACTTACCTTATAAGCTCATTTCTGTGGATCAACTCTCCAGATCTGTTGCCTTTGGCCACTTGTTGCTTCCTTATTGGGTATCTCTAAGTCCCACATGTGAGAAAGATTGTTCTGTAGGAATCCAGGTATCCCTTTCCTCTGACTCACCTCACTCAGCAGATACCCTCCAGTTGCTCATAGGGGTTAATGGTTTTTAATGGTTCCTCCCCTTATTTGTCCCATTTTTTAATTTTTATTTATTTTATTTATTTTTTAATAGTAGAGAGCCCAGCAAGCTACCAAGAGTATCTCACCTGCATGGCAAAGCAAGTCTCACAATTTGTTGTGAGACGTTACTGGTGCCTGCTCAAGCAAATCGATGAACAACGGGAGGACAGTGCTACAGTAGTTTTTTTTTTAATGGTTGTTCATGACTAATATCATGCACTCATTTTAAATTTTAAGCACTTTATGCACTGCTCTTGTACTTTGTAGTCTTTGAAATAAGTTATTGAGAAATCTGAAAGCTGAGGAAGTGGAGGGGCATAAAAATGAGATTATTTGTCCAAGGACAAGTAGCAAATGGTAGAATTAGCACTCTTAACTACTATATTGTCAGTATGATAGATTCAGATTTTGTTCGATTATTATTTGATGCCCACCTTGAGCCTGCCAGGGATAAAAACCAGGCCTCTCCTATGCAAAGCCTGTACTTGTTCCCTGTCCGGTTACCTTCCCCGCCCCACTATGGCTTCTTTCAATTGCTTAAGGTAATAGATTTCCTGCTGTTCTTTTGACTCTCTGCTTATGGTATATAGGAAAAGATAAATGGGATCTGTTTTCTACTTTCAGCCTCATTACACTTTGAGAGAGAAGTTTGTTTTATGGATGCAGTTACCACCTTCTAATCCAGTGTGTGTTTTTATTCTAGCTGTATTGTTTTTGGCAGATTAAGATTATTGCTGAAGGGACAATAGAAGTAGTAACTGATTTTCTAGGTCCATGAGGATTGAATGAGAACTTTTTTTTTCTTTTTGGGTCACACCCAGCGATGCACAGGGGTTACTCCAGGCTCTGTGCTCAGAAATAACCCCTGGTGTTACTCGGGACCATATGGGATGCTGGGAATCGAACCCGGGTCGGCCGCGTGCAAGGCAAACGCCCTAACCGCTGTGTTATTGCTCCAGCCTCGAATGAGAACATTTTAAAAGGACATTGTAATTCACATGTACAAATATTCAGAGTTAATTTTTGTCAGCAGTTGAGCTAATATCAGTCATTTGCCACTAATCATATATTTTTTTTATTTTTTAATGTTTGGTTTCTTGGCATGACACACCTAACCCTCTGCTTCTTTTTATTTGTGTGTTCGTTTTACTCCTGGTGGTGCTCGGAGTACTGTATGGGATGCTGGGGATTGAACTCAGATCAGCTTAATGAAAGGCCAAAGCCCTACCCACTATACTATCTCTCCAATTCCTGTTTGGGATTTTTTTATTTTTGGTTTTGGGCCATGCTGAACTCAGGATTTAATCCTGTGGTGCTTGCAAGGCCGTATGGGAACCTGAGGATTTGAACACAGGTCAATTGTGTATAGGCATGCAGCACCTTACCTACTGTACTGTCTCACTAAGGCACCCCTGCTTTTTTGCCTAAATAAAAATTTACCTACCTGGTTTCTTCCTATTGATCATAGGCTTGAAGTTTATTTCTTTAGGGTCCAGAGCAATAAGTACAGTGGGTTGGGCATTTGTCTTGCATGCAGCCAACCTGGTTTTAATACTCAGCATCTCATATGGGCTCCTGAGCACTGCTTGGAATGACTCCTGAGTGAAAAGCCAGGAGTAACCCCCAAGCATTGCCAGGTGTGACCCCCCCCCCAAACTAAAAACTTTATTTCTGTATAAATTATTAGGCAAAAAATACTGCTTAATCAAGTAGTTACTGAAACAAGCTTAGGTAAAGCATATTTGGGTATAGCCCCCAAACCAAAAAAGGGTCATTATTTGACTGGCCTAATTAAGGAAAGTTTCAGGACAGATATTTGCATGATACTTCAGCTGAAGACTAGATGACCCATTTTGAGATTTTTCTGGGAATAAAATGCCTGTGAGGCATCAAGATACCTAATTTACACTTGTGCTTTTATTCATAGGTGACCGGGTTATTGATGTGGGATCTGAGTGGAGAACTTTCAGCAATGATAAGGCAACGAAGGATCCATCTAGAGTTGGAGATTCTCAAAACCCTCTTCTGAGTGATGGAGATTTGTCTACTATGATTGGGAAGGTAATAAATCATTTCAGCTCAAGCACAGATTCCACCAAACTTGGGAGTTGGGGAAATTTGTGAAAGTATTCGTACAACTCTAATGAGGAATCTTGGCCTATGAATAACTTACTAGTAATATCATTGTGAATGAGTATTGCCATATAGATTTCTTCAGTCTTAAAGGGAAGAAATCAGCCAGACAAAATTAGAATGTAGGTAGGCCCCTGTTTTCATGTTTTTGCACAAAAATTAAGTTGAAGGTAGTATGATTTTTCATTAGTTCATAGTGGCATGTTTCTTGAATATCTTCTTATGTGCCATGCTACTACCCAAGATAATTAGAGACACTATAGCTTAATTTCTTGTGGTGAATTTGTGTATTAACTAAAGTTTAGATTTCTCACTTGTAAAGTAAGAATAAAAGTATTTTATAGAGATTTTAAAAGTTTGTGTAGAAATGTCTTTAAACTGCACCATAGCATGTGTGTTAAATGCTCGCTGCTATTCTGTAAGATAGCAGCATGATTTTCTGGCAAGCTGGCTCTATTTTATGCTTTTATCATGCACTGTAAGTAGTTGTAGCAATATCCCAAAGGACTGATCAAAGAAGTATGTGTGTTTTAAGAACTACTTTGTAGAAGATTTTTTAGAAAGTAAAATGAAAAAGCAGATCATTCTTTTTCTGTGCTCTGTATATTTCTTAGCAAGAGGAAAAACATAGGATAGTCTACATATAAAAGTTTATTAGGGCAGATGGAAGAGATATTACAGCAAAGCAGAGTGATTGCCTCGAATGCAGCTGACCCAGGTTTAATCCCCAGTACCGTATATGGTCTTTAAGCACTGCCATGAGTAATTCCTGAGCACAGCTTATGTGTAGCCCAAAAACCTAAATAAATAAAAGTTTACTAGGGTGCCAGGAAATGAGTTTGCAAGTGTGATGTCTTGTAAATTTATTTCCCAGTGCTACGTGCTTAGTGGGATCCTGTCAGCTCTGCAGTTTGAGGCTGGCAATTCTGTTTATGATCCCTGGCACCACAGACGATTTTCAGCCACTCTGGGTAGTGTTTGAGCACCACAATTTTTATGAAAAGGGTGTGCAGGCATTATGTATGGATTGTGACACAAAATCCCTCCCCTCTGGCAAGCAGTGCAACCAGAATGTGTGCAAGCACCACAACTAAATGAGTGTGACCTCAACAAGCACAGCTGAAAATACCTGTGAGAATCACAGGACTACATCCAAGTGTATACACAACCACTGATCATGACATTGACAGGAAGGGAAGGGTAGGGGGAAGGGAGTGGATGGAGTTTATTATAGTCAGATATACTTTTAAGTAGATGACGTTTGCATTTGCCTTTCTTTGTGGAGAAAGCAAGTAAACTACGAACTTTTAAAACTGAAGATTCCAACTAATTGAACTTTTTTAAAAATTAGGAAACACTTGACTCAAAAACATAAAAATGGTCTTATTCCTCCACACTTGATCCCTCAGTTCCCACTGCAGCCCACCCTTTCTCTGTCATGTTAAGGTAACTGTTAAAGTAACTATTATCAGTCTCTCCTGTACTGTTGAAAGTTATTCATGCTTTCATGGCAAAAATAATTTCTAAGATTCTACATTTATCATTTTGGAATATTTCTGTTCCAAGTCTAGTTAGTGAAATGCTATGTCTCACTTTAGTATCTGGTATTGACTCAGAGTTCTTTTTTTTTATCATTTCACTAGTCTGATCAGGGCTGGAGTGATAGCACAGTGGGTAGGGCAATTGCCTTGCACGTAGCCAAAATGGTTGACCGAGTTCGATTCCTCTGCCCCTCTTGGATTGCCCAGCAAGCTACCGAGAGTATCTCGCCCGCATGGCAAAGCCTGGCAAGCTACCCGTGATGTATTCGATATGCCAAACACAGTAACAACAAAGTCTCATAATGGAGACGTTACTGGGCCTGCTCGAGAAAATCGATGAACAGCGGGAGGACAGTGACAATTTTATCAAGGTTAGGATCACTGTTAAATTATAAAGGAAATCAAATTTTTGGTTATATTTTCACTGAGTTTTGTTAAATTTATTTGCAAATCAACTTGGGGAAAATGAGTTACTCTATGTAAAATTTTCTTAGCCCCAGTTTACCTTTCCATTTCTTTAGGTCATGTTTTAGAAATTGTTTTTAAATTTTCTTTGTGAGTTAGTATATATTTCTTAAGTTGATTTCCAGATAGTTTGGGAGTTTAACTCTTCCTAAAATATTTTTATAATGTTTCTCTTGCTTAATTTTAATAGAATTATACTAATATGATTAATATAATCAAGTTACATGATTATATTATATAACTAAATTATATTGACTACTTAGTACAGTGTTACAAAATACTAGGGGTAATGCTGCTAATGATTTTTCATTAATCATTGGGTTTCCTTTGAGCCTAGGAGAGTAATTTTCTAGTATGAAGTTTTGCTTATTTTCTTTTTTGAACACCTTTTTTGAACATTAGGTCAATTAGATTTTCCAGTAGTGTTCTTGCGTTTAAAGTATTTTTTGAAGGGGGCCAGGGAGATGGCTTAAGTGGTAGAGCAGATACCTAGCATGCACAGAATCCTTAATTCAGTCTCCAGCACAGCCAGGGTGGTTGACTTCTGAGCACCAAACATTCATGCCCAGGCTGCCAGGGTAAGAATCAGACGACCCCACCCCTAACACTCCCACTGCCCCTCCTCCTCCTGTACCAAAGTGTGACCCCTATCTTAAAAAAAAAAAAAGTTAAAACTCCCTTCACTTGGTACTTTTTCTGTTGTGGATATGGATCACGCATAAAGGCATGAAGTAGACTTAGAGGTCAGACTATATGATGTGCATTGTTTGTGCGTGTGTGTGTGTGTGTGTATGTGTGCGTGTGTTGGGTTTTTTAGTTTGTTTGGTTTTTTTATGGGTCTTTTTTTATTTTTATTTTTTTGTTTCCATAGGGTACAGGAGCTGCAAGTTTTGATGAATTTGGCAATTCTAAGTACCAGAATCGGAGAACAATGAGTAGTTCTGATCGGGCAATGATGAATGCATTCAAGGAAATCACTACCATGGCAGACAGAATCAACCTTCCTCGGAATATAGTTGTAAGTTCTTGTGTCTCTTTTTAGCTATTCTGGCATTGACTAAGCATAATTTATGAACACATTAAAAATTTGATACTGCAACTAACTAAATGGCCTAGAGTCAATTAAACTAAGTTTCTCTGCTTTGAAGGATCGAACAAATAATTTATTCAAACAAGTATATGAACAGAAGAGCCTGAAGGGAAGAGCTAATGATGCCATAGCTTCTGCTTGTCTCTATATTGCCTGTAGACAAGAAGGGGTTCCTAGAACATTTAAAGGTAGGTTTTAAGTCGCATAGATAAGAAAATTGTTTTCCATGCCGAGTTAAAGTAATGTTGAGTTAAAGTAGTAGTTTTGATTCTTTATGGTGAAGTTTTAATGTTCATAATTCCCCTATTTTCAGATGCCTACTTTTGTTCTTTCACAAAAGTTTGTTCTGTGATGTTACTGACTGTCCTTTACATAAAATATGACTACACTGAAAAACCACCTTTCTGTAGTCATATTTTATGTAAATAAGCCCATGTTCTTTGCTAGTTGTATCTTGTGATTGACTGTGGTTTTTTAGTGTAAGTCATATTTTATGTAAATAAACCCATATTCTTTGCTTGATTGATTGATTAATTTTGTGATTGATTCTGTTTGTGGGTTTTGAAACCTGGCAACTTATGCCGGAGATAGTCTTTAATTAAGTCTGTACACTTGATGCAAAACCAAGTCTTACTCTTCGCCTAAGTCTCCAAAAGAGAGAAATCAAACCTTAGAAGTGTTGATGAAGCTTTGTCTTGAGTTTGTCTTGGTTTTCAGTTTCTCTTGAAGTTAGACCATTTGATAGAACTATTACATAATTTTTCATCTAAGTTCTAATTTTGTTTCACAAATACATGAGAATCTGTTTACAGTGTTGCTGTGATTCTTAACCTACTCGTCAAAGTTCATTTTGGTTTAAAATTATCTTTCATTAATTAGTATTTAATTTTTACAATTTCTTATATCATTTTCTCATATTATTACTGAAGTAGCTAAGGTTTTTGCTAAATTTATTACGAAATCATTTGATAGTTAGGCCAGAGCAATAATATACAGCAGTACAGCAAGTAAGATGTGCTTGCTTTGCTTTGCAGCCTACCCAGGTTCAATCCCCAGCACCCTATATATAGTCCCCCATATACAGGAATGATCGCTGAAGCGCTGAGCCAGGATTAAGTTCTGAACACAGCTAAGTGTGGCCAAAAATCAAAGGAAAAAGACATATTTGATAAATGAATTAAATTTTTTTTTTTTGAGCCATACCTGGCAGTATTCAGGGATCATTCCTGTCAGGGCCCAGGGGACCTTGTCTGGTGTTGGGGATTGAACCTGCATCAGTCATGTGCAAGACACATTCCTACCTGCTGTAGTATCACTCCAGTCGGCTAATTAAGGTTTTTAGTTAGCAGGATCAAATATTTTTTTATTTGACTATGACATACATTTGTAAGGATTGCATCTACCACGATGACATGTAGCTTGAGAAACATTAACGCAGGGTGGGAACTTCTGATCTGTGGGCTGTTGAAATTTTACTGAAGTATGTGGTCTACCTGGCCTGATACCTGATGGGACAGACGTTTACTTCTCAACTGCCCACAGTCCATCTGCCTATATTGTGAGGCCAGTGACTGATGTTACAAATATCCAAATGTCCTCCTGACACAGAAAAAGTGTTCCTCACACATTCTTTAGCTTGAGTATTTAATTTATTTGGTAAACTCTTTGAACAAATTAATATATAAGTATGAAATAATGATCAGCTGAAAAAACTTATGAATAGAAACTTAGAGAAGTTAATATTTTGAAAGATTAATATCTACATTTAACTTTTTAAAAACTAAAATATAAGCATTTAAATTAATTGAAAATTTTTTAATTAGTTCTGTGGGAAGTATCACTTCAGAGGATTACAATTTAATCTTTAAGGCATGGTTGTAATTAATATAAACTTTTTTTCTTTCAGAAATATGTGCTGTTTCACGAATTTCTAAGAAGGAAATTGGCCGATGTTTTAAACTTATTTTGAAAGCTCTAGAAACCAGTGTGGATTTGATTACAACTGGGGACTTTATGTCCAGATTTTGTTCCAATCTTTGTCTTCCTAAACAAGTGCAGATGGCAGCCACACATATAGCCCGTAAAGCTGTGGAATTGGACTTGGTTCCTGGAAGGAGCCCCATATCTGTGGCAGCAGCAGCTATTTACATGGCCTCACAGGCATCAGCTGAGAAGAGGACCCAGAAAGGTAGGAATTCCTCATCAGAAGAACACTTCATCAGGTATTAATCATGCCTATGGGACTAGAGATAGAGTGCAGGAATTAAAGGCACAGCTTTTCACAAGACAAACTCCAGTTCAGTCCCAAGCACTGCATGTGGTCCCATGAGTAACTCCAAGAGTGATCCTTGAGCACAGCCAAGAGTAAGTCCCAAGCACAGCTGGATGTACCTCCTCCCAACCCCCACCAAAAAAAAAATTCATGATTGAACTGATTGAAAAGGTGACAGAATGAGTTTGTATTAGAGGTTATGTTTTTAAAAATCACCTAAGTGTTTATAATAATCAAATAGTTAATCAAGTGGCAGTTTTTTATGCTAATTGACTATTGGCTTTTGGGTCAGACTCAGCAGTGCTCGGGGATTATTCCTAGCTCTGCACTCAGAAATTAATCCTGGTAGTGCTTGTGGGACCATATGGGATGCTAGGGATGGAACCCAGGTTATTCGCATTCAAGACAAGTTTTTTACCTGCTGTTCTATCGTTCTGGTCCCCACTTACTGACTTTAAAAGGAAGTCAAATTAAAAGAGTGAAAGTGGAGTCACTCCTGGGATTTTACAATAGACTTGAGAAATGATCAGTGATTTTAATAGATATGCTTAAATATGTGTGGAATGGTGAAAAAAATCTATTATGTTGTTAAGATGCAGCTATCTGATTTTTAATGTATTAAATGGGGGGGAAAAGGGTAGAACAGTATATGATTCCATTTGGGTTTTAACAAGAACCTCTTAACAAATCTTAGCTAAGAGAATTTTACAAAGCAACTTCCAAACAGATTTCAAGTAGAATTCTTTACAACAATGTATTCATGGATTACATCTCTTATCAAAAAGATAATTTTGAAGAGAAAGGAGCAGCTCTAAACATAAGCAGTAGTCCTATGGTTATAGCTAAGTATGTTCCTCTTACAGACTTAATCCATGAACTGTAGGTAAATGTAAAGAAATAGATAAAAATAATCTCTTATACTGTTCCACCCTGATCATAGTTTGGGTGTTTTACATGTATTAATCTTTTAATGCTAATACAACAACTCTAATTTAACTATTGTCTACATTTTAATATTAAATATATTTTTAAGAATTGATTTTTTTTCACTTTTGCATTTTATAATATTGTATATAAATTTTTTTGCCTTTTAGAAATTGGAGATATTGCTGGTGTTGCAGATGTTACCATCAGACAGTCCTACAGACTAATCTATCCTCGAGCTCCAGATCTGTTTCCTACAGACTTCAAATTTGATACCCCTGTGGACAAACTACCACAGTTATAAATTGAATCTATTGTCAAGTCTTACGAACACTGAACTCTGTCTGTTGTACATAGCCTATACCCAGTGCTGGATTGAGCCTTTAATAAGGAAAAACAAAATACATGGTACACATTCCAGGGCTAGAAATTAATTGCTTGGCACTCTGTATATACTAGTGAAACGTATTTAATGATTTCAATTTCTTATTGAATTGAATTTGCTTTCTTTTGTAGCAACCTAGGAAACTATTTTGGAAGATATTTGAAATTACATAATTCTTGAATAAACATTTACAAAATAAAATTTTTGTTAATGGTTTATATAATTTATAATGTATAGTTACAAATAAATGCATATTATTGCAGCTAATCAAGTTTTTTGTTGTTTTCTGTTATTTTCTTTCAGACATTAATAGTCTTAGAACCTTTGAATAACCCAAACAGTTATATGTGTGATACCAGGTTTATATAAGAAGCGAAGCCAGGGATGGCTCAGGAGTAGAGAACTTGCATGTGTTTGATCCCGCAGGGAGGGGGAAAAAGGCATAAAATAAAGCTGTGGAACTTGAACAACTGAAAAAGATTAGAAAGTGTTTTCCTCAGCTTTTGGAGCAGAGATGATGGTAAATAGAAGATCAACATGCTTTACTTTTCAAACACTGATGTTTCATTTTGTAGACCTGTGTCCACTGTGTTTGTTACTTAGTACTTACTGGAATGTTCATGGGATAAACGTTATTGACAGGGTTTGAGAATGTTCAGGAGTTCCTCCCCACCCTCAGGTGGTTGTGATCTAGTAATTGTTTTGCCTGTCACTGAGGAATGCTGATACAAGATCACTTGTCTGAAAGACAGTATAAGTGAAGACCAACACATTGTTATTTGTCCTTTTACCAGCTGAGTAGATCTGAAATCGAGATGCTAGTATTTTCTAAACCCTCAACGTGGTTTAATCAGTTTAATTCTGTTACAGAGAAGGGGACATAGGGGGGAGTGTTTATTGGAAAGGAGGGCTGGAGAGTCTTAACTGGTAAGCTGCTTGCTTTGCATGCAGTCAACCCAGGTTCAATCTGAAGCGCTTTATATGGTTCCTCAACTCCATTTAGGATCCTTGGGTGCTTGGTGATTCCAGAGTGCAAAGTCAGGAGTAAGCCCTAAGCACTGGAGGTGTTACCCAGTCCCAGCTCCCCCAAAAAGGGAAGGGAAGGTTACAGTGGTAGCAGTCCTCTTTCCTGCCTACCCTCACCAGGTGCTCTTGATAAGTGTGTTTGGAATCAAGTATATTAATGAGACTAAGGAGATCTTTCCTCTGATTGCTGGAACACTTTCACCTAGCAAAAAAGGAGAGTTGGCAGAACTTCACATTTGAGGCTCAGCTGAACAGGGCCTTTTGTAAAGCTCTTATGTAAGTGGAGGCCTATGGTTAATTGTCTTATAAAAGCGGCTTGAGGTGTGTTTAGTTGCAATGATGACACCACAAAAATTACAAATTCCTAGAAAATTTTTAAATCAAGGTCAAGTCTTAGTAGCAAAAGAAATCAACACTTTGAAAACAATATATTGGAAAGCAATGATTGATTGTCACTTGCCACTCAAAACATGGAAAACTCCCAGAGTACGGGCATCCAGGAGCCAGAGAGATAGTACAGCATGTAAGTTGCTTGCCTTGCATATTTTTGTTGTTGTTGTTGTTGTTGTTTTTCTTTTGCATTTTGGGTCACACCCGGCAATGCTCAGGGGTTACTCCTAGCTCTGCACTCAGGAATTACTCCTGGCGGTATTCTGGGGACCATATGGGATGCTGGGAAATGAACCCAGGTTGGCTGCGTGCAAGGCAAACACCGTACCCGCTGTGCTATCACTCCCGCCCTTTTTTTTTTTGTCCTTGCATGTTTCTGACCGGGATTCAATCCCTGGCCCTCTTTTGGTCCCCTCAGCCTGCAAGAGGTGATCCTGCAGCGAAGAACCAGCCAGGAGTAAGCCCTGAGCACAGGTGTGACCCAAAAGCAAAACAAAAACCAAAAGAATGGGCATCCATCTGTTTGAGAGATGCAAATGTAGTCTGCATTCCAGCAAGTTAAAATCACCAGTGAGTCATATAAAGCATGCTGTGAAAAGGATTTATTTGGTGCATGCTAACATCCTGAAACTAAAAATCTTCAGCAGCATGACCCCTTCTGTCCAGGTATGGTAAGACAAAAACTTACTGCAAAACACTTCATTGGTAATTTCAGCTATTTAGAGTCGAGGATTTGAGTTCAGGATTATATCTTTTAGTTTCTCATGGAATTTGAATTTTAATTTTCTGGCCTACTCTTCCCCATTTTGTTGATCAGAGAACATAGGCAAAGATTTACCCAAGTCTTTTAGTAGAGATGGGACTAATTCAGGTCTCTTAGTCATTAAGCTCAGTGTAATTATTTTCTATTAAACCATTATATTGAGGTTTATTTCATAGATGATTGCCTCAGGACTAACATCAGTTGTATTTAAATAGAATTGTAGCAAATTAACTGAATTGTGCAATACAGTGCAACAATATTTAGGTATGTGACTTCTTTTAAGAAAACTTAAGGACTGGAGCAATAGTACAGCGGGTAGAGCGTTTGCCTTGCATGTGGCCTACCCGGGTTCGATTCCTGGCATCTCATACGGTCCCCTGAGCACCGCCAGGAGTAATTCCTGAGTGCAAAACCAGGAGTAACCCCTGTGCATTGCAGGGTGTGACGCAAAAAAAAACCAAACTTAATTCCCCTTATTTTTGTTGTGATGACCAGGGGAGTAGGGGGGTCATACAATCTGCTTTAGTGCTTACACGTCTTGGTTGTGCTCACAGGGCGCTGCACAATTCAGTTATGGTGCTTGCACACTTCCCAGGGTTTGCACACCTGGCAACATTGCTCATTTTAATTGCAGTGCTAGCAGAGTCACATACTTTTGGTTCTACTGTTTGTACAGCTGTCTATACCATACATTGCACACTCCCTGTGTGATGCAGGAGCCTTGCTTAGGATAGTTGGCACAGGGATCAAACTCGGGGCCTCACCGTTGCCAGGGAGACACTGTTGCCACCGAGTCATCCTCTGGCACCAGTATTTTCTTGGGGGAAAAACAGCATAAGATTTTCTTGGTTTTGTGTTTTTGCCACCTACCTGTGCTTAGGGCATATTCCGGGGTCTGTGCTAGGGATGACCCCAGGTGGTGCTCCAGGGACTTACGGGGGTTGCTGGGGATAGAACCCAGGTTGGATGTGTGTAAGGCAGGTGCCTGACCCGCTGTACTATTGCTCCAGCCCCCAATTTAGCATGTCTTTAAATTGTTTTTAAATCAGCCCAGGTGACAAGGAGTTAATAGCTAGAAATGATTCTTTGGCTCTTTCTCCACACTAAATGCTTCTTAAACTAGATGCCTCTTGATAGTAAGCCTTTGTGTTCAGAGCAACAAATGTACTTTACCCGTGGCTGGCTTGGGTTTCTGAGCTAATTTTGTATCACAGGTGCAAGATTTATTTTAATTATCAAGATGAACAGCTGAGAGGGTCAGCCTATTACCCATCTGGTCCTAATCCAGCCAAGAGACCTCTGTGCCCCATGCCAATATTTCCAATTGTCAGTGGTCCTGACTTTTTCTTTTGCAGGAGTTTTAATCTCTTCTGCCAATTGTGAGACTAGAAGATTCCCCAGCCCCCTAAACACCGCCTCCCTACCCCCTACTCCCAGATATTTACAGATAACTCCTTTCATCAAGATTCCAAGGTGTTACCACTAAAGTACCATCCCACTGATCTCTAGGTAGGCCAGGCTCGGGGTCTTTCCTTCTGTTTCTATCCTCCCTCCCTGTCTCTGCCTGGGGGCATGGGAAATATGTGACCTTTAACTGCTACTCTGGGGGACTTTAGGCTCTCATTTGGTGAAAGGAACTAAAAGGCAACCAAAAAAGTTTTTCTTTTCCTCTCCAGAATATTAGGACAGTGCTCACACCCTTTAATCCGGACAGTCTTTGGCACAGCTATTATTTGATACTCTACATGATACATCTAAGAAAGAAGATCACTAAAATGCAAAGCACTTTGCAAGGGTTAGAAAAAACAAGTAGGAGTGGTGTTATTTTATTTGTTATTTAGTGATGAATTTAAGATTCTGTCAAAAGATGCATCATTTTATTCATTTTGTCTTTTTTTTTCTTTTTGGTTTTTTTTTTTTTTGGATCACACCCAGCTGTGCTCAGATCTTACCCCTGGCTCTGAATTCAGGATCACTCATAGCAGGTCTCAGGGGCCACGTGGGGTGCTGGGGCTCCAACCCAGGTCAGGCAAGTGGCAAAGCAAGCACCCTGCCCACTTCAGCACCCTCATATGTTGTCTTAAATCAGCATACATGACATAGTTGAAAAAACACAGAACTGGATCCAGTGCTCTTAGAGATCTTAGAGGCTAGTTTGTTCTGTATTTCTTCCAAAAGATGAAGAAATGGTGTTGGAATATTGTATGCCTGAAACAACTTTATTATGAACAACTCTATAAACACTATCTTAATAAAAATAAAAAAATGGAAGTAAATAATAAACTAAAAAAACATGTCTAGGATGAAACATGTCTAGGATGGAAAAAGTTGCATGGAGATCCCCCATGAACCCACAGTTGGTGGGATTGGAGCAAAGAGGGAGTGATATGTCTGCCCTTTCTTTGGATGACCTCACTGACTTGTGGTTCTTGGCCACTCTGTGTTAATGTGAATCAGAAAACTTAGTCATAGACCCATAGCTTTCAACTCCCTCCAACACATACCTACTAGACGATCAGCTTGTCAGACTATTATAACTTGGCAATTTGGCCTGCCTTGCAGTACACAATTAGAGTCTGAATCTACACCCTAATATTTTAGCATTGTGTCTCTGAGTCTATCATTTTGTCTTTGGCCGGGGTGGGGGGGTGGGGGATGGGAGGGAGAGATTCGGGCCACATGGAGGGATTCTCAGGTGCTTAGCAGCCAAATTTCTGGTTCAATGCTCGAGAGAGACCCCTAGTGGTGCCCTGTTGATATGACCGGAGATGGGAAAGGTTTACTGAACTCTAAAAGGTATTTGAGCAATAGCACAGCGGGAAGGGCGGTTGCCTTGCACGCAGCTAACTCGGGTTTCGATTCCCAGCATCCCATATGGTACCCTGAACATGGCCAGGAGTAATTCCTGAGTGCATGATCCAGGAGTAACCTCTGTGCAATGCCGGGTGTAACCCTCCCCCCCGACCCCCCAAAAAAGTCAAAGGTATTTGAAGGGGCCAGCATGAACTTAAACCAGGCCTGGGATTTCTTTGGAAAACCTCAAAAGTGAGTGACAAACTGGACTTCCCCAAGTCTGCTCCTGTTTTGATTATGTATGTGGTGGAATTACACAGAAGACTTTGTAAAGACATTACAAATGACTTGGGGCTAGAGCAATAGTACAGTGACTAGGGAGTTTGCCTTGCATGTGACTGGTCCAGGTTCAATCCTTGGCATCCCAATTAGTCCCCCAAGCACCATTAGGTGTAGGAATAAGCCCACACACAGGGTTGGAGTGATAGCACAGCGCGTAGGGTGTTTGCCTGGCAGACCCAGGTTCTATTTCTCTGCCCCTCTCAGACAGCCTGGCAAGCGACCAAGAGTATCTTGCCCGCACAACAAAGCCTGGCAAGCTACCTGTGATGTATTCAATATGCCAAACACAGTAACAAGTGTCACAATGGAGACATTTACTGGACCCGCTTGAGCAAATCGATGAACAGCAAGAGTACAGTGATAGTGACAGCTAGGTATGACCCCCAAACAAACAAAAAACCAAAACAAAACAAAGACCTTCTGTGACTTCATTTTATAGAGAACACTAGGGTAAAGCATGCACCACAGATGAGGGAGAGAATGTGATCAAGGTTGCTCTACTAATCAGCAAAATGAAGACTTGTCTCGGGCACTCTCCACCTCCATGTGCTGTTTTTCAAAATCCTTACAAGTCTCAAATGGCAGGGCTGAAGCAGTAGTATAACATGTAGAGCACTTGCCTTGCTCATAGCCAACCCCAGCTCAATCCCCAGCATCCCATATGGTCCCACTGGCATTATTAGGACTAATTCCTGAGTGCAGGGCCAGGAGGAAGCCCTAAACATTGCTGGGTGTGGCCCCAAAGGGCAGTGGGTAGGTGGAAGATCTCTGTAGATTAGGCAGGACTAAACTGACACAGGGAATGACTGCAGTGTTGTTGGAGAGACCCCCTTTGTTTTTTGTTTGTTTGGGCTGGAACGATAGCACAGTTGGTAGGACATTTGCCTTGCATGCGGTCAACCTGGTCGACCCAGGTTCGATTCCTCCACCCCTATTGGAGAGCCCAGCAAGCTACCGAGAGTATCTCGCCCACAGGGCAAAGCCTGGCAAGCTACCTATGGTGTATTCAATATGCCAAACACAGTAACAAGTTTCACAATGGAGACGTTACTGGGCCCGCTCGAGCAAATCGATGAACAACGGGAGGACAGTGCTAATAGTGCTTTTTGGGTGAAGCGATAGCACAGCGGTAGGGCCTTGTGCACAACCGGCCTGGCTGAGCCAGGTTCGATTCCTCCGCCCCTCTTGGAGAGCCCGGCAAGCTACCGGGAGTATCCCACCCGCACAGCAGAGGCTGGTAAGCTCCCTGTGGCGTATTTGTGGACCCTAGTGAGGATGATGGTGGTTTTGACAACTTCAAAAGGACATTTTTCAGGGTGCTTAAGCCCCCAGCGGTTGGTGCTGCCTCATTCCGCCTGTGGAATCAGCATCAGAGCTGGACCCCTGAGTGTCTTTTAATGAAGATCCTGAGCGTCGCTTGAGTCCCAAGTTTTCAGTCTCTGAGTGTGAGGAAAAAATTCACTTTGGGGGCATTTGCCTTGAACACGGCTGACCCGAGTTCGATATGCCAAAAACATTAACAAGAGGTCTCAAAAGGAGACGTTACTGGGCCGGCTCAAGCAAGTTGATGAGCAACGACTATGTGTTTTAATATATAATGCTACAGTGCTACAGTGACAGTGCTTTTTGGGTCACACCCAGCGATGCTCAGGGGTCACTCCTGGCTCTACACTCCTGGCTGTGCTGGGGGACCAGATGGGTTGCCGGGGATTGAACCCAGGTTGGCCACTTGCAAGGCAAACACCCTACCCGCTGTACTATTGCTCCAGCCCCAAGAGACCCCTTTGTCAAGGCAGAGCCCAACTACAGTTCTATCAGCATTGAGCTCAGGTCAGGTGGCAATTCCCACAGAAGACTCTTTATAGGGCATTCTAAATGTATAGAAAAAATCAAGTCATCCATTCCTTCTCTACTGGACTCGAGGTCCAAGGAGTAACAAGAAGAAAGGAAGAAAAGAAACGAGATACACCCACATAGATGTGACCTGGACCAAATGCGGGCAGTGATGAGGGGGTGGTCAGAGAGGATGAAACTGCTGAGTGGAAAGCACAGGGCACAGGTGGAAAGAATTCTTTATAGCTGGCAGAGGTTCTTGGAGTTTACAAGAAAGCCATACCTTGGGGAGGAGCTGCCTGTGATAGGCCTCAGGTGGGCACTCCCAGCCTCAATTTCTGCCACTTACACAGGGCTTATCTACCTGCTATATTGCTCTATGATGTCCTATGAGCATCAATTGTGAGGACGCTCCTTGCCTAGTGCTCCTGCCCTCAGTTCTTGCAACTCGCCCCCCTCCACTCTGCGCATGGCAAATCCAGCCACCTCTAGCACAACTGAAGATGCTTCAGGGGGTCTGAGATGAGGTGGCTTATTAGGAAGCTAATGAAACTTGAGATACACTTGCGGAGGCCCCCTTCCAAGGCTTAAATTTGCACCATAAGTAAACATCATGGACTTCTTAAATTGGCCACACTAAAATTAATACACTTTCAGTCCCACAAAGCCTGACCAAGGTTTTGGCATTGTAATAAATACCCTTTCTGGAACAGTGCCCACAGGTTCTGAGTGATTTGACCTCTCCCTAGCCCCCTTTTCTGAATCCCTGAGCCTGCTTGGAATAATCCCTGGGCACAGAGCCAAGAGTAAGCCCTGAGCACCACGAAGGGTGCCCTGCAAAACAAAATGAGACAAAGTGAATTTTTTGGGGGGTGGGTCACACCTGGCCATGCACAAGGGTTACTCCTGGCTCTGTATCCAAGAATTTCTCCTGGGGTTGGAGTGATAGTACAGCGGGTAGGGCATTTGCCGGGTTTGATCCCCAGCATCCCATATGGTCCCCTGAGCACCACCAGGAGTAACTCCTGAGTGCAAAGCCAGGAGTAACCCCTGAGCATCGATGGATGTGACCCAAAAAGAAAAAAAAAAAAGAATTACTCCTGGCGGTGCTTAGGGAACTGTATGGGATGCTGGGAATCAAACTCGGGTCAGCCACGTGCAAGACAAACGCCCAACCCACTGTGCTATCTCTCCAGCCCCCAAAGTGAATTTTTTTCCTCACACTCAGAGACTGAAAACTTGGGACTCAAACGACGCTCAGGTTCTTCACTAAAAGACACTCAGGGACCCAGCTCTGATGCTGATTCCACAGGCAGAATGAGGCAGCACCAACCACTGGGGACCTAAGCACCCTGCAAAATCTCCTTTTGAAGTTGTCAAAACCACCATCATCCTCACCAGGGTCCACAAATAAGAAGGCCCCACCAAGAAAGTGCCTGTGATACAGATGCTTCCTCTCGTCTCCTGGTCTCATAACCATTTGTCTCACCTGCAGCTAAAGTACGGCAAAGATCCTGGTCCCAGCTGCCTTTTTTTCTGAACAACAGCCTGCCTCAACATCTGACTCACCCTCCACCATACCTCCAACATCACCCCAACAGAGAGCCAGGAGTGGAGCCCCAGGTACTCTGGGAGAAGAGCAGCCTCCCTTTCCAGCAGGAAGTAGCCTCAGAACTAGATCTTTACTAACACCCCAAAGGCAGCTCCACAAGAATCTCCTCCCAAGAGGAGCCTCTCGGGATGGGAGATGCTTGCCAAAAGTAGCCTATAGACCAAACAGGATGGCCACTCAATACCTCTATTGCAAACCACAACACCCCAAAGGAGACAGAGAACAAAAGGGAATGCCCTGCCACAGAGGCAGGGAGGTGTGGAGGGGGGATGGGGTGGGGGTGGTGGGAGGGATTCTGGGATCATTGGTGGTGGAGAATGGGCACTGGTGGAGGAATGGTACTCAGTCATTGTATGAATGAAATGCAAACACGAAAGTCTGTAAGTATGTAACTGTACCTCACAGTGGTTCACTAATAAAAAAAATTATAAAAAGAAAAGAAAATGTATCCAAAAAAAAAAAAAAAAGAAAAAAAGAATCCCCTCCTAGAGAGGGGCATGTTAGGGTATGTGATCATGGAAGGGCCAGATAATGGAAACCTCCTGCTAGTCCCTTATTCTTTCCACCGGGCATCGGGCAAACGCTCAGCTATGACAAGCTCCATCAGTGGGGCTTGTGCTTTTCTACTTCTGCTGTGCCCGCTGCTCCTGCTGCCTCCTTTGCAGCAGAGGCTGGATTTGCATCTCCCGCCCCTGCTTCTACTCCCCCTGCTGCTGCTGCTGCTACTGCTACTGCCACTGGGGAGCACCACCTCTGCTCCTGCAGCAGCTTTTGCTCCTGCCAGGGCTACTGCTGCAGCTCTGGCTGCCTCCTTGGCCTCTGCCGGTTTTGCTGCTTTGAACTTTTAAGCAGCTTTTTTTTTAAAAAAATTATTTTTTAGATGCACAGTTACAAGGCTGTTCATGATCAGACTTCAGTCATACATGTTCCAACATCCATCCCTCCACCAGTGTATATTTTCCACCACCAATGTCTCCCTTTTCCCTCTCCTGCCACCCTCCACCCCCACCAGCCTCTATGGCAGGCACTTTCCTTCTTTCTCTCTCTCCCTCCCTTCATTATGATTTGCAATACAGGTACTGAAAGGCGATCAGGTTTGTCCCTTACCTACTTTCAGCATCCAGTTCTTAGCCAGAGTGATCATTTCCAGCTATCACTATCATAGTGCTCCCTTCTCTATTCTAATTACCTTTTCCCCAAGCACTTGAAGCAGGCTTCCAATATTGGACTAATCCTCTTGGCCCTGTTTCTACTGTCCTCGGGTATTTGTTCTTATATTTCTTCGAGGAAGTTTCTGTTCATTTTTTTCTCCCCATTTTTTGGATGGGGTTGGATTTTTTTTTTGTAGAATTCTACCAGTGTCTTGTATATCTTTAATATTAACCTCTGATAAGATGGGTATAGGGTGTCTTTGTATCTTGGTCACTTTCTTTTGAGGTATTGAAGCTTCTTAGCCTAGTGTGGTCCCATTTGTTTATCTTTGCTTCCACTTGTTTGTCAGTGGTGTTTCATCTTTGAAGATGCCTTTCTCTTCACTGTCATGGAGGATTTTGCTTATGTTTTCTTCCATGTACCTTATGGATTCAAGTCTGATATTGAAGTTTTTAATCCATTTTGATCTGATATTTGTGCCTGGTGTTAGAAAGAGATCTCAGTTCTTCTTTCTTCTTCTTTTTTTTTTTTGCATGTAGCTGCCCAATTTTCCTAGCACCACTTGTTGAAGAGGTTTTCCTTGCTCCACTTCATATTTCTTGCTCTTTTATCGAAGATTAGGTGATCACGTATTTGAGAGTCAGTGTCAGGATATTCAACTCTGTTCTATTGGTCTGCAGGTCTGTCTTTATTCTAATATCATGCTGTTTTAATTACTACCACTTTGTAGTACAGTTTAAAATTAGGAGAGGTGATGAGTTCCCTCTTCCTTTCCCCAAGGACAGCTTCAGCTATTTTATAGCCAAAGGGGAGAGAGGGCAGTTTCTGGGGTGGCAAGGTTGGTAAAAGTGCTGCTGTAGACATGGGGGTTGCTACCTGTGCTGCTACAATGAGCTGTGAAGAGTATTGACACCGAAGACTTCTGCCATATATAAGAACCACACACAGAAAAACAGCATCTGCTGTGACAGAAACATGCTTTTAGAGTGGGTGATGCATGAATTGTAGTTAGACTCCTGAGGCTTCTCAGCATGTTGATGGAAGGTGAAGGTGTCCAGACACCAGCATCTAGAAACCGGCACAGAAATGCCCAGTGTTTTTGTGGCAGAAGATCTTGTTATGGCATCCAGTATCTGTTCTCTCCTGCTTTGATAATGCTATGACACATACACACACCGGATAAAGACTATCTGTACTAGTCTGTCTGTCTGTCTGCCTCTCTCTCAGCTTTTTGGGTCACACCAGGTGATGCTCAAGGGTTACTCCTGGCTCTGCACTCAGGAATCACTCCTGGTGGTGCTTGGCATCCTGGGGATCCAACCTGGGTCAGCTGCATGCAAGGCGCATGCCCTACCCATTGTACTATTGCTTTAGCCCCAAGTGTTAATCATTCTTGCAGCTAACTTCAGGGAAATGTGACAGGCCTGCGCAGTGACACATGCAGTAAAGGGAAAATGGTGTGCTCCTTTTCCCTTTTCCTCTTTCTACAGACAATGCAAATGTGTAGTGAGCCCTCTTGGAGAATGCAGACTTAGGGCAACAGAAAATGCCAACTCAGGGAACTCAAAGGAGACTGAGCTGCAAGTATAAATCTGTGCTAAGAACAGAGACACCAACCTCTCTGTTATTCAAGCTATTGCTAAAGTCCACTCATTCAATGAGACGGTGAGGATTTATGAATTTGAAAGGTTAAGGACCACAATAGAGATTTTGATAACTATATAATGTACTAATGTCCAAAGCACTATATAACCTGAATAGCTTTCCCCCTTTTCCTATTTGTTATTGCTGGGGAGAGGGGCTTCATGCAAACAAAGCATGTGCTTTGTCACTCCACCAGAGACACATCCCAGACCAAATGACTTTATTTCTTACCCATTCAACAGCTCAAAGGACTGGTCAAGCAGTAGAAAAAGTGTGTAAAGGAAAAGCAGGTGCTTTAGAAGTCAGATTGCATCTTAAGTTATTTTATCCAAAAGACCCTTAAGTTTGGTAATTTCAGAATGGCAGATGAGATAAAGTTATACCTATCTCCCCTAGTATTTATAGCTTGCTGGTAATGTGTGGAAGTCTACTAAGTAGTTTATAAGTAGTTTGGTGACCAAAGGGAAAATTATGAGGATTTCTTCTCATATAAGTTTAACTTTGTAAAAGTAGGGGCTGGAGTCATAGGATAGGATGTAGGGCATTTGCCTTGCGTGTGGCCAGCCTAGGTCAATTCCCAGCATTCCATATGGTCCCCTGAGTCCACTGGAAGTGAATCCTGAAGACAGGGGTGAAGCCCTCTGAACACAGTCAGGTGCAGTCCAAACACACACACACACACACACACACACACACACACACACAAGAAAGAAAAAGAAACAAAAAAGAAAGAAAAGGAAAAAAATATAACTACTGTGGAAAAACAATTTGATTATGAAATCAAATGTTTACATGCTTTGGTACTCAACAATCCACCTTGGGAACTACATTTGAAAAAATGCTTCATATATATGAATCAAGAGGCTTGATTAAGAATGTTCTCCACAATATCATAGCAAAACCTAATCAAATCAAATGCTCACAAAATGTAAGAGAATAGTTTTATAAAGTATATTTATGCTATGAAATATTACTGAGAAATGAAAATTGTGGTTAGAAACAATAGAAAATAAACCATGAAATCTAATTTTTAAAAAGCATGGTAGTTGTGTTTTTTGGTTTTGTTTTGATTCAAATTTTTTCATGCCAGGGATCAAATCTAGGGCCTCACATGTGCAAGGCAGGCTTGGTACTTTTCACTGTTGGCATCATTTTTTTGAAGAGGGGGAGGTGTGGTCACCCACACCTGTAGTGATGATCAAGGGTTACTCCTGTCTCTGCACTCAGTAACTAGTAACTGCTCTTGGCAGTACTCAGGGGACCATATGGAATGACAGAGATTCCATCCAGGTTGGCTGCATGCAAGGCTAGTGCCCTATCTACTGTGCAATCTCTTCAGCTCCTGATGACATCCTTTTCAAATATTAAAAAGAACCAAACCTTCTCCTTCCCCTCTGCCCCCATGGGACTCTGAGATGACACCCACATACGGCCACCGTCTACTTAAGCTCCCACATGACCATGATCCAGAGACACACACACACATGAATCTCGGACCTGAGAAACTTCCTGCAAAGATCTCTCCAGACCCTAATTATGAAAATTTTAGAATTCCTAGAGCATGTGGCCACGCGACATATTTTATCCATAACAAGTAGTACAAAACAAACTGTCGAGCATTGCCTTTTTGGCAGGTATGAGTGGTGGTGGGACTGGTGTCGAAATAATGAATGTAACCAAAGTAGAGAGAGAATATTGTTCAAGTTGTCTGCCACATAGGCAGGGGAAGGTGTGGAATGGGGGGGGGGGTGGATACTGGGGATTCTGGTGGTGGAAAATGTGCACTGGTGAAGGGATAGGTGTTTGAGATTGTATGATTAAAGTTCAAATATGAAAGCTTTATTACTGTCCTCACGGTGAATCAATAAAGAGGGGGGTGAAGGGGAAGAACCAAACCAGTAAGGTAAGTACACCTGCTGGTTGTACTCCAGCCCCTTTGCTCTGTTTTCTTTTTTGGTGGGGGACACTCCCAGTGGAGCTCAGGGATCACTCATGGTGGGCGTGGGCAACCATAAGAGGTGCCAAGGATTGAACCTGGATCAGCCATTGGCAAGGCAAGTGCCTTATCAGATGCACTATTGCTTTGCCCCCCCCTTCGCTCTTTTAAATATGAGTATGTAGTGTAATGTTTTACATAAAAATTGTCCCTATTACTGGAGTGGTAGTTGACTAGGGAGGAAGCTGAGAACACTTCTTAATGGTGCCTACTGAAGTGGTTTTTTTTTTGTTTTTTGTTTTTATAGGTCTTAGATCTTCTGTTGGATTTATTTCTAGCCAATTTAGCCTTCCTTTTGCAATAGAAGAGTCATGTTTGAAAAATATATATCTTCATGGAGGATAGGATATAGGCATAGCATTGGCTTCTTTAACTTCCATTTTATAATGAGCACCTTGGTTCAACTAAAATTGCTCACACACTGTAGTCTTTTGCTATATAAGGCAAGTGAAATAATCTGCAGGTAACGTTTGATTCCCTCCCCTGAATCCTTGAGAATAACTGACTTGAATGTTAGAAAGTTATTTTTTTAATTTCAATTTTTGCTTTTTGAGTCATACTGTGATACTCAGGGGTTACTCCTGGCTCTGCACTAGCTCCTGGCAGTGTTTGGGGGAATATATGGAATGCTGGGGATTGAACCTGGGTCAGCTGCATGCAAGGCAAACACCCTACCCGCTGTACTATTGGTCTGGCTCGCACACCCTGTCATGCACTGAGCTAGGAGTAGGAAGAACACTGTGTGATGTGTCTGTAGCTCCAAAATCAATCAGCTTTCAAGTTGAGGGTCAAAGTGACACTGCAGGTAGTGCTTGTCTTGCATATGGCTGCCCCAGGTTTGATTTCCTGGCACCACATTTGATATTAACCCTTTACAAGATGGGTATAGGGTGGGCTGTCTTTGTATGGTCCCGAGGCGGCGGGGAGTGGTTCCTGAGTTCAAAGTAAGTCCTACTCATCACCAGATATGGCCCAAAAATTAAAGACAAAAACAGAAGTTTTTCCTGTTATATTCAAGTTGTGACAGGCACGCCATTCCTGTCTTAAGGGAATTCATCCATTGTTTATTCCTATTGGGTGATGTGATTATTTAAGTTTTCTATGTGCTTGTTATAGTGTAGATACCATGTATCAGGTTAGGAGACCTCTCCTATATCTTATTTTGGTTCTGGGAATTGAACCCAAGGCTCACATATGCAAGGCAAGCACTTGGCTGTTGAACCATGTCCCCTCTCTTTTAAAAGGCATTTTAAATGTGTGATACATTTTATTTATTTTTAGTTTATTACTTCTGGAATCTGTTAACATGACAGATGACAATTACAGGCTTTCTTAATGTTGAGTCACTTTAATTAACAATGCACTGTAGCACTGCACTGTCCTATTGTTCATCGATTTGCTCAAGAGGCCACCAGTAACGTCTCCATTGTGAGACTTGTTATTACTGTTTTTGGCATATAGAATACTCCACAGGGAGCTTGCCAGGCTCTGCTGTGTGGGTGGGATACTCTCGGTAGCTTGCAGGGCTCTCCAAGAGGGATGAAGGAATCGAACCCGGGTTGGCCACAAGCAAGACAAACGCGCTACCAGCTGTGCTATGGCTCCAGCCCTGCATTAGCAATATAACAACAACAATATACTAAAGAAAGAGTTCTTTTTATGTCACTAAATCTGATACATCAAGTCAGTATTTTTGCATCCAAGAAATTTGCTATTTTTTAAAGCATATTTTTGTTAATAAAGCTATTTAGCTTACACTGTCTTCACAGAATAACTTAGGAAATATAACTTTATTTATTTGTTTAGCTTTTTGCTTCACACCCAGCGATGCTCAGAGGTTACTCCTAGCTTTGCACTCAAGAATCACTCCTGGTGGCGCTCAGGGGCCCATATGGGATGCTGGGAATCGAACCCGGGTCGGCCGCGTGCAAGGCAAACGCCCTACCTGCTGTGCTATTGCTCCAGCCCGGAAATATAAATTTTTGCCATTCTCAAAAACTTGCTTTGTGGCTGAAACAATCTTTCTTAAATGTTTTAGGAACTCAAGCTATAAAACAATCTGGATCCAGTGTTTTGTGAAAAGACATAACTTCTTCCTAGGTTAGCATTTTTCCATTTTTCAAAATTTTCTCTAGTACTTTGACTTTTTAATTTGCATTATTTTGATATTTTAATTTTTAAAATTCTGCTGTGCTTATATTTGTATTATGTATTATACTTTTTTCTCATATCTTCAGAGCTGTTAGCTTATTATTTTGTTAGCATTTTCAAGGAAAAAGGTTTTGGTTTTATTTCCATCAAGTTTTTATTATTTACTTTTAGCTCATTTTTTTCTAACTTTTTAGAACAAGCCTTTTTTTGGGGGGGCTGTGCTAATGATTGGACCCAGGGTCTTACACATGCAAAAATATAATCTTCCATTGAGTGACAGGGTTGTCAGCATTTATTTAGAAGCACTCTTACTGCATTCCTCTAGTTACAAGTATTTATTACTATTATTCTTTTCTTTAACTTACTATTGAGAGGTATTTGAAATTATAAATGCCCCTAGACTTATTTGGAATCTTACTTTTTGGCCTGGAATGTATACATTTTTTAGTGATTATTATTGATATTTTGTAATGCACACTTAAGTGGTTTTTTTGTTGTTGTTTTTTTTTTTTTTTTGCTTTTTTGGGCCACACTGGCGATGCTGAGGGGATACTCCTGGTTCTGCACTCAGTGATTCTGCACTCTCCTGTGGTGCTTGGAGACCATACGGGATGCCGGGGATAAAACCTGGGTTGATCACATACAAGACAAACTCCTTCCCACTGTACTCCAGCCCCCTTAACCTAGTTTATCAATACCTTAATATTCCCAAATATAATACTTTAGCTCTGATCTTCCTTATTTCATTTTTTAAATTTAATTTTTTTTAAAAATTAAATTTTTAACTAAAACAAACCAAAACTTTCAATTTTAAATGTCTTTTCTATTTATGTTCATAAACTTCTAAGATAGCACCTGGCAGTACACATGATCAACGTCCTGCTCCAAGCTCCTGTGGTGCTCAGAGGGCAATGCTGCGCAGGGAATCCTGCCCAGGATCTCTGCATGCAAAGTATGCACTCTAATCCACTGCGTTCTCTCTCAATTCTTATAAAAAGGACTTGTGAGGAGTCAGAAGGATCATACATGGGGGTATGGTGCCGCCAGTAGGTCAACCTGCACCTGCGGGGTGAGTACATCAGCAGCCTGATGGTGACTTTAGACTTCCAGATACCCCAAAATTGCTGCTGTGCTTTTGGCCAGACCCCAACAACTTGGGGCCAAGTTTACCCAGAAATTAAATGGCCAAAGGTAGGTATATGGGAGGCATGCCCATAAACCACCTCCGGGCCCCCAAGGGCCTGGGTTCCTCTCTGGGCACGCGCAGCTAGAAACAGCCCCGAGACAGCCGGTTTTCAACCCCTGAGCCGCGTGGGACGGGCACAGAGGCCCAGCTCTGGGCAACAAAGCTGAACGGCTCCAATTCCAACAGGTACAGCCCGCCCCCAAGGGCCTGGGTTCCTCTCTGGGCACGCGCAGCTAGAAACAGCCCCGAGACAGCCGGTTTTCAACCCCTGAGCCGCGTGGGACGGGCACAGAGGCCCAGCTCTGGGCAACAAAGCTGAACGGCTCCAATTCCAACAGGTACAGCCCGCCCCCAAGGGCCTGGGTTCCTCTCTGGGCACGCGCAGCTAGAAACAGCCCCGAGACAGCCGGTTTTCAACCCCTGAGCCGCGTGGGACGGGCACAGAGGCCCAGCTCTGGGCAACAAAGCTGAACGGCTCCAATTCCAACAGGTACAGCCCGCCCCCAAGGGCCTGGGTTCCTCTCTGGGCACGCGCAGCTAGAAACAGCCCCGAGACAGCCGGTTTTCAACCCCTGAGCCGCGTGGGACGGGCACAGAGGCCCAGCTCTGGGCAACAAAGCTGAACGGCTCCAATTCCAACAGGTACAGCCCGCCCCCAAGGGCCTGGGTTCCTCTCTGGGCACGCGCAGCTAGAAACAGCCCCGAGACAGCCGGTTTTCAACCCCTGAGCCGCGTGGGACGGGCACAGAGGCCCAGCTCTGGGCAACAAAGCTGAACGGCTCCAATTCCAAACAGGAGACATTCCCAACTCCTCGCCCAGTGCCAGGGACTCTTTCCGGAGCCGCGGCCGCTAACGCGGCCGCAAAATATTTTCCCACTACGTATGCCATAGGAACCATAAGCTAACTTCTTAGATGGAAACTTCTCTATTTTAGCTCAGCCACTAGAAATACAGTTGCCAATAACTCATAAGCCTATCTTAACTCACACTGCATATCAAGCAGAATAGTAACACTGAACGTGAAGGACTAAACCACACCTCTCACAATGGTAAAGCAACGCAAAAGCCCACCAAACATTCATATTGAAGAGTCTAGCCCAGATGACACCAACAGTACTGTAGTGTTAGACAACCTCTCTGACAAGGAATTCAGAAGGGAGCTACTTAGGATGCTTAGGGAATTAAAAGAAACAATGGAAAGCAATGCCAATAGAAGACAAGAGGATCTGAAGGCAGAAATGAGGAAAATGCAATCAGAAATGTCAGACCTGAAAAATCTCGTAGGCGAATTGAAAAGCTCAGTGGAAGGCCTCAGCAGCAGAGTAACAGCGGCTGAGAACAGAATCAGTGAGCTCGAAGATGAAGTTCAGAGACTCTCCCGAAAAGAGCAGAAAATGGAAAAGAGACTCACAATTCGGGAACAGATGGCAAGAGAAGATCGTGATGAAGCCAAGAGGGGTAACATAAGAATTATTGGAGTCCCAGAGGGACAGGAAGAAAACCTCGATGAAGAAGAAACTGTCAAAGACATCATTGCTACAACATTTCCAGAGCTGAAGAAAACTTGTGACCACATTCAGGAGGCCCGAAGGGTACCAGCTAGAAGAAATCCGAATAAAAATACCCCAAGACACATTCTGATCAAAATGACCAAAACCTTAGACAGAGACAAAATTCTGAAAGCAGCAAGATCGAAGAAAGAAATCTCTTACAAAGGAGCATCCTTAAAATTCACAGCTGATTTTTCTGATGAAACCCTCATGGCCCGAAAACAGTGGTGGGACATAGTAAAAAAACTCAATGAAATAAATGCCTCCCCCAAAATACTTTTCCCAGCAAGACTCTCATTCATAATAGAAGGAACAACACACAGTTTCACAGACAAACAACAGCTAAGGAACTTCATAGACTCAAAACCATGGTTACAAGAACAACTAAATGGGCTACTTTAAGGCAAGAAAGGCCCCTCAAATACACCCAATTTTAACATAACAATGGGACAAAATCCCATAACAATAATCTCTCTCAATGTCAATGGGCTAAACGCACCAATTAAAAGACATAGAGTGGCAGGATGGATTAGAAAATTGAACCCAACATTCTGCTGCCTGCAAGAAACGCATCTCAATAGTCAAAGCAAACACAGACTCAGAGTCAAAGGCTGGAAAACAATCCTACAGGCAAACAGCTCCCATAAAAAAGCTGGGGTAGCCATCCTTATATCAGACCACATTGATTTCAGAGTGAGGAAGGTCATAAGAGACAGTGAAGGCCATTACTTATTGATCAGAGGATCTGTACAACAGGAAGAACTTACAATAATAAATGTATATGCACCTAATGAGAGACCAGCAAAGTACTTAAAACAACTACTCATAGATTTGGAAAAAGACATCAATAGCAACACAATACTAGTGGGAGACTTCAACACTGCTTTGTCACCTCTTGATAGATCAACCAGACTCAAGCTTAGCAAGGACATACTTCATTTGAGGGAAACAATGGAAGAAAGGGACTTAGTAGATATATACAGGACACTTCATCCACAAAAAGCTGAATACACATTCTTCTCAAGCGTACATGGAACATTCTCCAAGATAGACCACATGCTGAGCCACAAAACATGCCTCCATAAAATTAAGAAGGTAGAGATTGTATCAACAATCTTCTCAGACCATAATGCGCTGAAATTAGAAGTAAATCACACACAAAAACAGAAAACTAAATCAAACACCTGGAAATTAAACAGTGCACTATTGAACAACAAGTGGATTAGACAAGAAATCAAAGAGGAAATCAAAAGATTCCTAGAAACGAATGAAAATGAGAACACGAGTTACCAAAACTTATGGGACACAGCAAAGGCTGTGTTAAGAGGAAAGTTTATAGCTCTACAAGCATTCCTCAGGAAGGAGGAGCGAGCACACATAAGTAACCTAACCTCACAGCTTAAGAGCTTGGAGAAGGACCAAAAAAAGGAGCACAACCCGAACAGGAGAAAGGAAATAATAAAACTCAGAGCAGAGATTAACGAGATGGAAACCCAAAAAACAATACGAAAGATCAATGAAACCAAGAGCTGGTTCTTTGAGAAAATTAACAAGATCGATAAGCCTCTAGCAAAACTCACAAAGAAAGGGAGAGAGAAAACCCTAATAAACCGAATCAGAAATGAAAAGGGGGTCATTACAACAGAAACCACAGAAATTCAGAGGATCCTCAGGGAGTACTTTGAGAAGCTTTATGCCACGGAACATCAAAACCTCGAGGAAATGGATAAATTCCTAGACTCCTACAGACTCCCAAGGCTGAACCAAGAAGACCTGGAATACCTGAACAGACCTATCACCATCAAGGAAATTGAAATGGTAATAAAAAGTCTCCCCAAGCACAAAAGTCCTGGCCCGGATGGATTCACTAGTGAATTCTTCCAAATCTTTAAAGAGGACTTACTCCCAATACTCTTTAAGCTTTTCCACGAAATTGAAATATCAAAAACACTTCCAAACAGTTTCTACGAAGCAAATATCACACTGATACCAAAAGCAGACAGAGATACCACAAAGAAAGAGAATTACAGGCCGATATCCCTGATGAACACAGATGCAAAGATCCTCAACAAACTACTAGCAAATAGAATCCAACTACTCATCAAAAAGATCATACACCATGACCAAGTAGGATTCATCCCAGGGATGCAAGGATGGTTCAACATTCGGAAATCAATCAACATAATCCACCATATCAACAAAAGAAAAGATAAAAAGCATATGATCATATCAATAGATGCAGAGAAAGCATTTGATAAGATCCAGCACCCCTTTATGATGAAAACCCTAGCCAAAATGGGTATAGAGGGGACCTTCCTCAACATAATTAAAGCCATCTACCACAAGCCTACAGCAAGCATCATCCTCAATGGGGAAAAACTGAGAGCCTTCCCTCTAAGATCAGGGACGAGACAGGGATGCCCACTCTCTCCACTGCTGTTCAATATAGTACTGGAAGTACTTGCAATAGCGATTAGGCAGGAAAAAGATATTAAGGGCATTCAGGTAGGAAAGGAAGAAATCAAGCTCTCACTATTCGCAGATGATATGATACTCTACTTAGAGAACCCAATAACTTCCACCAAAAAACTCTTAGAAACAATAGACTCGTATAGTAAAGTTGCAGGTTATAAAATCAATACCCAAAAGTCCATGGCTTTCCTATACGCAAACAGTGAGAGAGAAGAAAGCAACATGAAAAAAACAATCCCATTCACAATTGTGCCCCAGAAAATCAAGTACCTAGGAATCAGCTTAACTAAGGAAGTAAAGGACCTGTACAAAGAAAACTACAAAACGCTACTTCAGGAAATAAAAGAGGACATGAGGAAATGGAAAGATATCCCCTGCTCATGGGTCGGGAGACTTAACATTGTCAAAATGGCAATACTACCGAAAGCATTGTATAAATTCAATGCAATCCCTATAAGGATACCCATGACATTCTTCAAAGAAATGGAGCAAACACTCTTGAAATTTATATGGAACAATAAGCCCCCACGAATAGCTAAAGCAATTCTTGGGAAAAAGAAAATGGGAGGAGTCAACCTCCCGAACTTCAAATTGTACTACAAAGCAGTAATAATTAAAACAGCATGGTACTGGAACAAAGGCAGAACTGCAGACCAATGGAACAGGATTGAATACACTGACATCTCTCCTCAATCATATGCTCATCTAATCTTTGATAAAGGTGCAAGTAATGTGAAGTGGAGTAAGGAAAGCCTCTTTAATAAATTGTGTTGGCATCACTGGACGGCTACATGCAAAAAAATAGGCTCAGAACTCTGCCTAACACCATGTACAAAAGTAAGATCAAAATGGATTAAAGACCTCAACATCAGACCAGAAACCATAAGGTACATTGAAGATAAAGTTGGCAAAACCCTCCATGACATTGAAGCTAATGGTATCTTCAAAGATGCCACGCCACTGGCCGAGCAAGTGAAAACAGAGATAGATAAATGGGACTATCTTAAACTAAGAAGCTTCTGCACCTCCAAAGAAACAGTGACCAAAATACAAAGACAGTCTACAGAATGGGAAAGGATATTCACCGAATACACATCTGACAAGGGGTTGATATCCAGGATATACAAAATACTGGTTAAACTCCACAAGAAGAAAACATCCAACCCCATCCAAAAATGGGGCAATGAAATGAACAGAAACTTTCTCAAAGAAGAAATCCGAATGGCAAAAAAGCACATGAGAAAATGCTCTACATCATTAATCATCAGGGAGATGCAGATCAAAACCACAATGAGATACCATCTCACACCTCAGAGACTGGCCCAAATTCAAAAGAACAAAATCAACCGATGCTGGCGTGGATGTGGCGAGAAAGGGACACTCCTTCACTGTTGGTGGGAATGTCCACTGGTTCAGCCCTTCTGGAAAACAGTATGGACGATTCTCAAAAAATTAGAAATTGAGCTCCCATTTGACCCAGCAATACCACTCCTGGGAATATATCCCAGAGAGGCAAAAATGTATAGTCGAAGTGACATCTGCACTTGTTTGTTCATTGCAGCACTCTTTACAATAGCCAGAAACTGGAAGAAACCTGAATGCCCAAGAACAGATGACTGGTTAAAGAAACTTTGGTACATCTACACAATGGAGTACTATGTAGCTCTTAGAAAAGATGAAGTCATGAAATTTACATACAAGTGGTACAATATGGAAAGTATCATGCTAAGCGAAATGAGTCAGAAAGAGAGGGATAGACATAGAAAGATTGCATTCATCTGGGGGATATAAAGTAACAAAGTATGAGATTAATACCCAAGAATAGCTGAGATCAGCACCAGGAGGATTACTCCATAACTTAGAGGCCAGCCGGGTATCCTACAGGAAAGGGCTATTCAGATAGAGAAGGGAGCACCAAATAAAGGATGTTTGGAGGATCCTCCCAGGAGGGGAGATGCATGTCGAAAGTAGACTATGGACTGAACATGTTTGCCACTCAATGCCTCTTTTGCAGACCACAACACCCAAAAGGAGAGAGAGAACACAGGGGATTGCCCTGCCACAGAGACGGGGGGATGGGGGGATGGGGGTGGGAGGGATATTATCCATGGTGGTGGAAAATGGGCACTGGTGGAGGGATGGGTATCTGATCATTGTATAATTGAAACCAAAGCACAAAAAATTGTAAATCTACAACTTTAAAAAAAATAAAATAAAATAAAGGGGGAAAAAAAAAAAAAAAGAAAAAAAAAAAAAACCACCTCCGGCTCAGCTATACAAGCTCATTTATTGGCCTTATTTCAGAGACCCATAGGTAAATCTTGAAAGAGATCAAAAGCTGCAGTTAGGGCTGGTGGCGAGGTGCAATGTGGGCAAGTGGGAGCCCTCCTGCAGGGCATATGCCAGAGTTTATTTCTCTGGAAAAGATAGAAACAAAGGCCAACAGACAACGGCACACAAAAGAATCTCCAAATCAAGCAGCTCGCTGCAGAGATGCCTCCGGACTTTAAGCCAGGTTGACTTCATGGGGGGGGGGAGGGGTTGCCTCAGACAGGGGCGGGCATCATCTCTCCACCTGCCCCCTAAAAATCCCTGCGGCTGCCAACTTCCAACTTCCACAAGAAGTGCAGGTACACAGGCTCAGTGGCCACAAACTCCAAGTCTCAAGGGATAGGGGATGGGCTGGTCCCTCTCATCCCCTCATCCCCATGGGACCCTGGACATCAAGCTCACAAACTGTCTCTGGCTGCTCTTAAGCTCCTTAACAGCCTTGATCCAGAAACACACAAAGGAATCTCTGAAACGAGCAGCTCACTGCAGAGATTTCTCCAGACCCTAAAACGCTAAAAAAGAAAAGCTAAAAGGCCCTACCGCTGATCATCGATTTGCTCGAGCGGGCCCAGTAACGTCTCCATTGGAGACTTTGTTGTTACTGTGTCTGGCAAATCGAATACGTCACAGGGAGCTTGCCAGGCTCTGCCGTGCGGGCGAGATACTCCTGGTAGCTTGCCGGGCTCTCTGAGAGGGGTGGAGGAATCGAACTAATTATCTGAAATTTTAGAATTCCAGGAGCAAAAGGCTGCTCTTTTAGCCACACCCCATCTAATGCTATTCATAACAAGCAATACAAAAGAGGGTATGGGGGAGATTGTCTGCCATAGAGGCAGGGGGAGGGGTGAAATGGTCGGGGGGATATGGGAGGATACCTTAGTGGTGGAAGATGTGCACTGGTGGAGGGTTGGGTGATAGATCACTGTATGACTGAAACTCAAACAGGAAAGCTTTGTAACTGTATCTCAATGTGATTAAATAATAATAAAAGAATAATAAACATTCTGAATAAAAAAAAGTAATGTGTGGAGTTCATGTCCAATTCAATCATCTTAGAATCAATGGCTGAAAAAAATAGCAGTACTCCTAGTTTGAAAAAAAAAAAAGGATCATACAGGAGACAAGCATTGCATCCACAGCATTGCACACGGTTCTCTTAGCACTGCTTGTGTGGCCCAAACCAGCAGTCAATGCAAACAACACCCTCCCCCCTAAAAAAAAAAAAAAAAGCAAAACCCCCAAACTAAAATACACCAAATCATTTTTGTAGTTTAGAATGATTTGGGGTTCTTTTCCTTCTTGAATGACTTAATCATCCTTGAATAGTAAACGTCACTCAGTTGTGCTCAATTCCTACTCCTGACTCTCTGACCCAGGAACTGTATGTGATGCCAGTAATCAAACTGGGATTAGCCACATGCCAGGCAAAGGGCCTCAACTCCTGTACTATCTCTCCAGCCTGATGGCAAATGTTTAAAAAAATTTTTACACCTGCAACTCATTCTTCAAAAACTTATACTTTCTACATATCATTTTCAACTGCTCTGTTACTAGTGAGAAATTAACTGTTAATCTTTTCTTTAGAGACAGAGGTCCTATGTCATCTCTCAATACATCGCCTATGGTAGCTCTGAGTATATTTATTCTGCCTGAAAAATACTTCTGAAAAAATTATGGCCACTACCTTTAAACATTACACTATTTTTTTTTCTCTCAAATCTTTTTTTTTTTTGGAGTGGGGAGGGGGACAGGGGCAAACCCAGCGTTGCTCAGAGTTACCCCTGGCTCTGCACTTGGGGATCACCTATGTCAGACTTGGGGGACCATATGCGACCAGGGATGGAATCCAGTCAGTTGTATTCAAGGCAAGGCCTGCTGTGCCATCGCTCTGACCCCTTGGGTTTTTCATTTTCCATGTCTCTTAACCTTGCTTCTGTGTTTTCTGATTTTATCTGATTTATTGAGGATTTATCTGAGTTATTAAGGATTGAGTTTTCAGATAACTACTTCCAGTTCACCATTTCTCTTTAGCTGTCTAATCTGCTAACTGTTCCACTGTTTTCAAATTTGATTAACTGTATTTTCAATTTAAATATTTCTTTAAAAATTCTATTTCACTTGCTTATCTGGTAAATTATTTAACATTTAATACAAGCTACTCTATATAATTCAAATATTTATAATCTTTTGGAGAATGTCTGTAATTTTATTTTTTTGGTTCTCAAGTGTGATATCTGTCTTTGTGGAAGTTCTAACCCCCTATCTTTGAGAAGCTTTTCTTTGGCAAGTATTTGATTGTAGAGGTAATACAGGAATAACACACAAGGAGGGCTGGGATGACAGTACAGCAGCAGGTAGGGCATTCACCTTGCACGTCACTGACCTGGGTCTGATCACTGGTTCCCTAAATAGTCCCCTGAACACTGCTAGGAGTGATCACTCAACACAGTACTGCTGGGTGTGACCCAAACCCCCACCCCACCCCAACCAACAAAAAACCCCTAAAAAAACTGGAAGATTTTAGTCTAGAATATAAATTCCAATGTTATGGTGTTATTGCAAGGTCTTCTTTAGGATGTTGGTGCTGTGTGCTACAGAAAAGTATCTTTGGCAATCTCAGTTCTTTTGCCCTCTTCAATTTCCTACTGCATTGGCTTACTCTGTGGACTCAGTTCAGTTGTGACATTGAGATAATGTCTTTGATGAGTGTCAGTGCTGTGGAGTTGAGTTCCACACAACATTTTTTTGGGGGGGGGGGGGTCACACCTGGCAATGCACAGGGGTTACTCCTGGCTCATGTACTCAGGAATTATTCCCGGCAATGCTTAGGGGACCACATGGGATGGTGGGAATCGAACCTGGGTCAGTCGCATGCAAGGCAAACGCCCTACCTGCTGTGCTATCGCTTTAGCCCCCACACAACATCTTATGTGTAAAGTGCCTATTGAGTAAAAACAGACCAGTGAGGAGAGACCTGGACTGCATGACCCAAACCTCCCCCATCCACAACCTCCTGATGGTTCTGTCACTGCATTAGTCCCACTCTGGTTGACTGTGGCCTGGCTGCACTCTTCATACAATCATGCCCAAGCCCATAGTTTGGGCTTTGTCATTTGATTCATATTGTCAAAGAACTGCCAATCAGGAAGGCACTTTGAGAACATGAGTTAGGGACGGGTGTGAGCCCTCCCTGCCCCCATCCCCATGCCCACACCCCCACACCATCGAGAACCATCAAGAGGGAGAAGGACTAAGTCAAGTGAACACCAGGCCTGTGGGTATCAGGACAGAGAGGGAAAGGGCCAGGAGCCATTCAGCAGCCACTCCAAGGAGTCAACTTGTCTTTACAGAACCATCACACGATGCCTCCATGGCATTTCTTGGAGTTCAGCCATAGTGTAAGAAGCTGTAAAATAAAATGCCTGTGATCACAGTGGAAAAAAAAAATTCTCCCTCTTGTGTTTGGGTATTCCCACCCTTATTCTTGGATGCTGCAGTTTCAGCTTGTCCAGATTCATATAGTAATTGTTTGCTTATTACGGGATTGCCAGAGAGCATGTTTACATTGATGGAACCAGCGATGTCTCAAATTATGTGTCTTATAGGAAGTCCTAGAGGTTTTATAAAAAGTGGAAATTATGAAAGATTTCTGATAGTTATGCATGATTATGTTTAAATGTATATGCTAATACCTATACACATATAAGATGAATATCTCAGAGAAACACTAGATTTCAAGTGATAGATGGTAAATAACAATTCTAAATTTTTTTCTAAAGAATTCTAAATAACAATTCCAAATTAAAATTATGATTTATGAATTGGCAAACATCTGTGGATTTATGGCATGTGCTTCTTTGGGTTCTTAGACTTACCTTCAGCTTCTTTGGGAAAAGCAGAAGCACCTATGAAAATTTGTTAAGATTTGAATCTGTAATGTAGTTTTAAACCAATCAACATATAATGGTTATTTACATCATGACCCTAACTTGTGTTACAAGACAGCACAGATATTTTATATTTTTAAAATATTCCATTTGTAACTTTAAATAAAATGATCTAAAAGGGCAAGTATTCTGTCTTCATTTTCTGAAGGGTCAGATCTTAAAATAAGTTAACTTCAAATAGGAGAAAAGTATACATAAAACTGGTGTTTGCATTTTAACATCAATGTCTATTAGTCTTCATTTATGAAGACTCTGATGTTTTATTTTCTACCTTTCTATTCTTCTTAGTATCTAGTACATTGAATACATTTCACGAAAACTCATAAAATAAAAGATACTATTGATCTTAGATAAGAACACAAACTTTCCCATTACTACCTATGGACAATTTTACTTTGACTCTTCATGATCATGTCCTTCTCTAGAATAAAAACCATTTGTAATAAGGTTTACGTTAGTCTTTGAGGTCCTTACTATTATTGTAAAACCAACACACATTTTGACTAATAGGAAGTTTCCAAAAGGAAATAATACTTAAAACCAAAGTTACAAATTAAAATCTATTTAAACTTTAATTTGTGCATTTGTGGTAATTTATGACTGCAAAACACTTTTTTCTTAGAATGACAATAGTTAAAGGCACATTTCATTTGAATGCATAGTGTACCATCAGAAAATATCCAAATTTCCTTCAAAGTGCTTAAAGCAGTCACTTACACATACAGTAATACAAAATATATTTACACTCCATAGTTTAAAAATTTTAAATCTAAAATATATATATATTTAAAACTACAGAAAAAATTAGTGCTTTCTTCAGCTTAATTGTGTGAATATACCCTGCCCTCTAATTTTTTTTAGTGATTGACTTCATTAAAAATTTTCTGTACAACACATAGTTACAAAATGCTATGTCAATTTTAATGCTAAAAGTCTATCCCAGACATTGCTTTCTATGCATATTTGAGAACCAGGAAAACTGGAGCAGACTGTACCTCAAAAGTACTTAGTGTTTTATAATGTTAACACTGTTTATATTAAGTAAGACAATGAAGCTAAGATCCTCTAATGTCCTTTCCTATGAAAGTTAACTGGTACTTTAAAATGACACCTAAAAAAATGTATTGTTCCCCCTTTCCCTAAGATGTTTACCCAAATGATCTTGGGTTATAATTAGTTTGAAAAAATATGAAGTCTCTAAACAATTTTAATTGTTCTCTCAGGATTAAAACATGCCAACATACCTTGGCAAGGCTGGAATATTTACAAATGATTTTAGAGCAACTATAAATCCACATGCTTTTCTATTTTTCAGAGGATTTAAACCTGAATAATTTTTAAGACATCAGATTACTGTGAATAAATGGTTAATCCTGTACAGTTAGAGTTAACTTGCTATTCCTGAGATAGTTTGACCCTAACATGCTAAGCACAGAATAAAAGATGTTATTTTTGAACTACAGGGAAATAATGAAATCATAGAGTAGGAGGAAAAATACCAAAAAATATTCCAGGCAAGTGGAAAAGTCATGGTCTGCAAAAAAGACTTTCCTGTGAGAGCATGAAAAAAACCACAAATGGATCCTCTGAAAAGTTGTAAAAAGTATTTGATCAAATTATTTTTGAGACTTTTGAGGTACAGTTTTAGTGTCATAATACATTTTATAAAATATAGACTGTTTTATCAAAAATATTTATACATTCTATTATAATATATTGCTTTTGCCCTCAGTAACTGCCAATATAAAATCTGGATCCAGTGGCCCAAAATGTACAAATGCACTTAATGTAAATGCTGGAGGAGTTTGAGGTGTCTGCTTGGCCACTGTACAAAGTGATGAAGTGGTGAAATTAAATAATAAACCTACAACATAGAATACATTACAACTTGCACATATACATGTTCACAGCATGTATACAATGATAATCCCTATGTTTTAACAAAGATATAGTTCCCTTCTACAGTAGACACAGAACAAGATGAACTAGATCGATAAATGTACAATGACTATTGAAAAGGAATAATCAGTTCACTGATTTTAGAAGGTATGACCAAACATACCAAGAGTCTAGACTTTGGGAATGCATACAGATAACAGTTCAGGCTGGTCAGAGTCCTCTTAAAACTTAAAGTAAATGCTGATGTTTTAATTGTTCCTGTTTCAGCATGGTTTAATAGACAAAAAAAAAAAATGTTTGGCAGATAGCTTCTGTTGGAAAGCTTTGAGGCTCTGTTTTATGGTAAAGATAAGGCAACATTTTTATTTCTCCTAAATAAATATAAAAAAAATTACAAAACATCAATTCATTTCATTTAAAAAGCCATCAAATATGTTTAAATGGTATATGCCACTACATTTTTAAAAAATTACATTAATTTCTTTAAAAAAAATTAGAGCTTTTGCCTTATTCTAGCATTCCAAGCCCGTTTTCTCTCTTTATAGAGATAGCTAAATGAAGTTAACTAAGTTATTTTCCTTTCACGTAAAGGCAGGTCAGGCAAATGGTAAAGCTAGGAATTGTAGAAGAGTGCTTTTTCTCATTTTTAAATAGATTATTATTGATCCAAAAGTTTTCATCTGTGATAGATTTTCATGGCAGATGTTCATTCAGCTTAAATTCCATGAAATTGTTTCCAGTGCTCGATATTATGCTGAAAATAAATTGAAAAGCCACATTCGAGAAGGTATTATAATAGTACTTTAAAACGAATCTTCATGTTTTAAAAAAACTTGGATGCTTATGGTGGCACAGAGAGCAAACGAAGGGCTGGTATTTTTAGGAGGTCTTCTTGTGAGTCAGTCTACTTGGTTTCACAGTGTCTAGGAGCTTAACACCAATCTGCAATATAGTCAAAATCTCTGAACATCTTTTGCTCCTCTTCCGAAAGTATCCTTGGTTCTCGAGGTGGAGTGAGAATAGGTGCTTCTGAGGTGAATTCATCATCAAAATTACTGACGTCCTCCCGGCCTCTAATGGTAGGCACAAAAGGCGGCTTTACTTTTTTGTCCATCAGGGCACTCCAATCAGTGAGCTGAATCACAAAACATAAAATGACCAATTTAGCTCCCTTTTTCTACTTGCCATAGCTTTATTAACATTTAAATTTTTTTTAATTTACCCGGAAAAATGGGTGCTTTTTTACATCCTCTGCATCTTTCTCACCAGCTCCAAGGCGCCGCTCAGGATTTCTTCTTAATAGCTAAAACAATATAAGGTAAAAAAATTTCAAAAGCCAACAACTTCAGTAACAAAATTTCCCATATCTCACAAAGATTTAGGCTCCCCCTCCCCCCAGTATGCTCACTTAAACTATCTATGAACTAAAAAAGAACTACTAAAGTTCTACTTGTAAATTTCCTTCAATATAAAAAATAAAAGGGATGGAGATGTGGCTAAAGTGGTAGAGCAAACGCCTTGTATATGCAAGGGCTGTGGTTCCATCCCTGGCACGGCATGACACCCCCAATTCTGACCCCAGAACACTAGATGTAGCTCTTACAACTAATGTTTAAAACCGTGAATTCTTACCCTTCTCATTATGGAAATGGCTTCTGTAGATAAGAACCTTGGATACCTTACTTCATCATTTACAATACTGTCAAAAACTTCCTCTTCATCATCACCAGGAAATGGGGACTGGAAATAATATCTTTGAGTAAGTAAATTAAGTTTCAACATAGTAAAGTCTTTATTACCAATATAAAGCATAATCAAGAATCCTGTACAGCAGAAAAACAAATCCACGAGGACAAAAAACTAAATAGGACTGTAAGAAGTTATAGTACGTCTGTCCATTACTTCTTAGAGGATATATCAGAGATTCTCACTAAATTCTTCTTTTAATTAATTTCACTACCCTTATACATTTAGTACATTTGTACAAAAGTATTTTTCATTTAATTTCACCTCAAGTCTTTAATTTTATTCACACGTTCAAATGGCTGAGTCAATATTTTGAGGGGCTATTAGGCAGCAGAAAATATATATATGACACAATCTTAAGAAGTTCAATCACATGAAAATACAGAAATATGGCAATAAGTGTTATAAATATAGAGGAAACATAGCGTTTACAGAAATACATCAAACATGGATGTGATTTAGATTTCAATTTCAATTTCAAGAGCAAATTAGTGGTGGCAAAACACAGAGACATTTGCAGGTATTATGACAACACCAAGCTGCCAGTAATATTAGACTGAAAGAAAAATGTAAAAGTATACATTTCCTGTAACATTTAGCCCTGTATACATAATAGGTTCTTGGGCATTTCAGTGAAATTTAACTGTGTTAAAATTCCTGTTATGGCTTACAGTCATAAAAAAATAGTTATAGTCAGTATAATAATCTGAAATGTAAGGTAACAAATTCTCTTTGCTGAAAAGTTGGTTGCCAAATGTGATTTTACTAAAGCATGTCACAAATGCTAGGAATATACTCAATTACCTTAAAATTTAGGCAATCAAATGTCTAAGTATCAGTGCTTAAAGTCACTGAAATAAGTCAGTCTTGCTAAATTTATTTTCTCATTGTCTATTTGGGAACCGAGATTAGCCACATTAGGTTCAATTTGGGTCCTTGAAAGTTACTAACAGCTAAGGAGAAAAGTAGCATTAATAAAAAAATGAGGAATCTTTGAAAACTGTACTCAGAACCTAACTTTTTAAAGCTGAGCTGTCAATTTTATTCTCATAACTAATAAATGATCTATTTGATTATAGAAACTTTAGTTTATTCTTTTAAAATAAATCAAATTATTATTTAAAAAGTTTTTTTTTTTTGCTTTTGTTTTGTTTTGGGGTCATACTTGGTGGTGCTAAGAGCTTACTCCTGGCTCTGTGCTCTGGGGCCATTCCTAGTAGACTCGGGATTCTATATGGGGTATCAGGGATCAAATCTGGGTCACCCACATGCACGGCCAGCATCCCAACTCACTGTATTATTGCTCTGGCCTCCAATCAAATTCTTTTTTGTTTAAGGGTAACTCTTGGTGCTAAGGGGCCGCTCCCAACTCAGAATTCCAGTGTTGCTCCTACTGGGCTTGGAGCACCAAGTGAAGTCTGGGGATCACACCTACCTCTCCCAGTACAAAGCATGCACCTGGACCATTGAATTACCCTTCTGACCACCTAAATCATTACTACGTGGGCAGTAGTGTTTCTTTATGGCACTTAATTTGTTTTTCTCTCTTAGGTACTGGGTATGCGCTGAAGCCCCCTGGTCTCTGCCTGGCCAGGCCCAAGTGCAGATTCCTGGGGTTGCCCTACCTAGTTCAGGGGGATAGTTGAGTCAGTGATGACCAGGGATGGGGACACGCAGCAGATGAACTCATCCCCCAGGTGACCAGTGGGAGACCTGGGGTGTGGGGTGGAGGTAAAGGGGGAACAGGATATGGGCCTGATATCATCCCCGACCCCCTGGGCTTGAGCGATAGAACAGCGGGTAGGGCATTTGCTTTGCATGCGGCCGACCCAAGTTTGATTCGTCTGTCCCTCTTGGCGAAACTGGCATGCTATTGAGAGTATTCCGCCCACATGGCAGGGCCTGGCAAGCTGCCCGTGGTATATTTGATATGCCAAAAACAGTAACAAGTTTCACAATGGAGATGCAACTGGTGCTCACTCGAGCAAATCGATGAACACCAGGAGGACAGTGCTACAGTGCTAGATAATTAAACACAGGGGTTCACACATTAGGAGCGTTTGCCTTCACACATCCCAGCCCTACTGTTTCCTTTTGGGACTGAGACAGCCAGTCTGGGAAAACTCTATTTCACAAGCTTCTCAACCTGAATTTCAAGTCTATTTGATCAGACAATCTCGTATTTGAAAATGGTCATTCTAAATACAGATAGATTTGTGGATTTGTTAAGATGTTAAAGCTCCTTGTTTCTGCAAGTAGATTATAAACTGACATGGCTAACAATGCATAGCTAATATGTGCTATTAAAAGTATTTATAAATTAAGCTCAACTGTGAGTCAAAGTTAAATGTCTAGGTTAAGAATTTTTTTCTGATACCTTCAATCCCATTTAGCATATGGAAGGTGGGCGTGTTAACCTTAGTTTATTCACAAATCCTTTTAGTTCTCAAAACATGTACAAATTTAAGTATACATTTGAGAATGTTGGATATATCCAACAGTTTTCAATTTTTTCACTATAAATTAGACACATTAACGATGATGTGTCTCATTACCCTGACCCTAAGGAGTCTCCAATGCAGCACCACTGGGAAGGACGAGTAAGGAGAGGCTGCTAAAATCTCAGGACTAGGATGAATGCAGACGTTACTGGTGCCCACTCGAGCAAATCGATGAATCACGGGAAGAAAGTGATGCAGTGACAGTGAAATAAGACACAAACTTAATTAAAAAAATTATTTATTTTTTGGTGGCCATACCCACTGTTGCTCAGTGCATATTCCTGGTTCTGTGTTAGGGACCATATTCAGTGCTAGTGATATCACCCAGAAAAGCTGAATGCAAGGGAAGCGTCTCACCTGCTGTACTCTCTCTACAGCCCTAGACCTAAGCTATAGCATTGAAAAACAAGTTTTTACTAAAAATTCAAAATTATGCTGTAAAGTATACTCATGAGTTGTTAAGTTCAGTTCTTTCCCATTTCCCCTCTTATGGAGTAACTGAAGAGAAATAAAATTGTAATTTTGAAGAAATAGACAAATCCACTTTTTAAAAAATTTTCTATATAATTAAGAGATCAATCAAATAAGAATTCTTTACTATTTTCCTTTTTCTTATTTGGACCACACCCTTTTGGTACTCAGGGCTTACTCCTGTCTCTGCACTCAGGGATCACACTCGGTTCTGTGCTCATAAATCATACCAGGTGGTTCTTTGAGAACCATATATGGTGCCAAGAACTGAATGGGGAATCTGTTGGCTTGCAAGACTAATGCCTTAACCCTATACAACCTCTCTGGTCCTAGGAATTTTAAACAAAATATGGAATAGATGCTTTCTTACTTTTCACTATCAGTCAGTCACGAGAAACCAAATCACTTAAGAACAAAGTAGAACAAAATGGCTTTTCATTCTACAGCATTTTGTAGTACACACACATTTTGCTTGTCACTTTAATATTATATTTCTCTAATTATACTTCTGAAAATTATAATCACGTATGTAGTTTTTATTAATTTATTTAAATTACACATATACTCTACTACATAAAAAAAATGCAAGAAAATGTTTCCCCCGCCCCTTTTTTTAAAAAAAGAAAAGGATTTGAAAATGGAGTTCAAGTATACCAAAATTTATAGAAGCAACTACTGAGGGTGCTATTGGTATCCTTAAAAAAAGAGCACAGGGGCTGGAGCGATAACACAGTGGGTAGGGCGTTTGCCTTGCATGCGGTCAACCCAGGTTCAATTCCCAGCATCCCATATGGTCCCCTGAGCACTGCCAGGAGTGATTCCTGAGTGCAGAGCCAGGAGTAACCCCTGTGCAACACCAGGTGTGATCCAAAAAAAAAAAAAAAAAAAAAGAGCACAATGTGGATTAGTGGGAAAACCTGCCCCCCTCAAACTATCTGAAACAGCATATATTGGCATTTAAGAGGTGAAAAATTTTAATCTGGAACACTGGTCTCAAGAAAAGGGGCAAGGGGCAATCTTCAGAGAGATTATAATAGAGGACGGGCTTGTAAGTGACTTGTAAGTGGCCAACTCAGGTCTGACACTGTGCATCCCATATGGTCCTCCAAGCTCCACCAGGAGGTGATTCCAGAGCTCAGTGCTAGGTGTCAGCCCTGAGCACAAGTGGGTGAGGCCCCAGAACAAAACAAACAACCACCCTCCCCCCAAAAAAGTGACTAATACTGTCCTAGAGCAAGCAAAGCAGTAATAATTTAGAAATAGGTTCCGAAGCCAGAAATCCAGGGTTAAAATCCTAGTTTCAGTATCCAAGAGAACTGTAATTTTCGTGGTGGGTGGAGAGGGGTAGGCAGTCAAATTCAGCTGTGTTTAAGGCATAATCTTGGTTTTGTGCTCAAGAATCACTCCAGATGGTGATGGTCAGGGGACCATAAAGGATGTCAAGGATAAAATAGGGGTCAGTTACATGCAAGGCAAGCAACCCTGTACTCTCTAGACCCTAGAGTAGTGTCACCCTAAGTTATTAATCTTTCTGTGTCTCCATGTATGCATCTGAAATTGGCATAAGGATAGTACTGAGTGCATTAAAGGTTGCTGAAAAGTTGAATGAATTCATATTTATAAAGTATATGGAATAATGTCTTTAATTTTTTTTCTGTTTTTTTGGGTCACACCCAGTGATGCATAGGGGTTACTCCTGGCTCTGCACTCAGGAGTTACTCCTGGAGGTGCTCAGGGGACCATATGGGATGCTGGGTATTGAACCCGGGTCGGCCGTGTGCAAGGCAAACGCCCTACCTGCTGTGCTATCTCTCCACCCCAGAATAATTAGTCTTTTAAATGTTATTTTCTTCCTTTTCCAAATACCACTCCAATTATACATATCAAAAGAAGTTATCTTTTGTATGAACAAAATTTTTGAAATTTGATATAAATATCAAATCAACTGACTTCAATGTAAAGGGATGGTTGATATTAAGAAAACTGATGAAGAATTATCAATTTTGTAGTTTTTTTCTTGCATTCCGAGATAATCAAGTCTCTCTGAAAAGATTTTTATCTATCCATCTATCTATCTATCTATCTTTGGGTATGTTTTTTTGGGGGGGTCGGGGTGGGGGAGATAACACATAGCACTGCACAGGGACCAGTTCCTCTTGGTACTTAGGGGTTGCTTCCAGCATTGCTCGGGTACCAGTCGGGTACAAGGCTACTCCTTAACTTCTATACTACCTCTCTGTCCTCCTGAGAAGTTTTCAACTATCAGATGTAGATATTTAATCTTTCCCAATTGCACCCTAATGTATTAATTCTAACATCCAATAACAACATAGATCAGCCTGTTGTTAATACTTCATTTGTGTAAAAACTGTTACCTTCAGAAATACATTTTCAGTTAGTCTAAACAGGGACAGTGAGATACGTAAGGCACTTGCCTTGTAGGCAGCTGACCCAAGTTTGATCCCTGGGACCATATATGGTCTCCTGAGTACCACTGCCAGGCACAGGACATTGCCACATCCTCCAATAAAAATTAGTCTTAAACAGCAAGAGAAAAAAAGGTAGTATTAGCAGCTTTACTATGCCTTTTTTTTTTTTTGCGGAGGGGGAGGGGTTTGGGGTATGCTCAGGGGTTACTCCTGGCTCTGTGCTCAGGTACTTTTGCTGGGTCTCAGAGCACCAAATGGGAAGTTGGGATTGAATCCAGGTTGCTGCAAGTCAAGTGCCTTACATGCTGTAACTATCTCTCCAGGCCCATCATGACATTTCTGAAGGTAACATCATCTTTTGACCAACATATACAGGAGTTTTCATTACGAACATAGAACATTCTTTTCATTACTTTTTCTATTTTTCTATTCTCTCTAAAATTACCATATATCATAAAAGAATATATGGATTTTACCTTAAGTCATAAAATATGGCCGCAGCAATACAGAAACTAAAGAAACTACTTTCAAAACTGTTAATGTGTTCCACAAATTATATAAAATCTAAAAAACAGTAATAAAAGTAAAACCAAATTATAACTGTTTATACAAATTTCTACTTATATAGAAGTATTGTTTTTTTAATCAATGGCATATTATATTCTTTCAAATCATATTTATACTCTATTTTATCTAGTTTACATTTCTTACCTCACCAACAAGCATTTCATATATAAGTACACCAAGTCCCCACCAGTCTACAGCTCTTGTATAGGAAGTTTCTGTTAATACTTCTGGAGCAAGAAATTCAGGAGTGCCACAAAATGTGCTTGTTCTATCTCCATACCCCATTCCTGAAAAAGGTAAAATTGTTTATATTAGTTAGCCAAAACAAGCAAAATAACAGTTGTCATAAAAATTATAAGATTTCCTTAGAAAGAAAAATTAAGGTTGTATAGACTGTGTTTGGCGACCAGATTCAAGATATATCACAAGCTTTACAATACAATGTCCAAGATTGTGAAAATTTGTGTTATAGAAAAATTGTGTTATAGAAACTCAAGTAAATCACTGAATGGGTTAAAAACAAAATTTTCATGTTTGATTTTATTTACTTATCTTTCTCATTATATTTTACAGTTAACTGTGAAAAGTTAGAAGGAGCTGATTTTGCATTTCAATTCATCCTTTCAATTCATTCTTTTAAGTAAGTAAATTTATTGGCTTCACTATAAAAAAAAAAAACACCAAGTATACTTTGGAAAATACCAAAAATAAACCTTTGGTTAATCAAGAGTAGACCAAAGGCATTAAATTAGTTTGAAATATGGTATTAATATTTTAGCTAACTAGCTTTCAGGTTTATAAGCATCATCTTATGAAAGTGCTAGAAAAGTTCTCAATAGTAATTTTAAAAGGTACTAATTTATGATGATGGAAAAGCTCAAATGAATATTTAAATCAATGCACCGAGATTTAAAGGACATAAAAAAAATACATTAGTATATTACACTGGAGTAATCATTTGTTTTTTTCCTCAGAGCCATATCCATCAGTGCTCAGGGGAGCTGTTCAGTGCTGGGCATCATGAACCTGAGCCTCCTGCATGCAAAGCATGTGCTCCAGCCCTCTGTCTGACCGATCTTCCACTTCCCACCCCTTTTCTGAGATCAAATTTTTCTAACACCGATGAACTGGTTATACGTAATCAAGAAATTATTTTTTTCAAAAGAATTTATATATACAAAAAATTCTATAGGAATCTTTTTTTGGGGGGCCACATCTGGCTCTATGTTCAGGGGTTACTTCTAGTTCTAAGTTCAGGAGTTGCTTACTACGGTGCTTTGGGGGACTATGTGAATCTGGGGGCATTGAACGAGGCTTCTTGCAAGCAAAGCATTTCCTCAACCCATAGTGCTCTCTTCCCCAGCCTCTGGCCAGAATTAGGGAAAAAGTGAGTGAGAGACTAGAATTAATGTTTTCTTTGATTTTTCATTCCATGTACTGCTCAAAACTAAAGCAATCTGTCGTACCTCGAAGACAAAAAGTACACCAATATTTTTTGCCTTGCTTTGTTTATATTATAAAATCTGTCACATTTTATTTTATTTAACTATTTAGATTTTTGGGTCACACTTGGCATCCTCAGGGATTTCTCATGGCACTGAACTCAGGAATTACTTCTGGTGGTGCTTGGGGGACCATACAGGATGATGGGGATCGAATCTGGTTTGGTCACATGCAAGGCAAATGCCTTACCTGCGGTACTATTTGCTCCAGCCCCCAAATCTGTGACATTCTGATATAACACATTCATCAACTACAGCAGCACATTATCCATAGCATTCATTCTAATATATTTCCCTGACGCCTGATTCTTTGTCTTTCTAATAATTTTGGATGCTTTCTGCTTTGTTTCTTCTTTAGCTCAATCTGTTCTATTCTTTGTGTATCAGGGATCAAATTCAGGGCCTTAAGCATGTTAGTCACATGTGTTTCCATCAAGTCACACCTGTGGTCCTGTGCCTGCTGACATTTTAAAAGAAGTCTAATTTGCTAGGACTTTTGGGCCACATCTGGTTCTGCGCTCAAGGGGCTACTTCCAATTCTAAGCTCAGAAGATGCTTACTACAGGGCTTGGGGGACTATGTGAAGCTGGGGATTTAACCAGGCTTCCTGGTTCAAAGTTTAAAAGTAGTCCAATTAGCTAGGATTACAATTTGGTGACCACCATGGAAGACATCAATTCTCAGGTTCTTGTGTCATAAAAATCTCACTTGAAATTTTGGCTTTGACATCTGGTGGGTTTGTGACTTTGGAAAAACTGACTTTAAAACTTTGCTTCTCCATTTAAAAGAAATATACACCTTCTTAAGACTGCTATAGATTAAATAAGTAATGCATATGAAACATTTAGAAAACTACTGGGCTGTACTCAAACTAGCACAAATGGCTTAAACATGCCTAGATATTATAATGTATTATACATAAAAATATGCACTACATTACAATGTATGTATATGTATGTGTATGCATAAAATATACATGATAAATTATAATAACTAACAGTTTGTGCGAGTCTGGGCAGTTATGTGCCCAAAATCTTCTAAATGCATCATATAAATTATTTAATTTATAGCAATCTTATGAAGCTGTACATTGCTATTAAACTCATTATAATTGAGGAAACAACGCATTAAAATCAAACAATTTAGGCCAGAGCCATGGAACAGTGACAAAGGCAATTCCCTTGCATGCAGACAACTTGGGTTCAATCTCTGTACTCCACATGGTCCCCCATGATCACCAGAAGTGATCTATGAGCACCGCCAGGTATGGACACCCCCCACCTCCAATAAAAATCAAATAGTTTTTCTAACGTCTCACAGCTACCAGGTGGAAAAGCCAGAATTTCAAGTGAGATCTTTATGGCTCAAGATCCTGGGGATTATAAGTGCCCAAACTGGCATGAACAGCTCAATCTACTGTGTATATTTTATAATAATGAAGAAAAACAACATTTAATAAGTTTAAGGTATTCAGTACGTATTTTTTGAGTACTTATAATCTTGGCACCCATATCAAGTAGTGGTAACACATAAGTGAGAATTAAACTGAAGAGTTTTCATCTTTAAGAAATTTAAGTAGAGGGAAACAGAAAAATATGCTAATTTTATGTTATAAGAGCAAGACAGTATGGAAGCATTCTGAAAATGGACTCCTAAACTTGACTTGGGAATAGGACAGGAAGAGGAGCGTCTCGGGTAACTTCTCTGGGGAGGTGACACCTGACTTGAATATGTTAGTCAGCAAAAAAAGAGTGGTTATGGTGGGGACAGTGGCAAAGATATGTAGTCCGTAAGCAGTTTGTTATTGCTGAAACAGAAAGAATGAAGCAGATACCTCACCCCCAATATATCGCACTAGAAAAGCAGTCAGATCGGGAAGCACACTGCATTAACACATCTTAGCCATTAAAGGGTTTTCAACAGAAGTGTACTATGATCAGCACTATATTTATATGGCCCCACTAGCATTTTAGTAATTACACGGCAGACTGATTTTCGGCAGAAAAAATAGAGACAGAAAAAGTTAACAGGTTATTAAAAGTAGTCTCCTCAAAATAAGATGACAGAAAGAGAAAGATAAACATCGGATGATCTCACTCATATGTGGAACAGAGAAGCAAAGCTTAGGAACAAACAAAACCAAAGGAAATAAATCCCTGAGACTGCAGAGCTCTGTTCATTAGAAGATGTGGGAGTAGAGGAAGCACATGTAGAAGGGTACCAAAATCAGTGGAGGGATATAGAGTGATGGTTATGGAACTGTAACGTACTTCAAAAAGGTGTAAAACTGTAGCTCAAAAACAGTCATGCAAACTTAGTGTTAGTGCAGGTCAAATATTTCCAAAGCACCAAGATGAAGGCTGACAAAAGAAGAGAGAAGAAGAATGATTAATAAGTATTAAAATATGTAGTCTTAGAGGGAAGAAGAAAGATTAATAAGTATCAAGAAAGCGTATGCGAGCATATTAAATGATTAACTGGATGTGTAAAGTAGAGAGGAGGACAGAGTCCATGCTATAATTCTACATTTCAAAGTGGAAGGGTAAAAGGACTGTGACACTATTAACTAAAAATTAAATTATCTGAAGAAAAGAAACTATTCTTATTGAATATGGCTTGAACGGTGGGAATTAAGACTATTCAGGGTAAAGCTATCTATATGTCAGGTGAATATATATCAAAAAAGGAAACATAAGATTTGGAAATCATTAGCATAAAATTTTAAAACTACCAGCAAAGAACAATATGCTCAGGACAGATTTTGAGGAACAAAAGTTTTGAAATAACAGTATATAATCCAGAAGTCCAATAAGATGGAAGAACATAAACAAAACTTTAACTTCACTTGATAATTAGAAATTCAGTGGCTAATCAATAAACATATATTTACAAAGTTCATTCATTTATTCAACTACTCATTAATACGTGCCAAGCGATATATTGTTTACCATGAAAACAAAACCAAGAAACAAGCCACCAGTGTAGGGGGATACAGACACTCAGTTATAATACAACGTATTAAGTGTAAAGGTAAGAATAGCTCTTTCCTTTATGGTAGGCACTGTGTCACATGCTTATCTCCAATTCTCCTAATGTTTCACTTTATAGTTGAGAAAACAGACTCAATAATATCAAGTAACTAAAAAAAATGCATCATAAATAAATGGCAGATCAAATTCAAACCAAGGATTTCTGGTGTCCATGTCCTTGGCTTTCGTATTCCCAAATGCTAATTCTAATTTTTCTAGTTTACTTATTTACTTTTGAACATACACAAAGCATTCTTGAGATATAGCACTGTAGCACTATCCTCCTGTTGTTCATTGATTTGCTTGAGCAGGCACCAGTAACGTCTCCATTGTGAGACTTGTTACTGTTTTTGGCATATCAAATACATCATGGTTAGCTTCCCAGGCTTTGCCATGCAAGCGTGATATTCTCGGTAGCTTGCTGGGCTCTCAGAGAGGGGTGGAAGAATCGAACCAGGGTCGGCCCGGATCGGCTGTGTACAAGGCAAGCGCTCTATCCGCTGTGCTATTAGTTCAGCCCTCTTGAGATAGATGTATATATTCTTCCTATTTTAAAATGCTGAATAAAAACTTTAAGAGAAATTGGAGAGAAGTTATTAGATCTATGTAATTTGCTCCAAGCAGTGCCAGCACAAAAAAAGAAAAAAAATCCAGTGTTTAATCAACACTTCCTTAGAGTTGTGACAATTAAGCAAAGATCTGTATTAATCAAAGAAATTAGCTTTATATTAAAAACTGAGCCTTATTTCTGAAAGCCTAGATTTATTCATACAGACAGAAAACTCTTAATGTGATAATTAGGTGACAGGAACAATCTATACTATCATAATAAAGATAAATTAAAGTTGAAAATATATTTTGCTTTCCCCAAACCTGAAAACTACTGAAGTACAAAGGAACAATAATCTATTACGAAAGAAATTTTAAAATAACCAATTACCTTCTTTGCAAAGACCAAAATCAGCAATTTTCACAAAGCCCTCTGTATCTAGTAATAAGTTATCCAATTTCAAATCCCTGTTCAGGATTAAAAATAAATACAAAATGAAAAATATCAATAAAATCAGTAGATAATGTAGTGAGAAAAAGATAATTTAAAGAGGAACCATTCTTTCTCTTAACTAAAAATGGGGTTTTCAAGTTATGATTTGAAGTTTTAGTACTATATAACAAAAGTTTACTTTTTTCCCTTGAGGCAAGTTTATGTTTCTACATAACATTTCTGAATAATTTTCCCTGTTTCTTTAAATACATTTTTTAAAAAACCAGAAAGGTTCAAATATCTTTAACTTAGTTTTATTATTTTTTTATTTGTGATAATGATTTAGATTAAATTTGAATTCTGTCTACAAATAATTCATCAGAAAGAACCATCAAGCATACTCACTAGAATGGAAATCACTGATGAACTGTGTTATCATAGGCCAACTAATGATTTATTATTATTAATAATGATTATTTTATAACCTGCTAATGGGCAGAGAATAGAAAGAGTTCACTGTGTAATTCGCATTTTTTACTTCTTTCAAAACTCAAGCTTTAAATTTTTTATTAAGGGTCACTTAGATATTAGGGGAGGGGAGCATATTTAACCTTTTGTGATAATAACTGAAAATAAAGAGAAAGCTGTTCACCTAAAGATTTTAAGTCAAAAGTCTTTTATACTTTGAGTACAATAAGATTATCAGGAAACCGTTACCTTAGAACTATTGTTATATGTTTGTATTAGTCACTTAGTCACAATTTCAATTTGTTTTGCCATAATTTGTCAGATCAAGAGCATTGTGCCCACACAGTGCTGTCCACAGACTAGCTGCTGACTATGAACTATGTGTTACTGTTGTGCAATGGATAAAAACCTCACACAAGTGTATCTCAGCTAAGTCACCAAAAACACTGTGATTGGCAGCAAGACAATGAAGGAAGGTTGGGTGATACTTTATACTCTTGCACACGCTACTTACTTATTCTATCATGGACATATTTTGTATAGTACTTATCTCTAAATATTTTCCCCCTCTTTTTCTGAGGGGTGAGAGTGGGTCTGTGGCCCACATCTGACTGTGCTCCGGGTTTACTCCTGGCTGTGAACTCAGGGATCACTCCTAAAAGGTTCAGGGGACCATATGTGGTACCAGGGATCAACTACGGGACAGCCATATGCAAGGCAAATACCTTACCCACTGTACTATTGCTCTGACCCTCTAAACATTTTCTGCAGCGCATCAACTAAGAAACTGTTGATGAACTGTGTTATCACAGGCCAAACAATAATTTAACTACTTTAACCAGATAATAAGCAGAGAATCACAAAGACAGAGGTTCACTGTATAATCTGGTAATTGTTTTAAAATTGAAGTTTAACTATTTTTTAAAGGTCACCTATATCGAACAGAAAAATAAGCAGCTACAGTTAAAAACAAATATCCTTTTTGTTATTTTTAATTCTAATTCACAGCACATTAACTCATTAGGAAGTATCAAAACTTTACTTACCTATAGACAATTTTGTGTTCATGTAAATATTGCAACCCAAGAACTACGCATGCAGCATAAAATCTGTTTGAAGAATTAAATTAAAAGGTTAATAAATTTCAGTGCTCTTGAATCAATTAACTCATGCTTCAGAGCAGGATCCTGTAACTAATCTCACAAATATTTAGATACTTACTACCTGTTAATAATGAAGATAAAGTTGAAAAGAAAAGTAAAATTACTACAACTGAAGTCATTAATTTTACTTGGTAGAATCACTGATTTTTTAGAGGGTCAGTTCCTCTTAGAGTGAACATTTGATCTGATTCTGTAGGAGAAATGGCAACATGCCAGAAAGGCAGAAGGACAAAATGGAGGAAATATAAGGCATTTCTCTAAGAGAAAAGAGAACAAGGTGTAAAGGCAATAACATGTATGACCGCCAGTAATAGGTTTGGGATAATCAAGTTAAAGGATGAGAAGATAGGATAAAAGATGGGTTTCTGGGGATGTAAGTGTGTCTGGCATCCTTTCAGGTCACTAGCACTCAAAAATTTAAAAAATGGTTTTTGATCTAAGGAAATGAGGCTAAAAAAGATATTCTGATAATAAACTGTGAAGAATCTTGGAGGTCATATTATGGAGTTCATATTATGGATATTAAAACTTCTTACTGACTGATAACTAAACCACTCTAGTGAGGACAAATGACAAAATTTATATTAAGAATCACTTTTTTCATAGTAGTGTCAAGACTGGCAAAGAAACAGAGAGATACCCCAAGAAGAAAAGAAACAGGTAAGTCTGTTGCATTGGAGATAGAAGGATCACGAGAATCTCAAAGCAAAGACAACAAAAAAGAGTAAGAGATGATTCAAAGAAGTGAATAATACCTAAAAAACTAACAAGACAAGATTTTGTGTCACATCAATTTTAGAAGAAAAGTATAGGAAAAGGTTGAAGGGCTAAAGATGACTCTCAAGGCTTCCTGTTAGTGTAACAAAGAAACTGAAGGGAAGATGGGTTTCTGGGGACATGAATGTGTCTGCATCCTTTCAGGTCACTAGCAATCAAAAATTTAAAAAATGGTTTTTGACCTAAGGAAAACTTGAGTGCAGCTAGAATATGTCATTTTGAGAGATAGGGCCCTGCTTGTCTTTTACAGTACTTACCTAAATGTTAAGAATAATTAATGTCTACCATATGGTAACTTTACTGAATGAGAAAGTAGGTAATAAATAAATGAACAAAGGCAAATATGTCTTCAGTTTGAAACAGCCAACAAGGAAAAAAAAGAACCTACTTTAAATTATATAGCAATGTGGATTTTTTCTTTATACAACACACACAGAAGTCCCACTCCAAAGAGCAGCAGTTCCTGTTTCAATCTTCCTTCTCATCCTATCACCATTATCATTACCATTATCATTAAGAGAGACTATTCCTGTCAATTTGAATGTTCTTCAAAATGTTCAGTATACACCTATTATGATTATGAAGATTATATAATCATGTTTTGTGTTTACTCATTTTTACAAAGTGGGCATTTTTTGAGAATTTAGAATCCAACTATTTAGAAGTATTTAACTATATATTAACTTATCATTACTTACCAGAGTACTTTTATATATGCTTTTGGAAAACTTAGCATGGTGGCAAAACAATATGATAAAAATTATATATATATAAACCTGGATTTCTCTTGTTCATTCTTTGCAAAACCACCCACATGGTCCCCAAGTCCTGCCAGGAGAGATCCCTGAGTGCAGAGTCAGGAATAAGTCATGAGCACTGTTGGGTACGGAACCCCAAACCAAACTAAAACAACTCTCCCCACAACAAAGAAACACCCAAATTAAAGTCATATTTCATTCAATATTAATGTCAGGTACTGTTTAATATTTTCAATTCAGATTAATCTTGAAATGAAGCTTTTACGATAAGGCAGGAAATGAAGCCATTACAGTAATTAGCTTATCTAAAGCCATATAGTTAAAATACAGCAAAGCTAGGAATCAAATTTATTTCCATAGTCCTAGTCAATTAAGAATCCACTGATTCCCTAGCCTGTGCTTGTCACTTCTAAGAGTTCCTCTAGTACATATAAGAGACATGGCCCTTTCCTCCCAATTAGTAAGGTGAGAACAAGAATACAAACATCAAGGATGTTTCTATGGAAAAAATAATCAGAGAGTGGACTAGTGACCTTATTTGGAGGTTCACAGTCACTGTCCTCTCTTCAAGCGGGCCCAGCAACATTGAGAGACTTGTTACTGTGTTTGGCATATCGAGTACATCATGGGGAGCTTGCCAGGTTTTGCCATGGGGGCAAAGGAATCAAACTCGGGTTGGCCATGTTGGCTGTGTGCAAGACAAACACCATACCCGCTGTGCTATTGCTCCAGTCCATTTGGAGGTTAGTGATGTGATATTATTTCAGATAGGGAACTGAGAAAAAGATCTTTAAAGAAATGTCATTTGAGGTAAGATCTGTATGAACAAAGGTACTATCTCTGAAATGAAAATATGCAATAAGCATTTTACTTAGACTATTAGTAAACAATGTATGATTTGTATGTTCAGCAAAGCTTAAAGTTCATTAAGGCAGAAATGAATTTTGATTTTCATTCTTTAAAAAAATGGACACAACAAATTCCTATGCAACGAGTATAAGGTTAGAAATAATCTACAATATAGACTCTAGATTAAATTTTTAAATTACTTCTAGATTGAATTCTAAATTGTTGTTGCCGTTGTTTTGGGGCCATACCCGACAACACTCAGGCTGTGACTCCTGCTCTGTGCTCAGGAACTATTCCTGGTCGTGCTTAAAGAGATCATATGGGATGCCGGAGATAGAACCTAGGTCACCCTCATGCAAGGCTTGTGCCCTACCCATTGTGCCAGCCCCCTGAATTCTAAATTTCAGATAAAAATTTTATTTTAGAGAAAACAAAATCTTGAGTTTTAGCTAAAATCTAGATTTAGTGAAGCTTTTAGATGACATTCTTAAGATTCTTAAATATTCAGGGAATTATCAGTAAGCTTTTATTACTTTCTGGCTTTTAGTTTCTACCTCTTTGTTTTTAGTGCGGAGAGGGGATCACACCCGGCAATGCTCAAGGCTTACTTGGCTTGGGTTTGGGGAGGGGGGGAGTTGTCACATGTGGTGTCAAGGACCAGTTGTGTGTGCTAAATCAAAGGTACCAATTATTTTGTACCTTATATATCATGTGACGGACACATTTTGCACAGGTCAGTTATGTGCCAAATAAGTACCCTACAACTGTTGTTCTATGTGCTATTCCTTTGGGCTTCTTTTTGTATGTTTCGTTGTATATTAGGAGTAATCATTGACTTTTTTGTTTATTTTTGGGTCACACCTGGAAATGCTTGGGGCTACTCTTAGTTGGTCATGGATTGGTTCTGGGAATCAAACCCAGACTTCCTGCATGCAAAGCAGGTACTCAGTCCATTTCAATGTACTTCTGGCCCTTCACCTGTTACTTTACTTGAAGAGCTAAGGTATAAATACACACACCCTGTCTCTGAGAGTTATGATGAGGATCAAAGGTCTGAAAGTGAAAATGGCTATACAAATGTCAGTTGTTATTTTATCAGAATGTAGAAAAGTGGTTAAATTCAAGAATAACTCTAATAAAGGATTATGCTTGGTATGCCTTTTATGACTTGTAAGGTTTTGGGGGAAGAACTAAATTGAATTGGTAAGGGCAGCAAAAGAGACAGTATAACAGGTAAGGTGTCTCGAACATGGCCGTCTGGGGTTCAATTCCTAGCATCCTGTAGGGTTCACTGAGCCTGCCAGCAGTGATTCCTGAGCACAGTGTATTGTGGTCCCAAAACAAAATTGAATTGCTAATAGTGTAAATATATCATGTGAAGGAGAAAGAGGCGAAATAATAGGTACCTTTGATTTAGCACACACAACTGGTCTATACAGCACTCATCTGCAGTATATAGAGAAACGAAAAGGGAAATGACAGTATGGAATGACAAATCCTTGGACTTGGATTACAAAACTGAGATTACCAAGAGGGAAAAATCTAGGGGAGACTAAAAAGGAGAGCTCCAAGTAACATAAGGAGAATAGTGGAGAATCTTTGGTATTTTGGTGGTAGTGAGAGGTGCAGTAATTTGTATATCAAAACCAAAAATACTATGATAACCATAAATTTTAAATTTTAATCACTGTCATTGTCCTCCCATTGTTTATCGATTTTCTTGAGTGAGCCCAGTAATGTCTCCATTGTGAGACTTGTTAATGTGTGCGTGTGTGTGTGTGTGTGTGTGTGTGTGTGTGTGTGTGTGTGTTTCTTTTTGGGTCACACCCAGCGATGCACAGGGATTACTCCTGGTTCATGCACTCAGGAATTACTCCTGGTGGTGCTCGGGGGACCATATGGGATGCTGGGAATTGAACCTAGGTTGGCTGTGTATGAGGCAAATGCCCTACTCACTGTGCTATTGCTCTAGCCCCTAATGTGTTTTTGTGGTACATCAAATATGTCATGGGTAGCTTGCCAGGCTTTGCCTTGCAGGCGAGATGCCTTTGGTAGCTTGCCGGGCTCTCCGAGAGGGGTGGAGAAATTGAACCTGGGTCGAACGATTGACCATGTGCAAGGCAAACGCCCTACCTGCTGTGCTATCACTCCAGACCAAATTTTAATAAAAATTAAAAAATTTTTACTACTTTTTAATAAGACCGAACTCTAGAAGAATAACATACTGGAAAGTGTTAGGAAAAATGAAAAACCAGGAGCTCAGTTTGAGAAATTAAACAAGAAGTACTTACTAACCATACAGAAGAAAAAGTCCAATTGGATGCTGAATATGATTAGACTTTTAAGTTTTAGGTAGAAGTCAGTGTTGGAAGCATAAATTTGGTAATACTGGAATGTTCAGTGTACTTACAATGCTTTGATCATATCAAATCTTAGTACCACCACGTAAGAACTGTGATAGCAAACAAAACATTCACATCACACAGAAGTCAAAAAACTCTGAAAGGAAACTAGGCCAAGGAGATAACTCAAATGCTCAGCATGGTTTATATGTGCAATGTCCGAGTTTGATCCTAGCATTCATGCCCGGTGCGGTATAGTCTTGAGGGCGCCCTGAGAACCACCAGCCCAAGTAAGGCTAAGCTGGAGTAGCTCTGGGCCCTGTCAGCTATGTCCCAATTAAAAAAAAAAAGGGCAGAAAACTCGCCTTGTTTGTCACCAACCAGGTTCAATCCCTGACGCCCAATATGGTCTCCTGAGCTCTTACAGGAATGAGCCCTGAGTACAGAGCCAGGAGTAAGTCCTAAGCACCACCAGCAGTGATTCAAAAAAATCCAAAACCGGAAGCCTTAAGCATAAGAGAAAGAACACATGGAGAGTGCGGGATCCCGGAGGAAAAAAAAAAAAGAAAAAACAGGTTCCAAAAAGAGCCAAGTTCACCCGCAAGTTCCAGATGGAGTAGGCGCCGCATCTCGCCTCCCCCAGATGGAACCCCGGTGACCAGAAGCCTCTACAAACACAGCTCGAGTATGCGGGAATGAGGACTTTTTCTCAAATCTGCCGAACTACACCTCCCAGGTAACCTCTGATTCCGGAAGTCATGCCCACAGCCCGCCCCCCAGCGCCATCTTTGAAGCCTTAAGCATAAGAGAAAGAACACATGGAGAGTGCGGGATCCCGGAGGAAAAAAAAAAAGAAAAAACAGGTTCCAAAAAGAGCCAAGTTCACCCGCAAGTTCCAGATGGAGTAGGCGCCGCATCTCGCCTCCCCCAGATGGAACCCCGGTGACCAGAAGCCTCTACAAACACAGCTCGAGTATGCGGGAACGAGGACTTTTTCTCAAAACCGCGCGGCCGCTTACGCGGCCGCGCGACATCTCTCTATATACAAAGTGATCAATGAGAAGTAAACCACCCAATCTTTCTCCCTGAAAGTCAGAGTTAAGTTTGGAGCACGGCCACAGCCCCAGAAACACAAGGACTTAATGCAGAACCCAGCAGCTTAGAGCAGAAAAGTGAAAGGACTATGCGTTAATCCAGGCCATCAAGTCTGCCGGAGGGGAAAGGGTGTTGCCCCATTCGCCCTCTCTTCTCTGGAAAGAAGGATGGCGGCCGCATGGGAGCCTTGTGGACAGCAGGTATGAGCCGGGGGTGTGGGGGCGACTAAAACCTCATGGGAAGGGGGGCGTTCCGGTCCGTCCTTCACGCCCTACCGAGGTCACCAGTTGCCCCCCACGAGCGGCTCTCCAGCACGGCCACAGCCCCAGAAGCACAAGGGCTTAATGCAGAACCCAGCAGCTTGGAGCAGAAAAGTGAAAGGACTATGCGTTAATCCAGGCAATCATTTCTGCCCAGAGGGGAAAGGGTGTTGCTCCCTTCCGCCCTCCTCCCTCTGGAAAGAAAGATGGCGGCCACATGGGAGCCTTGTGGACAGCAGGTATGAGCCGGGGGTGTGGGGGCGACTAAAACCTCATGGGAAGGGGGGCGTTCCGGTCCGTCCTTCACGCCCTACCGAGGTCACCAGTCACCCCCCACGAGCGGCTCTCCAGCACAGCCACGGCCCCAGAAGCACAAGGACTTAATGCAGAACCCAGCAGCTTGGAGCAGAAAAGTGAACGGACTATGCATTGACCCAGGCCATCAAGTCTGCCGGAGGGGAAAGGGTGTTGCCCCATTCGCCCTCTCCTCTCTGGAAAGAAAGATGGCGGCCACATGGGAGCCTTGTGGACAGCAGGTATGAGCCGGGGGTGTGGGGGCGACTAAAACCTCATGGGAAGGGGGGCGTTCCGGTCCGTCCTTCACGCCCTACCGAGGTCACCAGTTGCCCCCCACGAGCGGCTCTCCAGCACGGCCACAGCCCCAGAAGCACAAGGGCTTAATGCAGAACCCAGCAGCTTGGAGCAGAAAAGTGAAAGGACTATGCGTTAATCCAGGCAATCATTTCTGCCCAGAGGGGAAAGGGTGTTGCTCCCTTCCGCCCTCCTCCCTCTGGAAAGAAAGACGGCGGCCACATGGGAGCCTTGTGGACAGCAGGTATGAGCCGGGGGTGTGGGGGCGACTAAAACTTCATGGGAAGGGGGGCGTTCCGGTCCGTCCTTCACGCCCTACCGAGGTCACCAGTTGCCCCCCACGAGCGGCTCTCCAGCACAGCCACGGCCCCAGAAGCACAAGGACTTAATGCAGAACCCAGCAGCTTGGAGCAGAAAAGTGAACGGACTATGCATTGATCCAGGCCATCAAGTCTGCCGGAGGGGAAAGGGTGTTGCCCCATTCGCCCTCTCCTCTCTGGAAAGAAAGATGGCAGCCACATGGGAGCCTTGTGGACAGCAGGTATGAGCCGGGAGTGTGGGGGCGACTAAAACCTCATGGGTCGGGGGGCGTTCCGGTCCGTCCTTCACGCCCTACCGAGGTCACCAGTTGCCCCCCACGAGCGGCTCTCCAGCACGGCCATGGCCCCAGAAGCACAAGGACTTAATGCAGAACCCAGCAGCTTGGAGCAGAAAAGTGAATGGACTATGCGTTGATCCAGCCCATCAAGTCTGCCGGAGGGGAAAGGGTGTTGCCCCATTCGCCCTCTCCTCTCTGGAAAGAAAGATGGCGGCCACATGGGAGCCTTGTGGACAGCAGGTATGAGCCGGGAGTGTGGGGGCGACTAAAACCTCATGGGAAGGGGGGCGTTTCGCTCCGCCCTTCACGCCCTACCGAGGCCACCAGTTGCCCCCCACGAGCGGCTCTCCAGCACGGCCACGACTCCAGAACACAGAAACCAATTTCTTAACTATCTGACTTTCAGTAGAAATACTTCCAGGGTCAATAAGTAAAATAGCAGAAATCCAAAACCAACATTTAATTCTTGAACCCAGCTGGAGAAAGCAAATCACTTCACAATGCTTTTTCAGCATGTCTGATTTGGGGGGGGGGGGGTAAACTCTAAATAATAGTGGTGAATCTTTTATTGAAACAATCTAATCAAAGCGGATAGAGTGTTAACTAGAATTCATCTGCCTCACGAGCGCATAGGGACGGGGAGGGGTGGGGGGTGGGGTTTTATTGGGGTTCTTCGTGGGAAAAAATAAGTATTGGTAAAGGGAAATGTGTTTGATATTTGCATGACTGAGACATAAACCTGAAAGCTTTGTAACCTTTCCCACAGTGATTCAATAAATAAATAAAAAAAAAAAAAAAAAAAAAAATCCAAAACCATCATCACCACAACAAAATGGAAAAAACAAACAAAACCCACCAAAATTAAGGAAACATTATTAAGACATCTATTTTTCTGTGGCTCTCTTGAAGGCAATATGTAGCACTTTAAAACATAGTCTCTCAGATATATATGAACACATGCAAATACTTTATATACTTTCAACAAAATTCAATAAAAATATAATATAGACTTTACTGCATATTCTTTTTTCTACACTCTTTCTCCATTTAACAGTAAAATTTAAGTATGGTTGGCATCTAAAACCACAGTCCCATAATAGGTGGCTGTCCCTAAGGAGAAAATGTAAAATGAGAAAAAAGAAATTTTGCTAAAATGAATCCAATTTGTTTATTATTATTAGTGTAACCCATAAAGTTTTTGATATAAAGAACATAAGAAAAGCAGAAACTACAACATGGCAAAAGATGACTGGAGAGTGCTAAAATTTCCTGCAGATCCTATTTTAGAAAACAAAAATCTACAATTAGTAAAGCTTTTATTCTTCCCTCAAGTAAATCAATCATGATAACAACAACAACAACAACACGCTGAGAAATGTCTAAAGCATACTCACACAGCTCTGGGTTCAGAAAAGACATCAGTATGAATGTGCATCATTAGGTCACCACCAGCAGCATATTCCATAACAAAGCAAACATGCTCTTTGGTTTGGAAACATGCAAAAAGGTTCACCAAAAAGGGATGCCTTACACTATTCACAGTTTCAAAAATCCTTTTTTCACACATCAGGCTATAAGAGAAAACATTTAATTTTTCATAATTATTGTAACTTCAAAACCACAAAGTATGTCTTAGTTTTTCTACTAACACTTTAACAATTTGGTTTGATATAAACATGTACATCTATGTCTTGAACTGAAATATATTAATGTGGCATAAAGTAGTACATACAGTATCAAAATGTAAACTATGTTCTAAGTCAAGGATATTTAAAAATATATTGAAGAACAAAATATATGGTCAGATTTACAAATAATTATAGAGTTTACATAGATAGTACCATAATATGACAAATATAAATCTACCTTAGAGATGATAAAAAAGGCTTAAGTAGCTAAGTAGGGGTGAACTGTAAAAATTTATCATGAACTGATCAAAGAGTTTAGCAATGTAAAACATAATTTTAAGAATATGAATCTTGCTACAAATTATAAATTACAGTTTTAAAATGTTCCATAATATATTTAGTTGAGGTAAAGTTATACTGCATAAAATTTTAGTGTAGACGGGAAAGAAGCTACATTAAGAGTTCTACAACATGTTTCTAAGGAAGCTTCTTAATATAATGTAAGGTACTTTAAAAATCCTACAGTAATTACTGAGTTTCTTCTATAAAACATTACAAACTGCTACAAAAAAAAGTGGCCAAAATGATTTGGAACATTAATTTTGACAAAATTAGCAAAATTACAATACTCTTTCTTTCCCTGAAAATAACTGAAAATTAACCTCACTTAAAACTAAAAGTAGAAGAAAAACAGTTCAAATAAAACTGGGATTATTGAGGCTGAAGCAACAGCACAGTGGGTAGGGCATTTGCCTTGCATGCGGCCGACCCAGGCTCGATTCCCAGCATCCCATATGGTTCCCTGAGCATTGCCAGGAGTAATTCCTGAGTGCATGAGCCAGGAGTGACCCCCGTGCATCTCCGGGTGTGACCCCAAAACCAAAAAAAAAAAAAGAAAAAAAAAAGAAAAAACCCTGGGATTTATTTTCTAGCACCTAATCAAAATAAAGATATCTATATATTTTATTTACATTTAGATTATAAAGGCCCTCCCGTTGATTATCAATTTGCTCGAGCAGGCCCAGTAACGTCTCCATTGGAGACTTTGTTGTTACTGTGTCTGGCATATCGAATACGTCACGGGGAGCTTGCCAGGCTCTTTGAGGAGAGAACAAAAATAGACACTAATGCTTAAAAGCATTAATAAAATTAAATTCCGAAATTAGAAAACTTAAAGAGTTTTGTTAGTTTTTAAAATGCCAAACTCAAATCCTGGTGTTAAAGGTAGACAATCTCATTTTTCTTTTCTTTTGGGTTCTTTAAAAAGGAGTTAACTTCAAAACTGTAATCGTAATTTTTTTGTTTGTTTTTGTTTTTTTGGGCCACACCCACCTGTGTCCAGGGCTTACTTCTGGCTCTGTGCTCAGAAGTCACTCCTGGTGGTGCTCAGGGGACCATATGGAATGCCAGGGATCGAAACCAGGTCTGCTGCATGCAAGGCAAGCAAGGCAACCATGATCCTATCTCTCCAGTCCCAGAAAATGTAGTTTTAAAGATAAAATAGTTGGCTACCCATATTACATTGTGGTAATTTAGGAACAAAAAAATTCTGAAAATAAGAATATAGATGTTGTGGAGAAGGAGCATGAATTCTATTCTATTTATTTTTTGCTCTTTGGGTCACACCCGGCGATGCACAGGAGTTACTCTTGGTTCAAGCATTCAGAAATTACTACTGATAGTGCAGCGGGGACCATATGGGATGCTGGGAATCGAACCTGCAAACGCCCTACCCGCTGTGCTATTGCTCCAGACCCCAAGCACAAATTTTAAATGCTAAACCAACATGAAATTTTTTAGATAAAGTGAAACTTGTTTTTTTTTTTTTTTTTTTTGTGCAGGTGGAGGGGGTAGTGTCACACCAAGCTATGCTCAAGATCTGCACTCAGGAATTACTCCTGATGTGCTTGGGGACCTTATGGGATGCAGGGGACTGAACCAAGGTCTGTCATATGCAAGGTAAGCGCCCTACCCTCTTTACTATTGATCTAGCACTTCAGTGAAACTCTTAAGATCTATCCTAAAACAGGAACTTCCTGTTTAAGGAAAAAAGACAATTCAGAATATCCTTTACAACACTTAATATAATTCATTAAGGCAAGTATTGACATAAAACATATTTAAAAGCTGTGGATTAGACTAGGCTCAAAGATGTTTACTGAATTGTCTTTGGGTTAAATCTTTAACTAAAAAGAAGCAATCAGGACTAGAGAAGACAGACTTCCCACTCCTAGTCCTAGGTTTTTTCACCCTACAATCCTGTTCTCCACTAACTAATGATTTATGGAAATTAATACTTCTAAATATCATACAGAAGCCTCTGATTATATAATTTTCTTGTCTAAACATTTTATCAAGACAGTCTTTTCAAAGTTATTTTTTCTTTTTTCTGTGATTCTGGGCCAATACCCAGCTGCACTCAGGGGTTACCCCCACTCAGTGCTCAGGGATCACTCCTGATGGTGCTGAGATGAGGATGGAGGGGGACATGCAAAGCATGTACACTACTCTTTTGAGCCATCTCTTTGGGCCTCAAAGTATATATTCTAATCTCATTCAAATATTATTCCTAAAGTCCTTGCCTCTCACCTCCCTCCCCACTGCAACTTATTTTGGGGCTACATCTGGCAGTGCTCAGGACTTATTCTCTTACTCAGGGGGAACTCGAGGCGGTGCTCAGGAGACCATATGGGCTGCTCTGGATTAAACCCCAGTTGGTGCGGCCAGATGGAATGGGGGGTGGGGGGTGGAACCGGCATGTCCTTCTTGCTCTGCCGAGACCTCAAGTTGACCCCCATGAACAGCTATCCGGCACGGCCATGGCCCCAGAGGCACACAAAACAATTTCGGAACTATTCGGCTTTTGGCAGAAATCCCTCCAGATTTAATTAGTAAAATATGAGAAATCCAAAATTGTGCGAGTGCAGTAGTGGCCATGCGACATCATATGGTCTTCATAACCAGTAATAGAAAACAAATTATTTCATGATACCTTTTCAGCAGGTTTGACTGTTGGGGGAAAATTCCAAATAACAATGGTACATCTTTTGTCGAAATAATTAATGCAATCAAAGTAGAGAGAGAGAGAGAGTTAAGTGGAAATCATCTGCCTCACAGGCACGGGGAGGGATGGCATGGGAGGTGTATTGGGGGTTTTGGTGGTGGAAAATACGCACGGGTGAAGGGATGGGTGTTTGATCATTGTATGACTGAGACTTAAACCTGAAAGCTTTGTAACTGCTCTCATGGTGATTCAATAAAATAAATAAACAAACAAACAAACCCCAGTTGGTTTCTTGCAAGGAAAGTGTTCTAACTGCTGTATAATCTCACCAGTCCCTTGAGGGGCATTTTAAAAAAGCCCAGTATGTGAGCCAGTTCAATAGATTATCTGTAAATGACAGTTTATTATTTCCATTAGATGAAATGGAACATAGACTCATACAACCACTGACAGGAAAAAACAAAGTTACTAGTCCACATAAATACTTTCAACACCTTAAAGTGAAAAAAAAAATTAAGGACTTCACTATCTTTCCCTATTTGCTAGTAAAATGTCGTAAGAGGGGAGATACAGTTTCTTCATAAATTACTATAAAGACAAAGTTTTGCCATTGCAATAGACACATTAATTTTATATTAACTTCTACCTTTTAAAAAACTGACCTGTCTACTTCATCCCGAGCTACAATATCTCCTTTCTTTAAGGCTTTGATAGCAAACATCTCATTTGTATGTTTATATTCAGCTAAAAGCACCTGAAATGAGATTAAAATAATTATTTCCTATCTGAGTTATTAGTTTCATAAATATTATACAAAAATGTAAAATAGTACCTTTCCAAAATGTCCTCTACCCAAGACAGCACAACATCTGAAGTCTTGTAGATTAAACTGAAACATCTGTTGAGACCTGAATTCAGTAATTTCAATTAAAAATATGCAAAAGTATGGAACCTGACATAGAACAGTCAATCTATGTACATATTCTTTACCTTCTCTCCTCAAGTTCTCGAATTTGAGGATATTTTAGGTTTGACTGAGGAATATCAGACTCATATTCAGACTGGGATTTTGGACGTCTACTATTTCTGTCATTCTCAATATCAAAAACAGTTTCTAAATCCTGTAAAATAGTAAATACTTATTATTAATTTTATATTACACTTAGCTATAATATATTGAAAAATCTAACACATTTTCAAAGGCCAGAGCGATAGTACAGCAGGTATGATACTTGCCTTGTGCAAGGCTAAACTGGTTAGATCCCTGAGCACTACCAGGAGTGATCTTTGAGCACAGAGACAGAAGTAAACCCTGAGCATAGTTGGGTGTGGCCCCTAAACAAATAAACACCTTGACTTTCAGCTTACTCCTGTTTCTGCACTCATGGATCACTTTTGGCAAGCTAGGGGAGTCATAGGAGTTGCTGGGGATCAAACTCAGGTCAGCTGCATGCAAGGCAAGTGTTCACCTGCTTTACTATTGCTCTGGCCCCTTATGCAGAGACAATATTAACCTAGTTAGAAAATGAAGAATGTTTTAAACATTCACCTAGTATCAACCATGCTCCTTCTAGCTTAAGCAGACTACTCCATCTCATCTGGTTCATGAGCATGAGAGTCTAGTTAATGACAAAGGCATGCTAACAGTAAGTAGTTGGTCCTCTCCTGTTAACTTGCTCTATAATATCTGAGTAAAGTAAGATTTATTCTAAGAAACACAAATACACAGTTCACATAAATAATTTCTAATAAACTAAAATGTCCATCTCATTTATTATAATTCTTTCAGTGGTAATTCATTTGGTGAATAGGGATGACATAAGATTTCAAATGCCTTACCTGCCCCGGCAAATCCAAGCCTCTCAATTCAGTAGATTCATCTATTTCTCCAAGAGAAGAATCACGTGGAGGAGCAGGAGGAGGTTCAGGTTCAAGATCAAAATCTAATTTGGTTACTGTAGAATCACTTATAGAAGATAAATTCACAAAATAGGTAATTAAAAGTATATAAATGGTTTTAAAACAGAAATAATTTTGTGACTTGTGAGTAGACAGAATACTAATTTAAGAATATGATATGCAAAAAAAAAAGACTTTTAATGGGCCAACTGTAATCAATTTGTATGAATGTCACAATAACTTTTAAAAAAGCAAAAATAAAAAATCTAAAATACCTTGCTGGAGGTGCTAGCTCAGGGATGCGTACATCAACGACTGGCACAGTAGCAGGCACAGGAGTTTGAGGGCTGAATGTGCCAGAATGATTTACTGTAGGAATAGCTCTTCTCACTAACCTCCCCCAAGTGGCAATATTAATATTCATTTGAGGAGCTCTGAGAAATGTTTTGCCTGTGGTTGTAAATAAAGAAAACAGAACAAGAAATTTTTTATATCATAAAATGCCATAATTAAAAAATTTGTTTAAAAAACATTCATATTCATCAGTTTTTAATTTATGAATATAAGTAAAACTTGTCAGTTAAAAATAGTTTTAATAACAATTTAAGACTAGAGCAAAGAGCAAAAGGAAGTTTTGAAAATAAAACAGGAATTTGTTTACTTATATATAGCAAAGATGGGTGGTTAAGGCTTAAAAATTCATACTTTTTATAGACTAATACCTATAAAAGAACCAATAAGATGTGATTTCTTTATAATTACCTTGTTGTTTTGAGAAAATTTTCTTTTGTCTTTGGAGTTTTGGTCTTCTTTCAATAACTGGATTGAAAAAGGTAACCTACAAAGAAGATTCAAGTTAGCAGTATTACAGCACTGAATTTATGCCTCACTAAACTTTAAGGCTGTGAAATCTTATATAAATACTGAGGAAAGTTTAGTTTAATATTCTCATTTTCTGGATAAGAAACAGACTTCAAGAAGATAAATGATTTTTCTTTAGGTAATATACCTATACTACTTCAGTGTTGAGCTAAGAATTCAAGTTGTACATTATTTAGTGTAAGACTTTCTTCTCTATTATATGGCTTAAAAACACAAATTCAATAGTAGTTATTCACATTTAATAATACATCTTTATTACCTCTGCAAATAAAGTACCCTGTGGTTCCAAATAGAGACACATGCCATGCCGTTGGTTGTCTAAGAAATCTTCTAACCTCAGAAATTTTACAGCACACAGAGATCGCCAATCACGCCAATAAACTGAAATTTCCAGTTCACGTGACTAATTAAAAAAAAACAACAAAAACAAAAACAGAGAAGACATCATTGGACACACATTTAAATGTAACAAAAAATATAAAATACAAATACAAAAAAACAGATAACACATACAATGGTGACACTTTTTTTTTTTTGGTCACACTATTTTAAAGAACAATTTGTACTGATTCTCGATGATATGTCAACAAATTTATACATCTGAACTCAAAGGAAGAAATTTATATTCTGATGGCCTTAAACTAAGATATTCCGTATATGTACAAGAAGACATAACTGGGAACAACCATTCATTCTGGGGGATGAAAGATCCCCAGATACACTGCCCATTTTATAATTTTAATCTTTCTATTTTTTTTCATTCCACTCGGTATCATTTGCTGCTCTATTGGTAAAAGACCTTTTATTTCTTTGATCCAAAGTTAAGCCAGAGGAGGATATGCAGATACCATTTAATCTGCACTTACCGTGTGTTGCACATTGTGCTAAAATCTTTTAAGAACATTAGATCACTCAATCTTCAAAAGAATATGACCATCTGATAATAGGACTGGTTATCGCAGTGTAGGTAGAAAGAAAATGGGAAACTCATAATAAACCTTACACAGAAAGATGATCATTTATTAACAACATTAAAAAAAAAACTAGCTAAAACTGGCATGTCCAAAACCAGGAATATTTATACCGCTCATAAGCAGAGAGGGGACTACTCTGTGATGACTAAAAATAATGGTTATATGGAAAAAAAAATATTGGGGGAATCCAGCAGTGCATGGAGCTCATTCCTGGTTCTGTATCTGGGATCACTCTTGGCTGGCTTGGGGACTATATGGGGTCCAGGGAACTGAACCTGGGTTGGCCAAGTACAAGGCAAGCACCTTACTCACCATCTCTTCAGCCCCATACTTGAAGTCTTAACAATGAATTTTTTATATTTATAGAACACAGTTTATAGTAGGGATCAAGCCATAAACTGACTTCGATGTATAAATTAGAATTCATGCACACTTTAATTATAAAGCAACTGACTTTTTTTTCTCTCCCTCAGGACTGTGTACACCATTTACAAAAGGAGATAAATGATTTTCCTCTGAGGTTCAGTGAAGTAACTATTTCTTTTATATAACAACTTTTAATTTATGAATTTATGCATCATATTATGTAAGCTCCAAGTATAATAATAAAAAATTATTCTGACTTTAAAAACTAGTTGGTACAAATGAATATAGGAAAACACTTATAGAAAGAGAATATAAAAATGGAAGTGTTTGTAGAGTGCAATTATTTTAAAATAAATGAATGGCATATAGAAGAAGTAGATATACGGCTATAATATACTACTGATGCTCAAAGTTTCAGTAATTTTGGAAAGTCACTTTGGAAATAAATAGAATGAATAAACTAGACACTAGTAATTTATTTTATTTTTTTTTGCTTTTTTGGGAACACACCCAGTGATGCACACGGGTTACTCCTGGCTCTGCACTCAGAAATTACTCCTAGCAGTGCTCAGGGGACGATATGGGATGCTGGGAATCAGCATCCTGAGGTTATATTCAAGGCTCTTTAGGAGAATGAGACCCAGCATTGTTACTGGTATTTGGCATATTGGGTACGCCACAGGGAGTTTGCCAGACTCTGCCATGTGGGCAGGCTACATTAGGTAGCCTGCCAGTTTGTCAAAGTAGGAATGAGATGTTATAATAAGATGTCGCGCGGCCGCAAATGCGGCCGTGCGGTTCCGGGAGCTGGTTTTTATAGTCTCAGAGTCTTGGCCGCTGATGGGATTACACGGCACCAGTGGGCCAGTTGGTGGGTGTGACCCCCGCCTACTGGAATTTGGAGGATCTGGGTGGAGGATGCTCGACTCCAATCCGAGTAGGCTTGGAGATCTCGGCCCCGGAACCCATGTGGCTTTGTCCCTCTGCCGGTACCTTCAGGTGTGCGGAGAGTGGTCTCAGCATGGTGGTGGCTGGTCCTGGAGGTCTTTGGCTGCCGGGGCCCTGGCCAGGGCGGGGAGGAAAGCTCAACCCGCTCCCCTCCAAGGGGCCCCGGTGAGGAATAGCCAGGCGCGGGGGCAGAAGACTGCACTCTTCTCCTCCGGGAGCTGGTTTTTATAGTCTCAGAGTCTTGGCCGTTGATGGGATTACACGGCGCCAGGGGGGCAGTTGGTGGGTGTGACCTCCTGCCCCCACGCCTCGCTATTCCTCGCCGGGGCCCCTTGGAGGGGAGCGGGTTGAGCTTTCCTCCCTGCCCTGGCCAGGGCTCCGGCAGCCGAAGACCTCCAGGACCAGCCACCACCATGCTGAGACCACTCTTCGCACACCTGAAGGTACCGGCAGAGGGACAAAGCCACGTGGGTTCCGGGGCCGAGATCTCCAAGCCTACTCGGATTGGAGTCGAGCATCCTCCACCCAGATCCTTAAACGACATAATTTTAAACTAAAGAGAGGTGGGCATTTCCTCACTCTCTTCCTCCTTAGTCTTAAAGAGGACTTGTTATGCATGGGTCAGGAAAATGGGCCTAGAAACTGGGGATGGAATACCACTGGCCTATGTCACAAAGCCTGAGGCTGGTCTTTCTGGAAGTTATTTCTCATTAACCCTGTATTATAACTCCAATCCTACTTTTACCCCTAACATACAGTGTAACTGGAAAAGTATAGTGAGATAACAATCTGAAAAATCAAGGTACTTCTCTGAACACTATAAAATTCTATTTCTTAATAAAAATAAAAAATAAACTAATAAAAGAATTAATAAAAATTAAACTGCAGGGGCCAGAGAAATAGTGTAGCAGTAAAGCACTTGCCTCATCTGCAGTTGACGTAGGTTCAATCCCAAACACCACAAATGGTTCCCTGAGCACTACTAGGAGAAAGCCCTGAGCACTGTTGGGTGTTAACCCCAAAACCAAAAGAATAAATGAACTTCAAGTGTGACTGCTCATTTGCTGGCAATTTTCCAGACGAAGCACAATCATTATGAAAGATAAGACAAAGCCTGTAAGTAATACCAACCCTGAAAGAGAAATATAGTTCTACGTGAACTAAAAACCACAATCCAAATAACTGAGCAGTATCATCTGTGCCAGGTACTACTGGTTGTCCTGGTCCACTGATCGTACCTGTGTTTAATTTTGCCTTTTATAAACTTGAACCTTGGAATCAAGAGAAAACTCTGATAGACTTAAGAAATCTCTATGGTTGCTCTGGAATAACTTAAAGTTAGGGTGAAAGCAAATAAGACATCTAATTAGTCGCATGGAGGGAGTAGGGGCCAAAAGAATAATAAATTAAAACAGACTGACCAAAACATCAACAAACAAAGCCTAATCTACATTCAGCATAAAAAAAAAATAGAAGCACTAAGAGAGCTGAGGTAGCCAAACTGTGAAACTTGATGGCAATGGAAGATATTTTCATTTTTTCAAGGAAAACACAAACACATCTGTGAGATAAAATAAGAGATACTTCCTTGGGACCTTTTGACACAGCGTGAGAGCACAGTTGCCTTACTTGTGAGCTTGAGGACATGGATTCAACCCAGGGCACTGCCTCACATGCAGAGCAGGGTGCTGGCAACACTGCTGTTTGAGACTGCAGAGACTCTCACTGCAGCAGAAACTGCACAATCACTGCTGTACTGCAGGGAAGGGTCTACAAGCACCAAAACAGAAGTCTCTGACCCCAGGTAAGACCCACAACCAAGCATGGCACACAAAGGGGCAGTCCACAGTGAGCTCCCACAACTAAGGGTGTGTGAGCCCTAGTGAGCAAGGAAAACAAAGGAGACTGTAAATTCATCATAATACCCTTTAGTGACATTTTATCAATTCTAGGCTGGGTTTTCAATTATTAAAAAAAAAAAAAAGAAAAGAAGAGAAAAGAAAAGAAAAAAGCAACTCCACGGGAAAGGTAAAATTAAATGTCCAACTACCACACAAAGACTGACTAAATCCACACTGTGTTTTTCTTTTGAGTTTTTAGTTATGGGTCACTGTCACTGTCACCCTGTTGTTCATTGATTTGCTCGAGCAGGTGCCAGTAACGTCTTCACTAGTCGCAGCCCTGAAATTTTATTTATTTGTTTTTGTTTTTTGGGTCACACCCGGTGATGTTCAGGGGTTGTTACTCCTGGCTCTGCACTCAGGAATTACTCCTGGCGGTGCTTGGGGGACCATATGGGATTCTGGGAATCGAACCTGGGTTTGTTGCATGCAAGGCAAACGCCTTACCCACTGGGTTATCGCTCCAGCCCCAGCCCTGAGATTTTAGCAGCCTCTCCTAACTCGTCCTTCCCAATGGTGCCGTACTGGTGGCTCTTTCAAGGTCAGGAGAATGTTACTGTTTTTGGCATTATCCACTATGCCACTGAGAGCTTGCTAGGCTCTCTCATGTGGGCGGGATACTCTCAATAGCTTGCTGGGCTCTTTGAGAGGGATAAAGAATGGATATAAGAGAATTAGAAGCAAGTATGTTAAAACCAAACATATGTGTGCTGCTTTAGGTACATCCATCAGTGGCCTAGACTATAAGAAGTTGTGCGGCCATGAGTGCGGCGGCGCACTTCCAGGAGCTTTGTTTTATAGTCTGTGGATTTGGGGATTATATGGCTATGGGTAGTTTAAATAAAACCAAAAACCTCAGAGCCCTCCTCTGGAAACTGAATTTCAGTAAACAGAAAGCAACCCCCAAATGCATCCAAAGTTACTATCAATCCCCTTAGAATCTTCCAGTGCCCCCTGGGGGCAGCATCAGCATCACACTCTGAGAAACTCTCCAAAGATAATTTGGGGACTAGTACTTTCAAACAGCAGGTTTCAGAGTAATCATAAATTCTGGAAAATCCTAAGCCATTATTGCTTTAGACTGGGTCTCTGCCCAATCTCTTATTTCCTTGTTTTAGACCTCCACTTAATATGTTAATTATGCTCATTTTAATTCTTCTCATTCCTGTTTTTCTCTTAGCCTCTCTCCTATTTGTCATCCTTTTGTCTGTGTTGAACTCAACTTTAGCTCCTCTATTGTCTACACTATTAACTCTTATGTTATTTAACCCATCTACTTAATTTCCAATTTTAACTCACTCCGCCAGTTTTTGGGTCACACCACCCAGCTGTGTTTGGGGCTTATTTCTGTCTTTTTGTCCAGGGGTCAATCCTGGTGGTGGTTATTTAGGGGACCACCTGTGGTGCTAGGGATTAAACTGGTGTTGATCAATAGCAAGGCAAATTGTACTCTATTTCCCGTCCCACAATTTCAATTTTTAAAGTTTCATTTGGTTTTCCTTCTGCCTAGCTCTAGTAATTTGTCATCAAATAACATTTCATTACCACTGTGTCCCAGAAATTTAGAAGCAAATTCTTATGCCTATAATCTTATTTGAATATTTAAAAATATTTCAAAAATCATTTTTATTATTCTTTGTTTTTAAATTATTTTATTATTTACTTAGTTTAAATCTTTATATTTTACAACCACTAACTCCATTAATTGTTGCTAATTACTCATGTAGTTGTGTGTATATGTATTTACTTTTGCTTTTTTATCGTTGTTGTTTTGGGAGTCCACATTCATAAATGCTCAGGGTTTATTCCTGGCCCTGCACTCAGGGGACCATATGCTGGAGACTGAACCTAGGTTGGTTTCGTGCAAGTCAAGTGTCATATCTACTGTACTATCTCTTTGGCCCAACATTTTAAAACTTGGGGCATAAGAATCATACTGAGCAGATTTCTAAGTTTCTGAAATGTAGTTTATTAGTTTTATAGTTGGCATCAAATTGATTTTTATAAATATTTCCGAGACCACAGGCAGTTTATAGAAAGTACATTTCTGGCTCTTCTCTCTTCCTCACAGTGCCAAATATGCCTTACACATTACTTTAAAGATCAAAGAAGTAGAAAAAAGCTTAGAGCACATTTATTGTGCTACAGAGAAAAGGTTTCCTAAAAATAGGAAGAAAATGGAGAATTAAATCAGATTCAAATACGGAGAAGGTTGGCGTAGATAAGGAAGCAGACATTTTGAATTATACATGTTCTCCCACCATTAAATTCTGATGCGTGTCTCTCGGTTTCTCAGAAATGTTATTATACTTGAGGGAAAAATATTGAGAAAATTGCTTTTTAAAATTATGTATATATTTTTATTCAATTGTATTAATATTTAACAAATATACTAAGCACTTTGATGGAATACAAAGAAAAGCAACACTGTCCTCTCACTGAGCTCACATTCTGTGGGAAAGAGGGAAATGTAAATTAACAGAGAGAGGCATAGACAACATACACATTGGCACTAATGGGAGACTGAACTAATGTCTTTTCTAAAGGAAAAGAAGCAGGGAAATCAGAAATTCAAATTGCTCAAAATTTGAGAGAAGTATCAGAAGATTCAAACATGCTAGGACATAGCCTAAAAAAATGAATCAAGTTAAAAGAATACAATTTATTTGCAAGGACAGAAAATAGCTTCATACGATTAAAGCATCAAACCTAAGTAGGACTACTTTGGAAAATAAAGATGAGAAGATGGTAAGACAGGTCACAAAAGGTTTTGTATTATTTTCAAGGGATTTTTAAGTTATGTTTGCCAATAAAGAATTTAAAATATGGAAGAGTAAGGATTAGAATAGGTAAAGCAGTACTGCAGTTAAGAACAAAGGGTCCAGGGGCTGGAGCGAATAATAATATAGTGGATAGGGTGTCTGCCTTGCTTGTGACTGACCCAGGTTCAATCCTCAGCATCTCATATGGTCCCCTTGTACACTGACAGGAGTGATCCTGAGCTCAGGAAAAGGAGTATCACTGAGTGTGGACCTAATATTAACATTGTCTAGTGCTATAAACCCAATAAATTTCAGCAGAACAATTAGGTTCAACTCTTAGTTCTATGACATATATTAAGGTCATTTTGGGGCCTTAGTGTGCACATCTGTAAAATGAGTAAGAATGGTATCAACTAAGAACACAAGGGCTGGAACTATAGTGGGTAGGTCCCATTTGCCTTGCATGCGGCTGACAGGCGTTCAATCTCCAGCATCCCATATAGTTCCCCAAGTCCATCAGGGTAAATCCTGAGTGTAGAGCCAGGAGTAATCTCTAAGTCAGGAGTAATATCTAAGCACTGTTGCATGTGGCCCCCAAAACACCCCTCTCCCCCCCCAAAGAAGAAAAATACAAGTCTAGCACAGAGTCGATGTTCAGTAAATATCATTGTGATAAATGATTAATAAAATTTGCACTGGCAGAAGGATAAATTAGAAATGAAGAGACTACAAGTGGTCAATTTCCTAACTAAGATTATTGCTAAGGATTAAATGAGACACAACATGTAAGATACATATGTAAGATACATATCTTGTTTATAAGCCATTACAAGCAGTACAAATTTCAACATACTATAGACTGAGGAAGAATACACTGCAAGAAGAGAAATTCTTACTACTTTAAGAATTTTGTCTGTGAAAGAGAGGTCTACCAATAAAACTATAGGAAAGCAACACTTTATTTATTTATTTAAACAGGAGGAATGGGAACACATAACAAGAACCAGAATTCTTAGTAAAGGGGGAGACAGTGTGGTAACTGATGACGAAGGCTAAATAGAAAAAGAGTGAAAAATCGAAGAAAATTGAGTGTTTATTGATTTCTTGGGGGCCTGGGGGCACACCCAGTCGTGCTCTGGGGTTACTCCTGGCTCTGCACTCCTAGTGACTGGAATATACTCCTAGTGGTGCTTGGAGGACCATAAGGGATGCCAGGGATCGAACCCGGGTAGGCCTAGATAGCACCCTAACTGCTATACTATTGCTCTGGCCCCAAATACTTATTGGTTTTTAAGGAAAAAGACAAAAAAAAATTTGCAAGAGACAGGAAGAAATTGAGGGAGCTGAGTTCTAGTGGTCAGTAAAATAGAAAAGAGGCTTGACACTTAATGCCTATATTGCAAACCACAACACCCAATGGGAGAGAGAGAGTAAAAGGGAAAAGGAAATGAGTCTGCCATGGGTGTAGGGGAGGGGAGAGGGAGGAATATTAGGAACAGTGGTGGTGGTGAATGGGCACTGGTGGAGGGATGGGTACTCGAATCATTGTATCACTGAAACATAAGCACGAAAGTTTGTAAGTCTGTAACTGTACCTTATGGTTATTCATTAAAAAATTTTTTTAAAAAAAGAGGCTTGCTCCATGACTTGGAGGCCAGCCACACGTGCTAGGGGAAAAGGAAGCTCAGATAGAGAAGAGAGCACCACATAAAGGGTGTTGGGAGGATCCTCCCAGGGTGGGAGAAGCATGCTGAAAGTAGACTATAGACCAAACATGATTGCCATTCAATGCCTCTCTTGCAAAACACAGTACCCAAAAGAAAAAAAAGAGAGAACAAGGGGAAATGCCCTGCCACAGAGGCAGGGTGGGACGGGGGGGATGGGGGGTGGGAGGGATGCTGGGACCCGTGGTGGTGGAGGATGGGCACTGGTGGAGGGATGGGTACTTGATCATTGTATAACTGAAACCCAAGCACAAAAATTAATAAGTCTATAACTGTACCTCATGGTGTTTCACTAATAAAAAAATTTAAAAAAATAAGAGGCTTGAAGTGGCACAGAAGACTTGTAGAGACTGAAGAAAGAAAAGCTGTCGGTAGTAAGATAAAGATCTACAGTGTGGGACAATTTTTACAAGTCCAATTGAGGTCATAACTTATATTTATTGAAATTGGTTTGACTTAGTTCAGCAACATCCAGCAAACTGAAATGAAAACAAATATAAGGACTGATTTGCTATCAGAGGTTTCTTGGGGAGATATGGTAGAAAGAAATGATTTAAGAATGTTGTGTAGATATCAGTAAGAAAATTGTTCAAGGTAATAGTGCCTTTGAAATAAATAGAAATAATAAATACAAAGTAGGTGCTGATAGCATGAAAAAAATCTAAAGGACAAAGAAAACAGAAGTATTTGGCCACATTATCTTTGTGGTACTGAGTATAAGAACCAGAGGAGCAGCGATACAAGGAGCTATCATTTACTACATAGTCAATGTACAAGGTATTAATTAAAGTGGGGTTTTACATAGTTACTTCCCAAGAGAAATAAGAAATCTGGTGAAAATCTGGCAGAGAATTTAAGAATTTAAAACAATTCACTACTGGGGCTAGAGCAATAGCACAACGGGTAGGGCGTTTGCTTTGAACACGGCCGACCCAGGTTCGAGTCCCAGCATCCCATATGGTCCCCCGAGCACCGCCAGGAGTGATTCCTGAGTGCAAAGCCAGGAGTAACCCAAGCATCACCGGGTGTGACCCAAAAAGAAAACAAAAACAAAAACAATTCACTACTTACTCTATCTCTAGTACCTCCTCAGATCTTCACTCATTCTTCAAACCCTCTTTTATGTATAAGGAAAGAGTCCATTAATACCTTTTGGTATTGATAAAGATAGTTTTCTATTTAGTAAGGCTCACTAAAATGTGAATGGAATATTTTGAATAAATGGGTTGAGAATGCCCTTTTATTTCATTTCACTATCTTAAGACTGGCTACCCATGACGTATTCGATATGCCAAACACAGTAACAATTGTCACAATGAAGACGTTACTGGGCCCGCTCGAGCAAATAGATGAACAACGGGAGGACAGTGACAGTGACAGTGAAGACTGGACTAAACTTTGTGATAGGAGGGCTAAAAGAACTAAGGGAATCTGAGAAACCAAATAGCTATGATATTTATATCAAACATCATCACCGTCCTCCCGTCGTTCATCAATTTGCTCAAGCGGGCCCAGTAATGTCTCCATTGGAGACCTTGTTGTTACTGTGTTTGGCATATCGAATACATCATGGGTAGCTTGCCAGGCTCTGCCGTGATATCAAACATAAATAAAAGAATGTATAGAAAACATAGATAACCTTGGAGATGGCTCATTAAAATCACTTGCCTAGCAAGAGGGAGGCAATGAGTACAATTACTGATGCCATTCACCTGTGCCAAAATAAATGCGGTTGACCCCTGGGGCTGCCACACCTGGATACATAGTGAGGTGATATGAGCACCGTAGCCCCTGATGAATACATCATGCGTATGACCTCCATCATCACATTAAGAGCAGCAACAAACGGAAGGGAAGGGAAAAAAGAAAAGAAACACATAAAGGAAAAGATGGTAAGAACAGAAAAGCACAGAGCTGACAGTATATTGTGTGTCATAAAATTTTAAAATGACATATGCACCTATATCCTGAAAAGGACAGAAATCAGACTTCATCCCAGAGTGTCACAGGAAAGAAGCTTGATATTTGAGGTGAAATCCTTGCATGAACAGGCAGTTTGAAATAACACTTTCTATTAATGTTTGTATAAACATTTTCCATAAATAAAATATTCTATAAATGTAAGGGATAAATGTAAAAAGCATATGAAAAAGTAAACTGTAACATGTAAACACGAGTTATTTTAAGTCAAAAGGTGACTCTGCTGAACATTAGCCTGCCATCAAATTATGGACAAATAACATGCCTGATTGGGAACCCAGAATGTCTGGTGAGAGTGTTACTCCAAAGTTAGAAGAATTGTCAAGGGAAATAAAATTGTCAAGGGAAATAAAAATGAGGTCAGGGGCTGGAGTGATAGTACAGTGGGTAGGGTGTTTGCCTTACACACGGCCGACCCAGGTTCGATTCCCAGCATCCCATATGGTCCCCCAAGCACTGCCAGGAGTAATTCCCGAGTGCAAGAGCCAGGAATAACCCCTGTGCATTGTCGGATGTGATCCAAAAAGAAAAAAAAAAACTTTCGGGTCAAAATTTTAAATAAAAAAATAACTAGCCAACAATGACCATTCTTTCTGGTTTTCTAAGTTTCAGATGAGGTAATTTTATAACCTTTTCAGGGCAAGTGGCTCAGAAATCTGAAGCATGTGTTCTACCACTGAACTTCTTTTCTGGTCCCAAGTTGGTTTTTTTTTTTTTTTTTTTTTTTGGACGTGGGGAATGGGACTCAGGATTACTCCTGACTTTGCATTCAATGAACCCTCCTGGTGGGTTTCAAGGGACCATCTGAGATGCCTGAGGTCGAACCTGGGATGGCCTGTGCAAAGCAAGCAAGTGCCTTCTGCACTACCCTCTTTACTATTTCTCTGGTCTCTGACATCAATTTTAAACTATTTTTTCTCTTTGAAGTTCTCTTTTTTAAAAAATAAATTTTTATTAATGAAATACCATGAGGTACAGTTGTAGACTTACAAATTTTTGTGCTTGGGTTTCAGTTATACAATGATCGAATACCCTCCACCAGTACCCATTCCCATCACCAATAATCCCAGTATCTCCCCCCCCCATCCTCCCATTTCACCCCACCTCTGTGGCAGGGCATTCCCTTTTGTTCTCTCTCTCTTTTGGGTGCTGTGGTTTGCAAAAGAGGCATTGAGTGGCAATCATGTTTGGCCTATAGTCTACTTTCAGCATGCATCTCTCATCGTGGGAGGATCCTCTCAAGACCCTTTACTTGGTGCTCCCTTCTCTTTGAAGTTGTCATCATCTTCTACTATTTTCTCCTCTATGTCATCTAATTCATGCAAATAAATTACTACCAGGGGGAAGAGTACTCATTTAGAAGGACAACAAAGATCTATTAGAAGTTATGAAATGTATTAATATGCAATTATACTCATTTTAAATTTCCTTGGATATGAAATAATGAAAAAAAATAATTACTTTTTAATTCCATTTGAAATACAAAACATAGTAATTTGGTTACAAAGAAAATTTTCTGACCGGCCATTTTCAACAACATTCTAAGTTTCATTCTGATCCAAAAAATGTTAGGTCAGAGCAAAGGAACAGTTGGCAGGGCACTTGCCTTGCATGTGGCCAACCTGGATTAGATCCCCAGCACCCAATATGGTCCCTCAGATCCAGCAAAAGTGAATCCCTGAATGCAGAGTCAGGAGTAAGCCTTGTGTACCACTGGGTGTGGCCCATAAAGCAAAAAATAAACAAAACCTTATAATTCCCCAGCAATGCCAAAAAAGAAAAAAGAAATCTCAAAATTACTCTAGATTCTGCAAAGAAAGAAAATGACACTCAAACAATGAATTCCCTATTATCTAACAAGTTCTTTCACTGTCAGTGTCCTCTGTTGTTCATCTATTTGCTTGAATGGGCCCAGTAATATTGTGAGACTTGTTACTGTGTTTGGCATATCCAATAAGTCACGGGTACCTAGCCAGGCTTTGCCGTGTGGGCAGGATACTCTTGGTACCTTGCTGGGCTCTCCGAGGGGTCTGCCATTATATTAAAATTAACAGCCACACATCAAAGCCTATGTTAATGTCATAGTGGCTAAAATATAAGGCATACACTACCTCAGTTACTCATCTTAACCAGTCCTGTGTGTTAATGTAGCCCCATTTTAGATAGTGAAACAAATGATCGTACTAAAGTTTTGCAATTTGTTGAACAAATGGCTAGTAAGATAATGAAGCCAGTTTGTTTTTAAAGTGAATGTTATAGTAAATTAACATTAAAAAGAGGAGTTTGAAATATTTTATAGTTATACATGCATTCTAAATTTAGTTTATAAAGAAGAAAATATAACAAAACATAAAAACTGTTTATATAAATTAACAACTTTAAGTGCATTTACCTTTCTGGTAGGCCTGACTTAAGTTGTACAGGCCTACTTATATAAACTAGCTAATTTACAACATGGAACAAAGCTAATCTTCCTGCTACCCAAAGAGAAAATATGAGTCAAGAAATCTAAGATCTCAAGATTTTCATCACAAGAAAAAATAGTATGAGGATAGATGTTAACCAGATTTTTTGGTGACAAGCATTTTGCAACATATATATACAAATATAAACATCATTATGTTATATACCTGATACTAGTAATAGTTCAGTTATATATACATTTTAAAAGATTGCATAACAGTAACCTTTTACCGATAGAAGAATTTCCTTAAAGTTTCCTGGTGATTCTGGCTAACTGGGCCTGAGACTTCAATGTCAAGGCTCAAGTACACAGTGCTGCTTGGGCCCTATGGTTTAGGGGACTATTTCACACACTGTGGGGGGCAATGTGGTGACTGACTGAATCAGGGTAAGGCATAAGCCGTGTACAGGGATCAGGGACAAACCTCTATAATGTCTCCTGGGCAATCCATTTTTAACTAAAAAAATCAAAATAAAGTTATGTTTGGATAAATTATATAATGGAAAGCAATTACTATTTAGAAGTGCCTGAAATTCATTAAGTATGAATGAGTGGTAAGTAAATAAAGCAAATAATAAATTTTCATAAATAATCCTAAACCTAGATGCTAAAATTATCTCTGAGGGCCAGAGAGATACTACAGTGGGTAAGGCACTTGCCTTGCAAGCGGTTGACCCGGGTTTGATCCCTGGCTCCCATTTGGTCCCCTATGTACTGCCATGAGTAATTACTGAGTGCAGAGCCAGGGGTAACCCCCGAGCATTGCCAGGTATGTTCTAAAAACAAAAGTTTTCTCTGATGATCAGTGTTGTACTCAGAAACAGCCAACATTTAAATATAGTAAAATTTTTCTTAAAACTCACACTGAGTTTTACATGTCTATAATAATACTCACATATCTCAGTATGATACACACTATTCAAGATATAGAAATTGGCACACATGAAAGGTTAAGTATTTTATTTAAGCACACTTAACATTTAAGTGGCAGTCAGAATTTAAACGATAAAAAACATAAGGTCATAAATTAGGATGTTAGCTGTGAGAACAGAAAAAAATAAATTGGGGAAACATTTTAAAGTTGAGGCTAGAAGGGGGCACTTGACCTGTATATATAATATATAAGGGCTTGGGTTTCATTCCTAGTATCTAAAAAAAAAAAGAAAAAAATGAGGCTAGAATAATAATTGCTATTTCACACCACCATTAAGACTATAAATCTATTCATTAACTTAATTTTGAAATAAAATGTACTAACAATTTAGATACTAGATGATAATAAGACAGTATTTTAATTTTACACAAAATTATAATTTTATCATTTTTTCCACACCTTCAATGGACAGGTTAAGATATAAATAATAAAATTATTATCAGACTGAGTCTACTATGAACCAAATTAATTGCTGGGCTTTACTTTTCATTTTATTATTTTCTTTAGTTTTTGGGCCATACCCTGCAGTATTTGGTGCTTACTACAGGCTCTGTGCTCAGGGAGCACTCCTGGCAAAACTTGGAGGATTATATATGGTGCCAGGATTCAATCCGGATTGGTCACATACAAACCAAGCACACTAATACCTGTCCTATTTCTCTGGCCCTTCTACTGGGTCTTAAGAGATACAGATTGAATTCCTGCCATTCACACAATTCATGAAAGCCAGTGAGACACTTGGAGGACTTGGTGACTGAGAATCATATGTCTACTTCAACCCAAGTTTGATAAGATAACATAGAAATGGTAAGTCAGAAGAATCACCTTAGTGATTAGAGATATATTTATTTCTCTATATAAACAAATATATTTCAACATTAGATCTTATCTGGTTGTTGGTCTTCCAGTTTAATATAAACCACATTTTGCTAACAAGGCAATGTGATAATCACCTCTATCAATAGATGAGAAATGTCAAAAGTAAGTTCTTTTATTCTGTAATGAATAACATTTCTTAAGGTCTTATGAAAAGGAATTTTCTATATGAAAGGAATCATTTGTTATGAAAACCCAAGTAAAAGAATCTGGTCTTACCCTGTCTAGTTCCAGTGTAAACTTCTGGTCCCATGACTGATTGGAAATAGGTTTCCAACTAGTTTGACCAACCACAGTATTATCTAACTTCAAAACTGCACAGACATCACCTGTTAATTATAATTAAAAAGTTTGTTTAAGTATTTAGAAATCTTTAAAATACAAGCTCCACTGTTTAATAGTAATTAAATTCTTGTATTTTTGAAAAATAATTCTAAATCAAACTGAAGCATTTGAATCATGATGGCTAGTTTTTTACATATACACAGTCCCATGAGATCTTTTCAAATTATCCTGTTTCATGAGACCACATAGTATCATTCATATTAGAATATAACTAAAAGCACTAACACCTGATCCACAGTTCTTTGCCACAATGTATGTGTGTATGTTTGTATATCAACAGTATTCAGTTTTTGTCCTTCAATATTGCTAAATAGCCAGTTACCTTTAAAAAAGTTTTTTATGGTGGCGGGCTGGAGCGATAGCACAGCGGCAGGGCGTTTGCCTTGCATGCAGCCAACATGGCCAATCCGAGTTCGATTCCTCCGCCCCTCTCGGAGAGCCCGGCAAGCTACCGAGAGTATCTCTCCCGAACGGCAGAGCCTGGCAAGCTCCCCGTGACGTATTCGATATGCCAAACACAGTAACAACAAAGTCTCCAGTGGAGACGTTACTAGGCCCGCTCGAGCAAATCGATGATCAATGGGAGGGCCTTTACCTTTTACCTTATGGTGGTGGTGAGTTGCGGAAACAATACATCAACACTCTAAGTCAAGACTACATTTTAAACATGCATCTTAACCACAATAATCAAAAAATTAAAAAGAATAAAAAATCACTGTTTTCCAATTTTTCTTAAAAGGCTCATGCTGTACACAGAAAAAACAGAAATACGAATTGCTCTTTTAATCTATCCAGGTTGAGCTGTCATGTGCCTTTCTTGCCTATACATTCATATCATGGTTTATAATCACACTAAGAATGTCTCCAAAGTATGTCATGAACTTTTTTTTTTTTGCTTTTTGGCTCACACCCGGCAATGTTCAGGGGTTACTTCTGGGTCTGCACTCAGAAATTACTCCTGGCGGTGCTTGGGGGACCATATGGGATGTCAAGGATCGAACCCAGGTTGATCGCATACAAGGCAAATGCACTACCCGTTGTGCTATTGCTTCGGTCCCATGTGCTTTACTCTTAATACTCCCCCTCTTCCCCTATTTCAGTTTGTTTTTAAAACACTGGGCTACTAATCCTAGTGAACATAGTTATCAAAATTTCAATATTCATTCAGAAGAGCCATTATACTGCTAAATCAAATTGTGATCTTTTAAGTTTCATAGCCTCTGCACCCTTTCAAGTCAGCATAAAAAGCGATCCCCTTCATATCCCTCCAAAATAAATGCTAAAAGTCTTTCAATTTGCCTACTGTTTTTTTAGTTTTTGTTTTGTTTGCTTTTTGGGTCACACCCGACGATGCTCAGGGGTTACTCCTGGCTTTGCACTCAGGAATTACTCCTGGCGGTGCTCAGGGGACCATATGGCATGCTGGGAATCGAACCTGGGTTGGCTGCGTGCAAGGCAGATGCCATACCTGCTGTGCTAGCACTCCAGCCCCCTGTTTTTGAGTTTTTATTGCTTTTTCCCCCCCCCTGTCACTTTTGCTTTTAATACTTTACTTTGTGGAAGATTTTGAAACCACACCTGGTGGTTCTTAGGGGATATACCTGGTACAATGCTCAGGGGACCACGTGGTACCAGAGATTAAAATAGACTCAAATTTTTAATATTTTTAAATCAAATTATGAAAGTCATAATTTTCATTTTTTTCTATCCAATTCTGACTCTGTCCCTCTCTACTATTGCTACAATCTCTGCAAAGCCCCTCAATTTGTATATGATTAAAAAGAATTTAGTTACTGAACTGGATAAGTCATCCGTTTTTAGGAGATTTCGACTACTTCCACTTTTACTTTTGCTTGTTCTGCTCATGAAAGATGATCTGGTTTCACTTGGACTCCAGCCAGGTAGTGCAACTGATGCTGCTTTTGACCGTCCAGGGACGTTTTCCAGTATATCTTGGCAGCCCATAAGACGAACTTCCAAAGTACCTGATAGCATACAAAAAAAAATCAATTCTTAATATATTAAACAATGTCGTTCTCACCTATTTGGAAAGAGTGGACAAAAATAATTCTGCAAAGATCAGTTTACAAAATTTCTTCTGGTAGTTCTGAGAGGAAACATTTCTCCTATTTTAATTAGAGAAGACTACTGAAAATTCCTCATTAAGACAACTGTGGACATTTTATAGAAAGATCAAGTAGCACTGCAGCACTGTCCTCCTGTTGTTCATGGATTTGCTCGAGGGGGTCCAGATGTGACCAGGGGGTCACATCTCCACTGTGAGACTTGTTGTTACTATGTTTGGCATATCAAATACATCACGGGTAGCTTGCCAGGCTTTGCCATGTGGGCGAGATATTCTCGGTAGCTTGCTGGGCTCTCTGAGAGGGGCGGAGGAATTGAACTTGGGTCAGCCAGGTTGGCCATGTGCAAGGCAAACACCCTACCCACTGTGCTATCGCTCCAGTCCAAGTACCTCCCCCAAAAGCTGTGTGTAGGGCAAAGAACAAGTTATACAAACTTCTTGCATTTATATAAATACTTATTTTTATAATTAGATGGAACGTTTACAAAATTATGGATAAAGAGGTGAGAGGTACAAACAATAAATACAAATGAGTCCTACTGAAAATTGAAAGTACTGAAAAGAGAGAATATAGCTAAATATCAAAATGATTTTGACTCAAGAAGTTCAAATTACATTCACATACAACCCCCCCCCACAAAATGCATATGGTAGAATTACATTTAAATAAGTTTCAACAAAATGCAAATTAACATCTAATCAAATAGGTCAGTTGCTTGTGAGGAAGGAGAGTATGAGAAAGCAGGTAAGAAAAATTTCATAGAGGCACATGAGGATGCATTTAGTGGTGGGATGAACATATTAATGTATCAATGTTAATATATTTATGATGGCTGCTTAACTTTAAATAAACTACAAATCTTCTCAAAAGATACACATTTGATGTGTCATTTATTGTCTATCAATTTTACCTAAATAAAACTCTAAAAACTGAACAGATTGAAATGGTGGCACAAGTACCTATATTTACTAAAAAAATCATAAAAGACTTAAAATGGGTGAATTCTACAGCATAAAACTGGTATCTCAATAAAGTTTCTAAAGACACATGGAAAAATTTTATATTTTCCTAGGCTACAAAAATCACAGTAACAACAAAGTCTCCAATGGAGACGTTACTGGGCCCGCTCGAGCAAATGGACGATCAACGGGAGGGCCTTTACCTTTTACAAAAATCATACCTTCTATTATAAAGTGGTAAGGCAGATTACATATAATAGCTTTGTTTTAGTTAAAAAGAAAACAACTTGGGTTTGTGCATTTTATTTGCTTTTAGCTGTAAAAGTGACAAACTTAGTTCATTTCTACTGTAAATGCTCAGCCATGAAAGTCATCCTGGGGAATCTGAAAACATCTGGCTACCACTTCAAACCCTGGTAGCTTATTAAATATTTTAGTAATCTCAATATATTAGGAGATGACAATGCTCAACACCTGCTTTCATTCAGCAAAAAAAAAAAAAAAAAAAACAACCAAAAAACCTGGAGGGACTTAAAAGATCATTATTAAGCATCTAAAAGTTTCTTTCTTTTATGAGGTGATGCAACTGCAATTTCACATATCTATATTAGAAATAGTTTAAAATTACATTTTCCCCCTTTATAGCCCACAATATGAAATTTATGGAATAAGCAAATCCAATAAGTAAATGTTTTTATTCATGAACAGTAGATATGAATTCCATTAGAACAAGTAAATGCTTTTTAAAAAACTTTGTGGGAAAACAATTCTATATCCATCTTATTAATTTAGTGTTTCATCTTGATACAGCTGAATACCACTTTTTAATTTTGAGGAAATCTTTTAAAAAAACCAATACAAATAAATAGCAGTACACCTACATTAAAAAAAAAAAGCCATGTTTCAACATGTAAATAAAAAAATATAATTATAACTTAAATCAAAGTAGGAACAAATTTGAAAATTTCAGGATGGTAATCTCACCACCACAAAAGTAATCAGCATCTAAATGAGACAAAAGCATGTGGTGAGAACCTCAGGTCAGTAAATGCCTACATTACTTAGCTATACTAATCCCTCACCATATTTAATCCTTTGTTAATTAATACCAGTGCTATTTTTGCTCCAGATCCTACCTAATCATCAAATATTTACTATGCATCTGCTGAATGTATAAAGAAACCAAGGTACAGACTAAGATTTCATGTCAGTAGATAAAAGTATTTGTTCCTCAAGTTTATATTCCAGTTTTGAGTTAAAAAAAAAAGAGGTACATACAGTAATAAGATAGAGAATAAGGCAAAGACATTAAAAAGTGACCGCTAACCATTTTATTGTGATAGAGGATACAAGGTAGGAATTATACAAGATGTAGTTACAAAGAAACTTTAATAGGTACTGGAGAAGAATGTATATTTGGCTTTTGGGGAATGAAATTCATCCATGTATGTATCTACTAGCCCCCTCCCTTCCATTTCATCTTTCAAAGTCAGTATTTCCTTGCTGAGTTTTAGTCTCCTTGGTTTATCAAGGGGTGACAAGGCAGTGTTGAAGTCTTCAACTACTATTGTGTTGCTACCACTGTCCTCCTTGAAGTCTATTAGCAGCTGTATTAAGTATTTTGCTGGTCCCTCATTGGGGGCATATACATTTCAGAGTATAATTTCTTCCAGATTTATGTGTATCCCTTAATTATTAAGAAATCACCTTCACTGTCTCTTGTAACTTTTTTCAGCCTAAAATCTATGTTGCAGAATACTAGTATGGCCATCCCGGTTTTTACTGAGTTGCTTGCTAAAGAATTGTTTCCCAGCCTTTCATTTTGAGTCAGTGTTTGCTCCGACTATTCAAATGTGTTTCCTGTAGACAGGAGAATCTTGAGTTCAATTTTTTAAATCCAATTAGTTCATTTTGTCATCCTGCATTTGGACTCTTGGCACTGAGAGAGATTATTGTCATGGAGGTATGTGTCATCTTTCTATAGGGATTGCTGGGTTTGAGGGGTTTGTCTTGACTTACAATTGCCCCTTGAGTTTGTCTTTTAAGATTGGTTTTGAGTTTATAAAGTTCCTGACCTGTTGTTTATCCATTAATTTGTGCATCATTCCTTCAAATCTGAATGAGTCTAGCTGGGAGGAGTATTCTTGGTGAAGCCCCATTTTGTTAAGTTTTTTAACTACATCCCACCACTTTCCTTGGTTCCAGAGGGTTTCATTCGGTAGGTCTGCTCTAAGTGTAAGGTATGCCCTTTGTATGCAATTTCCTTCTTTGATCTTGATGCTTTCAATATTGTATCTCTAGCTATGCTGTTCATCATTCTGACTAGAATGTGTCTTGGAGTCTTTGTTTAGGGTCTCTTTTAGCTGATACTCCTTTTTTTAAAAAATTAATTTTATTGAATCACCGTGAGATAGTTATAAGCTTTCATGTTTGGGTTACAATCACACAATGATCAAACACCAATCCCTCCACCAGTGCACATTCCCCACCACTAATATCCCCAGTATAAACCCTCTTTTCCACCCTCCCTCTGCCTCCATGGCAGACATGATTCCCCATAATCTCTCTCTACTTTTGGGCATTATGGTTTGCAATACAGACCCTGAGAGTTTATCATGTTTGGTCCTTTATCTACTTTCTGCACACATCTCCCATCCCAACCGATTCCTCCAGCCATCTTTTTCTTATTGATCCCTTCTCTATTCCAGCTGCCTTCTCCCCTTTGCTCATGAGGCAGGCTTCCTTAGCTGGTACCCTTTGGGCTTCTTTGATGACTGTGTTCTCCAGCTCTGGGAATTTTTTAGCAATTTTTTTTTAACAGTCTTTTTTTTTGGGGGGGGGGTCATACCCGGTGATGCACAGGGGTTACTCCTGGCACTGCACTCAGGAATGACTCATGACGGTGCAAAGGGGACCATATGGGATGCTGGGAATCGAACCCAGATCGGCCATGTGCAAGACAAACGCCCTACCTGCTGTGCTATCACTCCAGCCCCAGTATAACAGTCTTATACCGTTACTGTTATTACCTAATTGGAGTTGCCTCCCTGTGTCTCTGGGATTCTGATGAGTCTTACGTTGTTCTTCTTTAACTCATCCCATAGTTTTTTGCTTTGGCCTTGAGTTATTTTGAGGACTTTCTCTATCCTTTGCTGTTTCCTGGAGGTTTTCTGCATCTCATCCTCAAGCTCACTGATTCTGTCTTCAGCTGCTGTTACTCTACTGTTAAGGGCACCCATAATGTTTTTCATTTCATCTACTGAATTAATTTTTAATTAATGCCATTTCTGTTGTAATTTTCTTATTTTTTCTCATTTCCTCCTGTATTTTATTGGATGTCTGTTCCATTGTTTCTCTGAGCTCATTAAACACCTTCACTATTTCGTCTCCGAATTCTTTATCAGAGACTATGTATGTGGGTATTCCTTGTTGAGGCTTCAGAGCTCCTATCTTCATCTACCCCTCATGGTGCTTTTCTGCAGTTTCCCCATGGTGCCTATGGTATCCTGGAGGCGGATCTTTCTAATACATCATCAGTATCCCCCAACTCAGTGCCTGGAAGGGATCGGTGCGGGTTGGGGGAGGACAGTGTTGATGGATGTCTTTCCCCAAATAAGATATGGTAGGGAAATTAACTGGTGGCCTGCCCATTCTGAAAGTGCATGTGGGACATCCTCTAAGATATACCACATGCTGGGCTACAAAACCTACCTCCATAAAATTAAGAGGATAGAAACTATACCATTTTTTCAGGCCATGAGACACTGAAAATAGAAGTTAATCACATACAGTAATGGAGAATCAAATCAAACACCTAGAAACCGAATAGCTCACTACTGAAAAATCACCAGTGGGTTAGAGAGGAAATCAAGATTCCTGGAAACAAATGAGTGAGGACACGAGCTATCAGAATTTATGGGATACAGCAAAAACACCTTTTTTTTTTTTTTTGCTTTTTTAGGTTACACCGGGTGATACACAGGGATTACTCCTGGCTCTGCACTCAGGAATTACTCCTGGTGGTGCTCGGGGGACCATATGGGATGCTGGGAATTGAACCCGGGTTGGCTGCGTGCAAGACAAATGCCCTAATTACTGTGCTATCGCTCCAGCCCCAGCAAAAGAAGTGTTAAGAGAAAAGTTTATAGCATTGCAAGCATACATCAGGAAGGAAGAAAGAGCCCACGTAGTTTGACTTCACAGCTTAAAATCTTAAAAAAAAATGACCAACAAAAGGAGGCCAAACCAGGCAGGAGGAAGGAAACAATAAAACTTAGAGCAGAAAATAATGCGCTGGAATCCCAAAAAGAATCCAATGATCAATAAAACCAAGAGCTGGTTCTTTGAAAAAGAAAAATAAACAATCGATAAACCATTTGCCAGACTCAAGGGGAGTGGGGGAAGAAGAGAGGGGAGGGGAGGAGAGGAGAGGGGGGGAGAGGAGAAGAGAGGAGGGGAGAGGGAGTAACTGCCACAGAAGCAGGCGCAGGCAGGGAGTGGGGGTTGGGAGGGAAACTGGGGACATTGGTGATTGAAATGGTGAAGGGATGGGTGTTGGAAAAATAAATAAAATAAAATTTCAGCCAAAAAAATAGATATTTAGGGCTGGAGAGATTAGTACAGTGGGTACTGCATTTGCCTTGCATGCAGTTAACCGGGTTTAATACCTAGCACCCTGTACAGTCCCTGGAATCCCTCCAGGAGTAATCTCAGAGTGCAGAGCCAGAAGCCCTGAGCACAGCCAGGTGTGGCCTCTTAACCAAACATTAAATTATAAAGACAACTTGAATGAAAAAGGGACCCTTTTAGATTTCCTTTTGGGCCATACCTGATGATGCTTGGGAGACCTTATATAGTGCTGGAACTTGAACCATTGATTTGAACTACTGTCACGGCCACAGCCACATGCAAGGCAAATCCCATAACCTCATTACTATCTCTTTGGTCCTTTGTTCTATTTTTGCAGTGCCTAGACTGAATCCTGGGTCTCATACATACAAAGCAATCAACACTAAGCTATATCCCTAAACAGAAAATATTACAGAAAGTAAAAATGGGCAGTTCTAAAAAAATAATTTGAGACATAACTATACCACTTTCAGTCACAGACACACCAGGATAGTAATAATAAAAAACTGGAAAATAATGTGTTGGTGAGTATATGGAGAAATTGGAACCCTTATACATTTCTATTAGAAACACATGATGTAGGTATTTGGAAAAAGTCTGATATCTCCTCAAAAACAGAAAGTTAAAATACCTTACAATTTTGTAATTATATAGCCATATGACACATAACAATGTTTTAGTCAAAGACAGCAAAAAAAGGCATAGTTTTTTTTCTATATAGCCTAGGTGTGTAATGGGCTAGATAATATAGCCCATTACACACTTAGGCTATACAGAAAGAATATACCAACATTCCATAACAATAAAATTGTCCCATACATATATCTCAGAATGTATCTTGTCCTTAGCAGAATGATAGTCTGAGTTATACAACCCTCACAACTGAATATAACAAAACTGAAAACAAGTATTCAGAAACCTGCACATAAATGTTCATAGTAGCAACACTATTAATAGTCAAATACTGAAAAAAAAATACAATAACCATCAATTGATGAGTACTGCAACAAAATTTGATATATATTTAAACAATGGAATATCATGTCATAAAGAAAGAAGTGTTAATTCATGTTATAAGAGCAACAAACATATCTTGACAATAGTAACTAAATATAAGAAGCATGATATGAAAAGCCATGAGCTAATTAAGTTCATTTATAGGAACTATCTAGATTAATCTCTAAAGAGACATAAAACCAACGCTGGATGCCAGGGACTAAGAGAGAGGGGAAATGGAAGGGTTAAAATAATAAATTTTATTATGTTTATCTTACAAAAATATTTTAGAAACTATGTGCACTTTTAAAATGAAAGAAACCAGATCAAGATGCCGGCTAAAATGAATACAAGAAAGTCAGAAGCTACATGTTTCATACCTGTTAATGCTGCTGGTTTAGATAATGTACTATACTGATTTTGTGTTGATATCATACTTTGACGTGGACTCAGTGTGGGCGATGCAACAAGTGAAAGCTCCTCAATAATAACACTGCTCTTAGGGTGATTCTTGGGAAGTTCATTTAGTCTTTGCTCCAAGGAATACTTTAAAAGATCTAATTTTTGACTTGATTCATTGAATCTTGCTTGAGCCTTGAACATGGAAAAGACAATTACTGTCATTTAAATAATTACATTCCTATAAAGATGTACTTGTTAAATTAAAGGTTTATTTGAAATTACTTCTGAAAGCGCTTTTCTGTCTGTTACTTTTCCTGAGCCAAGCAATTTCATTACATTCTTTGCACCTTCTGCCACTGCAAACTCTATCCTAAAATGATGCCTCAACTCTTCCATCCGAAGTTCAAGAGGACTTATGACAGGCTTTGCTAGAAGAGAGAGCAAAAAAATATTAATTGAGTATTCGATATGCCAGACACAGTAACAACAAAGTCTCCAATGGAGACGTTACTGGGCCCGCTCGAGCAAATCGACGATCAACGGGAGGGCCTTTACCTTTTTTAATCCATGTGATTTTCTATTTGTAGTGATTGAATCTCAAGAAAGATAAATCTTATATTAAAGGGCTTATTTAAGTCAATAAATACTTCATAGATACAACACTGACTTTATACCCATCCATTATAAACCTCAAAACTCAGATTAAAAACTAAATAAAAATTTAAAAAGTGATGTTTCCTGCATAAGTTTATACTATTGCTTCTTTCTTACATAAAATTTATTTAGCATCAAATGTCCACATTAAGAACAATGACAATTTATTTCTATTTCATCACCATTATCAAAAGCCAATTCGTTGGTCTGGACCGCCTGAAGAATCTGCATTCGTATGACTTCTATTTTTGTTTTGCTATCTTGGAGTAGTTGCTGAGCTGTTCCATGGAGTTTCCGATCCTATTGGAAAAGAAGTTTCAGGTAAACAGATAAAAGAAACAAATAGCATATTTTCATAGCTTCTAAATAAGATCAAATAATAACAAGTATAAGTCTGAAGTGTGAAAAAACAATATAAAATATATTCTTGTAGATATTTTTATTTTTAAAAATAATAAAAATGATGGACCAAAAAAGAAACCCAATAAAAACAAATCCCATGACATTACAAGTTGTTCCTGCTATCTAAGGGTTGAATGTTCCTATTTAATATGATTTGATAGATTATTTTGAGGGTCTGGAAATGCTATAGCCATTAACTCTTTGTGCAGTCCCAGATCCAAGAAATAAACTACCATATTGTAACATACAAAAACATTCTTTTGGATAGTGGGGGGAAACTGGTAGTTAACACAAGTTGAGAGAAAGCAAGTGAATTTTATTACTTAAAAAAAAAATACAAAAAGCACCCAAATTCCTGTTTAATTTTCTCTTTGCTTTACACAAAATGTAAATAATTTTCCTACCCCATGGTCAGTAACTCTCACATAAGAGCACTGTATGAAGTAATAGAGGACTCACTGATCAACTTTAGATAATCCCTTCCTTTCCTATATTATTTCATTTAAATTTTCAGGGAATGTCATACAAATGGGCCAACAGCAAATCACAGACAGTATGTTTCATTAGATTCTGATAAAGAAAATAGCAAACATTTGTCACTAAGAGTGTAAAGCTTTGAATGCTTAAAAAAAAATTCAATAAACCTAGGAAAAAGAAATTGTGAATAAACTTTTGCCAGTCTCCTGAAGTCCAGCAGTTGTCAATGTCAATTTCTTCCCCACCATTAGGTTAAAAGTTTATTGTATAGCTTAGGGAGATGCATCTGGGTCCCTTGTCCAGATGATAACATTCTGGTCCTGTTCCTGGCCTGTCTACACACCTCCAGTGTATGGTGGCCTGGTCCTATTCCTGCTATCCTCTGTCTAATGTCTGTGTTCCTGGTCTCAGACTTGCAGCTGGAAACTTTGTCCCCTTGCTGGGGCTGGCTGTTCTGTAATCTGTCACTGGGCCATAGCCCAACAGCTCTCTGTCCCTTTGGCTTTCCTTCATTTTTGGCCAAGGCCACGTGCTTGTGAGAGAGAACTTCTGATGTCTTGCCATCTGCAGTAGACTTCAATTCACACACAGAAGAAAGGTAAATGAAAATAAGCACCATGTGAGAAGGCATGAAAACCAGCAAGGATAATCAATTATAACTTGGAAATAACATATATCAATCTTTTGTTGTGTATGTCAGAAGATTATAGACTAACTTAAATTAATAAATAAATGAGATAAAAGTAATCAATAAGCTCAGTATACAATGACACTGAATAAAGAAGATGGAGATATAAGTGGTGAGACAGTGTAGCCATTATATTATGAAAGAAGTGAGTTGAAATACATTAAATATCAAAGTAAGTTAATACACAGCGGAAGAAAGAGCAATTAGGAACTATGAATGCTTCATTCATTCATTCTCTGTTACCAAGGCCAGTCATTTAAGAAGAGCTTTTAGTTAGAATTCATTCTCTATTTAATAAAAGTAGATTTCATACCTCCAAAGAATTGGGTTCAAATAGTCCTTTAAATATAAATCTCCTCTATAAAACAAAGTAGCACACAGGATATTTTGGAATAATGCTTCACCAACAAGAACACCAGCTTGAACTTGGTGGTTGATTGTATGTATATTCTTTTATGATTACATCTGTTTACCCTCCAAATTTAAAATGTAATCTCTTATTTTCTAAGAATTATCTAACTAGAGAATTGAAATAACTTTTCTACTTCCTTGAAGTCAAATCAGAGTGTCTTTAATAGCAACAAATTTGTTTTTCAATCATATATTAATTGGGGAAAGTTACCCTCTTCTGCAAGATTTTGATTTTTTGGCAGATATTATGTAAATATGGATATTATCCTCTAAAACAAGTTTATGTATCAAGATAATACTAAAATTATATAATCATGCACATGATTGGCATTTAAATGTTCCCCAAGACATTGGAGAGAGAAACACTACTGGCTTTTATACTACGTCTTGGGAAACATTTTAAAAAATGTATGTTTGGTTGAACCATACGAAAAGCCACACTCTAATTTTGAACTGAAATCTGGAAATTTCAGATAGCTCAACCCAATGAATTAGAAGTTGATAATTAGTAATTAGCAATGTACAATGGAGATATTTGGACTATATAATATCACAGCACTTTATAAATAAAATTTTTTTATTTTTAAATTATATAGTTTATTATATAAAATGGGCTGGAGCGATAGCACAGCAGTAGGGCGTTTGCCTTACAAGCGGTCAACATGGCTGACCCGAGTTCAATTTCTCTGCCCCTCTCGGAGAGCTGGGCAAGCTACCGAGAGTTATCTCGCCCGCACGGCAGAGCCTGGCAAGCTACCCGTGATGATTTCGATATGCTAAACACAGTAACAACAAGTCTCATGATGGAGACATTACTGGGCCCGCTTGAGCAAATCGATGAACGGGAGGACCGTGACCGTGAAACCTTTTGTTGGGCCAGAGACTATAGAGGTGCTTGCCTTTCATGTGGCCAACCCTGGTCTGATCTCCAATGCACACATGGTCCCCTGCCAGGAGTGGTGAGCACTAAGCATAGACACGATAATAATCCTTGAGCAACACTGAGAGTACTAAAAAAAAAAAAAATGTTTTACATGTTACAGTGGGCGACTATGCCTCAATTTGGATACATGAAATATCAAAGCCAGTGAAAATACAATTATTCAGTGCTGATGCTACCCTATGAAATTTAGTTTGTTGAAGAGATAAAGTGGTCCAAATGTTAAAGAGAGCCAAATTAAAAAATTCAAAATAAAATGGCATAAAATTTTAAACGAGGGAACTCAGAAAAAATTTACGAGCTAACCACAAAGCTAAGTTTGGTATAAAGGATATTTTCAAGGAAATAACATGAAAAGTCTTAGGAAATTGGGCTACACCAGGAACTGAAACAGGTCTCTAGAATGGAAAACATGTGTGAACCAGTTCAACTTAGAAACATTGTTAAAAAAATTTCTTCAGCATGTCTTATCAAACTCTCAGAAATTATTCTGAAAACCACTGAGCTGCTTTGTCATGGTATTTACATTCTAATGCTGAGAATCAACAATAAAGAAATGTATTTTATAAATAATCATTTCAGAGAGTGGTAAGGTAGAGAAATGGGATAGGGCGAATAACAGGGTTGTTATTTTCATGGGATAGCAGTGAAGAACTTGCAAAGATAGGAGCATCTGAATTGAGATTTGAATAAAGTGAGAGAGAAAGCCATAAAAGTCCTTGGGAGAAGAGACACAGACAACTCTGGCTGTAACACATCCTAGCACAATGTAAACATAGAACCCAGTAAACAGAGATTTGAAGTTGACTACAAAAATCACTGTGTGATTTTTCTGTCTTCCTAAATTTGCTTCCCAAAGTGAATTATCTCTCATTAAAAGTAAAGGCCCTCCCGTTGATCACCGATTTGCTCGAGTGGGCCCAGTAACGTCTCCATTGGAGACTTTGTTGTTACTGTGTTTGGCATATCGAATACGTCACGGGGAGCTTGCCGGGCTCTGCCGTGTGGGCGAGATACTTTCGGTAGCTTGCCAGGCTCTCCGAGAGGGGCGGAGGAATCGAACTCGGGTCGGCCATGTTGGCTGCATGCAAAGCAAACGCCCTACCCGCTGTGCTATCGCTCCAGCCCTAGCTCTCATTATTATCTCTCATTATTAAGGATATTTCCATTCACCAATCTATCCATACAATGTAAGCAGCATCAGCAATTCGGCCTTCTTCCTTCTCTCTAGGCACCAAGTATTATCCTACCTAAGTAGCTTGACTCTGTCTTTTGCTTTCATTACTGTAACAATATGAAAGAAGCAGCAACCTTAACCACGCACTACTATAAACGTGAAACTTAAACTTGCTATCTGTAAGATTCAACCCTTTCTGATGAATTCTTTACAACTGAGGAAGATGGATGTCAAATTTCTAACCTTCAAATCTGACTGTCTATTTTCTCTGCTAAAAGTCTTTCAGTAGTTTCATTTATCGTTTAAGATAGAATCTCAACCACTAAATTTTGTCCACAGTAATCTAGTTTGCCATTCACTTATGCTGTACCTTACGTCTCACTATACCTTATCTACTAAAAATTCTACCAGTAGGGAGTGAAAAAAACACCTGCTCGAAATACCTGGAGGATTTTTTTCCAAATAAAAGGCATCTTCCTGGTTTTCAGGTATTTTTCCCCCTCCTATCAGGGAATGACTTTTCTCTGAAAATGGCTACTGAAGTTGATAATCTAAGACTCCATGTAAAGTTCCTTTCTCCCGAATCTAAAATGAGGAGCCAGTTAAGGGGAAAAAACAATACAAGATTTCTCAATCTCAGGGTGCTGTTGGGGACCAGGAAAAAGGTAGTGCATGGCATCTGTGACCCCATCAAAATAATGAATCTCCAAATTCAAGACAAAGGTTATTGGAAATTATCTATTTTCTTCGCAGGCTCTTTATAGACTTATCATTGTGAACCTGTGATCATTGTGAAATGTTTTATTTTTAGTATGCCAATAAATAACCCTGTACAATTTTGGGCAAGGGTAGGCAGTTACAGCCTATTTTAAGAATATAGTGAAATGGTGCCAAAAATACAGTACAGTGAGGTGAGGTGCTTGCCTTGTATGCAGTTGATATGGATTCAATCCCTGAACTGCATATGGACCCTTGAGTCCTGCCAGAAGGGATCCCTGAGGACAGAGCCAAGAATAAGCCCTGACACCACCAGCTGTGGGCCCTAAACAAAAGCAGAAAGAAGAATGTGGAGCAAGATCTCACCCCTTTATTTCCCCCTTTATCAATATTCACATTCACTTTTCCTGTAACTTCACAGGGCTCATGAATCTGTGAATTAAACTCATTAATCCTAGATTATATTAGCCTAACATAGAGCTGGCTTAAACTGCCAAACACTAGGCTTGACATGGCACAATCACGAACACCTTGCCTTTAAAATTCAGATCCAAAGAGCACTAGTTAAAAACAAAAAACTAACCACAAAAAAAATTTCGGTCAATACTAAAATGACCACTTTACTGTCAAACAAACACTGTCCTCCCGTTTTTCATCGATTTGCTTGAGCGGGCCCAGTAACGTCTCCATTAGGAGACTTCTTGTTACTCTGTTTGGCATACTGAAGACTTTTGGTAGCTTGCCAGGCTCTCCGAGAGGGGCGGAGGAATCGAACCTAGCTCAGCCAGGCTGGCTGCGAGCAAGGCCAATGCCCTACCGCTGTGCTATCACTCCAGCCCATTTTACTATCTCATTTAAATACAAGTAACATATTAAAAAAAGTATAATTTCTCTTAAAATACTTTTAAAATTCATCAAACAACAACAGCTTATTCATGAGCTCCCTTATGACCCAGCAATTCCACTTTCTACATCTACACCATAGAGTGGGGGAAAAAAAAAGTATTTTGAAAAGACATCTGTGCTCCTAGGTTCATTGTAGCACTGTTCACAACAGCCAAAATCTGGAAACAACCCAAGTATACAAGAACAAATGACTAAATAAAGAAACTATGGCACATATACACAATGGAATACTACTTGGCTATAAGAAAGGATGGAATCATGTAATTTGCTGCTATGTGGAGGGAGCTGGGGACAATCATGCTGAGTGAAGATAGGAAGAGGGGGACAGACACAAAATGATCACATATGTGGGATGTGAACACTTTGGGGGAGGATGTGGTGAGGGATTGTGTTATGCGTGAAACCCTGTCATTAACAGTATCGTAAACCATGGTACTTTAAAAAGTTAATTTCAAGATCCAGTGAAAATATGCTGGGTTAGTGAGAAGGGAACTGGAGGGAATGAAGCCTTCCTGGTGAGGAGATAGCATCAGAACTCTGATGATGGTGTGCTAAGCCTTAAACACATACACAAGTATAAGGTTGAACCCTTAAAATTCTCTAGAATCATAAGCCAATGATAAACTACTAAAATAAAATATTTTGAGCATAATATATAATTAATATTTTTTCAAAAGTTTAGAGGCCCAGAGCAGCACAGCAGAATCAGGCCATTAAATTGAACCACAAACCTGCTTGGCCAAGAATCGCTGGTGCCCACACTGTCCCACGCCTGCCCATAAAATAAAACTAATCAGGCTGGAGCTGATATTACAGCAGGTAGCGCATTTAACTTGCACACAAACAAACAGGGTTCAATTCCTGGCATATAGTATGGTCCCCTAAGGAGAGATTTTTTAGTGTAGAGCCAGGAATAAGCCTTGAACACCAATGGGTGTGGCCCAAAACCAAATAAAAACAATATAAAAGAAATAACTGGAGAAAAAAATCTTAATGAGTTTCTTTGTAGTATACCCCCAAGTTTCATTTGGATACAGGAGTAAGATGCATAATATCAAGGACAAGTTTCCTGTCAGTCTCCCCTATTTCAAATTTTCCTTAACCCTAAAGAGAAACAGGAAATAAAATACTGAATATTAATATACTGAATTTAATATTTATTCGATTATAAAAAGACATTTATAAAGGCAAGAAATTTTAAAATAAATGTTGAGAGAACAAATATATACTTTATAATAAATTACTTTCCTAAGACTTTTTGGAAATTAAAAGCTTTAAAAACCTAGATGAGAAAGTACATTCATAATAATCTGGTTTGGTGGTTCCCAACATTTCCTTTCCACATTATATCTCAGAATAAGGACACAATGCCATTATTAACCTTGCTCTTCATAACAGTGATTTTCAATTAGGCATTATGTCCACAACCAGAGTCCTCAACAATCCAACAGAATTTTTTCAAACAAACCGTAAGGTCCTCATGTCCTGTCTTTTTTGACCTTTCTTAAACACATTGTATGATGATGAAATATTCATGAGAATGCTTTTTAAATAAAATTTTTATTCATAAAATACTTGTAGATTTTCAGAAAAATCACAAATATCGATAGTTTCTCATCTCTTATTCAGATAAAAATTTACTGATACTGATAAGAATTTTTTCATACATTACTTTAAAAGTCAATTGTTCCCAATTTGTGTGATTGTAGATACTTTCACATCACATTGTTTAAACAGCAAAATCAGCAAAAGTAATAAAAAGGGGTAAAAAGCACTACTATTGGGGCCGGAGCAATAGAACAGTGGGTAGGACGTTTGCCTTGCATCCAGTCGACCTGGGTTCAATCCCCGGCATCCCATATGGTCCCCTGAGCACCGCCTGGAGTGATTTCTGAGTGCAGAGTAAAAAGTAACCCCTGAGCATTGCTGTGTGTGACCTACAAAGCCACCCCTCCCCTCAAAAAAAAGCACTACTGTTAGACTAAGAAGTTTACAATAAGAGAGCTTAAAAAAGACAGAAGCATCATCACCTTGTTCAGTGTAGCTATGAACATGCTAATCAGGTAACTCAAATTTCACTTTTATTGTGTATATGTGTGTGTTGAAAAATGACTGTAAAAGCACAAGTAGTAATGTGGGGAAACAAACACCACGTGGACAAATTCACACATATAGAATCTGCAAAAAATGTAAACTGAGTATACACTTAAGTTTATTATTGTACTTACCTTTGAAGACCCATTTGAGTACATCTGTATCATGTTCTCTGCACCTTGTTTTACTTTAAGTTCTATATCCAATTGTTTTTGTAAGGCCATCAACCTATTATTGCTAGTAGAACAACGAGGGTCACTACTTGGAGTATCTGGAGTCCTTGGGCAATCTGTAAACAGTATATTAAAATTGCTTACTAAGACCAATTGCTATTAAACAAGAGAAATTAAAATGTTCAAATAGAGAATTGTAGCATTGTAGCACTGTCCTCTTGTTGTTCATTGATTTACTCGAGCAGGACCAGTAACGTCTCCATTGTGAGACTTGCTGTTACTGTTTTTGGGATATGCATCACAGAGAGCTTGCCAGGCTTTGCTGTGCGGGCGGGATACTTTTGGTAGCTTGCCGGGCTCTCTGAGAGGGACAGAGGAATGGAACATGGGTCAGCTGCGTGCAAGGCAAACGCCCTACCCGCTGTGCTACAGGATTTTTTTTTTCCCTTTTTGGGTCACACCCAGCGATGCAAAGAGTTAACTCCTGGCTCATGCACTCAGGAATTACTCCTGGCGGTGCTTGGGGGACCACATGGGATGCTGGGAATCGAACCCAGGTCGGCCGTGTGCAAGGCAAACTCTCTCCCTGCTGTGCTCCAGCCCCGTGCTATAGGATTTAAAATGAATTCAAGTCCCATAAACAGAATCTCTTAAAAAAAGAAGTCAAGAAAATATGAAGGTAGAGTTTTTATCTAGAAATGATTAAATTAATGAGCCTAAAGCTGAATTAGGTCACCATCTAAAGTTTTCCCAATTAAATTAAAGCAATCTAATTAGTGATTAAACTAAATTTCCTCCTAATACCCTCACTGGTCAGAAATAGATTATTCAATTGTATGCAAATTTCACTAAGGCAATTCTTTGTAAACAGAATTAAGGGTATTCCAAATACAAATCTAGTACTAATCAAAATAACCTAGACATACGCACAAAATCCTTCATATTTTGTTTTCTACTACCAGTTACTCCCTCCCCATCCCAAGAGACCCAGCCCCTCCAGGCCGCTCTCCACATGCTCCGGCCGAGCCTCACATATGAGTGAACATATTCCTGGACACATCATAAGACACTCCCTACCCATTTTCTATAATTACTGTCTAAACCCCATCAAAAAAACCCCATTTTTGATGGGGTTTAGACAGTAGGTAACAAATCATAGAGGGAGATATACATATATATGTGTGTGTGTGTATATATATATATACATACACACACACACACACACACACACACACACACACACACATCTATCAGCCGACCCGGCCGAGCCAGGTTCAATTCCTCCGCCCCTCTCAGAGAGCCCGGCAAGCTACCGAGAGTATCTCACCCGCACAGCAAAGCCTGGCAAGCTCCCCATGACGTATTCGATATGCAGTAACAAGTCTCACAACGGAGACGTTATTGGGTCCGCTCGAGCAAATTGATGAATAATGGGAGGACCGTGACTGTGACATATATATATATACATATACATATATATGTATATATACATACACAGATATACATATTTTTCTGGCACAGACCCTTTGCAATGGGGTCCTTGCCAGCTGCTCAACAACCTCCGGGCACACTCCATTAACTTCAAGGAGATCAACCTGAGGCCTCAGATGCCCCAGGTGCTGCCCAGAGATGCAGGCAGGTGTTTGTCAGCCCAAAAGCCTCTGTCCCTCTCAGAGAGCCAGGCAAACTACCGAGAGTATCCTGCCCTCATGGCAGAGTCTGGCAAGCTACCTGTGGTAGCCAAAAACAGTAACAGTAACAGGTCTCATTCACCTGACCCTGAAAGAGCCTCCAATAAAGCATCATTGGGAAGGATGAGTAAGGAGAGGCTGCTAAAAGCTCAGTGCCAGGACGAATGGAGATGTTACTGGTGCCCACTCAAGTAAATCGGTGAACAACGAGATGACAGTGATACAGTGATACTACCAGTTACACTGAAAACATTTTTTTTCCTTTTTGGGTCACACCTAGCATTGCACAGGGGTTACTCCTGGCTCTGCACTCAGGAATTACTCTTGGCAGTACTCAGGGGACCATATGGGATGCTGAGAATAGAAGCTGGGTCGGCCACCTGCAAGGCAAATACTCTACCCACTGTGCTCTTGCTCCAGCCCCTACTATGAAAACATTTTAAGAAATTTACTGATACCATGATGACAGAGGTGTACAAAAACCAAGAAATTAAACCCATGACTTCTTATAAAACATACTCTGTTTTAAGTATTTAAAAAACAAAACAGGAGCTGAAGCGATAGTAAAGTGGGTAGGGCATTTGCTTTGCAGGTGGCCAAGTCGGGTTCAATCCCCAGCATTCCATATGGTCCCCCAAGCACTACTAGTAGGAATTCCTGAGTGCAGAGCCAGGAGTAACCCCTGAACATCACTGGGTGTGACTCAAAAAGAAAAAATTAATGAAATAAAATTAAAAGCAAGACAAGAGGTCAGAGTGATAGTACAGTGGTAGAGCATTTGCCTTGCACAAGGCTGACCTCGGTTTGATCCCCAGCATCCCACATGGTACCCTGAGTACCATCAGGAGTAATTCCTGAGTGCAAAGCCAGAAGTAACCCATGAGCACCTCTAGATATAATCCCTGCAAAACAAAAAAACCCCCAAATACAAAAAACACCGTGAAACACTTCTCATAATTCTACCATATAATTAAAATTCTTCATATTAAAGTTAATTGCTTAGCATCTATTTATTTCAAGCCTGATGAGAGACACACACTAGTGAATCACCTTTGATGTGGTCAGGAGTGATCCTTGGTGGAACTAGTGGATCATGAGTAGTGTTGGGGACCAAAGTGGGACTGGCTACATGTGAGGCAAGTGCCTTACACTCTACTATATTTGTGGTCCCATAATACTTTAATTAACTTGTACATATTGTGTTTGATATTGAAATAGAATAATGCAATTTTATCAATCCAACATTATTTTACAAAGTCTATATCTGGGTCTAAATGTTTTATCAATTCACAATCTTCATAAATAGGCCTAATAATGGGTATTACACCATACTAAAGAAATAAATTTAGGGCACAGAATGGTAAACAATCTGCTCAAGGTCATGCGACTAATTAGTACTACTCAGAATTTATTGTTTTATGCTGCTTCTTTACTGGAATTTAGGGTAAGAAAGGTTTCTATTCTAACTGAATCCCACAAATTACTTTTGAAGGGTCAGCTTTTATAGAAAACTGATATAAAAGATAGATGAATTTTCAGGCTGGATTTACAAAAGAACTACTTAACATAATAATATAGATAGAATGTTTATGGTGATCCTTCAACCCCCAAATTCATACACTAAAGCTCTAAAGTGACAGAGTATATGGGGAGGTAACTAGATTATGAGCGCTCTCTCTCTCTGGAAGATATACAGAGAAAACATCTTGATTTCTATTTCCCATCCTCAGAAATCAAAATTCTCTTTCTAAAGACAGCCATCACACAAAAGAATAACGATACTCTGTTAAAGCAGTTAGCCATATTTATATTCCACAGTGCTAATGAGGACCTAAAATTTCAGTTTTGGCGCTACGATTCTGCACAAACTATACAATAATGAAGTAAGTCACACTCAACAGTCTGTTTTTTGTTTTCCTCATCTGTTAAATAGTGAAAATAGCATCTACAATACAGAATTATTATGATTATGTTACATATAACTAACTTATAATGAGTATAAAGTAGACAGTAACAGTCAATAAACGCTAGTAATAGTTAAAACCATAGGGAAAAATATATAATTATATGCCTATCACAGAGTCTGGCAAGCTGCCGAGATTGTCCCCCGTCACAGGCAGAGCCTGGCAAGCTCCCCACGGCATATTCGATATGCCAAATACAGTAATGACAACAGGTCTCATTTCCCTGACCCTGAAAGAGCCTCCAATCATTAGGAAAACATAAGAAGAGGCTGCTAAAATCTCAGGGCTGGGAGGAATAGAGATGTTACTGGCGCTTGCTCGAGTAATTAGACTATCAACTGGATGACAGTAATACAGTGAAGAGAAAAAGTATGAAGTATACTCTTTGTTGATTACATAACTAAAATGCATAAAGCTGCAATGACAGAACAGTTAAGCATATTCAAATTTGTGAAGTTAAGTTCCCTCCCACTTTTTAACAAGACTCTTGCAACATTAAAAACCACATAAACACTTTTGGCTTTCTGAGTGGCACCATGACGGGTGGCAAAAGGGAAGCCAAGAAGAAAATGGTTTATTTTATTTTCTAAGAAAGACTGGAATGACGTGAATGCTCCCACAACGCTTAATATAAGAAATATTGGGAAAACGCTTGTGACTAGAACACAAGGAACCAAAATTGCATCCAGTGACCTCTAAGGTCATATATTTGATGTGATCCTTGCTGATCTGCAAAAATTCAAGCTGATTACAGAGGATGTTCAGGGCAAAAACTATCTGACAAACTTCTACAGCCTGGACCTCACTTATGACAAAATGTGCTCCATGTTCAAAAATGGGCAGGCCACGACTGAGGCTCATGTTGATGTCAAGCAAGACTACCGAAGCTTATTTCCTTTTGCCTGTACTGTGCTGATTTCACTGAGAAGTGCAACAATCAGATTCAGATGACCTCTAATACTTAGCATCTGTAAGTCCGCCAGATTTGGAATCACTTGATCACTTGACATCCCGTTACTCATTGATTTGCTCAAACAGGCGCCAGTAATGTCTCCCTTCGTCCCTGTTGCATGCTAGCCCAATGGAGTCTTCTCATTCTAGGAACACAAAGAGTTACAAACTGATTGTTCAGGGTCTTGATGAAGAAGTCTAACCATCTCGTAGATGGGCGGCCACACGAATTTTTGACGTCCCGTGGAATCCAGTTGTTAACGGCTCTAGTCCAGTGGTAGTCTCCAAATCTCATTATGTGTCCAGCCCATCTGATTTTCGATTCCGTGACAAATTAGGCAGTGTCCCTGATTCTCTCTCTTTTTTCTTTTTGGGTCACACCCAGCAATGCTCAGGGGTTACTCCTGGCTTTGCACTCAGGAATTACTACTGGCAGTGCTTGGGGGACCATAAGGGATGCCGGGAATTGAACCTGGGTCAGCCACATGCAAGGTAAATGCCCTACCTGCTGTGCTATTGCTCGGGAACCCGATGTCCCTGATTCTTGACTGTCGATGGAGGTCGGAACTCCAGATTCTTTCTCTCATTTGAGTGAAGTGTGATACTCCAAGCATAACTCTTTCAGTTCCTCTTTGGGAGACCCTTACAGCATTCTCATCCTGTTTTTGTAGGGCCCAGGTCTCTGAGGCGTATGTTAATGCAGGAAGAACAGTGAAATCGAAGAGATGTGCCCAGAGCCAGAGGTTCTTCGTCCTCTTAGCTATTTCTTCTATGCTCTTGAAGGCATTCCAAGCCGCTCTCTTCCTCCTGCGCAACTCAGGTGCCAGGTCATTCGTCATATTGACTTCTCGACCTAGGTACACATAAATGTTGCATTCGGAGATGTTTGTTCCGTTGAGAGCAAATGGAATGTCAGGAACAAGACTGTTTCTCATAAACATTGTCTTCATGAGATTCAGCTGTAGTCTGACCTTTCCACACTCACGGTCGAAGTCGGCTAGCATTTGTGCAGCTTGGCTGATGTTTGGTGTTATAAGAACGATGTCATCAGTGAAGTGGAGGTGGTGGAATTGCCGACCGTCTATCTTCACTCCCATTCCTTCCCATTCTAGTTGTTGCATGACATTCTCGAGGGTAGCACTGAAGAGTTTCGGTGAAATGGTATCACCCTGCTGAAACCCCTCTCTTGACATGGATGATCACTTCTTTGTAGGATGGTGAGATCCTGGTAGTGAATCCGTAATACAGTTCAAGGAGGATCTTGATGTATTGAGTTTGAATGTCTTGTTTGGCTAGAGCTTCAATGACTGCTTCTGTCTTAACAGAATCAAATGCCTTCTTTAAATCAATGAATGTTAGACAGAGAGGCATCTTGAACTCGAAAAACCTCAATGAGCTTGGTTATCATGTGGATATGGTCAATCATGCTGAATCCTTTGCGGAACCCAGCTTGCTCGCATGGTTTTCCTTCATCTAGTGTTCTGCCAATCCTATTCAGGATGACTCGAGTGAACAGCTTGTAGATGACAGACAATAGACAAATCAAGTGGTAGTTGCCAATGTCGTAAATGTCTCCCCTCTTGTACAGTAGTACAATAGTCCAGAAAGGCAATGGAGAAGATTATCCATGACTTCTACTCGGATCTCTTAGATAGCCACGTCCACCTGCCCACATACCAAATTCCACAGGATGGAAATGTCATTCCCAACGTTCTTCCTTCCAAAATCCAAGTCAGTTTGTTGTTAAAGAAGCAAACAGCACCAGGCACAGATAAGGTCAGACCTGGACACCTGAAGAATTTGCTGTCGGCACTCATCAACACACTGGTTCGGCTCTTCACACGCTACCTGTCTGAATGCAAGGTTCCAACCCAATGGATTTGGAATAAGATGATGGAAACTCGAGAGGTGCAGACAAATGACTTAAAAGAGGAGATCAATAAATTGATTCCAGACAGCATTGGAAAAGACACAGAAAAGGCTTATCAGTCCATTTATCCATTTCATGATGTTTTTGTTAGAAAATAAAACTGAAGAAACCTAAGTTTGAATTTGGAAACTCATGGAGCTTCACGCTGAAGGTGGCAGTTCTGGAAAGATTACTGGAGATGAAACGTGCTAATGCTGAAAGGGCTGAAGTTTATAAAACACCACTGTAAGAATCTGTTTAGAATTTAGATGTTCATTGGTAGCAATAAAAAAAAAGGTATTGTTAAAAAAAAAGACCCTAATTTTTTTTATATTCATGTGATTTATAGGAAGCACAGTAAAAACAAAACAAGAATACATTTAGAATAGAAAAACCCTTAGATGAGAGGATATGGAGATGAGTCACTTATAAAATAGTTGATGGGTAGTTAGTCTAGAATTAAGATAAAATACTCTTACCTAAACATTTAAATATGGAAAAAGCTGTCTACTTACTATTCCCCCAAGAATGAATTACCAATGGGCTAAGGTAATCACTGAATCACTGTCCTCCCATTGTTCATCGATTTGCCTGAGAGGCCACCAGTAACATCTCCATTGTGAGACTTGTTGTTTCTGTTTTTGGCATATGGAATACGCCATGGGGAGCTTGCCAGGCTTTGCCGTGCGGGTGGGATACTCTTGGTAGCTTGCTGGACTCTCCGAGAGGGATGGAGGAATCGTACCTGGGTCGGCTGTGTGCAAGGCAAATGCCCTACCTGCTGTTCTATCACTCCAGCCCAGGCTAAGGTAATAAGAGCAAAATTTATTATAGGATAAAGAAAACATTTTTATATTTTGAATTATCAAATAAAGAACTTTAAAGAAATTATTAATAAAATATTTTGATAAAACGTCCATACAGAAGGTTATAATCTATTAAAGGTCTTACATAAGAAACTTGGGAGGGTACAGAGATACTACAGCAGATAAGGTACTTGCCTTGCACATGTCCGACCCGGGTTTGATCCCCAATATGGTTTCTCAAGTCTGCCAGGAATAATTCCTGAGTGCAGAGCCAGAAGTAACTCCCCATAGCATACGTATGGACCAAAAGCAGAATAACAACAACAAAAAGACAGAAAGAAAGAAAGGAAAAAAAAAAAGTCTTGCACATTGAAGCAAGTTATGCTAAGACAGAAGTAGTCACTGATTTTAATAGAGTGCATTCATATATAGTCCACAGTTTTAGTTAGTATTTCAAATACATAAGAAAAAGGAATGAACACATTTGTTAACAGGCTGGAATTTGGGGAGGTTATAATATACTGTGGCTAATGCTTACTGATGTGGTTTTGATCATATAATTGACTTAACATCTCTGTGTTGATTCCCTTACCACAAATGGATGGTTATTGTGAAGACAAAGGCTATATAGTACCTAGGCCAATGTTCAGGGCTCAACAAAATTACAAACCAGGGCTCAGTTAAGTAGCTGGTATTTCTTACTTGTTGTTTTGGGTCACATGTAGCAGTGCTCAGGGTTTACTCATGGCTCTGTGCTCAAGTATCACTCTTAAGGGTGCTGGGAAGCTAACTGGGGTTGGCCTCATGAAAGGCAGGCTTCTTAAGCCTATGCTACTTTTCCAGCTCCCCATGTCCTCCTTCCAAGTAATAAAAAGGCACTAGCAGTTAACAAAATTGCCTTTATGTGATATGTGGTATTATATGTGAGGGCACTTGCCAAGGGGCTCCAAGAGAAGTTTTGCTCACTTTATCCAGTTAATAAGCAGTCAAAGCTCAGCATCATATCCCATAATATTAAAAGAACTTAACATCTCAATTAACAACAACAACAACAACAACAAAAAACAAATAAAAAACATCCAAATGGCCAACAGGTACATGAAAAGTAATTGAAATCACCGATCATCAGAGAAATACAAATCAAAATTACAATATTACCTCATACCTAGAAGAACAGACAAGAATAACAAAAAGACAAGAATAACAAAAGATGCCAAGGTCATGGAGATTAGGCAACACTTTAGTGGGTATGAACACTGACTCAGAACTTTTAAAAAGAGTCTCAAGATTCCTCAAAAATTAAAAATGGAACTAGCATATAATAATTCTACCCCTGGGTGGGCCAGAGCGATAGCATAGTGCGTAGGGCATTTGCCTTGTACGCAGTCCACCCAGGGTTCAATTCCTCTGCCCCTCTCTGAGAGCCTGGCAAGCTACCAAGAGTATTCTGCCTGCATGGCAAAGCCTGGTAAGCTACCTGTGACGTATTCGATATGCCAAAAACAGTAACAACAAGATTCACAACGGAGTTGCTACTGGTGCCCACTCGAGCAAATTGATGAACAACGGGAGGACAGTGCTACAGTGCTACCTCTGGGTAGATATTTTATCCAAAGGTAAAGGTAAAGGCCCTCCCGTTGATCGTCGATTTGCTCGAGCGGGCCCAGTAACGTCTCCATTGGAGACTTTGTTGTTACTGTGTCTGGCATATCGAATACTCTCGGTAGCTTGCCGGGCTCAAAATATCAAAGAAATACATGCATTGCCATGTTTATTCCAGCATTATCCACAATAGCAAAACAGGGAAATAACAAAATCTCTGGAATGTAAAGGATATATACAAGTGGAATATTATTCAGCTATGAGAAAGAAGAAAATTGTTATTTGCAACAACACAGATGAACCTTGTTGGACAATGAAACATACCCAAAAAAGTATGATATTGGGGGTATGGTGCTGCCAGAAGGTCAGTCTGTTCCTCTGAGGTGAGTGCATCAGAAGCCTGATGGCGCCTTCAGACTTCCAGATACCCCAAAATTACTGCTGTGCCTTTGGCCAGACCCCAAAAACTTGGGGCAAAGTTTACCAAGAAAGTAAATGGCCAAAAGTTAGGTATGTGGGAGACACATCCACAAACCACCTCCAGCTCAGCTATATAATTGGAGGCATGGCCTCTCTGGTCCCTGATTGAACTGCTTAATGGCCATGATTCCAGAGACTCAGAAAAAAATCTTGAAACCCAGCAGCTTTTGGCAGAAATGCGTCTGGTCCCTGCAGTAGGTTACCGGTGCTGAGCCAACCCAGGTGGGAATAGGTTTCGTGCCTTGGCCTGCTCCCCCTATCGGCCCAGTGGCCGCAATCCTCCAGAGGCCACTGGACAGTCAGGTTTGGGCCCGCAGTGACGAGACATTTTGGGCCTCACACTGGAGCCGGTCCTGTTCTCCCCACCCCAACGAGACCCCAAGTCATCATCCACAAATGGCCTTTCTGGCTCCTGATAAAGCTGCTTAATGGCCATGATCCCAGAGACTCAGGAGCAAATCTTGGAACCCAGCAGGTTTTGACAGAAATCCCTCCATATTTAAGTGTTAAAATTTCGGAATTTCAAAATCGCGTGGCCACTACAGCAGTCACACAACATCATATGTTATTTATAACCAACAACAGAAAACAGATTGTCTACTGTTGCCTTTTCAGCAGATCTGAGTATTGGGGTAAAATCTCAAATAATGGTGGGTCTGGTGTCAAAAGATTGAATGTGATCAAAGTAGAGAGAGAGTAATGTAGAAATCATCTGCCCCACAGGTAGGGGGAGGGTGTGGGATGAGGGTGTACTGGGGTTGTTGGGGGTGTAGAATGGGCACTGGTGAAGGTAGTGGTATTCATTGTATGACCGAGACTTAGACGCAAAAGCTTTATAACTGTTCTCACGGTGATTCAATAAATAAAATTATAAAAAATTTTTAAAAAAGTAAGGTGGAGTTCATGCCCAATTCAACCAACTAATCAATGGCTGAATAAATAGCAGTACTCCTACATTTAAAAAAAAAAGTATGATATCACATTCTGTGGAATTAAAAAAGTCAATTTCATAAAAATTATGAGTGAAATGTTAACTACTTTAGGTTAGAGGTTGGGGGAATTAAGAATATATGCCAGAGCGATAATACAGTGGGTAGGGCATTTGCCTTGCATGCGACTGACCCGGGTTCAATCCCTTGCATCCCATATGATCTCCTGAGCACTGCCAGTAGCAATTCCTGAGTGAAGAGCCAGGAGTAACCCCTGAGCATCACTGGGTGTGACCCAAAAAGCCAAGTGTATATATATATATATGTATATATATATATATATGTTCAAGAAACAAACTAAGAAGAGATAACAAATCCTATAGCTATAGTACACAGAGCATGATGGCTAAGGTTAGAAATACTGTCTTAAAAACTTTTAATGAGAATAATCTTAATCTCCCCAACACAAAAATAATGTGATATAAAAGGTATTTATTAGTGAAAGTGGCAATCATATTGTAATTTATATGCATAGGAATAGTACAGTACACCTTAAGTTTATAAAGTTTTATGTCAATTATAATTTAATTTATAAAGAAACTTTACATATAAAATTTTATATTTCAGTTTTTTAAATATTTAAAGCAATGCTTATTGGATATTCATAAACCTTAAACCTTAAACCTTAAATACTAGAAAAAAATTTAAAGATCTAAGCATCTATCTCCAGTTATTTAATTTTTAAAAATCCAATTAAGTGGAGAAAGGAAGTAATAAAGATTAGAGCAGTGATTGGCAATAAAAACAAATTCACAGATAAAAGGATCAATAGAACAAGAAATTTATTTTGAGAGTAGGACAGACTAATATGAAAAATCCTGGGAAAGTTATCAAGTAAGAAAAATGGAGGAAATAATAAAAATACAAATATAAGAGGGAACAGTACTATAGATGTTGCTGACTTTGATTGGATAATACACAAATGTTATTATAATTTATGTCAATAAGTCTGAAATTTGTACAAAATGAAAATGAGATTATAATTACACCAGAATAAACTCAGACTATGTAACAATTATTTATACCATTCAAAATGTTATAAGAAACTTCAAATAATTTATAGTTAGATATTAATTGCATCCTGGGAAATAAAGCGATAATCCAGAGTGCTTAGTACAGAGTGCTAGCAAAAGAGTGATAGTACAGGGTGCTTGCCTTACATGTGACAGACCCCATATGGTTCCCTGAACTCTGCCAGGGGCAATCTCTGAGCACATAGCCAGAGAACTACTGGGTATGGCCCAAAACCAAACAAAATAATTTACTGTTCTCTTTTAATACCAAATCAACTAAATACACCATGTTCTTCCTCTCTAACCTAAAACAAGAGGCAGGTTAAGTAGAAAAACAAGAATGATTTCTCAGTCCACTTGCTATTGGGGACAAAAAAAGAGGCAGTGCTGGGGTATGGTGCTGCCAGCAGGTCAACCTGTATCTGCAGGGTGAGTGCATCTGAAGCCTGATGGCGCTTTCAGACTTCCTGATACCCCATAGTTGCTGCTGTGCCTTTGGCCAGACCCAACAACTTGGGGCCAAGTTTACAAAGAAATAAAATGGCCAACAGCCACACATGGGAAAGGGCAGCTCAGACAGAGAAAGGAACACCAAGTAAAGGGTGTTGGGAGGATCCTCCCAGGATGGGAGATACACGCTGAAAGTAGACTATACCCCGAACATGATTTCCACTCAATGCATCTTTTGCAAACCTAAGCAACCAAAAGGAGAGAGAGAACAAAAGGGAATACCCTGCCACAGAGGCGGGATGGGATGGGGGAGTGGGAGGGTTACTGGGATCATTGGGGGTGGAGAATGGGCACTGGTGGAGGGTTGGGTACTCGATCATTGTATAATTGAAACCCAAGCACAAAAACTTGTAAGGTCAACAACTGTATCTCATGGTGTTTCACTAATTTTAAAAAAAACAAACAATAAAATAAAAAATAAGAGTGGCTTTTTCCAAAAAAGAAAAAAAAATAGAAATTAAATAGCCAAAAGTTAGGTATATGGGAACCACACCCACAAACCACCTCCAGCTCAGCTATACAAGCTCTTTTATCGGCCTTATTTCAGAGATCCATACATCTTGAAAGAGATCAAAAGCGACAGTTAATCTCGGACCTGTGCAAGGCTGAACAGACTTGTTCTGTTCAGGAAGTTTACTCAGGGACTAAATCAGAGGGGGGTGGGTTGGCCAGAGGCCTGCCCAAATAGAATCCCTGGCAGCCACTTGCTTCCACAATCCAAAATCGCTGCCATACCCCTGGGCCTAACTCCATAGTTTCAGGACGGACCTTACCAAAATATAATCTGCTGGAAAGTTGGGAATATAGGCTTTGTGACTGAAATCTCCAGGCTTTCTCAGAGTTGGGATGGACTACCTCCCACCACTTCCTAACACTCCTGGAAGCACTGGCAGTCACCCCATGAACCAACTCCAGCCCCACCATGTAAGCTCTACTACCAGCCTTGCTTCAGAGACATATAAATAAAGCTCGAAAGAGATCATGAACTACAGTTAATCCTGGACCACGCATGGCTAAACAGACCGGGGCAAACTGGAGGGGGGCAGATTAGCCAGGGGTCTGCCCAAGCAGAGCCCCCTGCAGAGGCTTACTTCCACAATCCAAAATTGCCATCCTACTCCCAGCCTGACTCCACCGTCTCAGGACAGACCTCACCAAGATAAAATCTGTTGAAAATTCGGGTATGCAGGTTTTGTGACTGAAATTTCCAGGCTTTCTCAGGGTCAGAATGGGCTACTTCCCCACCTCCCTCTATTTCCAGAAGTCCTGGCAGCTATATCTACACCCCAAAGTGACCACCCAATTAAAAAGCTACTTCAGCCTTACTTACTTACTTACAGCCTTGCTTACCATCCCGATAAAAATACCGAATGCCCTGAACAAACACCATGACCTCTAAGCACCTGTATTGCAAACCATAATGCACAAAAGGAAAAGGAGAGAGAGAACAAGAAGTAGAGTGTCTCCCATAGAGGCTGGGGTTGGAGGGCTGGGGTGTTGGGGGATGGTGGTAAGGAAATATGGGACATCGGTGGTGGGAAATGTACACTGGTAGAGGGATGGGTGCTGGATCACTGTATGAATGAAACCCAATTATGAACAGTGTTGTAATGGTCTATCTCATGGATATTTAATTAAATAAAAATTAAAAAAAAAATAATGTGGCAGAGCTGGAGCGATAGCACAGTGGGTATGACATTTCCCTTGCATGCAGCTGACCCGGGTTTGATCCCCAGCATCCCATATGGTCCCCCAAGCACTGTCAGGAGTAATTCCTGAGGGCAGAGCTAGGAAGAACCCCTGAGCATTGCTGGGTGTGACCCAAAAAGAAAAAAAAAAGTGTGACATATAGAAAGTGGAAAAGATAGCTTACAGAATATCATGAGTATAAAGAGACAGAAAAATTGCACATTTTTACTACTCAAGAATAAATACATATTTTACAAATAACACTAAATGATCAAGTCTTGCTAATGTAACACTACAGAAAATTTTATGGTTAATAAGACTTTAAGTTCATCTCATAAAAATCCCTTGTTCTTACAAATGAGAAATTAAAAGATTAACAGAGTTAATTATTGCAAAGGTGACTTAAAAACAGACCTCCAGGGGCTGGAGCTATAACACAGTGGGTAGGGCGTTTGTCTTGCACGCGGCCAACCTGGGTTCAATTCCCAGCATCCTATATGGTCCCCCAGGCACTGCCAGGAATAATTCCCAAGTGCAAACCCCTATGCATCACCAGGTGTGACCCAAAGAAAAAACAAACAAAAACACGCCTCCACACCACTTATATTGGACTTTGAATCTATGCTTAAGAACTGATCTTGTTAACAGTTAATTTAAAAGAAATAGTTGTATACTTTAGTATTCAAGGTAAAAACAAAATTTTATGACAACCTGAACTAAAAACAATGCTGATTTTTGCTGTCAACTCACTTATGAAGAAAAAAGAAATTCAAATTTTGATCAACTTCTCAAGTTTATTCCAAACAAAATAAACTATTAAGAAACATATTTGAGGGATGGAGAGACAGTACAGTGGGCAGAGCATTTGCCTTGCATGTGACTGACCCAGGTTTGGTCCCCAGCATCCCGTATGGTTTCCTGAGTCTCACCAGGAGTGATTCCTGAGTGAAGAGCCAGAAGTAAGCCCTGAGCACCACTGGGTGTGGCCCCCAAACAATAATAAAAAAAAAACAACAAAATCAAAACTTTTAAAAATTAAAAAAGAAGAACACACTTCATGGGTTGGGAGACAGCTCAAAATGCTAAGACACACACTTTGCATACAGGAGGCCCAGTTTCAATCCCTAGCACCACACTATACCCCGAAAACTGTCAGAAGAGGCCCCTACTTGATGTAGCTCCCCAAAAAGAAGAAACATATTTCATGTAATATTTACCATCAACTGTATAAAATGTCGGCACTAAAAATGACCAAGATTTAGAGCTTTATTACCAAATTTAATAAATGTTTAAAGTACCATGATAAATGATGCTTTGGTGTTCGTTATAAGAATGTAAGATTTCTATTTTCTGAGATTTTTTAAAGGTAGAATATTCATATCTACTTAGTATATTCCAGGATTCATGAAAAATCTTGAAAATAGATGAATGAAAACATCTTTGTCTTTGGAGACTATATTAAGTGATATAAACACGTACAGAAGTACATTATAACAATACAACAAGTGAACAAAGCAGAACAGAGGAGTTAATGACGGAAAATATGGGAAGTTTCAGAATATATACAAATTGGCTTTTAGGAGATGGTGAGTGAAAGAACTGAAGCTCACATTTTGCATTTGTGGGATGCCCCAAGTATGGTCCCCAGTACAGCAAGTACTGCGAGTACTACTGGGAATATCTCTCCCCACCTCTTAAAATAAAAGTGAAAAATCAAATTGTGAGATGTTTGAAGGAGATAAAGAATTTAATGGTAGAATTTAAAAGTAACTTTTAATATATATCTCTGGAAAGAAATCTAATTCAAAGCAATTGATTAGTGGTTGTCCAAGGCCAGTAGTGGGGACCAGGATTGACTGGAAAGTGTATAAAAAGAGAAGCACTGCGCTGACAGAAATATTCAGGACCACTGGCTATCAGTGATGGTCATCTTATTAAATACATCTATTAAAACTTATCATGATCCACTTAAAAAAGCACATTGTATCAAACGCAACTGACATTTCAACAAAGTTAATTTTTTAAGCAAAACCTGGGAAACCAGATGAACTATTCCTTGGTGACAAAAATAACTCTTCTATATTCCAATTACAAGGTAGCTATCAGTATTCTGTGAGGAGAAAAATATTTTCTCTATATAAACAGAGTTTAAAGCTCTAGTGCAATTTCTTATTTTAGACCTCTCCTAAAGATGTAATGGGCAAAAAATGTAGAGCATGGCAGAGTTCCAATAGAACAGGCTATTTCTAAGTTTATATGATATTGCTAAATAAAGAATTTTCATAATACAAGTTTCCATTTATAATTACAGAATGTGTGGATAAGAGATACTAGGCAATGAAAATTTCCTTAGCTAGCTTTGAAATTAATTTGTATCTCTGGAATGATTTCAGCATCAAACTGATGCTCATTTCCCTTTAATTGCTCTCATTTTTAAGATTCAGTTTTTGTTAGAAAGCTGAAATCTCTACATAGAATATCCAAATAAAATCACTCAAGTCCTAAATGGTGAAAGTGACGAATTAAAAATAAGTTCTATCAGGTACAAGAAATATCAGGTGTATCTGATACAACTCTGAGATTGAAAACTTGAGGTTCTCGATCTAATTTATGTTATTTTCTTAATAAATATAACTTTATATGCTGTTTGCTATTAGCTTGCTGCACAGGTTTTTCTATGTTTCTATGATTATATGTTACACTTCATATATACATCTTTTCTTTGTAAATGAAGAAAACTGAGCTATAAAGATTAAGAACTTCGGGTAAAACAGGTAACTATCTTTGAAAAGACAAAACTAGCATATAAAATGTTTCATATAAATTAAGCAAAACATTTTAGAAAGAATGGAGCTGGAAAGATAGTACAACAGGTAGGAAGCTTGCCTTGCACAAGCCTGACCCAGGTTTCATCCCTGAACAGAGCCAGGAATAAGCCCGGAGTATTGCGAGGTGTGGCCCCAAAACAAGCGAAACAAAAATTTTAGAATGTGTAAGTGGAAAGACAGCTAATGGTATAATTGTTTTCTGAAAGGAGATACCACATAAGATTGTAGTATTACTTTTAGGAGACAGTCTAAAATGGAAAGAGGTAGTTTTCCTATTTCTCCTCTCTACCATTAAAAATTTTTCATCATGAACATTTGTTAATTCAACTGTTTACAAAGTGTGATCTTAAGCTGGAAGTTATGGTCTTGATTTCCATTATTTACATATTTAAGAAAATAAAAGCCTAGCATTTAGAATTTTCTTCTTTTGAACTATATGTCTGGTGGTTTACTCATTAATTTGGTAGCCTAGAGCACAAAGAATAACGATCAGAGGTTTGATTAGTTATATTATATTTGCAAAGAATAAATTTATCCTTTGGTCCCAGAATGCATTTTAAACTTTAAAAAGTCACTGACAAACTCATGCTGCTGAGAAAAAACCAGGTAAGAGAATTTATCGTGGTTGTTTCAGTATAAAACATTAATATTGAAAAATAACTCCAGGAAATGTCCTGCTGATAGAGGGTAAGAAAGTATACAGTAAAATTACTCAACTCTTAAGTAAATGTTCCAATTTTCATATCCATCATACCCTTCATTCTGAATAATATGTCATGTGAAAAGCAAATCAAACACACATATACATACCTGTGACATCTTCAGGATCCGATACAACGATATGAGCATTTAATTCCTGTAGTTTGTGATGCAATTCTTCTAGTTTTTTATTTGATTTTTTCAATATGTTGTCCACATAAGCCAAACTTTTTTTATCTGTTGTAACTTTCCTCAGATTTTCAGCTCCTTCTTTAATTTTCAGTTCTTTTCTTATTTCTCTTTTGATTCGATCCTTGATATCATCCAATTTCTGTTGCACCATTGTATCCGAAAAATCTAAGTTTTGAACAGCACTCACATTTTCAGAAAATGAAAAGTTTCGGGAATCTCCCTATAGAAACAAACAAGCAAGCAAGCAAATAAATCTCAGAATTTAGAAAAGGTACACAGTAGAATGTCCACCAATGGAACAACATAGTGATTCTTTATAAATAAGCTATACTTAATTATAAGCAAGCTCTTTCAAGACTACTTATTTGCCCTTTTTAGAACCAGGCAAGAAATTAAAAAAAAAAAATCCAGCACTCACTAAGCAGCAGTACTTGACAATACATCATACATCTTCATGCAAAGACATTTTAAGGTTGAATAAAGACAATGGACTCCTGATATCCTAACAATCTAAGTTAGATCCCAATAGCTGTACTGTACATCTTGGACAAGATAACATCTTGAACCTTTTACACATTTAGTGGTCTGTAAAATCTAAATAGTAGCATTAATCACTTTCAGAGATACTGTGGTAGTTCAAAAGATAGCAAAGCTACAATTAAAAATCTTGGTTCAGGGACCAGAATCATAGTACAAAGGGTAGAGCATTTGTCTTCATGCAGACTTGGGTCATCCATCAGCATAGAGCCAGAAGAAAGCCCTGAGTACCAATAAGTGTGACCCCAACACTAATAGAAAAAAAAATTCTTGGTTCACTGCTGTCACTTCTTAAAGCAAAAACTATTATTAAATTCTATAAGTATATGGTTTTATCTTCTGTAAAACCTCCTAAAAACAAACTAATACTGGCAAAAATAGTTACCTGTATGATCACTTTTAAATAAATGAACTAAATGCCTCAGAAGTTAGGAAAATGTCCCACATGGGAAGATTATATTCAAAATTCCAATTATTTATTTCATGGTTAACTATCCCACCAATTGATAATCTGGTTAACTCATTACAAAAGCACCACCAGAAAATATGTCCACATTATGTCCTACTGATAAAAAAATAAAATATACAACATCAACTATTCAAAACATATTTGAATAAAATAAAAAGTCCATTTGTTTAAAACAACCAAGGTCATATTCTACCTATATGTGTATACTTTACTATTTTATTCACCATACTCTTGGTTTTTAAACTTTTAATTTCTGACACAGAAAACTTGAAAAAACTTTTGAGAAAAGGAATTGAAGAGGACACAGAAATTAAAGAGATGTTTCACTACACACCCTTTTTTGTACCCTCATTTGAACCACAGACCTAATTAAAAGTATTATATTTCTTTGGGAATTACCATAGCATTTAAGTTGTACTTAAATTCTTGGTGCAAATACATTTTATATTTAATCTTTTTTCTATTTCTTTTTGATTTGGGGGCAACATCTGGCTGTACTCAGAGTTTACTCCTGGATTTGTTCAGGAATCATTTAGGCACATATCGGGGATTCAAATGTGGTGCCAAGGATAGAACTCAGGATGACTGAATGCAGGCAAACACCTTATACTTCATACTAATCTATTTAAAAACAAACAAACAAACACGCATCTTGAAAAATAGTGGAAAATAGTGAGTTGATATATGGGACCCTGTCTTGACTTTGGTACCCATTTACCTTGTGCTCACAGCAATACTATGCAAAAAAAATGTAATCGTTGATAAACCTCTTCTGCTTTTTTTTTGTCTTTTTGCTATACCTGGCAGTGCTCAGGTGAACATACAGAGTGTCAGGAACTAAATCTGGATCAGCAAGCAAGTGCCCTACCCACCAAACTACTTCTTCAGTTCCTTATTAACCCGTTCTTAACCTCATAGGAACAAACGTTTAATAAAAAGAATCACGGTCACGGTCACAGTCCTCCTGTTATTCATCAATTTGCTCGAGCAGCCTCAGTAACATCTCTATCATGAGACTTGTTGTTACTGTGTTTGGCATATTGAATATGTCACAGGTAGCTTGCCAGGCTTTGCCGTGTGGGTGAGATACTCTCAGCAACTTGCCAGGCTCTCCGAGAGGGGCGGAGGAATTGAACCTGGCTCGGCCAGGCTGGCTGCGTGCAAGGCAAATGCCCTACCGCTGTGTTATCGCTCCAGCCCAATAAAAAGAATATAATATAGAAAAAACTTATGTTTGTACGTACAATTTCCAGGTTCGATGGACAATAAACTAAGAATCCATTGGTCTTAAATTTCTGATTCTCATCTATGCTGCTATAACTACGTCAAAATAATGCGTAGGTGTTTAATGTAAAAAAAAAATCAGTTTCTGAGTTTTGGTTTTGGGATCATATCCAACTACAACCAGCTAAGTGCCTGGAGTTACTCTTGGCATACTGGCAACTGAACCCAGATGTCCTGAATTCAAAATACATACTCCAGTTCACTAAGCTCTCTTTAACCCCAGGCTGGGTTTTGTTGTTGTTTGTTTACTTTTTAAGTAGAACATAAATCCTTTCTACTTATTCAATTTCCAAAGTTTATAAAATCCACCTTTGGCTAGTTTTCTAAAATATTTGCACATACAAGACTATTACTAAAAAACAAAATCCCAAATTCCTGAATCCCAGATTCAGATAAAAAGGACTAAGACAGTGCCAGAGAGATAGCTCAGGCATCAGATGTGTCTTGCACATGCAAGAACCTGAGTTTGATCCCCGACACCTTTGTGCCTGAGTAACACAGCAAGGCTCAAGTGTTGCCCTTTTGCTGTGCTATTAGGTCTGGTTAGTTGAATTCCAGTAGCAGTGGCCCAGACTCCATAAATGCTATTTGGGAATCCCTTGAGTTCCTTCTGAAAAGGAATAAACCAGCACTTAGATGAAGTTTAAGTTAAATGTACTCTTCGAGATACTTTATTTCTATCCTAATTAGACTTTTAAAAAAATCACATAAGTGGCTTTCACAACTTTGTAACTTGATTTTGAGTCTTATAAGGCAGAGGTTTCATAAATTTTTTTTTTGGTTCATTGTGATCTTAGTGCCTTAAGAAAATTCTTCTTATGCCCCACAGCCAAAAGAAACATAACAATTCCATTTGTTAAGCAATAAAGTCTAAACAACTTTACCAGTACTTGTAACAATTTTCTTTCAAATAATGCAAATTTTAAGAAAAACTCTTACTTTATTCTTTAACAACCAATGCTACTTAACTTATTACTGTTAGGTACAATATCTCATTGAAGTTAGATTGAACACTCCCATCCTCATTTCCTGTCCTAAGGGATCAGAGAGTAATACTAAAATGTGACCCCAGTCTGTTTACATGGTATCCAACAAAATGCCAGTAGTCACCATTTCCTAGATACATTTCAAATACACTGCTGCCTCCTGAGAATTGGTGAGGCAACCAGAGAGCTGTCTTATACTCTGAAACTCACAACATTAAGTATTAAAGGGTTTGAAACAAAAACATGTTTTATGAAGACGGCTTCTGTATTGAATGTGAACTCTTTGAATGTGTTTCTTACTTCAACTACGAATTCATTTTAACTCGTACCCTAAATTCTATCAAATTACAAAAAAAAAAAAAGTCCACACAGAAGACAGTCTCTCTTGGCTTGGCTATTACACATGTGCAACATCGGGAAGTAATGCCTTTCCCTTTTCTTCCTTCTATGCTTGGTTAAATTTTAATTTACTTTTCGTCTATACCCTCTTTTCAATAAAATGTCTCACTTGTATATTCTGACGTTGCAGATCTTACTTATACAATGATCCCCACTCCCTTTTATTTAGTCACACAATGAACAACTGAGGGCAGGAATTATGTATGGCCGATTAGCTCTGTTTTGTCTTCTCAATGATTGCAGTTATATATTTTGTTAGATTTCAGGGAAATCAGTTATTGATGAGGAAGGAAGTCTTTCTGATAAAGAGGATGCATACTCCAGGAAACTAAAGGAAAAACTAATATTCAATCACAGGGAAGTTACAGGAGATAATGGTGGGGGTTGGGGACTCAATCATGTGCTTGACCTTGGGGTTCAATCTCTGGCACTACATGCTCCCTCGAGCACCACTGGGTTGGAGTGGCCCTGGTGGACCTTGGAACCATGACATCACCTGCCCTAGCACTGAACCCCATCAAGGTTAGCTGAGAATTATGGGGAGTGGCTCCTGGGCCACTGTAATCTTGGGACACTCCCACTACAAACAAATGAAATTTCAAACTCCAAGTAATGTTCAGTATCCTCTGCCTATCATCTTAGATATAAAAAAAAATGTAATTCTCCTATCTTTTTTAATCAATGAAAACACAAGCTTTATCACAACAGTGGAGTCAAATCAATTCAACACTTGTTACTTTCTTCCCTCCCTCCCTTCCTTGGGTTTTGGGGCCACACCAGGATCAGCCTCAAAAGATTAAAGCAGAGGCAGGGTGGGATGGGGGACGGGGGGGGGGGGGGGGGGTGGGAGGGATACTGGGATTAGTGGTGGTGGAGAATGGGCACTGGTGAAGGGATGGGTACTCGATCATGTATAACTAAAACCCAAGCACAAAAATTTGTAAGTCTACAACTGCACCTCATGGTGTTTCACTAACAAAAATTTAAAAAAAAAAGATTAAAGCAAGTGCTTTAATCCTTGTACTATAACTTTCAGACCCTTATGTGTTTTTCTTACACCCTATTCTTTTCATTATTCATCTAGATTCACCATGAAATATGTATTTAAAAATATTTGAAGTTTTTCATAGTTAATCTTATTTTTAATTACTTATTCTTAATGTACCTAAAATTTTTTATCACTCACCCCCTTAAAGCAACCATTTAATCATATGGATTAAATTCAAACACAGAAAACCATTTGAAGTTAAAACCAAGAGGAATTATATTTAAAAAAAAAAAGTAAATAATTTTGGGGTTTAGTGGGTCTGAAAAAAAAAAACAACAGAAATACAGATTCAGCAAGAAACAAAAAGATGAAACTAGATAAATTTACAAAGGAACCAAAGTAAAAAATTTAGGGTAGAGACTAACTAGAAGATTAGGATATGAATGGATCCTGCAGTGGCGAAATCACTTGCCTTGAGTGTGGACCAATCTGGTTTGACCTCCCCAACAGAGCATACAGCCCCACAAACAGTATCAGGAGAGATTTTTGAGTACTGCCAGAGTGGCCTAAAAATCATGCAGTAGGGCGTTCGCCTTACAAGCAGCCAACATGGCCGACCCGAGTTCGATTCCTCCGCCCCTCTCGGAGAGCCCGGCAAGCTACCGAGAGTATTCAATATGCCAGACACAGTAACAACAAAAGTCTCCAATGGAGACGTTACTGGGCCCACTCGAGCAAATCGACGATCAACGGGAGGGCCTTTACCTTTACCTTTATACACACACACACACACACACACACACACACACACCCAGATTGGACAAAGGCAATGAATACACTGATATATTTATTGGCAGATAATTGAAGAAAATATTCTGAATTCATCACACACATGAAAAATAAAAACAAAAAATTAGGAGAGAGAATGTAAGGTATGAAGATTTCCAGGTCTGGATCAACAGAACAGCCTTGTGGGTGGCCAACCTAGACTTGATCCCTAGAACCCCATATGGTCTGTGAATACTGCCAGGAGTGATCCCTGAGCACCACTGGATGTGACTCCAAAATCAAAACAAACAATTTAAAAAATGACTTCCAGAATAAGAATCAAATAAGATGGAGAGAAACACTTTATGGGATAAATAGATGAGAATTTTACAAAATTTAAGAATGAAATAAATAATTTTAATGTCACACCAAGTTGCAAATAAGATAAATGGCAATAACATCAAAAGGGGGGGGAAGCATATTACCTACACATAATTAACAATTAAACCAATATAAGATTTTTTCCTTAGTAAAATGTAAGCAACAAGGAGGGCTCAATGAATTAAGATATTCAACACCGATCTGCTACCATTTAGGTGGGGGAAGAGGGTGGCCGTAGGGGGGTTTGGGGGCTGTATCTGACAGTGGACAGGGGCCACTATCTCTGTACATGAGAGGTCATGCAGTGCCTGGGATCAGCCCAGGGTCAGCTGTATTCAAGGTAAGTGCTTTAAAATTCTGTACTTTTTCTCCAGGCTGGAGTGATAGCACAGCAGGTAGGATGTTTGCCTTGCACGCAGCCCTGTAGGCTGACCCGAGTTTAACTCCTCCACCCCTCTCGGAGAGCCTGGCAAGCTACCAAGAATATCTCGCCCGCACGGCAAAGCCTGGCAAGCTACCTGTGACAATGCCAAACACAGTAACAAGTCTCACAATGTTACTGGGCCTGCTCTAGCAAATTGATGAACAACAAGGAGGATAGTGACAGTGACACTTTCTCCAGCTCTCAACTTTTACCTGAAGATCTTATTTTATTACCAAGACTTCTCCAAATTACCACATATACACACCAAAAAAAAATTAACATTCTAGAAAAAAATTCAGATGAACCAAGACAATGTCTATGGTTTGCTTACATCAGTCCTCTGATAACTAATCTGTGGTTTCATTAAAGAAAAATTGTATTCACAGAAAAGAATGTACTTTTATTTATCTCCTAGAAGACAAAGATATTTCCATGTCATACGCTGACCATAGTCTAGATTTAAACAATAAACTATATTTTTTGTTTAAATGGAGGCTGAAAGTATGTAACAAGAGACCCAAAAAGAGTGGTTCTTTTGACTCAGTAATTCTAATTCTATAAATATAACCTTAGAAATCTCTACTATGTAGCCTAAATAATAGGGCTTTAAACTAACTTATAGGAAAAAAAATGTTCAGGGTGCTAAGATAACAAATCTAATTTCAAGTAGTCTAGGGGAATAAGTGAAGGTTTCCTCTTATGTTCTTTATTCTTACTATCATTATTACATAGAAGGATTCCAATTCAATATACTGTTGCCATGTACACAATTTTATTTGAAATTACGCTTAACGTAAGAATGAGTAAAAGATGACTGAAAAGATTAAATATTTGCAATTATTTCTGGATAAAAAAGGTAAGAGGAATTATGGAGTATTTCATTAGAACCTGGCCCCTCCCCTACCCTCTCTTTTTTAAGCAATGAACATACATGGACTCTCTAAGGAAATGACAATATTTAAAATAAACTGAAATGAAAGTTGCCTATGGAGCACAGCAGCACTTAGTGTAAGGCCCTGGATTTGTTGCTTGGTTCTGAAACAAACAAACAAACAAACAAAAAAACCCCAAATAAGCCAACAGTAACATTTCCCGTTCTGGCAAATGTAAAAACTTACAATAATTTTATAGCATAGTATCCTTTGCTACTTAACTAGGCTTTTCTGAGCAAATACAATTCTATTGCAAGGGATGAGGCTACACATTCTACTCTAATTAGATCATATCATGTGTCAGCCAAGTGTCTCAAATATAAAAATGTTAATATATATTTGATATACCACTATTTTTGCTTTATGAAATTACAATATTTTGATCTTTAGACTAAAACACAAATTGACATTCTCAACTTTACAACATTTCAACAAAATCAATGTGAATTTCAGAATAACACTGAAATAAGAACAGGATTGGACTCAAAGAACAAAAAAAAAAAAAAAGAAGAAAAATCTGTCACTTGTAACCAAGTACTTCATCTAGGGAGAGACAGGAAAGGATGTTTATTTCTCACTGGCCAAGTTCCCAGAGAAGAAAAGTCTGTTACTTTCTCTTATATTATAGCATTAACAAAAGTCTGACCTATGAGATGCCAAAAAAATGTTCCAGTACCCCTAAAATACTCACTGGATATGACTCAGGTACTGTTTTTGCAAAAAAGTAATGTTGAAGACAGTGTAGCCTACAGAGCCTGCAAAGATTCTGAGGAGTGAAGTAATCTAAGTACATAAAGAAAAGTAAACAAATAAATAAAAAAGTAAGCTACTTAATTGGTTTTAGCATACTAGTCTCTCAATGTCTAGTTTACTCCATTCCAGTCTTCTAGAAGATACTCTGAGCATCTATTTTCTTTATCTTAACTACATTTTGACCTGTTTTTACATTACTAGCTAGTACGTTCCTAAAATTAGGGCCATTTCACTCACACTAACCTTCTACGGCTCTAGGGACTCATTCTTAAAGGGAAAACAAGGAACCAGTTCTTGCCCCAGCCCTGGCTAGTTTTGCAACTCAGGCGTGTCACCCTGTCTCTTGGTACCTGTTTGCTCAACTGCAAAATTGATGTTCGGTTTTTCTTTTAGTGTTCTTGTTGATGTCTTGTTTTTATCTAAACTTCCTTTTTATACACAGAAACTTCAATAAATGCTAGGCAATGGAAACATAAAAACAATAAAGATGGCACAATTCAGCTTTCTTTCATGTACTCAATTTGTAAAGGAAGACTGACATGAAAGCAAGTATAATCTGAAGCAGCAGCAGCAAAATTTTATACAAGTAAAGGGGGAAAGAGAGATGAGTGCTAACAAAAAAAAAGTAACTCAAATACATTATGTTCAAAAAAACTAGTATTTGAAGTCAGACTAGCTAAAACAAATTTTGTTATAGTAACTGTTAAAGCTTCAATTTCCTCATTTACAATTTGAAATTATGCATCTACCTTTACAGTGTCATTTCTAAGTCATAAAAATAAATATAAAGAGCTTGGATTTTTCTTTGAGTTAAATGGGGCAGGATTTAGGCAAGTAAGTCATAGATACAACCTCCTGAGTTAAGAGAACTCTTAAGGGGAAGTTAATAAAATTATCATTGTGTATGAAGGAAAGAACACTTTCCTTTTCTTTTCCACTTTGTTTCTACACAAAACAGACATGCTTTGAGGATATAGGAATAGTCAGCAGACTTCCTCTAAAAAGAAAACAAAAATATCTGTTACTCAAATATATATATATATATATTTAGAAAAATAACTCCTTATTTTCCCACCATATCACAAACCTAAGCTTAAACTACATGTGGGCAAGAGTGTCTGACTCTGAAATTCAGTGACTGGTTAGAAACAGTCATGTAATTTGAGTAGGTCCATTTGGATGCCCCTTTTAAGGACTGATGTGAAAGTCTGGAAAGATGGTAGACCAGTAAGAGACTTCAAGTCTTTAAAAACACTTTTAAATTCTCCAGGGTTTCTATGAATAGAAAGAAATTTCTCCAGACTAGGCACTAGAGCAGCATACAACCTGGAACCTTCAAACTTAAAGTTTATTTGGTTTTACTTATTTGTGTTTTGGGTCACACCCAATGTTGCTCCTGCTCAAGGTTTACTCCTGGGTCTGCGTTCAAGAATTACTCCTGGTAGGCTGAGTAGACCATATGGGATGCGAGGTATCAAACCTGAATAGGCTGCATGCAAGGCAGTGCCTTACCGGCTGTACTATCACTCCAGCTTTAATGAGCTTTACAGACTTACAATTAAATCTCCGAAGAAATCAACAGGCCACAAAAATTCACAGGCACACAGGTGTCCCAGATGAATACTCTGGGGTATCCTGGGGAGGTGTGGGGTGGGAAAAGGGGAACACCAAATCTTCATCCTGCCAAAGACCCCATAACTCTCCACAGACACACCTATACACCACCACTGCCACCACGCTAACTGCCTATTTCTGCTGCCTCATGACCCAGTTCCACAGAGATGCCAAACTGCTAAAAATTCCAGGTAAACTGGTCTTCAGGCTGAGAACTCTGGGGTCTCCCTGGAGTGGGGGACAGCATCTTACCTGCACCCCCGTACTTCTGGAAGTCCCAGTAGCCACACCCACATTCTACAACCACTGCCATGTAAACTCATTTAAGAGAACTGTCTGTCTAAATAGATTTCAGCATACAGTCACAGGTCAGGAGAAAATGGAATGATAATGTAGCTAGAAATTGAAAGGGAAAAATTATCATTCAAGAATCACAGATCTGGAAATGCTGTCATTCAACAATAGAGGGGTCAGAAAAAGAGTACAGTGGGTAGGGCATTTGTCTGGCGTGATGTTCAATCCTGGCACCACATATGGTCCTCTAAGTGCACCAGGAAGAATCCCTTAACACCCCTGGGTGATAAGCAAGATAAAAAGCAAAATAAAAAATACAATGGCCCAAACGCAAAATTTAAGGAAAAAAAAAAAAGGAACGAGAGACAAAGACTTTCCCAAACAAACAGCTGAGACTTAGGTCACCTGCTTGACAAAAGAACTATAGAGTTACTTAATTGAGTAAATGGGTGCAAAGTAACAAACACTATAGTGTAAAATATATCAATAGTGGTAACTATAAAGTCAAAGTTCGATTCTGTAATATAACAACTCTGTCTAAAAATCACCTGAAACTCAGAAAAAAAAAACACCAAAAATTGTAAAAACAGCTATGACAATTAGTTATTTGATACACAATATAAAAAGCTACATCAATAACCTAAAACATAAGGGGGTTAAGTTAAAAGAAAAATTCTGAAATGCTATTAGTGCTGTTACTGGTTTAAAATGGGGTATTATCATTCAAAACTATTTTACTCCCGGCTCTGCACTTAAGGATCATTCCTGGCAGAACCTGGGGGGACAATAGGAGGTTGAACACAGATAAGCTACATGCAAGGCAAACACTGAACCTGCTGCAATATTGCTCCAGCTCCTCCTCTCACACCTTTCTCCAGCCCCCACCCATCTCAGTTTAATCACTGATCTAGCAATAGTTCTTAAACATGCACGTGAATAGTTTTGGTGAGGATGGGGACCATTTACATACAGACCTAGTGTGTAATTCTAATAAAAGGTCTGAATCCTAAGTTCTATATTTGCAACACACACACACACACACACACACACACACACGCACGCGTGCGCACGCGCACACACACACACAAGAAAATTTCAAGAAGTTCACAAATCCAAATCTAAGCATGTCAAGTTTAGAATCCACGTAAAGTCCAGACTTTTGTCAACCTGTTACCATCTAATTATTAGTTATTTCTCAGAAGCCTAGGGGGATAAAAAAGACCTTTCCTGAAAATATACCGTATCACAAAAGGAAAACAATAAAAATTTTATTAGCTTTCACAATCTCCTTCATATAAGCCATATAAAATTTTTAAGTAATTAGAAATATCTCTATTATTGTTTATTTGTTTGGGTGTCCCCAGGTTCTAGCATCACTAGGGTACACTGTCAGTGCCCAGGAGGCCTTTCGGTGCAGCAGATGACCCCAGATGTGTGCTCAAGTTCTTTGGGCTATGTTCTAGCACTCTTATAGCACTTCTTTGCAAGCACTTTGCCCCTAAGCAACATCCCCAAACAAAAATTATATTAAGTAAAGCTTTGAACATTCAAGACACAGTCTTCCTTACTGTCTAGAAGATAAAGTAGGAAGATATTCATTCTAAACCTTCCCTATTCCTAAATATCTTAGAAGATCAAATGCATAAAACCTTGTTTAGTGTCACTAACCTTAGCCATAAGTGGAATAATAATAATACATTCCTGTACTTATCACTGACCCATATACATTAACTAGTCTCTCAAAATGAGGGGTAAAAATAAGATTTTGGCAGTCTTCCAAGCATTGCTCAGGAGCTCCTTCTAGTGACTTTTGGATAACCAAGTTCAATGTGGTGCTGTTTAAGTCTTGTGGTGCCACGGATTACCTGGGCCAACCTGCTGGTGGCTCAGGAATTAAACTGGGTTTGGCTGCATGCAAGGAAAGCAGTTTAATCTTTGTACTATCTCTCCAATCCCTAAAAATAATTATTATAGGCTACTTATATATTTTTCTTTCCTCTCAAAATGTGCGCTCTAAATTATCCCTTCCAATCAGATCTTTTCAATGGGCTTTATCACCTTCTAAGAGCATTTTGTAAGTATTTAGAAATTCTAGTTGTAAAGACAGGTGGGAAAATGACTCAGCAAACGCACAGATTCAATGAAAGAAAAAACCAAAAGACTAACAATATAAATTACAAGTTTATCAGAACAATTACACAGTTTTGTCTCCTAGTTCAAATTTTGGCACATAACATAAAAAAACTGATTCTTAATCTTTTAAATAAGATTAGTGTTATTTACATTATTGTCAAAGGGCTATGATTACATTAGCAAAATAAACAACCCTTAGTCCAGTATCTGGCAGTTATTATTTAATGACCACGAGTTGTACATTTTTACTATTATTACCAAATATAGTGAAAAAGTGGGCAAAGGATGGTAACATATTAAAATGAAAATGTGGAAATAAAATTAGTTTCCACAAGTATACTGTAAATTCTTATATATCATAAAAACCTTCAACGTGCTCAAGTGTTAGCTGTTTTTAAAAATAAGTATAAAGCAGATAATGGCAGCAAGTCTGTTTCAAGCACAAAGCAGATAATGGTAGCAAGTCTGTTTCAGGAATGATTATAGAACCTTGGGAGGATTAAAGGATATGAAGAGATACATTTGGTGTTTTAAAGTATGAGCACAAATTTGTAGACAGATAAAGAGTTGGATATGAATTAAGGAACAGAGGGCATGACAGGATGACAGAAGAAAGAAATCAGACATAGAATCCTCATTAAATATCTTATTTTACTTACCAGGCTGAAGAAACAAAACAAATTGTCATTACTCAGATCTGGGAAAAGCAGTAATATTAAAACCATAACATAAAAAAAAACTCATAACATATCCCAAAAAGAAAAACTAATCATCATCATGAAGGTTTCTGAGTGAGATTTAATCAAGAAATCATTTCTGGTGAAAAAGACAAATAATATTTTCAGTGTAAAAGGGATGAGAAGAAAAAGAAATAATAGAAGTAGGTATCAGGTATCCAGGAGGATTCATTCAATTAGTTTTAGTATAAAGAGGATGGGGAGAAAAAGAACTACTAGAAAAGGAATCCAGAAGTTTCATCCAATTACTTGGGTTATTTGTAGTAATGGTTATTTCTTCAACTTGGGTGGCAAACACCACAGTGATCTGTCTCACTACTCCTAATCTATCTTTTGAAATTCCCACAACATTTCATAATAAAACAAGAAACAAAGGAAGAGAATTAGTTGACAGTAAAGATAATGTATTTCACTATTGGGGAAATAGTAACAAGTTCCCAAAATTTCATCTAACATAGATGAAATTTATGTTAAATTTCTCTGACTGCCATTCTATACCACAAACAGGTAAAGGTAAAAGTATTTGTAATATCTACTGTAAACACTTGGAGAATTTTAAGTTGAAATGCTACAGTGTCTATTTCAATATAAAAATATTTAATATATAAATTCACGTCCAACAGAATTCATAAGCTTTTTATAATTAAAAAAAATTTCCTAGCTAGGATTTAATAACATTTCTTGTCATTTCACCAAACTGCAAATTTGATGACTATAAATTGTTATAAATCAGGATAAAACAATAAAATGGCAGTAATAAAAAATAAAATGGCCCTAATGTGTAAAGAGTCAAATGAAATCTGCACAAGTTGGTGTCTTCAGGTGATATTCACTTTCAGAAACTAATGTACAAAGTTGAACAAATCTCTCCTCCTATAAGTTGGTGGGCAGATACTATGTTTACAGAAGTATATCTACCTTTATATAAAACTTGTTTGGCCCAAACCCTCCCACTTATAAAAATTAATAAAATGTATAGTTATGTAACTAGAAGAAAATTATTTTAAGACCCCAAAATATGCATGTAATGCAGAAGTGATTTTCTAAAACAGTGTCACAACATTAACTTTCTTAAAGGCATAGAAAAACAGTTAAAAATATTTGTTCTACATTATTTCTTTTTCCCTTATCAGGCCAAAAGGTACATATATAAAGCATATTAATTCTATAGCCCAACAAAATCATACATATTATGGTTTTGTTAGAAATGTGGAAGGTGAGAGAAAAAACAGAAAAGTGGAAGGTGATTAAGGAAAATTACATCTATTCCTCCTTTAAGTTTGATTATATATAATGTCCCAAACCTCCTATAATAGATTTGAACCCTATAGATTTCATCTATCTACTGAGCAGTACAGCCACATTTCTATCTACGATTGTTAGTTTCATAAGCATTCTAAAAGCACTTCAAATGTATGCATTTTGTTGATATGCACTGTATATCAAAAGCAATAATTCAAATATGTTTTAATCACCTCATTAACATGGAAATCAATTTTTCAGCTCAATCTTGTCTCCAATTTAGTACTTCTAAAACTACTGTTGGTAAAAAATATAAAGCCAGAAATATAATTAAAATACCCTCTATTTTAATGGACAGTATGTACAAGTCTCAGGCACTAATACACTTCCAATATAGAAATACGTTTTGCAACCATATCTAGAATGATTAAGCAAGGGGGGAGGGTGGGGAAAATATTGAAGGCGAGAGGAGAGAGGTGATGTAGTGAAAGAAATTATAAATAAAATATAAGTACGTGTGATAGTTCCACCACTGGTTTATTAGAAAAAGTACAGCAAATTCTTTTTTGTTTGTTTACTTCTGACCACACCTGCGATGCTCCTGGATTATTCTTGGCTATGCACTCAGAAATTATTACTGTTGGTTCATGGGGAACCATATGGGATGCCGGGAATTGAACCAGGGTAGTCCACATGCTAGGCAAGTGCCCTACCCTACCCACTGTACTATCTCTTCAGCCCTGCCACAACAAATTCTTAAAACTTTCTTTTCAACTGCTTTCCCCCCCTAAAATTCTGATTCATTTTATATTAACTCAAAATCGGCATTAAGTCTTTTATTTAATTTTTAAAATTTTATTTTCATGGTTGTTCACAATACTTAATTACATTCAGTATTTCAACACCAATCCTACCACCATTACACCTTCCCATCACCATTATTTCGAAGTTTCCCACCACCACTCAAGCCTGCCCCACAGGCAGATGCTAGATAATTTTTTGTATTGCTTGTTATGAATAGCATAAGATGTTTGGAATTTTTTTGTATTGCTTGCTATGAATAGTATAAGATGTCTGTAAGGGTCTATCTCACAGTGATTCAACAAAAAAGCAAAAAAAAATAGTGGCATTATATATCTTTTGAATCAAATAAAAGGTAAAAGGTAAAGGTAAAGGCCCTCCCGTTGATCATCGATTTGCTCGAGCGGGCCCAGTAACATCTCCATTGGAGACTTTGTTGTTACTGTGTCTGGCATATCGAATACTCTCGGTAGCTTGCCGGGCTCTCCGAGAGGGGCAGAGGAATCGAACTCGGGTCGGCCATGTTGGCCGCGTGCAAGGCAAATGCCCTACCCGCTGTGCTATCGCTCCGAACAAATAAAAAAGATTTGCTATTAAGAGATAATTTGGGGTCATATGTTTATTTTATTATTCTGGCTCAACAGTTTTCAAAATGTGATCCAGAGGCCCCTGGAAATTCCAATTTTCCTCAAGCAAAATACTTAATATTTATTTTCCTCCATATTTAATTACCATTACGTATTTTAATTCTTATATCACCAGATCCCAGTGAATGTAAGAAATGTTCAACACTATTATTTGAACGGAGAAATAGCTGTTCAAAGTTAACAAACTAAGTGAACAAACCATCTATCTGTCTCCCCCCTACCCCATCTCTTTCTTAAATAAAATCTTGGCATCATACCCAGCAGTGCTGGGACTACTCCCATTTTAGTGCTTGAGGATGACTCCAAGTGGCAGGTAGGAACCATAATGGAGATCAAATCCAGGTCTCTGTCATACAAAATGTGTACTAAAGTCTTTTAAACTTTCTTCCAGATGAGACATAGAATTAGAAAGAAAAAAACAAACAAAAAACATACTAACCATTAAAACCATTTGCTACAGTAACATGGATAACATATAACTGATCAAAATTTCTATTTGTATTATACATACCAGAGAGCAAAATATGACATTCTGCATAAATGTAAGTTTCAAACAAGATGCTAATGTTTTGCATACTTAGAAGATTAAGACACATTTACATGGTAATTATTCTCATTTCTTACTGAAACACTAGAATATGACTGATACTTTAAGAGGTACATATAATCACAATTTAGAATGAGTATTTTTGATTCATTATTATTATTATTTGTTTGGGTGCCACACCTGGTGTGCTCAGGGCTTGCCTCTGGTTCTGTACCCAGTAATCACTCCTGGTAGGGCCCAGAGGACTTATGGGGTGCCAGGTACACAGCGAACGTTGTACCCTGGAAATAATGTTCTATTATTATACCACAATACGTCATGTCACATACTACAAAGTAGAACCACTTTTTCACTGGTCTAAGAAACACCGCAAAAGAAACAAACAAAACACTCTGAGCAATCTTATTTTTTATTACTAAATGAAACCAACTTTATAAAACAATATCCCATTAAGGGTGGGGTTAGATAACAAAAACCCAAAGAGAATCTGTTAATGCCCATAACTAGTTTCCTTATTTCTATTCACATAAATACAAGAACTACAAGTCTGACAGGTTGAACCACCAAAACCATATTTAGAGCAGGTAGGTTACCACTGATGATCTACAGAATGTCACAAATGCATTACATATCAGGAAATGACAGCAATTTGATTCCTTTCCTACACCTCACTGTTAATGTCATCAGTAGTGTTAACCGTACTACTGAATACAGCTAAATGGCAGTGTTCTTCTCATATACTTAATACTCCCATTTTCTTAAAAACATGGAAACAATCACAGACCCGAGTATTCTAGTTATTCAAACACGTATTACAAATGGCTACTTTTGCCATTAGTTAGAACATTCTAGAATTTAAAAACCGTGAAGCATTAGATTCTACCTCAGTATTTTCAAAATGGCTAATAAATGCAAAAATACTAACCCCTTGTTATAATCATCTAAGTATAATTAAGATAATTTTCATATCAAAACAAGCTATCACAGGGCTGGAGAGATAGCACAGCCAGTAAGATGCTTGCTTTTCACATGACCAACTGGGTTCAAACCCCAGTACCATACACAAGTTCCTGACACCACCACTGCTGAGTGCAGAGCTAGGAGTAAACCCTGGGTAATACCAGATGTGGCCTCCAACCAAACAAAAAACCCCTCAACAATTTCTCTTTTAGAAATCTGCCCAAGAATGACAACAAAAATCTATTAAAAAAAAAAAAAAAACAACAACCAGGACTGGAGAGATAGTACAACAGATAGAAAGCTTTCCATTCACGTGGCTGACTAGGGTTCAATCTTCAGCACCCCATATGATCCTCCAAGCACCATCAGGCGTGATTCCTAAGTGCAAAGCCAGGAGTAACCCCTGAACTATCTGGGTGTGCAATACTGGTTGTGGCCTCAAACAAACACACAAATAACAACAACAAAAAAAACTAAAAAAAAAACAAAAACAAAAAACCCCAACCATGTTTGGGGCTGGAGAGACAGTACAAAGCTAAAGTACTTGCAGTACCTAAGGTACACAACTGACTCAGGTTTAATCTCCATTACTGCATATGGTCCCCCGAGGACTTCCAGCACTGATTTTTGAGGAGAGAGTCAGGAAGCCCTGGGCACAGCCAGATTTTACCCCCCACCCCCAACAAAAAAACCATTGTAATGAGTGTTCATGGTAATTTTATTGGTAGTATCCCAAACCTAGCATTAATGTAAATCCACATAAACAGATAGATGGATAAACCAATTTTGGTACATCCATATAATTAAATACTACCTAGCAATGAAAAGAAATGAACTGTTGTACATGCAACAGCATGATACAATCTCAAAATTCCTACACCAAAAGAAACAGTGCAAAATAAGTAAACAGAGGATTAACCTTTATAGATAAAACTCTATAAAGGGAAAATCAGTTTACAATAACAGAAAGCAGAAATTGAAAACTGAGGGCAATGAGGTAGATGGCAAGGGTGTGAAAATACAAAGAGACACAAACTTCTGGGTGATATATATGACTGCAGTGATTAATTCACAGGAGGAAAGTATACTAAAACGTATCAAGCTGTAAATTTTAATTATGTACATCTTCACAGATCACACAGATCACAGATCATCCTGTTATTCGTCGACTGCCTCGAACAAATGTACATCTTACTGTATGTCAATTGTATCTCAAAGATATTTAAACTTTTGTTTTTATTCTTTCCTGCCCTGGTTGTCGGCCATGTTGGCTGCGTGCAAGGCAAACGCCCTACCGCTGTGCTATTGCGTTGAAAGGGCTGGAGCGATAGCACAGCGGTAGGGCGTTTGCCTTGCATGCAGCCAACATGGCCGACCCGAGTTCGATTCCTCCGCCCCTCTTGGAGAGCCCGGCAAGCTACCGAGAGTATCTCGCTGGCACAGCAGAGCCTGGCAAGCCACCCGTGATGTATTCGATATGCCAAACACAGTAACAACAAAATCTCCAATGGAGATGTTACTGGGCCCACTCGAGCAAATGGATGAACAATGGGAGGGCCTTTACCTTTTTGTAGGGCCTTTACCTTTTTACCTGGTTGTAGACATGACTCTATTCCCCTTTTATTAAAATCAAGAATGTTCATTAAAATCCATACTCTATGGCTAGAAAGACACTAAAAAATTCTAGACCATGGGAATCCCAAGTTCAATCCCTGGCACCACACAAGGACACCAAGCAATGTCAGGGTGTGACCCCAACCACAGTACCAGGAGCACCCCTCCCCCCACCCTCATACATCAGAGAGCATGGCCCCTAAAACAAAAACAAAAACTACACTCTACTAGAGTTAGGGTATCTTGGTTTGAGTCCTACTTTCATTAGTAAGGACAAATCCTATAACCTCATTCTCTTTTTTCCTCATATGTAAAATGATATTAGACCAAACTGATATATGTCCATTTCAATTAAAACTTTGTGAAACTACAGATGACCAGTGGTTGCCATTTAGCATATAATATTGTTCCCAGAGTCATGCTCTTTAGTAAAGCAAATCCCTCATTCTGTCATATGGGAAATTATTTATTACAAAATTCAGTAAGTGAATATAAAGTTTACATTTTTTTAGCATTTTAAAGCACATGGTCTAATCCCAGGGAAATAGTTCAAAGGATGGAGTGTATGCTTTGTGTTGGGGAGCTCTGGGGTGGTCCCTGGTACAGTGGATGCCCCAATCATGGGCCAGGGGCATGGTAGTGAGTTCCAAATTCCACCTGAGTTATGCTGTTAGACACAGGAACAAGTAATTTTAAATCTCTATACTTCCATCATTAAAATATGCAAGTAAACAAAATGTCTAGATGTTCACCATACATCCCTGTACCACAATAGGGATTCAATAAATAACTAAAATACCTTTAAGTAAGACAGTGAATTAACATCATAAAACTACTTTAAAGCTTTAAACTTTATTGGAATACATGAAACTAATTACCAGACAACTAGCAAATTAAAACAATACCACTTAAAATTTATTTCTCAGTATAAATTAAAAAGTCAAATATCTCATTGCTCACTATATGAATGAGGAAATTTAGGCACAATTATTTACTTAGTATCCACTACTTATCAGAAACATGAAGTATTAAATACTTTATTTCATTTACTCATAATACCTCAAGAAGGAAGAATGGTTGCTAACTATTACCAAAAGGTAGGATAAAAGGCACTACATTTTGTACAGGCATACCAAGGAAAAGCTTTCTCTCATAAGGAAAAACTTTGACAGGGATTCTAGCACCTCCCAATTCATAAACTTTTTGGATCACACCTGGTGATGCACAGGGGTTACTCCTGGCTCTGCACTCAGGAATTACCCCTGGCGGTGCTCAGGGGACCATATGGGATGCTGGAAATTGAATCCTACCTGTTGTGCTATTGCTCCAGCCCCTCATAAAACATTTTTTACATAAATGTTCACTATATCATTATTTAAAGATTTCCTCAGGTAAACTGATAAGGAAACAGCCCTTTAAGTTGGCATATTAATAAACAGAATATCAAGTTCAGTGCTACAAATATTATTCCCTCAAACATCCAACTGTTAAGCCAAAAATTTTTTTCAGCTGAATCTAGAATACTTCATGGAAATTATGCAACTGAGTTTTCATTTGCTGCTCTTTGACTTAAATTACATTTTATCACATCAGATGAAAAACACAACTGACTAAAAATTTAATAGGATGAAATCTGCATAATCCACGTGAAAAAAGTAAATACATAAACTTTTTTTTTAAAGGTGACACTCATTTGGTTGTTGGTCTAAGGAACAGTAACAGCACAATGCTATTTCTCAATACTGACCAAAGTCCAGAAGCAGCAAATATATCAAAATCAACTTCAATTCTTAAATAACTTTCCTGTCAAAAATAGAAATAAAAGAATATAATTTCAGGGCAGGCTTCTGAATGAAAAACACAAATTTTTAATAATTTTTCTTGCCTGCAGGCATTTAGTTCTCCTTTGCCAGATTCCTAATATATCGTTTCCTCTTAATAAAATTTTGCCTGTCCTTCAATAACCACTGTAAAGCCTATATCTTCTCTAAACTTTATCTTCGAGTGACTACTTCCTCCTCTGAAGATCTATAGAAATTACCTATTCAATTCATTTAGAATTGTTGTGATTTTTAAAGTCACTTCTCCACTGCTGTCCTGAATGTAATTTAAATATTCATATTTTAGCTTTTCATTCAGTAACTGAATTTGGTTTCTAGAATACCACAGTCCAGTTAAGGAGTCACAAAAGTTAAATTTACTTAAGTTAAAAACTGAATTAAAAAGGCAGATCCTCGGGCTGGAGAGATAGCACAGCGGGTAGGGAGTTTGTCTTGCACGCGGCCAACCTGGGTTCGATTCTCAGCATCCCATATGGTCCTCTGAGCACCGCCAGGAGTAATTCCTGAGTGCATGAGCCAGGAGTAACCCCTGTGCATCACCGGGTGTGACCCTCTGCCAAAAAGGGGCAGATCCTCAATTATACTAACCTCAATTCAACTATAGCTCACCATGTTTGGCTATTATCTATCATACTGGCCAGTTAACCCAAAAGGATATATAATTACCTGTCATCCCTGGAACATTTTAGAATAATGCTGTTCAAAAGTATCTAATGATGCATTATAAAAACTAGAGTTTTCAACATAATACCTGATTTAGATAAACACATCAATGTATGTTTTTAAAAGAATAAACTACTGCAGTGAAGGAGACAGTCTTAGAAAGATGTCTTGCTTGGTAAAAAGTTTCAAAACTTTGAACCAATATATACATCTCCCAATAAAAAGGCAATAAGGAACCACACAGAAACAAATGATCACAGGTAAGAAATTTTTTTTATCTTACCAGCTGCCTCTAGACCTGATGAGTAGTGCAGTTGCTGTCATCCCAGCGTATTTTGCCCCTTTATACTCATCTGCTCCACTAATTTACTTTTTCCTATTACTGATGGTAAGCTAGTTAAGAATTTTGCTCTAAACTGTAGCACTGTAGCACTGTCCTCCTGTTGTTCATCGATTTGCTCGAGCGGGCACCAATAACGTCTCCATTGTGAGACTTGTTACTGTTTTTGGCATATCGAATGTCACAGGCAGCTTGCCAGGCTTTGTCATGCTGGCGAGATACTTCGGTAGCTTGCTGGGCTCTCTGAGAAGGGTGGAGAAATCAAACCCGGGTCAGCTGCGTGCCTGCTGTGCTATTGCTCCAGCCCTTGCTCTAAACTATATTTAAAAATTATTTTTATTACTACAGTTATTTTTAGGTGAGAAAGTATTCCTTGTGAGTTTTCAGGGGAGCCAGGGTCATTCCCAGCAACACCTGGTACTCAAGTTGGCCAGCAGTTCCGTGCCTGAGGATGAAAAAACAGTGTTACTCAGGGAAGGATGCTGGGGGGCTACCAGGATCACCCAGGAGGTGCCCAGGGGACTCTAGGGCTAGTGAGGCCCTAGAGATCAAACACTAGTCCAATCGCTGTACTATCCTCTCAGCCCTGATCTATTTCCTAAAGATATGAAAAGTATTCCACTTAAAATTAAAGGCTCTATTTTGATACATTATCCTTTAATTTAAAAATCAATGGTCCCACTTTGATACATTATTCTTTTAACAATGAAAGCCCTTAGTAAATCACTTTTTTATACAAATGAAAGGTCTTGAATAAGAAATTTTCATTTGTTGTCCAGCTGGCAATGTCTGATCAGAAAAATCTATGGTTTTAAGTGCCACACTGTAAGTGACATAGGATAGAGGTGGAGGGTCTTCACTGTTGGTGGACATTTTACAAGAAAAGCATCAACATTCATCCAATTGTAACCATGTTGCCACAGTAACAATGAAATCCATTTTGTAAAAAGTAGCTATGTCATGAATTGATTACAAAGATCTTAATAATACAAATAAAAATTTTTCTCTGGGAGCTATTTCAATAAAGAGAATGTGTCTGGTCTAATTTTATAGTAGTATCAACAATTCTTCTGCTCCAATAGATTATGATAACAAGCAAACAATATGCCTTGCTATACCAAAAATAAATAAAACACCTTGCTGTGAGTACTATCTGATAAAACAAAATGTTAGTATTCAAGTAGTAAACTGAAATTCTGGTTTGTTAAGTTTCCCCTGAACTGAGTGTTATTATTTGCTTCTACTACAGGGATAGTAAAAATCATCTTTAAGAGAACAATTTTCCTTTCATATAAATCTATCTTGGGCTGGAGCAATAGCACAGTGGTAGGGCGTTTGCCTTGCGCGCAGCCAGCCTGGCCGAGCCGTGTTTGATTCCTCTGCTCCTCTCGGAGAGCCCGGCAAGCTACCTAGAGTATCTCACCCGCACGGCAAAGACTGGCAAGCTCCCTGTGACATAGTCGATATTCCAAACACAGTAACAACAAGTCTCAAAATGGAAACATTACTGGGCCCGCTCGAGCAAATTGATGAATAACGGGAGGACAGTAACAGTGACACTAAATGTGGTCCCAAACTCCCAAAATTAATTAAATTAATAAAGTACAAGTTATTTTAACACTTTTCAGTGAGAAAATGAACAAAAATCTCAAGACTGCAAAATGTCTTTTAAATAGACAATTATTTTTTGTTTTGTGTTTTTGTTTCAGGGCCACACCAAGCTGTGCTCAAGGCTTACTCTTGGCTCTGTGTTGTGGATCACACCTCAGGGCCCAGGGGATTGCATGAAATGCCAGGTATTCAACTCAACCAGCCACATACAAAACCTTACTCATAATACTATTTCTCCAGCTCAACAATTATTCTTTTAAACAAAATTACTTACTTGGGCTAGAGAGATACTACAGTGGATAGGGCGCTTGCCTTGCATGCAGCCAACCTGGTTTTGATCCCCAGCTCTCCATAGGGTCCCATGAACAACGCCAACAATCCTTGAGTGCAGGTATGAAGCCACTCCCCTCCCCCCCAAAAAAACCCCCCAAAATGAATGAATTCTGTTTCTATAATCCCACAAGGGAATTTTCTGTCTTGTCAAAATTTAACATTAAAATAGGCCTCTGTATTATCCAGGATATTTGTTTAGGGATTGAACATGGGGCAGTTGTGTCCAAGGGAAGCACTTTACTCACTACATTTCTCTTCAGCCTCCAGATTATATGCTTTTTTAGCGTCACAAGACTAGACTGAGCAAAGTCAAAGTTGAATTATAGAGTGTTAATTAAGAGTTAAAATATAGTGTTAATAATTCAGTGTTATTTGATGCACTAAGCAATAAAACTGGCCTTGCGCAAGCATGACGAACAGGGGGAAAAACCCTAAATGTACTGTTATTTGTTAATTGTACAGTGATATTTAACTTCTTTATAAAACTAACTTAATTTCAGTTAATTTCATAAAAGTGTGAAAGTATAGTTCTTAGGTGGCAGAGAGCATAGCAAGAAAAAACTAGAAGGTCATTCATATGAAACTCTGCGTGCACAAGAATGGCAAGTAAGGATAATGAAGAATAAAGATTCTTTTCATCATAAAGCCATGTGAATGTATTTAAGTCTCACTGATAACATTAAGAGTATTAATATATTATAGCATAATATTTTAAGAAAATTGTTAAATGCTCAAGTGCAAAAAGGAATAAAATAAAGTTGATTCTTGGGCGTTTTTGAAACATTTTATTTAAAGAAACTTATCACTGTAACCTTTACCTCTCTTCAGTCATTTAATAAGTAGAGAGGTATAAACTATAACAACTTAGAGAAATGCTATTACTTTAAAAGATAAAAGACATGAGTGCTTTTTAAAAAGTCACTAAAACATACCAGACACCTAAAAAATTCTTGTAATTTTATATTGTGCCCTCTACAATGTAATCAAACTTGTTATCTATAAAGAAACATTCACCTTCATTAGTTATAGTTTCTTTAAATGCTTCTTTGATAGCTTCTTTGACACAACAAATAAATATACTAGAACAACCAAATCAATATTAAAAACAACACTCTTCTGATGCTGGAATGCAAAGGTGTCCATAGCAATAAAAAAAGTCATTTATATAGGAAACAAGCAACAAAAAACTGGACATATTATAATTTGCATCCATTTTTCAATGGATTAATATTCAGAAATGTGTTATCATGAATCTGATTTTCTACTTCTGGTGCAATGCCACTTAGACTTTGCATATGTATACACAAATATATCATTAGTTCAAATACATGAAAGTCCAAAAGCTGAGAAAGAACAAAATAATGATTTTGCCTCATTTTAACAGTCTCATGAAATCACAGAATTGTTTTATAGCTCAATATTTACAATGCTGATAAATGGTTCTTGGGCCACACGTTGCTGTGTTCAGGAGCTACTCACTAATCAGTGCTTGGAGGTCACTCCGGGCAGTGGACCCTGAAGTGCCAGGAATTGAACTGAGCCTCCTGCATAAAAAGCATGCACTCAGGGGCTGGAGAGATAGCACAGCGGTAGGATGTTTGCCTTGTACGCAGCCGACCGAGGTTCGATTCCCAGCACTCCATATGGTCCCCTGAGCACTGCCAGGAGTAACTACTGAGGGCAGAGCCAGGAGAAACCCCTGTACATACATCGCCAGGTGTAACCCAAAAAAGAAAAAAAAAAGAGTATGCACTCATCCTGTTGAGCTATATTACCAGCTTCATATTTATAAATATGCATTTATAAAAAATGCATTTTATAATATAAATAACACCATATTTTAAAATAAAAGCAAAACCTATTAAGTTGATCATAATGTTTGACTCCTTCAATTATTATTAATTTCAGTACAGTATTGTTTGTAATTGAAACAATAATAAAAATATACACACTTTTCAGAATTATCCTCATTATCCCCTTTATGGGGCAAAGAAGAAAGAAAAAAGGGAGAAATTTACCTACAAAGTAAAATCATAAAATCTATAGAAGGCCTATCATCTATCATTCATACAACTCAAAAATTAGAGGAAAAGGTGACCCGGTCAAAACGTAAACCTGAAAAAAGGGAAGGCTTAAAAACTGCCTCTGACACGAAAAGCACTTAATATACACCAATTAAATGTATAATAACCCTCTGGGTCAGAAATTATTCAAATTTTTATAAAAGTAAAACTTGATTGATGAAGTTAAATAGCAGGCACAAAGTCAGACAGTTAATATGTACCAAATATGACTTAAATCTGAATCCATATGATTCATAAAACAAATTACTAGACCAGTGATTCCAATTAGTCCTTAAAATTATTCATCAAGAAATCTGAAGAAAGAAATTTGGTAGATACAGATAAGGTTATTGATATATTATTCACCAGCTGAGATAGTAATTTCAAGTATTCCTACCATTAAAAAAATACATTTTAATCTCAACAGAGAAAGAGAAATGGCAAAATCCCATAATGAAGAATAATTCACACTTTAACTTATACACTACAAATTTTACATCATTATATAGACGCATACTCATATAAAATGAACCACAACCCCAGCTAATGATTCCTGGGGCTTCTATATGCAAAGTATGTGCTTCGTCCCACTGAGCCTCCCTGAACCTCCAACAAATTATTTCTCAAGCTTGATGATTTAAGATTTCAATGTAAATTTGTCCTTGTGATCAATTAGTTATTAAGAACAATCACAAGAAATTGCAAGTATCAGCATTATTGAGGAGCAAGAAGATATGAAAGAGATGTGTACAAAGTGAAAGATGAGAGCAAGAACCTGAGCTGACAGAAGATGAGTTGTGTTATATGAGTGGGCATGAGTCTGAAAAAAAGTAGGGGCAGAGAAAATGCCAAGAGGCACTAGAGTAGCATTTCTCAACCAGGGGCCATATAGCACCTTTGTTCTATGATAGTGCGAGAGGACTAAAAAATTGCATAAAGTGGGGGCTACCAGAACAGAACTAGGAGCCAACTTTGAAAGGACAGGGGCCACAGTTGGTAAAAGGTTGAGAAACTGCACATGAGCTAAGAGGAATCTGCTCTCCACAAATAACTCTTGGTTTGGGCCAATTATGTGACCATAAGTTATTCTAGGTCTCTTTCAATAGTTTTTCTCTAGAAAATTTTCCATCTGTGGGGCTAGAGAGTACAGTGGGTCCAGGACACTTATCTTACACATGGCAACCAGGGTTCAATTCTAGCCTCAAGTACCACCGGGAGTGGTCTGAACACAGAGCTAGGCTTAACCCTTAACATCACTGGGAATAATGACCCTCTGCCCCCAGAAAAAAATGCCATCTGGTATGGAGAATTCAATCACTATGACATAATATCAAAAACCAAAATTATGACCTGTCAAGTGGCTCTAAAGAAAATCAACACCTCCCCACCACCATGGACATGATGTACTTCATCTTCATACAAAAAAACAAAAACAAAAAACCTTTTGATTTTAGATGATTATTTATTCCACACACAATAATATGTTTAAGTTTCTTTGCTCAGAACTAAAGGGATAAACGATGAAAACAACTGCTTTTTTTTTTCTACTCAAGGATTTGAAGCTGTAAAGCACAGAAAATAAGGTATGATATGAATACCACAAGACAACGCGATATAATGGTGACATGACACATGAGAATGTCAAGAGATAGTAAATAAGCCATGAAAGTTTTGAAAATATTACACATTACTAGTGGAAACTAAAAAAAATAAAAAGTAGACTCTAAATTTCGGCCCTGAAACACCACTGCCTCATAGCAAGAATAGGTTAGGCAAATTTACTAATTGGTGCTTATATAAAACAAATTAAAGGGCATCTAAAGACTACAACAAAGAAGTCTTTCACACTAAGCTAAGAAATCAGTATAAGCTAAGAAACCTCACAGGCACAAGTCACTAATTTGTTGCTATACCTGGCAGTGACAGGGCTTACTCCTGGCTCTGTGCTCAGGAATTACTCCTTACCGGCAGAAGAGACCATATAGGGTGCCAAGGATTGAACTGGGTCAGCTGCATGTAACGCATGCAAGCATGCTAACCTACTGAACTACTGCTTCAGCTCCTCATCAGTTACATCTGAGTAATTGTACAACATTTAAATAAGCAGGATAGTGACTAGGTTGTGGGATAATATCTGGACACTGTAATGGTCCAAATGACAAAGAGGATCCAAATACAGCCAGCTGTAAAGCAATTAAACATATTTAATAATTGTGATGCAGAGTGATAGGCAATAACAGAAAATACAAAAAAAAGATGAATTTGCCAATTAATGTTACATGACCAATTCTTCTTATAACATGACATAAATCTATTCATATATACAATTAGTGACAGGATAGGTGTATGTACTGGGTATGACCCCTGGGGAATCCTGAGCACTGCTTGGGAGAACCCCCAGATGTCCAGAAAGGAAAAAAGAAAAAAGAAACCTAAGAGCATACTACGTATAAAAAGCTTCCCCAGAACATGATCAATTTTAATATTCTGCAAGTTAGAAAACAATATATGCAAAGACCGAGGGGGGTAGGGAGTGTATTGCCAAGAACTGAAAATAGTTTACTTTGACAGTATATATACATGGAGAGGAAAATCTGGCAAAACTTACAAGGGTTAGTTAGATAATAGAAGGTCTAATCTATTTTAATCCATTTAATGGAAAGGTACTAAGTGGGTTTAAGCAGAAGTCTTTCCTCAATCTATAAAAAGTTCCTTTCAGAGAATATTCCTATTCCTAATTAACAAGGTGTCCTAGTACACATAAATATTGAGAACTCTGTCCTATAAGTCGAACACCAGGGCACTTATTCTATATGGGGCAAATCAGATCTCATCCAATCACTTAGAATAAATGAGTCACTTAGCTTCGGGCACCAGACTTGTAGAGTAAGTGTAAATTCAGTATTTAGGAGTGTCATTTTGGAAAACATGAAAAAAAAACCGGCATACAGAGTAAATATAAAGTCTTACATATACTTAAATACAAGAGGCTACGAAGCCCCAGAGGGAAAGAAGATAGTCTTTAGGTAGCTTTTAGTTTTCTGTCTAGTCCTCAGAGCTTTACCTTCTACGTCTGGGTTGTGATGTATTTCTGTAGTTTTCCATAAAAATTCAACTTACTTAGCTGACTCAGTCTTTGATTTTTAAAATGGGGGTGTGGGGGGTATGGTGCTGCCAGCAGGTCAATCTGTACCTGTGAGGCGAGTGCATCAGCAGCCTGATGGTGCCTTCAGACTTCCAGATACTCCAAAATTGCTGCTGCGCCTTTGGCCAGACCCCAAAAACTTGGGGCAAAGCTTACCAAGAAAGTAAACGGCCAGAAGTTAGGTATGTGGGAAACACACCCACAAACCACCTCCAGCTCAGCTATATAATTGGAGGCATGGCCTCTCTGGTCCCTGATTGAACTGCTTAACGGCCATGATCCCAGAGACTCAGAAACAAATCTCAAAATCCAGCGGCTTTTGGTAGAAATGCATCCTGTTCCTGCAGTAGGTTACTAGTGCTGGGCCAACCCAGGTGGGAATATGTTTCGTGCCTTGGCCTGTTCCCCTTGGCGGCCTGGTGACCACCATCCTCCAGAGGACACTGGACAGTCAGGTTTGGGCCCACAGTGACGAGACACACAGGGCCTCACAGGATGGGGTGTAGCCGGTCATGTCCTCCCCACCCCAATGAGACCCCAAGTCATCGCCCACAAACAGCCTTTCTGTCTCCAGATTAAGCTGCGTAACAGCCATGATCCCAGAGACTCAGTAGCAAATCTCAGAACCCAGCAGGTTTTGGCAGAAATCCCTACAGATTTAAGTATTACAATTTCGGAATTTCAAAATCACGCAGACACTACTGCAGCCACGCAACTTCATATGTTATTCATAACCAGCAATAGAAAATAAACTGTCTACTGTTGCCTCTTCAACAGATCTGAGTGTTGGGGTAAAATGTCAAATAATAATGGTGGGTCTGGTGTCAAAATATTGAATGTGATCAAAGTAGAGAGAGAGTAATGTGGAAATCATCTGCCCCACAGGTAGAGGGAGGGTGTGGGGTGGGGGTATATTGGGGTTTTGGGTGGTGGAGAATGGGCACAGGTGAAGGTACGGGTGTTTTGTTGTATGACCGAGACTTAGACCCGAAAGCTTTGTAACTGCTCTCACAGTGATTCAATAAATAAAATTATAAAAAATGAAAAAAAAAGTAAGGTGGAGTTCATGCACAATTCAATCAGCTAATCAGTGGCTGAATAAATAGTAGTACTCCTACACAATAAATAAATAAATAAATAAATAAATAAAATGGGTGTGTGACTTGCCAAGAAGTTATCAGGGTTCACCACCATGTATAACGTGTAGCATGTGCTGTGCATGTGAGCTACCAGTGTGACTAATAGCAAGGCCTCCCAAATTCCTACCAGGCAGCCAGCTGCTAAGAGAGAAGCTTAAAACTGAGGAGATGGTGCTGAACAGCACAACACCAGGGCTTCTCAACTTTTTCTACACCCTATCCCTATTAGCCCGAGAAATCTGGGAATGGAGGGAAGTCTGGACACAGTTGGCAGTGCTAAGGGCTTATTCCTGACTCTGTGATCAGGGACTGTATGGTGCTGGGGATTAAACCATGTGTGGCCACCTGTAATGCAAGTACCTCAACCCCTGTACTAGCCTGAGAAATTTTCACACAACCTATGTGTATAAGCACATAAAAAAGGTACACAAATAAAACATTTATGGATAATGAATCATAAACATATTAATTTTACAAGATCCTCACATTCAGTTATGCCACCTACATAAGATCCCAAGTCATAATATAAGAAGTTAGGCACTACAGAGCTATAAATTCATATTTTCCATATCAAATTAAAAAAGGATTTTATTTCCAACTACCATGATAAAAGATATAATTATTGCTGGTGGTTAATCTGAAGAATAAAATAGATAAGGAAACAGAATAGAAACAGGAAGAAAATTTAAATTTAGAAAGGAATTATCAAAAGAAACAAGATACAGGTAAAAGAAAAATATCTAGGGACTAAGGATACAGATCAGTTGCACAGCACTTGCCCTGTATGTGTGAGGCCCTGGGTTCTGGCCACCAAAAACAAAACAAAGCAAAAAAGAATAATAATGATAAGAGGGTCCAGAAGCTCAATTTAAAAACTTTTTTAGGAAAATGAAGCAGAATCAATTGCCCCTAATACTCAGGTAATAAGGTGGTCACTGATGTTTTTGGAGAATAATTTTTGAGTGCAGAATCAAGGAAGAATGCAATCCCTATCCTACAAGAGTGAAACAGAACATTCTACAGGAAGCAGAAATCCAGGAAAGTAAGTCTATAGCCTTAGCAATGTCAAACAATTTTTCTTTAATATTGGACAAGAACATTAATTATGCCCCAAATCCTAAGAAATCCTGGGGGCCGGAGCCATAGTACAGCAGATAGGGCATTTGCTTTGCACGTGGCTGACCTGGGTTCAATTCCTGGCTTCCCATATGGTCCCCCAAGTACTGCCAGCAGTAATTTCTGAGTGCAGCACCAGGAGTAACCCCTGAGCATCGCTGGGTGTGGCCCAAAAAGGAAAAAAAAATTCTTAAAGACAAGTTTAGATGGGGCAGAGAAACAGTATAGCAGGTAGGGCACTTGCCTTGCACACTACTCCACCAACCCAGGTTCAATCCCTGGGACCCTTTATGGTCCTCTGAGCCACACCACGAATGATTCCTGAGCATAGAGCTAGGGGTAAGCCATGAGCTTTGCTGGGTGTGCCCCCACCCCAAAGAAAAGTTGAGGAAACTCACTGTTGAACATTATGAATCATTCTATACAGGGAATGGTTAGGTCAGTAGTGATTTGCTGAAAACAAAAAGACAAGGGGAGAAACTGCTCAATGGGTTAAGGAATGCGGTCCTGGGTTGCCCTAGTACTTACTTGGAGCAACCCCCATTACAGGGTGTGGTCTCCAAACAGACAAACAAAAATGTAAATGTTTAGAGCAACAATTAGGGAATGTAATAGAGTTTACAGATTGATTTAAGGGTACACTGACACAAGATTCAGAAAACTGCCCTTCCCCCACCCCACTAACTAGCATTGTAAGGGGAAAAAGTGAGATACTAATAATTTAATAAGGCTGAAATGTTTCTATATCAAAAGCAGAAATATGTTCTACTTTAAATTTATATTACATAAGATACATTACTAGATATTTTTAAAAAATTAGGGGCTGGAGCAATAGCACAGCAAGTAGGGCATTTGCCTTGCACGTGGTGGACTCCAGTTTGATTCCCAGCATCCCATATGGTCCTCTGAGCACCACCAGGGGTAATTCCTGAGTGCAGAGCCAGGAGTAACCCCGGTGCATCACTAGATGTGACCCCCTCCCAAAATAAAGAAATTTTTAAAAAACAGACTATTATTTTAATCCAGAATTCAAATTTCAACTATACTTAAACAAACAAACAAACAAAAAAAACAAAACCAGAAACCCAAACAACTTCAATCTCCCAGTGGAAAATGTAGGTGACTATCTTTCAAATTCAGAAGAAAAAAATTTTTTTTTTTTTTTTTTTTTTTGCTTTTTGGATCACACCCGGCAATGCTCAGGGGTTACTCCTGGCTCATGCACTCAGGAATCACCCCTGGCAGTGCTCGGGGGACCATATGGGATGCTGGGAATCGAACCTGTGTCAGCCACGTTGGCTGCGTGCAAGGCAAACGCCCTACCCGCTGTGCTATTGCTCCAGCCCCAGAAGAAAAAATTTTTAATAAAAAGCAATCAAAAACATTTTTTTTAAAAATTGGCTGGAATGATAATGTGTTTCAGCAACAGTGAATATAGCAGAGCTGGTGAGATAGTACAGTGGGTAGGAAGCTTGCCTAGGAGATGGTCAACCGAAGTTTATCCCTGGCACCATCCCTGGCACCATGTATGGTCCCCTGAAAATCATCAGTTGTGGCTCAAAAAAAAAGCAAACAAAAAAGTTTATGTAGCTATGAGAAAAACTGCACTGAGAATTCTAGCTTTGTAAACATTAGCAAATTCTGTGAAAAATATTTTTCATAACTTTTGCATAATTCTATACCATAATTAAACTATCCTTCAAACAAGAACAGAATGTAAATAAGTAATAATCATCTAACATTTAAAGTACTAACATGGTTAAGCAACAAAATATTTTATATAATTTTCTATGGCTGTTCATTTGGACAGTTTATGACTTTATGAGGCACAAACTCAGTTTTTATGCTTTTCCACACAAAATCCACAGCAGATTTTTTGATTTTGATTTTTGGGCCACACCTGGGCAGTTCTGAGAGCTTACTCAGAGCTCCAAGTTCAGGGATCATTCCTGGCACACTTAGGGATGCAGTGCCAGGGATCAAACCTAGTTCAGATGAATACAAGTCATTCATGCCACCCATAATAGATCTCATGTACAGGTTTGCTGATCACAATGCTATAAACAATTCTCAATACATGATAAAAGTAAAATGCTTAAAACTGTGCCTCATACAAGTCCCCTTAAAAGAAAGACAATTTACAAACTGAGAGAAGACACTCATATCGGAAACGAAGGATTGAAATGGAACATACATATAGAGGGTCTAGTATGTGCTTAGTGATACAGCAATGCTTTGTATGCGATCGCTGGCATGGCAAAAATAAGAGAAACAAAAAAATAGACATGACATGAACGCTAAATTCACTTAAGAGTAAATGAAAGACCCATAAACAGAAATTTTCTGAATCAGGGAAATGTAAATCAGGACCAAAATGAGAAAGTATTTTATACTTTGATGTAAAATGTAAATGACTATCAAATGCAGAGGAATACTCAAGGGATATACTGTTAATAGAGACTGGTACAATCATATTGAAAATGTACGTCTGTTCATTCACCTACCATGTAGACAGTAATTCTACTCCTATGTTCATGATAGAAACTCCTGCATATAAACAATAAAATAAGTGAACAGAATGTCCTTAGGAGCAAATGCAAAAAATCAGAAAGTAACCAAATCCCCAAGAAAGAACAAGTGAATTGGTACTCAAATATCCAACATGAAAAAAGATGATTTTACTCAATGAAATATATAGAAATCAAAATGAGTTGTCTATTGCAACATGTTATTATATGAAGGAATCAGCAATAATAGGTTAAAAAAATCAAGTATGAAATTACCATTTGAAAATAAAAAGAGAGCCATTTAGAATTATGTATCCAACCAAACTATAAAGAAAATGAGACTGAGCACAGAACTCCTCACCATGATTACTTTGGATAAAAGGAGGTTGGGTAAGAGACAGAATGGGTAGAAAACAAAACATAAAAACATATGTATCTTAAAATTTCTAGCTCTTAATCAGCCGGGAGTAGCAAATAATGACATGATGCTTATGACAATGATAGATACATGGAATATAAAACCACACTAAAACCGATTTCCTATTCAGCTGATGCTAAGTATTATTCTCCTATTAGTCATTATTAGTTTTAGTAATAAACTAATACAAAAGCAATTAGTCTGTAACTAAATTCATTCTATATTCACCACTTTAGTAACGCAACTCAGACTAAATATAAAAATATTTTGTGATTACATTAGACAAGCCAATAAAGCTGATTAGATCAATCAATCTTAGTAACTGTGGCAACTTTCTCCATTCATATAACTATTTCGACCTTGAAACTTTATGAACATTTTTTAAAAAAATTCTAGTAAGTAGGGGCCATAGAGATGGTACAGTTGAGAAAGCATGCGGTCGAACCAGGTTGAATCAACAGCATCCCATATGATCCCCTGAGTCTGCCAGGAGTGATTCCTGAGTGCAGAGCACAGAGTAAACCCTAAGCACTGCCACGTGTTGCATTTAATTTGCATTTAAATTTATGTTCCAGAGATATTCCCTTTAAAAATTCAGTGACTATTTCTGCATTCTTATTTTGGTACATCCCCATGCAAGTGTTGCCCAAAAGCCTAAATAAATAAATAAATAAATAAAATTTTAACAGGTAAAATATAATAAAGGAAGAAAAAAGAGGAAATGGACTTAAGTGCTTTAAGAGATAAAAGTCAGAAAAGTGGTCATTTGCCTCTGATGACAGAACTATCACAATCTTCTATTTTCTTTTACATCTCTCTGCATTTTGCAAAATTTTTACAATAAATATTCGAATATTGGAAAAACTGTAAAATCCTCTCTTGTGTATTATTACAACCCACTTACAACCATCTTGATGTGACTAGAGAGATCTTCACTTTCTAGTGTGTTGTATGGAGATGTACCAAAATAAGAATGCAGAAATAGTCACTGAATTTTTAAAGGGAATATCTCTGGAACATAAATTTAAATGCAAATTAAACCAAGCAGGGGTTGGTTTTTGGTCTTTTTTTTTTAATTAAAACTTTTGAGTCACATCAGGTGGCTTGGCAGTTGCTTCTAGAAATGCTCAAGGGAAGATGCAGTGTTAGGGATTGAACATGGATGGGTTTCACAAACGCAAAATATGCACACTACCCACACAGCTACCTCTCTGGCCCAACATATCTTTTTTCTATTTTTTGTGATTTGAAACCACACCATGATGTGTTCAGGACTTATTCCTGGCTTTGTATTTAGGAGTGACTCCTAAGGAAAGCTTAGAGATCCAAATGTGGTGCCGGGAACCAAAACTAAGTTGGGTGCGCGCAAGGCAAACACCTTGCTGTATTATCACTCTGACCTCCACTGAAACATGTAATTTTTATGTCAGTGATTATATTCAACTTCTTTGTACCTGTCAGAACATTTCTCATCTTGGGTGGCAAAATGAGTCTTCATCAATATGTTGAGTACTTACTAAAAGCCAAACAATTTGGTTATGCGTGATCTTAAAAATGCAAAGGTTATGGACCATCAACAGAAAATACAGGAATTTGGGAAGTGTCTGAGCAAGTATGTGACAATATTCATAAGAGTAATTAGTAAATGAAGAAAAACTGCAAAGATGCTTTTTAACTGTTACTTTTTATAGGCTATTACACCTTATTTGCAATACTGTAATAAGGTCAAATTATAGACTACAAAATAGGACTAAAAGAAACTGCTGTTAAAGAAGAACATAGCAAGTAATATACAGTTCATATTAAAGTCTTCTCAGGCAGGTTAATTTTTACCCAATTTTTAGAAAGTTTACCTATCTGTGAAGGATGGAATGTGCAACACAATATATTAACAAGTCCACAGAAAGCTTAAATAATGGTGTAGTAGGAAATATGTAACTTTCAATTCAAACTCAGAGATGTCAAATACTTGTGAATTCTACCATGAACAGTTTACTTAACATCTTTTATTTTTATTTATTTATGAGGGTACCTGAGTGGCCATGGAGTGCAAGGGATGGAACTCAGGGCCTTATATATGTTGGACATGCATCACAGCCCTTGAAGCTAACTCCACTGAGTCTAGCAGTTTTTAAATGTTACTTCACAAATAACATTAATTCTCATTTGTAAAATGAATAACATGTCACAGCAGTGTGAAAAATAAAATGTAGAGGGTACCAAGAACAATGTTTGACTTCCCGCAAATGGTCAATATGTGTTCACTGTACTCTGCGACAACTGAAACTCGATCTTGTTGTCTAAGTCTATGAATTTAGCTTTAGTAGATACCCAACCAATGTACCTTCAAATTAATCTCTGTAATTTAAGGTTACCTCCCACAACCTTCTAGCTACTTTCAGCAAATTATCTCTATCAAAATAAATTCTGTTGAGCAGGAAGTTTAAGATTCCCAGCCTAAACCTTTTTTAGGTATTTGATGACAAGTCATCAATAAGTTTTAATATGCTGTTTAATATTGGGTCTGCATTATACAAAATTATTGTTGGATCTACATTATACAAAGTTATTGTTATAGCCAACATTTTAGTAGTACTAGTAGTAGTAGTAGTATTTTGGGCCATACCCTGCAGTACTCAGTGATCACTCCTGGAAGGGTTCAGGGTACCAGATATGGTGCTAGAAACTGAACCTGGGACAGCTGCATACAAGGCAGGCAACCTACCTGTAGTACTATTGCTCTGATCAACATTTAATTTTGAGAGTCCTTCAATTATTTTTATTATTCCAGTTCCCTTGGAAATAAGCTTTAAGTTTCCTTAGCCTCACTGAAATATCTAAATTTAATAATACTCTTGAAATAAAGATATAAATTACATGGTATAAGTTACTTACGAGATAAAAATTAGAAATTGCCAATTAAATTTATATTTTCAAATAGCCTAATTTAATTTTTACTATACCAAACATTCTTCCTTACACATTTAAACTTGTAGCCATCAAAGTGTGTGTGGTTTATTAATGCTTCCTTGTTGAATAAGCCTCTTAAACTACCAGTAAGAGTTAGAAACATTACTCAATAGAAATGTTACAGTAATTAACAGGACAAATACTGTGGTTTTAGACTTTCTTGGTTTGTCTTTCCACAATCAAGGGTTATTATTAAGCCAATTTCAGCTCATGTAAATATGCTCAAAATCTGCAATATAATTTGGAAAATACTTTCCAATGGGCCAGGGAGGCAGCAAGAGGAGCTGGTGGGCAAGAATGCCACTTAGCATGTGAGAGCCCAGGTCCACACCTTGATACCACAGGGTCCCCTGAGCACTGCCAGGAGAGAACCCAGTCCAGCATCACCAGATGGGGTTCCCACAACAAAGACAAAACAGAACAAAATAATATACTGAATATACAATGTTTCTATGCAAAAACGGATGTTACTAAAAGTAGACTTGTAGCACTGGAACACTGGAATGATACAAAGTAATCTGTAGACCAGACAGGAAAAGTAACATTTCTTAACACATCAAAAATTGCTACATAACTTACTTTTAAATACTTAAAATCTTTTCTGCCAAGAAACATTAGAAACCCGTCTTAAACAACTTTCCAACTAAAAGCATTTATTTAGAAACTTCTAAAAAGTGATTCTCAAGATAAATTTGATAGTTACTCTATACCAGTTTGTGATCCAATGAAATAAAAATGCTAGTCAATGCCTTTTTCTCAATCAAAACCAAAATATGCTTAACATATTTTAAGCCTAAGCAATGTAAAATAGTTCCAATATGCCACAAGCTTCTTTTTAAAGCTCAAGTAAATTAATAAAGCAATACATTCCACTAAGTCAGCAAATATGGTGTGCTATTAAGATCTTGTGAAAGGCCAAGTAAAATACTATAGGGCTACATATTTAATGATATGAAGCTCTTATTCTTCCGAACTTGCAACAGTGCATTTATAATTACTGAAATCTACTTCTGTAAAGGAAATATCAAATATTATAAGAACGCCTTTACATCTAACTGCATAGTAAACCAAGCTGATAGAGATCTATTCAAAAATATACTTAAATAGCAAGAACTCTAAAAAAGTAGTTTTGCAAAGCTTATTTCGACATCAATAATCTTGCCTTCAGTTTCTAAACTCAGTGTCTGGAGGGAAAAATAAACAAAAAACTGCCCAGAGAACAAAAAGGAAATGTATATGTAACATTTTTGGTGTTTCTTTAATTCCCGTTTGAATCTTCCAATAGGCAGATAAAAACGAACAAGACTTTAAGTTCAAAAAAAGTTCAAAACAAAAAAAAGCATGAAAATTTTAATCCAGATGTCAACATTTCTGGGACCCTACAAAGTCAAGAAAACTTAGCCCAACTGAGGCTGCACACATCAGAGATCAAAAGCACAGAAAAGGCGCCTGCATCCCCGGGCCGCTGCGCTGGGAAAGGGCAGGAACGTTCTTGCTAGGGTCGGACCCAACCCATCGTGGCACCTTTTCCGTCCTCCACCCCTTCTGCAAGGCGCGCGGGGCCCAACCTTTCCCCCCCAGCGAGCTCCGCCGCGCTCCAGCTCGGGTTCGTAAACAACTCTGGCGGCTCCTACTCGGATGGAACCGGGGAGGGAAAATGAAAGTCTGAAAAAGCATCAGCATCCGACTTTCCCGATCCGAGCGGGGCGCGGGGCGGCGAGGGACCAGATCTCCCCACCCCCACCCCCTCCAGCCTCCCCATCCCATCGCTCTTCTTCGGGACCGTCAGGGAGGGCAGGCGACTCGGTCTCCGGGTGGAGGGAGAAGGACCCGGCCACCTGGGCAACGGCGGGGCAGGCAACTGGGGAGCGCGGCGAGGGGGGCGACGGGGAGCTCGGGGGGCGCTCTTTGTGCGCCGTCCGCCGGGGAGAAGGGGAGGGACGAGCCCGCGGCTCGCGAGTCATTCAAAGGAGTCCGGGGAGCGCGGTCCGCGGGAGGGGCGGGGGCGGCAAGCAGGGACGAGATGGGGGGTGTGGGGTGTGTGTGTGTGGGGGGGGTCTCCTCCGCCACGGCGTTCCGGGCACCGCGCCGCGCCCGAGTGACATCCCAGAGTTTCCGCGCTCGGCGGGCTCGGGGCGCGGCCCCCCAGCGCCGCACTACTCTGCCCGCCGGTTCCCCGGCCCGCGCCCCTCGCTCCGGGCCGCGGCCCTTACCTGCAGCTCGGTGAGCAGAATCTCCCCCCGTTCGGGGTTGGACGCCATTGCACTCCGAGCTGGGACTCGGCACCGGGACGCGGCGGCCGCTGGCGAAGCGGAGAAAGGCGGGACGGAGCCCGGGTTGGGGGGGGGGGGGAGGTGAGGAGCGGGGAGAGAAAGGGGAGGTGGGGGGGTGGGGGGAACAAGGGGAAAAACACACACACACACACACACACACACACAAAACCTTAGGGAGTCATGGAGGCGCAGCCCCTGCTGGAGGCGCGGCTTATTTCACCCCGATCATGGAGAGCGGCGGGGAGCCAGGGCACTCCTAGCGGGCTCCCCCTCGCCGCCCGCCCGCGCCCAACTCGGCTAGCTCAGTCGCTCCCTCTGGGCGACGCCAGGAGCCGCCTCGCGTCTCTGGGTCCCGGGCGCTGCGGGCCGCGGGGGCACCGCCTCCTGTCGCACCCTTTGGCTGTCACCGCGTCGCAAAAGCGGCCGCGCTTGACGGCAGCCGGGACACGTGACTGCCGCGGCCGCCGCCTCCCGCCGGGCGGAGTAGGAAGAGGAGGACCTGGGGGGGTACCCGAGGGCGGGAGCGGCGGTGGGGGCGGGGCGGCTCTCTACGCGGCCGGGGTGAAAACGAGGGGAAAGGCCTGGGCTCGCGTCTCACGGGAGGCGGGAAAAGGAAGGAGCAGACGCACGCCCGCTTTCCTGCTGCGTCCGAGCGCCGGACGGACGTTGCCGGGATCCGGGAGCCCCTTTCCTCTCGGCTCTGCATGTTCTTGTTTTCCACCCCGTCACCCTCACATCCCGGATCCCCGACCCCCGACCCCCGTCACTTTCTCTTTTCTTGCCAGACTGCGAGCCTAAGGGGGAGGGGGGTACTCAGACCCCAGAACTTATTCCCGGGGCGCCCATTTCCTCCAGGGATTTAGTCTGCCCTGCCCCTTGTCCCGCCACTGTGCTCGTGCCTCTCCCGCGCGCAGCCAGAGCCTTGGCTCCACTGGCCTGTCTTCTCTCCTTTGCAAGGAAGGAGCTCCGGGTTCCTCCGAACTTGGAAAAAGAACAGCCTCGAGGATGCCTTTATCACCCTGAGCGCCAGCGAGACTTGGACTGGAGAATTCCACTGAGTTTAGAATTGCATTAACTGCCTTCTTGAATGGTTTTAACTGAATTTAACGGAAGGATGTGCGATCACATCAGCCCCAGGAATAGGATGGGGTGGGGGAGGAGAAAGAGAGAGTTAGACTTTTCTTGTGTAACAAACACCTAAGCAACCTATCACTTAGTAACTTACAGTACTGTAACACAGGTTAAAGTCGCCTGCTAAGTTTGGCTTAAAAAGGACAGGGTCGGATGTTTTAGTAATTGTCTGTGTACTGATTGCCTGAGGCTGAGGTAAAATGCCTTTATTTAAGCTACGACTTGGAGAAAGTCGTAGATGACTATTTAGCTACCCGGAGAAGGGCTTAGTCCTGTCATCTTAAAAGTATATTGAGATAGAGAAAATTTTTGCCTTTGTTTTTGTTTGGGGGGGGTCACACCGTCAATTCTCAGGGATTACTTCTGACTCTGCCATCAGGAATTACTCCTGTGTTACTCTTGTAGGTGCTTGGGGAACGATATGGGATGTTGAGAACCGAACCTGGGTGGGTTGTTCGCGTGCAAGGCGAGTGTCTCATCCACTGTAAAACCTGGTCCCTGAGAGAATGTGTGTGTGTGTGTTTAAATATCGCATGACTTGCTTTGGCTGAGAGTAATTAAGATATAAGGAATAACAACACTTGGAAAGCCAGGATCTAATTGACCTTCCTGGTTAGCAGATTCAAAGACAGTATTCTTAGGCCACTGGATAACAGATTAAGAGTCCTTGTCCCTGGGGCAGCAGTCTTTTGGAATACCGAAACTACTGTAATGCAATTCTAAATGATAGGCATGAATTGTCAGGAATGTACTGCATTTAAATATATATCATACATGGTTTGATGAAAATATGCACAACTTAAAATATTATGATTAGGGTTGAAACAATAGTACAGTGGCATGCAGCCAATGTGGGTTCAAACCTCAGCTTCATGTATGGTCCTCCAAGTACCACCAGTAGTAATTCCTGAGTGTAAAGCCAGAAATAATCCCTGAATATCGCCAGGTATGATCCTGGTATGATATTCATACCTGAATATCCTGGTATGATATTCATACCTGAATATCGCCAGGTATGATCCAGGTATGATATTCATACCTGAATATCGCCAGGTATGATCCTAGGGCTGGAGCGATAGCACAGCGGGTAGGGTGTTCGCCTTACAAGCGGCCAACATAGCCTACCCGAGTTCGATTCCTCCGCCCCTCTCGGAGAGCCCGGCAAGCTACTGAGAGTATTTGATATGCCAGACACAGTAACAATAAAGTCTCCAATGGAGACGTTACTGGGCCCGCTCGAGCAAATCGACGATCAACGGGAGGGCCTTTACCTTTACCTTTACCTATGATCCTGAAAGCCAAAATGGAAAAAAAAAAGTATGATTGTTAGGGTACAGTTCAGTGCCTTAAAGTGCAGGCAGTACAGACAGACATATTCTGGGAGTTTTTGTCCTGTCTTACTGCAGAACAGATTTGAGACATCTTACATGCACATAGTAGGTACTTAATAATGGTGGGAATGGGGCCGGAGAGACAGCACAGTGAGTAAGGTGCTTGCCTTGGACGCAGCTAACCTAGGTTCAATCCTAGGCACCCCATGTACCGGCGCCCGCCCTTCCCCCCTCCACAGCCCACCAGGAGTGAATCCCAAGTGCAGAGCCAGGAGTAAGCCCTGAGCACAGCCAAGTGTGGCCCCCCAAATTACAAAACAAAACAAAAAATGGTAAAATAAAAAAAGATCTTTGTAAGAATTTATATAGATTATGATAATTCTTTTAAAGATAAATTTAAATGTAAGGAAAATATTTAATTGTAAGAGAAAAAAGTATTCACGTTTTAGCAATATTTAATCTTAGATCTGACTGGACTTCCAATATCTATTAGCCTAACTTGTGAAAGAAAACCACAATTTAACAAAATAGAAGGTTAGTAGTATTTTTTACTCAGTGGCAGCACTGTCCTCCCATTGTTGATTGATTTGCTCGAGCGGGCCCAGTAATGTCTCCATCATGAGACTTCTTGTTACCGTGTTTGGCATATCGAATACATCACGGGTAGCTTGCTAGGCTTTGCTGTGTGGGCCAGATACTCCCGGTAGCTTGCTGGGCTTTCCGAGAGGCCTCTCTGAGAGGGGCAGAGGAATCAAACCCAGCTCAGCAGGGCTGGCTGCGCACAAGGCAACCCCCCTACTGCTGTGCTATTGCTCCAAACCCACTCATTGGCAGAAAGAGTAAAACTTAAAACCTCTAGTTACCAGCCCATTGCTTGGTTTAAAATATTTGATGCTGCTATAAGAAATTTAAAATAGAATCATCTAAATTGAAAAATCATTGCCCCAACTATTTTACTTAGAAAAAAAACTTCAAGATTTACATATTTATAATTCTACAAATATTTACCCTAAATTTATATGTCATATAAAAGTCACATACATATAAAAGGAATAACTGATGAAATTTGGTATGCTGGTATGCTGCAGAAAGCAGTACACTGCAAAAAAAAGGAATGCCAACAATATAATAAATGTGACAATTGAAAAATGTAGTTTAAACAGTAAATTAGTTTAAACTAAAAATTATTATTCAACCCTGGGAAAAATGAAATCAATAGAATGTGAAAAATATTTATCAAACTGAAGCATATTTGAAAGTTTGTTTTTTTTTACTTTTTGCTTTTTTTTTTTTTAAACCACGAGGGGTTACTCAGAAATTACCCAAAGAGGTGCTGAGAAGACCATATGTGATGCCAGGGACCATACAGGAGACAGGGGATCAAACCCAGGTTGACTGTGTGCAGAGCAAGTGCCCTACCCACTATACTATCCCTCTGAGTTACACTTGAAGAGTTTTAATGAAAACTCATTTTGATTCCACATATGTTGTATTTACCTACTTGCAAATGATTTTAGGGTCTCCTAAATACAATTTACTCTGTTATGTTCTAACTTATCTTACCAATAAAGAGAGGGCTTTTTCTGTTGTTGTTGTTTTGATGAATGTCAAAAAAAAAAGCAAAATACCTGGATTATATCACGAGTCATTTATAAATTTTTTTTATAAATACTGTGATATTTTAATGATCTTTAGAAATGACAAAACATGTAATTAGTAAAACATATGTAATCATTCTCTTTCTTTCCCCATTCCTCTCCTTCATTTTTTAGCCACACGTCTCAGTGCTCGGGGTGGCTTCTAGCATTGTTCAAGCTCAGAACATGGCCTTCTGCATGTAAACTATGTGCCTAACACATTGAGTGCTCTCTTTGGTGCAAATTTCCTTATTTTCCTTAGAGTTAAGGTGAAATTAGGCAAGACATATATATCCAATGGAGTGGGTCAGAACCTTTTGCTTTGTAAGCCTCACAGGTTGGTTTCTTTTTCTTTTTTCTTTTGTTATTTTGGGCCACACCCAGATATCCTAAGGGCTTTGCGCTCAGGGATCATTTCTGGAAGGCTCAGAGGATCCTAAGGGCTGCTTGGGAATCAAACCCAGGTTAGCCCTGGTGTATATCATCTCTTCAGTCCCAGTTGTTTTGTTTTACTTTTTTAAACTTTACCTATTATTTGCTAGTGGAGCAATAGAACAGCGGTAGGGCGTTTGCCTTGCATGTGGCCGGCCTGGCCAAACCAGGTTCGATTCCTCTGCCCCTCTTGGAGAGCAAGGCAGAGTATCTTACCTGCAGGGCAAAGCCTGGCAAGCTACCCATGATGTGACGTATTTGATATGCCAAACACAGTAACTATGAATCTTACAATGGAGATGTTACTGGGCCCGCTCAAGCAAATTGAAGAACAACAGGAGGACAGTGACAGTGACCTATTTATTTGGATTTGACCATTTGTTGAAGTATTTTTGAAAATCCTAGCTTATTCAAGTATATTACAAATAATAAAGAGAAGGGTATTTCATGAGTTCATTTTCTTTTCTTTTTGGGTCACACCTGGAGATGAACAGGGGTTACTCCTGGCACATGGACTCAGGAATCACTCCTGGCAGTGCTTGGGGAACCATATGGGATACTGGGAATCAAACCCGGGTCAGCCACGTGCAAAGCAAATGCCCTACCCGCTGTGCTATCACTCCAGCCCCATGAGTTCATATTTTTATTGTTGATTTTACAATATTAGTGTTCAAAGAAGAGGAGCGGAGTCCTCTGCTCCCAAGGAATGAACATGAAGCAGCAGTACTCAAAGTGAGGCACCTTAAAGGGAGAGACAGCTCTGGGAGATTGAGTCCAAACTACTAGCTTACCACACATTTCCTCCTTGGAGTAATTCTTTCTTTGTACACTCTGTGAGGGTTACCCTATGAAAAGATGGATAGAATCAAGAACACAAAAGAGTAGAATCAACTGCAGTGGCTATAGTAGATAGTTTTTTTTTCAAATGATAAACTTTTTAAATTATTTTTTTATCTTGGGGTCACACCCAATGATGCCCTGGGGTTACTTATGGCTCTGTACTCAGAAATCATTTCTGGTGGGACTGACAGTACCATATGGGATACTGGGAATCATATCTGGATCAGCTGTGTGCAAAGCCAGTACCCTACCTGCTACATTATAGCTTCAGCCCCTATTATAGATGTTTTGAGAAATGTCTGTTTAGCTTCTTCAAATTATCTGTATCCCAGATAAAACCTCTCTACATCCATGTTGATTTTCCTTGATTCAGAATTTTTAGTAAACTTTGGGAGGACCATGATAACCATCCAGATTCTCCAAGAATTTTCTGCTGTGAGCGCAAAGATGAAAAGAAAAAAAAAAGCTAGTCTTTAGAAAAAGAAAGGATGTCCTTTCATGTCATTGGAATTCAGCAGTTACCAAGCATACTTTTTTTTTTACCATTCTTAAAAGTTTAAGAGAAATATTGACAATGAAGGTAGATTCAGGATACTTAGAACACAAGCCAAACAGTCTTTTCTTGAGTACCTTACACAAAATCTTGCTGGTGAGTAATGTTAATTGAAAAAAAAAGGGGGTGTAAAAAACTCTTAGAAGAGATAATAATGAATACTCTCAGGTGGGTGTAAACAACATTATAGATAAGCTGAACAGTGGGACTGTAGCAGTGGATAGAGACAAACTCATAGACCATATGTGTAAATTATGATAGGATAGGTTATTCTGAATTACAAATGATTCCAAAAAGTTCTATGGCTTGGCAATAAGGTTTATTTTCTCAAACTACTTGCCCACCATGGATTTAATCCATGTCATCTTCTCAATGAATTATGGTCAGCAGCAATCTAATTCTGGAACATAGCGTTATCAAATGACTAAAAGCAAAGAAATGTGGTAAGTCACCCACTCGTTCTTAAAAATACATATTCGTATTTATTGACTTGGTTTTCTTTTTTGGGGGGGTTACACCCAGCGATGTGCAGGGGTTACTCCTGGCTCTGCACTCAGGAATTATTTATTCTTGGCGGTGCTCAGAGGATCACATGGGATGCCGGAAGTGGAACCTGGGCTGGCTGTGTGCAAGGCAAATGTCCTCCCCACTGTACTATTGATCTGTCCCCAATTTCTTGACTTTTCATAAGACAAACCTTTCCCATGAGTGAGACCAACAAGGGTCAGGTTATATAGTTCTTTAACAGAGAGATACTTGACAATGATCAATCAATGTGGGTGAATAGTAACCTGGTTCAACACCAGATTTTAAAATTTATCACAGGACAATGGAAAATGATTAAAATTTCCATTTTTTAAAATAAATACTCTGGATGTGGAGAGGAGGAAAGAGATTTAAAATTAGCAACAGACTAGGGCTGGAAAAATAATACAGTGGGTAGGGCATTTTATTTGCACATGATCAACCTGGGTTTGATCCCTGGCATTCCACACGGTCCCATGAGCCAGCCAAATCTGAACCCTGAGCACAGAGCCAAAAGTGATGTAGGCAGGCAGATAGGGAAGGTCCTTTCCAAGTGGAATGGCAGTAAATCTCCTGGGAAGTAATAGCCCTGACCTCATGGAGAACTGGTGCCTGCTTGTAACAGACCCTGAGGAGACTGGACCAACCCCCTCCAACAGAAGTTCCTGCAGAAGCAAAAGTCAGGAAAGGAATTTTAAAGAAACCATCACCAATCCCAGCCCCCTGATAACCTTCCTAGCAACAGACTTTTACCAAGGTAGGAACCCCACATGGGAACAGGTTGGAGAAACCCTATAAAGGCCACCTTGAACAAAGGAAGCATACCTATAAGCCTGCACCCATGTGGCCGAGCAAATGTGATTCCTGAGCACATGTGTCACCCACATCTCCCCTTTTGAGATGTGTAACTTTCATGTTTTTATGTCTAATGCTGGGTTGTGTGTAGGGGTTCTCTCCACACACAACCCAGGAGAAGCCCAGGTTCTCTCTTGAGCAGGTTATTCTCTACTCTCACACTTTCTCTCCCTCCTTCCCTTCAAAAACCTCCAAATAAAAACTGTGTAATTTCACTGCTCATCTACTCCTGAAATTCCTTTCTGCGAGGCAAGACAAGAGCCTAGTAACCGTGGGTACCAGGTGGAAGAGGCAGTTGGGGAGAAAGTGAGCGTCTTTCCCCTCCCGGCTTCACATAAGTCACCTGTGGGGCCCACCAACATCCCAAGTATCCTCTCAGCACCACTAGGTGTGGGCCCCCAAACAAACAAAACATTTTTAAATTAATTTTTATTAGTGAAACACCATGAGGTACAGTTGTAGACTTACAATTTTTTTGTGCTTGGGTTTCAATTATACAATGATAAAATACCCATCTGTGTAAACTCACACAAAAGGGGACATAGCACAGAGAGGTGGTGGCTCTATCTCTCCCGCTGCCCGCATTTGGTAGTCTCACCCTTCTTCCCCCACCCCGGGGAGGTCAATGGTGATGGGGAGGCAAAGGAAGGAACGAGGGCCAGACTGGTTGGTCTTAGTCGCAGTTTATTCCAATTCTCTCTCCATCCACACCAGTCTCTCCTCTCTGCCTCTGCTTCCGCCTCTTCCTCCCCCATGCTACTTCATTCTCCTTCTCCATCCCCCTTCATCCTCCTTGTTTGGAGTCTGGATTCTGTTCTCTCTCTTAATAATCGTGCCCACCCAGGGACGTCAGATGTGTAAACTCATGAAGGGAGGCACGGATCATAGCGGCGGTGGCTCTATCTCTCCCGCCGCCCGCATTCGTTAGTCTCACCCTTCTTCCCCCACCCCGAGGAGGTTGATGGCGATGGGCAGAAGGAAACGAGGGCCATACTGGTTGGTCTTAGTCGCAATTTATTCCAATCCTCTCTCCATCCACATCAGTCTCTCTTCTCTGCCTCTGCCCCTGCTTCTTCCTCCCCCATGCTACTTCATTCTCCTTCTCCATCCCCCTTCATCCTCCTTCCCTGTAGTCTGGATTCTGATCCCTCTTTCTCTTCCTTCTGATCCCCTTCTCCTTCCTTCTGACCCCCCAGCCCACTCTTACAGTCTAGTTAAATCAAAAAGCATGAGGGGTTGGGGTAACAATTACACATAGGTGTGGTCACAATCAATAGGGGTAGAACTCTTTGCCTCAGGGAAAGCCACTCCTAGGACAGATCCTCTCTCAGCAGGTGGACCCACCGTAGAGCAGAATCTCATGGGTGTGTTTCTCCTCTCCTTGTCCGACAAGCATACATAATATAAATCATTTTGTATGGATACAGTAAGAAATACCTTAAACTTATAGAATTGTTCTCCTAGGGCCATCTCGATCTCAGACTACAGTGCTGAGGCCAGATAGTCTTTCCCACCCTTAGCAGGATCCTAGTCTCGTCATTACTTTTGGATCATGACAGCATTTGTCTATGATCAAACTCTTAACTTATAGTTAAGAATCATGGCACTTTGGCCTGGCCCATTTCGATGCCAGGGTAGCTCACCGCTTGCCCTGGGTCCATTCAGTCCCTCGTCGGGACGCTGCTTTTGGGGTGTTAGGAACTAAGGGCAACTGAGGCTTAAGTTGAGAAAGCAGATGCCCGGGAGTGAATAATATTCAAAGCCAATCAAATCCTAAGTTACAAAGCATAGTGTTAATGGTCTTCCTGTATCTATACAAAAAGGGCATTGCTTTAAAGTAAACTGTTCATAAAGCATAAGGAGAGGAGAAAGGCAAGGCATAAGGAGAGGAGAAAGGCAATATTTCACTCATACATATAAAATCATAGATTTCTGAGAATCTGACCTTACAAATTAACAGAATCTGATTAGGGGGAAAGCTGATTAACTGGGTGGGGAGGAGAGCATAGGGAAGACTGTTTACAGATAAACACAATGGAATGGAAGTGCCTCAGGAGCACTGTGATGGGTGTAACCAGATAAACCTAAGCTTCTTGTGGAAGGAGGACAAAGCAATGTTATCCTACACCCATCCCTCCACCAGTGCCCATTTTCTACCACCATGGATCCAGTATTCCTCCTACCCCCATCCCCCCCATCCCACCCTGCCTCTGTGGCAGGGCATTCCCTTTTGTTCTCTCTCTCCTTTTGGGTGTTGTGGTCTGCAAAAGAGGCATTGAGTGGCAATCATGTTCAGTCCATAGTCTACTTTCAACATGCATTTCCCATCCTGGGAGGATGCTCCAAACACCCTTTATTTGATGCTCCCTTCTCTATCTGAGCTGCCCTTTCCCCTAGAATGCCCGGCTGGCCTCTAAGCCATGGAGTAATTCTCCTGGTACTGATCTAGGCTATTCTTGGGTACTAATCTCCTATTTTGTTACTTTATGTCCCGCAGATAAATGCAATCTTTCTATGTCTATCCCTCTCTTTCTGACTCATTTCGCTTAGCATGATACTTTCCATGTAGTACCACTTGTATGTAAATTTCATGACTTCATCTTTTCTAACAACTGCATAGTACTCCATTGTGTAGATGTACCAAAGTTTCTTTAACTAGTCATCTGTTCTTGGGCACTCAGGTTTTTTTCAGATTCTGGCTATTGTAAAGAGTGCTGCAATGAACAAACAAGTGCAGATGTCATTTCTACTATACTTTTTTGCCTCTCTGGGATATATTCCCAGGAGTGGTACTGCTGGGTCAAATGGGAGCTCAATTTCTAATTTCTTGAGAATTGTCCATACTGTTTTCCAAAAGGGCTGAACCAGTTGGCATTCTCACCAGCTGTGAAGGAGTGTCCCTTTCTCGCCACATCCACGCCAGCATTGGTTGCTTTTGTTCTTTTGAATGTGGGCCAGTCTCTGAGGTGTGAGATGGTATCTCATTGTGGTTTTGATCTGCATCTCCCTGATGATTAATGATGTAGAGCATTTTCTCATGTGCTTTTTTGCCATTCGGATTTCTTCTTTGAGAAAGTTTCTGTTCATTTCATTGAATAGAAACTGTTTTCTTCTTGTGGATGTTTTCTTCTTGTGGAGTTCAACCAGTACTTTATATATCCTTGATATCAACCCCTTGTCAGATGTGTGTATTCGGCGAATATCCTTTCCCATTCTATAGGGCTGGAGCGATAGCACAGCGGTAGGGCGTTTGCCTTGCATGCAGCCAACATGGCCAACCCGAGTTCGATTCCTCCGCCCCTCTCAGAGAGCCCGGCAAGCTACCAAGAGTATCTCGCCCGCACGGCAGAGCCTGGCAAGCTCCCTGTGACGTATTCGATATGCCAAACACAGTAACAACAAAGTCTCCAATGGAGACATTACTGGGCCCGCTCGAGCAAATCGATGATCAACGGGAGGGCCTTTACTTTACTTACTTACTTATTCTGTAGACTGTCTTTGTATTTTGGTCACTGTTTCTTTTGAGGTTCAGAAGCTTCTTAGTTTAAGATAGTCCCATTTATCTATCTCTGTTTTCACTTGCTCGGCCAGTGGCATGACATCTTTGAATATACCATTAGCTTCAATGTCATGGAGGGTTTTTCCAACTTTGTCTTCAATGTACTTTATGGATTCCGGTCTGATGTTGAGGTCTTTAATCCATTTTGATCTTACTTTTGTGCATGGTATTAGGCAGAGTTCTGAGCCCATTTTTTTTGCATGTAGCCATCCAGTTTAAACAAAACATTTTAAAATAAATAAAAATGAGCCAGAGTGAATTTGGGGAGAAGAATTAGGATACCATTTTTCAATTTTCTATACCCACAAAAAAGGGTAATATTTCAAACTTGGTCATGGTGATATAACCAAAGAGAAAGCCAATAGATTTTTAAAATAGGAGGATCTAGGAACATGTAAGGTAGAAACAGACTTTGTGACCCTGGTGAAGGAATGGGTGTTGAACTATATGCCTGAAACCCAATCACAAACAATTTTGTAACTGTGTATCTCTCTATGATTCAATAAAAAGAGAGAGAGGAGACTTTGTGAACAAAGGATGGTGACAGGCATAGTCTACTTGGTATTTGATGTCTCAGTTTGATGACTCCAGTCTTTTATAGTCTAGCCACTTAATTCTCTATTCTTGGGTTTTATATGTTATCTTATGTCTTTCTCATAGAATAACTGCAGTCATTTGTGGGATATAAAAAAACATAGTGTGAGATTATTATCCAAGGGTAGAAAAACCAGAGGGCAGGAGAAATGGTCCATACCTGGAAGCTTGCCATAAGTGTGTGTATATGTGTGTGTGGTGGTAGTGGTGAGGGTGTGGAGGGCAGTTAGGATAGAGAAGGGACCACTATGCCAATAATAGTTGGAAATGATCACTCTGGAGAAGAACTGAGCAGATAAAGGGATGTAATGATAACTTTTCAGTATCTGTGTCATAAACCAGAATGCTGAAATGGAGAGAAAGAGAATGAGAGAGAAGAAAAGTGCCTGCTATAGATGCAGGTGGAGGTCGGTGGGAGAAAAACTGGGGACATTTATGGTGGAAAGTGTACATTGGTAAAGAGACAGGTGTTGGAACACTGTATGACTGAAACCCAATCATGAACAACTTTTTAACTGTATTTCATGGTGATTCAAATTAAAAATAAATAAATTTTAAAAATTAATACAAATAATGATGTCTTTCTGTTTAAGCATCTGTGTGTTTTCAAGTTGTTAATTAATCCAATAAACTGGGTGAGAACAGCAGACTGTGACATCGACCCCTGACAAATGGTTAGAAAGAGATTGTACCAAAAGCACAGGCTAACTGGTGCTACCTCTTCCAACTGACTCCTCCGCACAATTTAATTATTCCCCAAAGATACTGGAACCAGCTCATTATAAACAAGCATATATTAGAGGATGGAACTCATCACAGCTTTGCTGTCATCAATTTTGTCACTAAAATTTCTTCTTTGTGTAATCATTCCCCTACTAGACTTTAGTCTACTGTAGAGGACTCATGTAACGACTATCAGTTATCTTCTATGTAGATACAGAGTTCCTCCATGAAAAAGAGAAATATTCTGGAATAACTGAAACAGGAATACCACCCATATTAGGTAAGCTTGGCCTGAATACTAGGTTTTAAGAGTTTTAAAGTCATGAGCCTCTTGTTCCCCCCATTTCAATTTTAAAGACCCTGATAGATTATTTATATATACTTGGAAGATTCTTTCTTTTTCCTTAAATACTTGCACATGCACCCCGCCCACTACCTGTGTTCTGTGGTTATATCTGTATTGAGATGGGTCTGAAATTCAACCCCCAATACTAAACAATCCTTTATAATTTGGTACCAAACATTTCAAGAGGTGTGTCACACTGTAGGAGGTTATGTCTTTCACTTTGATGCTGAGTGGACCTTTCTTTTTTCACTCTTAGTAGATTAACAACAAATCCTGTTCCTTTTCAAGGCACTCACTATTTCAGGTCCTCCTTATTCATAATGGTTATACCACATAAGATAATATTGAGATGGATTCCCAAATCATTCAATGTTCGTCTAAAAGACATACTAGAAAATACCATATACCTCTCTTGGTACATAATCATCAAATTATCAATAACATTTTGTAAATTGTGCATTTGGGATAATAAAAAATAAGAAATATTTGAACCTCCATTGCAAAAGATAAACTTATTTTACCCTTTGGAATTACTTTTCACTTCTAAAAAATACAGACTATTTCCTCAAACTTTGATTTCATGGACTGTATATTCTAATGTCTATGTATTAGAAGTTAAAACAAAAGAATTTTGGATACTAGAGATAATACTCCTGTAAGGACCTTGACTTGCATGCAGCAGACCTGGGTTCAATGCGTAGCTATACATATGGTTCTCAAAGCCCCACCAAGAGTGGTCCCTGAGCACAGAGCCAGGAGCAAGTTCTGTGCACAAATATGTGTGATCCCAGTGAATTAATTTTTTAAATTAAATAATTTTTTTAAAAAATGCACAACCTCACATTTCATTACTCCTGAATGATGAATTTGAAGTGTTATTCAACCTCTAAAAATCTCCACACTGTGGAAGAAGAGGAGAATGGAAAGGAGAACTTAGTATAATTATAAAAATAGGTTTGACTTTACAGAACCTCTATAAGCATATTAAAAACTGCTATTCTAAACTATCTCAGCTGATTTTGGATTAGGAGAGAGGTTTCTCTCCAGGTGAATGGGAGATGTAGTCTCTGCACGTACCATAGTTTAAGATCTACTATGATGCCAAAACAAATTCTAAGCTATTCAAATAAAAAACTGGTGTGGTATATGGAAAAACTTAACTGTCCTTGTCAAATGAGAAAAGAATATAGGTACAAAAAGAATATTTAACATGTAGAAAGTTATCTTATAGAAATGTGTATCTAAAATATACTTCATATATTACACATATTAAATACTATATACACAAAGAAAGAGTTCAGTTTGGTTCTGATACAGAAAAATATCTCTTAGTTTAATTTTGTTTCTTTACATATTATGCATGTGATAACTATAATTCTATAATAAATCCAAATGCACTTAACATTTTATAAATTAATGATTTAAAACTTTGTGGCTATTTGATAGTGCATCCTATTTTAATAAAAATGTTAATTTAATTTAATTTCATTTCATCATCCTGTTATTCGTCGATTGCCTCGAGCAGGCCCCAGTAACGTCTCTTTCATCCTAACCCTGAGATTATATTCAAGGCTCTTTAGGAGAATGAGACCCATCATTGTTACTGGTATTTGACATATTTGGTACGCCACGGGGAGTTTGCCAGACTCTGCCCTGTGGGCAGGCTACATTCGATAGCCTGCAAGTTTGTCCAAAGTAGGAATGAGATAAAAAGATGTCATAAAAAGATGTTCTGATAAGATGTCACGCGGCTGCGCGGTTCGGGGAGCTGGATTTTATAGTCTCTGAGTCTTGGCCGTTGATGGGATTACACGGCGCCAGGGGGCCAGGTGGTGGGTGTGACCCCCGCCTACTGGAATTTGGAGGATCTGGGTGGAAGATGCTCGACTCCAATTCGAGTAGGCTTGGAGGTCTCGGCCCCGGAACCCGCGTGGCTTTGTCCCTCTGCCAGTACCTTCATGTGTGCGGAGAGTGGTCTCAGCATGGTGGTGGCTGGTCCTGGAGGTCTTTGGCTGCCGGAGCCCTGGTCGGGGCGGGGAGGAAAGCTCAACCTGCTCCCCTCCAACGGGACTCGGCGAGGAACAGCCAGGCGCGGGGGCAGAAGACTGCACTGTTCTCATCCGGGAGTTGGATTTTATAGTCTCTGAGTCTTGGCCATTGATGGGATTACACGGCGCCAGGGGGCCAGGTGGTGGGTGTGATGTTAATGACTGTCTAAAAAATGTTACTTTTGTAGTGCTTCTTTTGGAGGAGCACTTCTGTAAAACTATTCTGCTACTTATGACAAGTAAGACTTATGAGCTGCGCAGGAGGAAGAGAGAGGCTTGGAACGCCTTCAAGAGCGTCGAAGAAATAGCTAAGAGGACGAAGAACCTCTGGCTCCGGGCACATCTCTTTGATTCCACTGTTCTTCCTGCATTAACATACGCCTCAGAGACCTGGGCCCTACTCAAACAGGATGAGAACGCTATTCGGGTCTCCGAATAGTTCAAAGAGGAATTGAAAGAGCTATGCTTGGAATATCACGTTTCACTCAAAAGAAAGAAAGAATCCGGAGTTCCGACCTCCGTCGAAGATCAAGAATCAGGGACGTTGTCTCGTTTGCCAAGGTATCAAAAACCAGATGGGCTGGTCACGTAATGAGATTTAAAGACGACCGCTGGACTAGAGCTGTTACCCACTGGATTCCACAGGATGTCAAAAGACCGCGTGGCCGCCCACCTACCAGATGGTCAGACTTCTTCATCAAGATCATGAACGATCAGTTTGAGGCTCTTCATGTTCCTAGAGCGAACAGATGCCATTGGGCTACACTAGCACTTGACAGGGACAAATGGAGACGTTACTGGCACCCACTCGAGCAAATCAACGATTAACGGGAAGTCAAGTGATCAAGTGACTTATGACAATGAATAGTTAACCATTTTTTATTTTTATAAGGATAAACTTGGTTTAATAAGAACAGTGGCTTTTAAGATAAGCATTGTTTACTAAAGATAAAATTTAACATTTAAAAGTCATTTTATTATACTTTTTAAAGCCAAAAAGTAGAGACTGGAGAGTTGACTCATTAGAATGCTGCTTTGACCTGCATGAGGCCTGGGTTCAATTTCCAGCATTTCATGATCTTCTGAGCACCGCAGGAAATAACTACCTAGCACAAGCCAGGAGAATCCCTAAGTCCCCAAACCAAAATAAAACCAGGGGGAAAAAGGAAAAGGAAAACTAATGCCCACTCCTCTTGACTGAGACATTAAATATATTCCAATCTTTGGGTCAGTGCTCAGGGGATAACCCTATTGGGGTGAGGGTGGGGGACCATGAGGAGTACTGGGATTAGAATTAATGTTTTAGAGATTAGAGAAATAATACAGCCAGCAGGTAAGGCTCCTACCTTGCATGTGCCTGATCGGGTTCAGTCCCCAACACCTCATGTAGTCCTTAGAGTACTGTGAGGAGTGACTCCTGAGCCCGGCTGGGTTTGGCCCCAAAAACAATAAAAAAGAACCTTTCTGGGACTGGAGAGATACTATATCGGGTAAGGCAATTCTTAGCACCTCATGGTTCCCTGAGCCCACCGGAAGTGATCTATCCTTGAGCAAAAGGACAAGGTGTGGTGTGGCAAAAGGACAAAACTGCCATGCGATTATTTTCTACTTATTTGTCACAACAGTTAAGGTGTGTCCCTTGTAAACAGAAGATTGGGTTTGATTCTCACATCCCATCCAGCCACTCTTCCTTTTGATCAGTGAGTTTAGGCCGTTCATGTTGAGTAATATAAAAGAATTCATTGAAATAAAGGAATTTATTGATTAAAAAAAAAGTGACTTATGACAAAATAAAATATATTAAATATCTAATTTATAAATATTATATAGTATTTATATTATAATCAATATAAATAAAGAATAGTATCTATTAATTATGAACATAGTAAGTTTACTGAGTTACATTATTTACATTATATTACCTATGTAATATTATATTTTATATTATATAAATTTTATATTAAATATCTAATATTAAAATAACAGTAACAGTCAATAGGTAAGGCCTAAGATGTGACTCAGTGGTAGAATATATGCCTGGCATGTCAATGTCCTGGGTTTAAACCCTGATTACACATATACACACACAGAGTCAACAAATACATCAAAGCTGTTGAAAACACAACTAATAATTAATTGACTAATTGATCATTTAAAACATCATTGGATTTTGGGAATAAATAATTATCAATGAATGAGGGAAAAAGGAACTTAATATCAGTCATACCAAACACTTTAAAAAATTTTGCAGGTAAATGGACATCATGTGCCTTCTTCAGCTTCTTCAGGGCCCTACTATTAAATCAACTACCTGAATTAGCATAAAGCTAATTATTGATAATGTAGAGAAACCAATGTATAAAGTACCCTGAAGTCCAGTTTAGCAGACTGACAGCTCCATAAACCATCAAGATATTCAGGTTCCTTCTAACTTAATGCTCTACCATACACACGCATTCTTCTCAATTGCACAATTAAAGCTAGGTCAAGGAAATCTATGATCTACAATGTTGGAAGGAAAGGAAATGCAGAGGAATTACAATCCTTTGTTTTAAGTCCCAAGTCCAACTAAGCACACAACATTTATGCAAAAATATTATTCCATATAAAACTGTAGTCTGTCCTTAAGAGAGGCTGAGAAATATATATGCCTGTGTGATAAATATATTTATATATACATATACACACACACACACACACACACACATACATGTTCAGTTTCTGGGTCATAAGTGGCAGGGCTTGGGAGATAATATGGGATGAGATGCTGGGGATCAATGATATCTACCCTGTTAACGTTTTAGTCAATGAGTTTTGCAATTGGTCGTGTTCGACTTCTCAGGCTTTAAAATGCACTATTCTATATCTGTATTGGATTCTCCCAGGACTAGAGAACATGACTCCATTGTGTTAAGTTTTTCAAAAGGAAAATATAATACTGTTTGTGATGCTCATACCAAGTATTTATACATTTAAATTGTTGCTATCTTAACAATACTCACACATAATTTGAGTTTTCTTAGAACCCAGAACCATTCTGTCATTTGTAGTTGACTTGGTCAACAGTACCAATTGAGTCCAGTCTGTAAATAATTCTGGAATCAGACAAGTGAGTAAAGAAACTATCTAAAAAAAAAAATAAAAAAAAAATAAATAAAAAAAAGAAACTATCTTGGTTAGAGATCTTCAAATCTCAATCACGACAGTCTCCATTTGTTCACATAACTTGCTGTCTTTATTCTATGCAAGACCACGTGTATCATGGAAAGAGATAGACAATCCCTGTTGTCCTTCTTTCATGTCCAAATTCCTAAACCATAGAATTTGTTAGAATAAAATGACTTGTTTTGGGAGAACTTGGGACATATATATGCATGTTCTAGATAACTGGAAACTGCATCCAAGCTGGATATATTTTTAGACCCTTTTATCAGACTTCATATTACAGATTCTTTTCTTTCTGAAATATTTTAATATCCTAATATGATCAACTAATAAAAAATGTTAACTTTTATGATGTATTAACTCATTTGACAATATAAAACTACTTACCTTTAAAATTATTCCTTAACTTGGGCTAGAGTGATAGCACAGAGGTAGGGCGTTTGCCTTGCGCAGCCAGCCCGGCCAAGCGGGTTTCGATTCCTCCGCCCCTCTCGGAGAGCCCAGTAAGCTACCAAGAGTATCTCGCCCGCATGGGAAAGCCTGGCAAGCTATCCGTGACGTATTCAATATGCCAAACACAGTAACAACAAGTCTCACAATGGCGACGTTACTGGGCCCGCTTGAGCAAATCGATGAACAACGGGAGGACAATTCATTAACTCATTTGATAATATGAAACTATTTACCATTATAATCACTCATGTTTCCCAAGTATATTTTAGTTGCTTGGGCAATTTCAAACTGAGTGAAAAGAACAAGTTAAACTTCAATAATCTCCACAGTATTTAGTATATGAATAGGTCGGTAGGTGTTGATTGCTCTTATTAAGAACTTAATGTCACTGTCACTGTCACTGTCCTCCCATTGTTCATCGATTTTCTCGAACGGACCCAGTAACATCTCCATTGTGAGACTTTGTTGTTACTGTGTTTGGCATATCTAATACATCACTGGTAGCTTGCCAGGCTTTGCCATGTGGGCGAGATACTCTCGGTAGCTTGACAGGCTCTCCGAGAGGGGAGGAGGAATTGAACTTGGGTCGGCCATGTTGGCTGCGTGCAAGGCAAACGCCCTACCCGCTGTGCTATGGCTCCAGACCAGTTAAAAATTATAATAGAATTATCTGTCTAGATTCATTTTTCATATTCACGCAAATGTTATTCAGGTATGGCTGAAAATGCATATTTTCTAATTAAATGTAGAAAATGGTAATTATAAATACTTATAATAATGACTTGAGAATATGTAACTCTAGAAAAGAGGTTTTGTCTTATTAAATATGCTATTTTGGTAAAGAGTATTACAGTCATGTGCATGTTAATTTTTATATGCTGGTAATTCACATGATCTGTGTATTGCTTTTACACTTTAACAAGCCTCTTGTCAAATGATATTTTGTTAATTTACTTTTAAGAAACCACTCAGCCTAGCACTGTAGCACTGTCCTCCCATTGTTCATTGATTTGCACGACTGGGCCCGGTAACATCTCCCTTGTGAGACCTGTTGTTACTGTGTTTGGCACATCGAATACATCACGGGTAGCTTGCCAGGCTTTGCCGGGTGGGCAAGATACTCTCGGTAGCTTGCTGGGCTCTCTGAGAGGGGCGGAGGAATCAAACTTGGATAGGCCAGGTTGGCAGCGTGCAAGGCAAATGCCCTACCCGCTGTACTATCACTCAGACTAATGATATTTTATTTTTAAAATATGTTGTTACACACACACTCACTCAGTTTGGTATAAGATATAAAATCCATATTTCAGTTGTTTTACTGTGTTGCCTAACACTAAAGTTCCTAGAGTTTTCTAAAGTTCTTTATTAGAGCAAAATGTGACTGGTACAAATGCTACGCTTCATCTGCCTTCATTATTTGAATGAGATAAGCTCTCAGCAAGATGTGTAAAAAAGGACTAGTTCAAACTGTGTGATCTTTCTATGAAGCAATCTGCTAAACATTTCTGAAGCAATTTAGACAGCTGGGACTAAGTTACAAACAATGTGGACACTTAATCTGTTAACTTAAAATTGGGGTTGCAGAGGAGATACTCAAGAATTTTCTCATGAATTCGTTTTCTTCAAGGAAAAAATCTTACAGTTTTTTTTTTTGGTTGACTTGCTAAGAATAGAAGGCTAGGAAATGTCTATATTAAAACAAAAAATAAAATGAATAAGCTTATAAATTAGGGGTTCATTTGTGTGTGTAGTATTATAGATATTTTCACGGTCACGGTCCTCCAGTTGTTCATCGATTTGCTTGAGCGGGCCCAGTAATGTCTCCATCATGAGACCTGTTGTTACTGTGTTTGGCATATCGAATACGTCACGGGGAGCTTGCCAGGCTCTGCTGCGTGGACGAGATACTCTCGTAGCTTGCTGGGCTCCCTGAGAGAGGCAGAGGAATCGAACTCGAGTTGGCCATGTTGACTGCGTGCAAGGCAAACGCCCTACCGCTGTGCTATCGCTCCGCTCATATAGAGGCTGGAGAGATAGCACAGCGGGTAGGGCGTTTGCCTTGCATGCAGCCGGCCCAGGTTCGATTCCCAGCATCCCATATGGTCCCAGAGCACCACCAGGAGTAATTCCTGAGTGCACGAGTCAGGAGTAACCCCTGTGCATCGCCAGGTGTGACCTGAAAAGCAAAATAAATATTTTAGATTTAATATATTTATTTTACCTACATTAAGTATAAACATTTTAGGGCTTTTTATTGGTTTTTGCGTCACATCTGGTGATGCACAGGGGTTACTCCTGACTCATTCACTCAGGAATTACTCCTGGTGGTGCTCAGGGGACCATATGGGATGCTGGGAATCGAACACGGGTTGGCCGCGGGCAAGGCAAACACCTTACCCACCATGCTATCACTCCAGCCCCAAGGGCTTTTAAGGAAAAGAATGATATGCTTTAAATTTTATTCTAAGTTATATATATACCAAAGTACAAATTATTTACAAATAATAATAAATTTATTACTTATATTCTGAATATCCTTTTTTGGAGATGGGGAGGAAGCACACCTTTCAGTGCTAAGGACTTTCTCCTGGCTCTGAGCTCAGGGATCAATTCTGACAGGCTCCAGAGACCATATGGAGTGCTGGGGATCCAATAGAGTCTGCCATATGCAAGGCAAGTGCCCTACCCACTTTACTATTTCTCTGTCCTGCAACAGAGACTATTTCCCAAAACTGATAAAATCTATAGTTGGAGTTAATAATTATTCACCTAAGAAATGCATGCTTCCCTGAGTGGAAACACATTTCAAAAACAATTCTTCATACTGAGAGAGTTAATGAAAGGTTGCATTAATGACCTGTAGTATAATATACTTTAATACTTGATAAAGAGAAGGCGTATTAAAAATTAATTCTCTATAATATATTCACCAATATGTGAATAAAGTAATAGGAATATAGAACATAAAAGAGAGTATAGGAATTAAGGTGCTTGTCTCACATGTGGCCAACTGTTGTTCAATCCTGACACTTTAAATGGTTCCCTGAGCACTCTGGTTCCACAAGCACTGCCAGGAGCAGTCCATGAGCCCAGAGCCAGGAATGAAATTTGAGTTCCTCTGGATCTAGTCCTAAACTCCCTCCCACCACACGCACTTAATGAGAGAAAAAAATGCTCATTTTCTATTTTCCTGTTACTTTAAAATATTTCATATAGGTTGTGCTATAATGGTGAGAAGGCCCACACATACACAAAGTAAGGACAATGCTCACAAACATACAATAAGGGAAAATAGTGCTCATTTTAATCTTTTTTTTTCAGTTATTTTAAAGATATAGCTTAGATTGTGACTATACTGATGAAAAGGTGTTTTGTAAACATCATTTTGGTATAAGTGTATAAGGTTACAGTTCAAGAGTCTAGAATCATGTCTCCCAGACTGGGTGATCCTTACTTTTGTGAAGTGTTGGAACTCTCCAGGGGCTTGTAATAGCCTTGGGTGCAGTTAGGGGAACTTTCTGTCTGTTGCCTTAAAGAAGGTGATTTCCAGGGGCTCTTAGTGATTTCTTTGCTGAAAAGGGGTTAGTAGATCAAATAAATCTGGGGACCTTTACTTTAGAATAACTAGCAGAGGAACTTGATTTTCTCATTTTCCACTTCGTGGTTTTGGCTCGTGTAAGTTTACTTAATAGAATGAGTAAAGAAAATAATTTTTGTAATTTAGTAGTTAACAGATTTTACATTTCCTCAAAATTTCACTTTTGAATTTTCCTTAAAAACCATTAGTCTTCTAATGTGTTTTTCTCCTCCCACCGGTTCATAGAATAGACTAACAACCCTAGTAATTGCAACTCTGGATGAACTCTTCATTTTTCATTAGCACCTGTGTTACTTGTGCCAAGTTAATTTCAATTTGGGCCTTCTACCCTCACTTAAATGCTGAAAGAATTTGAATTCCTTAGCCATAATGATACACCAAACTAATTTGTTTTTCTTTGAGAGGTAAATGAGCCCAGAAGCTATAAAGACTTTTATGAAAAGTAAAGGTAATTCAAAGTAGTAAGGATTTCATTTGTTATCTGAGTGTAGTTCATAAGACTCTTTTTCCTAAGGCAGTGTTTATGGATGAAAGGTAAGACATTCCTGGGAAAGATTTGAAGTATGATGATTAGGATTTTCTAAATATTTATATCCTCAATTCTTGCTGTCATATTGATGTGGTTTCTTTGATAGAAATAATTTATAGACAAATGGTAGTCAATTTATCAGTGAGAAAATAACGTTTTCCACATGCTGTCATTTCCCCCTCCCCTGTTTAGAAATTATGAAATGGATTGGTAAAGTAAAATATGTAAAAAATAAGGGTAATATCCCTGAGCTGCAGCATCAATTTATTTTGCATTTTAAATTATATAATATGTGCTTGGCTCTTACATATTAAATATTCTTTAGATATCATATATTTTACTATATATACTAAAATATCCTCTTGGAGAGCCTGGCAAGCTACTGAGAGTATTCAGTATGCCAAACACAGTAACAAGAAGTCTCACAATGGAGATGTTACTGGGCCCGCTTGAGCAAATGGATGAACAACGGGAGGACAGTTGACAGTGTATCAGTGTATACTAAAATCACCTGATCACTTGATATCCTGTTACTCGTTGATTTGCTCGAGTGGGTGCCAGTAACGTCTCCATTCATCCTTGTTGCGTGCTAGCTTAGCCAGTGGTGTCTGCTCATTCTAGGAACATGAAGAGCCTCAAACCGATCATTCAGGGTCTTGACAAAGAAGTCTGACCATCTCGTAGGTGGGCGTCCACACAATTTTTTGACATCCTGTGGAATCCAGTCTATAATGGCTCTAGTCCAGCAGTTTTCACTAAATCTCATTACGTGTCCAGCCCATCTGATTTTCTATGACTTGGCAAACAAGACAGCGTCCCTGATTCTTGAGCGTTGACGGAGGTCAGAACTCCGTATTCTATCTCTCATTTGAGTGAAGCGTGATACTCCAAGCATAGTTCTTTTGATTCCTCTTTGAGAGGCCCGAATAGTGTTCTCATCCTGTTTTTGTAGGGCCCAGGTCTCTGAGGCATATGTTAATGCAGGAAGAACAGTGGAATCGAAGAGATGTGCTTAGAGCTAGAGGTTCTTCATTCTCTTAGTTATTTCCTCGACGCTCTTGAAGGCGTTCCAAGCTGCTCTCTTCCTCCTGAGCAACTCAGGTGCCAGGTCATTCGTCATGTTGACTTTTCAACCTAGGTATACATAACTGTAGCATTCAGAGATGGTCGTTCCGTTGAGAGTGAATAGACTGTCAGGAACAAGACTGTTTCTCATGAACATTGTCTCTTTGTGAGATTCAGCTGTAATCTGACCTTTCCACACTCACGATCGAAGTCAGCATTTGTGCCTCTTGGTTGATGTTTGGTGTTATTAGAACGATGTCATCAGCAAAGCGGAGGTGGTATAGTTGCCGACCATCTATCTTCACTCCCATTCCTTCCCATTCTAGTGATCCCATGATGTTCTTGAGGGTGGCACTGAAGAGATTCAGTGAAATAGTATTACCCTGCCAAACCCCTCTCTTAACATGGAAGATCACTTCTTTGTAGAATGGTGAGATCCTGGTAGTGAATCTGTAATACAGCTCACAGAGGATCCTGATGTATTGAGTTTGGACAGCCTGATTGGCTAGGGCTTTGATGACTGCTTCTGTCTTAACAGAATCAAAGGCCTTCTTTAAATCAATGAACATTAGACAGAGCAGCATCTTGAACTCCCGAGAAACCTCAGTGAGCTTGGTTATCATGTGGATATGGTCGATGGTGCTGAATCCTTTTCGGAACTCGGTTTTCTTGCATGGTTTTCCTTCATCTAGTGTTCTTCCAATCCTATTCAGGATGACTCAAGTGAACAGCTTGTAGATGACAGACAATAGGCAGATTGGGTGATAGTTGCCAAAGTCATGGATGTCTCCCTTCCTGTACAGTAGTACAGTCCTGCTGGTTTTCCATTGAGATGGAGCCTTGCATTCAGACAGGTAGCATGTGAAGAGTTGAGAGAGAGTGTATTGATGAGTATTGACGGTAAGTTCTTCAGGTATTCAGGTCTGACCTTGTCTAGGCCAGTGCTCTTTGTTTCTTTACCAAAAAGATGGCGTGTTGGATTTTGGAAGGGAGAAAGTTGGGAACGACATATCCATCCTGCAGAATTTGGTATGTGGGCAAGTGGACGTGGCTATTAAAGAGATCTGAGTAGAAGTCATGAATAATCTCCATTGCCCTTCTGGAAGATGTGATAGGTCCATCAGGACGTCGGAGGGCAGTCATCTTGGTCTTATAGTTGGTGAAGGACAGGCCGGCACTACGAATGCTTTTCCCAGCTTCTGCCGCATCTACCAGCACTGCTGCTCTTTTCTCTTTGAGGTCTTCCTCGATCGCTTCTCTGCACTGTTTTGCAAGCTCGGACATTCCCTTGCGGTTGCCTGAGGCATGCGCCAAGCCATGTTGGTGAATAAGCTCAAGAGTGTTTGAAGACAGGCGTTCTTTTGTGGTTATCTCTCTCTTGGCATTCCTCACACAATCATGGAGGTGCTGAACCAGTCAATTATTCCTCGTCAATGTTGTCAGTGACGGCATCTTCCCATGTTGCCGCAACAGAGCCAAAGAGCTCCCAGTTGGTGGTCGTTCTGGGAGTTCTCTTGTTAAAATTTGCATTCCTTTCTCCCCGGTCTGTGAAGTAGAATTTTGCATGAAGAAGATGGTGTTCTGATTCTGTTTGGAGTTTTGGGATAACAGCAACATCAGTCAGGCAAAACCGTCTATTGAATATGATGTGGTCAATTTCATTGTGGAAATGTCTACCAGGAGACTCCCATGTCCAATGTTTAGATTCGGTCTTCTGGAACTGTGAGTTACCATGGATAGTCTTGGTTGACATGATGAACTCAGACAGTCTCTCACCCTGTTTGTTCCATTCTAAGCCATAGGTCCCAATGTGGAGTTCTTTGGCTGATCTTCTCGGTCCTATCTTGGCATTAAAATCACCGACAATGATCTTGTTGAAGGTGTGGTCTTCTTTATAGAACTTCTCCAGCTCCATGTAGAACTTCTCAATTTCTCCTTCACCATAATTGGATATTGGTGCATAACAAAGTGATAACGAAGATAGAAACTGCTGTCAGTGAGCCACATCTATTCAAGTGTAATAGTCCCATTCAGGTTGTTAGGCATTCTAATGAATTCATGCTCATGGCCAAGTTCGTGTTAATAAGGACACCAACACCACTGACTCCTCCTTTGTCGCATGTTCCAAGGAACAGTTCTTCACCAGTGTCAAAAATGGCGTGATGTGATTAATGCTTTCTTATCTCGGACAGACCAATGATGTTGTACTTGATCTTTCACACTTGTACCATCAGGTCCTTGATGGATGCATCAGATGCCAGCGTACGTGCATTGAAAGTACAGTCATTTTTACTTTCTTCGTTTTGGCAGCCTAGTTCAGCCTTGAGATTTTATCAGCCTCTCCTTCCACATCCTTTACAACTCTACTGTATTCAAGGTCAAGGGAAGGAGATCCATTTTATTTACTGGATTTGGCATATTGAATACTCCATGGATAACTTGCCAGGCTCTGCCATGTGGGTGGGATATTCTCAGTAGCCTAAAAACACAAATAAACTTTACAGGTGTTCCTATTCAGGCATATCTGCTGGTACAATACTCTCGGTAGCCTGCCGGGTTCTCTGAGATCGAGAATTAGAGAATAAGATGTTGTGCGGCCGCAAATGCCACCAGGAACTTGGTGTTATAATCTCTGGATCCTGGCTATTGTTGGGGTTACATGGCAGTTGGTGGGTGTAATTGTCTAGCTACTGGAAGGCCCAGTCCTGAACTATGCAGGCTTGGAGATCTCAGCCCCGGGTCCGCACACCTGGGTTCCTCTGCCAGTTCCTTTATGCGTGAGGCTCATCCAAGCATGTGGAGAGTGGTCTTAGCATGGCTTTGGCTGGGTCCCGGAGGTCTTCAACGATTGGGTCCTGGTGAGTCAGGCACGGGGGTAGGAGACATATACTAAAATATGTAGCTCTTATTTTGTTTCATTTTGGGGCCATACCCGTTAGTGTTCAGGGATTACTCCTGGCTCTGGGCCCAGTGATCACTACTGGTGAGGCGTGGGGGAATCATAGGGTGTGCCAAGGATCAAACCTGGGTTAGCCAGGTGCAAGGCAAATGCCCTACTTTCTGTACCATTGCTCCAGCTCCTGCAGTTCTAAAAATTATTTTGTGTGGAGATGGTTTATAAAACTATATAGATATGGTTATATATATAAATGTGCATATATATATATTAGGAGTACTATTTCACTTCCGGTCTTCTCAATATATATTGCCACACCATACCACTGCCATAAATATAATATCCCTCCATTATAGTCTGTTGGGTCTCTTTTTTCCTATCTTTTCCATAACCCTCTGACCCCATGGAAACTTCAGTTTTGTGGTCAGTGTCCAATGAATTGTTTGATTTGACTTTGTTCCCTTGCTTTGCTTTTTTTTATATTTCACACATGTAAATGAGATCAGTCAGTATTCGTCTTTCTCCCTCTGACTATTTCCATCCATTTCCATCTCTGTTGTAGCAAAATGGTATAATTTGTTTTCTCCTACAGCTGAGTAATATTCCATTGCTTATATTATGCTGTATCTTTATCCACTTTTTTGTCTTTGGGTCTTGAGTTTTGTTTCGTACTTTTGCTCTTGTCAATAGAGCTGTAAATGAATATAGGTGTGCACATGTTTTTTCAGACAGATATGTAGGAATTTCTTTTCCTTCCTTCCTTCCTTCCTTCCTTCCTTCCTTCCTTCCTTCCTTCCTTCCCTCCTTTCTTTCTTCTTTCTTTCTTTCTTTCTTTCTTTCTTTCTTTCTTTCTTTCTTTCTTTCTTTCTTTCTCCTTCCTTACTTCCTTTGTTGTTTTTGTTTTGAACCACATTTGGTGATACTCAGGTGCTACTCATGGCTCTGCACTCAGGAATTACTGCTGATGGTACTTGGGAGACTCTTGCAAGGCAAGATCCCTATCCACCATACTATCTCTCCAGAACCAGGAATGGAGCATACCTAAGATTCAAGGCCAACTTATTAGATGAAACCTTCCAGGCCAAAGACAGTGGTTGGATATAGTGAACAACTCAATGAAACAAACACTTCACCAAGAACAGAAATCCCCATCACAATAATCTCTCTTAATATCAATGAAGCAATTGTACCAATCAAGAGGCACAGAGTGGCAGGATAGATTAGAAAATTAACCCAACATTCTGCCTACAAGAAACACATCTGAACAACCAAAGCAAACACAGGCTCAAAGTCAACTGTTGGAAAACAATTCTCTGAGCAAACAATGCCCTTAAAAAAATCAAGGTGGCCATGTTAATATCAGACCACATAGACTTCAGATTGAAGAAGGGAATAAGAGACAGTTAAGATCATTTCTTAATGATCAAGGTATCAGTACACCAGGAAGAACTCACACTTCTAAACGTACGTGCACCTAAAAGGGACTACCATAATACTTGAAATAACTTCTAACAGACTAGTAGAAAGACACTGATAGCAACACAATAGTAGTTGGAGACTTTACCACTACTATGTCACCTCTCCATAGATCAACTAGACTAAAGCTCAGTAAGGAGGTATTTATTTGAGGAAAGAAATGGAAGAGAGGGGGTTAGTAGGTCTATACAGAACTTTTCATCTGCAAAAGGCTGAATATCATTCTTTTTCAGTGCACATTCTCCAAGATAGACCACATGCTGGGCCACAAAACATAACCCCATAAAATTAAGAGTGTAGAAATTACATCAACTATACTTTCAGACCATGATGCGCTGAAAATAGAAATGAATCACAGAAAGAAACAAAGAGTTAATTCAAACACCTGGAAATTAAACAGCTCACTACTGATCAACCAGCAAGTTAGAGAGGAAATCAAAAGATTTCTGGAAACAAATGAGAATGAGCACACAAGCTACCAGAATTTGTGGGATACAGCAAAAGAAGTGTTAAGAGGAAAGTTTATAGATCTGCAAGTGTTCATTAATAAAGAAGACAGGGCCCACGTCAATAACTGAACCTCACAGCTGCTTAAGATCTTGAAAAATTACCAACAAAAGGAGTCCAAACCTGGCAGGAGGAAGGAAAGAATAAAGCTTAGAGCAGAAATCAATGCGCTGAAATCCCAAAAAACAATCCAAAAAATCAACAAAACCAAGAGCTGTTTCTTTGAGAAAATAAACAAGACTGAAAAACCACTAGTGAGACTCACAAAGAAACAGAGAGAGAGGAATCTAATAAACCTTATCACAAGTGCAAAGTTCGACAGTGCAATAGAAACTGCAGAAATCCATAGGATCATAGGATCATCAGAGATAACTTTGAAAATTTTTACAGCACAGAACAAGAGTACCTTGAAGAAATGGATAAATTCTTGGAATCTTATAACCTCCTAATGCTGAACCAAGAAGATTTGGAATACCTGAACTATCTATTAACATTTCCATCGAGGAAATGGAAATGGTAATCAAAAGTCTTCCCCCAAACAAAAACCCAGGCCCAGAAGGATTCACGAATGATTTTTTCAAGAGGATTTTCAAGAGGATTTTTAAAGAGGATCTGTTGCCAATTTTTTCAACCTTTTCCAGGAAATTGAAGAAACAGAAACCCTCCCAAACTGTTTTTTATGAGGCAAATATCACCGATACCCAAAGCAGACAGAGACTCCAAAAAAAATAATTTCAGATCAATACCCCTGATGATCACAGATGCAAAAATCCTTAACAAAATTTATAACAATATAATACAACTACTCATCTAAAAGATCTACATCATGACCAGTAGGATTTACCCCAGGGATGCAAAGGTGGTTTAACAGTCACAAGTCAATCAACATAACATACCATATCAACAAAAAAAGGATAAAATCCATATGATCATATTAATAGATGCAGAAAAATTTTCAGCACCCATTCATGATAAAAACTCTCAACAAAATGGGATTAAAGGAAATTTTCTCAACATAGTCAAAGCTATCTACCACAAGCCCACAGCAAGCATTATTCTCAATGGCAAGACACTAAAAACCTTCCCTCTAAGATCAGGGACAGGACAAGATTACCCACTCTCGCCACTTCTATTCAATATATCATTGGAAGTACTAGTTATAGCAGTTAGGGAAGAAAAAGATATTAAGGGCATCAGACTGATCACTTAACATCCCGTTACTCATTGATTTGCTCGAGTGGGCACCAGTAAAGTCTCCATTCGTCCCTGTCACGTGCTAGCATACCCAATGGCGCCTGATCATTCTATAAACACAAAGAGCCTCAAACTGATCCATCAGGGTCTTGACAAAGAAGTCTGATCATCTCATAGGTGGACAGCCATGCAATCTTTTGACATCCCGTGGAATCCAGTGGGTAATGGCTCTAGTCCAGCAGTCGTCTCCAAATCTCATTACGTGTCCAGCCCATGTGATTTTCGATGCCTTGGCAACAAGACAGCGTCCTTGATTCTTGAGCATTGACGGAGGTCAGAACTCAGGATTCTTTATCTCATTTGAATGAAGCGAGATACTCCAAGCATAGCTCTTTCAGTTTCTCTTTGGGAGACCCAAATATCTTTCTCATCCTGTTTTCGTAGGGCCCAGGTCTCTGAGGCATATGTTAATGCAGGAAGAACAGTGGAATCGAAGATGTGTGTCCAGAGCCGGAGGTTCTTCATCCTCTTAGCTATTTCTTCTATGCTCTTGAAGGTGTTCCAAGCTGCTCTCTTTCTCCTGCGCAACTCAGGTGCCAGGGTAGGGCATTTGCCTTGCACGTGGCCAACCCGGGTTTGATTTCCAGCATCCCATATGGTCCCCTGTACACCGCCTGGAGTAATTCCTGAGTGCAGAGCCATGAGTAACTCCTGTGAATAGCTGGTTGTGACCCAAAAAGGAAAAAAAAAGCATGGTATTGGAATAAAGACAGCCCTGAAGACCAATGGAATAGCGTGGAGTATCCTGACAAAGATCTTAAAACATGCAATCAACCTAAACTGGACAGCCACATGTGAAAAAAATTAATGCTAACTTCTACTGAACGCCATGTACAAAAGTTAGATCAAAATAAATTAAAGACCTCAACATCAGACCCGAATCCATAAGGTACATAAAAGAAAACACAGGCAAAACCTTCCATGATATCGAAACTCTAGGCATCTTCAGAGATGAAACACTGTTGACCAAGCAAGTTGAAGCAAAGATGAATGAAAGGAACTACATTAAACTAAGGAGCTTCTGAACCTCAACAGAAACAGTGACCAAGATACAAAGACAGCACATAGAACTGGAAAAACTATTTACCCAATACCCATCTGATAAGGGGTTATTATCAAAGATATACAAGGCACTGGTAGAACTTTACAAGAAAAAAAACACAACCCTATCAAAAAACGGGGAGAAGAAAAGAACAGAAATTTCCTCAAAGAAGAAATTTGAATCACCAAAAGCCACATAAAAAATGCTTTATGTTGAGCCAGAGTGATAGTACAGTGGGTAGTGCATTTGCCTTGCACGTGGCTGACCCGAGTTCAATCCTCAGCATCCCATATGGTTCCCCAAGCACTGCAAGGAATAATTTCTGAGTGCAGAGCCAGGAGTAACCCCAGAGCATCACTGGGTGTGACCCTCCCCCCAATAAAAAAAGAAAAATATTCTCTTTGTCACTAATCACCAGGGAGATGCAAATCAAAACCACAATGAGATATCATCTCGTACCACAGAGAATGGCACACATACAAATAAACAAGAACAACCAGTGTTGGCGCTAATGTGGATCCTCATTTATTGCTGGTGGGAATGCTGATTGGTCCAGACTTTTGGGAAAACAATATGGACTTCAAGATACTAGAAATTGAGCTCCCGTTCGACCCAGCAATAGCTCTCTGGTAATCCAAAAACACACAGCAGAGACACCATCTGCACAATATACAGAATCTGGAAACAGCTTCAGTGCTCAAGAACAGACAACTGGATAAAGAAACTATGGTACATCTACACAGCTGTTAGGAAAAATGAGGTAATGAAATTTGCCTATAAGTGGATAGATTTGGAGAGTATCATGCTGAGTGAAATGAGTCGGAAGGAGAGGGATATATATAGAATGACTGCATTCATTTGTGTGATTAAAAAAATGTATGAAACTAATATCCAAAGCCAGGGAAAATGTGCCAGGAGGACTGGTCAATGGTGGATAAATGGTGTGGGAGATGAAGGGTAGTTAAGATAGAAGAGTGTCCACTATGACAGTGCTAATTTTTAATTATTATTCTGGACAAGAACTGAGTGTTAAAAGCAGGTAAAGGAATATACGTGATAACCTTTCAACATTGTATAGCAAACCACTTGACACTTGACATCCCTTACTCATTGATTTGCTTGAGCGGGCATGAGTAACATCTCCATTCATCCCTGTCACAGGCTAGTGTAGCCCAATGGTGTCTGCTCGTTCTAGGAACACGAAGAGCTTCAAACTGATAGTTGGAAGTCTTGAAGAAGTCTGACCATCTCGTGGGTGGGCGGCCACGCGATCTTCTGACGTCCTGTCTCGTGGAATCCAGTCGGTAATGGCTCTAGTCCAGCAGTCATCTCCAACTCTCATTATGTGTCCAGCCCATCTGACTTAGACGCCTTGGCAAACAAGACAGCGTCCCTGATTCTTGATCATCGACAGAGGTCGAAACTCCGGATTCTTTTTCTCATTTGAGTGAAGCAGGTTACTCCAAGCATAGCTCTTTCAGTTCCTCTTTAGGAGACTCGAATAGCATTCTCATCCTGTTTTCGTATGGCCCAGGTCTCTGAGGCATATGTTAATGCAGGAAGAACAGTAGAATCAAAGAGATGTGCCCGGAACCAGAGGTTCTTCATCCTCTTAGCTATTTCTTCGATGCTCTTGAATGCATTCCAAGCTGCTCTCTTCCTTCTGAGCAACTCAGGTGCCAGGCCATTCGTCACTTTGACTTCTCGACCTAGGTACACATAAATGTTGCATTCGGAGATGGTCATTCTGTTGAGAGTGAATGGAATGTCAGGAACAAGACTGTTTCTCATGAACATTGTCTTTATGAGATTCAGCTGTAATCCAACCTTTCCACACTCATGGTCGAAGTTGGTCAGCATTTGTGCCACTTGGCTGATGTTTGGTGTTATTAGAATGATGTCATCAGCAAAGCGACGGTGGTGTAGTTGGCAACCATCTATCTTCACTCCCATTCCTTCCCATTCTAGTCATCGCATGACATTCTCAAGGGTGGCACTGAAGAGTTTCGGTGAAATGGTATCGCCCTGCTGAACCCATTTCTTGACGTCAATGATCACTTCTTTGTAGAACGGTGAGATCCTGGTAGTGAATCTATAATATAGCTCACGAAGGATCCTGATGTATTGAGTTTGAAAGCCCCGATTGGCTAGGGCTTCGATGACTGCTTCCGTCTTAACAGACTCAAAGGCCTTCTTTAAATCAATGAACATTAGACAGAGTGGCAGCTTGAACTCCTGAGAAACCTCAATGAGCTTGGTTACCGTGTGGATATGGTCGATGGTGCTGAATTTTTTTTGGAACCCGGCTTGCTTGCATGGTTGTCCTTCATCTAGTGTTCTGCCAATCCTATTTAGGATGACTCAAGTGAACAGCTTGTAGATGACAGACAATAGGTAGATCAAGCGGTAGTTGCCAATGTTGTGGATGTCTCCCATCTTGTACAGTAGTATAGTCCTGGTTTTCCACTGAGATGGAACCTTGCATTCAGACAGGTAGCATGTGAAGAGCCGAGCCAATATATTGATGAGTGCTGACGGCAAATTCTTCTGGTGTTCGGATCTGACCTTGTCTGGGCCTGGTGCCATTCACTTCTTTACCAATGAAATGGCGTGTCGGATTTTGGAAGTGAGAACGTTGGGAACGACATATACATCCTGCGGAATTTGGTATGTGGGCAGGTATATGTGGTTATCAAAGAGATCTGAGTAGAAGTCATGGATAATCTTCTCCATTGCCCTTCTGGAAGATGTGATAGATCCATCAGGACGTTGGAGGGCAGTCATCTTGGTCTTGTATTTGGTGAAGGACAGGTGGGCTTTACAAATGCTTTTCCTGGCTTTCACCACATCTGCCAGCACTGCTGCTCTTCTCTCTTTGAGGTCTTCCTTGATCGCTTCTCTGCACTGTTTTGCTAGCTTGGACGTTTGGTTGCGGTTGCCTGAGGCTTGTGCCAAACCATGTTGGTGAATAAGCTCAGGAGTTTTCAAAGACAGGTGTCTTTTTGTGGCTATCTCTCTCACTCTTGGCATTCTTCCCACAATCATAGAGGTGCTGAACCAGTCAATCGTATTCCTTGTCAATGTTGTCAATGACGGCATTTTTCCATGCTTCTGCAATAGTGCCAAAGAGCTCCCAGTTGGTGATCGTTCTGGGAGTTCTCTTCTTAAACTTTGCAGTCCTTTCTCCCTGCTCTGTGAAGTAGAATTTTACATGAAGGAGAAGGTGGTCCAATCCTGTTTGGAATTTTGGGACAACAGCGACATCGGTCAGGCAAAACCGTCGATTGAATATGATGTGGTTAATTTTGTTGTGGAACCATCCACCGGGAGACTCCCATGTCCAACATTTAGATTCGGCCTTCTGGAACTGTGAGTTACCATGGGTGGTCTTGGTCGTCATGATGAACTCAGACAGTCTCTCACCCTGTTTGTTCCATTCTAGGCCCAATGTGGGTCCCAATGTGGAGTTCTTTGGCTGATCTGCTCAGTCCTATCTTGGCATTAAAATCACCGACAATGATCTTGTTGAAGGTGTGGTCTTCTTTATAGAACTTCTCCAGCTTCATGTAGAACTTCTCAATTTCTCCTTCATCAAAATTGGATGTTCGTGAGTAGACAACAAAGATAGGAAAGCCTCTATTGCAAATCACAATGTCTAAAATGAGAGAAAGGGAAAGAGAGAAGAGTTGCTTGCCATAGAGTCAGGTTGGGATGGGGGCTAGAAGGGTTGGGAGGGAAACTGAGGACACTAGTGCTGGGAAACTACACTGGTGGAGGGTTGCATGTTGGAACATTGTATGACTGAAACACAATCATGAGCAATTTTGTAGTGCTCTATCACATGGCGATTCAATAAAAATAAATTTAAAAAAGTAATAAAATCAACAATTGTGTTTTCAGACTCAATTGTCAGTCTAATTTAAATATTAAATAATCAATATGCACAAATATTTACATAACATATTATTAAGTAATGAATATTTACATAACTATTATATTACTTACATAGGACAAAATGTTATGTTCAATTTTATATTCCTAATTTTATATTCCTAATAATATATTATGTGTACAATATATTCCTAATAAAATTTATAACCCACAATAGGCGTTTGTTGAAAGGTATGTCTATAAATAGGTATTTTATAGAAAGAAAAAGTTTTTGTTTGTTTTTGGGTCACATCCAGTGATATTCAGGAGTTACTCCTGGCTGTACATTTAGTAATTACTCCTGGCAATGCTTGGGAAACCATATAGGATGTTCGGGAAGAATCCTGTTTCATTCACGTGCAAAGAAAACACCGTACCTGCTGTACTATCTCTCCAGCCCCTGAAAGATTCTTTAACTTATACGGTGCTTTATAATACTCAGAGTATCATGCAAACAATTGTGAATGATTCCAAAACAAACCTTTGAGGCACTGTTCAAAAGAAAAAATAAATTCAAAAAGAGGAAAATAGCTTTTTTAAAGATTTTATTGAATCACCTCGAGATAGTTGTAAGCTTTCATGTTTGGATTACAATCACACAAGGATCAAACACCAATCCATCCACCAGTGCACATTCCCCACAACTAATATCCCCAGTATACCCCCCTTTCCCACCTTCCCCCTGCCTCCATGGCAGACATGATTCTTCATAATCTCCTTCTACTTTTGGGCATTATGGTTTGCAATATAGACCCTGAGAGGTTATCACTTTTGGTCCTTTATCTACTTTTTGTACACATCTCCCATCTAGACCAATTCCTCCAGCCATCTTTTTCTTAGTGATCCCTACTCTATTCCAGCTGCCTTCTCCCCTTTGCTCATGAGGCACGCTTCCAGATATACAGCAGTCTATCTGTCCCATGCATCTACTATCCTTAGGTGTGAGCCTCATGTTATGTTGTTTTATACACCACAAATGAGTGCAGTCATTGTATGTCTGTCCCTCTCTTTCTGACTCATTTCACTTAGCATGGTACTCTCCATGTCTGTCCATTTATAAGCAAAGTTCATGACTTCATCTCTCCTGACAGCTGCATAGTATTCCATTGTGTCGATGTACCAAAGTTTTTTTTAACCAGTCATCTGTTCTAGGGCACTTGTGTTGTTTCCAGATTTTGGCTATTGTGAACAGTGCTGCAATGAACATATAGGTACAGATGTCATTTCTACTGTGCTTTTTTTGCATCCTTGGGATATATTCCCATAAGTGGTATTGCGGGGTCACATGGAAGCTCAATTTCTAGTGAAGGATTGTTCATATTATTTTCCAGAAAGGCTGGACTAGTGACCATTCCCACCAATAGTGAAAGAGCGCCCCCTTTCCCCTACATTCACACCAGCACTAGTTGCTTTTGTTCTTTTGAATGTGTGCCAGTCTCTGTGGTGTGAGATGATATCTCATTGTTGTTTTGACTTGCATCTCCCTGATAGCTAGCGATGTAGAGTATTTTTTATGTGCCTTTTGGCCATTTGTATTTCTATTTTGAGGAAACTTCTGTTCATTTCTTCTCCCCATTTTTTGATGGGGTTGAAGGTTTTTTCTTCTACAGTTCTACTAGTGTCTTGTATATCCCTTTCAGATGGGTATTGGGTAAATATTCTTTCCCATTCTGTGGGCTCTCTTTCTATATTTTTGTCATTGTTCCTTTTGAAGTGCAGAAGCTTCTTAGTTTGATGTAGTCCCATTTGTTTATGTTTGTTTCCACTTGCATGGTCAGTGTTGTTTCATCCTTAAAGATGTTTGTAGCTTCAATGTCATGGAGAGTTCTGTCTACATTTTCCTCTATGTACCTTATGGGTTCATGTCTGATATTGAGGTCTTTAATCCACTTTGATTTGACTTTTGTGCCTAGCATTAGATAGAGGTCAGAGTTCATCTTTTTGCAGGTAGCTATCCAGTTTTCCCAGCATCACTTGTTGAAGAGGCTTTCCTTGTTCCACTTCACAATTCTTGCTTCTTTGTCAAAGATTAAGGTAAGGTAAAGGCCCTCCCGTTGATCGTCGATTTGCTCGAGCGGGCCCAGTAACGTCTCCATTGGAGACTTTGTTGTTACTGTGTCTGGCATATCGAATACTCTCGGTAGCTTGCCGGGCTCTCCGAGAGGGGCGGAGGAATCGAACTCGGGTCGGCCATGTTGGCCGCGTGTAAGGCGAACGCCCTACCGCTGTGCTATTGCTCCAGCCCGTCAAAGATTAAGTGGTCATATATTTGGGGATCTGTGAGAGAATATTCAACTCTGTTCCATTGGTCTGCAGGTCTGCTTCTAGCCCAGTACCATGCTGTCTTTATTACTACTGCTTTGTAGTACAGTTTGAAGTTGGGGAGAGTGATGCCAACCATCTTCTTTTTCCCAAGGATTGTTTTAGCTATTTGTGGGCGTTTATTGTTCCATATGAATTTCAGGAGTGTTTTGTCTATTTCTTTGAAAAATGTCATGGGTATCCTGATAGAGACCACATTGAATTTGTATGGTGGTTTGGGCAGTATGGCCATTTTGATAATGTTAATCCTCCCTATACATGAGCAGGGGATGTGTCTCCATTTACTAGTGTCCTCTTTTATTTCTTGAAGTAGTGTTTTGTAATTTTCCTTGTGTAGGTCTTCATCTCTTTGGTTAAGCTGATTCCAAGGTACTTGATTTTCTGAGGTACTATTGTGAATGGGGTTGTTTTCTTGATGTCTATTTCTTCTCTTTTGTTATTTGTATATAAGAAATCCACGGACTTTTGTAGCCTGCCACTTTTCTAAACCAACCTATTGTTTCTAGGAGCTTTTCTATAGACTCTTTAGGGTTTTCTAAGTATAGTATCATATTGTCTGCAAATAGTGATAGTTTGACCTCTTCCTTTTCTATCTGTATTTCTTTGATACCTTTCTCTTGCCTAACTGCAATGGCCAGGACTTCCAGTACTATATTGAATAGGAGTGGCAAAAGTGGGCAAGCTTGTCTTGTGCCTGATCTTAGAGGGAAGGACACGAGTTACCAAAACTTATGGGACACAGCAAAAGCTGTGTTAAAAGGAAAGTTTATAGCTCTACAAGCGTTCCTCAGGAAGGAGGAGAGAGTTTTAGTTTTTCTTCACTGAGAATGATACTTGCCGTGGGCTTGTGGTAGATGGCTTTGACTATATTGAGGAAAGTTCCTTCAATGCCTATTTTGCTGAGAGTTTTCATCATAAATGAGTGCTGGATCTTGTCAAACGCTTCTCTGCATCTATTTAAATGATCATCTGGTTTTTATCTTCTTTTGTTGATATGATAGATTATGTTGATCGATTTCCGAGTGTTAAACCATCCTTGCATCCCTCTGATGAATTCTACTTGGTCATGGTGTATGATCATTTTGATAAGTCATTGGATTCTATTTGCTAATAGTTTGTTGAGGATCTTTGCGCCTGTGTTCATCAGGGATATCGACCTATAATTCTCTTTCATTGTGGTATCTCTGTCTGCTTTTGGTATCATGGTGATATTTGCTTCATAGAAACTGTTAAGAAGTGTTTTTGATACTTCAATTTCAGAAAATTTTGGAAAAGCTTGAAGAGAATTGGGAGTAAGTCCTCTTTAAAGATTTGGAAGAATTCACTAGTGAATCCATTTGGGTTAGGACTTTTGTGTTTGGGGAGACTTTTTATTACCATTTCAATTTCCTTGATGATGATAGGTCTGTTCAGGTATTCCAAGTCTTCTTGGTTTAGCCGTGGGAGGCTATAGGAATCTAGGAATTTGTCCATTTCTTCAAGGTTTTTGTGTTCCTTGGCATAAAACTTCTAAAAGTACTCCCTGAGGATCCTTTGAATTTCTGTAGTTTCTGTTGTAATGACCCTCTTTTCATTTCTGATTTGGTTTATTAGGGTTTTCTTTCTTCCTTTCTTTGTGAGTTTTGCTAGAGGTTTATAGATCTTGTTTATTTTCTCAAAGAACCAACTCTTGGTTTCATTGATCTTTAGGATTGTTTTTTGGGTTTCCATCTCATTAATCACTGCTCTGAGTTTTATTATTTCCTTCCTCCTGTTCGGATTGGGCTCCTTTTGTTGGTCATTTTCCAAGCTCTTAAGCTGTGAGGTTAGGTTACTTAAGTGGGCTCGCTCCTCCTTCCTGAGGAATGCTTGTAGAGCTATAAACTTTCCTCTTCACACAGCTTTTGTTGTGTCCCATAAATTTTGGTAACTTGTGTCCTCATTTTCGTTTGTTTCCAGGAATCCTTTGATTTCCTCTTGATTTCATTTCTCTCCACTCGTTGTCCAATAGTGACCTGTTTAATTTCCAGGTGTTTGATTTACTTTTCTGTTTGTGTGTGTGATTTACTTCTAATTTCAGAGCATTGTGTTCTGAGAAGATTATTGATACAATCTCTATCTTCTTAACTTTATAGGTATGTTTTGTGGCTCAGCATGTGGTCTATCTTGGAGAATGTTCCATGCACACTGGAGAAGAATGTGTATTCAGCTTTTTGAGGATAAAGTGTCCTGTATGTATCTACTAAGTCCCTTTCTTCCATTTCTTTTCCTTCAGATGAAGTATGTCCTTGCTAAGCTTGAGTTGATCTATCAAGAGATAATAAAACGGTGTTGAAATCTCCCACTAGTATTGTGTTGCTATCAATGTCTTTCTCCAAGTCTATGAGTAGTTGTTTTAAATACTTTGCTGGTCCCTCATTAGGTGTATATACATTTAGTATTGTAAGTTATTCCTGTTGTACAGAACTCTTGGTCAATTAGAAATGGCCTTTGCTGTCTCTTGTGACCTTCAGTCTGAAATCAATGTGGTCTGATACTAGGATGGCTACCCCAGCTTTTTTCATGGGAATTGTTTGCCTGTAGGATTGTTTTCCAGCCTTTGACTTTGAGCCAAAGAGATGTCGGTGGTGTCAGTGTCCTTGTCAACAAGAATTTGGCCATAAACATCGATTCATTCGAATGCCTAACAACCCGAATCGGACGATTACACTTGAACAGATGTGGCTCACTGCAGGCAGTTTCTGTCTTCGTTGTCTATGCACCAACATCCAATTATGTTGAAGGAGAAATTGAGAAGTTCTACATGGAGCTGGAGAAGTTCTATAAAGAAGATCACACCTTCTACAAGATCATTGTTGGTGATTTTAATACCAAGATAAGACCAAGAAGATAAGCCGAAGAACTCCATATCGGGACCCATGGCCTAGAATGGAACGAACAGGGTGAGAGACTGTCCAAGTTCATCATATCAACCAAGACCACCCATGGTAACTCACAGTTCCAGAAAGCTGAATCTAAATGTTGAACATGGGAGTCTCCCAGTGAACAGTTCCACAATGAAATTGACCACATCATATTCAATCCACGGTTTTGCCTGACTGATGTCGCTATTGTCCCAAAATTCCAAACAGGGTAGGACCACCGTCTCCTTCGTGCAAAATTCTACTTCACAGAGCAGGGAGAAAGGGCTGCAAAGTTTAAGAAGAGAACTCCCAGAATAACCACCAACTGGGAGCTCTTTGGCGTTTTTGTGTCAACATGGGAAGATGCCGTAATTGACAACATTGACAATGAATACTATTGACTGGTTCAGCACCTCCATGATTGTGTGAAGAACGCTGAGAGAGATATAGCCGAAAAAGATGCCTGTCTTTGAAAACTCTTGAGTTTATTTGCCAACATGGTTTGGCGCAAACCTCAGGCAACCAGAAGCGAATGTCCGAGCTTGCAAGGCAGAGCAGAGAAACGGTAAAGGAGGACTTCAAAGAGAGAAGAGCAGCAGTGCTGGCAGATGTGGCAGAAGCTGGGATAAGCATTCACAATGCCCGCCTGTCCTTCGCCAACTACAAGACCAAGATGTGCCCCCCGACATCCTGATGGATTTATCACATCTTCCAGAAGGGCAAAGGAGAAGATTATCCATGACTTCTACTTGGATCTCTTCAATAGCCACGTCCACCTGCCCATATACCAAATTCGGCAGGATGGATATGTCATTCCCAAAGTTTTCCCTTCCAAAATCTGACATGCCATTTCATCGGTAAAGAAGAGAACATCACCTGGCCCAGACAATGTCAGACCCGACACCTGAACTCAGTACTGCCATCAGTACTCATCAATACACTGGCTCAGCTCTTCACACGCTACCTGTCTGAATGCAAGTTCCATCCCACTGGAAAAGCAGCAGGACTTTAACTACTGTACAAGAAGGGAGACATTCACAACATTGTCAACTATCACCCAATCTGCCTATTGTCTGTCATCTACAAGCTGTTCACTCGAGTCATCCTGAATAGGATTGGCAGAACACTAGATGAAGGACAACCATGTGAACAAGATGGTTTCTGAAAAGGATTCAGCACAATCAACCATATCCACACGATAACCAAGCTCATTGAGGTTTCTCAGGAGTTCAAGATCCGCTCTGTATAATGTTCATTGATTTAAAGAAGGCCTTTGATTCTGTTGAGACTGAAGCGGTCATCAAGGCCCTAGTCAAACAGGGCATTCAAACTCAATACATCAGGATCCTCCGTGAGCTGTATTGTGGATTCACTATAGGATCTCACCATTCTACAGGTAGGTGATCATTGATGTCGAGAAGGGTTTGGCGAAGCAATACCATTTCACTGAAACTCTTCAGTGCCACCCTTGAGAACGTGATGCGACGACTAGAATGGGAAGGAATGGGAGTGAAGATAGACGGTTGGCAACTCCACCACCTCTACTTTGCTGATGATATTGTTCTTATACCACCAAACATCAGCCAAGTGGCAGAAATGATGGCCGACTTTGACTATGAGTGTGGAAAGGTCGGATTACAGCTGAATCTCACCAAGACAATGTTTATGAGAAACAGTTTTGTTCCTGATGTTCCATTCACTCTCAACAGAATGACCATCTTGGAATCTAGTTATGTGTACCTACGTCAAGAAGTCAACCTGATGAATGACCGGGCACCTGAATTGTGCAGGAGGAAGAGAGTGGCTTGGAACACTTTCAAGAGCATCAAAGAAATAGCTGAGAGGATGAAGAACCTCCGGCTCTGGGCACATCTCTTCGATTCCACTGTTCTTCCTGCATTAACATATGCCTCAGAGACCTGGGCCCTATGATAACAGGATGAGAACACTATTCGGTTCTCCCAAATAGGAATCGAAAGAGCTATGCTTGGAGTATCACACTTCACTCAAATGAGAGAAAGAATCCGGAGTTCTGACCTCTATCAATGGTCAAGAATCAGGGACACTGTCTCTTTTGCCAAGGTGTCGAAAATCAGATGGGCAGACAACTACTGGACTAGAACCATTACCTACTGAATTCCACGGGACGTCAAAAGATCGTGTGGCTGGCCACCTATGAGATAGTCAGACTTCTTCGTCAATTCCCTGAAGATTGGTTTGAGGCTCTTCGTGTTCCTAGAATGAGCAGATGCCATTGGGCTACATTAGCACGCAACAGGGACGAATGGAGACCTTGCTGGCACCTGCTCGAGCAAATCATGATTAATGGGATGTCAAGTGACTTTGAGCCTGTGTTTTCTCTGACTATTGAGATGTGTTTCTTGCAGACAGCAGAATGTTGGGATTAATTTTCTAATCCATCCTGCCACTCTGTGTCTTTTAATTGTTGCTTTTTGCCCAATGACGTTGAGAGAGATTATTGTTATGAGGTCCCATTTTTCTGTTGAAATTTGGTGTATTTGAGGGGTCTGTCTTGTCTTAAAGTAGCCCATTTAGTTGTTCTTGTAACCAGGGTTTTGAGTCTATGAAGTTCCTGAGCTGTTGTTTGTCTGTGAAACTGTGTGTTGATCCTTCTGTTATGAATGAAAGTCACGCTGGATAAAGTATTTTTGGTGAGGCATTTATTTCATTGAGTTTTTTCACTATATCCCACCACTGTTTTAGGGCTGTGAGGGTTTCATCAGACAAATCGGCTGTGAATCTTATGATGCTTTTTTATAGGAAATTTCTTTCTTTGATCTTGCTGCTTTCAGAATTTTGTCTCTAAAATTTTGGTCATTTTGATCAGGATGTGTCTTGGGGTATTTTTATTCAGATTTCTTCTAGCTGGTACCCTTCAGACCTCCTGAATGTGGTTGCATGTTTTCTTCAGCTCTGGAAACATCGTATCAATGATGTCTTTGACAGTTTTTTCTTCATGAGGGTTTTCTTTCTGTCCCTCTGGGACTCCAATAATTCTTATGTTACTCCTCTTGGCTTCATCAAGATCTTCTCTTGCCATCTGTTCCTGGATTGTGAGTTTCTTTTCCATTTTCTGCTCTTTTCTGGAGAGTCTCTGGACTTCATCTTCAAGCTCACTGATTCTGTCCTCAGCAGCTGTTAGTATGCTGCTGAGGCCTTCCACTGAGATTTTCAATTCGCCTACCAGGTTTTTCAGGTCTGACATTTCCGTTTGTAATTTTCTTTGCATTTTCCTCATTTCTACCTTCAAATGCTCTTGTCTTTTATTGGAATTGCTTTTCATTGTTTCCTTTAACTCCCTAAACATCCCCAGTAGCTCCCTTCTAAATTCCTTGTCAGAGAGGTTGTCTAGGACTTCATTACTGTTGGAGTCTTCTGGGCTAGCCTCCTCAATAAGTAAGTTTGGTGGGTTTCTGCGTTGCTTTACTTTTGTGACCTGAATGAGTGAGCAGAAGGTGCCTGGAAAGGTTCAGCCTTGGGTGCGTGTGGTGTGCCTCAATTCCCATCTCCTGCAGACCAAGGATGATAACTGGCCGTTCCCAGGGGGTCTAGTTAGACTTGCAGCCCCAGGAAGGGGCCCTGCTGCCAGGTGGGTACCTGGATGAGTGAGCTGAAAATAACTTTTTGTGTCAACAATGTTTGTATCTTAATTTTTTTCTGATTCTTTTTAGTTGTAAGGTTTCCTTCCAATGAATTAAGTGTATTTTATTGGCTAAAAATTTTTTAAAAATTACTTATAGTTTTGTTCACATGATTATAATGTTAGTTCTTGATGTACATAGAGAATAACTATATATTTTAATATAAATTTTATTGTTTGTTTGGTTTTTTTTTTGCTTTTTGGGTCACACCCAATGATGCACAGGGGTTACTCCTGGCTCTGCACTCAGGAATTACCACTGGCGATGCTCAGGGGACCATAAGGGATGCTTGGAATCGAACCCTGTTCAGCTGCATGCAAGACAAATGCCCTACCGGCTGTGCTATTGCTCCAGCCCCTTAATATAAATTTTAGATTAATTATTTTGATTTTAGTTTATAAGTTAAATACATAGAAATTCTTAAAAGGAATGATCTGATCTTACAAATATCTGGTTCCTGCTCTTATTTCTCTCATGTCTTTATTTAGTTTTTAAATAGAATCACAGTTATAATACACAGTTATGAAGTTGTTCTTAATTGGGTTTTAGTCATATAATGTTCCAACACCCGTCCATTCACCATAAATAAATTATATTTTAAATCACAACACAACTAGAGAAATACAGGCATGCAGAGGATATCTAATTATTGTCTGCTTTTTTTCTACTGCTTTGGCCACTGGTGTAGAAAAGTAATTCATTTCCAGCCAATAACAGCACTCTGACTCCAATGTTGATTGAGGTGAGGGTATGCTCTAAGCCATGTCAACCTGAATTCTTCTCCAAGAATTTTCAATTTAGAGGTAAAAAAAAGGTCATTACCTTTTGAAATTTCAGACACTGAGATTTTAAAGGTGGTCTGCTTGGGATCTGGGAGAAAGACTACTTTGTGGGGAAAAAAATCAAGCAAGTTCACAAGGAGTTCTACAAAGTTTCTGAAATGGTAGGAGTGAATGGTTTAGCTCTATGGTAGAGATGATGAATCATATGAAATAATGATTTTTTTGTAGCTCAGAAATGATAAAATATCTCTTTCTTTTCTTTCCTTTTTTTATTTTTTGGTTTTGGGGTCACACCTTGTGGTGCTTTTGGTAAGGATTTCCTTCTGGCTCTGCATTCAGGAATCATTCCTGGCTGTGCTGGTGGGTGGGGTGAAAGAGCTGGGGAGTGGGTCATATGGTCTCCTAGGGATCAAACCTGGGTCAACTGCTTGCACGTCAAGCTGGACTATCTCTCCAGCCCTTAAATACCTATTTAATTTGACTCAGTATAATATAAAAATTGAAAGATCACATGTCAATCTTATTCAAAATCTTATCAGATTTTCCCTCAGACAATTTTTTTGTATGTTATCAGAGGAAAAACCAAATGCCTAGAGATTTTAGACTGGCTTCAGGCTACAATGCTAATAGTAAATTAGTAAAGATGTGAAAGGATGGGAATGGTGTCATTCTTGTGAGTGAGAAACATGAATTCCTAAAACAAACTTGAAAAAAATTAAAAAGAATAACTCCTGGACTAAGTTACAACAGTGGTGGTTACTAGAGAAGATGAGAAAATGAGAAAATGTTGGTGGAAGAATGAACAAAAAGTCTTTTTTCAGTAGTATAAAGCTAAAACCCTGGAATGCCATAGCATCAGCTAATGAAATGTTCATGAAAAATTCAAACAAAAAATAGAAAGAAGAGAAATTTAACTGACTTACATAACTTAAAATTGAGCAATAAACAAATTTGGATTTATTATGGCTAATGAGCCATTCTGGTATGAAATTTAGAAAATCTTCATGTAAGCAATGTAGTACCCCATTCAACATTTCTTGGAGAACCAGTTGAGTGGTGGTAAACTATTTGCCTTTGTCTAATTGAAAAGTCCCTAATTTCTTCGTCACATTTGAATGATAACTTTTTCAGGGTAAAGTATTCTTCATCAATAAATTTTTGTCTTTCAGTCTTTCATTCCAGAGACTATAAAACCCAGTTCCTGGAAGAGAACGGCACAGAGTCTCCTGCCTCTGTGCCTGGCTGTCCTCACCAGGGTCCCTTGGAGGGGGGCGGGTTGAGTTTCCCTCCCTGCCCCGAGCAGAGCCCCGGCAGCTGAAGACCTCCAGTTCCAGTCACAGCCATGCTTAAGACCACTCTCCACACGTTGAGACGAGTCTCATGCATGAAGGAACCGGCAGAGGAGCCCAGGTGTGCGAGACCTGGGGCTTAGATCTCCAAGCCTGCTCGGATCAGGACTGGTCCTTCTCCACCCAGATCCCCCATCTTCCAGTATGTAGGCATTACACCCACCAATTGCCCCTAGCACCATATAATCCCATCAACAGCCAAGACCCAGAGACTATAAAACCCAGCTCCCGAAAGCGCATGGCTGCATTTGCATCTGACATCTTATTATCTAGTTCTTACTCTGGAGAACCTGAAGTATCCTGCCCAACTGGCAGAGTCTAGCAAACTCCCCGTGGTGTATTCAGTATGCCAAAAACCAGTAACAATGATGGGTCTCATTCTCCTGACCCTGAAAGAGCCTCGAATATGGCACTTTCTAAAATCTCAGGGCTAGGACAAAGCAGACATTACTGGTACCTGATCAAGAAAATTGATGAACAACAGGATGACAGTGATACACTAATACAGTGGTCATTCCACTTAATAGTAGACTGTGTGGTGTCTCTTGAGAAGTTTGATAAAAAGCCTGCTAGAGAAAAAGTCTTAGTTTTTTTTTTTTTACTTTTTTCTTTTCCCCAGCAGCCTTCAAGATTTTATTTTCATTGACCTTTATTTTCATTGACCTTTTTGAGGTGGTGGTGGTGGAGAGACCTTTAAAGTGGTACTCTAAGGCACAGGGCCTACTCCTGGTGCTACTCAGCAATGTGGGCCTGTTCAATGAGATGATATATTGTTTGGGGCCCAGCATGATGAGCGTTTCCATGTTAATTTTGGTGGGTTTTTGGGACTACGAGGTGCTGGGGGATCAAACTAAGGGTCTTGTGCATGCAGAGCATTGTACTTTATTCCTTTCAGCTATTTTCAGAGGTCTGTCGCTGACTTTGGTAACTTAACAGTGAAATGTTTTAGTAAGTCAATTCAGATTCAAACAAAGATCTGGGTATTTTCTCAGATTCCTGAACATCAATAGCTTGCTCCTTAGATCCAGGATGTTTTCAGCTATTTTATTTCTGAATATGGTCTCTTGTTCCCTTCTCTCTCTTTTTACCTTAGGGCACTCTCATAACTCTGATGTTTACAATCCTAAGGAAATCTGATATTTTTCATAGTATTTATTTGTTTTTTTTTTCTAGATCATGTCCCTTTCCCCTCTTTCTTTTGTGTCATTGCTCTAATTTTATCTTTCATTTGTCATATTTTTCTATGAGATTGAGTCCACCTGTTATATTTTCTATGTTGGAAACCCTCATTTTAAGTGTTCTTCATAATCAGTATCTCTGTTTGGAATTTTAAATATCTTCATCCTCTTTGGGGAACACTTCTTGTATATATATATGTATATATATATATTATGTGTGTGTGAATAACTTGACCTTGCTTTCTTGTTTTTAATTGACATTCTTTAAACTTAAGTTTTTTTTTTAAAAAAAGATGGTTCTTTTCCATAATTTGTGTTACCTCCTCCAATTTTGTGGTTTGTTGGGGCTTGGATAGCGCCATACCCTACAGTGCTCAAGAGCCGTCTCTGGTTCTGTACTTTAGAGTAACCCCTGATGGTGCTTGGGGACCTATATACAGTGATGCAGAGATTGAACTGTGATCAGTTGCATGCAAAGCAAACACCTTAACTCCTGTACTCTCTCTGTCATCAATTCTGATTTTTTAACTTTATCTCCTGGATACTTTTAGTACAGTAGCAGAGAGGGCTCTTATACATCTGGGTCAACTTCTTTTGCTTTCCTATTGCAAGCTTAGTGTTAGATTCTTTGCTTCCATGCAGTAATGGGGAGGGAAGGTGATGGTGAAGAGGAGACTGAAAACCTCAATTGATCTATCACAGTGTTCTCAATGGGGACTACTAGGGAAACAGTGCAGTAAGAGAGCTCTATTATCGCTGACGTTTGGGACCACTCTAGTCCTTTACTCCCCCTTACTCAGTGTCACAGCCTCTGCTTTTATATCATGGCTGAATACTGTGCTAATTTCTAATAAGGGGAACAGGAGGGCCTCAGCCAGCAGCGCTGCCACTAACCTGTGACATGGGGACTCAGTGTTTTTTGTTTGTTTGTTTTTGTTTCCTGTTTTTTGTCTCAGAGTTTGATTTCCACCAGCAGCTGTCTTTCATTACTGACTGAAAGGTAAACTGTGATTTACACAGAATTGCCTTTCTCATGCCAGATCAACTTACCCATGGCAATGTTAGTTGGTGTGCACTGTGTTTCTTCAGGGGCTTCTCACTGTCCCTCTTGGAGCTCTCATCCTTGACTGTGTCTTTCTCTCTGATTCTGTTCAAGTAGTGACCACACACAGATATCTGAATGTGTGTGTCTCACAGACAGACCATATTATGAGTGGGTGAGGCCTCTTCTGTGATATGTGGTTGATTTCTGATTGCTGCTGAGTGGGGACTCTGTTTGCCAGAGTCTATTCTGCCACTTGCTCACTGCTTGTTTTGTTTTCAACTTAGATAATGCCTTTATTAAGTCTAGAGAAATATGTTGTTATGCCTTAAACCAGAAAAATTTGTTTCCTACACACTTTTAGGAGAAATATATGCCTAAGTTTTGAACATATTAATGAATTTAAAAATAGAAATAATTTAATTTGAGATAAGAAAATGTTTTAATTAATTAAGTTTGGGTTTGGGTTCATATCTGGCTGTGTTCAGGGAGTACCCCTGAGCACAGGGATCACTTTGGGTGGAGTAGGGACCATATGGGATGCTGAGGACAGAACCCAGGTCTGTTGTTTGCAAGGCAAGTGCCCTATTCACTATAGTGGATAACCACTATAGTCTCTCCAGCTCCTGTATGACTATTTCAAATTCACACATTTAAATTGCTTTCCATTTTATTTTTTTATTCGATTTTCCAAAAGACTTTCTTTTTTTTTCTTTTTTTATTAGTGAAAAACCATGAGGTACAGTTATAGGCTTACAAATTTTGTGCTTGGGTTTCAGTTATACAATGATCAAGTGCCCATCCCTCCACCAGTGCCCGTCATCCATCCCCACCGGTCCCAGCATCCTCCCCCCCAACCCTCATCCCCCTCCCGTCCCATCCTGCCTCTGTGGCAGGGTATTCCCCCTTGTTCTCTCTCTCTTCTTTTGGGTACTGTGTTTTGCAAGAGAGGCTTTGAGTGGAAATCATGTTTGGTCTATCGACTACTTTTAGCATGCTTCTCCCACCCTGGGAGGGCCCTCACAACACCCTTCATTTGGTACTCTCTTCTCTATCTGAGCTTCCTTTTCACCTAGAGCCTGTGGCTGGCCTTCCATTCATGGAGCAAAATTCCTGGTACTAATCTCAGCCATTCCTGGGTGTTAATCTCCCTTTCCGAAAGACTTTCTTAAACTTCAGAAACAGAAATTGCTTTTTTAAAGCACACACACAAAAAGCACACTCTTGAGCTTCACATAACTTAGCCAAAGTCTTTGGGATGACTCTGGTTATCTTCATTTCATAAGCTTAGTGGGTACTCTTAGACACACTGATCTTTAAGCTGTTGTGTCTCAAGTATTTATTTTTTTCTTGGTGGGAGGTTGTTGCTGGAGATTCAACCCAGGGCCTCACACATGTAAGGCAAGGAATTTACTACTGAGCTACATGCCAAGCTCGAGTATTTCCTTTTTTTAAGGTTATGTCACCTAGTCTGCTTCTCAACACTTGATACTCGCTGTTCTGAGAGTATATTCCCTAAAATTACTATACTGCTATATTGTTACTGTTGTTATATAGCTATATTGACATATTTTTCAGTGGAACTGTGAGGGTGGGGATTTGGGGCATATCCATGGTGCTCTGTCTTCAGCTAGTCCTGGCTCTGTGCTCAAGAATAACTTCCTGGCAGTTCTCTAGGGATCACATACAGTGCAGAAGTTTGAATTGGATCAGCTGCATTACAAGGCAAACACCTTTAACCCTTGTACTATCTCTCTGACTCTAGATACTCTGTTTAAGGAGATTTCCAATTACCCCCCAGATAATGTCCAAGTCATTTGTGTGACATATAGGTTCTTTGTGATATGATTTAACTTCACATAGTAATAGTCACTTGCTATTTCTGCCTTTGGTATCAACCCCAGTGAACATTTCCATCTTTTACTCACTTCTGTTAAAACTTTGTGACCATATCATTTTGTTGTTTGGCTAGTGAGTCTTCCTAGCACTTGGATTGCTGTATACGGACTTTTGTAGTAGCAGTTATTTTTGTTCTGTAATTATTTTGTTTATATGCTTATAATCAGCTGAGCTGTGAATTTCTAGAAAGTGAGAAATTTATAGCATTAATATTTGTATCAGCTGAAAATAGCATTTCCTGTTTAAAATGGAAATAAAATATATAAACATATGATTGACTTGAGGACATAATTTGCACGAACTCTTTGTTCTTTATCTTCACTTAAAAATGTATTAAATGTATTTTCAAAGACCATTTTTCAATTTATATTTTTAGTTATTTAATCTCATTTCTCTTATGTTTAAAAGTATAAAAGTTATAAGCCAAAGTTCATTATTTAGCTATCACATTATTTTTATCATTTTAAAATGACCCTAACATAATATCTTATTGATATCTATTACCATAATATTTGGAGCTTCATAAAATGGAAACTACTAAAGTCTGGCTCAGATCAAAGCAAGCACTCCCTGTGAACATAAGCAAAATTGTGTCACTGTTATCTATGCAGAAAAGATAATGGATATATCCTATAATTCATATGTAAAGATCCATTCTTATTAGGAAGCAAAAACTAGAAAAAATTCTGTATATGTTCATACTAACCTAATATTCTAAGTGCATCTTCTGAAAAATCTGTAAAAGAAAATCAAAGCAAAAACATATTACCTGTATTTGGGATAGGTGCATGAAATCTGTTCTGCTCTATTAAAATAAAAAGAATATACCCGTTCTTTGATGGTATATTTAGAATTATTTGAGATATGGTGTCTTGAGCTGCCTTAGATCAGTACTGATTTTTTAAAATTTTCCTTCTACTTCTAACGTTTTCTCAAAGAAGTGGTATTAGCCTTAGACTCATGTACCATGGTCCTACACTTTTTAGGTAGAATTTTTCTTCTCCACCAGTGTCAGTTTAATTTGTTTTGTTTTGTTTTGCTCTTTTGGTCACAACTGGCTATGCATAGGGGTCACTCCTGGCTCTGCACTCAGGAATAACTCCTGGCGATACTCAGAGGACCATATGAGATGCTGGAAATTGAACCCAGGTCGCCTGCATGCAAGGCAAATGCCCTACCTGCTGTGCTATGGCTCCAGCCCCCAGTTTTAAATTTTTACAGGCTTATTTCTTAGGTGCTATGAGTCTCTTTGGGAAACCTGTTACAAGAGAGGTTTGTGTTCTAGTGAATAATCTTCTACCTTATTTTCAAGTGACTTCTCCTTGTCCTTCTTTTATGAAAAACACCAGACACCACAAGACAAGGCTTGGATGGTTACTCGGTATTATAAACACCCTGTATCCCTCTTCCACTAAGCACTGTAACATAAACATTCTAATCTTTCCCAGCAGATCACTAACTGAACTATAAAGTTCTTTTGTTTGTATTTAGAATTAAAGTGTCTTATTTGACTGCCCCAGCAGTAGGTAGCTTAGCCACTGGCATCTTCAAAAACAGCCTGGGATACCTTATATTGTCATTATATTTAGTATTGAATGACACAGAAGGAACACTGAATAAATGACACTTTTTGTAACAGGAAATTTAATTCCTATGCTTGTCCATTTGAATGATTAGTAAATTTGCTGACCAAGAACAATGCCACATACTGTGTGACTTCATCACAGGACAAGTTTTATCTGACATTATCACCATGGTACGTGGTCACTGTTGGTTACTGTTCTATTATTATAGAACCATTCATTTAACTTTTCGGTAATTTGACTAAACTAGTTTTCAAATAAAACTTTGTATGCATATAGTTCTCATGTCAACCAAGGTTCTAAAATGTCGGTTTCGTGGCTACCAGAATTAGCTGTGCAGTCGGGTCCCCAGTAACACTGAACACACAAGCAAGCGAGGCTCATGGTCCTTCCCAGATTTCAATTTACAAGTCAGTAAAAGGTGCACAAAAAAAAGTACAGGGCTTTGCTGCCTTTTTTCCAGTCAGCCAACTATTCATTTTGACCCGATGTATTTTGCTAACAAACTTTTGTGTAATCACAGTTTTTTTTTCTGACTTTTTCCTTCCGTAAATTGGCTTTCCATTGTTGCTTTGTATTGTACCAGTCTTCACTCAACTCTCTATTCTTTGTTTCGAACACTTTTCTAATTGTTCAAGCTCATTTTGAATTCTGACACTGCCTTGACAGTTCATTGCTGTCCACTGTGAAATGTTTGGGAGCGTCGTTTCCATCCTCTCTTTCAGGTCCCCACCAGATTCACAATAAGTATATGCCAGCAAATATCAGTGAGAACATCTAAAAGGATGAACTCTAAAATATACTGGAAGCAAGGAAGAATAAATTCTTGAGACTTATAAAGAAAGATACAGAATTACTGAATTGTAATTTTTTTTTCACAAATTTTATAGTTGAGAAGTTTGCTAATTCACCCAATAGATATTGTGGTGCATGAATGAAGTCAATGAATGCAGAAATCTGAGAACTTGTATTCCCAGTTGAGGAAACACAACTAGATTGGGATGTTTTGTTTTGAAAATACATAACTTGGAAAGTGTCCTTCCTCTTCCAACCCAAGAAACAGTAGAAACACTATTATTAAAATGAGCATTTGGTTAGGATGTAGTTTTTCTGATAAGCAGTAATTTTACTTTCACCTTAAGAAAAAATAAAGGCATTTTTGTTAAGAGATTAAAAAGGATTATGAATTCTCATTGACAGATTATAAATGTGATTATTTAAACTTAACATTTTCCTTTACAAATCATTAAATTCAAACGTGTAACAATTGGGCATTCATCATCAGTGTTTTCTTTCTTTTTTTTTTTTTAAATAATCCAGATGCCTTTTTACATAGAACAAAACGGAAAATTCTGAGATCATGAAGATCTAGGAAATGAGTTTTGAGATAGCTTATTTTCGTCAATCAATTCAAGGAAGTTTTTAAAATGTTATTATTTTAGATAGAATAATAGGATTTTCTTAAGATTATTGCACTTTAACTGCCTTTGTAAGCAAAATATTTAGAGCAAATTTTATCTTTTACTTGTTGTCATAGTTTTAAAAGAAACAAATCACAATCCACTGTGCTAACAGGGGAATCAGTTGTTTCTATACAAATACTTACTCTGCTTCATAGCTATTTACCAGGCAAGTCAATATGTTTCTATGAGCCTTGAATTGTGTTACTTATTTTTCCAGTTTTTGTGACTGAGAGAAAATCAGAGCCTAGATTACAGGCTATTAAATGTAGTGGCATTGTTTTCAGTTGAATTTGGGATCCAATGGAGAAATAAAAAAACTAATATTCCTTTGAGAGATGTGTTTCAGGTACTTCAGGTGTTTTGACTTCTTTATTAGTCACAATGACCTTACAAGGTATAGATGAAATACTAACACAGAAAAGTTTTGTGACTTGCTTTTTGGCATCAGCGAGAAACAATGTCAATAAAATGAATCAGACATTTCTTTCTTTCACAAGTCATCTAAAGGTGTAACTTAAATTTGTCATGTTGATGTACTTGACAAAATTAAAAAATTTAAACGTGATCTTGGGGGGTATGGTGCCGCCAGCAGGTCAATCTGTACCTATGAGTGCATCAGCAGCCTGATGGCGCCATCAGACTCAGATACCCCCAAATTGCTGCTGTGCCTTTGGCCAGACCCCAAAAACTTGGGGCAAAGTTTACCAAGAAAGTAGACAGCCAAAAGTTAGGTATGTGGGAGATGCACCCACAAACCACCTCTGGCTCAGCTATATAATTGGAGGCATGGCCTCTCAGGTTCCTGATCAAACTGCTTAACAGCCATAATCCCAGAGACTCAGAAAGGAATCTTGGAACCCAAAGGCTTTTGGCAGAAACGCGTCCTGTTCCTGCAGTAGGTTACTGGCACTGGGCCACTCCAGGTGGGAATAGGTTTTGTGCCTTGGCCTGTTCCTCCTGGTGGATGGTGACCACCATCCTCCAGAGGCCACTGGACAGTCAAGTTTGGGCCTGCAGTGACGAGACACGTGGGGCCCCACCAGATGGGGGTGCAACTGGCCCTTTCCTCCCCATCCAAATGAGATACCGAGTCGCCGCCTACAACGGCCTCTCTGGGTCCTGATCAAGCTGATTAACAGCCATGATCCCAGAGACTCAGAAACAAATCTTGAAACCAGCGGCTTTTGGAAGAAGTGCATCTGGACTGCATACAAGGTGGCCACTACCTCAGAGCTTATTGGAAAGCCAGGTATGAGCTGGCGGTGACGGGGTAACTGCAGTCTCATGGGAAGGGGTGTGGTACCGGCTCATCCTTCACACCCTACCGAGGTCATGAGTTGCCCCCCATGAGCGGCTCTCCGGCTCAGCCATGGATCCAAAGGCAAAAGGACTTAATCCAGAGCCCGGCAGCTTGCGGCAGAAAAGTGAATGGACCATGTGTTAACCTATAGCACCATGCCTCCCCAGGAGGGAAAGGGTATTGCTCCCTTCCACCCCCCCCACCCCACCCCCCCCACCCCCCCACCCCCGGCAGCAAGGTGGCAGCCGCCTCAGAGCTTATTGGAAAGCCAGGTATGAGCTGGCGGTGACAAGGCAACTGAAGTCTCATGGGAAGGGGGGAGGTACCAGCTCGTCCTTCACGCCCTACTGAGGTCATGAGTTGCTCCCCAGGAGCGGCTCTCCCGCACAGCCATAACACCAGACGCACAGAAACCAATCTCGTAATTATGTGGCTCTTTGTAGAAATCCAAAATCGTGAAGCCGCAATAGTAGTCGCACGACATTATATGATTGTCATAACCAGTTGTAGAAAACAAAGTATTTCACAATGCCTTTTCAGCAATTCTGATTGCTGGGAGCAGGGGGGCGGAATTCTAAAGAATAATGGTGTTCTTTTGTCGAAATAATGAATGTAATCAATGTAGAGAAGAGTTAAATAGAAATCATCTGCCTCACAGGCATTGGGAGGGGTGGGAGTGGGGTATATTGGGGTTCTTGGTGGTGAAAAATGAGTACTGGTGAAGGGAAAGGTGTTTGATCATTGTATGACCGAAACGTAAGCCTGAAAGCTTTGTAACTTTTCCCACAGTGATTCAATAAATAAATATAAGAAGAAAAATAAATAAATAAAATTATGAAAAAAAGTAAGGTGGAGTTCATTCCCAATTCAATCAGCTAATTAGTGGCTGAATAAATAGCAGTACTCCTGCATAAAAAAATATGTGATCTCTTCGATATCAGATTTCTCAATAGCCATGTCCACCTGCCCACATACCAAATTCCACAGGATGGATATGTCGTTCCCAATGTTCTCCATTCCGAAATCCGACACGCTATTTCGTCGGTAAAGAAACAAACAGCACCCAGCCCAGACAAGGTCAGACATGAACACCTGAAGAACCTGCTGTCAGCACTCATCAATTCGCTGGCTCGGCTCTTCACACGCTACCTGTCTGAGTGCAAGGTTCTGTCCCAATGGAAAACCAGCAGGACCGTACTACTGTACAAGAAGGGAGACATCCATGACGTTGGCAACTATCGCCCAATCTGCCTATTGTCTGTCATCTACAAGCTGTTCACTCGAGTCATCCTGAATAGGATTGGCAGAACACTAAATGAAGGACAACCATGCGAGCACGCCAGGTTCCGCAAAGGATTCCGCACCATTGACCATATCCACATGATAACCAAGCTCATTGAGGTTTCTCGGGAGTTCAAGATGCCGCTCTGTCTAACGTTCATTGATTTAAAGAAGGCCTTTGATTCTATTGAGACGGAAGCGGTCATTGAAGCCCTAGCCAATCAGGGCATTCAAGCCCAATACATCAAGATCCTCCATGAGCTGTATTACGGATTCACTACCAGGATCTCACCATTCTACAAAGAAGTAATCATCGATGTCAAGAGAGGGGTTCGGCAGGGCGATACCATTTCACTGAAACTCTTCAGTTCCACCCTCGAGATCATCATGCAACAACTGGAATGAGAAGGAATGGGAGTGAAGATAGATGGTTGGCAACTACACCACCTCCGCTTTGCTGATGACATTGTTCTAATAGCACCAAACATTAACCAAGCGACACAAATGCTGGCCGACTTCGACCTTGAGTGTGGAAAGGTCAGACTACAGCTGAATCTTACAAAGACAATGTTTATGAGAAACAGCCTCACTCCTGACGCTCCATTTGCTCGCAACAGAATGACCATCTCCAAATGCAACAGTTATGTGTACGTAGGTCGAGAAGTCAACATGATAAATGACCTGGCACCTGAGTTGCGCAGGAGGAAGAGAGTGGCTTGGAACGCCTTCAAGAGCGTTGAAGAAATAGCTAAGAGGGCGAAGAACCTCCGGCTCCGGACACATCTCTTCAATTCCACTGTTCTTCCTGCATTAACATACGCCTCAGAGACCTGGGCCCTATGCAAACAGGATGAGAACGCTATTCTGGTCTCCCAAAGAGGAATCAAAAGAGCTATGCTTGGAGTATTACATTTCACTCAAATGAGAGAAAGAATCCAGAGTTCTGACCTCCGTCGACGATCAAGAATCAGGCACGTGGTCTCGTTTGCCAAGGCATCAAAAATCAGATGGGCTGGACACGTAATGAGATTTGGAGATGACTGCTGGACTAGAGTCGTTGCCGAATAGATTCCACAGGATGTCAAAGGACCCGTGGCCGCCCCCCTACCAGATGGTCAGACTTCTTCATCAAGATCCTGAATGATTGGTTTGAGGCTCTTAGTTTTCCTAGAACGAACAGATGCCATTGAGCTACATTAGCACGCGACAGGGACAAATGGAGACGTTACTGGCGCCCGCTTGAGCAAATTGATGATTAACGGGAAGTCAAGTGATCAAGTGACTCCTACATAAAAAAAATATGTGATCTTTTTCACTGTGAGTTTGTTGGGTATTTTGTTTCTGATTATTTTTCACTTTTCATTTTTTCCTTCAATAAAAGAACTCTATGACTAGAGTTTTTTTGTTGTTGTTATAACAGATGGAATATCAGTTTGAAGATCACTATCACTATCACTCTCATCAGGTTGTTCATCAATTTGCTCGAGCAGGCAGCAGTAACGTCTCCATTCATCCCTGTCACATGCTAGTGTAACCCGATAGCATATTGGGGGCCCTTTCAGGGTCAATGGAATGAGGGCCATCATTGTTACTGTTTTTGGCATATCGAGTATGCCACGGGTACCTTGCCAGGCTCTACCGTGTGGGCAGGATACTCTCAGTAGCTTGCCAGACTCTTTGAGAAGGGTTGGAGGCTTTTGGGGTAGCCTCTAATCACCTTTACAGGTGTTCCCAGTCAGCCATATATGTGGGCAGGAGACTCTTGGTAGCCTGCTGGGTTCTCTGAGAGTGAGAATTAGACAATAAGAGGTCACTTGGCTGTTTCCGGGAGCTTGGTTTTATAGTCTCTGGATCTTGGCCATTGATGGGGTTACACGGCAGTTGGTGGGTGTAACTGTCTAGCTACTGGAAGATGGGGATCTGGGTGGAGGAAGCCCATTCCCGAACTGAGCAGGCTTAGAGATCTCAGTCCTGAGTTGTGCATACCTGCGTTCCTCTGCCGGTTCCTTCATGCGTGAGGCCTGTCCTAGTGTGTAGAGAGTGGTCTCAGCATGGCTGTTGCTGGGTCCTGGAGGTCTTCAGCTGCCAGGACTCTGCTCAGGACGGAGAGGGAAACTCAACCCGCCCCTCCCAAGGGGCCCCAGTGAGGGCAGCCAGGCGCGGGGGCAAGAGACTCTGTTTAAAAATGTGGTGATATTATGGTAATTTTTAAAAAAAATTTTAATTTATTTTTTAATTAGTTAAACACCATGAGGTACAGTTATAGACTTACAAATTTTTGTGCTTGGGTTTCAGTCACACAATGATCAAGTACCCATCCCTCCACCAGCGCCCATCCTCCACCACCATGGGTCCCAGCATCCCTCCCACCCCCTTCCCCCCCTTCCTACCCTGCCTCTGTGGCAGGGCATTCCCCCTTGTTCTCTCTCTCTCCTTTTGGGTCCTGTGTTTTGCAAGAGAGGCATTGAGTGGCAATCATGTTTGGTCCATGCTTTCAGCATGCTTCTCCCACCCTGGGAGGATCCTCCCAACACCCTTTATTTGGTGCTCTCTTCTCTACCTGAGCTTCCTTTTCCCCTAGCACGTGTGGCTGACCTCCAAGTCATGGAGCAAAATTCCTGGTACTAATCTCAGCCACTCCTGGGTGTTAGTCTCCCATTTTATTGTTTTATGTTCCCCAGATGAATGCAATCTTTCTGTGTCTATCCTGCTCTTTCTGACTCATTTCGGTTAACATGATACTTTCCATGTAGTACAACTTGTATGTAAATTTCATGACTTCATCTTTTCTAACTGCTACATAGTACTCCATTGTGTAAATGTACAAAAGTTTCTTTAACCAGTCATCTGTTCTCAGGCATTCAGGTTTCTTTCTAGATTCTGGCTATTGTAAAGAGTGCTGCAATGAACATACAAGTGCATATGTCACTTCGACTATACTTTTTTGCCTCTCTGGGATATATTCCCAGGAGTGGTATTGCTGGGTCAAATGGGAGATCAAATTCTAATTTTTTGAGAATTGTCCATACTGTTTTCCAAAAGGGTTGGACCAGTTAGCATTCCCACCAGCAGTGAAGGAGGGTCCCTTTCTCACCACATCCGCGCCAGCATATGGTAATTGTTTTATAAAAAATCCTCCTATGAACTAAACACTTGTATCCCCCAAACCAAATGCTAAAACTCCACTTTATCCCCTCCCACGTAGTGATGTTAGGAACTGAGGCCTTAGAAGACAAGATAATTTAGGGGCAGAGAAGTTCAAGAGTTGAAGCCCCCCAAATAGGATTAATCTAAAAAATTAGAAATTGAGCTCCCATTTGACCCAGCAATACCACTCCTGGGAATATATCTCAGAGAGGCAAAAAAATATAGTCGAAATGACATCTGCACTTGTATGTTCATTGCAGCACTCTTTACAATATTCAGAGTCTGGAAAAAACCCAAATGCCCAAGAACAGATGACTGGTTAAAGAAACTTTGGTACATCTACACAATGGAATACTACGCAGCTGTTAGAAAAGATGAAGTCATGAACTTTGCATATAAGTGGATCAACATGGAAAGTACCACGCTACATGGGAGATGTGTGCTGAAATTAAACTATAGATCAAACACAATGGCCACTCAATATCTCTATTGCAAACCACAACACCCAAAAGGAGAGAGAGAACAAAATGGAATGCCCTGCCACAAAGACGGGGTGGGGTGGGGGGATTCGTTGGGGGGTTGGGAGGGATGCTGGAATCATTAGTGGTGGAGAATGGGCACTGGTGGAGGGATGGGTACTTGAGCATTGTATGATTGAAACACAAGCATGAAAGTTTGTAAGCCTGCAGCTGTATCTCACGGTGATTCACTAATAAAAATTAAAAAAAATATTTGGAGATGATAGGGCCAGAGTGATAGTACAGCGTGTAGGACATTTGCCTTGCAAGCAGACAACCCGGTTTCATTCCTAGCCATCTCATATGTTCCCAACAGCCCTCCAGGAGTGATTTCTGAGTGCAGAGCCAAGAGTAAGCCCCAAACACTGCCAGGTATGGCCCCCAAAGAACAAACAAAAACCAAAAAATTACTTGGAGATGAAAGAAATTGGATGTGGCTTGGGATACAGAAAAAGAAATTATGAGATAATAAATTTTTAAAGTTGTTGGTGAGACAAAAATCCCTTTGATTTTGAAGTCCAGGTACAGTTTCATCAGGTAGAATGCACAAATACCGTCATTAATTTTTGAAATGAAATAAGTAGCTGTTTTCAAAACCACCCGTTACAACACCTTCTCCTTGTTCTTTCCAGTTTTTAAACTTTTTAAATTAATTGATTTTCTATGATTTACAGTATTGTTAATAATGATTTACCATGTATGTAATTCCAAATCACACCCATCACCAGGGTACCCACCTCCTCCCCGCAAGATTCCTAGTGCCTCTCGCTTTCAACTCCCCTTATGCAGCAAACTCAGTCTTGTGTTTTTTTTCTTTTTCCTTTTCTTTGCTCTTTGGGTCAGACCTGGTGAAACATAGGCAGAGTCTCCTGCCCCTGTGCCTGGCTATCCTCACCTAGGCCTTTTGGAGGGGGGCGGGTTGAATTTCCCTCCCCACCCCGAGCAGAGCCCTGGCAGTCAAAGACGTCCGGAACCAGCCACAGCCATGCTAAAGACCACTCTCCACATGTTTGGACGAGCCTCACACATGAAGGAACCGGCAGAGGAGCCCAGGCATACAGGACCTGGGGCTTAGATCTCCAAGCCTGCTTGGATTGGGACTAGGCCTCCTCCATGCAGATCCCCCATCTTCCCGTATGTAGGCATTACATCCACCAACTGCCCCCTTTGCCATATTATCTCATTAACAGCCAAGACCCAGAGACTATAAAACTCAGTTCTGGAAGCTTGCGGCCGCATTTGCAGCCGTGCAACCTCTTATTATCTAGTTCTTACTCTAGGAGAACCTGGCAGGCCACCAAGAGTATCCTGCCCACACTGTAGAGTTTGCAAACTTCCCGTGGCATATTTGATATGCCAAAACCCAGTAACAATGATAGGTCTCATTCCCCTGACCCTGAAAGAGCCTTGAATGTGGCACTTTCTAAAATCTCAGGGCTAGGACAAAGGAGACGTTACTGGTACCCGCTGAGGACATAAATAAACAAAGTGATGACAGTGACACACAGTGACAGTGACTGGTGAAACACAAGTGTTACTCCTGGCTCATGTACTCAGGCATCACTCCTGGCGGTGCTTGGGGAACTATATGGGATGCTGAGAATTGAACCCAGGTTGGTGGCATGCAAGGCAAAAGTCCTACACACTGCTCCAGCCCCTCTTATGTTGTCTTTGCCTTTTGATGCTATCTTGCCATGTATATTTAAGTCCCATTATGAGTGAGATCATTTCCGTATCTATCCCTTTTCTTCTGACTTCTGTGTGATATCCTCTAGTTTCATCCATGTCACAGCAAATTACTTAATTTTGTTTTCTTAGAGCTGCATAGTATTCCATTGTGTTTCCTTTGCATTTTTTTTTTGCTTTTATTGGAGGGGGGCACACCCGGCGATGCACAGGGGTTACTCCTGGCTCTACACTCAGGAGTTTCTCCTGGCGGTGCTCAGGGGACCATATGGGATGCTGGGAATCGAACCTGGGTCGGCCGTGTGCAAGGCAAACGCCCTACCCACTGTGCTATTTCTCCAGCCCCTCCTTTGCATTTTTGTTAACTACCTCAAGGGAGTCAAACTTTGGAAAAGGAAATGAAAAGTATATGCTTTGCTATCAGATAACACTCTGAAAACTCAGACCACTACCTGTACTGACTAACATAGTTTAAATTCATGCTATTCTTCCTTTGGTTTATGGATGTTTAGGCTTATTACTGCAGCCAAAGTCACTGAGTTGCTGAAGCTCAGTTGTTAGACTAGTTATTATACTTTTCTCTATTTCTAGCTCTGCCCACCTGCCCCAACAAAAAAACCCTTATAAGGCCTCAGTGGTGGTAAGAAATCGCAGAGCCTAAAGTCCTGCCAGAGTAGAGGCTGGGCTAAGATAACATTGAAAGTAGTCCAGTAATCTGCACAGGGGTTCAAAAATCACAAACGAGAAATAGCAAAATCATTCGGAGAAGATTGGCAGGGAAGGAAAAGAGCAACAATCAGCCTAACCTCTGAGAGAGCTCCCATGGGATAAATCACAAAGATACACCCTCAGAGCAGAGCACATACAATGAGGAAGCAGATAATTAGAAGTGCACCAAGCTCAGTGAGTGATGGTAAGAGTAGGAAAGGTGATGGAGAGATAGTGTAGTGGGAGCGTTGCTTTTCTTTGCATGCAGCCAATCCTTGTTCAATCCCTGCGTCTCCACATTAATCCCCAAGCTCTGTCAGAGTGACCCCTGGGCAGAGCCAGAAGTAGGCCATGAGCAGTTGTTGTGGCCCCCAAACACACAAAAAAATCATGGATGTCTCTACCAGTACAAAAAAAACTCTAAAACATCTCAGAATGATTATAGAGACACCAGGATGAGGATGTTTAACCAGCTCGAAGAAATGATAGAACAGGTAGTAAGTAAAGCACCAGAAAGTATAAAAGCAGAAATGACAAAATGACAGAAGTGGAAAGACTGAAAAGTATGGTAGGTAAAATAAAAATCTCAATTGGAATGCCTTAACAGCAGGTTAATAGCAGGATACAGGATCAAACAGACACTGACTCTCACAATCTCTTCGCTACTTTATTATGATAACATATTATGATAAGTTCTGTGTATATGGCTATTTTTGAATTGAAATTGAGGAAAATTGGGGAAAGTGAATATAGGGAGTGTTACAGAACTGAAGGGCTGGAGAGATAGTACAGCAGGTAGGGCGTTTGCCTTGCACGCGGCCAACATGGCTGACCCGAGTTCGATTCCTCCGCCCCTCTCGGAGAGCCCGGCAAGCTACCGAGAGTATCTCGCCCGCACGGCAGAGCCTGGCAAGCTACCCATGATATATTCCATATGCCAAACACAGTAATAAGTCTCACAATGTTACTGGGCCTGCTCGAACAAATTGATGAATAACGGGAGAAGAGTGATAGAGTGACAGGTGATCAAGAACCATAAGAGTGTAAATCTGGGAAAGTTAGTTCACTTGTGTGCTCTTCGTTTTCATGTGTAAAATGGCAGATCTATCTACCTAATTAGATTGTGAAGATGAAGTGAAAGAAAAATGCTTACAATAATGCCTAAAAACTAATATGATCTCAATGAATGTTTGTTGTTGTAATTCTTTTTCTCATTTATTATTTTAAATCTGTTAAGAATGTGGAAACTTATCAGGTTTATTCAAACTAGCCCATGAGGATAATGTTTGAATATTAGTAAAGTAGCTGTCCTATTCAGAAAGAAAAAGATTTAATGAGGCATCATTTTTTTTAAATTTAATTTTATTTTTGTAACTTAGTTCACAATATTTGATTACATTTGATATTTGAACATGAATCCTACCACCATTACACCTTTCCACCACCATATTTGGATGTTTCCATCCTGAACTCCAATCCCTGCCCTAAAGCAGAACTGAAATAATTTATTTTGTATTGTTTGTTATGAATAAACTGCTGAAAATGCTCCAGGGGCTGGAGAGATAGCACAGCAGATAGGGCATTTGCCTTGTATGTGGCTGACCAGGGTTCGATTCCCAGCATCCCGTATGGTCCTCTGAGCACCACCAGGAGTAACTCCTGAGTGCAGAGCCAGGAGTAACCCCTGTGCATTGCCGGGTGTGACGCAAAAAAAAAAAAAAAAGAAAAAAAAAAGAAAATGCTCCAAAACCTTTCCTTAGGGGAAATTGTGTGCAGACTGTTGTATTTCACTCAGGGGCCATTAAACCCTTCTATAAGATATTACTAATATGTAGTTTAAAGTTTGAGCCTTGTGTGATGATATATATATGTATATGTGTGTGTGTATAAAAATATATTTCCTTCTTGTAGGATAACATAGGTTTCAACCTTGCTGCAGGGAGCTTAGGTTTATTGGGTTACTCCCATCACAGTGCTCCCATTCCTCTGTGTTTACTTGTATTCTCTTTCTTTGTGCTTTGTTGACTTATAAATATTTTTTTCTCTTCTCCTTAAGTGCGTTGCATAATTAATTCAGAGCAATGTCCTTTCTGTATGAACACAAGAAGACAGTTAATGCTATGCTTTTGTAACTTGGGGGTTAATTGACTCCGAATGATAATTCACCCCTGGACATCTGTTCTCTCGACTTAAGCCTCCAGTTGCCCTTACTTCCTAGCACCCCCAAAGCAGGGTCCCGACAAGGGACTGGATGGACCCAGGGCAAGCTGTGAGCTATGTGCAACCCTGGAATCAAAATGGGCCTGGCCAAAGTGCCACAATACTTAACTATACGGTAAGAGCATGGTCATGGACAAATTCTGTCATGATTCAAAAAGTAATAACTAGATTCAGACCCTGCTAGGGTTAGAAATGATTAATCGGGCCTGAGCACTATAGTCTGAGTCTGTGACGAGATGTCCCCAGGGAGTCTCCTACAAGCTCAACATATCTCTTACCATGTCCATACAAACTGACTAATATTAAGAAGTAGAATTAAGGTGTTAATTAAGATGTTAATTAAATTATTGGACTAAGGAGAGGAGAAACACCCCTAAGTGGTATTTCTGCTCTTGAGCCTGATCTGCAAGAGCTTTTGTATGTTGATGTGTTACTGGAGGAGGTGTGGTGGCTACCCCTAAGACAGAGAGAGACAGAGAGAAAGAGAGAGAGAAGCAGAGAGAGACAGGGAGAGGGAGAGGGAGAGAGAGAGAGAGAGAGAGAGAGAGAGAGAGAGAGAGAGAGAGAGAGAGAGAGACCAGGACAGCAAGATGGAGCACAGCGAAGAATGTAGGAGAAGAATTCAGGAGCAGGCAGTGGAAAGATGAGAGAGCAGCAGCTGGATATGAGCAGGAGATGGAAGAGGGACAATGTGAGACTAGAATGGGGAGCTTAGTGAGACCGGAACAGGCACACAGGCACGTGGGGAGAATGGAATAAAAGGCAATTGATCACCAATCAGCTTGGCTCTCATTTCCTCCTTCATTGGCTGCAGCATTGGGCTGTCTCAGGCGGGCGAGCAGCCGAACCCAGGCGGTGAGAGGGGGAGTCGCCAGGGCTCTCCCTAGCCACCTGGAGAATATACACCTCTAAGATTGGTTTTCTTCTACTTTAAACCCCATTAAATGTGGAATATGACTGGTGTGAGGTAGAAAATCACGTGGCCGCGTGGTCCAGGAATAGGTTTACTCGAGGGTGAGGCTCAGCATAAGCATATAGAGAGTGGCCGTGATCAGGACAGAGGTTGAATTCTGGAGGTTTTCAGCGGCTGGGGCTGGGTCCCCTGAGGCCGGGAAAGGCCTCACCTGCCCCCCTCCGGGGTGCCCCAATGAAACAGTGAGGCATCATTCTTTTAAGAGGGGCTGACTACATGACTTTGTCCTCTTGATTGACAGAATTCTGACTCTGCTAATTGGTCTAGACAGATAACTTTATATTTATGTATTTTTATAAACATAGATTTGTTTCTTTACATATACACATATGTATATTTATGGAAGAAATTTTTTTTTTTGCTTTTTACTATATTTAAACACTACACTTCTATTTTGTGAGTAAGAGAGGAGAGTATTTCCCACCTATGGACACAAACAAAATTAAAAACAAAATGCAGATAAATTAAATAAATTAAAAACAAAAATGCAGATAAAACCAAGAAAGACCCAAAGCTTTCCAACTTTATTTTTAAATTGCGTTGGTTTTTGGACCGCACCTTGCTGTGCTCAGGCCTTATTCCTGGCCCTGTGCTTAAGCATTATTCCTGGCTGTGCTCAGAATACCATATGGGTCGCCAGGGATCAAACTCGGGTCAGCAACATGCAAAACAAACTGTAGTATCTCTCCAATCACCCAAAGCTTTTTCAAGGGTTAGTAAAATGTTTAAATCTATAGAAATACTAAAAGGTGAGGCAAGCTATTAGTATCACAGAGAAGCTAAAGGTCTCACTGTACACTATAATTTTCAATTTTTTTGAAAATTAGAAGATGTAAATAACTACCATGAACATAATATCTAAAAATTGTGTGAAATGAGTGTGAATTTCAGTCTATTCCTTGAAAACTACAAACTACCAAAATATACCCAATATAAAATAATCTGGAGTCCTAAACTATTTTTCAACAGATAAAATAAAATTAAAAAAAAAACAAATATAAAATTTAGAACCAAAAAAGATAACATTCAAAAATTTTAAATTCTCTAAACTCAAAGGAATAGAGAGAAGAATCAGTAAATTTGGTGATAGCCTCTCAGTATCTATACTGCAAACCATAATGCCCAAAAGTAGAGAGAGAATGGGAGAAATTGTCAGAGGCAGGGGGAGGGCTGATATCGTGGCGGGGGGGGGGGGGGGGGGGCGGGGGGGAGGATACTGGAGAATATTAGTGGTGGAAAATGTGCCCTGGTGGAGGGATGGGTGTTCGGTCATTGTATGACTGAAACTCAAACATGAAAGCTTTTAACGGTGATTAAATTAAAAAAAAAAAAAGAATCAGCACACTTGAAAATATATAGGGCTTTTATTATTATCTCCTCTTCCCCATATTTTATCTTGGCTATTTATTACTTTTAGTTGCTATTTCTTTTCCTTTTACAGAAGTCCTATAGTTTTTTCTGAGAGAGAGTTTAATGGTGATGAATTCCTTTAGCTATCCGTGTCTGAAAAGCCTTTCATTACTATTTAAAATTTGAGTACTGTGCTGAGTATTTTTGGAGTTCTTTTTCTTTTCCATTCAGTACTTTGTATATGTCATGCCACTCTTGTTTATTCTTCAGAGTTTCTGTGAAGAAATATGCTGGTAGTCTTATAGGATTTCTTCTTATGTGACTCTTCGCTTTTCTCTTGTTGCTTTTGGGATTATCTCTTGATTTTTTTAAATTATTTTCTTATGATTAAAAAAATGTATTTCAGGGACTGGTGAGATAGCACACAGCGGATAGGGTATTTGCTTTGTACGCAGCCGACCTGGGTTCCATTCCCAGCATCCCATATGGTTCCTCAAGCACCGCCAGGAGTAATTCCCGAGTGTGTGAGCCAGAAGTAACCCCTGTGCAATGCCGAGTATGACCCAAAAAGAAAAAAAAATTGTATTTAGGATTAACTGCTGGAGTATTTAGATGATTCCAATTTGGCAACATTCAAGGCATCAGTCAGGAGCAAGCCAAACATACACCTTTCTTTCTCCATCAGGGCTAATCAGGGTGTTGATCTTGGCCACATCAATCTCATAGAGATTCCTCAAGGCCCATATAATCTGGTGCTTGCTGGCCTTGATACTCACAATGATCACAAGTGTGCTATCTTCTATCTTCTTCGTGGCTGACTCAGTGGTCAGAGGGAACTTGCTGATGGCATAATGGCCAAGCTTATTTCTCCGTGGGAGCTTTCCAAGGTTATTTAGGCTGTCTTTTCAGCTGTAGCATGTGGGGTATTCAGAAGCTCTCTTTTCCTTCGTTTTGTGGCTATGGATTCTTTTAGTGCTGCTTTCTTGGCCTCCAGAGCTTTGGTTTTGGCTTTGGGAGGGGCAGGGGCTTCCTTCCTGGCTTTCAGTTTTCGGTGCCATCTTCAGGACAAAGCTCTCTTTCTAGCTTTGATTTTTTTTTTTCATTTAAATTACAATGTGTCTTGATGTATATCTGGTTGGATTTACTTTTTTAAAAAAATCATTTAAGCTTCCAAATCTTGATTACTAACTCCTTTCTCAGCTTGGGGGCAACTTCAGATTTTATTTATTTTATTCTGCCCCCCTCTTTTTCTCTTCTTCATTAGGAATCCCTATGATATGAATGTTGTTCTTAATGCTGCCCTATAGAGCTCTTTTTGTTTGTTTTGGGCCACACCCAGCTGTGCACAAGGCTGACCTTGGCACTATGCTTGGGAACCACTCCTGGTAGGGCATAAGAGACCATATGGGAAAGCCAGGAATCGAACCAGGGTTGACTGCATGTAAGACAAATTCCCTACCCACAGTATTGTCTCTTCCCCAACCCCAGACCTATAGAGAATGAATAAATTAAATTAAATTCACAGCTTTCATGTTATATTTCCTTTTAATTCATTCTTATTTTTTAGTTTTTTATGATGGACAATATCTTTGAGCTCACTAATTTGTTTTTTTCATTATTCTGATGAATTTCTCTGTTTTATTATTTAATTCAGTTACCACATGCTTTTGCTCTTTTATTTATGTTTGAAGTTTTTCTAAACTTATGAATCTTTACCTTTGTTGTAGTCCTACTACTTTGATCTCCTTTTGTTCAGTATCATTAAGCTTTTTTTCTTTCAAGTAGCTTTCAGATAGATATCTTGTATAGCTTTGTTGTATTAGGAATTCTTTCCACTTGATCTAATTAGTGTATTGTTTATCTGTTTCCCCATTCTGTCCATTGAGATCCTGAGCAGGAGATGGGGATCCGTGTTTAAGTTGGCCTGGCTGGTCATCAAAGAATTTGAAGTGCAGGTATCTATCCCTGCTTGTGTCTCCAAGTTTGAATAGGCGTGAGTGGTAATGTGGAGTTTTTATACTCAGTGCCTAGCGCCAAGCTCAGGCATGGTAAACCCAGGAATTCAGTCTCAAGTGCCTGATACCTGCCATAGTATTAAGGTAAAGTAGGACTGAGACCTGACCAGGATGTAAAGTTGTCTGTGCTCTACTGTCACTAGTCCATTGGTCGAATAGACTGGGTTGGTGGCTGGGGAAATCCCTGCTAGGGGTAGGTAAAGAATGACAGGCCATTCTCCCACCCCATAAGCGAGATCACACCCTGGTCATGGGCCATCAAGAATGCCCAGCAGGCAGTGGCTCCTCCTTGCTGTTTTTGCTTTGGGAGATCCACAGGATGCTCTTTGTCTGGAGGGGTGCACCTTGCTTACTAGCAGTTCCATGTGCATTGGCAGGAGCAGGGAGTTTGTATGCTAGAACTGATAATTCTGCTAGGAGTAAAAACTCTTGATAATTATCTCTCCACTGTCAGCTAGCTCAGCTATTTGCTAGGAGTAGGTGGAGGTTTGCTCAGGGCTTTTGCCTCAGGGTTAGTTACTAAGGAGAAAGAGACCAATAAGGCGATCACCTGCAATGTTATCAGTAAGACTGAATGACGTTGTCAAGATGGCGCCTACCCTTGAATGACTACCTCCCTGCTATAATTTCTTGTTTACCACTCCAGTGTTGTAAGTATAGGATCAAGGTGTTTGCTGCACACCCCCTCATCCCCACCCTTCACTGTAAACGTTAAAGATATCAGTGAACCTTAGAGATATCATCCTGAGCATAGCTTGCTTCCCTATGGGTGGTGTTTCTTTCTTGGAAATACCATTTCTCTCTCCCTAATCTGTTTGGATGCTGTCATTTTGTCCTGTGATGTGAAAACTTTGTTAACCAAGGCTTCAGGTCAGTTTTTGTAAACATAATTCCAAATTTGGTGTAGATTTTCTGTAAGCACAAAGGGATATAAACACAGATTTCCCTTATTTGGCTATTTAGGCATCATTTCTACAAACATAGAATTTTATTTTTCTTGTTTATTATTAGTATTTGTTTGGTTTTTATGCTATACTTGGCAGTGCTCAGGGTTTACTCTTGATTTTGTGCTCAGATTTGACCTCTGGAAGACTTAGAGGACCACATGGGATGCCGGGGACTGAGCCTCAAGTCAGCAAAATGCAAGGCAAACACCTTACCTGCTGTACTCCCTAACAGAGTTTTAATATTACACAAAGGTATTCTTTATTTCAGGTGTCTAAGTAATAGTAGATAGATTAAACCACAATGATGCACACAACAAACTTTAAGGTTCTATGTTGTTGTGAGATTGACCCCTCATATTCTCTGCCCAGGAATTGCAATAACCCTAGTGGGATGAAAGAAGCTTTTCTGTCCTCATTCAGTTTACATGTTCTTCTACCACCCCAGTTTTCACAAGGTTTAGCAGCTCTACTTCACTCAGTGTGGGTAAATGATTTTTTTTTTCTAGAAAACTGAGCTTTCCAATGTAGTCAACTTCAACTTAATTCTGAAACAAGCTTTCTGTCTCTGAGATGAAGTTGGGTGGAGTCTGTGATGCCAAATTCATAGCAGACTCTCCATAAAGATTTGTAAAACTAAAGGGAGAACCGCTTTGCTTCTCAGTGGGAAGAGAATAATATAAGATGTAGAAAAACTTCCTCCAATTATGTGGAAATCATTGATCTTGTGTTTCTTATGAAACACCAGAAAAAATTGTCATAGCTCTTCTAGTTCATACTTGTACTGTTTCATGCACATACAAAACCACTGATGCATTAAGCCATGTTCACAAAAACTTTCTGACACTGCTTCTGGTGGGGCAGAGGTCGATTTTGCTTGTTTTAACAGGGTGAGTCATATTGTTCCATAGGTTACGGATAAGAGAACAACTAATATAATAGTTGAGCACAGAAAAATCTATGTACATTAATTTCTTACTTCTTTTGCTTGAAATATTGAACTCTTGTTTATAATCCATCTTTCCTGAAAATCTGTAAATTTGATCATAAAATGTACCAGTAAAGTTGCTCTTTAATTGCATTTTTTCCGCCAAAGAAGATAGTTAATATCAAAACATTTGATAAAGAAAAGAAAGGAAGAAAGGGAATAGTTAAGAAATAAGTGATCTAAAATTAGGACTAAATTCAAAATAAGTTTAAAGGTTTGCCACTAGTGAAAATTTTAAATTAGTTGCTCCATCTAGTGGTGAATAGTTAATATGATTTTAGTGAAGAGATTTTAATTTTCCATGTTGAAGATTTTATTCAAATCTTATTCTGATTAGTAGAAAAGTATTTAATAGAGGGCTATCTTACTCCATTTAAATAAATAATGTGACACTTTTAGTTCACTTTAAAAGAAAAGACTTCACTATCTAATGAACGTAAGTAAACAAGGGTATTTACTATCCAATTCAAATATCAAGTAGCTGTTTTTCTTCACATTAGCTCATTATTGATATGTATATATATGACTATATTTTGGACTATATTTCATCCTGAAAATAAAAGGAAGTGTAGGCATTGCCTGAATTGTAAGAAAAATATTTCAAAAGAGATTAGTTCTCCTTAACCCTGAATATCTATCGCAAGAGTACTAAAACAGTACATAGAAAAAAATATATGCGGACTGGAGCGATACTACAGCGGGTAGGGTGTTTTCTTAGCACGCAGCCAACCCAGGTTCCATTCCCAGCATCCCATATGGTCCCCAGAGCACCGCCAGGAGTAATTCCTGAGTGCAAAGCCAGGAGTAACCAGCAACCCAGTGCCCAATGATGGGAAGGTAATGAAGTGGTATATTATACACATAACAGAGCACTACTCTCCTATAAACAAAGATGAAGTATTTTTACCACCGATGGCTGGAATTGGAGGGTGTCTTATTAAGTAAACTAAGTCATAAAGAGAAAGACAAATATGGGATGAGCTCACATTTAAATGACATATAAAGAAAACAAAAGCACAGGAATAAAAAATGTACAATGTAAACAAACTCTTATTTGTGACTATCGAATGGAGGTTGCCTGAGGACAAGGGATGGGAACGGTTACATGAACTGTGATAGAGGGAAATTGGTACTTTCTTGGTGGGCATGGTTTGATAATATTGTACAACAGAAATATATGAGCATTTTCACCCTTATAAGCTAATATTACCTCAGCAAACTAGCAATAAGAAGAAAGAAACTAAAACCAAAACTGAACCAAACAAGTGATTTAGAACTTACTAAGGCTAATAAAGTGTTTTAAATTGTGTAAAAATATTAGTTGACTCAAAAGATATTTACAAATCAGCAATACATGTGTAGTTGAATGCAGTTAGTTGTTGGGGTTGATGTAGTATCTACAGGTTACCTGGATTCAAATTCTGGCATCTGCACTTATAAGATAATCTACCTTTGTATCTGTTTTCTCATCTGCATCATGAAAATAATACCCTACACCCCCATAGAACTATGAAGTAAAATTAGAGAAATGCTTCATGAAAAGCACTTAAAACTATGACTGACACAGAACACGTACCTAACAAAATTTTCCTAGAATCATTAGTGACTTTATTTTGTGCATCCATGGATTTCTTTCTTGTTGCTGATTTGGTCTGGGCTGGAATTGAGCCAGGTAGTAGGTATTATTTTGCTTTCTCCTCTGACTTGGTGATGTGTTCCCACTCTTGGAGGACATCTTGCAATATCTGAAGTGTATCAGCAACTTTTGGACCCCCTTCCCCCACAGACATACTTTATTTATTTTGTTCTATTTGGTTTTTGGTTTGCGGGTCTCACCTGGCTGTGTTCAGGCCTTACTCCTGGCTCTGCTCAGAATGATTCCTAATGGTGGTCGGGGGACCATATCGAATGCCAAGAATCAACTTCTTGGTCAGGCAGATCAAACTCCCATCAGCCACTTGCAACCCACTGTAATATTGCTCCAGCAATTCTTTCTAATTTAGCTTTATCTCCTAGAAGCTCAGCATTCAACTGGAAAACAGTTTTCCAGAGAAATCCAAAGTCTGTTAATTTCCTTCTCTCCACTTCTTGAGCTTTTTCTGATAGTAAAATTTTCTCAGAAGAAGTAGAAGATCAGATAACCATGAAAACACTTGTACACGTATTTCAGACAAATAGAATACTGGGTTGACCATGCTAGGTTACATTTTTCTTAGTAGTCCTTAGAAAAATTCCTGCCATGAAAATATCTCCCTTTTTCAAAAATCTTATTGTAAATTTCCTGAAGAGCATGGACTGTGGAGCCAGAGTGACTGATTTTCAAACTTAGTGGAGTCATTTAATATAGAATAACTTTGGACAAATTATTCACATCTTTTATCCCTTATATAAAGGGAAATACAGAGCCCACCTCAAAAGTTTTTCTGCAAATTTAATGAATCAATAGCCCTTAGAAAAATAAGTGATAGATAAAGGTCAATCGTCAAAAGTTCCTGTTTGTAGATACTATGAAGTGCTGCATCTTTCTTGTAATTCTAAATTTGACATAGTCTAAGGAAGACATATTCTTTCACTTTCACCTTTCCTGACATTTCCCCCAAAACCTTGTTGACTTTGATCTTGAATTTTCTTTGCCTCTTTCCAGTCTTTTATTCCCAAGTTTTCTGTGTAAATGGCATTGTCCACTTCCAAAACTTTTTTATCCTATTATTTCATTTTTCTCTACCCTCTTACTTCTTACCACAGAATTCTTCAGTAACATAGATATTTATTGTTTATATGTTTTAAATGCCTTGCATACATCTAGATTTAGTAAATAATCTTTAATAAAATATACAGAAAAATGTAGTTTGCATTTGTACCTGAGAAACACCACAATTATAATTAAAACAATCGTTATAAGACTTCCCCCCCTTTTTAATTGAATGACCTTGAGATACACAGTTACAAAGTTTTCATGATTGAATTTCAGTCATACAAGCACTCATTGCTTCACCAGTGTACATTTCTCACTACCATTGTTCCCAGTCACAATGTTAATGTCTATAATTTAGTAGTTTTAAAGTACTAGACATCGCATTAAGAGTTTTATGCAGCATGTTCTCATTAAATGGCATCAAATTTGGGGGTGAACGCCATTAAACAAATGAGGCAACTGAGTTTCAGAAAACATTAGTTAACTTGCTCAACATGTTACTGCTAATAACCAAATCCCCTTCTTTCTGAAAGTGACTTTTGTTATTGAATAAATTTATTTCTTTTAGTATGTCATTTTCGAGTGGGGGTTTGATATTGTCTCCTGCAGGCAAGGGTCTTTGCTGAACTTCCCCAGAGAACGATATACTTGAGAAATTGCCACATCGTATAATTTAGAAACCACACAAAGAACAGTTTTTGTATGAAGATATTGGCTACATCTACAAGATTAAAGATCTGACTTAACTCTTTTTCAGTATCATCCATCAGAAAAGCTAATCCAATGTTAATAGATATTTTAATATTTCAAAAGTATCTGAAAATCTCTAAATTTTATATATTCTGAATTTTAAATGTTATCCCCATACTATAACAAAATAAAATAAAACCAATACCAAACCACAACTGTGTAGACCAAACTTAATAGGCCCATGGGTCACATCCAGCCCTTTGACAGCAGCTTGCAGCTTCTTACCCACACATTGCAAGTGGTCAAAACCCTGATTTTCTGCTGTTACTAAGTGCCAAGTCCAGTAGCTTGCACAGGTATGAACAGCAAATAGTTGTTTCTGGCCTCGAGGTATGTGGCTATTATCAGCAACTATTCTATCCACAAATAGTGGATATTTTTTTGTGCAGATTTTTTTCCTTCTAGGTAGTGACTGTGATTGAGAGTCTGATGATTCTTAGCTACAACACAATGAAGCAAGATCTTCTCTATAAAAATAATTCACTTATTTGGGGAGAGGCAAATACTTTTCCCAGCTTCTGCCACATCGGCCAACACTGCTGCTCTTCTCTCTTTGAGGTCTTCCTTTATCACTTCTCTGCACAGCTTTTTGAACTATGATCAGACATTAGCTTGTGACTGCCTGAGACTCATGCCAAACCACGTTGGCAGATGAGCTCAAGAGTTTCCAAAGACAGGTGTCTGTTTGTGGTTTTTCCACTCTTGGCATTCTTCACACAGTCATGGAGGTGCTGAACCAGTCGATCATATTCCTCGTCAATGTTGTCAATGGAGGTATCTTCCCAAATTGCTGCAACAATGCCAAAGAGCTCCCAGTTGGTGATCATTCTAGGAGTTCTCTTCTTAAACTCTGCAGCCCCTTTTCCCTACTCTGTGAAGTAGAATTTTGCACAAAGGAGATGGTAGTCCAGTCCCACTTGGAATTTTAGGACAACAGCTACATTGGTCAGGCAAAACCGTCAATTGAATATGATGTGGTCAATTTCATTGTGGAACTGTCCACCAGGAGACTTGCATGTCCAACATTTAGATTCAGCTTTCTGGAACTGTGAGTTTCCATGGATGGTCTTGGTTGACATAATGAACTCAGGCAGTCTCTCTCTGTTCATTCCATTCTAGGCCGTGGGTCCCACTGTGGATCATTCTTTGGATGATCTTCGTGGTCCATTTTGGCATTAAAATAACTGACAATGATCTTGTAGAAGGTGTGGTTTTCTTCATAGAATTTCTCTAGCTTCATGTAGAACTTCTCAATTTCTTCTTCATTGTAGTTGGATGTTGGTGCACAGATGACGAAGATAGAAACTGCTGGCAATGAGCCACATCTATTCAAGCATAAGTGTCTGGTTCAGGTTGTTAGGCATTCTAATGAATCAATGCTCATGGCCAAGTTCGTGTTGTTGAGGACACTGACACCACTGACACCTCTGTTGTGACATGTTCTGAGGAACAGTTCTCCAGTGTTGAAAATGGCGTGATGTGATTGATGCCTTCTCTTCTTAGTCAGACCAATGATGTTGTACTTGTTCTTTAGCACTTGCACCATCAGGTCCTCGATGGATGCATCCAAAGCCAGTATATGTGCATTGAAAGCAACAACAGTCCTTTTAGTTCTTCTTCGTTTTGGCAGCCTAGTCCGGCCCTGAGATTTTATCAGCCTCTCCTTGCTTGTTCTTCTTAATGCTACCGTATTGGGGTTTTTTTCATGGTCAGGGGAATGAGGTCCATTACTGTTACTGTTTTTGGCATTTCAAATACACCATGTGTAGCTTGCCAGGCTCTGCCATACACCTGTCCTTTGCCAACTATAAAACCAAGATGACTGCCCTCCGACATCCTGATGGTCTAGCACATCTTACAGAGGGGCAAGGGAGAAGATTATCCACAACTTCTACTTGGATCTCTTTGACAGCCATGTCCACCTGCCCACATACCAAATTTCACAGGATGGACATGTGGTTCCCAACATTCTCCCTTCCGAAATCCGACACACCATTTCATAAAGAAGCATACAGCACCCAATCCAGACAAGGTCAGACCCAAACAACTGAATAATCTGCCACCAGTACTCATCAATACACTGGCTTGGCTCTTCATACGCTACCTGTCTGAATGAAAGCTTCTGTCCCAATGGAAAACCAGCAGGACTGTTCTGTTGTACAAGGGAGACATCCATGACATCGGCAACTATTGCCCAATCTGCCTGTTGTTCGTCGTTTACAAGTTGTTCACTTGAGTCATCCTGAATAGAGTAGGCAGAACACTAAACGAAGGACAAACATGAGAGCAAGCCAGGTTCTGCAAAGGATTCAGCATGATTGACCATATTCACACTGTGACCAAGCTCACTGAGGTTTCTTGGGAGTTCAAGACCTGCTCTGCCTAAAGTTCATCAATTTAAAGAAGGCCTTTGATTCTGTTGAGACGGAAGAGGTTGTCAAAGCCCTAGCCAAACAGGGTGTTCAAACTTGGTACATCAGGATCCTCCATGAGCTGTATTATGAATTCAGCACCAGGATCTCACCATTCTACAAGGAAGTGATCATCGACGTCAAGAGAGAGGTTTGGCAGGGTGATACCATTTCACCAAAACTCTTCAGTGCCACCCTCGAGAACGTCATGCAATGGTTGGAATGGGAAGAAATGGAATTGAAGATAGGTGGTCAGAAACTACACCACCTCCTCTTCACTGATGACATCATTCTAATAATGTCAAACATCAGCCAGCGGCACAAATGCTGGCTGACTTTGACTGTGGCAAGTGTGTGTGGAAAGGTTGGACCACAGCTGAATCTTATGAAGATAATGTTCCTGAGAAATGGACAAGTCCCTGATGTTCCATTTGCTCTCAACAGAATGAACATCTCGGAATGCAGTAGTTATGAGTACCTGGGTTAAGAACTCAACATGACAAATGACCTGGCACCTGAACTGGGCAGGATGAAGAGAGTGGTGTGGAATGTATTTAAGAGCATCGATAAAGTGGTTAAGAGGACAAAGAACCTCTGGTTCCAGGCACATCTTTTCGACTCTACCGTTTTTCCTCCACTAACATACACCTCAGAGACCTGGGCCCTACAAAAACAGGATGAGAACACTATTCGGATCTCCCAAAGAGGAATTGGGGCTGGAGCGATAGCACAGCGGGTAGGGCGTTCGCCTTACAAGCGGCCAACATGGCCGACCCGAGTTCGATTCCTCCGCCCCTCTCGGAGAGCCCGGCAAGCTACCGAGAGTATTCGATATGCCAGACACAGTAACAACAAAGTCTCCAATGGAGATGTTACTGGGCCCGCTCGAGCAAATTGACGATCAACGGGAAGGCCTTTACCTTTTTACCTTTTATGCTTGGAAAATCACACTTCACGCAAGTGAGAGAAGGAATCTGGAGCTCTGACCTCTGTCAACGATTGATGATCAGGGATGCTGCATCATTTGTCAAGGTGTCGAAAATCAGATAGGCCAGACATAATGCGATTTGGAGACAACCACTGGACTAGAGCCGTTACCGACTCAATTCCATGGGACATTAAAAGAACATCTGGTCACCCATCTCTGAAATAGTTGGACTTCTTCTTTAAGACCCTGAAAAAATGGCTTGATTCTCTTCATGTTCCTGGAGCGAACAAACTCCATTGGGCTACCCTAGCATGCAACAAGGATGAATGGAGATATTGCTGGTGCCCACTCGAGCAAATCAATGCACAACAGAATGACAAGTGATTACAAGTGAAAAGTGATTTGGGGAGAGATTTGGACTATTCCCAACAGTGCTCAGGGATTATTCCTGGGTCTGTGCTTAGGTGTCACTTCCGGTGGTGCTTAGGGAGCTGTATGTGGTGCTAGAAATTCAAATCAGGGTTTCTGCCACCACAGCTGCATGAAAGGGGAGTACCTTATCTCCTCTACTCTCTCTCCAGCCCCCTTTTAGTGCTTATTGTATGATATAGTTTAGATACAGTGTTAGAAAATGCAAATACTCTACTAGAGAATGGAAGGAGAGAGCAAGAGGAAAGGAAAGCTGGAGTCATAGGAGATTACAAACGAACTTTTGGCAGGACATTTCAAGACTCGTGAAATTTTACTCTTGAAATATTTGCAGTGGCACTGTATTAAAAATACCCATGAAGAAAAGGAAAAACACCAAAAACCGTGAGTATCACAAAGTTTTGAAGCAAGTTCTTGACTTGGAATACTTCCCTGAATCTTTGGGGTTCTTAAAGAAGCTTTATTCATTTTAGTTCTGTGAAGAAAAGAAATGGCTCACAGTAATTCATTTGATGGGCTGAGAAAGTGAGTACAAATATCTGAATCTCTGGATGTTAAAAAAATACAAAAGGTCAGAGAGGAGAATGGAGGCGGGTGAGAGTGCACACAATGGAAAGATTATAAAATTATCATGCTGCTTTGAATTATTACATTGAATTGCTTTACTGCCAAATCTTCCTTTTTGTGCCTGATCTTTTTTGGAATCTTCCAAATCCTCTGTTCATGCTAGAATTACTACCCAGTGAGGATAGGGCCCTAGTTTGTCTGGTCACTGCAGTGACACACTGCATTAGCACAAAGGCAGGCTTTAATAAGCATTTGTGTGTGTGTGTTTTAAGTAGAAATATTTTTATTTAGAAAATGATGAGTGGGGCCAGAGTGATAGAACAGAAAGGGCACTTGCCCAGCACAAGGTTGACCAGGATTCCATACTCAGCACCACACATGGTCCCCTGAGCATTACCTGGAGACAGCCAAGAGTGCGCAGCCAAGAGTGAGTCCTGAGCACTGCTGGATATGGTACAAAAACAAAATAAATGTAGAAAATATACAAGGGAGAAGGGGGGAGAGAGAGAGAGAAAGAGAGAGAGAGGGAGAGAGAGAGAATGTAGACTTATTCAAAGAGGAGAGAGCCGTCATACAATCTCAGGTTGAGAAGCAGGTGAAACCTCAGGGTGGAGAATGCACCTCAATCAGTATTTGTAAGTAAAGGTAAAGGTAAAGGCCCTCCCGTTGATCGTCGATTTGCTCGAGCGGGCCCAGTAACGTCTCCATTGGAGACTTTGTTGTTACTGTGTCTGGCATATCGAATACTCTCGGTAGCTTGCCGGGCTCTCGAGAGGGGCAGAGGAATCGAACTCGGGTCGGCCATGTTGGCCGCTTGTAAGGCGAACGCCCTACCCGCTGTGCTATCGCTCCAGCCCAGTAAGTACCAGTTTTTATTTGGATGTTACTGTGCCTCCCCAGCCTGTCATGTACAAACCCAACTTGTCTGAAAGTCAGCTCCCTGTGAACATCTCTGACTCTGTGAGTGGACTGTTTTCTCTTTCTCACCAACCTGGAAGTTTCCAGGCATTTTGGAAACCTTTCCTTTCTTCCATCCTATTGAGCCACTTGGGCTTCTCTGTGAAATATGTTGCATGGGTTTCTCTGTCCTTCCCTTTCCCTACACTTCACACAGTTACTTCAGACTTCAGGTCTACTGCCAAAGTTACTTAACCCTTCTCAGATCTTGTGTTTCCCTTCCCCAGTCTGTTTTGTTTATAGCAGAAAAACACACTTTTGAGAACTTTATAACCTTATTAAAAGGTCTTATAGTTTTCTGTTTTTATTACTGAGTCCCTCCCTCTCTCCCTCCCTCCCTCCCTCCCTCCCTTCCTTCCTTCCATCCTTCCTTCCACTTTCTTCTTTTTTTCTTCTTTTCTTTCACTACACTCAGTTATACTCAGAATTTATTCCCAACTCTTTTCTCAGGGATCACTTCTGGTGGTATCTGAGGGACCATATGTGGTATTTAGACTGGAATCAAGGTTGGTTTCATGCAAAGAAAGTGATTTAATCCCTGAACTCTCTCTCTCTCTCTCTCTCTCTCTTATTCTGGTCCCCAAATTTAGCTTTTTCTTTATAACCAACTAGCCACAGTTTATTCATACATAATCCCAATCATAATTCATTTTGCCTTACCTAGATCCCCTGTTTTCATCAGAATGGTTCTACTGACTGAATTTGAAAATGTCAAGCATAGGCACTATTTTTTCTTTCACGTTGATATTTTGTTAGTTTATTTTTGTTAAATCTTATGACAAATTTCTATGGTATTTTCTGTTTGTGTGCTATGCTAGGAATTGCACAGTGGTCATTCTTTGCAGCGCTCAATGTGGTGCCAGGAATCAAATCTGATCTCCTCACATGGGCAGTGCTAAGGGAGGTAATAGTATGGGTTGAAGAGACAGTATAGTGGGTAGGGAGACTGCTGGCCTTGCACTTGGCTAACCAGGTTTGGTCCCTGGCACCCCATCTGATCCCCTGTCAGTAGTGATTCCTGGGTGCAGAACCAGGAGTATGGCATGAGCACTACTGAGTGTGGCTCCAAAACAAAACAAAAGGGAGATATCAGTATGCATTAAAGTCCTAACTGTAGATCAACGAATAATGAGGGTCAAGTGAGAAGAAATAAAGACTGGAGAGGAAGTGACAGGGATATGGGCATGGAAGGTCATGGGCACTTCCTTAGCAGTGGGGTTCAGTAACTTTGAACACCAATACCATAAACTTGAACAATATTGTAATTCTATTACTTAAACTATCATTAAAAAATAAATAAAACAAACTTGGATTCCTTCATACAAAGCATATATTTCATCTCTTTGTACAATCTCCCCTGTCTTTTATGTTAGATTTTTAAAATATAACTATTGCTTCTCACCTCTACTTCACCTTTAAGGTGATGAATATGTAATGTATTCCATATACTGGTTTGTAGAAAGACAAAGAATACAATAATTAAATATAAAGATTCTGGTTTGTTTGTTTGTTTTTTGCTTGTGGGTCACACGCAGTAACAATGTTCAGAGGTTACTCTTGATTCTGCACTCAGGAATTATTCCTGGCAGTGTTGGGGGACCATATAGGATGCTGGAGATCGAACCCGGGTTGGCTGTGTGGAAGGCAAACACCCTACCCACTGTACTATAGCTCTGGCCTCAAATATAAAGAATCTGGAATTAGACAATTGACTCCAAATCCTGTTCTTACCACTAACAGTCTTGCGACCTTGGTAAAGTTACTGAACCTCGTTATATCTCTCTCAACACATTCTACTGCATATTAAAGATAAAAATATGTAAACTTTGCAAAGATAATCATTGCATGTAAAATAGTGCCTGGTACATGGCAGGTGCAGATGTTAATAGCAACAGCAATGCTATTGTTCTATCTATAACCATTTTCCAATACTAATTCATTAACTCCTTCATGTTAGAGATGCCCATATATTCCTTTGCCTTGCATAGAAGAGCCTCACAGGATGGCAGACTTATGCAAAGGTTCACAGTGGTCAGGAGACCAGGCATGTCAGATTTGTCAGATCTCTCAACTTCTTTGAAACACTTTTTTTTGGAAAAGATTAAAATGGAAACAATTTTCTCTTGCAAGTATATAGTGTGTTAAAGTTAGAGTTTCATGTGTTCATTATCTGTTTATATGCCTCATATGCCACATAGTTTATGTGAAGCACATTGAAAACTGATGCATATAAATGTCTACTCTGTTACCAATGTGCTTCTTGATGAATGGATTTTAATCTTCCTTCTCCTCATTCACCCTAATTTGAGCTCTATACAGAAAGAATCCAAAGAATTTACTTTTGATTTAGATGGGTGTGTTGGGCTATACCTGGCAGTGCTCAGAGGTAATTCCTGGCTCTGTGCTCATCATTGACCCTGGAGATCCTGAGATCCTTAGGGACCATATGCAGGATCAGGGATTTAAACCTGGGTCAGATACACAACACAAGCTTCTTATGTTCTGTGCTATCTCTCTGTCACCTCTTTTGGATGATCTCAGTCAAAAAGGTCCCAAATTTTTATGCAGCCCCGTCTCACCCTTATTCTACCCCACACCTTCAATTCTAGGAAAGCATTATTTATTTTAGGATCACAACTAGTAGGCATGAATAGGCATAACTGATTCTATGATATTCTTGTATGTAGAGAAATAGTAAGGAGTGAAGAAATCTCTTAAAATAATGAGTTTAACTTGTTCTAAGTGATTGCCACCTCTTTTTGAAGTATAAAGAGGTGTTAGAGAAAGGTAAGCAGAGTCAGAAAATAATCATTATGGAAGGAAAGAACACCAGAAATGTGGGGTTAACCTATAAAGGTAATGAAAAATTAGATTAAAGATGAGGAAAAGTAGCACTGTAGCACTGTCCTGCACTGTCCTCCCGTTGTTCATTGATTTGCTCGAGTGGGCAAACGTCTAGTAACGTCTCCATTGTGAGACTTGTTGTTACTGTTTTTGGCATATCCAATATGCCACGGGAAACTTGCCAGGCTCTGCCATGCGGGCGGAATACTCTAGGTAACTTGTTGGACTATCTGAGAGGGACAGAGAAATCAAACTCGGATTGGCCACGTGCAGGGCAAACGCCCTACCTGCTGTGCTATTGCTCCAGCCCATACATACAACAACAGTCATGCAAATATAGCATAGGAAAAAAGCATATTGCCATCATTCTCATATTAGAGGGATTCATTTGGTCCTAACAAATTAGATTTATACAAAATTTTTATTATAGTTGAGATAATGTGGTTTCAGTAGCATCAACATTCACGATATCAATGGGCAATATCACCCCCCTCATCACATTGATGGACCCCACAATTGCTACAGTGGCCAAACCCCCCCCACCATTCAAGTATTTATGTGACTTTAATTCTTTGTTCTGTGACATTTGGCAAAAGCCAGTCACTTAATTCAATAAGCATGCATGCCTAGACTCAGTGAGTCACCAATTAGTATCTAGTTTTCTAAATTCTTATAAACCCTTTACAGATTTTCTATACGGTCTTTCTTATCCACCATGTAATGAAAATGCCTCATGTGCTTAGAAAAGAGAAGGCATGAAAGTCAAATTCTTGCTTATGTTCCTGCAAATGGAAATCCCTAGTGACCTATTTGCTTCTGCTCCTTGTCGTTCTGCCCTATGACTCTAGGTGAGTTTTTCCCATTGAGGTTCAACTCTCCACGTGGTTTCTGCAACCATCCTTGCTTGTCTGTTCAAGAACTTTGCTCTGGCTAGCACCCCTTTTCGCTCCTTGTCATTCCTTCTGTTACTACTTGATTTATGTCAAGATACAGAAACATTTAACTTTAAAATTACCCATAAGAAGTTGATAATTTCACCTAAACACCTCCACTCTGCCATCTAATTACATCTAAGACCTTAACATTGCCAGATACAGTGGTTTGTCTTATCTGGCTCTATTGAATTCTTAGAATACCCAGCACAGTTGGTTCTGTTCCTTGTCCCTTCCTCCTTTGGGGACTCTGCAGAAAGGCTTGTTTGCTCAGTGGATAATGAGTGCACGTGATCTTTCCATCTTTGACTGCATCTTGCTATGCAAATTCTAGCTTCACAATCACTCATCAGAAGTTTTTCCTAAGTATCTTACCACACTACAACCGCAGCATTAGATTTTAGCACTTATAATTATCCAATAATTTTCCTATTTCTTGGGTATTCATTCATGATGTCTCTTTCCTTATTAGAATAAAGTTCCATGAAATTGGGAGCAGAGAGATAGATTACAATGGCTAGATTCTTTCCCTTGCACAAAGCCAACTTAAATTCTATTGCTAGCACCCCATGTGGTCCTCAGAGTTTGCCGGTAGTGATCCCTGAGCACAAAGGTAGGAGTAAGCTCTGAGCATAACTGGATGTGACAAACCATACCAAAACTAAACAAGCAAATCAAAAATATGTCATTTCCATGAAATTAAGAAACTTTCTTTCCTTATTCAATGTTTGATTCTCAGATCTCAAAATAGTACCAGGGTAGGTTCAATGCTTAATAAACATTAGTTGAATGAATGACAGGACAGAAGTCAAAATCTTGCATTCATGAAAGTCAAACTAAGTAAAATTCATTGCAAACCTTAATGCCCAAAAGTAGAGAGAGATTATGGGGAATTATATCTGCCATGGAGGCAGAGGGAGGGTGGGAAAGATGGGTTATACTGGGGATATTGGTGGTGGGGAATGTGCACTGGTGGTGGGATGGGTGTTTGATCATTGTGTGATTGTTAACCAAATATGAAAACGTATAACTATCTCACGGTAATTCAATAAAATTAATAAAAAATTAAAAAAACTAAGTAAAATTACTTTTTATTTTTGGGCCATATCTGGCGATGCACAGGGGTTACTCCTGGCTCTGCACTCAGGAGTTACTCCTGGCGGTGCTCAGGGGACCACATGGGATGCTGGGAATCGGACCCGGGTCGGCCGCGTGCAAGGCAAATGCCCTACCTGCTATGCTATTTCTCCAGCCCCAAACTAAGTAAAATTCTTAACTTTCATATAGTTATGCCATTTCTATAGACTCACACTTTATTTTAATTATATGAGTTCTGAAATTATATCACCCACTTAATAAAAATTAAGAACAAAGTAGATTTTCAAAATTAATATTACTTTTTAGTCAAGAAACTGTGAGTGAATTAACAATCAATTAAATATAAATTGATTAATATTTTAAGTAACTATATTCAAATAAAATTAAATATTAGTTGATCAATATTAGTTAATATTAAGAAGCAGTATATTAACAAATATTAAGATGTGGTAAAAATAATGTGTATATGCGGGTACATGATATGATAGGATGTGGGAATTTATAGACTTGTTTCTGTGCTAAATATTAATTATCCTACCTTTCATTCTATATTCAAACTAAGCATTCATAAACTCTCTGTGGCAGGATGAGGCAAAGGAAGGTATTCAAATACCAAAGTAACTATGGAAATACAAAGAACAAAGAATTCTTGAAAGTCTCAGGGTTAAGATAAAAGGAAAACAGAATAAAGAAGATCTCACAGCAGGCACTCCTGACAGATCTGCAAATCAGGATGTCAGGGAAGATGAAGTGGAACAAAGCCAATCTTCACATCCAGAGAGATGGTCCATAGATTTCAACTACCCTGTTAACTTTCAGATAACTCACTCAGGAGAACAGAACTGGAAATGTATGAAATGCAAGTTTAATTGTTCCAGTAAATGATGCAAAAAGAGCAGCAAGAATTTTGAAAGTGGTCTCATGTTCTAAAGAAAATTTTATACACTGCTAACATGTTTTACCCTAAAGAAGTGTGGTCAAAATTAGCTGAATTCTTATATCAACATTACTTATAATGTTGAGAAGCTCAGTTTCACTTTCAGTTAGTTGAGTTAAAAAATGTGTTCTTTTGAAAAATATAGATTTGGATCATACTAAGGTAAAGGCCACTTATTAGTTTAAATAAATATTTAATGTAAAAACTACTTTTTAGTTTCTATTATTAGGGTTTAAAATCTGTTGAGTTTTGGTGATATATGTTATCTATTTCTATATAGTAAATATGTAACAATTTGAGATTCAATGTGATTTACTCTTTTCTTCTTCTTCTTCTTCTTCTTCTTCTTCTTCTTCTTCTTCTTCTTCTTCTTCTTCTTCTTCTTCTTCTTCTTCTTTCTTCTTCTTCTTCTTCTTCTTCTTTTTCTTTTCTTCTTCTTCTTCTTCTTCTTCTTCTTCTTCTTCTTCTTCTTCTTCTTCTTCTTCTTCTTCTTCTCTTCTTCTTTCTCCTCCTCCTCCTTCTCTTCTTCCTCTTTTTTGTTTCCACATCCAGTGGTACTCAGGGCTTACTCTTGGCTCTGTGCTCAGGGATAATTGAGGAATCATAGGGAGTGCCTGGGAATTAAACTGGGTTGGCCAGGTGTAAGAAAAGAATACTTTCTGCTATAATCTCTCTCCAGCATTGGTTTAATCTTATTTTGTCAGCTCATAAGATCTTGAGGATATTTGACAAACAAACAATGTTATTTGCTCCTCATTCAGTCAAAGTCTGAAGACCAGCCTCAATTCAAAGATTGGGGATATTCATTCCTTTTCTTCATTGTAGAGGCTAGAAGAAATAGTGGCTATTTTTCATCTATCATATTTTTATCTGTCAATTTTGAAGGGGGAAAAGAAGTGTGAAAGAACTAGACTTAAATAGAAAACTGCGGACTTTTTGCAAAATGTTTTGATGTAATAGACCTCTATTTTCTTTCCTTATTCTCCTGGGACTTTTGGGCAGATATCTTTGAGACAGGATTCTGAAGGTAGGCTGAGTCAATTGCAAGGGTGTTTGGGACCTTCGCCATTACTTATTTGCCTCTTGAAATTTAATATCTTTTATATGAGTCTGCTATCAGTCTTGTGTCACATAAAGTGCACTGAATTTCAGGAAGAAAGGTTTTTCTGGGTTCTGTAAATCTTGTGATAATATTTGTCATTAGCTCAAGCACTGATCCATAGTTCAAAGGAAATTTACACTTCAATTCAGTGAGACAGGTTTTTATCTTCTTAACTCTTGGTACCAGGAGGTCTAAAGAAAAATAGTCAAGCAAAAAATGTATAATTTATTTACTTTGTTTATTCAGTTCAGTGATATCCTCCTAGGAACTCAATAGTGACAATAGGTCAGAGGGCTCAACAACTGTAGTGGTCACCTTTGTGGGGATTCCACAAAATAGCATTCCCCTTTCCCAGGGAACTACCAATATACACAGAGTCTCTCTTTGCTTTCACTTTAACAGGTTGGAATGTTGAAAAACTGTCTCCTGGATCATGGTTTATTGGATCAGACCTGTCACTTGGCCTAAAGTGAACCAATCAGTTCATCTATATGGAAAATTCAATCTCATTACAGATAGCAAATGGGAAATTTCTACATGGAGATTGAAGAATAGCTGTTCTTAATATCAACTCAGTTCTATTATGTTCAAAGTGATTGAACAGGTTATTTATGAGAGACAGGTTATTTAGGGAAGAATTTCTTTTTTATTTTTTTGAGGAAATTAGATAATGTTGAATTTGGCTGACTCACTAAAGAAATTCCTATACTTTGTGAGGCTGGAGAGTGGATATGGCACTGACCTAGCACCCTGTATGATTCCTGGCACCCCATTATGGTCCCATGAGTGCAAACCCAGGAGTAAGCCTTGAGCACTGACATGTGACCCACAAACAAACAAACAAACAAATTAAAAAATTCTTACCCTTTGTTTTGAAGCAAAGTAGTTTTTACTAAAAAAAATTGAGATAAATGTGAGGAATGAAAAAGAGAGATATGTATTCAAGAGAAAATACAAATTTCTTCAGAGGGGAAAAAAGCAGAGAATGGTTTTTGGGAGAAGGTTATATACAATTTCTCCAAATTCTCTTGGCCATAAAGTTAATTTTTATATAACTTTTGTGCATTAACTTTTATGTATGCAGAGAATTTCAGGCCAAGAGAATTTGAAGAAATTGTATATAACTTTTCCCCAAAACCCATTCTCTGCTTTTTTCCCCTCTGAAGAATTTGTTGCCGGGGAAGCCTTGAACTCTAAATGCCCTTTCACATTCTTATCATGACCTTTGGGTTCTTCTGTAGCTTCTCCCTTTCTGAGGTAGTCTACTCTTCTCTAGATGGTGCCTCAGTTTCTGTATCTCCAAAGAGCTCAGGATTTTGGATCTCAGAGACTTGTGGTCTGGTCATTTTGGGATGATTTTTAGTGTATTACTCAGAAGAAGAAATACAAAATAAATAATTTAGCATATGCCTTTGGAGCAGGCTTGGGTGGTGGTGGGAAAATTCTAAATAATGGTGGTGGGAAGGTGTAGTGGTTGTAGAACTGGTGTTGAAATATTGAATGTAATCAATTATTGTGAACAACTTCATAAAAATTTAAAAAGCCCATATGAATTTCAGGAGTGCTTGATCTATTTCTTTGAAGAATTTCATGGGTATCCTTATAGGGATTGCATTGAATCTGTATAACGCTTTCGGGAGTATTGCCATTTTGACAATGTTAATTCTTCCTATCCATGAGCAGGGGATATATTTCCATTTCCTCGTGTCCTCTTTTATTTCACGGAGTAGCATTTTGTAGTTTTCATCTTAGAGGTCGTTTACCTCTTTAGTTAGGCTGATTCCGAGGTATTTGATTTTCTGGGGCACAATTGTGAACGGGATTATTTTTTTCGTCTCACTTTCCTCTCTCTGATTATTTGCATATAAGAAGGCCATGGATTCTTGGGCGTTGATTTTTATAGCCTGCGACTTTACTGTACAAGTGTATTGTTTCTAGGAGTTTCTTGGTAGAGGATTTAGGATTCTTGAGATATAGTATCATATCATCTACGAATAGTGAGAGCTTTATTTCTTCCTTTCCTATCTGGATGCCTTTAATGTCTTTTTCTTGCCTAATCGCCATTGCAAGTACTTCCAGCACTATGTTAATCTGGAAAAAAACCCGAGTGCCCGAGAAGAGATGACTGGTTAAAGAAACTTTGGTACATCTACACAATGGAGTACTATGTCCTGTTAGAAAAGATGAAGTCATGAAATTTACATACAAGTGGTACTACATGGAAAGTATCGTGCTAGGTGAAATGAGTCAGAAAGAGAGGGACAGACATAGAAAGAGTGCATTCATCTGGGGAATATAAAGTAACAAAATGGGAGACTAACGCCCAAGAATAGCTGAGATAAGTACCAGGAGGTTCACTCCATGGCTTGGAGGCCAGCTGCACACACTAGGGGAAAAGGCAGCTCAGCTAGAAAAGGGAGCACCAAATAAAGGGTGTTGGGAGGATCCTCCCAGGATGAGAGATGCATGCTGAAAGTAGATTATAGACCAAACACGATTGCCACTCAATGCCTCTTTTGCAAACCACAACACCCAAAAGGAGAGAGAGAACAAAAGGGGAATGTACTGCCACAGAGGCAGGGTGGGATGGGGGAATGCAGGGTGGAAGGGATACTGGGATCAGTGGTGGTGGAAGATGAACACTGGTGGAGGGATGGGTACTCAATCATTGTATAACTGAAACTCAAGCACAAAAAATTGTAAGTCTACAACTGTACCTCATGGTGTTTCACTAATAAAAATAAAATTAAAAAACCCCCCAAGGGATTGTAGTCTTCATGCCTTTGAGCTACATCAAATCTAGTTAGTTTCTTCTATATTTTTATTCTTTCCCTAAAGCTCATTACCAGGATTCCCATATCTATCTACCCGCAACCCCCAACGACCCTACCCCCTAGAAATTTTATCCCCTAAATTTTTAAGGGTAAGTAGGCAAAAGTTTCCTGCTGTAACTTAGTGTTCACAAAAGGGTGTAGAATCTGCAATTGTAATTTAAGTTAATTTAGTATTGCTGTGGTGGCAGGGTAAAGTGGAGTGGGAAGGTAATCTCAAGAAGAGTGCTTTCCAAAAAGGCTGGCAGTTTGCATTACCACCAACAATGAAGGAGAGTCCCTTCCTCCCTACATCCACAACAGCACTCATTATTATTGTTCTTTTGGATGTGTACTAGTCTCTGTGGTATGATATGATATTTTGTTATTTTTTGATTTGCATCTCCCTGATGATGGATTAGTGATGTAGAGCAGTTTTTCATGATTCCTCCAAAAACTAGAAATTGAGCTCCCATTTGACCCAGCAATACCACTTCTGGGATATACCCTGGGAGCTCAAAAGCACACAACAGAAATGCCATCTGCACTTCTAAGTTCCTTGCAGCACTATTCACAGTAGCCAGAATCTGGACATGACCTGAGTGCCCGAGAACAGATGACTGGATAAAGAAACTATGGTAGATCTACATAGTGGAATACTATGCAGCTATTAGAAAAAAATGAAGCCATGAAATTTGCCTATAAATGGATGAACATGGAGGATATCATGCTGAGTGAAATGAATCAGAAAGAGAGGGAAAGACATAGAATGACTGCATTCATTTGTGGAATATAAAAAAAAATAGTATGAGACTAACAACCAAGACCAGGGAAAACAGGGGCCAAGAGGATTGGTCAATGAAACACATGGCTTGGGTCAGAACTATTAAAGGTCAGTATCTACACCTTACAGACACTCAATTTTGGTCAACCCCATGATGCAGGTGTCAAGCGATGCCTGAAGGCCACTTGTTCAGTCTGCATGGGGTATGATCCCTGCACCTGATTTCTTGGAGGAACTGTGGACTCAGGCTGGAGCGAGCAATTGCTCTTTGCAGGTAAGAAAGTCTGTTTCAACCTCTGCATAGGCATTCAGGGTCACAAAAAAGAATTTTAGGAGTAGGCGAAATAGCAAAGCAAGGTAGATTTTATTAAATGAAAGATGTGGGGTGGGGAGGGAGAAGGAAATGAATATATGCATTCAAGAGAGAACTCAGGCTTGAAAGAGCAGGCATGAAGTTTTTTCTTTTCTTTCCCTTCCATTCCTTTCCCCTAATTTTCCTTTTCCATTACCATTTTTATCTTTCTTTGTACTTTTTTTGTTTGTTTTTTTGGGCTACACTTTATTTATTTTTTTTGGATTTTTATACATTTTATTTTCATAAAGTAGTTCACAATAGGTCATTACAGATCATATTCAAACACTCACCCAACCGGCGAGCATCTTCCCACCACAATAAGAGGGAAGTGTGAAAAGTTTTTTGTATTTTATTCTGGAGCCATTTAAGCCATTTCCTGCATTAAGCAATGCTGGAAAACTGGGGAGCTGGGTGGAGGAGGTTTGGGCTACACTTGGCAGTGCACAGAGCTTACTCTTGGCTCTGCATTCAGGATTGGAAGTGCTCAGGGAACCATAAGCAATACCTAGTCAAACCCAGGTCTGCCATGTTGCAAACAAGTGTTTACCCATTGTACCATCGATCTGGCCTCAGGGAACAATTTCTTCCTTTATTTTTTGGGGGGCGTGGGGGCCATACCTCGCTCTACTCAGGGGATACTCCTGGCTCTGCACCCAGGAATTACTCCTGTTTGTGTTGGGGGATCATATGGGATGCTGAGGATGGAATCTGGGTTTGCTCATACAAGGCAAATGCACTACCCTTTACTGTCACTTCGGCCCCAGAGGAAGAATTGCTTAATGGTAGAAGTTAAAGTTGGAAGAGTAGCATCTTTTTCTGTGAGGATTTAAAAATATAGGATTATTATGATGCTGTCTAAAAAAAAAGTGAGGCTATGGAAGCACTGTCTAGCTTAGGGTATTAAAAAAATAATTTTGTCATTCTTAGAAAATCTTTACCAAATCAATAAAAATTAAAATCACAGGCAGAAAAGTAATATAAAAGAATGGGAAAAACAAATGATTAATTTTCTCTTGGACCAGGAGTGATCGAAGAGTTAAACTAAAAACTTCAATATTCTTTATTCTCAAAATTTTGCTGAAATCAAACTGTTGAATTTTGTAGAACTTCAAGGTTGAAACCTCCTGGTTGTTATTAAAGGGTCCTTCCCACTTTGTTTTTAGTTTCTCTTCACTCACTTTGAGGCTAATTTTGTCTTAGAACAAGGTTCTCAAACTTCCCTTCTTGTTTGAATCATCTGAAGAGGTTTAAAATTTCTGGATGTCTTCTAGTATTCCTAGTAACATGCTTGAGGGCCACAATCATAATTGTGTTAGAACACTCTCGGAACTGAGACCTAGGCATCTATAATTTTACATTTGTTCAGGTGATATCATTATGCAATTAACTTGGAGAATCACTGTCATATTATAAATATTTTGTATATGTTTATACTTTTTTTTGCTTTTTTGGGGGGGTCACACCCAGTAATGCTCAGGGGTTACTCCTGACTCTGCACTCAGGAATTCCTTCTGGAGGTGATTGGGGGACCATATGGGATGCCGGGGATTGAACTCTGATGGGATGCATGCTAGGCAAATGCCCCACTTGCTGTACTATTGCTCTGGCCCTATACATTTTTAAAAAGTAAGTTGATAGACCAGAGCCCGGCAAGCTATTCGTGGTCTATTCGATATGCCAAATCCAGTAAAAAAAATAATGGATCTCATTCCCCTGACCCTGAATACGGCAGAGTCGAGAAGGATGTGGAAGGAGAGGCTGATAAAATCCCAAGGCAGAAATAGGCTGCCAAAACGAAGAAAGACAAAAATGATTGTACTTTCAATGCACGTATGCTGACATCTGATGCATCCATAGAGGACCTGATGGTACAAGTGTGAACGATCAGGTATGATATCATTGGTCTGACCAAAACGAGAAGACATCAATCACATCACGCCGTTTTTGACACTGGAGAAGAACTGTTCCTTGGAACATGTGACAAAAGAGGCATCGGTGGTGTCGGTATCCTTGTCAACACAAACTTAGCCATGAGCATTGATTCATTCGAATGTCTAACAACCCAAATAGGACGATTACACTTGAATAGATGTGGCTCACTGCCGGCAGTTTCTATCTTTGTTGTCTATGCACCAACATCAAATTATGGTGAAAGAGAAATTGAGAAGTTCTATATGGAGCTTGAGGAGTTCTATAAAGAAGATCATACCTTCTACAAGATCATTGTCGGTGATTTTAATGCCAAGATAGGACCAACAAGATCAGCCGATGAACTCCGTATCAGGACCCAGGGCCTAGAATGGAACAAACAGGGTGACATATGGCCTGAGTTCATCATGTCAACCAAGACCTTCCATGGTAACTCACATTTCCAAAAGGCTGAATTGAAACGTTGGACATGGGAGTCTCCCGGTGGACGGTTCCACAATGAAATAGACCACATCATATTCAATCGGTGTTTTTGCCTAACTGATGTTGCTGTTGTCCCAAAATTCCAAACGGGATCGGACCACCGTCTCCTTCATGCAAAATTCTACCTCACAGAACGGGGAGAAAAGGATGCAAAGTTTAAGAAGAGAACTCCCAGAACGACCACCAACTGGGAGCTCTTTGGCTCTGTTGCGGCAACATGGGAAGATGCCGTCATTGACAACATTGATGAGGAATACAATCGAATGATTCAGCACCTCCATGATTGTGCGAGGAATGCCAAGAGAGAGATAACCACAAAAAACCGCCTTTCTTCGAACACTCTTGAATTTACTTGCCAACGTGGCTTGGCACATGCTCAGGCAACCACAAGCGAATGTCCGAGTTGGCAAAACAATGCAGAGAAGCCATCAAGGATGACCTCAAAGACAGGAGAACAGTGGTGCTGGTAGATGCGGCAGAAGCCAGGAAAAGCATTCCTAATGCCTGCCTGTCCTTCAACAACTACAAGACCAAGATGACTGCCCTCTGACATCCTGATGGATCTATCACATCTTCCAGAAGGGCAATGGAGAAGATTATTCATGACTTCTACTCACTTAATCACTTAATCACTTAACTTCCCGTTAGTCGTCAATTTGCTCGAGCAGGCGCCAGTAACGTCTCCATTTGTCCCTGTCGCGTGCTAGTGTAGCCCAATGGCATCTCTTCGCTCCGGGAACATGAAGGGCCTCAAACCGATCGTTCATGATCTTGACGAAGAAGTCTGACCATCTGGTAGGTGGGCGGACACGCGGTCTTTTGACATCCAGTGGAATCCAGTCAGTAACAGCTCTAGTCCAACGGTCGTCTTTAAATCTCATTACGTGACCAGCCCATCTGATTTTCGACACCTTGGCAAATGAGACAGCGTACCTGATCCTTGATCATCGACGGATGTCAGAACTCCGGATTCTTTCTCTCACTTGAGTGAAACATGATATTCCAAGCATAGCTCTTTCTATTCTTCTTTGGGAGACCTGAATAGCGTTCTCATCTTGTTTGCGTAGGGCCCAGGTCTCTGAGGCATATGTTAATGCAGGAAGAACAGTGGAATCAAAGAGATGTGCCCGGAGCCGGAGGTTCTTCGTCCTCTTAGCTATTTCTTCGACGTTCTTGAAGGCGTTCCAAGCCGCTCTCTTCCTCCTGCGCAGCTCGGGTGCCAGGTCATTTGTCATGTTGACCTCTCGACCTAGGTACACATAGCTGTTGCATTCGGAGATGGTCGTTCCATTGAGAGCGAATGGGGCGTCAGGAACAAGGCTGTTTCTCATAAACATTGTCTTCGTAAGATTCAGCTGTAGTCCTTCCTTTCCACACTCACGGTCAAAGTCGGCCAGCATTTGTGCCGCTTGGCTGATGTTTGGTGTTATTAAAACAATGTCATCAGCAAAGCGGAGGTGGTGTAGTTGCCGACCATCTATCTTCACTCCCATTCCTTCCCATTCCAGTCGTCGCATGATGTTCTCGAGGGTGGCACTGAAGAGTTTCGGTGAAATGGTATCACCCTGCCGCACCCCTCTCTTGACATCAACGATCACTTCTTTGTAGAATGGTGAGATCCTGGTAGTGAATCCACAATACAGCTCACGGAGGATCCTGATGTATTGGGCTTGAATGCCCTGATTGGCTAGGGCTTCAATGACCGCTTCCGTCTCAACAGAATCAAAGGCCTTCTTTAAATCAATGAACGTTAAACAGAGCGGCATCTTGAACTCCCGAGAAACCTCAATGAGCTTGGTTATCGTGTGGATATGGTCGATGGTGCTGAATCCTTTGCGGAACCCGGCTTGCTCGCATGGTTGTCCTTCATCTAGTGTTCTGCCAATCCTATTTAGGATGACTCGAGTGAACAACTTGTAGATGACAGACAATAGGCAGATCGGGCGATAGTTGCCAGCGTGGTTTGGCGCATGCCTCAGGCAACTGCAAGCTAACGTCCGAGCTCGCAAAGCAGTGCAGAGATGCGATCAAGGAAGACCTCAAAGAGAGAAGAGCAGAAGTACTGGTAGATGCGGCAGAAGCCGGGAAAAGTATTCGTAATGCCCGCCTGTCCTTCGCCAACTATAAGACCAAGATGACTGCCCTCCGATATCCTGATGGATCCATCACATCCTCCAGAACGGCAATGGAGAAGATTATCCATGACTTCTACTCAAATCTCTTCGATAGCCATGTCCACTTGCCGACATACCAAATTCCACAGGATGGACTTCTACTCAGATCTCTTTAATAGCCATGTCCACTTGCCCACATACCACATTCTGCACGATGGATATATTGTTCCCAATGTTCTCCCTTCTGAAATTCAACATGCCATCTCATCGGTAAAGACACAAAGAGCACCTGGCCCAGACAAGATCAGACCTGAACACCTGAAGAACTTACCATCGGTACTCATCAATACACTGGCTCGGCTCTTCACACGCTACCTGTCTGAATGCAAGGTTCCATCCCAATGGAAAACCAGCAAGACTGTACTACTATACAAGAAGTGAGACATCCATGACATTGGCAACTATCACCCAATCTGCCTACTGTCTGTCATATACAAACTGTTCACTCGCGTCATACTGAATAGGATAGGCAGAATACTAGATGAAGGACAGCCATGTGAACAAGCCGGGTTCCAAAAAGGATTCAGTACCATCAACCATATCCACAAGATTACTAAGCTCATTGAGGTTTCTCAGGAGTTCAAGATGCTGCTCTGTCTAACGTTCATTGATTTAAAGAAGGCCTTTGATTCTGTTGAGACGGAAGTGGTCATAGAAGCCCTAGCCAAACAGGGCATACAAACTCAATACATCAGGATCCTCCGTGAGCTCTATTACGGATTCACTACTAGGATCTCACCATTCTACAAAGAAGTAATCATCCATGTCAAGAGAGGGGTTTGGCAGGGTGATACCATTTCACCAAAACTCTTCAGTGCCACCCTTGAGAACATCATGCGACGACTGGAATGGGAAGAAATAGAGTGAAGATAGATGGTCGGCAACTATACCACCTTCGCTTTGCTGATGACATCATTCTAATAACACCAAACATCAGCCAAGTGGCACAAATGCTGACCAACTTCAACCGTGAGTGTGGAAAGGTCGGACTACAGCTGAATCTTACGAAGACAGTGTTTATGAGGAACAGCCTTGATCCTGATGCTCCATTTGCTCTCAACGAAACCACCATCTCCGAATGCAACAGTTATATATACCTAGTCGAGAAATCAACATGATGAATGACCTGGTACCTGAGTTATGCAGAAGGAAGAGAGCGGCTTGGAATGCCTTCAAGAGCGTTGAAGAAATAACTAAGGGGACAAAGAATCTCCAGCTCCGAGCACATCTCTTTGATTCCATTGTTCTTCCTGAATTAAAATATGCCTCAGAGACCTGGGCCCTACGCAAACAGGATGAGAACGCTATTCAGGTCTCTCACAGAGGAATCGAAAGAGCTATGCTTGGAATATCACGCTTCACTCAAATGAGAGATAGAATCCGGAGTTCTGATCTCCGTCAACACTCAAGAATCAGGGACGCTGTCTCATTTGCCAAGGCATCAAAAATCAGATGGGCTGGACACGTAATGAGGTTTACAGATAACCGCTGGACCAGAGCCATTACTGACTGGATTCCACGGGACACCAAAAGATCGCATGGACGCCCACCTACAAGATGGTCAGACTTCTTCGTCAAGACCCTGAATGATCAGTTTGAGGTTCTGCATGTTCCTAGAACGAACAGATGCCATTGGGCTATGCTAGCATGCATCAGGAATGAATGGAGACGTTACTGGCACCCGCTCGCATAATTCGATGAATAACGGGGGCTCAAGTGATCAAGTGATCAAGTGAAGTTGATAGAATTAAGCAGTCAAATGAACATTAGCTTACGTCAACACTTGAAATGTACATCTATCCTTTTTTCCCCCTTTCCAGTGGTGATCAGAGGACCATATGCAAAGTTGGGGATTCATTCTAGGATCACAGCTCCTACAGCCACATACTCTGAATCCTTATATCCCGCACCGTTTCTCTGGCCCTCATGTCTCCTTTTTAAAGGTGAGTTACATGGAATGGACTTTCAGTATGTTTGAATCCTATTTTCTTACACACTGGAGCAATAGCACAGTGGGTAGGGCATTTGCCTTGCACATGGCCAATGTGGCCCACCCGGTTAAATTCTTCCAGCCCTCTTGGAGAGCCCGGCAAGCTACTGAGAGTATTTTGGCTGCATGGCAAAGCCTGGCAAGTTACCCATGACGTATTCGATGTGCCAAGCACAGTAACAACAAGTCTCACAATGGAGATGTTTCTGGGCCCTCTGGAGCAAATCGATGAACAATGGGAGGACAGTGCTACAGTGCTATTTTCTTATGCAGAATTTTTTCACTAATACTCTTTCAAGTGTTAACGCATTTCCTTTATTTGCCACACATAATATCACTTTCACACATCACGTGAATTTATAGGTTCTGTTTTTCATTTTTTGTTTATTTTGGAGCCATACCCCGGTTACTTCTGACTCTGCACTCAGTAATCACTCCTGGCAGTGCGCAGGGTACAATATGGGGAACTGGGAATTGATTCTGGGTCAGCCGCATAAAAGGTGCCGTTCTATCTGCCAGACTATCTCTCTGGTTTTGTGAGGATCTTTATGAAGTGACTAACAACTGCTTCAGAGTGGTCTAGTACCTTGTGTGTATTTTCCCCTTGCTTTAAGTCTCCCTTATATACCCTTTTCTCTTGGGCTTGAATCTCACTGAGAGCAAAATGTTTAGGTTTTGTTTCTTGGATGGTCTGAGTTAAGATACACATCAAATTAAAACTTTCCCTCAATTCCACACGTCTTTAATCTAATTCATGTGTATCTCTCTTCCTTAGAAACTTTGAAAGAGAATTTTTTATTCTTTATCTTTGTTTTCTTATCTGCCATTCATTCTTCAGTCTATCTTTGTTCTACCATTTCTCTAAAACTGATTTCACTGAGATCAATAATGACCTTGCTGTGGTTAAATCCAAAGATAATTTTCAGCCTTTATCTTACTGGACCTGTCTACAGTCTTTGACACTGACCTTACCTCCTTCCAATATTGTTTTCCCTGAAATCTAGACAATGTGCATTTGACTTTTATCTTGCCATTAAAGCCATGACACCTCAGTCATCTTTATATATCTTGTAAATATTGATGTTTCTTACGATCTGTCCTTAGTCCTTTCTTCCCCATGTCTATATATTCCCTTTCCTTTTCTTCTTTTCTTTTTCATCTTCTTTCCTCTATCTTCTCTTCTCTTTCATTTCTCTCCTTTCTCATTTTTTTGGAGGGGGGCACACGTACTCACCTGTACTCAGGGCTTTCTACTGGATGTGTGCTCAGGGATCACATGTGGTGGGGTTCAGGGGACCTTATGTGGTGCTGGGGATTCAACTCAGGTGAGCTGTGTGCAAGGTAGGGGGTTCTACATGCTATACTACCTCTCCAGTGCTTTGCTCTCCTTCAATCCTTCTTCATCCTCCCTCTTTCCATCCTTTCCTTTCCTTCTTCTTTCTTTTGCCCCTTCCTTTCTCTCTTTATAAGTTATCCTTGATCAGTCTTATAGTTTCAAGCCATTCACATAGTTTCAAGGGCCATCTATATGCCAATAACTTCAAACTTGTAAATAAAATCTAAATTCTCTTTTGAGTGCTGAATTCTTAATCATTAAATTTCTACTGGCTTTTTCCTCTATGATTTCTTATAAGTCTCCATAAGGCCTGCAACATGATGTGTTCAAAGTAAAGCTAGGATGACAGAGTCACATCTTAGTTTTCCCAGAAAATTCTTTAGAATGAAACCACTTTATTTATTTTTTCACTTGTAATAATCAATTCATTTGTAATTTCATCATCACAATTGATCAGAAATTCATGTATCATGTCATATATTGTACAAATTTCATTAGCTTTTTCTTTATCTGGTAATCTTAGACTTATTTTGTATCATTGACCTCTTCTTTCTCTGTAATAATGTTCATAAGGTAAACTATTCTTGCTTTGATGGTTTAAATTTTTTTTTATTAGTGAGACACCATGAGGTACAGTTGTAGACTTACAAATTTTGTGCTTGCGTTTCAATTATACAATGATCAAATACCCATCTCTCCAAAAGTGCCCATTTCCCACCACCACGGATCCCAGTATCCCTCCCACCCCCCATCCCCCCATCCCACCCTGCCTCTGTGGCAGGGAATTCCCTTTTTTTCTCTCTCTCCTTTCGGGTGTTGTGGTTTGCAAAAGAGGCATTGAGTGGCAATCATGTTTGGTCTATAGTCTACTTTCAGCATGCTTCTCCCATCCTGGAGGATCCTCCCAACACTCTTTATTTGGTGCTTCCTTCTCTATCTGAGCTGCCTTTTCCCCTAGCATGTGCGGCTGACCTCCAAGCCATGGAGCAAAATTCCTGGTACTTATCTCGGCTATTCTTGGGTGTTTGTCTCCTATTTTGTTACTTTATATTCCCCAGATGAATGCAATCTTTCTATGTCTATCCCTCTCTTTCTGGCTCATTTCGCTTAACATGATACTTTCCATGTAGTACCACTTGTCTGTAAATTTCATGACTTCATCTTTTCTAACTGCTACATAGAACTCCATTGTGTAAATGTACCAAAGTTTCTTTAACCAGTCATCTGTTCTCAGGCGCTCAGGCTTTTTCCAGATTCTGGCTATTGTACAGAGTGCTGCAATGAACAAACAATTGCAGATGTCACTTCGACTATACTCTTTTGCTTCTCTGGGATATATTCCCAGGAGTGGTATTGCTGGGTCAAATGGAGCTCAATTTCTAATTTTTGAGAATCGTCCATACTGTTTTCCAAAAGGGCTGAACTAGTTAGTATTCCCACCAGCAGTGAAGGAGGGTCCCTTTCTCGCCACATCTGCGCCAGCACTGGTTGCTTTTGTTCTTGTGGATGTGGGCCAGTCTCTGTGGTGTGGAATGATATCTTATTGTTGTTTTGATCTGCATCTCCCTGATGATTAATGATGTGGAGCATTTTCTCATGTGCCTTTTAGCCATTCGGATTTCTTCTTTGAGAAAGTTTCTGTTCATTTCATCACCCCATTTTTTGATGGGGTTGGAATGAAACCACTTTAGAGTAAATCTTTGGAACTCTGAATTCCCAAGAAATGGGAATGGTTTGCCTGAACTCCTTTATTTTAAATAGGAAAGTTAATATCTTAATTACCCACATCTGTCTCCCCCATCCCTCGAGATAGCACAGCAGGTAGGGCATTTGCCTTGCATGCGGCCCACCAAGGTTCGATTCCTGTGTTCCTCTGGGAGAGCCCGGCAAGCTACCAAGAGCATCCTGCCAGCACGGCAGAGCCTGGAAAGCTCCCTGTGGCATATGCAATATGCCAAAAACAGTAACAAGTCTCACAATGGAGATGTTACTGGTGCCTGCTCAAGCAAATCGATGAGCAAAGGGAGGACAGAGCTACAGTGCCATCTCTCTATCAGTATCAAGATAACCTGATTCTAACCTTGCAGTAAGTCTAGAATGTCTAGTTATTTTCCATCTCCCCTCGTACTTGTTACCAGTAAAGACCATTAATATAGCTGACCTGAAATGCTGCAAAGCATTTAATTTTCTTTTGTCTCTATAATTTCTTTTCCCACCTTATATTCTAAATTTCTACTATTTTTTTTCTAAACTCCAAACCTGAGAGCATCATTCTTCTCCTTATAGTGTTTGAACTTCCCATTTACCTTAACACAGGTGCACACTTTTTTTTTATAATTTGAATTTTTAATTAAATTTTTTTGTTCCAAAAAAGCTTTTATCTACTATATATGAACCTTAAGTTGTCAAAGTATATTATACATGAAGAACTACATTTTCTCTTGACATTTACTCCTTTTTTTTTAAATAATTTATTTATTTATTGAATCTCTGTAGGAAAAGTTACAAAGCTTTCAGGTTTAGGTCTCATTCATGCAAATATCAAACACATTTCCCTTTAGCAATACTTATTTTTTACCACGAAGAACCCCAATAGAACCCCACGCCCCACCCCTCCCAATGCCTGCGAGGCAGATGAATTCTAGTTAACACTCTATCTGCTTTGATTAGATTCATTGTTTCAATAAAAGATGGACCACTATTATTTAGAGTTTACACCCCCCCCTCCCCGTCCCATGAGGTTTCAGTCGCGTGAAGGACAGGCCAGAAAGCCCCCCGTCCCATGAGGTTTCAGTTGTGCCCCCACCCCCGGCTCATACCTGCTCTCTACAAGGCTCCCATGCGGCCGCCATCTTTCTTTCCAGAGAGGAGAGGGCGAATGGGGCAACACCCTTTCCCCTCCCGGCAGACATGATGGCCTGGATTAATGCATAGTCCGTTCACTTTTCTGCTCCAAGCTGCTGGGTTCTGCATTAAGTCCTTGTGCTTCTGGGGCCGTGGCCGTGCTGGAGAGCCACTCGTGGGGGGCAACTGGTGACCTCGGTAGGGCGTGAAGGACGGACCGTAATGCCCCCCTTCCCATGAGGTTTTAGTCGCCCCCACACCCCTGGCTCAAACCTGCTGTCCACAAGGCTCCCAAGGTGCACACTTTTTAAGAGGGTGTACTTCACCTCTCATAGAATCATCTAGTTTATCTGTCTAAACTTGCTCCTTTTCACTTTCCTCTTACCATGCATGCAAGCCCGGATGTCAGCTGTCCCCTCTACAAAAACAGTCTTTGTTTTATTTTACAACCACACAAGCACACAATCCTTACTTAACACTCGTCTTCATGCTGTTTCTCAAACTCACTTTTACTATCTTCATGAGAAAGACAAATTTATAGAGGAGATTAGGCAAATACTTCATCCTATATGTGTTTTAACACTTCCAACACATCTTTTTATACATTTTCTACAAAGTTCTCATTTGTGGTAATTGTAGGGCATTGTTTTTTGTCTTTGTTCATCCCTGCAAGTATATTAAACCATCCACCCCATCCCCCACTTCCCAAGCTTGTTACAGTCATTTCTTTAAGATGGTTTTGTCCTAGCTTCTGTAAAAATGTACACACCAACTCCATCCTAGGGCTTGGCAAACAGGCTGTCTTTCTATTCCTAAATTGCATTCTTGATTACTGACTATCACTGTTAGCTTTAATAAGTCCATTTTGGTCATACATCTCAACCTAAATAACTTATAAAGGTATCTCATAGAAGAATTATCCTACCAGTTACTGAAAGTGTCTTTGTTTGTGTGTGTTTTAGCTGTACTGAATTTCTTGCAGTTCTACTCTTCCTTGTTCACTCCCAGTTTCTGTATAAGTTACCAATTTTCCTGGAATATTTTATCATTGTTCATTTTTTTTCAAAAAGGAAAAGATTGGATGATTAGTAAATATACTTAAAGTTATGAGATTTTTATGTCTCTGCCAAAATTTGTCTTGACCATTAGAAACAATAGACTGTTTTTTAATAAATGAGACCCATGTTAGATGTAGTTCATGAGGCTTGATTTGTACAGAGATTCCTAATTATATCATGGCTCATTTCAGCATTTTTAATCAGCATGGCATGATGAAATTCACTGCATTGCTCTCTAGGGGATTAGAAACAAAACTAATTTCAGGTTTTGAAAGTCATTTCTAAGACCTCCAAAGAAGGTTTATAAAGGACATGAAAGAGGCCTGAGAATGACATTATTCCAGTTTGGTTCTAAGTTTGAGAATTATTACAGTTTAAACTACAGTTTCTTCTAGCAATAATATGCAAAACATATGACCATCGTGTGCAGTTCAGGATCATAAATACTTAAGATTCACATTTAAGTAATAAAAAGGCATTTTCAGATAGCATCATTGGGTATGTATTCATTTTTACTAGTGCAAATGACTGAGGACTTTAGGATGGAAGCAGATTAACTTCCTGTTGTATGTAGAGAGTCGTACTACCTGGATTTCTCTTAGTACAAGAGCACCTGGGATTTCAAAGCCTTAAGAGGAGTGTGGATTAACACAATAGCTACAGAGTTAGAATCCCAAAACTCACAGTTAAGTCCAGCTATATTTTCTTGAATTATCTTGTTTTCTATGCTTTCTTATCTTTTAAACAATCTTTTCCCTCATATTTTAAAAGAGAGTTCTCCCAAGTTAATTATTGCTCATTTTTCTTTAAGCTTCTTTGATTTCCATATTGTTTCATTTTCAGGAATAATTAACATGTGATGTAAAGTGCTTTAATGGAGAACCATTAGCAGAGTGATTTTCTCAGACTTGTAGTTACTAGAGTTAAATATTAAAAATACAAATGACAAACCAATGAACAATTTAAGTGAAAAAAAAAAGAGATCTTACCTTGTTTTCTTTTTCTGCCAGAGAGAGCCTAGGAAGTAATAGATGAGAAAATACCTTGAAAATTAATTTTTCCTTGAGGTTATAGGTGGACCTACTGTCTTTTAGCTTTGTAAAGGGTAACTATGAGAAAAATCACCAGAGAGAGTTCAACAGACAGGGCACATACTTTTCATATGGAGGAACAGGTTTGATTCCTGACACTATATGATCCCCAGCACTGTCTGGTCTATACAACAGATATAATCCTTGTCCTCATGGAACTTACACTCTGGTTAAGTAGTATTTTAAGTGTATTTTGGGTTGTTTAGTTACATAGTATTAATGTTTATGATACTGATGTACAGAATTACTGTTCCTCCACAATCAAAATGCCCAAGACCATGTACCACTCTATTATCAGTTATCACCTATTTATTCCTCCCTCTTCCTCCCCACCTGCTTAGTAATCTGAGTTTTGTAACCCAATGTGAAGAATTTGTCATCATTTGATTCTGTCAATTCCCTTGTTTTGTTTTTTTTCATATACCATTGATGAGTGGGATCATCTGGTATTTGTCCTCCCTCTGACTCATTTTGTTTAACATGTTACCTTTCAGTTTCGTACATGCGGTAGTGAGCTGTAAGATTTTTACCTTTCTTTATAGCTAAACAATATTCTATTATGTTTTTGACCTCACATTATTTATTCAGTCATTGGTTGTTGGATGTTTGGGTTATTTTCATATTCAAATAGGCAATTTAAGTTCAGATTAATAAAAACCATCATTGAGAATTCTGGTTTAATTAGAGTGGTGATTAGGACAGACTTTTCACAGAAAGAGATGTCTAGGTGAGATTGGATTCCTTAGTTCTCCTGGGAAAATATAGAAACTATTTGAGGTCTCATGGGATATCTGTGTAATGTCAGGACAAAGAGAGGGTATGGAATGTTACACGCAGAGAGAACCTATGTGCAAAAGCCCTGAAGCAAGAGTACATGCAGTTCAACAAAAATTTCAAGGTGAATGATCTACTATGTGAAAAATCTTCACTTAAATTGTTTATGAACCAGGCAGTAGTTGGTTCCTTAGAGTATCTAAATTATTAAAGATATAGGGTTAACCACTTGCATCTGTTCTTTGGCAGCTGTATCCTTCCTGATAGATCTCCTTGTTTTCCTTTTTTTTTTTGGCTTTTTGGGTCACACCCTGAAGTACACAGGGGTTACTCCTGGCTTTGCACTCAGGAAATCCTCCTGGGAGTGCTCAGGGGACCATATGGGATGCTGGTGATTGAACCCAGGTCGGCCACGTGCAAGGCAAATGCCCTACCTGCTGTGCTATTGCTCCAGTTCCTTTCTTTGCCTTTTCAAGAAATAAATTTTTGGACAGTGCATTGTTAATACTCTAAAGTTTTTTTTTAAATTTTTGACACATGACAGTTTGAATTAAAATATTGCAATTGTTGACAATTAATTCAATACCCTTCTTATCTTTTTATTTTAAAGAAGAGGAAACTAGACCACTTTATTTCTCTCTCTCTCTCTCTCTCTCTCTCTTTCACTCTCTCTCTTCTTTCAGGTTTTTGGTCATACCTAGAAATGCTCAGGAGTTGGTCCTGGCTTCATGCCTAATGATCATTTATTGGTAATCAGGGGACCATATGTTTTTCCAAGGATTGAACTGGGTAGACTATATGCAAGGCAAATACCTTACTCTCTGTTCTGTGTAGCCCCAGAAGGTTAGGTACCTTTTCCTAGATCACACAGCTATTTAAATCACAGTTATTAACTTGATTATAGGTTAGGTTTGACGCAACAATGGTGTTTACACATTTGAATCAGGAGAAAAATATAACTAGAATATGGGAAACAATCAAATTGAATACAACCTTTCATATCACAGGACAACAAAACAATCAAAACTTTTATCATGGACACAAGCAGTTTGATCTGAGTAGTAAAGTCTCTGAATCTAAAAACGTTGCCAATGTCATCTGTAATAATTCCTTCCTAACATTCTATTATTAGGGTAGATGAGTCTGGAAAGTATACTGTCTCGCAGAGTTTATTTGAAGTTGTTAGTTTGCTGAAAACTAAATAGATTCCTAGGCAATAATTAGAAAAGAGGGTAACTGGAAGAGAGGATCAAGAAAAAGGCAGATAAGTTGGAAGTTCTTGAAACCCAAATGCAAACTTCTATTTACCTAGGGCTAACAGGTGATGGCTCCTAGGGGAACTGAGAATAAAACATAATCAGAAATATGAACACATGTCTCCAGCCTTGACTATTAATCACAAAAAATAACAGTTCATAGAAAAAATAAGTCTATCTTCAGAATGATTATTCAAGTAATAGACTTAGATAAGTGAGATATGGAGAAGAAAATGTATGTTCTGTGTAGAAGGGAGGAATCATTTGCTGAAACCAAAATAATAACAAACATCAAGGACTCCAATCTCTTCATACCCATCCCCACTGAGTTCACATACACCAGGAAATGACAAACTTCTGTTTTGCTTTCTTGCTATCGAAAACTTTGCAAATGACATCCTAACCTTTGAATGAACGTGAAAGATCCTTAAAGTAAAACTTCGTTCATCAAAAGTTTTTTCTACCATAGAATGATCTACATCTGGAGAGATAGTACAGGGATTAAAACACATACCTTATTCATGGATGACCACGTTAGAACCTTGGTCACACATGGTCCCCCAACATTACTGGGTGCAGCCCTGGAGACCCCCAAGCGCATCTGAGTGTGGACCTGAGCACTTCAGAGATGGCCTGGCTAATTGCTGGCACTGAAGGGCACATGTGTTCCCAGCCCCTTGCATTAAAATGCAGCCCAGATTGACCAAAAATGACAAAAAGGGCCACTGGATCCCCTAAGTAGCCACTGGATCCCCTAAGTACTGCTTGAGAGGCACCTGTTTTTTTTAAAAACTATTTGTTGCAACTGACATTCTGTCATATCTCACTCAAATATGTTTAAATAGACATTTATTGGTGCATACCTTTGAGAGGGTCAGAAGTAAGATCTGCCATAGATCCAGCTTTATTTGGGGAATGTTATTTTAGGCATTGTGATTTACAGTACTGTTAATGGGTTTCATGAATAAAACATTCCTGCGTCACACACTCCACCAGCGTGTCTGTTTCTCTCCACCTGTGTCCCAGTGTTCTACATCCTTATTTTTCTATCTCCTCCCACGTCTCCCTGCCATGGCAAGCATCTCATTAGAGACCAGGTTTCAGTTTCTGTTCCCTTTGGTCATTTGTTATTTCCTTACCATGTTTCTTTATACCCCACGTATAAGAGAGATTATTCTCTATCTGTCCCTTTCCTAACTAACTTCACTCAGCATGATACTCATTTGTTTTGGGGCCACCCCCAGTGGTGCTCAGAGCTTACTCCTGTCTCTGTGCTTAGGGATTACTCCTGGAGGGGGTTGGGGGGCCATATAGAGTGCTAGGGATTAAATACGGGTCTGCTACATGCAAGGCAAGTGCCCTACCTGCTATACTATTGCTCTGACCCCCCAAACAGATGAGTATTTATTTATTTACGTTTTGGGGAGCCAGATCTGGCGGTATTCAGAGCTTATTCTTGAATGTACTCAGGAATCACTCCTGGTGGGGCTCATATGTGGTGCTGAACATACATGCAAGGCAAATATTCTACCTGCTGTACTGTGCTCTGGCCCAAGCATGATACTCTCTTAGTTTGTCCAGAAATTACATGATTTTGTCTTTTATTATAGCCAATAGTATTCTATTGTGTGTATATATCATAGTTTCATTATCCATTCACATGTTCTGGGGCCATTGAATTGTTTTCAGATTTTGGTTATTGTGAAATGTGCTGCAATGAACATAGGAACACAAATGTCTCTCTCTGAAATAGAGCTTTTGGGATCTTGGAGATAGATGTCAAGAAGTGGAATTGCTGGGTCTTATGGAAACTCAATTTCTAGTTTTTTGACAAGTTTCCATACTGTTTTCCATAAAGATTGGACCAGTCAACATTCCCACCAGCAGTAAATGAGAGTCCCCACATCCATGCCAACATTGATTATTTTTGTTCTGATATGTGTCAGTCCGACTGGTGAGAGATCATAACTAATTATATTTCTGTTTTGTTTTGGGAGTGACAGCTGGCAGTACTCAGGATTTACTTCTGTCTCTTCACACAGGGATCACTCCTGAGCATGCTCAAGGGACCATATGGGATCCTGGGGAATCTGGTTAGTGTCATGTAAGGAGAGCACCTGATTCTTTTACTATCTCTCTATGGTACAAGACTACAGATAACCTGATAATAATGCTTGTTTATAATTATTTTGTCATTCTTTTGTATGCAGTCAAGTTATCTGTCTTTTGGACAAACTGGCAGGCTACCGAATGTAACCTGCCCACACGGCAGAGTCTGGCAAACTCCCCGTGGTGTACCCAGTATGCCAAATACCAGTAACAATGAAGGGTCTCATTCTCCTAACTCTGAAAGAGCCTTGAATATGGCACTTTTTAAAAAATCTCAGGGCTAGGACGAAGGAGACATTACTGGGGCCTGCTCGAGGCAATCGACAAATAACAGGATGGTCGTGTATGCAGTCAAGTTATCTGTCTTTTGGGATCGTGGAGCTCACCTGTTAGTGCTCAGGGAGCCTTGTGGTACTTGCATATGCTCCAAGATTTTGTACACTTAAAAAAAAATCAGTCTCCTGGCCCACATCCAGAAGAACAAAAGCAACCTGTATTGGCGCGGATGTGGCGAGAAAGGGACCCTCCTTCACTGCTGGTGGGAATGCCGACTGGTTCAGCCCTTTTGGAAAACAGTATGGATGATTCTCAAAAATTAGAAATTGAGCTCCCATTTGACCCAGCAATACCACTCCTGGGAATATATCCCAGAGAAGCAAAAGAGTATAGTCGAAGTGACATCTGCACTTGTTTGTTCATTGAAGCACTGTTTACAAAAGCCAGAATCTGGAAAAAACCTGAGTGCCTGAGAACAGATGATTGGTTAAAGAAACTTTGGTACATTTACACAATGGAGTACTATGTGCTGTTAGAAAAGATGAAGTCATGAGATTTACAGACAAGTGGTACTACCTGGAAAGTATCATGCTAAGCGAAATGAGTCAGAAAGAGAGGGACAGACATAGAAAGATTGCATTCATCTGGGGGAACATAAAGTAACAAAATAGGAGACTAACACCCAAGAATAGCTGTGATAAGTACCAGAAGGTTCACTCCATGGCTTGGAGGCCAGACGCGCACACTAGGGGAAAAGGCAGCTCAGCTAGAGAAGGGAGCACCAAATAAAGGGTGTTGGGAGGATCCTCCCAGGATGAGAGATGCATGCTGAAAGTAGACTGTAGACCAAACATGATTGCCACTCAATGCCTCTTTTGCAAACCACAGCACCCTAAAGGAGAGAGAGAACAAAAGGGAATGCCCTGCCACAGAGGCAGGGTGGGATGGGGGGATAGGGGGTGGAAGGGATACTGGGATCTGTGGTGGTGGAAAATGGGCACTGGTGGAAGGATGGGTACTTGATCATTGTATAACTGAAACCCAAGCACAAAAATTTGTTATTTGTAAGTCTACAACTGTACCTCATGTTGTTTCACTAATAAAAATTAAAAAAAAATCAGTCTCCCATTTTATTTGATCTTACCTCATCTTATTTTATTTCCACCCTTTCCCTTTCTTCTTTTGCTCTTGTCATGATGACAGGATTGCATGGATTTAATGTTCACATATTTAATTGTTGTTTAACAGTTGTTGCTCTTTGGGTCACAGTGCCCACGCACTGACTTCAATGGCCAGCGAAGAGTTGTACTATCTACTTGTTGTGTTCACACATATGGGTGGTTGTATTCCTAGTTGAGGAGCTCACACATCTTTGTAGCTCACTGGGGGATGCCCTATTAGCTGTGGATCTCAAATGTGCTTGGCTATGGTGCTGGCTGTGTGACTCCTGCATTGCCAGAGACTTCAGACAGTGGAGCTGTCAAGATCACACTCAGTGCAACCAGGCAGGCACAGAGACTGAATTCTTGGTTTCACAAAAATGCTTTAGCCTCTGAGTTATTTCCCAGGCCCCAACATCCTAGACTTTTATAGAAATATATATATATATATATATATATATATATATATATATATATTTGATTTTTTGGTCACACCTGGCGATGCACAGGGGTAACTCCTGGCTCTGCACTCAGGAATTACTCCTGGCAGTGCTCAGGGAACCATATGGGATGCTGGGAATTGAACCCGTGTTGGCTGCGTGCAAGGCAAACGCCCTACCTGCTGTGCTATCACTCAACATCCTAGACTTTTAAAGCGGAGGAAATCAATTTGATTTTCAGAGTTTTGATATCCCTTTGATTTATTCGGACAGAAGTCTTTCTTAGTTAATTATTCCCAGAATCTAGACTTAAACATAATTGGTTTTTAACAATTATTGAATGAATAAATAAAGGTGAGTGTTTTAGAAGCTCCAGAAGGCTAGGGTGGTGGTCATTCATTTAGAAAGACTTATTTTTCCGGAAGGAGGCTATTTTATTCATCAGTAGACAAGGAAGCAGCAGAGCAGGCTGCTGGAAATAACATTGCTACAAAGGAGCTATTTTGTCCTGGATACCTGCTGAGTATTTGACATTCTAACCTCTATGCCTTTGCCTTCTTCCTCTCTTTGCTTGAAATAGTCTTCTAGGAATCTGCTTGCCCACTTGCTCAATTCTGGATTCTGTGGAGAAGATGTTTTTGTAAAGAAAGCCTATCAAAAAAAGTTAGAAGTGAGAGATATATTTAGTACCCTACCTTTAATTACAATTGTTAAATTCCATTTTATTTTTATTATTAACACTGTCACTATTGATTCAATTATATGTTTTTTATTTTTTTGATCCACTGAAATTTTTTGTGAACAGGAAGTGTCTTTTTTTCACACTACATGTAGAACAGTGCTTGCTCCTTTTAGACTTGCAATGATTCACTTATTTTTTTAATTAATTATTTTTTTTTGTGATTTGATTATCACAAGAACTCTTCCTCCCAATAGGAGGCTGTAACCTCAGGCTGTAGGGGAACACATGGTATTAAGTGAGGTTAAGTGACTTGCTAAGGATCATGTAGCTAATGAGTCTTGGAACCAATATTTGTGACTCAAAAACAAATGGTATTTCTATGATATTATGTACATTATTTTTACAATTTTCTTTAAAGAGTAATTGAAATTTTTAGGCTTAATGGATGATTTCTCATTGCGCAAAATAAAAGCAAATAGGGGTAAAAGAGAGTAGAGTTCCTATACACAGTCTTAAGGAACTAGGTGCTCTTTGACTTTTGAGATAAGCAATGTGTTGCTACAATATTTTTTTTTCAGAGTTCATGACAGCTGGTAGTAATATACAAGTTCCCATTGACCTTGGCCCTCAATTTCTTATCCCATGTATTTGGGTCCCACCCTCAGAAAACTGAATCATCAAGTGAGACTATTTTCTTTATTATGTTATAAACTTCCTCCGAGCAGGAGGTATGTCTTAATCTCTGAATTCCTTACAACCTTTAGCACAATGGCTTGCCAGCTGGTCAGTGTCTCTAGAATGACAGACATCTGCAAGGAAAGCTGGACTGAATGTTTTTGATTCTTCTTTTATACCTTAAGAAAATTTTGAAAATTACTTCAAATGTTGTGATTTTTTTTTTTACTAAAGCTGAATCATATATGTTCATGAGGAAAGTTGAAGGCTAGTAACAATAGCAGTTCTTGGGAGGCACATACTTCCACTTCAGCTGGTGACTAATCCATGCAAGTACATAAAAGAATAGAGGTACTTATTCTGGGTGAGGCCTCCTTTGTCCTCTAGAAGAGAACCTAAACTTCAAGCCCTGAAATTCTTTACTGTGTGTGATGGAAGGCCGAACTGTACACAATTTGAATTCTCTTTTATCAAGTGATGATTCAGTCTGGCTATGGGTAATAGAAAACCCAAAGAATGGTGGCTTGAGCCAGAAAGAGTTTGCTTTCCTTTTGTGAAACAATAAGTCTGAAGGAAGGCAAGGAGAATAGGGCTCAAGGCTAGAAACCCTAGGTTTCTAAGGTTGATACAATTCGTTTTAGTATTTTCCTGTGTTCATAGGCAAGTGGCTGCTACTGTGCTCACCCATGTCCGTTCCTCAAGGTGCACAGGGGAGAAGGAACTGATGACACAAATGATAGAGAAAGAGAAGAAAAGGACAGCCAAGTCTCTTTCCTCTTCCAGAAGATAATTTTCTTTTTCCAGTTTCTAAATACCTATCTTCTTGTCCAGAACTGAGTGACATGGGTAACTCTTGTCATGTATACATATTTACATCTGCTACAGAAGTTAGGAAATTTAGTTTTTATTAGCTGGGCACATTGCTTTCATTTCCCAACAAAATAAAGGTTCTGTCAGTGAGGGACAATGGGAGTATGAATGGATGTTGAATAAACATCTAGCAATCTTGCTGTAACTATCCATCAAAGAACTTTAGAATGGGCCCATGGAACCCCTTATTTTAAAGAACATTACATTTTGATGGGTCTCCTGATGAGTTTGTTATGTGATACAGTTTGAAGCAGCTGTATGAATTTGTCTTATGGTGGAGATATTTAAGAATAGTTATTCTCTGAAATGTTGGGTGTTACATAGAAGAAGTGCTGGCATGGACCCAAGCTTTTACTATAATTCATCACGAGACAGTTTAAGGCTCCACTCAATTATATGTATAAAGGAAATATGACAAACGGATTTAAAAGTGTGTATGCAAGAGCAAATGATTAAAAATAAACAAGATATTCTCGAAGAAGTATAGGGTAGAAGAACCTCCTTGTTAGAAGTCAAGACTCCCTTACTTAGCTTATTCTTTACTCCCATGGTCTGTAGGCCTATATAAATTGACCAACAAAGTAGAAATGAGAGTCCAAAAGTAGAACAATAAAAATTAGAATTTTTTTTTAATACCTGATGTGACACTGCAGATTGGTTAGAAAAAGATGAACTTCTCAATGGATGGGATTATAACAATTGGTATCTAGAGGTAAAAAGATGAAATTGGAATTCTAGCTCACTCCTCTTATGAAAAAAAAAAGCATGTGAACTGAGACATTTACAAGGCAAAATTATGCAGTTGAGAGAAATAGAAAGTTTCAGTACATTTTCACTGAACAAAGCACAAGAGCCATGCAAAACTATACAATATATTGCTTAATAATGCAAACATATTTAAATATAAATAAAAATAAGGGAAAGATAAAGAGAAAATTTAAGATTGTTCTTCCTCTTAGGGGAAGTGAAAGGGGACACAGAGGAACTAAATGTTCTTGTGCTTAAGCTGGGTAGTATCTGCACAGGAATTAGATATATCATTATAACTTACATCTTACACATTTTATAAGGATTCTTTTGTGCTTTTATGTAACTTTTAAAAGATTTAAAAGGTATATATGGAAGATATTAGTTGTATGAATTATTCTGAATATCAAAAATGAGAGTATTTGAAGATGCATTAAGTAAATGTAAGTTATTTTTACCCACTACACCATACTTCTTGAAGATAAAATTATTCTTATTCATCTTTACATTCTTCGCACAGTGTCTGAAATACAGAATGCACTTAATAAACATTCTTGAATGAATGAGAAAGCCATTTTAATGTTAGCATCTATTAATGCAGGGTTTTAATTTTAGTATTATTAGAACTAAGCTGCTCCTTCTGGTATTTCCTAAGAATCATATCACTTGATTTGCTTATCTGTTAATTTGTTCATTATTCAAATAATTAATAATTTAATGTTACAGACATTTTGCTAATTATTGGGTGGGGGCTGATATAAACTATAGATACTATTCCCAAGGAACTCAGTCTAGGGGAAGAGACAAATATCTAGACAATAATAATTGCTTCTGTAAGCCATGTTTTTGTAGTGATATACTTTCACTGCTATGTACAATGAAGGATTCTCTTTTGGAGGGTTCTTTCCAGCAGTGCTTGGAGACCAGAGGCCTTTACCAAGCCTTCTCATGTAACAAATACTCCAGTTATTTAATTTATTTTCTGCTTGGCCCCTAATACAGCATTTTAATTTTTCTTCTTGATGTTGTTCTCTCTTAGAAAAAAAAAGACTTTTAAAAAATCTTCCATGAGGACTGGAGAGACAGTATGGGAATTAAGGTGCTTGCCTTGTGCCCAGCTCATCCTGGTTTAGTAGCTGTACCTCAGTACTTCCAGGAGTAATCCCTGATCACAGAGTCAGGAGTAAGCTCTGAACATTACTCAGTGTGCCACCCAAACCAAACAAAGGAAAACAAAATGAAAAATCTGCTTTGAGCCGGAAATCAATTTGCTTAGCTCTATTTCTCAGGTATTTCAGAGACAGGTAATTCTATGATCTCACATGCATCAGGAGGCTGAAAATCTGACATGCTTTTGCCATTAGATTGAGTTTAGTTCAGAGTAGAATCAGGTGTGACTAGGAAATGGATCTTCTTAAACAATCTTCAATGAGCCTTAAAATGTACCCAGGGAATAGTGCTTTACATGGAGAGGGGTTCTATTTGACGCGGACCTCAGCATTTGGCTGGTAACATAGTAGCAGGTGCCAATATGGGACTCCATAACTTTGGAGCCTAAGAGAGAAGCCAAGATGAAGTCCAGGACAAGGAGACTGAAACTTCAGCTGGACAATTAGATAAGTGTGGATGACAGGATTCCCCAACTTTCCTAGTGTTAATTACACCCTAGGAATATCATTACCTTAAAGATTTTACTATATATATATATGTATATATATATATATAGTGAATTAAAGCCCCCCGATGAAACCAGTTCAAATTTGTTTAGAAAGATAATAAACTGGCATGAAAAAACTTTTTAAAAAGGCATTTGTCATTTCTATTTTTTTGTCTTAGCTATTGGGCAATGTTTATGAATGCCTGTTATACTAAAGTAACTGAATGTTAAGTTAATAGTGACTTGAGAAGTGGCAAAAAATATTTTTTGAACGAAAGCAAAACTAGGGAACTATCTGTCTCATCTGTAGAGTCACAGCCTTGAGGCAAACACTGAGATGGCTAAAATATCTGACAGATAGAGAAGCAGTGTACCACCTAGTGACAGTTCATGAAAATGCAGTCACGTCCTCGTTTTTCCATCCTTTCCTCAAAAAAAAAAAAAAAAAAAGACAAGTGAACATCTGTGCACAGTTTGAAAAGTCAGCAAAATGGGTGGGCCAGGAATTTTAAAAAATATTGCAAAAGTAATACAAATACAAAAAACAGACAAGAAAACCAAAGCTATATGTATATATATACACATGTATTTTCACACTTTTAGTATATTTTTAATGCCTAGAATATGAATCTAGACCATATTTTAAAATGAGTGTTTTGAGTCCATTTTGTGGGTGCATAATTTAGCCTTTCCCTGTAGATGAATGTTTAAGTTGATGAAAATTTTTCATGAAGTGGCGACCTCCTTCACTCCAGATTGCATTTTCATTAGAAAGACCAGGGACAAGTTGCTGTGGCCTGTACAGGTCTTTCTGCTCATCTAAATTACTGGAAAATTCATGCAGAAGAGAGAAGGGATATTGAAGAGAGAAAGAAACAGGGAAAACTCAAATGGTGGGGGAGAGAATTGGCAGAAGCCCTGGAGGACAGTGTACTTGATGAGCTGGCTTTTCCTGGAAGCAATTTGGACAAATAAAGCTTTCTGTGTTGTGTGAATTTTTTTCCATCATCATAAAGACTGCAATGAAAGTCTCTTTTATTCTTAACTTATTTATTTCTTCAGAACAAATTCTTAAAAGGTGAAAATGTGGTCTGGGATATATACATTTAAGCTTTCAAAAAATTGTTATTTTTTAATGAATCACTGTGAGGTACAGTTACAAACTTACAAACTTTTGTACATATACATTTAAGTTTAAAAATTTCTCTCAAAGACATTTGTTGTAAGAAGTTTCCACCTGGAATGTTTGGAGCACCCTTTTCTGAATATCTTTAGTCATGGAACAACACACATGAAGCAAAAGCTACAAGTGGGAAAATCACATTTGGTCTTAATTTGCTTTTTAAAAAATTTTTATTTTAAAAATTAATTTCTTAACTTTTAACTTTTTGTTGATTGAAGTTCTGTGATTTATGATATTGTTAATAAAATTTTATCTTTTGACTAAGAACTGATATTTTTTGGACTAATGAATTAGAACCACCATTCAATCAAAATCAGGATAGTAATGTTTAGTTACTAACTAAATAATACGCCTCATTTGATTTCACCAGTTTTCCCAGATTCCCTTTTTCTATTGCGTTATCCTTCCAGATATCAGATTAAATTTAGCTATTATTTTCCCTCAGTCTTCAACCATCTGTAACTGGTTCGTCATCTTTTTATATACTTCATGAGTGCAATATATTAAAAGACACAACTTATGTTGTGTAATGTCCCTCAAATTGGATTTGCTTTTTTTCTCATGATTGGACAGAATTTTGGGCAAAACACCATAGGAAGATGCTCTACCATTCTCAGAGCATCATACAAAGGGCTTCATGATTTTAAAACTTTGTACTGCTGGATTCACTGACTAAGGTGGTGTCTGTGGGGTTCTCTACTGTGAAGGTTTTTTTTTTCTCTTTCTCTTTCTAACTAATTTATTTCTCAGGAGAGAGACATTTCAAAGCTAGGAAAATCCAGTTTTTCTTCAGCTAATTAAGTTCTTGCTTCAAACTGAATAAATTGAAACTTAAAAATTACAAGTGACAAATTATAGATGAGACCCATGATTTCATATTTTCACTGATTTCTTCCATTAACAACTTAATAGTGGCCCTGATTGCATTGGATATGGAAGTACCTATTAAATGCATAACACATCTCAAAAGCATAGGAAATGCCTACAGTATTTCACTGTAAGAAATTTTATGTAATATTGGTTGATTGGACGCCATTTATTCCACTGAAATCACACATTTGTCATTGTAGGCTTCAGTAACACCAAGTGGCTCATACCTATTTTTAAAACAGGTTTTACGGCATGCTAAGACAGATTTCTGAATCACACATCTTCTTCTGATACCAGACAATAGCATCTGTAACTTTGGACGAGAACAGTGCAGTCTTCTGCCCCAGCGCCTGGGTGTTCCTTCCCGGGGCCCCTTGGAGGGGAGCGGGTTGAGCTTTCCTCCCGGCCCCGACCAGGGCTCCGGCAGCCGAAGACCTCCAGGACCAGCCACCACCATGCTGAGACCACTCTCCACACACATGAAGGTACTGGCAGAGGGACAAAGCCATGCGGGTTCCGGGGCCGAGACCATCAAGGCTACTCGGATTGGAGTCGAGCATCTTCCACCCAGATCCTCCAAATTCCAGTAGGCGGGGGTCACACCCACCACCTGGCCCCCTGGCGCCGTGTAATCCCATCAGCGGCCAAGACTCAGAGACTATAAAATCCAGATCCCGGAACCTTATCAGAAGTTTTTTTTATGACATCTTATTGTCTCATTTCTACTTTGGATAAACTTGCAGGCTATCGAATGTAGCCTGCCCACAGGGCAGAATCTGGCAAACTCCCCGTGGCGTACCAAATATGCCAAATACCAGTAACAATGATGGGTCTCATTCTCCTAAAGAGCCTTGAATATAATCTCAGGGCTAGGATGAAGGAGACGTTACTGGGGCCTGCTCAAGGCGATCGACGAATAACAGGATGATGAAATGAAATGAAATGAAATTGGTTGATTAAAAACTTCAAGCTGGCTGGAGCAGTAGCACAGTTGATAGGGTGCTTCCCTTACATGAGGTCAACCCTGGTTCCATACTCAGCACCCCAAGCCTTGTTAGGAATGATACTTGAGTGTAAAGCCAGAAATAAGTCCTGGTATGGCCCCCAAATAAAAACAGACAAGCAAACAAAACTCCCATAAAACAAAAAGTGTAACAATGCCATGATAAATTTGAAAGAGTTATTAAATGCCATAATGTTGGCCTTGTGTTTCTTTATAATAGACCAAATACAATCTTATGAGTGTTGTTGTAATTTTTTTCCATATTGCCTATATCTGGGCCAACATAATAAGTTAAAAAATAGCTTAATTGTTCTGGAGAAAAATTAGATTCTGTTAGAATACCGTTTGCTTCTCATTAGTCAAATGACCTTGGGAAAATAAGGTAATTTCTCTACAGCTCAGATGCTTTACAGGACTGGTGTAAAGATCAGCTGAGAAAACACCGGCAAAAATGGTTTGTAAAATATAAAGCAATAACACACAGGGACATTAATACCATTGTCTTTTGTTAGTTCTTAAAGTCATTCTGAGGGTTTAAGTGTAGGTTACTGTGATGTCAATTTTGTTTCTAGTGAATAAAGGATTATTATGGAGTATATGGCGTGTACTATAATACATTTTGTTTTTGTAATGTACAATATTGCATTTGATTCATTTCTATATTATTTTTCTGGTACAATTTTCCACACATTTTGACAAACAAGGAATGAGCTGCTTATCTATAAAGATTTATAGTATAGGGATTCTATAGGCTTGGGAGGATGTCATTGGCACTGCAAATAGCAAGGTTAACATGGTTGTTTACGAAATAAATACAAACCTCAGTTAGTATTTCATCTTGAAAACCAGTTTAAGCACTGTTTAGATAACCTCTTATAATTGAAGTCCTTTTAAAAATCTGGCCTTTTTATTGAGTTTTGTCAAATTCAAGGTCAGGCTGAAATTCTAACTTTCATCGGTTCACAATTGTGGCTGTTGTCTTCTTTTACACAGACTAGCTGTTGCTTGCCTTCCTGTCGTCTTGCCTTTCTTCTCATTCTCATAGTATTGTTAAAAGTAATAATTTTATTAAATTGAATTAGTCACAGTAGAACAGAGCCTCTTACTTTTTGGTTTTGTGAAAGCCTCCTGACTATTATACCTTCAGTCAAAGCATTTAATTCTGATTTCATAAATGTGTTGAAAACATTTGAAATTGTTTCATCCTATTTTCTTTTTTAACTTTTCATCTTTGGAGCAATCAAATGAAATGTGCTCTATGTTTCCTAATTGAGGTGGTCTATGCTGCCCTGGTGTTAGAAAGGTATGTTCAGTAAGTGTTTTTATAGTGATAGTATGTTCTCCAGCATTTTAAAAATATTTAATATCAAAGTTTTAATGTTATGTTTGGTTTGTATTATTTTTGGATCACATCCAGCTGTGCAATTCACTTACTCCTGACTCTGAGCTCAGCGATTACTCCTTACGGGGCTTGAGGTGCTAAGCCAGGTGTGCCAAGAATTGAACATGGTGCCAAGAATTGAACCCAGGAAATTGAATGCAAGGCAAGGCAAGGTAAGTGCTTTATCAGCTGTGCTATCTCTCTGGCCCCATATTTAAGTTTTAAAAACATAATATTCTAAATACATTTCTGATATGTTTTCAAGTTGTGCATTTATTGTCAAGCAGTGTGTTATAAACATGTATACTCTGTATTATACATCTTAAAATACACATAGTGAAAGAAATAGTAGTTGCTCTACTAAATAGATCACAGGTTATGGTGACTACTATTTTCATATTTTACTCTTCATGATTTTAGTGTTTTACAAATTCATGGAAATATGTCTAAAACACTGAACTTTATGATGTTTTATAGCTAGTTATTAATATAAAAGGGCATTGCTTGCTTATTAGATCACTTGTCAATAATTAACTTGAAGGACACACATATTTAGGGATATTTGACAAGAATTTCTGTTCTGAAATTGTGCTGCCTGAAGTAACCTCCAGTGTGGTTGGGCTCCAATGTGCAATGGGCTCATTGAAACAGTTACATTTTGTTTTGTTATCAAGAATGTTACCATTCATTCTGCAATGATTTTTTCTTTCTCTAAAATAAAGCACCCCCTTATCAAAATGTTTATAGTGATGTCACATTGATTTCTTGTATGACACCTCTTTTCTTATAGTGAGATCACTAAATTGAGAGTCCCACATTGTTGATATAGGTAGAAGGAAAAAAGTACCTACCACAAATATCCTTGACCCCAAAGTAACTTGTTGAGAATCTGATGACAGATAGTCACTGTAGTCATGGAGCAGCTGTTTCCACGTTTTCACAAAAATGAGAAAACTGGGATAAAGGTGTGGTGACAGTTTGAGATGACTGTCTCAAAGTGATGGACTGATGGGCAGTTAAGCGCAGAGTTGAAGTATCATTCGGAATGCTAGACCTCCATCAGCATGAATTGTTGTTGAAATTATATAGGCTCTTAAGTGTGAGCTGGAAATTCTATACTGAAATCTCTGCTAAGGAAGCAACAGAATGGATGACTATTCTTGATCAGATGTATTTCAAGAGAAGACATTGAATTTTTTTGTGCGTTTATGGTCTCTTATACACAAAGGCAATACTGATCCACAAATAATTATATGGAAGATTTTTTAAATTGTAAATTAAATATTGTCATTTAAAACATTATAATAATTCTATAAATTATGGAATAGAAATATTATTGTCCCATGCTCAATCACTATTATTTGAATGTTTGATTTGGTACAAATGAACAGTCCTAAGAATTTCGAATGTTTGATTTGGTACAAATGAACAGTCCTAAAAATTTCATAATAAATTTAATAAATGTAGCATTGCTACATGTTAAACACTGGGTTCAGTTCTGGGGATACAGATAGATATTGGGTTTTATGTGATACTTACATTTAATAAATACAGTGTGAGTATAAACATTGGGTGGAATTTTCATCTTAAATAGAAGCAAATGTGATAGAAAATACTTACCTGTACACTATAATCTTTTTACTTTTACTTTTTTATTTCACAAGTATTTAAAATTTAAAAAAATTTTTAAATGAATAACTGTGAGGTGCAGTTACAGACTTAAAACTTTCGTGCTTACGTTCCAGTCATTAAATGATCTAGTTTATTTTGTTTTTGACATATCAATAGATATAACATGGACAATACTCTTACTCTTCTCTTAGACAATTAAATACTTATAGTTTCAACATTGTATACATGATCAAAGTGGTCTATGGTAGTGAGACTTCTAAAATGCAACCAGAGATGGGTATTTCCTGTGATTCTGTAGGAGATAGTGGCATACTATCTTATACTTGAAAGCAAAGGCACAAGAATAAGTTTTCAGTTTCATGAGGCCCCTTCAACCCAGCCCTCATATTATATAATATTATGTCATATTATATCAAATTATAAAATGTTATATCATATTATATCAAATATAATATGAAGTCATAAAAGAAAAAGCAGGAAAGAAGGTAAACATCTACTCCATCTTTCTTTCTTACAATTTAGTTATATCTTATTCTCCTGTCTCTGTTGTCCACTGGGCAGAAATTAACATATAGAAATCACAGTAAGCACATTAAATTTTGCTGTACTTATTATTTCACTACCTAGACTTCTTGTTTCAGCAGGATGGCCTAGTTACAGGTATGGACTTTGGAATCCGGTAAATATGTGTGATGGTTGATTTATGTATCTGTTTGGCTAGTCATGGGCTATCACATTGAATATTGTATCTGTGTATAAGCATAGATAGAATGAGATTAACATTTTAATAATTATAATTAATAAGGTAGAGTATCTTCTATAGTGTGGGTGGTCATCATTCAGTCCTTGAAAACCTACATGGAGCAAAAGGCAATGAAAGGAGGTATTTTATCATTTTGATTTTTTTCTTTCTGAGTTGAGACATCTCACCTTTTCATTCCTTTGAACGCCATTGGCTTTTCCTGGTTCTTAGGACTAAACTAAACAGCTAGGTTTCTGAGTCCAGTTGCCAATGGCAGATGGTGGGGCTTTTCAGTGTCCATAACTATGTGAATTACTTCTTTATAATAAATTTTCAGTTGCATATTTATGTAAACATATAAGACAATGAAATAATACACGTATAAAATGTATATAGAAATTTATTACTGGTTCCCACTCGAGCAAATCAATGAGCAATGGGACAACAGTGCTGCAGTGCAGTGCTACTAGTATTTATTATACAATTTATTCACATATTCTCATGTTTCATATGTGGACATATAAAAAAGATTAATGCTTATACATTTTATCTATAGTTTATGTCTCTCTGTGTCTGTCTTTCATATATATACATACACACACATATATATGTATATATCTCCATTTGACTACTATTTCTCTGGAGAATTGTTTCTAGAACAATGTGGATTCAAACTACTACACTGCTTTTTATTTGGGATTAAGTTTGATCATCTGCAAAATTGAAGCACTAATACTACTTCACAGTGTTTGAGAATTAAATAAGATTAAGCATGGGAAGCAACTAATACATGAAAAGTGCTCAATAAATGATATTAATTCATTTTCCTGTAGAAGAGGCATTTAAACATTTCAGTGTAAAAAGATCTCCTGCTAGATATTAGGATTCTTGTTGCAGACAAGCAAAATAGAGAGAAAACATGTGTCCCTAAATATACTATTGTTACCAATGGCATTGCTTTATACCAATTTTTAGGTCAATAGACATGAAATTGAAAATTTCCACAGAAAACCATAATTTGATTAGAGACAAATAAGAATAAACCATGTATTTAGGAATGGTGACTGGAGAAGGGAGTTTATTACATATAAATAGTGGCAACCAGTTAAACGTAGGTAATCATAAGTCGGTTCCTTATTAACTGTGTTACCCTTGGAAAGTCACTTAATTTCCCTTTAACAGAGGCCCTAATAGAGGCTCCTTATTATGAGCTGATAATAGCACCTACCTGATGAAATGATTGTAACAATGTTAGCAGATAGCATAAGTTCATTTAAATAATTGAATTGCTATTGATGTTATTTAAAATTGCCTTATATTTTCAGTTGTGTATAGGCCAGAGCTTGCTCACTTCGTATTTTACCCCATAGTCTCTATTACTACGACTGCAACTATTACTACCATGACCACAACTGCTACTACTACTAATACCTGTCCAGTGGTGCACAAGAGCTTCATGGCCATTCCTTTCTATACCCTAACGGTGTGGACCTGAATGATTGATGCTCTTCTGTCTAGAAACGGTTCTGTTCATACCAGGCAATGCTGGGGGTCATAGGGGCTATCCCCTGAAGTGTAGATTATATGACTCCATGCTTACTCCATGCAAAGCCCTTGAAATATCTCCTAAGACCTGGGACTATTTAGTTATTAGTTATGGTGCCACACCTGGTGGTGCTCAGGATGTACTCCTGGTTCAGCACTCAGCAACCACTCCTGGTGGGGCTCAGGAGACATGGGATCAGAACTGGGAGGCTGCATGCAATATAAGTGCCCTACCCACCATACTATCACTTTGGTCCCCACTTGTATTATTTTTATAAGGATTAAAGTATTTTTAGAGGTTTTGTTTCTTAATTTCAAGAAAAATAGCATAAAATACTTAATAAAAGCAGTCAATTGTTTAAAAGAGATGAATTGACTTTATACAGACAGATAAGCCTTTAAAATTTTGTCTCAAAATTCTGATAAAATGGAATGCTATACAATGTAGGAAAAAAATACTTAGATAAATTTTATTCAGTGCTTCTTGCCAGCCTGAGAGTAGTTCACTTGAAATAGAAAAATCTGGAGATTGCAAGTGGGGTCCAGAGAATATTTTAAGGATATTCTTTTTTTTTTCAGAAAGGGGAAGAGGAAAGGAGAGAGAGGGGGGAGGGAGAGAGAGAAGGAGAGAGAAAGAGAGAGGGAGAGGAAGAGAGAAAGAGAGAAAGAGAAAGAGAGAGAAAGGGAGAGAGGGATAGAGAGAGAGAGAGTAGCATGCTCAAGAGAGAAGGTGGACTTCTCCAAAGGCATGGAGAGAGGATATTCTTTAAGGAACATGTTCTTATTTATTTTAATCAGAGTATGAACTGTGCAATTATGGATTTACTTAGGTGATAAATTGAGCAATCTAAACAGCTTCATTACACACCTGGCAATGAAAGCATCTATTGTTGTAGAATACTTTATATTTTATGGGATTTCTTAGGTATAGGTAAAGTAAGCCAGTAAGTGGCATTATCACCATTTTGCATATGAGGGAGCCTAATTGTGTTTTTCCTTCCTATAAAACCTATAGTACTTTCCGACTGTACCTAGAATAAGTTCAAAAACTGTCACTCTGATGCACAAAGTCCTGTGTGTTATGGCTCATTTCCTGATCTTGTCTGTTACTTTTCTTATACTCCCCAGCAATCATTTACTTCTATGAATATACTATACTGCCTTCTTGAAGTTTTCAAATATGGGGCAGCTTTCCCAGTAATTATTTTCTCCCTTTTTCATCCTAAGTCTTATTATTCAAATCTTTGCTTATATTCTATAGCCCCAAGAAAGCCAAGATATCTCAGGCTATATTTGGTACTTTGTTGAACATATAAAACCTCATTGACATTACCCTTTAAATTTTATGCCATTATTTGTTTCATGTCTCATTTTACCAGTAGCTTCTAAGCCTAATGGTAGACTGGGATTGGCTGATCTACTTGCCCTTTATGCCTAGAGCCGTGCAATTTCTGGCACACTAAGCACTGTACCATAAGTTTTTGTTGTGTGGATAAAGTAAATCATACAAAATTACATTAAAAAGCTAGAACTAAGAAGTCTACATTTTCGGTGCGGTAGCTTTCTCCAATACAAGCAATAGATTGGTGATAACAGCCACTGCAGTTTTAGGAATCTGTTTATTTCTTGGCAGAAAGATTTAAAGATTGAATGAAATAGTGAGTAGAAGGCAGAGATCCCCAAAATTTTTTTCACAACAGGAAAAGATTTGGAAGTATACCAATAACACGGACTGCACAGGATGAGAAGCTATGTTTAAAAATGAGGGATCCTATAGATATAGAGCTATGAAAATTAAAAAAAAACTGTCACATCTTCTAGATTGCTATTCTTCAACCTGTGGCATTCTGCCAAAAACTATCCTTCCAATCATGCAGCAGCTATTTTCTAAACTCAAGCAGCAGCAGATGTTGCCCTAAAAGTTGTAGCTAAAAGTTGTAATTTGTTAACATTGGATTTAACAAATGCAATACTATCTACATTTAATTTCTGTTTTATCGATCAGTCTACAAGCCTGAGTAGGTTGAAGGATGTTATTCTAGATGACTTAATTATTTTGATTTAGTTTTTCAAAGACAATTAGGCATCTTAAATTCTTTTTTGGGGTGTGTGTGTGTGTGGGGTTTGGGCCAGAGTTAGTGGTGCTCAGGAGTTACTCCTAGTTCTGCACTCAGAAATTACTTCTGACAGTGCTTGGGGACATTTTTGATGCTGAGGATTGAACTTGGGTAAGCACATGAAAGGCAATCACCTTACCCCTGTACTATCTCTCTGGTACTAGTAGCTTAAATTCTTGAATTGTGGATTGATCATTAGGGCAGCTATATAAATCTTGTTTTTCAAAGCACTGCAAATCCTAAGTAGTCAAAAACTTTTCTTATTAAATGGAGGATATCAGGGAAAGATTGCTAACCATGCAGAGCTGCTACAGATCAGATTTCCTTGGAAGAAAATTTTGAGATTAGTATTACTTACTGGGGAGTTTTTCTGAGTAGGGAATAATGTAAGCTGTGACATTATCACAACAGAGCTCTCAGCCTACCTTTCAGGAGCACTGGAGCTAAAACTTTTTCTGAGTCAAGGGGATTGAGCCTTTTTTTTCCTTTTTGTGTCACACCTGTCAGTGCTCAGGGTTACTCCTGGCTCTGCACTCAGGAATTACCCCTGGCGGTGCTCAGGGGACCATGTGCAATGCTGGGAATAGAACCCAGGTCGGCAATCGCCCTACCTGCTGTGCTACCACTCCAGCCCCAGATTGAGCCTTTAGAGTTCTCTACTGTTTGTTGGGTGCAATGGAAAGGGAGCATTCCATTGAAAGAGATGGCTCTTTAGCTGAGGGCAATACCCAGTGAACTATGAAGAGTTGTCACTAACCTCTCAGCAGAAGGCAGCAGCTGCTGGTCTGATAAGAAACAGCGAAGCAGTGATCTGGGTAATACACTCACATGTCTACAAAGGCACACTTCTTTTGTCACTTTAATCCTTTGTGTCATTATAGTTCTAGGGAGGGTTCCTTTCAGGATCTGGTTGTCCTCTTTCTCTTGGTTAAAGTTTTCAAGACAGTTTGGTAGCATGAACCAGAGGGTCTGTGATTGTCTCAGACAGGACTGGACCCAGGGTTGCTGCTGCTTTTGGGTCAGGCATTCCATTTTCACCAAGTCAAGATAGTAAATCGGAAATAGTATTACATCGTATGGAGACTGGCAGAAGCCAATATATAAGTATTAAAGTTGTACCATCTACCAAGAAAATCTCTTCCAACTTATGGTTCCATTGATGCTTTTATGGACATTTCTGTGGACCTTTTGTGAGCTGAACCATTTGTATTTTAATGGTTTGGTTTCCTTACACCTCACTCTAGCAGGAATGGTAAATAATGCTTCAATTTTGTGTGTATAAATGCCAATTTGGTCCCTGGACTCAACAGTCTTTAAAATATGTGCAATTATCCTGTTCCTAGTCTTTGGTTAGCCTTATATGACAGTAAATACCCTTTGAGAAAGCTTAGGTAATTATTACCATGTACAGTGTCACAGGATTCAGAACCCTTCATGAGAACATAGCAATCACTACAGTAAATCTCTTCTGGGTCTCAAAATGGGCTTAGCACCAGAAATTCCTCCTGGTTTTGTAATTGATATTTGCTCTAGCTTTCTGATCATCCATCTATAACTATTTCGTTGTTGTATAGATTCAGAAGTATCCTTCTTGCTTGCCCATGTCTCTTGCCCATAGGGATGCTGTATTCTATAAATCATCTCTATAGCTCTAAAGACATCAGATCATCCAAGCTGCCATTCTAATGATGCTGCTATGTCCACATCTCTCAGTGCTTTTTTTAAAACCACCTGGTCTCTATTATTTGGGAGTTTTTATCATCCCATTTACTATCAAATAGTCTGATTTTATCATGTAATCTTGTACTGTCAGTCCTGGGTAACAAAGAGCCCCTACTGAGTTTCTTAATGCTGTTGGTATTTCTTTAGTGCATTTCACGCTGCTTTGGCAAACAGCTGGCCAGTCATCTGGGCTTTCCAGCAGGGCTGACTCTTGGTGCTTTTAGTTTTTCACTTTGTAACTATGGAGCAATAGTTACAAAATAGGGCAAATAAGTGGGGTTCATCTTGCTCTGCAAAGCAGAATTTATGTAGCATCTTTAGGCATACAGGAGGGGGAGTAAAAGATTTTCATAAAACAATATGGACACTCCTCAAAAAAATAGAAACTGAGCTTCCATTTGACCCAGCAATATCACTTCTGAGAATATTCCCTGGAGAGGAGCAAAAATGCACAGCAGAAACACCCTTCATATTTCTATGTTCACTGCAGCACTATTCACAATAGCAAGAATCTGGAAACAATCTGAGTGCCTGAGAACAGAGGATTGGATAAAGAAACTATGGTACATCTATACAGTGGAATATTACACAGCTATTAGAAAAAAAGAGGTCATGAAATTTGCCTATAAATGGATGGACTTGGAGAGTATCATACTGAGTGAAAAGAGTCAGAAGGAAATGGACATATATAGAATGACTGTATTTATTTTTGGGATATAAAAACAGTATGAAACTAGTATCTAGGGCCAGGGAATATGGGCCAGCAGGACTAGTCAATGGTTGAAATTACCAAAAGGGTGTTGGGGGTGGCGGGTAACTAAGATAGAGAAGGAGGGTCTATTATGACGGTATTAGTTGGAAATCATCACTCTGGACAAGAACTGAGTGTTGAAAAAAGGGATATACATGATATCCTTTCAGTATCTGTATTGCAAACCATAATGCCTAAAATGAGAGAGAAAGAGAGAGAGAGAGAGAGAGAGAGAGAGAGAGAGAGAGAGAGAGAGAGAGAGAGAGAGAGAGAAGTGCCTGCCATTCAGACGGGGTGGTGGGGATGGTGTGGGAAAGTGGATGGAAAACTGGGGACACTAGTGCTGGGAAATTACACTGGTGGAGGGTTGGGTGTTGAAACATTGGTATGACTGAAAATCAAACATGAACAGCTTTGTAATGCTCTATCTCACTGTGATTCAATAAAATAAAAAATTTAAAAAAAGATTTTCATAGAAAGAACTGTGCCACTTCCACAATTCCAGAGAGTTTGGGCTATTCATGTTTTTCTTGTGGGTCCACACCTAGCGATGCTCAGGAGTTACTCTTGGTTCTGCACTTAGGAATTACTCCTGACAGTGCTTGGATAGGACATATAACATACAGGATGCTGGGTTACCTCTGGTCTTCATTCACAATTTTTTACAGATCTGCATTTCCACATTTTAGGATCCCATTTCTTCTCAGCCTGAATTCTGATCTTGATAAAGCAGACCTGCTGCAGTGGAGAATTATGAATTTTCTGGGATTCTAACTTATATAATAAAAACCTGATCCTGCTTTGCAAACTTACTTTTTCTTTGACTGGAGGCTATTAATCTTTTTATAAGCTCCAAAGAGTTGCTCTAACTTTGATAGCTGGTTTTTAATTTTTGGCTGACTAATCATCTCTAAGAGAAAAACTGTCCTCAGAAGAGTCTTTCATTCTCTTTATTCTTCTTTCCAAGACCTCAAAACTTAGTAAAGGACTAATAATAATAAAGGAAATCAGGGTGATACATGACTTTTAGGGAAATTCAACTAGTTGATGGGATCAGGTGGTAGAAAATTGTAATTTAAAATTATGTGGGGTGGAGGTGTGTGATCTGAGAAAACTTTTTAGAGAAGGTAGACTTTGGAATAGACCCAGAGAAGAATTTGTAATATTTTCACAGTTTTAGAATAATGTTTTTTGTTTGTTTTAGACCATACTTGGTGGTGCTCAGGGCTTACTTCTTAGTCTGCACTCAGAAATCACTCCAATGAGTTCAGGGGACCATATGGGATGCTGGATATCAAATCCAAGTCAGCTGTATGCAAAGCAAGTACCTTACTCACTTTATTATCTCTCTAGCCCCTAGGAATATTGATTTTAAGAAAACCGATAAAACAGTGTTATTACAGAGCATAACAGTAACTTGCTATACTGAAAAACAGTTGCTGAAATATTAAAAATTCTAAAATTATAACATGTACATGTTTTATTAAGGCATTAAATAAAAATTCCAAGTGCAAGTCTAATAACTATTGTAATTTTGAAGTAGTAATGAGCATTTGTGATAATTCAAGAGATGTATGGTTACTTTAATATTATATGAATATGATTTCTGTTTGAGACAATGTCATAAATGTATATAATTGTTCTATAATTTTGCTCTTTTAAGAGAAGATGTTGCTCTTAAGTTAGAAAATAGTAAAAATTAAAATACAATTTTTCCTCCTATCTAAAATGACAGATTCCCTTATATCATTTTTTCCTGGGCCCTTAAAATCAAGTTGTTATTTACAGGTTAAGAAATATTGGCCTAAGGACTAGTCAATGGTTGGAACCTTGCCATTAGTGTGTAGAGGGCAAAGGACAGTTAAGATAGAGAAGGGAATGGTTGACAATAATAGTTAGAAATGATCATTCTGGACAAGAGATGAGTGTTAAAAATAGGAAAGGGATATATACATACATCTTTCTCTCTCTCTCTCTCTCTATATATATATATATATGATAACCTTTCAGTATCTGTATTGCTAACCATACTGGCCAAAAGGAAAAAGAGAGAGACACACACACACACAAACAAGAGAGAGAGGGGGAAGGAGGAGAGAGAGAAGGGGGGGAGAGAGAGAGAGAGAAGAAAAAAGTACCTGCCATAGAGGCAGTCAGGGGCTGGGGGGGTGGGAGGGAATTGGGACATTGGTGATGGGAACTATACACTAGTGAAGGGAGGAAGGGTGTTGGAAGATTGTATGACTAAAACTGCTGAAACTGGATCAGGAACAACTTTAACTGTGTATCTCACTGTGATTCAATTAAAAGAAAAAAAGAAAGAAAGAAATACTGGCCTAGAAGAATGAAGAGGACATTGATAAGGAAATGGAAAATGAAGGAAGGAGAGAAAGTGAATGGAGAACCTTCCAGGTAGGGCAATATAAGCAAAGACGTTGAATGTTTAAGAAGTATGTAGGTGTGTAGGTGTAGCTAGGCTGAATTGTGTGGAGAGTACATGGAGTGGAATAGTGTGAGAAAAAGATGAATGAATAGGAAGAGATTATGCAGGGCCTGGCATGTCGAAAGGAACTGAGTGTGTTGGGGGTTATTGGGGATGTCTTCAAGCAGAGAACTGACATAAATATATCTTTGTTTTAAGAAAGTAATTTGCAGCATAATGGGAGCAGGGCAAAAAAGGCTGGAAGCAGGATGCTTTATAGTACTTTATTGCATAGGTCAGGAAAAAATATATTGAGAACTAAAAAGTAGCTCAGGAGAGATGGGAAAGAAAAAAACTAAACAAGAGAACAATAATTAAATAAGGTAAACAATAGAAAGTAGGGGAGGAAAGCTGAGTCCAAGTGTCTAACTTGTCAGGGTGAGAAGTTGTCACATAGACAAAATTAACCAAAACAGAGAGCAAATTTGGCAAAACTCTGGCAAAGGAATTAAACATTCCTTTAGGTTATTTGAAATTTTGTGGTATTTGTACAGAAATGTTTAGCAGGCAGTTGAGGGATGAATCTAGAATTTGGAGCACAAGTTCAGGGTTGGGAATGTAAAATTGATAAACTTAAGGAAAACAGCTGAAATCAAGGGACTAAAAGAAGTCACTTAAGAGAATACCTTAAGTGGATACTGAAGCCAGACTCCTAGCAATTTTTCAGTTAGTCCTTGTTTCTTTAGGTCTACAGTGAAAAATGTGCCTGCTATGTTTCAGATATTTTACTTCCTTAAAGATCAATAAGACATTGACCTGCTTTCAAGAAATTAATATTTCTAGTAGGGAAGCTGACATATGGACAAATACAAGTTAGTATAATAAGTGTGGTAAGAATTATGTACACAGGAGATGGGTGACACACAGAAAGGGGTGATTAACTACAACTGGGTTGAGGGGCAAGGATGACTTTTGGAGCCATGAATAGTAGTTTGTCAATTGGGAAAGTCATTTTAAATAGCAGAAACCTGATGTGTTCAAGGAACTTTTTTTCTTCTCTTGTTTCTTATGATCCAGCCTTGGTTGGTGTCATACAACCTAAGAACAGTTATAAGACTTGAAGTCCTTTCTCTCTGTGACTAGCCCCTCCCTTTATCTTCAGCCTTAAGGATGGACCCTCAGATTTGGCTGTGAAACTTTGTTTTATGATTAATCCAAATTTTTCAGTTACAATTTAGCCTTGTTTTCTCTGGTTTTATTTTGTTAAATATGATAATGATGGTTCTTTGTAAAAAAAATTTGGCCAACAAAATATCCTGTGAATGGAAATAAAAATAATGCCATATTTTGTGTAACATAATTTATTCAGTCTTCTGTGCCCCAGCCTATCTCTGTCTCCAAATATGTTCATAATTATATTTTCTCATGGAAGTTGTTTAAATCCATCTGTCTATCTATTATCTATCTATCTATCTATCATCTAAAGTTTTAAAATTTATTTTGCTGCACGTCCGTGTTGTTGTGACGACAGGAGGCTGCACACACTAGGCTGTGATACTTACTTACTCTTGCGCTTGCCAGGGTTGCATTGTATAGTTGTGCTCATGCACATTTTGATGTGGTGCTCACCAGAATTTGCACACTTGGTTGTGGTGCAGACTCCATGTTTTTGGTTCGAGTATGTCAACTTTGATTACGTTAAAACTAATCTGGTTAAGCTTAGTTTCATGGTTGAGCTGTTTAATACTATTTGTGAAATAGATGTGTAATTTGGGGTGTGGGAAGTGTTTAGGCCACAATTGGCAGTGCTCAGAGGTTTTTCCTGTTTCTGTGCTCAGGAATGACCCCACTCATATCCTCATATCTTAACCCTTGGATTATTTCTTCAGTCCCAGATGTGGTAATTTTTAAATACAAAGTTTCCAATAATGGAATAATAAAAATTGTGTTATGTTTGCTCCTTTATATTATTGTGTCAGGATAATTTTCTTGTACTGCACAATTCTTGTTCTATAGCTCTACTCAAATTCTCTGGAGGGTCGGTGACATTTCCAAGGATGACAAAGTTATTTTTAAGAAAAAAAAATCCAGCAAGACTATAAGTGTAACATCAGTGTTCTGACTTAATAAGCAATAAAACAAAAGATTATTTTGTGCTTTTTTAAAAAATTAATTCTGAGTTTGGTGGTGAAAATATGGAAACTGCTGGAGGGATGGGTATTGGATTATTGTATGACTGAAACTCAAACATGAAAGCTTTGTAACTGTATCTCATGGTGATTCAATAAATATTTTTTAAGTGTGTTTACAGACTAAATACAGTTCTTTACAGTGCTATTTGTCACTAGAGAAGAAAAGAAATTATTTGAACTAATTTTCTGGCTTTACTGTCTTCCAGAAAGGTCAGAATCTTCAAAGTCTAACTTTGGATTTCAAAGAAACTTGTGTGACAAAGAAATGATAAAGAAAAGGTTGTACAAGAGAATCTGGAACTGGAAAACAGATATTAGTCAGGTCTAAGTTTTTTCTCAAAGTTTACCACTTTCCCACATCTCAACCCTCCCCCTGCCTCTATGACAGACAATATCCCCATACTCTCTCTCTACTTTTGGGCATTCACAATCAATCACAGCCATCCTATTATTCATCGATTGCCTCGAGCAGGCCCCAGTAACATCTCCTTCGTCCTAGCCCTGAGATTTTTTTAAAAAGTGCCATATTCAAGGCTCTTTCAGAATTAAGAGAATGAGACCCTTCATTGTTACTGGTATTTGGCATATTGGGTACACCACGGGGAGTTTGCCAGACTCTGCTGTGTGGGCAGGTTACATTCAGTAGCCTGCCAGTTTGTCCAAAGTAGGAATGAGATGATAAGATGTCCACTTCCGGGAGCTGGGTTTTATAGTCTCTGAGTCTTGGCCGCTGATGGGATTACACGGCGCCAGGGGGCCAGTTGGTGGGTGTGACCTCCGCCTACTGGAATTTGGAGGATCTGGGTGGAGGATGCTCAGCCCCAATCCGAGTAGGCTGGGAGATCTCGGCCCCGGGACCAGCGTGGCTTTGTTCCTCTGCCGGTACCTTCATGTGTGCGGAGAGTGCTCTCAGCATGGTGGTGGCTGGTTCTGGAGGTCTTCGGCTGCTGGAGCCCTGGTCGGGGCGGGGAGGAAAACTCAACCCACTCCTCTCTAATGGGCCCTGGCAAGGACAGCCAGGCTCGGGGGCAGGAGACTCTGCGCTGTTCTCTTCCGGGAGCTGAGTTTTATAGTCTCTGAGTCTTGGCCGTTGATGGGATTACACGGCGCCAGGGGGCCAGTTGGTGGGTGTGACCCCCGCCTACTGGAGTTTGGAGGATGTGGGTGGAGGATGCTCAGCTCTGATCCGAGTAAGCTTGGAGAACTCAGTCCTGGGACCCGCGTGCCTTTGTTGCTCTGCCGGTACCTTCATATGTGCGGAGAGTGGTCTCAGCATGGTGGTGGCTGGTTTTGGGCATTATGATTTGCAATATAGTACTGAGAGGCTATCATGTTTGATCCTTTATCTACTTTCAGCACACATATCCCATCCCAAATGATCCTTCCAACCATCATTGACTAGTGATCCCTTCTATATTCCAGCTGTCTTTCCCCCAGCTAATGAGGCAGGCTTCCAACTATGGGGTAATATTCCTGGCCCTTGTATCTATTGTTCTTTGGTGTCAGTCTCATATTATGTTATTTTATATTCCACAGATGAGTGCAGTCATTCTATGTATGCCCCTCTCTTTCTGACTATTTCACTTAGCATGATATTCTCCACAACCATTCACTTATAAGCAAATTTCATGACTCAATCTTTCCTAACAGCTGTATAGTGTTTCATTGTGTAGATGTACCAAAGTTTCTTTAACCAGTCATTTGTTCTCAGACACTTGGGTTGTTTCCATATTCTGGCTATTGTGAACAGTGCTGCAATGAACATGCAGGTGCAGATGTCATTTCTACTGAGCGTTTTTGCACCCTCAGGATATATTCCCACCCAGAAGTGATATTACAGGGAACACACTTTTTTTTTTTTTTTAATTTTTTTTTTTTATTTATTTATTGAATCGCTGTGGGAAAGGTTACAAAGCTTTCAGGTTTATGTCTCAGTCATGCAAATATCAAACACATTTCCCTTTACCAATACTTATTTTTTACCATGAAAAACCCCAATAAAACCCCACCCCCCACCCCTCCCCGTCCCTGTGAAGCAGATGAATTCTAGTTAACACTCTATCTGCTTTGATTAGATTCATTGTTTCAATAAAAGATTCACCACTATTATTTAGAGTTTACCCCCCCCCCAAATCAGACATGCTGAAAAAGCATTGTGAAGTGATTTGCTTTCTACGGCTGGGTTCAAGAATTAAATGTTGGTTTTGGATTTCTGCTCTTTTACCTATTGACCCTGGAAGTATTTCTACTGAAAGTCAGATAGTTAAGAAATTGGTTTCTGTGTTCTGGAGTCCTGGCCGTGCTGGAGAGCCGCTCGCGGGGGGCAACCGGTGGCCTCGGTAGGGCGTGAAGGGCGGACCGAAACGCCCCCCTTCCCATGAGGTTTTAGTCGCCCCCACACTCCCGGCTCATACCTGCTGTCCACAAGGCTCCCATGTGGCCGCCATCTTTCTTTCCAAAGAGGAGAGGGCGAATGGGGCAACACCCTTTCCCCTCCGGCAGACTTGATGGCCTGGATCAATGCAGAGTCCGTTCACTTTTCTGCTCCAAGCTGCTGGGTTCTGCATTAAGTCCTTGTGCTTCTGGGGCCGTGGCTGTGCTGGAGAGCCGCTCGCGGGGGGCAACTGGTGACCTCGGTAGGGCGTGAAGGACGGACCAGAACGCCCCTCTTCCCATGAGGTTTTAGTCGCCCCCACACCCCCGGCTCATATCTGCTGTCCACAAGGCCCCCATGTGGCCGCCATCTTTCTTTCCAGAGGGAGGAGGGCGGAAGGGAGCAACACCCTTTCCCCTCTGGGCAGAAATGATTGCCTGGATTAACGCATAGTCCTTTCACTTTTCTGCTCCAAGCTGCTGGGTTCTGCATTAAGCCCTTGTGCTTCTGGGGCTGTGGCCGTGCTGGAGAGCCGTTCGTGGGGGGCAACTGGTGACCTCGGTAGGGCGTGAAGGACGGACCGGAACGCCCCCCTTCCCATGAGGTTTTAGTCGCCCCCACACTCCCGGCTCATACCTGCTGTCCACAAGGCTCCCATGTGGCCGCCATCTTTCTTTCCAAAGAGGAGAGGGCGAATGGGGCAACACCCTTTCCCCTCCGGCAGACTTGATGGCCTGGATCAATGCAGAGTCCGTTCACTTTTCTGCTCCAAGCTGCTGGGTTCTGCATTAAGTCCTTGTGCTTCTGGGGCCGTGGCCGTGCTGGAGAGCCGCTCGCGGGGGGCAACTGGTGACCTCGGTAGGGCGTGAAGGACGGACCAGAACGCCCCTCTTCCCATGAGGGAACACACTTTTTTGACCCTCATTACCTGGACTAAACTCAGACACTTCTCTAAGCCACCCTTTCCAAGGTGCAGCAGTTGCTTACATGTAGATGACTTGGGTTCCATCCTAGGCACTGCATAGGTCCCATGGAGCTGCACCAGGAACGATCCCTGAGCACAGAGACAGGATTAAACCCTGAGCACTGTTAGATCTAATGCCCAAACCCAAGAGAACAACAAAAGAGATCTGAATAAGCAATTCATAGGTTCTTAAAGTTTTTACCATGGATTCTGTGGTCTTTATAGACTATCTTTTATTTCAGTTCCTTCTCCAATGGCTGCTCTGGATATCTGTGATCTTCTGTGCCTACTTGCTTGCTTTGGTGGCTGTACGCTGTGCTCAGGGCTTACTCTATTCTTCAGGATTATTCCTGACAGGGCTCAAGGGGCCATATGTGATCTAATCAAAGGGATCCAATCAAAGCCCACTACTTTCAAAGCAACTGCTTTACCTATAGCACTATGGCTCTGGTCCCCTATTTATGCTTTTCTGAATAGGCTGAGTGTTTCTCTGATCTTTACACTGGCTCTTGTTATTTCCACCACACAGAATAGTCTTCTTATCTTGGGCTATTAAACATGTCAGGCTCTTAAATTTCTATTCATCTCTTAAGACCTAATTTTTCAAATAAAATTAAAATAGCACCCATCACTTAAAATTATTTATTTTGAGCTCCTCAAGCAGTGCTCATTCTACAGCCTGAGGATGTGGTACTGCTCAGATATTATGTGAGGCGTTATTGAAACATTCTGACAGTGTTGGGGGGACCTGCTGGGCTGCACCCAGTAATGCTCCTAGGTTACATGGTGCTTGGGATTAAAGAGGTGTGGGGTGGATGCTCTATTATCCCCTGGACCCCACTTGTGAAACATATGGATCTTAGCCTACTGAGGAGCAGACCAATACTGGGTGAATTTAAATAATGTACTCTAAATCAGCCAATAAGAATAGAAACTCAAACTTGAAGCTATTTTATTGCTGACTCCTCCTTTCATTCTACCCTGATGCTAAGTAACATTACATTATCTCTAGCTAAGATATGGCTACCAAATTGCCGCTTTTTTGGGGTGGGTGGGTGGGCTATACCCGGCTTTTCTAGGGCCTTATTCCTGGCCCTGCAGTCAGGAGTCACTCCTGACAGGGCTGGGATCTATGGGATGCCTGGGATCTAACTGGGTGGTCTACTGGGTGGCTACGTGCAAGTCAAGCACCTGCTGTAGTACGACTCTGGCTCCTTAAATTGACTCTTTTTTTTTTCCCCTTTATTTTATTTTATTTTTTTTAAAGTTGTAGATTTACAATTTTTTGTGCTTTGGTTTCAATTATACAATGATCAGATACCCATCCCTCCACCAGTGCCCATTTTCCACCACCATGGATAATATCCCTCCCACCCCCATCCCCCCATCCCCCCGTCTCTGTGGCAGGGCAATCCCCTGTGTTCTCTCTCTCCTTTTGGGTGTTGTGGTCTGCAAAAGAGGCATTGAGTGGCAAACATGTTCAGTCCATAGTCTACTTTCGACATGCATCTCCCCTCCTGGGAGGATCCTCCAAACATCCTTTATTTGGTGCTCCCTTCTCTATCTGAATAGCCCTTTCCTCTAGGATACCCGGCTGGCCTCTAAGTTATGGAGTAATCCTCCTGGTGCTGATCTCAGCTATTCTTGGGTATTAATCTCATACTTTGTTACTTTATATCCCCCAGATGAATGCAATCTTTCTATGTCTATCCCTCTCTTTCTGACTCATTTCGCTTAGCATGATACTTTCCATATTGTACCACTTGTATGTAAATTTCATGACTTCAGATTGACTCTTAACAAAGTTTGCTAATACAGTTATCAAAAAGATTATAATTAAAAAAGATATTCATAATTTCAACAAAAGTTAGATTTCTAGCATTCTCCCCCCATTTACCTCCTCCCCCCTCCTGGGTCTTCCTTAATGTCTACCTTCCTCAAAATATGACTTTGGAACGGCCCATAAAATAGCATTTCAGTTGTAAATTCCTTGGGAGAAAATCAAACATTTAGATAGTAACACGAATGAGTGTGTTATCTGAGGACACTAGTCGTGTATAAAACCTTTAATTACCAATTCCAATGCGAATGCATAAACTTTAATTAGAGGTGTGTAGTAGGCTTTTTCATTGAAACAAAACAGCCCCCTCCTACTCCCCCAAAGAACCATATGGATGTTGCTTCATTTTCATTTGAGCCCTTACAGGGACTGTAAACCTTGCAGTGATGTTGAAACCCATCACTTTTCCATCTGCCAAGAAAGGTGAGAACAATAAGTCTTTGTGCAAAGGCTGCTTGCACATACACAGGAGAATTGTAGCCTTAAACTGCTCTGTGCTTCCACATGCCTTTGCTCCATTTGGCTTTGACTAATTATATAATCTGCAAAGAAAGCCAAGTGATTTTTACCTATCTTGTTGACTGTTTTTAGAATAAGGATGCTTTTGGCATGAGGCAGATTTTAATTTGCCTTAAAATTGAAACTATAAACAAAAGGAGTTTTCTGAGAGAAAACTATTGAGAATTCCAAAGAAAGGAGAGAATAAATAATTTGATGATGATAAGATGGAAATAGAGGAGACGCTAGATCTGAATTTTGGTTTGCCACTTAACAGTTATTAATGTATGTGGTTGGTCTTCAGCAAGGATTTGGTCTCCCTGAAACTCAGTTTCCTCATCTAAAAAGAGGGAAATCTCCTTCCTGACCAGGCAATAAAGATACAGAGAAAAGGTATAAGATTCCTGGTACCTCGGAGGCAGGTGAGAAATATCTGAATTGGTTATGAGAGTTTCCATTTTTTATTAAAAAAGCTTTTCTTTCAGAGGTGTGAGAGGTTCTGAAAAGAATCAGGACTCAGAACAAATCTGATTCATGTTGATGATAAGTCATGGTGCATTTTTCTTATTTCTCTGCCCTTCTCATGTCCCTGCCTCTCCTCAGGTTAAATTAATGTTCCCAACTCACTGCTATCAGCCCCTCTCTTTTGTTTTTGCCATTTTGTCCTTTCAGATAATTCAGAAAAATACTGGCAGGGCTAGCCAGACCAAGTAGTGACAGTCAGGCTTTGTTTAGAAGTCAAAAATTGCCTCCCTTTCCTTTGCTTTGCCCAACTTTCTTACTCTGGTCTTCTCACTTGCTATATGTCAATAATAAAATGTATTGAGAGACAGATCAACAAATGCATCACTTTGACAGTGCAGTGAGTGAAGACAGAGATTTGAATAATAGACTTAGCTGAAATGTCTTCCTGGGGGTGCCCAGTTCTTTTATTTACAAAACAATTGCAACACCAGAAAATGACTAGTAGATATCTCCAAATTGAGTATAATTCTTATAGATGTGAACCAAAAAAAGCCGTTTTCCTGAGGGATTCATTAGATTTTGATTAGCCTCCAATACATTTGTTCTGAACAACATGGAGGATTTCCCCCAGGCCAGTCTGGGGTTGCCAGCTGTGACAGAGATGGACACTTAATTTGTTTGTGATTGGGTTGTCAGGGCTGGACATTTGTCATTTGAGATTTCTTCTTTACTCTTTTTCCCCAAATCTACTTCTAACAAGGGAAATCTTAAAAATGAGGTAGATTAAATATTGATGATGTGGAATGTGTACTGGGTTGTTTTCTATTTTTATTTTACTTAGTGAAGAAAATCTTAATTTGGGGGCCAATGATTAAAATTCTTGACTACACTACAGGCAAAGCTCACATTGCTCACAAAATACCCCAGCAATCTCATCCCATTTTTTAGGGAAGATTTAATAGCAAGCCTGTTCAGTGAGGCACATACAAGTTCATTACCTTTATAAAACACTCTACAGGAATTTTACTAGTGTCCAAGGCAGTACTGCTAGTAGTTTTCCAGTTGTACATTTCTACAAAAGAACAAAAGACAATCTGTCCTTTCGAAGCCATGTTTTGGGTTTTAACATTTTTTTTAAAAAAACACATATCTTTAATGATTTTCTAAATTCAACCATTGACAGTGAAGCTTGTAAATACCGGTATTAATTAGTAACTTGCTTCTATTGTGGTATTTCCTAGTCCTTGAAGTAAAAGTTCTTTTAAGAATGTATTGTCTAAGCTGGAGTCGACTCTATTTTAGCTAAGCTACTGCACCCGTTCCGACTTTACGCTGCTCTGCAGAAGGTCAGCCGAGGTTTGTGTTACTCAAACTTAATTTCTCAAAGGCAAATTGTGCAGGAGCAATTCTGAATGTTTGTTTTAATGTTCTGTCTGGCTTTCAGCTTAAGTCTTAGACAATCTCATGTCAGATATTGGTGAGGTATTGCAGTATTGAATTCAGAAAATTAAACTATCCCTCTAAGAATCTTCAGGTATGCATCATTACAGATTAACATCTGTATGTATTACATTATATTAACCACTTACAGTTCATTTCCATCTTCCACCATATACTTGATAACATTATTCTGATCTAACCTCCCCCTTCCCCACAATGCTTTCCCATTTTCTTCTAGTAACCACTAACTTGATCTTATAGTCTGAGAATTTATTATAAATATAATTTGGATTTAGTTCATTTGGAGAATAGACAGTAAATATTCATGCACACTAGAAATAGCCAATATTCGGCTCTTTCCTCAACCACAGAAGTGACCATAGCGTTCGTGGATTTGTATTATGTGATCTTGGATTGAAGGAATCCAGTTCGTTTTCAGACTCAGTGTTCAAGAGAAGTGGAGCCTCTGTCAGTGGAAGTGTGATACATTATAAACATGCAACTATGCATCACAAAGAATGTCTTCAGGCACACTGAAATAAGCACCTGATAATGTTATGGGGAACTCTTATCAACTACTGTTTCACTAATAGTGAAAGGAACACTGTATATGAAGAATAAAAGTTCTAGTCTTGGATTTTCTAAACTAGGTGTGATTTTGTGCAAAACATTTAATATTTCTTAAACTTAGATTAAATATCTGTCAATGATCAAGTTTTACCAGATGATTTCAAAGGTTTCTTCTGGTTCTAAAAAAACCCCTTTGATTCTCATAAAGGGATGTTTTATTTGATTGTGACATTTCATTTGGCACCTAATTCTGTACAGAGTCTTAACACAGAGTATTTTGGTTCTTGTAGATTTAATACATGGAATTTATCATTCTATTAATGTACCTCAGAGTGAAATGCATGTCTGTGTATCTACCTGCTCTCACATTTATAATATATATTACATCTTTTTAATGTACATCATGAGAGATGCCAGTGGACCTAAATAAAATATTACTATTGTTGCATTTATTCTTGCCAACTCTGTCAGGCTAGATGAATTAAATAAGGAATGATGTGTGCTACTGAAACTACATTTACCATATACTCAGGTGTCTGTGTACTGCATAAACACAGATATTGAATATGCTATGGGTTTTCCTTGCCAAGAGCCAGAAAAGTTCCTAACTTGAAAATAAATTGAAAATCAAATAGAAGATTTGATTTTTAAACATGAGGCTGAGCTATTGTTACAGCACCCATTGTCTCCAGCAGACAGCACAGCTGGGGGCTCCCCAGTTCCCTTTGTCCTATACCTGGTGATTGAGCAGGTGAGGAGGTAGGTGCAAGAGGCACAGATTATAAGATTTTTGAATAGTGGTGGGAATGTTGAACTAAGGATCACGAGGCTGTCGAACTCCTAAGGATAGAAAAGCCAGGGATTTTTGATCTCCTGCTCTGTATATCTTTCAGAACATTTTACATTTTCTCTTTTCACTATCTTTTTTATTTTTTATTTTTTTTGCCAGCTGTCTGGACAACTTCTCGTCTTCTTCTTCTCTATAAAGATACTGCAATCTTCTTCTTCCTTTTTTTTTTTTAAAAAAAAAAGTCACTTTAGCATGAGTGTTTCTGGGATTGAATAGTAAATTCAAACCAGAAAGAAATCTGCCTTGACATTTTTATACATGAAGAATATGAAAGGACTTGGGAGGTAAGGGCTGGAATGCAGGACGTGGATATCGAATTTGAGAAGTAGCATTTAAAATTGGCATTAACAATGCTCACCCCAGCCTGTCACTTTAAAAAATGCGTTAGTGATGTCAGAAGAGTTTTGTTTTGCTGCTTCTTTTATTAAAATTGTGAAATGATTTACATAGAATAAAGTACACAAATCTTAAAAATACAATCTCAATCATGCAAATATGGTTGTAAGCATCATTAAAGATTTAGACTATCCTTGGCACCCCAGAAAGCTCCTTGTGATCTCTTGGTTTGTATTTCCTAATTGCCTGCAGCATGTTTAGAAGAAGGCTCATAGTTGTTTAATTCAGACATGGCTAAGAAAAATATACCGCTAATAGCTTTTAAGAAGACAGACCAAACCCTGCATGCTTATTTGGATAATGTTGTAAGTGTGGAAAACTAGATGTTCACCAGTTTTAGATAGTTCCAAGGGAAACTATTGCCACAATTCATGGGAAACTGTTGCCATGATCTACAAGTATCTACTTATGGAGGGTCATTGTAAGTCACCAGGGAATTCTAGCAGCCTCATTTACAATCACACTCATCCTCAATAACCCATATTTGTGGTTTCCTGGGTAATGAGGTGATTTATCACAGTATGCCAACTATCAAGAGTTCAATATAAATGAATTTGGTTTCTTTTTAAAAAACAGTATTTATATCTAAACACTTTTACAATAATCTGACATTGCTCTTTAAAGGTAAGCACAAATCATGTGATTTGCATATGAAGAAACCAGGCATTACTCTTACTTGACTGACTGTCAGCTTCAGCAGCTGCACCTGGTCGTACTCAGGTCTGTCATTGTTTTCATGATAGGGCTCATTTTTCAAGGGTTAATAACATAGACCTTAACATTCACTTTGGGTTGAAACTTGGCAACTGCAGTGAGAATTAAAGCCTAAGGAACAGAGTTTAAACAAAACTGGTTTAAATTGATTTACCCTTTTCAAATGAGAATATGTCAAAATAATGGTACTTTGCAACAGTGCTAATGCTTTACATTTATTTAGCGTAAAAATTTGTAAGCTGTTATTTCCAGTTAGTGACTTGGAGGATGCCAATTATGAAACAAGCTAAATAGGGATTGGCTTCTCTTGAGAAGCCCAAAAAATTCACAAGGCTTGAGGACTTTTGTCATATTGTTGCTATTTTTAAAAAATAAATATTATTTCTCTTACCTATAGGAAAAGAGCAGTTGTGGAATGAACTGCAAATTGAAAAATAAGGTTATAGGTAAATTGTTGGAAATCAGATTTCCATGTCTAGCAGTTTTGATCTCAGAATGGATTCCTCTCACCTCAATACCTCTGATGAAAATAGGCTAAACTGGGGTGTATGGCTTTTAGCTTTTCTGTTTTCAAATCTCTAAATAGAAAAACTCAAAAGGAATGTTTGTATTACCAATGTAGAACAAAGGTTTTCTACACTGTGCAGATGTGCAACTCTATTTTATACACTTATTAAAGATATAATTCCACGGGACGTCAAAAGATCGTGTGGCTGGCCACCTATGAGATGGTCAGACTTCTTCGTCAAGACCCTGAATGATCGGTTTGAAGCTCTTCGTGTTCCTAGAATGAGCAGATGCCATTGGGTTACATTAGCACGCGACAGGGACGAATGGAGACGTTACTGGCACCAGAGCAAATTGATGAGTAACGGGATGTCAAGTGATCAAGTGATTAAAGATATAAACCTTTACATCCTCCTTACTGAGAAAAAGGAAATTAAAGCATCACATTCATTTATCTCTCTTTTAGACTACTTAGAAGTCAGCATGTTTGTATATTTAATATTCAGACACATCCTGGAGAAAAAAATGCTGCTGTATTATTTCAATTCTGAACCTATTTTCTCAATTAGAGTTGAGTTGGACTAACAAGGACACTGTAATGTCAGTTTTAAACTTTGATCAAATTTTTGGCTGAGCATGGTATAGACAGACATTTGGAAAATGAGTTCTCACATATATGAGACGAGGAGGTTGGCCTATCACATGTCGAAGTATGAGACTTTATGCTTGCATTGTACAAAGACATGACTGAGACATTAATAAAGCTCTAAAGTAGTAATACAAAGTTGTCTGTAATAAATCATAGACAAGAGATTGGAGGAATAAAGTCTAGGTATAGATTAGGTTTAGAAAAAGTTTAGCCTTTGAGCTAGTAATATTTAGGTTATAATTGCTTTACCATTTATTAGGATATTTATACAACATAGCACTGTATCACTGTCCTCCCATTGTTCATCAATTTGCTCGAGTGGGCATCAGTAATGTCTTCATTGTGAGACTTGTTGTTACTGTTTTTGGCATATGGGTAGCTTGCCAGGCTCTGCCATGTGGGTGGAATACTCTCCGTAGCTTGCTGGGCTCTCTGAGAGGGATGGAAGAATTGAACCCGGGTCAGCCACATGCAAGGCAAACGCCCTCCCTGCTGTGCTATCGTTCCAACCCTTATATAACAGTAAATGTATTAATTATTTGTATTCTCAGCAATTAATATAACTGTCTTCTGGTGTTTTTGCAAAGATTAAAAATTAGCACTGTAGCACTATCTTCCCGTTGTTTATCGATTTGCTTGAGAAGACACCAGTCACGTCTCACAACAAATTCTGAGACTTCTTGTTACTTTTTTGGCATATTGAATACGTCATGGGGAGCTTGCCAGGCTTTGCTGTGCGGGAGAGATACTCTCGGTAGCTTGCCAGGCTCTCCCAGAGGGGCGGAGTAATTGAACCTGGGTCGGCATGTCAGCCGCGTGCAAGGCAAATGCCTTACCCACTGTGCTATTGCTCCAGCCTGATTAAAAATTATGTATTAAATTTTTGGCACATAGTACTTGCTCAATAAATTATTCAACTACTCTGTTTATGTGGATATAAAAACTTAAAAGTCAAAAGTTTTTAATTTTTTGCTAGTTATATTTCTTTCCTGGAAAAATTTCTCAGAGCACAATTAAATTCACAGTCTTCTTAACGCTCCCTCTTTAGAAACATTCACTATTTTTCTAACTCACTCAGGAAGTACAGTTTACTCAAACTGGTCTCAAAAAATAACCAACGATGATATTGCTTTTCAAAGAGGACTTTATGACAACTTTACAGATGGCATCTCATCTATGAATCTGATTCTCTCTTATGAGAAATTTCAATTGTAGTCAGAAAATGATAAGGCAGTCTGGAAGTAAATGCAGAAGGACACATAGAGAGAAGGCAGTAAATACCCAAGAACTAGAAGGAAGACTAGAGAGAAACTATAACACGGTGATAGTAAGCAAATCAGTTGTTGTAGAAGCAGTGGAGCAGAACCACTAGCAGCTGGGTCACTATAATGGAGGAACAATGGAACTGTGAGCAATAGCCACTTCTCCAGGTAAAGTATGAACACCAAAGGAACCAAAGGAACGTTACCAATAGTAACGAACTAGAGCTACAATCATATCTAGGATGATATGTCAATGTTCTGCAGGCCTGCTTCCTTTGACTTTATATGATATCTAGGATGATATGTCAATGTTCTGCAGGTCTGCTTCCTTTGACTTTATATGATTTCCTAACTCTTCATTACTTTGTAATAGCCACTTTAACTGAGGTAATTTGAGTGCATCTCCTAAAACAACTTACAAATACTGTTTGACTAGAAGGATTAAAATTAACCTAGAGAAAGGACCCTGGATATTTTTTTCTAGAATCTAAGAAAAGTTGTGTGAAGTACTGTGGAATTTGTGAGAAATTGAGAGGGATTTGGTACTTTTTGGTATAAAATTATGAAAGAGAGAGAGAAGGGAGAAAAATAGCTAAGAGGGTCACAGGGGAAAATTTCTTTTATTTATTTACTTGGAGACTATAAAACCAAGCTCCCGGAGGAGAACAACGCAGATTCTCCTTCCCCTACGTCTGACTGTCCTCACTGGGGCCCCTTGGAGGGGGGTGGGTTGAGTTTCCTTCTCTGCTCTGAGCAGAGCCCCAGCAGCTGAAGACCTCTGGGACCCAGCCACAACCAAGCTAAGACCACTCTCCACATGCTAGGACGAGCCTCAGGCATGAAGAAACCGGCAGAGGAACCCAGGTGTGCAGGACCCAGGGCTGAGATTTCCAAGTCTGCTTGGATTGGAACTGGGCCTCCTCCACCCAGATACCCCATCTTCCAGTAGCTAGACAGTTACACTCACCAACTGCCATGTAACCCCATCAATGGCCAAGATCCAGAGACTGTAAAACCAAGCTCTTATTGTCTAGTTCTTGCTCTCAGAGAACCCGGTAGGCTATTGAGAGTATCTTGCCCTCATATATGCCTGACTGTGAGCACCTGTAAAGGTGATTAGAGGCTGCCCCCCAAAACTCCATCCCTCTCTGAGAGCCCGGCAAGCTACTGAGAGTATCTTGCCTGCACGGCAGAGCCTGGCAACCTACCCATGGCGTACTCGATATGCCAAAAACAGTAACAATGATGGTCCTTATTCCCCTGACCCCGAGAGAGCCCCCAATATGCCATCGGGCTACACTAACATGCAACAGGGACGAATGGAGACGTTACTGGCACCCGCTTGAGCAAATTGATGAACAATGGGGTGATAGTGATAGTGATTTATTTACTTATTATTTTGCCTTTTGGGTCACACCTGGCAATACATAGGGTATACTCCTCACTCTTCACTCAGAATCACTCCTGGTAGTGCTCGGAGGACCATATGGGATGCTGGGAATTGAAACTGGGTCGTCCGTATGCAAAGCAAATGCCTTACCCGCTGTGCTATCACTCTAGCCCAGCAAATTTCTTTTAGACAATGAGTAAAATGTGAAGGGCTTAGAAACTATTATAACCCAGGAGGTAATTGAAGGGTTATTAAGAAGGAGAATGATTTGGTTAAATTCTTTTTAAAGGAAGATCACTGGTGTTTTGTGGAAGAGCATTTGAATGCAACAAGGATAAAAGAAGGAAAACAGAGATGAATACTTTTGAGTAAATTGGATTTTGGTGATCAGAGCTTTAAGTGAAGGAACATTGGTAAGAAAGAAAATGAAGTTACTCGGTACAGTTTGACTAGCTTAAGTTAAAAATGCATGGTTAATGTAGAGAATGATTCCTGTTTTCAGTTTGAGTGACTCTAATGTTTGTGGTGATACCTATGTGGAATAGAAATACAGAAAAAAGAAAATGAAAAAATTTTTGGTCATATGTGGAATCGATTAGGTGTTATTCCTGGCTCTGCAATCAAGGACCACCTCTGATGATCTTTCAGGAGCCATATGAGATGCCAGGGATCAAACCCAGGTATGCACCACATGCAAGGCATATTTGCTCTACCTGTTGTTCTCTCTTTCCAGCCTCAGAAAGAGATGAATATGGAAGAAGATAATAAATTCATTTTGGACAAGCTGTCTGCATTTGTGATGTCTGCAGGGAACTTGTCAGTGATGGTGGTACAGAACATGTGCACTTATATGCTATAGATGAAGTTATAAGGGGAAGAAATTGTGTAAAGACAGAAGAGGCATAGCATTCGGAAGGTGAAGAAAGTGATGAAAAAATAGGTAAATGAAGAGGAGCACAAGTTAAAAGGATAACTATAGCCAGGGCTGTATAAAGAAAACCAGAAGAGGATAGTAGAATTGAAGATTAAGGAGAATAGAAGTTTATTGGGCAAGAAGAAATTATTAGGTAAATTATGTATAGCACTGGAATAGGAGCTATTGCAGCAGAAAGGAAGGCATAGAAAACATTGCAATGGAGGTCTGAATGGAAATGAATGAATGTTGCTTTTTTTTTTTAAATGTAGCTTTAGTAGTGAGAGGAGAGAGCCTGGGTCTTAGTTGAAGCAGATGTGAGGTCAAGGGAAAAATGAAATTAAAAGAGATTTTTTCCCCCCAACAGATGGAAGCAAATTGAAAAAGTTTATGGGCTGAAGAGTACGGAGAAAAGAGGTTCACTTGAGATACTGAGAGAATTTAACTCATTAAAATAGGTCCCAACAGAATGAGAAGGGCTGTGAGGGAAAACTTACTCTTTTGTTTTGAGACTGGAGGGAAAGTGTGGTGGCCATGGATACTTGATCAATTATGGAAAGTGTGAGGAGACAGCTATGGATTCCATTTTCCCAATGAGGAGGGAGGAATGTCAATTGCTGTGAGATAAAAGTGCAGGATTGAGCCTTTGAGGAGAATAGAGAATGGAGAAGGTCAGGAGTTGAAGGTTAGTTTCTGGAGTGGGAGAGGGAGCTGAATACAAGTAGATAAAATGTTTATCAGAGCCAGTGGTCAGAGACATTTAGAGACCATGAATATGTAGTGACACCTTCTACATCACAAGGTGTTACTACAAGATTTAAAAAAATACAGTACACAACTGCTTATAATTAAACTTATATGTTAAAGCAACACTCAATTTTTCATGAGTGGCTGTTCAAATATGCATTTTCCTCCTTGGATGCAATCCAAATATATATTTTATGCGTTTTGTCTTTAAATTTATTTTTGTTCAAGTAAAACAGTTTCTAACATTGTATTTTTATATTATACAGGGTTTAGTCAGAAAGCATTATCAGCGGCTGCAAATAATATATGATGATTCCCACCAAAAGTCTAGTTTTCATTCATAGTCATACAATTTATCCTCTTTAACTGATTTGTCCATCCTCTCATTCTCCTTTAACTCTGGCAACCACCTTTCCTTTCTTATAATCTAAATAGTGGATTATTTTTCCTGTCTTTTTACTGGTTTTATGTTTCAGCTCTAGAGCTTTATATTTTGGTATCTTTATCCCTCCACATTATGAACATCTTCTAATGTCTGATTTCAATCTACCACTAAGAAATTGACCCATGTTACCTATTTTACCAGCACCCCCAACCATTTTCCCCTCTAGTAACCAAGATTCTGTTAGAATATGAGGATTTGTTTTTGTTTTGATTTGTTTTCTTTGTCCCAAATGCAATTTTGAAATGAGAATTAGGAGGATTTTACATAGAGGTCATGGCATTTGGACCAGGCACGGTGGAGCCATTCTTAATCCAATCTCATATTCCCCCTGCCCCCATTTCATGCCCTATTCTCTTGTGGAGCACGTATATTTGGTTTTTAAATAAGGTCAATTCAAATTTGAAGTGATATTTTCAAACACTCACTATCACTTCTAGGGGCATCTTGGGTTATCCAAGAACCAAAATCATTGCTGCAGCTGCTTGCTTCCTGACAGAAAATATATTCAAGCATTGGCTCAGGCACAAATGACTAAAACAAGTGGATTTATAGTATTTAACTCTTGGGCCCAAGTGATTTTCTGGCTGCGTCATCCTCTTTATCTGTGTTAACTCCTAAAGACAGAGAAGTAGTTTTATATAAAATAAAGGCTTATCTGAAGCTCTGCTTCAAGCTCCAACTGAATGCCAAATTTCTTTGAGTTCGAAAATGCTAGTAGAAATCTTTTATTGTGAAAATTTATCACTTTTATTTTTTTTCTCCTTTTCTAACTGGACTTGTGAAGAAATGTCAAAACAGCTGTAGACGAGTAGTGTTGAAGCCATAACGGCTCTTTTAACAGCAGAGAAAAGAAAAATCTCAAAAGTGAAGCCTAGTTTCAAGAGACTTGCGTGCACCTTGGCTGACTTCCAAGTGTGAGTTAGTTTGGATTAGAGGGAGGCTGGCTAACATTTTATTTCAGAAGTGAAGATCTGAACTGTGTTAAACTCTCAAAGTTTGACCATCTAGGTGTCATGGTGGTGTTTGGAAAAAATTAAGTAAAAATGTCTGATACTTGGTAATCATAGTAATGTAACAATTATTTCTTAACAATGTCCTCTAAGTCTTTGCCTTTAAGGACTCAATGGACTGGAGTGATGGCACAGGGGTAAAGGCATTTGCCTTCATGCCTCTGTCCCCAGTTCAGTTCCTGGCATAACAGGATGTGTCCTCTCAAACAACGCAAAATAAAAGAAAACAGTAAGCAAAGCCAATGACAAAAAACTTATCAAGTTTTTGCATGTGTGGCTATTTGGAAATAAAATTCTATTTTGCATGCATTACTTTTAGATATCTAGTTGGCTTGATTCATAGGTATTTACCAAATAATTTGCCTCTAGATTTCAATTAGCAGAAGACTTGTCCACATTAGCCTTGCAAATAGAATGGCCAAACTGTATTTATTGATTATCAAACCATATGGGATTATCTATGGCACAAAAGCCAATCAAAACAGTTAAGTGACTAGTCACATAAACACTTATGAGCCAATAGAAAGACAGTTCTCATTTGAAAGCGAGCAGTATAAATTTGGCCCGTACCACAGTGGGTGTGAAAATTGCAAGGTAAAATAAAACAGATGAGACCATTTAAGTTTGAAATGGAAGAACAGATCACTGGCAACAGCTATTTACTTTCACAGTCACTAAAATAGGGTGTTTTGTTGTGAAAACTATCAATACAGGGTGATGGATACCCTGCTTAAAGTGCCAATATGATGCCATTCTGAACTGCAAAACGATTTCATTACAAGTGTATGGGGAACCTTTAAACATGACATTACGATGCGACTATAATGTAAGATAACAATGGGAAAACAATTTCAGAGTAAGTGTAAGGAGACTATAACCATGCAGTTAGAAGGCCACTGGAATGTGAGATTATAATAGCTCAACATTAAAATGGTGAAAAGGATATGGTCAATTGCTTTAAAAAAAACCCCTGAAATTACCTAGACAATATTTGTACTCATGAATAGCACAGGCGTGGGTTGCATTTTAGGAATACCCAGCACTGGTCTATTCAGTTCTTATCCCCAATCTGAAGAACACCCCCAACTTTTTCTCTTTTCTAAGATTCTATTGTACATAGTTCTTTTCTGACTTTATTATTCTCCTTAAACCATATTACACTGAGACTCTGCTGCAAGTTCATACTCATTTCCTTTTTTATTCACATCTAGCCTTATGACTTGATCATACTGGCCAGCAGTGGGGTAACACTGAGTTCAAGTAGGATGGTTTTTCTACTGCCCATCTTATCTTCAGGTGTATCAGTGGACGTCAGTGAAACCTTAATCATTGGAAACTTGTGTCCTCAGGCTTAAGTAAAATTTTATTTTTAAGACAATCTAATGAATTAAACTTGAAAAAACACAAATGAAATTATAAAATGTGAGTTTGTTCCAGAGGCAACTCATTATTTAAACAGTCTAAGAAGTGTAAATGTTGTCAGTTCTTATCGCATATTTTCCTGTGAGTGAGTTGTATGTGAATCTCACCAGATCCTTACTTCTATGCCTTGATTTACTCATCTGTAAAATGGGCTAATAATAGCACTCAATTAGTAGGATCATTGAGATGAAATATATATTTTGTGTGAAATAATTTGCCTTGTTCCTGACCAATAGGAGAGATTTGGTAAATAGTTTTTCTGTTATAGATAGAAGAGAATGAAGGAATATTTTAAAGTCTGGATGAAGAGGAGAGAATGAGGCTTAGAAAGAGATGTGAAATGAGGTGTGAAAGAGACAGTTTCCCTAAAACTTGATCTGCTTACCATTTTTTGAGATAGTCCAATTCAATTCTAATACTTGGTTATATAGTGCATGCTTAAATTTTATAACCTCAGCAATTCTGCATCTTTAGGTTTCTGTGTTTGAACATAATTATTGCCTCCATGGCCAGGGAAAACAGGGGTTAGGGAGAATGGTCAATGGTTGGAACTAACCACAACTGTGTGTAAGGCTGAGTGTAGGTAAGATAGAGAAGAGACTGCTATGGCAATAATAACTGCAAATGATCAGACTGGACAAGAACTGTGTTAAAAGTAGGTAAGGGATATTCTGGTTAACCTTTCAGTATTAGTATTGCAAACCACAGTGCCCAAAAGGAGAGAGATAGAAAAGAAAAGCACCTGCCATAGAGGAAGGCAGGAGGCAGGAGGTGGGGAGTGGGGGGTGATGGGAGGGAACCTGGGGACACTGGTGCTGGGAAGTGCACACTGGGGGAAGGATGGGTGTTGGAATACTATATGACTTAAATCCAATCATGAACAGCTTTGTAAAAAGTTAATTAAAAAATAAATAAATATATGTTCTAGGATTACTCAAATTTAATGGTTATTTATACCATACCAGGGATTTAGTTTCTTAAAGAATGACTTTATGTAAAGAACAAGTCACTAGGCTTGAACGCATTGATAGCACGGTTGATGTTGAACATCAACACTTAGGTCCTAGCACTGCCAGATATGGAAGGTCATCCTAGCACTGCCAGATATGAAAGGTCATTCATAAAATTATGTTTGGAGTAAATTTTATGAAGTCCACATTCTAAGTCTTTATTATTCAAAGAGGTATGATCTGGAGTGTTCTGGGATACAGCGCTGCCTGCTTTCTGCTCAGTCCATAATGAGCGCCCATTCTGTGAGAGATGGGAAGACAAGTGCTAAAGATCTTACAAGGAGTGCAAATGGAGAGGAAACATATTTGTTATGTGTTTGCTGTATGCCAGACTTTGTATATCTTCTTTTGTTTACTTAATTTAGAGGGAGGAGGGCGGTTAGCCACGCAGGCAGTATTTTGTGCTCAGTGATCACTCCTGGCAGTGCTTGGAGAATTCAGTGTGGTGCCAGGGATCAAACCTGAGTGAATTGCATGCAAGGCAAGGGCCGTCACCACTATACTATCATCCTAGCTCTTGTTCTTTTACTTTTGAGTGCTCCCGCACGCCTGTGTGTGTGTGTGTGTGTGTGTGTAGAAGAAGATTTAAAGAAACTTGGAGAAATGTGAGAGAGGGGGTGGGGGGAGAGAAAGAGAGAGAGAGAGAAAGAGAGAGAGAGAAAGAGAGAGAGAGAGAGAGAGAGAAAGTGAGCAGAGGCTTTTACAGAAGGAAAAGGCCAAGAGTACATAACTCCAGGAGATGTAGGCCACTGTTTTCAAAGTTGGCTTCATAGTAGGGTTTCTTCCCAACTGCCCTGGCCTGGAGTTCTCTGCACTCAGAAAACTCAATCTGGGTGATATCATAGAGAAAAAGTCTTGAACGTTAGATGGTTCTTTCATATTTTCCCTGTATGCGAGAATCTATCCTTCTCTGAGTGGTGCCTCAGTTTCTCCGAGGACCTCAGAATTAGCATCTCTAGGGGTGTGATCTTCATGCCCTTTGACTACTTTAGAGCTAGGGAATTTCCTCTTAGTTTTATTATCTAAAACAAACAAGCCTCATTACCAGCACATCCTCCACCCCCATCTGCCTGCAACATTCCTCCCTCCTTCCCTCCAGAGATTTTTATTTCCATGAACCTTTAAGCGGTTCATGGCTCTCTCCTAATTTTTGAAACAGTTCTTAGATGTAGGCATTGTCATCCATATTTTCTGAATGATAGAGTCTAACCTAGACTGAGGCCCCATCTAAGGTCACATTCATGAAAGTGTTAGTATTTGAACATAACTGTCTGGCAAGGTCTTTGCTATTTTCACTTTATCACATTGTTGCCCTGTGTGAATTTAATTACAATCCAATAGAAGAGAAGAGACAGAACATAATAGACTGACTGCAAGATAATCTGTGATAAGTATCATATGAATTGAATGAAACATACTAAAAGGTTTGAAGGAGGAAAAGATCCCTTCTGCCTTAGATTCTACCTTCGGCACAGCTTTTATCTATACTTTGTTTCCATCTGCATCTTTGGGAATGCTTTTCTTACCTCAACTGTCACATCCCTTTTTTTATATAAGCTATGGCCAAAACTCACTACAAGACATGCTTAAGTGAATAACGGTTGCCTAATTAAAAAAAAAACAAGCAAACAAACAAAAACCAACAAAATCAGCTCTTAGATCACTTACCTAGAAAAGATCACTTCTTTTTACCCTCCATTCCCCTTCCCATCTCCTCTCCTCCCCTTCCCTCCCCTCCCCTGTCCTCTTCTCTTTTCTCCACTCATCCCCTGCCCTCCTCTGTCCTTCCCTCCCCTTCCCTCCCTTTCCCTCTTGTCCACTCCCTCCCATCCCCTCCTCTCCCCACCATCTCTTCCCCTTCTTCTCCCTGGCCCCCTCCTCTCCCTTCCCCTCCCCTCCCCTCTCCTCCCTCCTCTCCCCTCCCATTCACTTTTCTCCTCTTCTCTCCTCTCCTCCCCTTTTTCTTTTGTTATTTCCCGGAGAAGAGCACATCTCTCATCACTGAACTTAATTTTTTAGGTCCAGGTCAAGTTCACTTTCTGGAACCTTCACCCCCATATTTGTATTCATCTTCTACCACCTAGCCTGCTGGAGTGGTCTAGTGGCAGAGCAATCTCTGTTTTCCTTTGGAATTTGGACCTATCTAGATACATCTGTTATACCAGTGAGGTAGAACTGTTAGGAGTCTATTTATCTGATGGTGGAGAAGATTTTGGGGGGGTGGGTGTCAAGGAATGGAAGCAAAAATAAGTGTTGGTAAAATAGAGAGTCAGGAACACATTTTTGTCAAAAATACTTGTAATAATAATATAATAATAATAATACTATCTTTAGAGTAGAAGTTTTTCCTTATAAGTGCAGCCTTCATCTTGCCCTTATCCTTCTGTCTTCTCTTCTCAAGAAGAACTCTATAAACCAATATTCCTTATGAACTTAGATGCAAAGATCCTCAACAAAATATAAGCAAACCAAGTCCAGCAATACAGCAAAGATCAATACTACATTAACTTACCATAAAAGATGTTCTCAAATTGAAAGAATGACAGATACAGGTTGAATTAATGACATTTGGTCGTGGCTGCTCTCATTAGATAAAGTACTTCCACAAAACTCACACTGCTCTTCATTGCCGTAAAATACAAACATTGGCATGTTTGTAAAGGCAGTGGTGAATGAGTGAATAGATGCTTTTTGTGCAGATAAACATTGCACTTTGGTATGTTACACTGAACTCCAGGTATGAGGCAAAGACTCAGACATAGTCTCTGTGAAAATAGGAAAAAATATACCTTTAAATGCCAATTTTCAGTTAGGTGGTACATGATGTTATATACAATTCTAGACTAATTGTTTTTCAGTGATGCAATCACATGGTTCAATCAGTTTACAGACTGTTGCAGGAGCTTCTCAACCCAGTGAAGTTTCCTAGTTGCCTTAACTTTACCGTGTGATCTGTAAAGAGTTTTGAATAGAAACGGAAAAGCTTGGTAAATCTTCAAAGTGAGTAAAATCATGTACTCGGGATAATTTTAATTAAACAATTTTCCATGAAGAGATATCAGATCTGATTGTGATATCAGCCAGCTCTTAGAATTGGCTTTAATGTGGGCCAGAGACTTTGTTTTAAATTACATTGAGGTGCAGGGAGAGAATTGAGTTTGATCGCTGGCATTGCATGGTCCCCTGGTACCTACGGGAATGACCTTGAACACAGAAAGGGGACTAGCTCCTCAGCACTACGGAGTCTGGCTCAAACCACTCTTTCTCATAAAACTTACAAATTCCATTGGTAAGACCAGTAGATATGTTTTGTTGTTGTTGCTACAGTTGCTTTTTTTTTTTTTTAAATTTTTTTTTCCCCATTCTCTCTTCTGGTCCTGCCAACTCAGAAAACCTAGGCAGGCACTAGTTTAAAAACACTTAGTTTATACTCATGCACTGAACCATCATAAGGCTAAAAAGAGGAAGTAGAGTCATTAGGTTCAGAGAGTCCTAAATTATTCAAGCTGGAATGGGAATTAAGACTTTCTAATTCAGTTTAATTTCTGTTTATTTTATTAACATAGCCCATATTGTGAAGTGACTGGTTTAAGATCACACATGGATGTAGTTAGCATTAGATTTAGGACTCTTGCTTCTCTTGCCTCAAGTCCTTTATCTTGCTTGAGTATCCATTTAAATAAGAACAACTCACCCAAATCTTCAGGTAGGTTTTAGTTGTCACCTCATTAGTATCACCTACTACAACTTGGATGTCTGATAACTCTCAAATGTTCTCTGCTGTGTACCTCCAAGGCCTCGTCCACTTGCTCCAGGGAGATGACCTTTAGGAATAATTCCAGTAGGCTCTGTTGTCCTGGTTTCTGTTAAGATTTGGCCAATGGGAGACTTGACAGGTATTAGCAGGGAGAAAGAAAGTGAGGTCAGTGTATTTATTACTGTGATGGCTTGAGCTGTGTGTCCTTACTGTATTGGTTACTAAAAGTCACAGTTCTTGCTACAGGATCCTTCTACAGCAATCTCTGAGGGTGCTGTTAATTGTTTTTGTCCTTTGCTCATTCATGCCCCAGATACTATTGGCTCTTCATTTTTTTTCTAATTCCGGGGTATTGTGCAGCTCCCTTCCTTTTTGAATGTTATTTTAATTTTATTTCTCAATTTCTCTTCCTTCCTTCCTTCCTTCCTTCCTTCCTTCCTTCCTTCCTTCCTTCCTTCCTTCCTTCCTTCCATTCTTTTTTTCTTTCTTGTTCCCCCCTCTCCCTCGCTCTCTCCCTCTTTCCTCCCTCCCCCCTTCCCTTGATCCCTTCCTCTCTCCTTCCCTCCTCCTCTCTCCCTTCTTCCCTCCCTCTCTCCTCCTTCTTTCTTGGCTGTATGTATAAAACCTCGAGGGGCGGCCAGGAGGAAGCCCCAATGGTGGAGGAAACAAGGGCCAAGCTGGTTGATTGATCAGATGCCATTTATTCCATTCTCCCCATGCACCTGCACCAGTCTCTCTGAGCCTCCCATTCTAGTCTCACACTCCTCATTCCCGTCTCCTCCTGTCTCTTTTGCTCATCTCTCTGCACTCCATCTCGCAGCCAGTGCTCTCTCTCTCTCCACGCGCCTGCTCCTGTATTCTTCTACATTCTTCTCTCTCTGTCCCCCTTACTAGCCTCTACACATTCCATCTTGCCATCCTGCTCTCTCTCTCAGCCCTCCAACCCTCTTTTCTCTCCAACTCCCCAGCACTATGTCAGGTAGCAAAATCAACATAAGAAAGTCCTTCCTGAGGGCCCACCAGGTTCAAAAGAAACACCACCCAAGAGGTATTCCAAAGCCCTTCCTGATTGCCCAAGGCCAAAATACCTCTTAAGGTGTTTTCTCCTTTCCTCAGTCCAATAACTATCAATCTCTTAATACAAGTTATTTTTGTATGGACATGGTAAGAGATAACATCTGAGGCTTGTAGGGCAGTTCTGGGAACATCTTGCCACACACTCAGACTACAGAGCTCAGGCCAGTCATTCCTAACCTTAGCAGGGTCTGAATCTAGTTATTACTTTTTGGATTATGACAGCATTTGTCGATGACCAAGCTCTTAACTTATAGTTAAGCATTATGGCACTTTGGCCAGGCCCATCTTGATGCCAGGGTAGCACATAGTTTACCACTTGCCCTGGTTTCATCCAGTCCCTCGTCGGGATCTTGCTTTTGGAGGCGCTAGGAGGTAAAGGCAACTGAGGCTTAGGTCAAGAGAACAGATGCCCAGGAGGAAAATATCACTGAGAGTCATGTTACAGAAGCATAGCATATACTGTCTTCTTGTGTCCATACAAAAAGGGCATTGCTCTGAATAAACTATGCAAAGAACTTAGGGAAAAGAGAAAAACAATATTTACAAGTCAACAGAACATAAAGTTTACAAATAAACATAGAGGAATGGGAGCACTGTGATGGGAGCAACCCAATAAATCTAAACTACCTGAGGCTATGCAGGAAGGACAAAACAGTGTTATCCTACAGGTGTACTCAGGGTTTATGCCTGACTTTGCTCAGGGATCACCCCTGACAGGGCTTGGGTACTATATGGGATGCTGGGGATTGAGCCAGGGTAGGCCATGTTCAAGGCACCCCCTGTGGCTTCTTAGTGGCTTACTTAATGCCCACACACCTTTGTAAACATTCCCTTTACTGAATTTTTCTCAATTACTCCATAAGTATAAAATTGATTTTCTGTTCAAACCCTAATTGCTATTACACACCCTCTGTTGCCTTATTTTTTTCCCCATTAATAGCTTAAGTCACAAGACTTTTAAACTTTGTTTACTTATGTATTATTTGACTTTCCATGTTTTGGCATTGTGCCTGACACATAGTAGGTTCCTAATAAATGTTTGATAAGTGATGAATATAGATATTCATCTTGTTCAATATTCTTCTTACCACAATAAAATATGAAATAACCCTAAAAAACTTTTAGAGATGAATCTATTTTCTACTTAAAGGAAATTTTAATTGATTTAAACTATAATATGGACCATATATACTTATAAGTCCCATGGAACCCAGGTAGTTCGGAACTTTGTGACCTTGGACTCCGGGCTCAACAGGACCCAGAAGCAGAGATCCTCTGCCTGCTTCCCCCAGTCTCTGGCGACCCAGGAGTCACACCCACAAGCCACCTTCTGCTGGTGCCAGATAATCTCATTGGCCATCCTCCAGAACTTACAGCTGCTTCTCCCGGAATGGAGCATAAAATGAGGCCCCGACAACCATGCCATCAGACTCCACACCAGGCTGTTTTCACTTGGGATGCCCCAAAGGGTGGAGGGTGAGAGCCCTCCTCACCCCAAGGGACTCAGCCCTGGCAGCCGACCTCCACTTACCCAACTGCCACCACCTCCAGGCCACTTTCCACACACTCGGGCCGAGTCTCACATATGAGTGAACATATTCCTGGACCGGCCACACAACACATCATAAGACACTTCCTACCCATTTTTCATAATTACCACACCATATTTGATGGGGTTCAGACAGTAGGCAACAAACCATACAGGGAAATATATATGTATGCCTCTCGGAGAGCCCAACAAGCTACTGAGAGTATCCTGCCCATATGGAAGAGCCTGGCAAGCTACCCGTGGCATATTCGATATGCCAAAAACAGTAACAATAATGGGTCTCATTCTCCTGACCCTGAAAGAACCTCTACTATGGCAGTGTTGGGAAAGACGAGTAAAGAGAGGCTGCTAAAATCTCAGGGCTGGGATGAATGGAGACATTACTGGTGCCTGCTCAAGTAAATCGATGAACAATGGGATGACAGTGATACAGTGCTACTACTTAAATAATGTTTCTCTAGTAAAATGAATACCATATTGATCCATCATTTGATTGGATTATAGATTCATGAAGGCAGGGACCTTCATGCATTTATTTTTGGTTTTTGACAAGTTTTTATTCACTGCTTAGTACATGAGGTAGAATTTCTTTGTATTCAAGTCCGTGCTAACACTGCTGACTTGGAGACATACAAAGCATGCTCTCTTCACTAAGACAAAGATAGAGGGAACTGGTCACACTGCACCAGGGTTTAGATGCTGAGAGGAAGTAATGTGACATAAATAATGCTCTATCAGTAATAGCAGTGTAAACCACAGTGTTTAAAAGAGGGAAAAGAAAATAATGCCTGCCATAGAGTCAGGCTGCAGAACATGAGAGGGAGACTTGGGATACTGGAGGAGAGAATTGGACACTGATGAAGAGATTGTTGCTGGAACATTGTACCCTGGAAACTCAATCATGAATAACTCTGTAACTCTAATTCAAGGTGATTAGGGAAAAAGCATGGTCTCACCACTGAGGGCCCATATTATTATTAAAGAGGCTGATCTATAAGAAAAATTACCATGTAAACAAGAGGTGATATCACACACAAACTGTGGGAAAGTATTTCAGAGAAAAAAAGATATGATAGAGAAAAGAAAAACCCAGGAGATTCTTGACAGATAATCTGGTAAAGAGTGGGGGTTCCTTGAGGGTCTTCCTAGGCTGAGACTGCTTATTCAGGGGTGTTAGTTCAAAACTGCAGAGTGCAGAGTGGACTTTCGCAACCCAGGAGCTTGAAAATCTAGGCGTTGTATGTATCTACAGAGCTTTTCTATTTCTTCATGCTTGCTTTATATCTTTTTTCTTTTATTCCTTGTTTTCTTCAGAAAAAAAGGAGGAAAGATTAAATGTCATTTTAAAACAAGATTTGTTCGGTTGTTGGCTATGTTTAAAAAAATGTTAAAATCTATTTATTTAGGTTTAATCATTTTGAACATCCTACCACTTGGTAGGAGAAAAATTTACAGGAAAAGAAAAAGAAAACTTGCTATATTCCCCACCAGAGGGAGACAATTTTTTCCCTTTTTCCTTTTAACACCTAAATTCTGATGAACAGATATGAAGAATACAATACAGGCTTACTAGGGTTGATTAATACCCAGGGGGAAAAAACAAACTTACAATCTAATTTGTTTACTTTTGTCTTTTAATATCAAATTATTTTCGAGATCTAAGTTCTATTCTGCCTGCACAGTAAATGCTGCTTAACATGCATGGAACTTTAAGAGCTACTTGTTATTTCAGTGTCGACTTTCTCTCTAATTATATTAGTATGGATACAGATAGGACACTGATAGTATAACAACATGGAATAATTTAGCATTAATTATTTCCTGTAGTAAGACATTTACAAATCAACCCTAAACTAATAGAGACAAGGGGCATGACAGTGGTGGAGGAAGGGAAACTAGTAACAACGCCTGGCTATTAGCAAGAATGTAGATGCTAGAAGAAGCGGAAATTGATTCAATTTTCAATAAACTACAATTCTTTACATTTTTGAAAAAGAAATTGACTTATAGTAGTTGCTAACTTAGGAAGACTGTAGCTAAGCAATAGCTCCAATCTGTGGCACATTGTGCATAGGATAATTAAGCATTTTACCAAAAATATAGAAAACTGTCCAGAGATTTATAGTGTAAGATCTACTGTACTTAAAAAAGGTACAATTTCATGCCCAATTTAATAGATAGAGTGTTAGATCTACATGTCCAGTATAATTACTTAGACATTTCATTCTTCTCTATAGTTCTTTTTGGAAACCAGTTCAGATCTGACCTTGTGTAAATGTTTTTTAAATTACTCTGAAACATTTTGCAAATCCAATTAGCGCACAGTCAAGTCTTCTCAGCTCACCTCATTTGACATAGGGTGCTGCTGAGGTAGCCTTTCTGCTTATAATGATTCTTATTTGCTTATTCTTTGTCATTTTGTCATTTTCAGAATACATAGAGCTAAAATATTAAATAATTCTCAGAAGCTCAGATTTGAAAGTGGGTTAATGCAAAGACATCAGGTAAAATATTTATCTGGATAGGAAAAGGAATTTCTCATCATAATTCAGTGAAGGTAAATGGATGCTTTGGTAAAGCACCGAGTGTCACTTAAATTTCACTTGCCTCAGGTATCATTTAATCAGCGAGCACAGTTAATAATTCTGCTTTTCTATTTGTCAAGATCTCAATATTTTTTCAATATGAGGTCTGCTACAGTGTACTTTACATGACACTTTATAATTAGTGGTACTTGAGAATTTGGCAGTTTTAAAAATTCATACAACATTCTTAGTTACAATTTATAAATGATTTTAAAGTATAATTAACATTCATCTTTACAAGTTATATGCAAACAAATATGCAAATTCAGAAATAAATATGCAAACATATAAAATGTTTTTGAATTAAGTAGTCCTTAACATTTTTAATGAAATCAATATTTTATTCATATTTTGCACACAATTTTGAGCACTTACTGATTTGAGGGTGTCTACAGATATAGGCTCTTGCATGGTGCAATCTCTACCTGAAACAGGAGAGAAATTAGAACTAGCTTTTTTTCTTTTTGGTGTGAAAATGGCAAGACTTTGACAAGAAATCTAGTAGTTGTTGTTTGGTGGATTATTTAGGTTATTAAAATTATTTTTGCCATTGGGATACTTAATCCTACAAGGAACCTCTAATGTTTTCAGATGATGTAAAACCATTGGCAACTTAGAAGGATAACTAAGCAGTCCAAAGTTTTTGAGTTGGTGGCTAATAATGGTTGAAAAATTGAGTAAACTGGATTTTTAATGTATTAAAACATGAAAGAAAGCTGTGGGATTCTTTATGACTGAATGAATATTATTGGGAAATCTTCTTTTAATAGAAAATTTACTAACCAGGAGTATTGTATAGATCCAGTAATTTTACTTATGATTTGAAAAAAAGTAACCAGCAGTTCAGCTGTCAAAATCTTAGTTTGCTCATTCATCCTGACCCCTTTTTGAAGGTTTAGCGGCTTAGCTGCAGTCTCTCTTCCTTAAGGTAGATTTCTTGCTATCTGGGTTTTCCCTCTCTACATTCGTACTATAATATAAGCCAATCAGTCAGAGGTTTCTAATGTGCTCCTGTGGGAAGTTACTGCACTCAGCAAGACTGAAGTCACTAAGTGTAAAACACTCTATTGTTCCCAGAGAGTTTTACTTTAAAATGTTCTTCAAAGACATGCATGCCTTATTATTGTTTTAAGTGACACAATTTCTCAAAGAAAAGGTATATTTACATGATCCAGGTGAAGACTTATTTATCTTTTTTGGGGGGTGGATTAGTCTTGTACTATTGGGCAGGAGGTAGGGTGGGGTGGGATGGGCAGGGAAACCTATGAGGTGCCAGGGATCTATCCAAGCTTCTTCTGAAAATCCAAGCATGTACACTGCCAGTTATCTCTCTGTTCCAAGAAGAATTGATACTGAGTGGCACTTCTGGTGAATTAGCAAGTTAAACACCAGAAAGATTCTGAGATTGTACCAATACTACTGTGTTTTTGCCATCTTTGTTCCAGATTCTTTTCCTAGTAGTTGCTTTTATTTTTATTAGAGAATGTGAGTTTTAGGATCTACCCAATCTCTCCTACTCCCACCCCATTATTTTAGTTGCTAACATTTTTTTTTTGTAAAATTTTGTCCTTTTCTTCAGGATAGTTTTTCTTTACTACTTGATTTTTTTCCTTTTAATTTTGTGAACCATGTTCCTTATTGTAATTTGTTTAAGCAGCCAGTTGTTTTAAATATTTTTAAAAGAAACAGATAATTATATATACTTCTTTCTTAAATTTTATGGTGCTGGGGTTTGGAGTGATAGCACAGCAGATAGGGCATTTGCCTTGCATGCGACTGACCCGGGTTTGATTCCCAGCATCCCATATGGTCCATAGAGCACCGCCAGGAGTCATTCCTGAGTGCAGAGCCAGGAGTAACTCCTGAACATCACAGGATGTGACCCAAAAAGCACTGTAGCACTGTAGCACTATCCTCCCATTGCTCATTGATTTGCTCGAGTGGGTACCAATAATGTTTCCATTGTAAGATTTGTTGTTATGTTTTTGGCATATTGAATATGCCACAGGGAGCTTGCAGGCTCTTCCCTGTGGGTGGGATACTCTCGATAGCTGGCTGGGCTCTCTGAGAGGGGCGGAGGAATCAAACCCAGGTCAGTCGCATGCAAGGCAAACGCCCTACCCACTGTGGAGCCCTATTGCTTCAGTCCGACCCAAAACAAAAAGAAAAAAATTATAGTGCCTAGACAAGGTCCTGAACCCTAAGGAGATAGTATGTATGTTCTTTGCATAGAGAACACTGAACTCAGTGCTATGAACGTCACATATGGTAGATGCATAATGATGCATGAATGAGTGAATGAATGAATGAATGAGTTCAGAGGGAATTCAAAGCATGAAAAGATCATGATGGAATGTGATTTACCAAGGAAAGCACCAGACTGGAGATGAATCTGAGTTAATGCCTTTAAAAAAGGCATAGACTAAAGATTGGAACAGAAGGAAATGGCTTGGCGGAGTATAAAGGTTTAGCAAGAAGGATTTAAAATGATAAGTTTCGTAGTGCAATAATATTTGACTCCTCTACATGGGTCTATTTGCTTGAGTGGAATGTAAGATTTCAGAGCAAGAATTTTTAAAAATTCAATTAGGACGTATCAATGCAGACTTCTACATAGAATTTGCACAGTGTTTTGAAGTTGTTTGATGATGAAGGTGATTCTTTTACCTGTATTTATTTCAAAGTTAAAAAAAAAGACACAGGATGTGATGATTTGAACTTGCTTATTTAGGACAAAATAATTCATGTAGATGCACCACAAATTAATCTTCCTTCACAGAATTAGAAATGAACAGAATCAAAATTCTGTTTTGCTGCAAGCTGTTCCATGGTGTCTGTGGGGACTGGTTTTGTTTATTTGCTGCTATACCATAGTTCTAGGTAAACAACATATAGTCATATCTACATGCATCTGGGTAAGCCTCAACATTTTTATTATGCAACTTGAACATGAAAAAGTAGGATCTGCTGCACTGAGCAAAACAGCTAAATCTCAGTCAGTGTGAACAAACCCTTACCTCCTTCCTGTCAAGTAACCTTGGCCTTTAAAGACCGTCCCTGCACAATCAGTTACTTCCATGTGCCTTTCATTCTTCCCACATTCTAGGAGGTTTTTTTTCTCAACGTTTTGTTTCTCTGGGCTGAATTTCATCTCAGTTGATTGCCCAATTCACTTTTCATTCAGTCATAATTGTTTTTTGAATTGTCTTAAATTCTCCAATGGATTGTGACAATTTGAAAATTAACAATGGTGCCTTAATTGCACGGGGCTGTGTCATCCACAAAGCCCAGTTGGCTGACATTGCTTCCCTCTTTCCCCAAACCTGCAAGTTTTAAAAACCAAGTGTGAAAAGGTAGAGACATATAAGAAGGGGGGGGGGGGAAGCAAATGATTGTGTTTACATAAGTGACTGATTTTCTAATATTTTTCAAATCAACCCCAAGTACCTGTAAGATCCCTTTACTAGAATTGTATTTGTTCTCTCTTTTTTAAGTTCAATTTTATGCTCTTGTGGAAGGAAAAACACGTGCAAGGAGGACAACAATTTCTGTATGTGTATGGAAATTAAAATTCAGAAAAATATTATTCTTTTATCTGACTTCAGCTAGCTTTTTAGTGCAGCCCGAGAATCCTCCCGTTTGTCTCTAGTTGACTTCCTCTAGAGTCCTCTTGAGGCAGGCATTCCACACCTCTAACCTCATGCCATTCTTCTCATCACTTTCATCCTCTGTCTTTAGTCTTATTTTATAATTTACAGACGAAGTGGCAATTGTGAACAGTTCCTTTGTATTTTCCTTGTTTTTAGCAGAAGATTTGCCTATAGAAGCGAGTGCATGTGCGCGTGCGCACACACACACACACACACACAGGCACACATGCGCACAAACACATTTATATATATTTTTTAGTTTTGGGGTCACACCCGGTGTTCTCAGAGGGTCCAAGCTCAGGAACTGCTTTTATAGTGCTCGGGTGACCATAAGGGTTGCCAGGGATCAAACCCAGGAGGGGTGCGTGCAAACCAGTGCCTTGTCTATCTCTCCAGTACTATCTCCAGCCACAGATGCACATATATTTTAATGCAGGGGATTTTCTATCCTTTCTAACCTGTTAGGTGGATTGAACTTTATCTTTTCTGATCTCTCTTCTTTTTTTGGGGGGGGGAAGGGGTTTTTTTTTGGCCCACACCCAGCTGCACTCAGGAGTCACTTCTGGCCATGTTTAGGGGGTCGTGAGGGACGTGACATGATCAAACCCGGGTTGGCCTCACGCAAGGCAAATGCCCTACTAGCTGTACTATCTCTCCAGCAACTCTGATTGCTCTTATTGATATCAATTCTTTCCCCCCCCCCCCCGCCCCGCCATCTCCCCCTTATTTGGTTCCATCTTTTCAGACTGCAGGCATAATCACTTATGATCTGTGGTTCTACTCTAACCTCTCTTATTTCTCTTTTTTTGTTAGCACCCATGACCCGTGATAACACCTGTGATAATACCCATGATCACACCTCCTATTGTCTGGTTCATATTTCCTGTTTTTTTTCTTTTTGGGTCACACCAGGCAATGCTCAGGGGTTCATCCTGGCTCTACACTCAGGAATTAACTCCTGGTGGTGCTTGGGGGACCACATAAAATGCTGGGAATCAAATCCGGGTTGGTTGCATGCAAGGCAAATGCCCTCCAGGCTGTGCTATCGCTCCAAACCCTCATCTTTCCTGTTATCCTTTTCCCATCCTTAACTATGTATTTCCTGATTGCTTTGAGGTGAGGGGGGGCTGCCAAGTTGTGCTCAGAGGGACTAGAACCACTCTTTGTGATACTCAACCCAGCTGCATAGACTTGCTAATTCACTTCTCTGGTCCAGTGTTCTGGTAATGGGGCAGCCATGACACCCACATTGATACTTATTGGGGAGCCTTGTGGTGTTGGGGATCAAACTTGGTGCCTGAAACATAAAAAGTCATGCACACAGACATTTAGGACCCCTTAACTCTGCTTTTGAGATATGTTTCTAGGTGCCCAGTATTTGGTCCTATGTTCCGTGATTGTAGTTTTTGTGTACTTCCTCTTTTATCCTGGGTCTTAAGCTGATCTGATGGGTCAAAGTTTCACCAGAGAAGGGGCTCCCAGATATTTTTCTGACTTCTATAGTACTTTCTCATCCTTCTCACCATTCTACAAAGAAGTAATCATCGATGTCAAGAGAGGGGTTCGGCAGGGTGGTACCATCTCACCGAAACTCTTCAGTGCCACCCTCGAGAACATCATGCGAGAACTGGAATGGGAAGGAATGGGAGTGAAGATAGATGGTCGGCAACTACACCCCCTCCGCTTTGCTGATGACATTGTTTTAATAACACCAAACATCAGCCAAGCGGCACAAATGTTGGCCGACTTCGACCGTGAGTGTGGAAAGGTCGGACTACAGCTGAATCTTACGAAGACAATGTCTATGAGAAACGGCCTCGTTCCTGATGCCCCATTCGCTCTCAACAGAACGACCATCTCTGAATGCAACAGTTATGTGTACGTAGGTTGAGAAGTCAACATGACAAATGACCTGGCACCCGAGCTGCGCAGGAGGAAGAGAGCGGCTTGGAACGCCTTCAAGAGCGTCGAAGAAATAGTTAAGAGGACGAAGAACCTCCGGCTCCGGGCACATCTCTTTGATTCCACTGTTTTTCCTGCATTAACATATGCCTCAGAGACTCGGGCCTACGCAAACAGGATGAGAACGCTATTCGGGTCTCCCAAAGAGGAACTGAAAGAGCTATGCTTGGAATATCACGTTTCATTCAAATGAGAGAAAGAATCCGGAGTTCTGACATCTGTCGATGATCAAGAATCAGGGACGCTGTCTCGTTTGCCAAGGTGTCAAAAATCAGATGGGCTGGTCATGTAATGAGATTTAAAGACAACCGCTGGACTAGAGCTGTTACCGACTGGATTCCATGGGATGTCAAAAGACCGTGTGGCTGCCCACCTACCAGATGGTCAGACTTCTTCATCAAGATCATGAATGATCGGTTTGAGGCTCCTTGTGTTCCTAGAGCGAACAGACGCCACTGGGCTACACTAGCACGTGACAGGGACAAATGGAGACGTTACTGGCGCCTGCTTGAGCAAATCGAGATTAATGGGAAGTCAAGTGATCAAGTGATAGTACTTTAAAAACAGATCCCCAACTTTCTCTCACTCTCTCTCCTCTCTCTCTCTCTCACTCTCTGTTCTTGTTAAGGCTGCCAAATATTTCTTAATTTTTAGATCCAATGACCTATTTTCAATTTTCAGCATTCTCTAGTCTTTTAACATGGTTAATTCTTAACTTTTTTTTTGTTTTCTCTTCATTTGGTATTATCCAGATCACCAAATAATATCTATCTATCTTTACTGGATATGTATTGTTCTAATTTTTGAGATACAAATATATAGGATATTAAAATGTAAGGAAAAGGAAAAATAAGTAGTTGGGTAAGATTAGATGATAAAACAAAGTTTAATTATGTGATAGTCTATCAGACCTATATTGAGGGACTAGAGGACTTGTTTCTAGACTGAGCCTTTTTTTTTCTTTTTTTGGATCACACCTGGGAATGCTCAGGGGTTACTCCTGGCTCTGCATTCAGAAATTACTCCTGACGGTCCTCAGGGACCATATGGGATGCTGGGGATCGAACCTGGGTTGGCCGCGTGCAGGGCAAACACACTATTTACTGTGCTATCTCTCCAGCTCTAGATGGAGCCTTGAGGGCCAATTAGAACTTACCTTGGTTAGGATGGGGCTAAAAGTGAGTTTCAGGAGTCAGGAGGAGTATCTATCAAGATCTAAAAGAGAGAAAATAAGAACGTGCAGACAACTTCATGAAATTCATTGTTGTCGGAGCAGACGGTTTATTGTGTGCATTGAAATAAATAGAACTGATAGGGGAGGGGTCCAGCCATGGACTGTCAGATTTATTTAGAGTTTAAAAAATAACTGCAATGATAAACTATCAATAGAATATTATACAGAAGAGTGATACAATCAGTTACGTTTTAGAAATAACTTTCTTGTTGCTGAATAAATGAATTGGATAGGAGAGTTGGTAGGAAAACTAGTTAAAAGGTTGCGAGATTAATCTATCCTGGATGATCCTTTATACAGGAAGTTCAGTTTGGGTTTTGTTTTTGGTGAGGGTAGGGGGTGGGGTGGGAGTAACTCTCCTAAACAGTGCCAGGGAGGTTCTGGGCCCCTCCTGTAATTATCTGCTAACTGTACGTGCGTGGTTGAGTGCAAAGGCCTGAGGATGCAGCACTGCTGTGGGGGTGGGAGTAGGGGTGGGGCATAGGATGATTGAATTGAAGTTGACTGCACTATCTCTTTGGTCCCTAATACAGTGTAACAGTGATGTACATGAACAAATATTAGGGTGAAGATGGTAGGGAAACTGGAGACATTGGTGGTGGGAAATGTACACTGGTGGAGGGATGTGTGATAGAACATTGTATGACTGAAACCTAATCATGAATAGCTTTGTGATGGTCTATCTCATGGTGATCCAATAAAAATAAGTAAGGATTTTAGTGACGATAAGGAGAAATAATAGGATTTTAAAATTGATTTAACAATCCCCTGCAGTTGTCTTCAATTCCTTGCTGTCTCGCCATGGCATGCTTGCCTATGAAATGATGGCATTTCTCTCATTTCTTTTATTTTTCCATTACATTACAGAATCTATTATTAGGACCCTGCCTGATTAATCTCTCTCTCCACTGTTCAGAGTGATTCCTTGTGGGTAGTAGGTAAACATTGGATGCCGGTTGATTGAGCAAGCCAACTTCCTTGGCTAATGTTCAGTGTTAATTTTTAGCATAAACTTCTTCCACATTATCATTCATAGTCTTACCACCCACATGTATGTTATACAACCATAAAGACTGCTTCATCTATTGGAGGTTAAGAAAGTCGCCAGCCAAATTTTTTCTTACATCTAAACCCTTTATAAATATTTATGTTTAATAATGTGAAAGCAAATACTCCGCTGTCCTTTTATTAGTTATCTACTGCTGCTGTAAAAATTGCCACAGCTTAGAGGTTTAAAACAAAGCAAATTTATTTATCTCACAGTTTCTGTAAATCAGAAGTCCAGGTAGACTCACTAAGGTTCACAAATTTGAAATCAAGCTGTCAGCCTAGCTGGTCTCATAAAGAAATTCTGGAAGGACTTTGTTCTCAAACCTCTGTAAAAGGTCCAAATTCAGTTCATTGCACTTACAGGACTCAGGTTTCAGCTAAGGGTTGCAACTTGTTGCTAATTTTACCCACATTATTTTATCCTTGGCTCCACAGAGTTCAAACTAGTGCTGGCAGCCGTGGTGATTCTTTTCCCAACTGCTTGGGAAAAGATGCCTTCTTGACAGAACTTAAAGTGCACAATGTGATAAATTAATATGCAGCTATATTGTAGTAGGACGCCCCCCTCCCCATTAGGTTAGTTAACACATTCATCACCTGACTCTGTGCTCAGTAATTAACCCCTGGTAGTGCTCAGGGGACCATATATGATGCTGGGGATCACATCCAGGTTGGCTGTGTGCAGGGCAAATGCCTTACCTGCTAGGCTCTCTCTTCAGTTCCTTATGTTCTTTTCTTTCAGCAAACAGCAGTTACATGATGCAGATACAGTACTGCCCAACATAGTCATTGTGCTTTATATTCGGTCCTTTGACCGTACTCTGTTTCAGAGCTCAGAGTTTTCACTCTTTTATCAACCCCTTCCTATTTCTCTTACTCTCTAGCAACACTGTTTTTACTTTCTCTTCCTTGGAACTAGAGTTTACAATGTTTTTGATGGAAGGAAGGTCTTACATCTGTTGTCCCTCAGGAGTTACTCCCTGCTTATGCTTGGCGTTTGTTCTAAGCAGTGCTCAGGGGACCAGGCAATGCCAGGATAACCAGGCCTCCTGCAAGTACTGCACATATTCGAGCCCACTGAGCTGTTTTCCCAGCCTACATTTTTTCTTTAGTTTTCCACATAAAAGTAAGACTCATATTTTGTATTTGTCTTTTCTGTCTTATTTCACTTAATACAATGCTCTCCAGTTTTATTCATTTTACTGCAGCTGCAGACAGGGTTTCTATCAAGAAATATTTCTTCAAGACTCAATACAAAACTAGGATGTGTATGTGTATGAGTGTATATTTTCAATTTCTCTTTTTACTTGGTGGACACTTAGGTTGTTTCCATACCTAGTCAAGTCCTTTTCATGCTGTGAATTTTTCTTGATTTTTTTCTTTTAACCCTACACTCATCTTTTTTTTAGGGCTCCTAACTGTATTGGATTTACTCAGATAATCAAGAATAATTTTCTTGTTTTAAGTATATCTGCTTAATAACCTTAAGTGCATCTGCATAATTCCTTTTGTAGTGTATTAGAACATATTTACAGGTGTAATATTTCCTATGGTCACAGATCATTAGGGTAGAGTATCTTTGCATTGACACTTTAGAAATTCTTACTGATGTGATTGGGGTAAGAAAGTCATACTAGAAGGAAATAGCTAGATGGAGAAGGTGGTACTACTGCTGTTTCTTAACCATGACCTTGCCAATGAAGTGTCTGGGAAGATCAGGTCTCATGAAAGTCTGTGTGAACTCCCAGATAGTGTGGACTTTGGGCTTATCAGCACCAAGAAGGCAGCACATCAATCTTTCCCTGAAACCCACTTGATCTGCGCAGCATGGGACCTGGACCGCACCATCTGAGTTTTCAAGTAGCCATGGTTCTTTGGCTAAGGTGAGGTTATGCTCTTTGAGGGAAATTGAAGTCGGTATTGACCTCTACCTAGATTTCCCAGATTCATTACCTACTCTTGTAGAAAGGACTTTCTGGAGACCACAGTGAAGCAAAGGCATTTTATTAACAAGGACTGAGGGAAAAGAAACATGTCCAAGGGAGAATATCCAGAGAGATGAAAGAGCTCTCTACAGTGAAGGAAGAAAAATACATAGAAGAATGGGTGTAGGCAACTCCTGAATGAGTGCTCAGCATTAAAAAGAGAAGGAAGTATGAATCACAGCTGGGATTCAGGTAACCTCTGAATAGAGTACACTATAAAGTAAAGAAAAATAAGTAAAGTTACACACTCAGAGCAGAGGGGTGTTGGCCATTCCAGGATGGCGTGTGCCCGTCTTTCATTTGCAAGGCTTTTTCTTTAGTCCTTTTCTCAAGATGCTTTGCCTTGGTTATACTGTGTGTGGGGTATGTGCTCCACAATAAAGTGCATACCTTGCATAAGAGAGAGAGAGAGAGAGAGAGAGAGAGAGAGAGAGAGAGAGAGAGACAGAGGCAGAGACAGAGAGAAGAGGCAGATGAACTGAATAGCCAACCGAGGCCCAGGTCTAGGTATTCCTACTTAGGTCTGGGGAGAAGGCAGTGTGTCTACATTTCTGATACTGAAAAATATTAAATTAAGAAAGACCCCATTGATAGGATATTGTCAAAGGAAAAAAATCTATGAATTCATGTGGACACCATTCAGATTTCTTTTTGTTTTTTTGATTTGGACAATGCATGAAGTGCTTAGGGGTTGCTTCTGAGAGTGCTCAAGCAATCATGTGGGGCTAAGGTTTTATTCCAGGGTTTTTGTATAAAAATCAGAACTCTGCATATAAATTAGTACCTCAGTCTATTGAGTTCTCTTTCCTGCCCCATATCTTGGTTTTTATGACTTCCTTCCCCAAATTCATAGCCAAATCTCCCTCTCCTCCACCCAATGACACACTTCATCACCATATCCTTATGTTAAGTAGATAAAACTAAACAGCCATTTCAGTAATTTATATCAATAACTAGTTTTTGGTCACAATTTTTTTCTGGGAAAGTGACCCATATGTACGCTTTGATATGTAAATATCAGAATTTGTTTTCTACTAAAATTTTAGTTTGAAGTCACGGTGTTGAATGGGGGAAGGATAAGGTCTTTAATAGCTAAGATTCTTGGATGCTCATATTTTCAAAGTGCAAAAAATATGATGTTGTGACCCTGAAACACAGAGAGGAATGTTTTGTGCTGTAGGGAATATGAGGAGAGGCATGTGAGCCAACTTCTCTCTCTCTCCCCCCCCCCTCTATATATATACATACATATGGATATCTGTATTTATTTACATAAATATCCATATAAAGATGTAATATATAGGTATATGTATATATAGTTTGTTAGTTTTGGGGTCATGCCTGTAAGTGCTCCAGGGACCATAGAGTTCTGGGGATAGAACCTGAACTTCTTCCATGCAAAGTATGCACTCAGTCTTTTGAGTTATTTCTCCAGTCTCTGTAGTTATATTAGCCATAGTATATTAGTAGTTATATTAGTTATAATTTTGTTATCATGAGTAACAGAGAAACATGACATTTTTAAAAATAAAAATCCTCAGATAATCTTATTCATATATAACTTTTCATTTATTTATCATTCATTTATACATAACTTTTCATAAGTATCAAGAGCTTAGGCTCTATTGTGTGTTTCAAGAATAGTATAATGTATATGGCATGCAAGATTCCAGTTTTCTTGGAGTTTATCCTTGTTGTTCTATATTTTGGTAAATAAAAAGGTGAAATAATGATGATGATGAGGAGGAGGAGGAGGAAAAGGAGGAGGAGGAGAAGCAGGAGGAGGAGAAGCAGGAGGAGGAGAAGGAATAAGGAGGAAAAGGAGGGGAAGGGAGAAGAAGAAGGAGGAGGAGGAGGAGGAGAAGAAGAAGAAGAAGAAGAAGAAGAAGAAGAAGAAGAAGAAGAAGGAGGAGGAGGAGGAGGAGGAGGAGGAGGAGGAGGAGGAGGAGGAGGAGGAGAAGGAGGAGGAGGAGGAAGAGGAGGAAAAAAGAAGAGAAGATAAAAGAAGAAATGGGGACCAGAGAATTGCCAGATGTGACACTTGAGCACATAATGAGCCAGGTGTGACCCCAAAACAAACAATAAAAAGATTAAGGTGAACAGTGCTATGTCTTCGCATAAGGACCCGTGTGAGGGCCTTATAATAATTTTTTCTTTTCTTCTGAAAAGCAGTATTGAATTATGAAGAATTATGGAGGGACTCCAAAGGAGAGATGACTTTGACCAATTCCGCTCTGGAAAATGTAGTCCCATGGAAGTTACAAGGGCTAGAAAATTACTCTTCAAGTTTTGAAATTTTTCTCTTTTGTGTGTGTGTGTGTGAGGGGGGCACAACCAACGATGCTCAGGCTCTACACTCAGGAATTACTCCTGCAGTGCTGAAGGTCTGTTTGGGATGCTGGGGATTGAACCTAGGTTGGCCAAATGCAAAGCAAGTGCCCTAACCAATGTACCATTATTCCTTTGGACCCCATTTTTTCCTTAAGGTTTAGAACGAGGAGAAATTACATATAAATAAAACTAAGGAGAAAGTTTCAAGGATGATGCTAAAAATTTAACTGATCCTAAAAATTCAGCCAGAAAAGTTCATTTGTTATATGGCATGTTAGGCATATATCTAGTGACATAATGGAAACAGTCACAGGTTCTTTACTTTTGTATTATACACCCTATTTGGTGAAACTGAGGTCCCCGATGAGTTCGCAAAGAACACCAAGGTGTGAATACAAATTGCCAATCTTGAAAAATCAGCTTGACAATCAAATAAAGAAAATTCCTGACTTTGTCTTTCTTTTATTCAATGCAAAGAACACCAATGCCATCCGGCTTGTTTGAGAATAAAGATGAGGAAATTGTCAGTCATTAGGTGCTGCACTAGCAAATGAAAACAATGCTTGAAAAGCCATTTATTACCAATTCAATTCAGTTTTCTTTGTGGATAGAACATATTGTGAGTATTTCTCCATTTCTACTTTTTTAAAGAAGTAAACTGAGACAGAAAAACAAAACATCCACACAGCTTATATCCTTAAAAAAAAAAAGAAGAAAGCACATGTAGCCTTGAAGATACTGAGACAAGACAAAAGACAAATTCACATTTGGAGAAAGGGTCTTTTTGATGCTGCAAGAAAAAAAACTGGACACTAAAGTAAGACATTAGGTTTCCTTATGAGCATTTAATATGAAGTTCTTATTGCACTTAAATCAAATACTTTCAGACCTGGAAAACTATAGAGGAAGAAGAAATTTACCATATCTGCCTTGAATCTCTTACTATGTAAATTTGGGTAAATCTTTTCTTCACAGAACTCTTAATTGTTAAAAAAAACTTTCATAACTGAGAGAAAAAAACATTTCCTAGAAATGTTACATACACAAAGTCCTGTGTCAAATACCTAATGCGTTATCTGGCACATGGTATGGATTAAATAAATAAAAGTGAAACTTGCTCTAATTGTTTGTGTATGTATGTCTGTATGTGTGTGTTTCAAGAATAGCACTTATCTATTTGTGAATATTCCATTCAAAGCTGTAATAAATATAGTCTTTATTAACTTCAGTGTGTAGTGAGAAATTGGGCAGAAAGTTTGCAGGACATTAATTCCAAATAATAGATTTTTTTAAAAAAAGAAAACAAAACAAATTCCAGGTATTCCTAGTCCTTCCTCAGGGATTTGCCTGAGATCTAATTTTACTTCTACAGGTGATGATCTCAAAGGCACTAACTCAGAGTTCTGAGATGGATCAGTTCACTAGAATGGCATTGGAGCAATAGCAGCACCTAATGACTGACAATTTCCTGATCTTTATTCTCAAACACTTTGCAATCAAACACTTTAGCACATCTGTCGTTGTACTGAGCATGGAATGGTTTCTTACTTCTCTGCTTGTGGTTCTGAAGCCTGCATACAGGTCCCCACATACCTAGACTGACTTTCTTATCCAGGAAATAACATAACCAGATGTGGAGCAGAGAAGACACTTAGTCTCCAGTCCAAAGTCACCTAAAAGGATGAAGGCTGGAAATCCTTTGAGATGGAGAAAGGAAGGCTGCCAGCACTAGCCCAAAAGGTTGGACCCCTGAGACTGACAACTCCTGCAGGAACAAAAGGTCATGCTAACATTAAAAAAGATCAGCAAAAGTTCCAAGCTCTTCCCCTTGACATATACCAGGAACAGACTTATTTACTCAAGTTGGGGAGTTCGGGAAGAACCTTATAAAATTAACTACAATGACAAACTGGGCACATTCCCAGCTTGGGATTCACACACATTCCAGGTTGAGGTACGTAGTTTAAGCTCTTTCTTCTCTGGAGAAACCCACATTGCCTCTTGAATGTGTCTCCACTCATATTTTCTGAGCAAAGACATTTCATTCACTCTTTGTTTTTTCTTTTTCTGAAACTCTTTTTTGCAAAGGTAGAGGATAGGTCTGGGAAGTAGAGCAGAGGTCAGAACTCACTTTCTTTCTCCTGCAATGAACAATCCATCACTACAGCTGGAGACCATAGGTACCCTAAAACTTGGGTGTGGGGGACCAGTTCCTGCAACACAGAGGTCAAGTGGAACTTGGGTGTAGCTTAACAACTGTCCAGTGGGACTGAACATTCATACTGGGTAGGTGCTATTGACAGACTTGATCAGACCAAACTGTCCCCTCTTTCTAGGCACTTCTCCAGGAAGAACATAATGAGTTAAGTCAGTATGCGAGATTCATGGTATTTGAAACTCCTTTCTCTTGAAAGTGGTAGATCATTTGCGTGAAATATTAGTGGACATTTTGTAGTAGTTCACAATTAAATAATTTTTTCCATCTTTTAATCTGTGTACTTGAAATGTCCTGAGAAATTCCTAGAAGGCATTAGTACGACATCTTATACTCGTGTAGAACATTTGGTTGTCATCTATAGGAATTATTATCATTTTAGAAGTTCTGAATAAAATACCCAGACTTATTCAGAAGACAAGAAAGGTACCAGAAAATTGAGAGATGTGAAATGAGTGCACACCCTGAGAACAAGTATCCCTGGATCTCCATTAACTACAATAAAGAGACTGCACTGGGCTGGAGCAATAGCATGGCGGGTAGGGCATTTGCCTTGTATGCAGCCGACCTGGGTTAGATTCCCAGCATCCCATATGATCCCCTGAGCACCAGGAGTAATTCCTGAGTGCATGAGCCAGGAGAAACCCCCGTGCATTGCCGGGTGTGGGATGTGTGGGATGTAATCCAAAAAGCAAAAAGGAAGAGAGAGAGAGGCTGCACTTGTAGACCACAGAAATGGTACGGCAGGCAGGGCACTTGAACTGCATGCAGCCAATCTAGGTTTGATCCCAGAACCCTATATGGTCCCCTGTACTCTGACAGGGGTGATTTCTGAGTTCCGCCACCAGGAGTAATCCCTGAGCACTGCTGGGTGTTGCCCCCAAACAAAAAAAAAAGAACAAAAAAGAGACTACTTGGCAGTGTATTATTTAATGTGGATTTACAAAAGAGTTTACCAAGCTATTTTCTTTTAAGTATATCATATTTAATGGAATAAAAAAAAAGAGGGCTGGGGGTTAAATTCTGTGGTAGAGCCCACTTGCAGTGTAAGGTCCTGGGTTTGATTCCCAGTATCCAAAGGGGAGAAAAAAAGAGAGAGAAATAAAAAAAGGACAACAAATAAATAAATAAAAGGACTGGAATGGTGGTCCCATTATTGGTAATGTAATATTGTATGATAAAGATAGACCATTTGATATTCAAGATATTTATAGCACACAGAGTGAGCAATTTGACAGGGGAATTGACATATCTTTGACCAACCTTCTAAGCACGCTTACACAAGTCAGTCCAGTGACTTATGACCCCATTCTGGAGTGAATTTCTATTGTAGACGACCATGTATATAGGTATAAGCATTTCTGCAGGAAATTTAATTTAGCAAGCTATGAAAAAAAATTCTCTCTCTGTAATATATCTTGTAAACTAGGGCATTGAGACTGTCTGAAACATATTAATTCAATATCTCTTGATTGGTCTTAAAAATCTGTTTGAAATCAATGTCCTTTTATTTTTGTCTTAGCATTTAATTTCATTTGCATATGACTAATGCTGTTTCTTTTTGGCAAATTAAATTTGCTAGAGTTCGGCCTCCAACACAGAAAGAATGGCATCCTCTGTGCTAGGGCTGCCAACTACAGCAAGTAGCAGTGCAAGTAAATTTGATCTATATACTTTTCAAACTCTCAGATGTGATCACTGACATTTGGCCTGATGAAGGAAACTCTGGGGACTTAAAAAACACAAAGCATGTTGCTGTCCTGACATGCAAAATGTCTTATAATCTGCCTTTATCTTTTATGGCTGCAGTGGTCTGGATAAATTAGACCAAATTGGGCTAAACACTGTCCTTGGCTATTCTCACGTAGCTGTTTTCAAAAGCTAATAGGAGCTGTGTGTGCACATCCAACGACAGAATTTGGCCCCTTTTGTCTTTGCACTAACAGTTGCTTTAGTTGAGATGATTATTCCTGAGTGACTGTTTTATAAGCAGTGTTTTTCCCAGCTTAAATCTCTCTCCACTTTATTTTTCATAGTCAAGACATTTATGAATATGGAAACATGTTACTCAAAATCTTCAGCTTCTGGAAAAATAAAAATCTCCCCAATAAAATCTGTGAGCATTGTAAATGAACTGGGAAAGAGATAAAACAAGTCATATAAATGGTGGCAAAGAAAGAGCTAACACTGAAAAAAAGTGCTTACACTCATTAATGGTAGTAATCTGATTAAATTTTTTTGTAGCACATTGATCCTTAGTCCTTCAGAAGAGAACTTTGTTGCTAAGTGATATATGCAAGAAAAATGTAGACTATCACATACATTTATTTAATGCAAATACAAAAAGTTAATTGTTAGTACAATTTTTTTATTCTACCTCAAAAATACATTACATAAATCTCATCTTTTTCTAAAGACCAAACTCTTTTTTAAAGGAAGAAAAATAGTTTGGTAGAGAAGTTTTTTTTTTTAATTGGAAATTGCAAACCTGGGTCATTTTTAAATTTGCCTCTAGAAAAACTACACATATAAACAAGGCCTTTAGGATTTGGAAGGGATTTCTTTTAAGCTAAATCAGTGCTAGATACAATATGAAAGAGACCCCTGGAATTTCTTGGCTCTTTTCTTTGAGGTCTTTACCTGGCTAGCTCATTTCTTTTGTGCCTTGAGAAAATCTCTTTATGGTTTCTCTTGCCCATTCACTGAAGATGATCAGTTTATGAATGTATTTAGCTATGTTTTGCAGTAGGGCTTTTTCAGAACTTTAAACTATATTCATTATCCATCAAATTTAACTATTATAGTAGTTGAAATTTAAATATTATCATTTTTCAGGGTTAATAACTTACACCTATATAATTTTACTAATTTCTTAGCATGATAATTTGTCTAAAATAGTAGACTTATTTTTTTTTTTTTTACTACTTGCCAGTGTGAACAGATTCCAGATCTCTGAGACCCATCATATCTCTGCTTGAAACATTTTGAATACCAACTCCAAAAACTCGACATTAATAAAACATTAAAGTTCCAAGTTAAGCCCATAAAAGTCAAGAAATACAGAGTTAAGGTCGACCCGGCTCTCTTAACTCTTCTCCTGCATGTATGCATGGGTGATGGGGCAGCAGTACGAGTTGTTGCTTAAATCAGTCTTCCTGCATAATCTAAAAATGTAATTGAATTAGTGTATAAAGTATTTACATAGCCTGCAGTGAAGCGTCCCACACACTATATTATCCACGTTCCCTTTCAGGGTCCTCATTTTAACTCCTCACTGCAGTGTTCCTGCGAGGCTTCCTCAAACATTCAGAAATTGGACTTGCAAATACAATTTCCCTTCTTTTACGAGGCTTCAAGATGACTGATGCACACTCAGCTTTCCTAGTTGCCTTTCAGCTCCTGGCCAGAGTTTAAGTAACATTCCTCCTTTTAGTGAACATCCTTGGGAGTTGCTATGTAGTAGACAATGTCATTCTATGGTTAAGGATTATTTTATGCTCTAATTTAATTAGATGTAAAATATTTGCCATATTAATATGAAAATTAGAGACATAAGATTGAGTTTAGGAACATAGAGAGAAAGATATTCAGAACATGGATTTTGGTTTCAGAGAAGTCTATGTTCTAACAGTCCTTATTTTATTATTTAACTGTTCCTCAAACTTTCCAACTTGATTTTATTTCCTGTAAAATGGGAATAATTATAGCCTGGGTATTTTTTGGGGGGTATCCATAAATTTTTCACTTTGGACCATATCAGAGAGTGATACATACACCAGAGACTCCCGACAGTGTTCAGGAGACCATGCAGTGTCCGTGATTTAATCCAGGGTCACTGCATGAAAAACATGTGCTCCAGCTCATGGAGCTATTTCTCCAGCTTAATAGTCAGTCTTTCTGATTGTTAAGATTTAATGACATTTTGAAAATTTGAAAGAGATAATATGTATGAAATGATTGATATATAGCAAGCACTTAAAAACTGCTGCTATCTCTTATTTGGGTGGGAAATAATAGCATTTTGCTTTAATTCATTTATTTTTGTTCATCTTCCATAGAGTGTAAGAGAAGGGCCTAGAGCAGAATTTAAATGTATGAAATTTTAAATGCTTGTTTTCAATGCTATTGACCCTAGTGAGATTCCTGGTACTGCATGTATCTTTGAAGTAACTCCCGAACACAGAGCTAGTAGTCTCTAAACACTGTTGGGTGTGGTCCCCAAGGCCCCCATTCTAAATGATATTTGGCAATAAATATAAAAGTATGCTCTTCCGATAGGAGAACTGGGCTTAGTAGGAAGCTTGCCACTGGATGTGTGTGGTGGTGGTAGGGCTGACAGCTTAAGGAAGGGCCCACTATGACGATGATAGCCCGAAGTGTCACTCTGGATAGGTTTGACCCAGGACTAAGTGCTGAAAGAAGGTAAAGTGATGTGCATGATACCCTATCAGTAATAGTACTATAAACCACAGTCCCTACAAAGGGGGTGGAGGAGGATAAAAAGAAAATGAAAAAGCACCTATCATGGAGGCAGGCTAGGTAGTGGAAAGGAAACTGGGGACATTGATGGAGGAAAGTGGATGGACACTGGTGAAGGGATTGGTGTTGAAACATTGTATGCCTGAAACAGAGTCATGAAAAACTTTGTAACTTTGTAATTTACAGTGATTCAATAAAAAGAATTTTTTAAAGTTTGCTTTTAATCATCATTCAAGAAATGTACAATGATATTTTTACCTTTCAGATGTTAAAGATGGAAAAAAAACGGTAAACTTTTGGGTCTGGGAATACTGGTGTTTACATACACTGCTATAAACTGGTACACCCTTTTGACAGGCACTCTGGTGAAATGCATAAAAAATTACTTAAAACTTGCCTGTTATTTGACTCAGCAGTTCTATTTCTGCTGAAGAAATTTATCTTCTGGAAATAATCAGGCAAGTTTTCAAGAATATTCATAGAAGTCTTATTAAAAATTGGAAATAACCTAAATGTTAATATGGGGCTCTTAAAAATAAGTTATAGAGCTTTCATACAATGGTATACTATGTAACCATTAACAATGAATGAATTTCTTATGTGTAATAGGTTTGACCCAGCAGTCATAAACTGTAGGGCAGATTTGAAATGATTGCTATTTTTCCTCCATAACTGTTGCCACTGCTCTCCACTGAATCTCCTTTTCTTTCAAAGCTGTGAGTTGCCTTAACCACGGCTCACTCTTTGTTGTGGAACTTTTCAGTCACATTTGGTTATTTAAGTAGTCAATCTATTTATTGAGACCCAAGGCCAGTTTCATGGGCCTGTGATGGTGCATTTGCACAAAGCTTCCTCTCAGAAGGTTCCCGAACATGGTTTAATACTCAGTTGTTGCTGTCTTGGAATTTTTATGAATTTTATTTTGGAGTATGTGCTTTGTAAGTGAAATTTGATGAGTCAATGGAGAAAGCTCATGAAGAGAGAAGATACAGGCAATATATTTCTCCACGCCCTGGAGCACAGAATTTCAGTTAACCCATATTAAATGGATATGTGAGAGTTTAGGGACACTCCAAGTGAGTACAAGCTAAGAGAATTCTAGCTGTGACTGAGTACCAAGAGGCCAATCTTGCTGTTCAACCCAAAACTTACTTTGAAGAAAGGGATGGTCTTCTAAGAACAAGAATGACCAAGAAAACTCATATCTTTTTATACATGTGTTTACTGGTGTGTATTTGTCAACTGACAGTGCTGAAAATGATGACAGAGGAAAGCAAGAGAGGAGCAAAACATAAAGGAGCTTTTTCCTTTAAGAGTGTCCTACCTCTTCAGTCAGATGGAGGTAGAAAACGCTATAGGATACGTACAAAGCAGAAGTGAATTAAGATGAAATGAAAACAACCGAGTTACTTTCCACTGCTTTCTTAACAATGAAATGCATATGCAGGGCCTTATAAAATACAAACTGTATAATTCACGATCACAATCACGATCATCCTGTTGTTCGTCGATTGCCTCGAGCAGGCACCAGTAACGTCTCCTTCGCCCTAGCCCTGAGATTTAAAAAGTGCCAAGGCACTGTCAGGGTTAGGAGAATGAGACCCATCATTGTTACTGGTCTTTGGCATATTGAGTACGTCATGGGGAGTTTGCCAGACTCTGACGTGTGGGCAGGTTACATTCGGTAGCCTGCCAGGTTGTCCAAAGTAAGAATGAGATAATAAGATGTCTTCCGGGAGCTGGGTTTTATAGTCTCTGGGTCTTGGCCGTTGATGGGATTACATGGTGTCAGGGGGCAGTTGGTGGGTGTGACCCCTGCCTACTGGAAGATGGAGGATCTGGGTGGAGGATGCTCAGCCCCAATCCGAGCAGGCTTGGAGATCTCAGCCCTGGGACCACGTGCCTTTGTTCCTCTGCCGGTACCTTCATGCATGTGGAGAGTGGTCTCAGCATGGTGGTGGCTGGTTCTGGAGGTCTTTGGCTGCTGGAGCTCTGCTCGGGGCAGGGAGGGAAACTCAACTCGCCCCTGCCTCCAAGGGGCCCAGGTGAGGACAGCCAGGCACGGGGGCAGGAGACTCTATATAATGTATAATTAAACTGTGCAATGTTAGTGGTCCATCCATGAGTAAAAGAAGTTACATTTGTATTTTAAATATTAAAAAATACAAATAGTAAAATTCATGTGGATGATTTGCATTTAATATAGCACAGTGGGTAGGGCATTTGCCTTGCATGCGGCTGACCCAGCAGACCAGGGTTCGATTTCTCTGCCCCTCTTGGAGAGCCCGGCAAGCTACCGAGAGTATCTCGCCCGCAAGGCAGATCCTGACATGCTATCCATGATGTATTCGATATGCCAAACACAGTAACAACAAGTCTCACGATGGAGACATTACTGGGCCCGCTGGAGCAAATCGATGAACAATGGGAGGACAGTGCTACAGTGCTACTTAGCTTTAATCCTTGCATTGGGGTTATGATATAGAATGTCTAGTATGCTTTTCTTAATGTTTGTGCATAACAAATATTGTTAAAGCTGCATACATACAAAACCGGTAACAGAGGATATCTCACTTATATTATGAAGGTGCCTTTTATTTATAACTTTGTACCATTCTCTAGTGTTCAAGTTTTGTAAAATAACAATTATTTTAAAACAAGCTAAATCAGTAAAGGTGTTTTCATTTTGACAAAATCAACTATATTTATTTTAATCCAGTAGCTTTCCATATTGACTCAGATGCTGATGTCTTAAAGTAGATGCTTTAAGGATCTACTTTCTACATACCTATTACAGGGTACATGGACTATTCTATATAGGGAATTAGTGTTCCTGTGCCAGGTTCTTTGCAGAGTGACATGGGCATGCAGGGCAGCTGCAGAGTCATAACACATACCTTTAGCCAACAATTTCAATGGTTGGTGCCATGTAATTATACTGCAGAAAACAGCAAATAGGAGAAGATTAATGAGTTTGGCCCTACTATCCAACTAAAGGTGAAAAATTTTAATTCTCAAGTAAGCAATCCTTTGTCTTGCTGTGTTCTAATGGGTGTATGTATAACAGGAGGAGAAACTTAGGACATCGAGAAGTCAGAAAGGATTAAAGTCAGGCAGCTCACCAAGGTTAGAACCATCTTGTGGAGAATCTCCCAATAACCTTGCAGACTATATATATATATATATATATATATATATATATATATAAGCTCAGGGTCTTTTAGGGTCATACCTGGCAATGGTCAGAACTTATTCCTGAATTTGTGCTCAGAAATCGTTCCTAGCAGATTTCAGGGGACCATATGCAGTGCTGGGACTTAAACTTGGGTTACCTGCCTGCAAGGCAAATTCCCCTACATGCTGTAATATGGATCCAGCTTTAGCTCAGAGTTTTGGTAGGTGAAATTGAGGTGCCACTTCTAAGATATCAGTGGCAGTGTTTTACTTGTGTCACAGTGCTCAGGGTTCAAAACCACTAGTTAGGTTGATACATAACTATGTGCCTTCTGCCCATAGATATGCTTGGCTTGGCCTAACTTCATACCCAGTAGACTGTTCCCACAAACTTGCAAACCTTTCTGCTCATGACCTCAGCCTTATTTCTTTTCCCTCCTTAGAACTTCTTTCTTTTTCTCTGCCAGAAAATATCCAAATGTCTCCTTCAACCAGTTGAATAATCCTTGGAAATTTCTTTCCAATATTCTCATTTTGTTGTTACTGTGTCTGGCATATCGAATACTCTCGGTAGCTTGCCGGGCTCTCCGAGAGGGGCGGAGGAATCGAACTCGGGTCGGCCATGTTGGCTATCGAGCACAGCGGGTAGGGCGTTCACCTTACACGCGGCCAACATGGCCGACCCGAGTTCGATTCCTCCGCCCCTCTCGGAGAGCCCGGCAAGCTACCGAGAGTATTCGATATGCCAGACACAGTAACAACAAAGTCTCCAATGGAGACGTTACTGGGCCCGCTCGAGCAAATCGACGATCAACGGGAGGGCCTTTAATTTTTTAATTTTTAATTAATTCTCATTTTGGTTTTGAACAGTTTCTATGAGTCTGACATTGCTCTTTTATGTTTACATAGAAAATTAATTCATTTTTATTCAATAAGCTTGATTATGGGCTAGAGCGATAGCACAGTTGGTAGGGCGTTTGCCCTGCACACAGCCAACCCAGATTCGATTCCTCAGTCCCTCTAGGAGAGCCTGGCAAGCTACTGAGAGTATCCCACCCACACAGCAGAGCCTGACAAGCTCCCTGTGGCATATTTGATATGCCAAAAACAGTAACAAGTCTCACAATGGAGATGTTACTGGCGTCCGCTCGAGCAAATCAACGAACATTGGGAGGACAGTATGCAGTACAGTACTACTAAACTTGATTATTTCTTGAAAACGTGCTTTGGCAAGATGAAACTGTGTGGAGAATAGAAGGGAATTGTAGAGGAAAAAGAGGTGACCACATGGGATCATCAGGAAAGGAGGGAAGGCTGGGCTCAGGAAGTCAATCTTGTCCCCTACACCTCTACCATGATGAACTTTTCAGGTCCCACTGTGTGGGTTGCCACAGTGCTTGGAGGAGGGAAACACTACATAGAACTTTTAATTTTGCTAAAATAATATGAAAATTAGGTAGTCTGGTTAAATGGAAAGTAAAAGAATTCAATGAAGAATAATTCTTTATCCCCTCTCTTCTGCTTCTCAGAGGTCACCACTGTTGGTGACCTGTTTTTTCTTCTGGACAGACTGTACCCTTATTTGCACGTCTGCCTGGTTCTGTGTCTTGACTTTAGCTTGTTAAATAAAGCCTGAACTGAAACTGGAAGATGACACATAGCTCTGCACTTCAGCATTCTTTCCTTAAGCAAAGTAATGAATAAAGAAACCTGCAAGAGCTTGAAAGCCGGCACTCTGGGTATGCGATTAACTCCTGTACCTGTTTTTCACACCTCTTGCTGCATAAAACCAAGCAGGTGACTGGAACATTCTCTCTTTTTTTTGCAGCATGCGTTATTTCCAATTCATTGCAAAACAAAGTTCAAACTGCTAAAAAAGCTAGTTTTTAATTACCTTGAGGTACACACGGCAAGGAGGCAGCCTGACAGCTCTCGTCAATGAGATCAGTAAGCTGTGAAGACATGTGGCCAGAGATGTTGCATCATTAATATATACATTATGATTAGATGCCACCATAATTGCTATTATCACAGAATCATAAATCTTTTGACCAACAGAAAAGCAAGTACCTTTGTTAAAAAGGTCAGCCAAGGGAACCAACTGGGCTCATCAATAAAACAGTGGTGCAAAGACAGATGAGTATTTATAAAGAATTCTTATGGGAATCAAGTAAGCAAAGACTGTTAGAATAGCACTCACATTTAAATTAGGTGCCAGGCATATAAGGTTCTAGTAGATTACTCTACATTGAATTAAATATTGAAATAAATAACAGCAATGATTTCCTAATGTCTGTAGTTAACACTAGCTCACAATATGAATTGGCTTTCTCAAATTGTGCATTTGTGATTCATGATTGATGCTTTACAAATTTAGGCAATATATGTCATTTTTAGAGTGTAATTCTAAAGTAACTAAAGTATAAGAGTTATAAATCAACCAGTAACTGTATTTTCCTTTAAAACAGTAAGTACTCCTGTGCATTCTGCATTTTTTTGTCCACAGAGCATCAGGAAGAGGGCTTTCAAGAGGATATTTTTTCCTGCTATAGTGTCAGATCTTAAAATAAGATTTAAGGACTGGAAAGTCTGATTGAGTGGTACTGAGATGTGATTTCTAGTAGTATTGCTCAGCAGAGCATGGAGAACTGAAAGTGCTGTTCCTCTGTATTGGAGGATAGACATTTTTGGACAGATGTATTTTAATTCAGTCTTTTCTTTTGAAATCAAATCTATGGTGGAGCTACCTTGAGATGTATAGTTGCTTATTATAGTTAATGGATTGTTCATCCTCTGTGCCCTTGAGATCATCCTAAGTAGATGCATAAAACTGAGATCATATTGCCCATAAAAACCGACTGGCCCAGAGTTGGTCCACAAGGTGCTGAACATTCACTAGAGCAGATGGGAAAGATAATGTTTAATAAAGAGATAGAGGATTAGGTGGTATGAAACAAGCTAAGAGAATGGTATTATTTCAGTTCAGTGAACCTCTGTGACATCTCTTATGCCCAAAGACTGGTTAAATGGATCCCAGAGCCATGAGTTTCAACAACTGTCTCCCGACCCTCCCTCTCCCTCTCCCTCCCTGCCCCCCCCCCCCCCCCATCTAGTGCTGCTCCTGCATACAGAGCATACACAGAGTCAGTCTTTGCTCTGCTGGCATCTTTGCCAGTGTCTGTGAATAACTTGGAATACAGTCTCTTAGGTTTATGAAGATATACAAAGTGAGTCATTCACAAAAGAATATACATATGAGGAAATGACAGAATCCTGCTAACTATGTTTATATATGAGCCACTGATACATTGGAATATGGCTTAGAGAGGAGTGTATCTAAGTTTATATAAATGACAGCTACAAAGACAACCATCACAATGTTTACCGATGAGGTTTCTATTTATCCCAATGTTTAGAAGTTAAATGAAAAAGCATATTGTGGATTATAGCCAAACAGTTTTGAGCTTGGCTTTAATATAACAACTTGTAGTCCATCGAGGTAGCAGGATTCCGAAGTCCTAGGAACAGGTAAGCTGTGATAAGTGTGGTAAGTGGTAAATGACCCTGCTGAGGAGTTTGGGCACTCAGGGGTGTGTGCCTGTCTTGCTTTGTCCTTTGTTCCTGGCCTTGCACTGTGTTCTTTGCTATTCTGCTTAGTTTACTGCACGTGTCAAGAAGCACTTTTCTTTTTAGCTTCTCCAGTCTCAACTTCCATAGCCTGGAGGAAGTTGCCAAACAAATGTCGCCTCTTCTCTTGGCCTCGCTACTCTCACCTGTGCAGCGCACTTACACATTGTGGATTTGTGCTTTGGGAGGTGTTAGATGGAATTGGGGAATATTTCAAACCATTCCTTAAATAATAGAATTGAAATGTGCCGGTGAAGTGGTCTGGGATGGAAACTTTTGAGTGAAAAGTTAGATACTTGAAGATAAAATGGAGCCCTGGGGTACACACATTTCAGCGTTTCTCTATTTGTTAATTTTGGAAATGGAATTTTCACAGCTTTGCTTCCATTTTGTGTCAAACCTTAGGTTTTGCTTCTACATGTAACTCTGGGTAGAAAACTCAAGATGATTCTTTTTACCTCGGTTCTCTTTAGCTCCAGAAGTGAGAAAGCAATGGATTGAGCCATTAAGGACCATAAATAAAAAATATATTTTATAGTATAATCACTGTTCCTGAAATGCTAACAAATATATAAAAAAGCAGGGTATCAGATAAAGGATTCTGTAAGTTTCCAGACATCCACAGATGCTGAATCTTAGTTAAAAGACCTAGAAACTAAAAGATCTAGCATTTTGAAATTGTATTTTATTTGTTATGATATAGGTAAATTGTAAGGGGGGTCATTCATGGCATGAGCACACAGTTCCCCCTCCACCTCACTCTGATTCTTGGGCTCCCCAAAAAGGATTTTGTGGAGGTCACAAAATGTCTAAAACAAGCATAAAAAGTAGAGAAGGTGGGGGGTGGCAAAGCTATAGTCCAGCAGGTAGGGCTCTTTCCTTGCACATGGCCAATATGGGTTCTATCCTTAGCACCCTATATAGCCTCCCAAGCCTGCCAGGAAGGAGCCCTGAGAGCAGGCCCAAGATTAAGTCCTCAGCCCTTTAGCATGTACTTGATTCCCTCTCTCACCACCCTCCCTCCTATATGATAGAAGAAGGCTTGGGGAGGTAGTACAGGACACTTGTCTGCATGTGAACAACCCAGTTTGATTCTCTGACCTCATATACTCCCCCAAGTCCACCAAGAGGATCCCTGGACATAGAGCCAAAAGTGTGTCCTGAGCACAGAGAGAGAGAGAGAGAGAGAGAGAGAGAGAGAGAGAGAGAGAGACAGAGAGACAGAGAGAAAGAGACAAAGACAGAGAGACAGAGACAGAGAGATAAAGACAGAGACAGAGAGAGTGGTACTGTTTTTCTTTGACTTGCTGAATTATAAACATTCTAATAACCTTCAAAATGATCTAGTCTATCACTGGTTTCCAAATCTTGGCTTTCCCTGAGTATTCCCGGGACCTAGGACTAGACATATGAGAAAATGCTCAATAAATTCTTTCTGACTTTATTTCATTCCTTTAAAGATGAGGCTCCTTATCTTTATAGCGATCAAAGCATTTATTCTAAACCCTATCTCTGTGATCATAGCATTACTCTCTTGGTCTGACACTACAGAGTAGAGTCATGATACTCCAAGATCTGAAACTGACATTTAGTGAAGCTCACAAGACTGGGGTCCACAGACCCTGTTGGAAAATTTAGTTTCATGGCTCATGTTCTCATTTAAGCTGGCCAACCACTCTGAGAGGTCCATACTGCCCTGTTTGGGTTTAAATTAAAAAACATGGAAAAAGGAGTTATATTGATTTAAGCCAAAAGCATTCTCTAATTCTATGCTCGAAGTTTTTTCAAATATCAACTGACTCAATTTTACAGCATTAAAATACTTTGTCTCTGAGTTTTTGATCCAAATGTGGAACTACAACCAGCATCTTTAAAAAATTGAGTTTTGTTAGTTTTGGTCAATGCTTCTAACCTGTTGAGTCTTCATGGAATGTCAATATAGTTATATTAGCTATAATATTGTGCACTTGTTATCAACGTGCTAAGCTTGTTCTTTTATAAACTTCATTGGTGAGAAATACAGAGAGCTGTATTATGAGAAACTCACCGCATTATGACATTGATCCTCATCAATTTGGGCAACTTCTGTTTATCTAATAGGTAGTCCATATAAGATTGGTTTATTCATGTTGGGGCACCAAGTGGTACTTAGGAGGCTGTGGGCTCTTCCTGATGATTCACAGCCAAGCAGGCTGGCACTTCAATGTGGGAACCAAGAATGTGGTGCTGCTCAGGTGCTGTTGTGTCTGGGATTTACCAAGCAATCCTGTTGGTGCTTAGAGCCCTTTGAGGTAGCAACTTGTCATGCTCTAAAGGCCATGTGATATTGAGGCTCCAACTGGACAAGGCTCCATGAAAGGAAATGCCTTAACTCCTGTATTATTTCTTCAGCCTCCTCATTTTCTGACTTTTGACCACAAAGTTAACATAAAAAAATTGCCAAATTAAGGTTTATTTTGTTTTAAATCTGATGCTTTCCTGTCACTGTCACTGTCCTTTGGTTCGATTTGCTCAAGCGGGCCCAGTAACGTCTCCATTGTGACAATTGTTACTGTGTTTGGCATATCGAGTACGTCACAGGTAGCTTGGCAGGCTTTGCCGTGTGGGTGAGATACTCTCGGTAGCTTGCTGGGCTCTCCAAGAGGGGCGGAGGAATAGAACTCGGGTGGGCCATGTTGGCCGCTTGCAAGGTAAACGCCCTACCCAAAGTGCTATCACTCCAACCCGATGATTTCCTATATGATACATATAATTTTCCACTAAAAACATAGACCATTTGTTTCTTTTCTTTTCTTTTCTTTTCTTTTCTTTTCTTTTCTTTTCTTTTCATAATGTAGGAGTACTGCTATTTGTTCAGTCATTGACTAAGCTGATTGAATTGGGCATGAACTTCGCATTGCTTTTTTTTTTAATTGTGTCACCATCAGCTAGCGTTACAAAGTTTTCATGTTTGAGATTCAGCCATACAGTAATGGAACACTCATCCCTCAACCAGTGCACATTTTCCACCACCAGTGCCCCCAGTATCCCCCTCTATATACGCCTCTCTCCCCCACATACAAACACATCCCAGTCCTTACCCTGCCTCTATGGTAGAAAATTTCCCCAATACCTTCTAATTTTGGGCGTTATGTTTTGCTCCACATGTACCTCCACTACTCAGCTGCCGCCACGCTTCAGGCCGCTTTCCGGATCCACAGGCCAAGACTCATGCATAGTGAAGCCCCACAGAGCCAGGTAAGCAGAACTTTGTAACCTTGGACTCCAGGCTCAATGGGACCCAGAAAAAGAGATCCTCTGCCTTCTCCCACCAATCTCTGGTGACCCAGGGATTAAATCTAGAAACCCCACCCTACCCTGACCTGCATGCTTCCACCAGACTGGCGACCCAGGGACCACACCCAGAAGCCCCATCCTACTGGTACCAGATAAATACCTCATCAGCAGACCTCCACTACTTCCACTACCCAGCCACCGCCATTCTCTAGGCCACTTTCCGTACCACGTGGCCACAAAGCAGCTGCGCGACACATCATAAGACACTTAATACCCATCTTCCAAGATTACTGCACCATATTTGATGGGGTTCAAATATGGTTTGAACCATGGGGACACCTGCAAGGGCGATTAGAGGCCACCCTAAAAGACTCTATCCCTCTCTGAGAGCCTGGTAAGCTACCGAGAATATCCCACCTGCACGGCAGAGCCTGGCAAGCTATTCGTGGTGTATTCGATATGACAAAAAAAGTAAATACAATGGGTCTCATTCCCCTGACTCTGAAAGAGCCAACAATATGGCAGCATTAAGAAGGATGAGGAAGGAGAGGCTGATAAAATCTCAAGACCAAACAAGGCTGCCAAAATGAAGAAGGACAAAAATGACTGTACTTTCAATGCACATATGCTGGCATCAGATGCATTCATTGAGGACCTGATGGTGCAAGCACGAAAGATCAAGTACGACATCATTGATCTAACTGAGATGAGACGGTATCAACCACATCATGCCATTTTTGACACTGGAGAAGAACCCGTTCCTCTGAACATGTAACAAAAGAGGTGTAGGTGGTGTCCTTGTCAACACGAACTTGGCCATGAGCATTGATTCACTTGAAGTGATCAAGTGTTTTGCTCAAAATTTCCCACCGCAATTCAAGCCTACTGGCCAAGGGCAGACACTAGATTATTTTTTTTCCATTACTCATTTTGAATGTCATGAGAACTTGAACGGCCGTGATTGCAAATGTAAATTTCTAGATGGTAAATTGTTGGGTTCCAGAGACATCTCTGTATGTCACTGATGTATTTTGGGATTCAATTAGGAGTCTCTGGGTCAGGACTGTTGTTGTGTTAAGATGGCACCCACAGGCAAATTGTGGGTGTGACAGCCAGTCTGCTGAGTGGGTAGGGCCCTGGGGAGGGACAGCCTGGCTCCTCTCCTGGAGGAGAGGCCTGGAGATTTTATTTGTTTCTGTTCTGTTTTGTTTTGGTATTCAGGTAGATATGATTGGATCTATGGTAGTTTAATATATGTACTAATGAACAGTGTTTTTGTAAGAACTATATTCATATATGTTTTACCACTTGTTTTTCTTCTCACAATACTTTTCCTTTACATTTTGCTTCATACATCTCTGTATACTATATTTTTGAAATATGTAAGGAAAGGTGTGTTTAAGAGAAAACAGAAACTTCTATATTTTCTCAAGAAAAACACTAATTTCAAAGTATACGTGAGAAACCTTAAAACATGGTTAAAAAATGTATGAAGAAACTCTATCATGTGGAGGATGTTACTTAGGAGCTGAATTACAGGATTTGCTTTGTCTTTCTTTTCTCTTGCCTTGGGCAATCTAGTCTAATTACAAAACTTGCCTTTCATTCTGTTTAGTGTTTTTCAGCTATGCATGAAAAAAGTTAATCAAAAAAATAAAATGAAAAACTGTGATGACTAATTGAAGTTCCATAGATTTCTCTGTGTTGCCTACTCTGTCTTTGGCAATGAACTCCAAAATGTTACCTTCAAAGAATAATTAGATGCACTTGTACCTACTGGGCTTTTTGTTTCTTTTAAGGAAAGAGAAAGAATCCTAAAATTTCAGAATTTCTCCAAATAAGAAAATGAAACAAAATATAAGCCTTTCCTATCCTTGTTTATCTTATTGCAATGCTAGCAGGTCTTACAGTGATAAAAGATAACACACTGATGATCTCAGAGATGGCCAATATTTCTTTTTAGAGCAGATGGAGAGTTCACTTCCCCCCTCTCTCCACTTTAGGTTCATTGTCTGGGACTCTATAACTTAGACCAACAAAGACATTACTAAGCTTGTTAGAATGTGCATCAGGAATACACATGGGAGTACTCAGAGCTGAGTAACTCAAAGCAGTAGTAAGAATTTGGGCTTATGTAGCATTTTGAAAGAATACTATATTTTGTTTTAGAATAAGTAACAAGATCAAGAAAGAGGAGTGTGAGTTTCTAGGATGACATCATGGGAAGGTTAACGGATGTGAACCAGTGGAAGGTAAGGGCTAATAAATAAAGTTTATTTTGTGGAATCTTAAGATGCCATTTCTGGTCTCAGAGGGGTCTGGACTTGTCTTCATAAATGTTGGTCCTTCCTAGTTGTGAAGTTGGGGGAAGTGGGGATGACTTTACAAATTCACTTCTTGCTTTTAGGAAAAGAAGGGGGGGGGGCAGAAGGACAGAGAGATATTAAAGGGGGAGAAGCACTGATCTTGGGCTAATCCTTGTTCAATTTCTGGCACTGCCTATGAATCTTGGAGGACTGCCAGCAGGATCCCTGAGCACAGATTCAGAAGTAAGCTTTGATGGGTATGTCTGTCAAACAAATCCCACCCCCTGTCAGTTCCACACACTCCGAATATCCCCAAACAAAAAAGGGAGGGCATAGAGTTTTTCTTTAATTAAAAAAATTTGTCTCCATTTCTCCTTGCCTTCATTATGATGACGATGATGATGACGATGATGATGATGATGATGATGATGATGATGATGAAAGTGAATTACATATATAACTGACTTGGTACTCTCCTTTTATTTGATTCTCCCAGTGGTGCTCAGTGGCTCTGGACTCCCTTCCAGTGACACTTGGTCAAATGATCTGGTAGTTCAATGCAAGGACCTGAAGATGGTTGTTACTTAGGATCTCTGGTGTCAGGAAACCTAGGAGGCAATGTGATGCCAGGGATTAAATGGACCCACGTGGGTCACGGTCATGGTTACGGTCCTCCCGTTGTTCATCGATTTGCTTGAGCGGGCCCAGTAACATCTCCATCATGAGACTTGTTACTTTGTTTGGCATATCGAATACGTTACTGTGTTTGGCATATCGAATACGTAACGGGTAGCTTGCCAGGCTCTGCCGTGCAGGCAAGATACTCTCGGTAGCTTGCCAGGCTCTCTGAGAGGGGCAGAGGAATCGAACTCAGGTCGGCCATGTTGGCTGCTTGTAAGGCAAATGCCCTACTGCTGTGCTATCGCTCCAGCCCCACCCAAGTGGGGTGATATATATATATATATATATATATATATGTGTGTGTGTGTGTGTGTGTGTATGTATATATATATAACTGCTGTACTATGTGTTTGTGGCACCCTGGCGCTGTGTAATCCCATCAACGGCCAAGACTCAGAGACTATAAAATCCAGCTCCCAGAACCGTGCAGCCTTGACATCTTATTATCTCATTCCTACTTTGGACAATCTTGCAGGCTATCGAATGTAGCCTGCCCACAGGGCAGAGTCTGGCAAACTCCCCGTGGCTTACCAAATATGCCAAATACCAGTAACAATGATGGGTCTCATTCTCCTAAAGAGCCATGAATATAATCTCAGGGCTAGGATGAAGGAGATGTTACTGGGGCCTGCTCGAGGCAATCGACGAATAACAGGATGATTTGTGATTGTGTGATATATATATATGTATATATATATATATATATATATATATATATATATATTACCCTAACTGCTGTACTGTCTCCCAAGCACAACTCACATTTAACAGGGGTGCTCATGGAGATTGCATCTCAGGGTGTGGTGTCGGCTCACGTGTCCTCCAACTCTGTAGTTGAAGCTTCATGTTCTGGTTGCAATGCTCACCAGGGCTTACTGCATTGCTTGTGTCTTTGCAACAGAAGCCACACCTCCTGACTGAGTTGCTTGCACACCTTTTAGTTGTGTTGCTTGCTGGGGCCTACACGCTGCTATTGTGCTCTCTCACACACCTGACTATGGTGCAGCTGGAAATTGCTTGTGGCTCCAGTGAGCAGAGACAGCAGAACTGCTAGGATTGTGCTCAGTGTTTGTGACAGTACGTGGAGTGGAACTCGTGTCCATAAGGCAGGCATTCCTTAGAGGTGGGGGGGGGAGCCCCCAGCCATGCTCAGGAATTATTACTGGTTCTATGCTCAGAGATCACTCCTAGTGGGCTTGGAGAACTGTATGGGATGCCGGGGATCTAACCCAGCTGTGTGCCTATTCGCTGTACTGTGCCTCTGTCCCCGAAGTAGGCATTCGAAACACTGAGCTCTTCCTCTCAGATCCAGCATGCTTTTCTTGTATTTGCTTCTTTTCAATTACCTGGTGTCAAAGAGGCTTTAATTGTATATGCATATTTGGTTACCCGTCACTGAAGAAGGATATCAGATTAAAGAGGTTGCTGATTTTGGGCTTATTTTCTTTTTTGATATTTTTTGTCTATGTGGAATAAAACTGGGCTTTTAAAAGACAAGAACAAATGACTGGTTAAAGAAAGTATGGGAATCCACACAATGGTATCCTATGGTGCTATTAGGAGAAATGACGTCATGAAATTTACTTATAAATGGATGGACATGGAGAGTATCATGATGAATGAAATAAGTCAGAAGGAGAGGGACAGATATAGAATGGCTGCATTTATTTGTGGGATGTAAACCTCCCCCCTCTCCCCCCAGCCCTTCCCCATAGTATGAGACTAATACCCAAGGACAGTAGAAACAAGGGCCAGGAGGATTGGTCCTTGATTGAAAGCTTGCCTCAAATACTATGGGAGAAGGCATTTGGGATAGAGAAGGGACCACTATGACAATCATAGAAATGATTGCTCTGGATAAGAACGTGTTGAGTGTAAGTAAAGGACCAGACGTGATAACTTCTCAGTACCTGTACTGCAAACCGTAACACCCAAAAAGAAGGAAAGAGAAAGAAGAGAAGTTCCTGCCATAGAGATGGGCTGGAGGAGGGTGAGGTGACAGGAGGAAAACTGGGGACATTGGTTGTGGGAAATGTACATTGATGAAGGGATGACTGGTGGAACGTTGTATGACTGCAACCTGATCATGAAAAGCTTCGTAACTGTGTTTACACCAATGCAAAATCACTGTGTATCTCACAGTGATTCAATTAAAAAGAAAAAAATGGACAAAGAGAAAACCTTGCAGAAGTTTATTTATGTAGTGCTAAAGAAGAAAGAAACCCGCCCCCATATGTGTGTGTGTGTGTGTGTGTGTGTGTGTGTGTGTGTGTATGTGTGTGTGTTTGAGCCTTCCCAACAGTGTCAGGAAGTCATACTGCCCAGCAGTGCCAGTCCTGGTTACTGGTCCAGTGGTGCCACTTGATACTTTGGTGCTGGAGCCTGCTGATGAGGCTTAGCTCTGATGGTGCTAAAACCACCAGGACTACCCCCAGGCAGTGCTGAGAATCCATGTGCTTCTGGGGACTCAAGCTTTGCACATGCTAGACAAGCTTTCCAATCCTTTGAGCCTTCTCCTTAATCAACTCTTTCCTCCTCCCCCATTTTTTTAAACTGAAAAAAGCTCTCGAGCTCTGGCCCAGCTATATTCCGTTCCCTTAAGACCATCTGTAGTACAGGCTGACTGTCCCAGCTGTAAGCCCAGATCCAATGTGCAGTTAGCCAAAATATCTTATGATGAATTGTTCCCTCACAGCTAGAATGGTTCCTGCCTCGGGTAATCATCTCAAAGTTCAAAATATATTTTTTTCGATTCATTTGGACATTGAGAATTGCCTTCAGCTTTTCAAAAGATAAATGCTTTGTTACCTTTTAGCTATGATTTTAAGGTAAAGAATCCACCAAAACTTTACAGGTTGGCCTACCTGCCTCAGAGTGTAGAAACCAATTTGCATGAGGACGACAGGGAAGTATTTAAGCCATCTAGGCCAAACTCTCTCTGTTAACTTCTCCTCTAGGCAGCCCTAAACTCCACCCCATGAAAATAGAGTTTTTCTTCCTTAGGGCATTTGCCTTGCACGAAGCCAACATGGCCGACCCGAGTTCGATTCCTCCGCCCCTCTCGGAGAGCCCGGCAAGCTACTGATATGCCAAACACAGTAACAAGAAGTCTCACAATGGAGACGTTACTGGGCCCACTCGAGCAAATCGATGAACAACGGGAGGACCGTGGACCGTGGACTTCCTTTTATTAATTCAGAAATAATTGTTTTATTTTTGTTAACTTTTATTAGACTTTTGTTAACTTTTGTTAGATTTTCTAGATCCAGACACAACCACTAGAACTACTCCTGACTGTAGTTTTCTGTATGTTTTCCACAATGGTTGAAAGTCATCTTGGTTCATTTCAAGTTAACACTTCTGTGTTAACACCAACGCAAAATAAAAGCAATGGGACAAAGTTAATGTTTTTTAGTCAATCTTACTAAGCTGATAAACTTACAGATTTCTTTTTTTTAGAAGGCCAAAAAAAAAAAAAGTACTGAGAGTCCTGTGATTGATCTGAAGGGTTGGTGGCAGTGAAGTGGGTTGATGGTGGTCAATAACAGTATGTTTACAAATTTGTGGAATTTCCAGCTGAGTTTATCAGACAAAAAGAAATTTCTGGATGGTTTATTGTCCATAGCTCTTATGACCTAAGAAACCCCACGATTCTTGGTTGTTTGAAATGAGTGGTGTTGAGAGGCAACATATGCTCTTTCCTTTCATGCAGAGCAGAGAAATTTGGAAATAATGTGCTGAAAGGGAAAACATACTTTCCTATGGCAATTAATCTCCAAGAAAACTACAACTTCCTGGGATAGTGGTAATGCTAAACCTCACTGAGCCTAAATTTGGGCTTAGATCATGTTGCAGCTGACTCTGTAGTGGCAAGGGAGCATCAATCTGCTCTGGAGAGAGGTGTTGTGCTCAGGAATCATGGGGTTGTAGCCTTGCTTGACTGATACTAGATATGATGAAAGAGCCTGAGGACTTTCAGAGTAATATATACCATCTACATAACTTATCACTTATCACTTAACTTCCCGTTAGTCGTCGATTTGCTCGAGTGGGCACCAGTAACGTCTCCATTTGTCCCTGTCGCGTGCTAGTGTAGCCCAATGGCATCTGTTCGCTCCAGGAACATGAAGGGCCTCAAACCGATCGTTCATGATCTTGACAAGAAGTCTGACCATCTGGAAGGTGGGTGGCCACGCGGTCTTTTGACATCCCGTGGAATCCAGTCGGTAACAGCTCTAGTCCAGCGGTCGTCTTTAAATCTCATTACGTGACCAGCCCATCTGATTTTCGACACCTTGGCAAATGAGACAGCGTCCCTGATTCTTGATCGTCGACGGATGTCAGAACTCCGGATTCTTTCTCTCATTTGAGTGAAACGTGATATTCCAAGCATAGCTCTTTCTATTCTTCTTTCTATTCTTTCTATTCAACCATGCGAGCAAGCAGGGTTCCGCAAAGGATTCAGCACCATCGACCATATCCACACAATAACCAAGCTCATTGAGGTTTCTCGAGAGTTCAAGATGCCGCTCTGTTTAACGTTCATTGATTTAAAGAAGGCCTTTGATTCTGTTGAGACGGAAGCGGTCATTGAAGCCCTAGCCAATCAGGGCATTCAAGCCCAATACATCAGGATCCTCCATGAGCTGTATTGCGGATTCACTACCAGGATCTCACCATTCTACAAAGAAGTGATCGTTGATGTCAAGAGAGGGGTGCGGCAGGGTGATACCATTTCACCGAAACTCTTCAGTGCCACCCTCGAGAACATCATGCGACGACTGGAATGGGAAAACATGGGAGTGAAGATAGATGGTCGGCAACTACACCACCTCCGCTTTGCTGATGACATTGTTTTAATAACACTAAACATCAGCCAAGCGGCACAAATGCTGGCCGACTTCCACCGTGAGTGTGGAAAGGTAGGACTACAGCTGAATCTTACGAAGACAATGTTTATGAGAAACAGCCTTGTTCCTGACGCCCCATTCACTCTCAATGGAACGACCATCTCCGAATGCAACAGCTATGTGTACCTAGGTCGAGAGGTCAACATGACATGACCTGGCACCTGAGCTGCGCAGGAGGAAGAGAGCGGCTTGGAATGCCTTCAAGAATGTCGAAGAAATAGCTAAGAGGACGAAGAACCTCCGGCTCCGGGCACATCTCTTTGATTCCACTGTTCTTCCTGCATTAACATATGCCTCAGAGACCTGGGCCCTACGCAAACAAGATGAGAACGCTATTCAGGTCTCCCAAAGAAGAATAGAAAGAGCTATGCTTGGAATATCATGTTTCACTCAAATGAGAGAAAGAATCTACGTAACACAGCACTGAAATCTCATGAAGTTTGTTTTTAATGCTATCTCAACTTGCTCTTATAACAGCCTGCATAATATGAAAATGTTCATCAACAAAATGTAGGAATGTTTTATTAATAACGAGGTGACCAGTGTCTTGTGTACTTAGTTTTTTGTTTGCTTGTTTGTAAATAAAGAAGGGCAGTTACTTCAATGTATTAAGCATGCAACTCTCCTAGTTTAATTTGCTGTCTGAGACTAATTTGGTATTTTCCAAATTTTTGCCACCAGCTCACTTAATATGTGGGAGACTAAGCTTACCAAAAGTCTTAGCTGTGATTGTTTCAAGGTGATAATCAAAAATGTACTCAGAAAAAGTTAACTGTATGAGTAAAAGACAGCGTCTGGGCTGTTGTGCAATTGAGAAGAGACATGTTGTAGAAATTAAATTCCATTACTTTGTCCAGAAATTCAGCAGACTTTCTTTCTTTATTGTTAAATTTTATGCCACATGAAATTAGGATATGCTGAGCTGCAACATCAGCAGCATATTGTAAGAATCACTAACTCAGGAAATCAGGGAACCTAATTTTTCATCTCACATAATAATCACTAATCTTATTCTTCATTTATGGCCAATTACTCTATTGCTATGTATCAGACATGTTTGGATACATTTTCTCTAGTCTGCATAATTACAAACCCATTCCATGTTCAAGTTAAAGAAACCATTTCAGAGTAATTAAGTTACTTTTCCAAGGTCGCTAAGTAGTAAACAATAGTATTAAATTTTAAATTCAAGATTATTTCTTGAGACTGTCTCTGTGGAACACTCCATGTTCTTTTCTGCATTTTTGTCTTTTTCTCTGTTGTTTTTTTTCTTCCTGGAATACCCTTTCCACTCACTTTATGTGGTCTGACTTTTAGTGTTTTTCCAAGCTGGGTTCTTGAGCATTTTAATTTATTTTAATTTACTAATTAACTAATATTTTTTCTGCACTTGGCAGTCTCAGTGATCACTCCTGGCTCTGGGATTATTTTATCATTCTTGGGGCACCAAACCTGGGTCGACAGTGCATAAGGTAAATATCCTATCTGCTCTACTATCTCTCTGACCCCTCCTGAGCACTTTTAGGAAAATTTCCTGAAACACTCCTATCCACTGACTTCTCTCCAGTGTAATGTTGTAGCCCTCCCTATTCTGATCCTCCTTTGGTACTTGCTTTTATGTCTCTGGTTTGTTCTCTGATCTTTCACAAGCCTTTCTATGGTGAATGCTATTTTCAGTGTGCAATCCTTCCTATTCCTTCTCTCGTATAATTTGGATGATGTTACAGAAAACAAGACCATTAGAGTATAAGACTGTATTGTGTATACTATGACCTCAAGTTAACAAAATTTACAATGAAAACTGTTGGCTTCAAATATTTTTCTTTCAATAAAGAAATAACATCTAAGTGATTACCCTAAGCTCAAATATTGAAGTTCACTTTATGTACTTCTCAAACTTACCTCTCTACTGAGGTAACCATAGTTTGGATTTGGGGCCTAATCTCTAAGTATGTGCTTTTCAATTTTTGTTTATAGGGAGCAAACAATCATTTTTAGAAATTTTTCATATAATTATTGCATATATCTTTTGAAAATTTGTTTTTCTCAATACTGGTAAAAATTACTTTGACACATTTAATTATAATTTATTCATTTCAATCAATGTGTAGAATTTAATATCCCGAAAATTCATGTTTTAAAAAAAATATACTCTTCTTATGGACAAAACAACAAACCAAAAAACACTACCCTCCTGTTGTTCAATGATTTGCTTGAGCGGGCCCAGTAACGTCTCCATTTTGAGACTTGGTTACTGTTTTTACGTAGCTTGCGGGGCTCTCCAAGAGGGGTGGAGGAATTGAACCCGGCTGGCTGCGCACAAGGCAAATGCCCTATCGCTGTGCTATGGCTCCAGCCCCATTGGGCTCTTAAATGAAATCTTTTTAGTGTGTTAAGCTCTTATGTTTACATACTCAATTCTTTGATTGAGACATTATGGGTTATGCTTATTTGCTCTTAGTACTGAAACTACAATTCAAACAGAAAAAAATATGTTGAATGAGATGATGAAACTGTCTGGGAGAAAAGAAAGTTTTCAACCTTGAGAAAGTTGACATGATTGGAAGCAAGTAGAGAGGGTAACTTCCATAAAATTATTTGAAATTATATATCTTTCTTGTTTTGGTTATGGGTATGAGTATGTAGAGATAAAAAGTTACCTTTAATGATACTGAGATGAACATGGTTCCCTAGCAAATTTTTGTAATCTAATCAATTTTGTGAAATACTCATAAATACAATAGATAAAAGCAATGGATATATAAATATGCTTCAACATGTGTTCAGCACCTTTGACATGTGTATTACATTTATTAAATGATTTATGGCTAGAGAGTGAAAATTCTATAATATTTCTAACTAAGCCATCTCTATGATTCACCTTGGAGAAATCTAATTACCCTTGATATGTGACCTTGAGTGTATCAACCCAAGTATTTTTCCTTTATAGAGATGTGACAGCTACCTCTACATAGATAAAATTTGCCTGCAGAGATGTTAAAGAGAGGATGTAAGTAAAAAAGTAAAAAAAGTAAGTCAGTAGGGTATTTGTCTTGCACATAGCTGACTTAGGCCTGATCCCCAGCATCCCACATTGTCCCATCAGCATCACCAGAAATAAATATTCAGGGGTTCTTACTCCTGGCTCTGCAGGAGTAACAGCCCCCAAGCATTCCTGGGTATGGCCCAAAAGCCAAAAAATAAATACATAAAAATAAATTTTTTAAAATAGAGAAGAAATGCTGAGGACTATGATTGACTTGAATTTGGCAACTGCTGATCTGACCCATTTGCATTTTTGTTTTCTGAATTTTTTCCTGATGGATGACATCAAATAATGGGTAAAGGTGTGTGAGGTTAGAAATTATGGATTGCTGCTAGGAAAAAAATGAGCTTATGCTTGTAAAAACCTTAAAATCATGTCTGGCACACAGTTCAATAAGTGTTACTAATTGCTGCCCTGTTTAGTAATTTTCAAGCATAAATACATTGTCTGTTTTATACTTTAATTCTATGTCACCCAGGTTGAATACAGAGCTCTTTTGGTACCTTCATTTCAAGGTTATAATTTATTCTGAGGAATCTAATGGTTTGATGGTCTTCACAATGTGGAAGATAGGACTCCAAGGACACTACTAATCAAGGCATTAAATGGCAAGAAGACACAGCAGGGTAAATTAGGATGAGTCTTAAATAGGTCCATGATTTTACTCAGGCCCTACCTACAAAACTTTAGTCATCCAAAAGGAGGTTTTAGAAAGTGTGTCAAAAGACTACTTGGGATTCTACATTGAAGACTGAATCTAAGAGGTAAGAGAAACATGTTAGAAAGCTACAAGAAATACCACAGAGTACAGACCAGAAGTAGATTCAGGTATATAGTTAATCTAGAACTAAATCCTAAGGGAATGAACATAGTATGCAAGAAATGAATGTCACAATGATTTATTTGACAGCAATAAAAGGCTGGAATTTATTAAATTGGTTGTATTAGATTGGGACAAGAAAGTTTCAAATTATTATTGTAGGGGTATTTCAACCATAGGAATGAATAAATATGGGGTTCAGTAAATAGTGTTCTATTTTTTTATTGGGGGGATGCATATATTTGGTATTGAATGTCATGGGACTGGATGAAATCTTATGAAAATGATCATATATATATTGAGAAGAGGACCAGCAACTTAGAGCAGTGAGTATTCAACATTAGGGGTGAAGAAGGGAAATCAGTAATAAGAAAAATTAGTAGTGATTAGTGAGGTAGATAGAGAAATGAGTGAGTCATAGATGTTCAATTAAGGTAATATATTAAGGAGGAGGTGATCAAATATGTCAATTGGTAATGAAAGGTTAAGTAAGATGAGAAATAGCAGTTGGCAACTGGATTTAACTGTTAAAGTCATTTGGTAACTTTGATGACAATAGGTTTTTATTGATTATTTTTGATTGATTTTTAGTTCAATTTTGGTGGACTATATTTATGTATATGTGAGTGAAACCTGAGGGAGTTGAATGAAGGAGATAGGAGATGTTTGTTATGGAGACAACAAACAGACTACATTCAAGGAAACTATCCTAAATCTTAAATGAAATTTGATGTTTATATCATATATATCTAAAACATATGTATATATATTATTTATTTGTCTGTTCTGAATTTCTGGGACAAAAACGAAACTAGAATTTCAGAGCTACATGACATCTTATGCTGTAGCCAAATTCTGTAATAAAAAAGTTATAGGTGATGGCCTTATTCCCCTATAAAAGGTTACACCCTTCATGGATAGGTGACAGAACAAACACTAGAATCCATGACTTGTTTTAGTGTATTTTCAGTCACACAATTCCCCCTTGTATTTGATTCAGCATGTATGTAGTACAAAACGTGGTAAGGAAAAAAGGAAGGCAGAAAGGGCGAAGGAAAGGTGAACTGAAGGACAAGTAAAGATAAAACAATGTTTGAAACACATAAGAAAACCTGTTGAGGCTCAGTAAATGTAGTGGTTGGTGACATGCAATGGGATGCAAGGAGAGAAAAAAGCCAGGGTGAGTAGCTGTAATTGTTAAGGGAACAATAAGTGAGAACCGCTGACTGAATGTGAGTACATTCCACCTTGAGCATTAGGGATGTTTAAAATTGTCTTAAAAGTACATGCAAACTGTTAATGAGGGTTAATGGAAAAGACTGGAGATAGAGAAGCTTTTTGCTAATAATAATTGGACCGATGGCATTTTTAAAAATCCTTGCTGACAGCATAAGAAAACTACTGACTTGGCAGCAGCAGATTTACAACTCCCTGAAAATAACCAGATACAAGAGGTTTCAACTTGCTGGAACTCTTATTATATGCTTGAATGACTCTGGGAACAAAAGAAAGCTGTGCATGATTGTTTAGGAAAGTATAAGATAAACAAAGCATATGTGTTCTAACATCTACTGACTATAATCTGATAGTTATGTTATATTGGTCTCTGCAGTTATAAAGGTCTGTGATGAAGAAGGCTACAGTGATTCTTAAGTTCAGTGCATAAATAAATGATGCTAAGACTTTTTAACTTATGTCTCTCAATTTTTCATGTTTGAAGCTTTTCTTTCTCAAAGGCAAATGCATATTAGTTGTGCTTTTGGAAACGTTCCATCGTTTTTTAGGCTTTTCCTTTTTCTTTCGAAAGATCTCCTTCACATTGCATAAATAGAAATGTCCCTGAGATTCATTTGATTTCATGGATGGCAGAGTACTCATTTCAAATATCTTTGGGAGAACTAGATAAAATAGCTACTATGCTGCATTACCTGATTTAGTGCTGGGAACTTTTAGAGGACCAGATGGCTGTGGGAAATTGTGTTGGGAAACTCAAGTTAGTTTTCACTTTAAGTTCAGCATTTTGAATCCAATAGAGTTGAGGGCAGTCCAAAGTTATTAGTATCTGTTCTAAGTGGAGTAAGTGAGTTGTGTCTCTGTTGGTAGTAAGGAAAAGGCTCCTATCATCTTGGTGCTGAGCAGCAATTCTTGAGCAGAGAACTGACTGGAAAAGGTAACTGGCTTGGTCTTTCTTGCAGCCATTACTTTGTCACTGTGAAAGAATATTGAAGTAGTTGTGGAATCTTACACCTCTGTTTATCAGGCTGTATCTATTCTTGGGAGAAAAAGAAGCCATTCATTTCCAAAGCTGTCAATCTGTACCCCCAGCCACTAGTAAAAGCCACTTCAATTTATTTCTTCAGTTCTTTAGACTTTACAGAGAGTTTATTGTAAAGATGTATTAACCAGTAAGATGCCTTAAGATAGATTGCACTCAACTTTGGGAAGAGATAGCAACTTTTGTGAAGGTGCCAATGGTGGTTTAAATAGAAGGAAAAGGCAGAAGAGTTTAATACAAATGGAAACATCATGATCTCCCTACCAAGTATTCTTTTCATTCTATTAGCATGGAGTCTTCATTTTTTTATTTTCTTCTCCACCCTCGTCCTTTCCTATGAACTGTTTCTGTTTATTCATGCTTGCTTTACTTTTGCTTTTATTATTTTGTATCTGCTTCTCTGATTTTTGCCACTCCCAAGAAAGAAGCAGGTATTTATACATTATTATTGAATTTGTCCTATGTTTTATCATGGCCAGGGCAACCTTGCATTATAAGAGCAAAGATACAACCCTTGATCTTTGAGCTAGGATTAGTTGATTTCTCTTGGCTTAATGTTGTTTACATAGAGTTCAAGGGAGACTGAGTAGGGGCGCCAGTGTCTCTTGGCAGCCAAGCCTCAGCTTCAGATGAGAGAAAAATGACAGTCTTTAGTACCTTCTCTGCAAACACAAAAGTCGTTCATGTAGCCTTCTTATTAAAGTTGAAATGAACTCTTTCAGTCAACAACCAATTTCTTCTTTTTGTCAAGTAGAATAATAAAATTAGAACAAAAATTACTGTGTTTAGGCAAATGATTTTGAGAGTGCTGCTGAAAAAGGTATGAATCAATTAGAAACGAAATTAGAAACAAATTTGATTAGAAATCAAATCATATGTCCGCATGATTTGATTTTTTGTTTTTGGGGACCACACCTGGTGGGTACTTGGGGCTTACTCCTGGCTCTGTGTTCTGGGATCAGTCCTGATAGGGCCTGGGGGATCATGTGCAGTACCAGCAATTGAATCTGGGTTGACTATGTGCAAGGCAAGCACCCTACTGTCTGTATTATTACTCCAGTCCTGTCCATGAGATTTTTACAGCTGAATGCTGTGCAGTGATTATACCTAGAACCTGGAATCACCAAATTTCGACATCTTTTGTATCTTGCTTTATGTATAATATTGGGTTCATTTGAAATTAGGAAATGATTTAAGTAAAAAAAGCAGAGAGAAACCTAAAATGAGCTTTTAGATTTTATTTTGTTTTTTAGACTTTCTTTTGGTTCTTAGGGAACATCTGGAGAATTCTGTTTCTTCTGTTAATTATTTTCTCTTATGTTATAAAATATGATTATTAGGTTTCGAAAATATCCAAGAGCTAGATGACATTGGCACAAAATTTAAGATCTTTTGCTCTTTTTTTGTTTTTTAGGACTCCCAAATATTACATGCTAGGGATTAGCTTTTTTTTCTTTTTGGGCAAACCTGGCCATGCTCAGGGGTTACTCCTGGCTCTGCAATCAGGAATTACTTCTGGCAGTGCTTGGAGGACCATATGGGATGCTGGGAATCAAACCCGGTTCGGCCGCGTGCAAGGCAAACACCCTACCTGCTGTGCTATCACTCCAGCCCCCAAGCTTTTTATTTTTTTTAATGTTCTTTAAATAATTCTCAGTTCTAGGATTTTATCCTACCACCAGCATTGAAAACTTTTTCTAACTTTTTGCTTCATGGATTGAAGTTTTTGGGCCTTTAAGTATTTGTTAAATTATTTTCTCTAGTACTTCAGAGATTACATCGTATAGATTGATATTTCCAATCATCTCAGTTTTAGTTTAAGATCAACTTTACTGGTAATTTTAATACTCTCTCCTAAGCATAGCATTTAATTATCATAACATTCACTAAGGTCACATATGTGCTTTTATATTTACTGAATAGTTGCAAGTTTCTCTGTAATTAAAAGAAACAAAAAACTTCTCAAAGATCTAAATGTTGTATTGAGTGGTTTCTTTCTTTCTTCCTTTCCTCCTTTCCTCCCTTCCTCCCTTCCTCCTTTCCTTCCTTTCTCTCCTCTCTCCTTCCTTCCTTCCTTCCTTCCTTCCTTCCTTCCTTCCTTCCTTCCTTCCTTCCCGCCCTCCTTCCTTCCTTCCTCATTCTTTCTTTCTTTCTTCCTCTCCTTCCTTCCTTCCTTCCTTCCTTCCTTCCTTCCTTCCTTCCTTCCTTCCTTCCTTCCTTCCTTCCTTCCTCATTCTTTCTTTCTTCCTCTCCTTCCTCTCCTCTCCTCTCCTCTCCTCTCCTCTCCTCTCCTCTCCTCTCCTCTCCTCTCCTCTCCTCTCCTCTCCTCTCCTCTCCCCTCCTCTCCCCTCCCCTCCCCTCCCCTCCCCTCCCCTCCCCTCCCCTCCCCTCCCCTCCCTTCTCCTCTCCTCTCCTCTTCTCTCCTTCCTTCTTTCTCTTTTTTCTTTCTTAATGGCTCATACATACCCAGTGATGCTCAGGTTGCATGCATGGCTTTATGTTAAAGGGATCACTCCTGGCAGTTATCCAGGAACCATATGCAGTACTAGTCTTACAACCAAGCTCTCCTGTGTGTAAGCATCTTAATTCCTATACTACTCCTCTGACTTCATAAATGGTGTCTTAAAGAATAATTTTCAGATACCCCTTTCCTATCATAGCCTAATGGAGATCTTGCTGTATATTAAGTTGTTGTTCAGAGAGGATTTAGTGAATGAACTAATAAACTAGGAATTTTTTGGTAAACAATCTTCACCTCAGAATTGGGAATCAGTGCTAAAAAACAGCTTTTTCTTCTAAATTTCTAATTTTCCCTTCAATTTGTCTTTTTCTCTTCGCCCCTTCTTTTCAATTCATGATGTTAATTTTTCAAGTATTATTGTAATTGGATTAAGGATTCAAAGGACATGGGGACAAAGTATCCAAGATCTTTAATTCATTAATGCAGTGTTTTCTGCTCTGTGTTTTAAAAGTTTCAATGAATATATGTGAAGTCAATTTAAAAAACAACCAAGGAATCAAACACCATTTAAGTGAATCTGCCAAGATTTAGAAATTTTTAAAAGGACCCATTTTTGTTTAATGGCACTAAGGTGAGGTAAAGAAACAGGAAAAGTTCTGAAAAGTAACTTGATCTTGTGTAAATCAGAGTTTTAGAGGTTGATGAAAAAGGTGAATCCCACCTGGATACTTATTATATTTGAAGCACTGTGCTAAGTTATTTCACATCAACACACGAACTCTCTGCTGGAGGTGCAATTAATCCTATTTTACAGAAGTGAAACTGATACTCAGAGTTTAAATACCTTGCTAGGGTTTTACAGCTAATAAATAGCAAAACTGAGAATTAAAAACCTTTGCTTATTTTACTGCAATAGTTACAATAGTATCATAATTTCTATGGTAATCAGATGGACTCCAACTGGTGAGATTTACTCATTTAAACCAGTATAACATGTTAGATTTCTCTGTCTTTGGGTACTGAGTAAAGAATAACCTCATATATATATGTATATATATAAAACCTCATATATATGTACATATATATATGCACATATATATATGCATACTTTTTAAAGGTTCTTTCTAATTGGTGGGAGGGCATACATGGCAATTATCAGGGGTAACTCCTGACTCTGATCTCAGAAATTACTCCTGGCAGTGCTCAGGGGACCATATGGAACATTGGGGATTGTACTCAGGTCAACCGTTGGCAAGGCAAGCACCCTCCCCACTGTACTATGGCTCTGGCCCCACCTTTAGGTTCTTCACTGTTAGAAGGGCACCAGGCTTCACAGAATCCTCTCTAGAAACAGCTCTCTTGGGTTCCACTCTATGTCCATCAACCTTATGTGGTCCAGCACACGTAGCTGCACCCACCTCTTCAACAGATGAGTAAATCACAAAACCAAAGCCTCTGGAACGTTTTGTTTGGGCCGCTCTTATCAGTACAAAATGTGTGAGTGTCCCCCATTTCTCAAAATGTTCTCTTAAACTATTAACTGTAGTTTCAAAGCCCAAACCTCCAATAAACAGTTTTCTCAACTGCTGTAGTTCCTTTGGATCATGACCCTACTTCCCCCAGGCGGCGGCGACTACCACCAGAGTTGGGCTGGGGGTGGCCGGGCTACGGTTTTACCTCCATTTTGAGACCGGAGTCGCTTCTTCCAGCTCGAGTTCAATATGGGCTAAATAGTATATATAGTATATATACTTTTAAAAGAAATTCCATAAAACAAATTATGCTAGCATTTTCCAGAATCAGAAAAGTGGAGAAATTGCTATTAGACTAATTCCCAATGGCTTCACCAACAGTAAACGCTACAAAATTGTTATATAAAATCTTGCTAAAGTTATTTTATGGTAGTTTAAGTGAGATGACTTTGTCCAAAACTGGGTTTTGTAACAGAAAAAGCTCTCTCCCTCAGATTTCTGCCATCCAAAGTTGTACTCTGCTAAGTAAGTGATATGCAGACATGTTTGTGATCTCTTCAAGAGAATATTTTTTCATGAATGGCTGTGGATGCACAATGAGATCATCATCAATGAATATACATAGAAACTACATGTTATTGCAGTTATGGGACATTGTAAATTAAACATGATACAAAATTGAAAGAAATCAAATTGAGGTTACAACACTACATTGGGAGCACAAGATAATCTCTGCTTGAGCTTGGCTAACATTTGATCACTTCCTGATTTAATATTTAATCTGATATATCCTTGAAGCAATAGTTTTTAGTTAGGAATTATTCTCTGTGAAGTCCAGGAAAGTTTTCTTGATAAACATTAGATTTTTTTATGCTTCTGGATAGTTCAGACCTGTGATGAAAACAAAATTTCAGTTTGTTTTGGGGTTCATTTACTTTTGTTTTGTTTGGGATTTTAGTCAGTTTTGTGCAAAACCATATAGTTCATCATTATTTTAGTCTTGAGCTACCCTGTAGGGGATGGTGAGGAACATATTCTTTTCTGTTTTTCATGTCAGTCATTATCTAGTTCATTGTGTATTGAATTGAGAGATTTTGACCACATAATTGGCCCTTATCTTTTCTGGGCTCATAACCCTTTTTAGAAACTGATGAAATATATGAATATTTTTCTCCAAAAAATGTACACACTCTCAATTTAATTGAGGTTTACGTACCTCCCAAAGAACTTCCAGCAACATCCAAACTCCTGGGTGGAGGATCCCTGAACTAAATGATCTCTTGAATTCATTTAAATGTAAATAATCTATCGTTTTCTGTTGTGAATGGAGTAGTCACAATCATCAAGGTTCTAGTAAAATAAGATAGAAACTATTAAGAGAGATCTAATTCTGTGGCTATAAAAAACAAAATGATAAAAAATTCTCCTTATTTTATTTCAGTTTTTGAAAAGTTGTTCTAACCCTTGTCTGTTCTTAAGGCTCACCAGAAAGCTTTTAATATTTCCAATGCCTGGCCACACTTCAAGTCATTTAAACGGAATCTTTGGTAGATCCCAGACATAAGTCTATTAAAGTTTCTCAGGTGGTTTCATTGTGCTCCTGCAGGACTGAAACATCTTCAAAAGTTCTTGATAACAGGTGTATCTACCACCAGCAAAAGATGAAAGTAAATTTCATTCTTTACTTTTTGCTTCCAAATTCTGATATTGAACACTGCCTTTTCAGATCAGACTAAATGGTTGACAACTCTTTCGTGCAATCACGCCTTCTGATGTATTATTCTTTTGGGTAAGTTGGGCAAGGGTTACAAATACTTAAAGACCTTTTTGGCACTGTATGAAAGTGGGCATCACTATATTTGGACATGCCTCATCTGCCACAGACACATCAGGAAAGGCTTGTTTTCAACATAAGAACAATTTCCATTGTCATCTTCTAAACTGTGTGCAAATTGTTTTATTATAAACTCACTGTTGGTCTCTATTTAACTAGGAAATCATTTGCTCTAAATTTATCTAATCTCCTGCATGGCATTGATGTTTGCTGGCAATGCCAGACTTGCTTCACTTAGAAGAAAAACGTTCCAAGGAAATTAGGCAGCACTCTCATTTTAATAATTAGTAATCTCTGGACAATCTTTGGAATCTTCTCATTTTCTTGCTAATTTTGACTTTTCATTGAACTTAGAGAAAAGGAACCATAAAGACTTACTTGATCAGACCTGCTCTCCAGAGAAAGAATGTTCACTGACAAAGCTGCGGAATGAGAAATGAGATATGTAATGAAAAGTTGTTTGTTTTCAAGAGTTTTATTAGTCAATTTGGGATACTTTATCAGCCAAGTTTTTATCTCAATACAAGGCAACCATTACATGTTTTTCATTTTGAAAAAATGTCTGTCTTTGCTTTCCATGACATCTGTGTTATATTCATACCACTCTGCAATTTGATGCAGACCAAGACTCTTCAAGTCTCATGGTCTGATTAATGAGAGTCTTTAGGACATGAAAGAGATGACCTGTGCTATAGTGATATCTCCTTTAGTGGGTTCCTTAATTTCCCTACAATGGTTTGGTGCTTGAAGATGACATATTAAAAACTGGATTTAATTATTGGCATACCTACAACACAGAATTGCCAATAGCCTGTTGGTAGCCTAGAAGAACCTCAGTCATGTCTGTCTGTTTATCACTTACTTTAAATGAAGATAAACTTCTCCAGAAGGATGACTTGATTATAGACATCTTTTCGTTATTTTCCAGAGAAATGTTCCTCTAGTACAGAGGTAAAGGGAAAGTCTCATATAAGTCCTCAGGATCATTGAATGTCACAGTCTTAGTGTAAATTTCATGGAACCAGTGAGGGTTCCATATCATGATAGTGATTGTTGCTAACTCAAATATTGCCTCTTAGAGAAGGCCACCCATTAGTAATAATTATTCTAATTTCATGGATGTACTGGGAAAATTTTTATTGGTCATGGCATTTTGACTACAAAAGGCAATATTATACTTATATAGGTTTGGTTATTTGCTATATATTGCATTTGAAAAGTGGCTAAGGTTGATGTCATTAAACTTTGATGAAAGTAGAAGAATTCAGGAAACAAAACAAAAGGAAATCTACTTGATACTTATACCAATGGCCTGATTTTTGAATAGGTATTGACAACTAAGAAGCAAAGCTCTTAGTTGGGCTTTTTTAAAAATTACAAATAATCAAATTTGAGATCATTTTTGGTTGATCTTAGACTTGCCCTCCAAAATTATGGAAAAGTAAATTTCTGTTAAGCTACTCAGGCTGTGGTACCATGTTACTGCAGCTGTATCAAATCAATACACTATCTTGTTTATCTAAATTATTATTTTTCTTTCCCAAATATCATGAGCCCTTGACAGTTTGAAATATATTCTAAGTTTCAGGTTTTATAAGCAAAACTTCAAGTTAACTTACTTTCTTTGCATCTTCTAGACAACTAATAAATTTGATGAAATGTTTCCACACATTGACTCCGCCTTTTAAAGTCAGTTGTGTTTTTTACAGCCTTTTAAGCATGTCAAATAGGAGATCTTTGGGGGAAGTGTCTATCAATCGCAAAGGTTTTATTTATCACTGTTTTAACTAGATTTTGTTATGAGGGAGATTTTCTGTCTGTGAAGCTATATCACTTAAAATAAAGTGTGTTAAAGGCAAAAGACCCAGATTCAATTAGACTGAGACTATGCACAAGCCGCACATTTTTTTTGCCTTATCAACTTTCCCATTTAAAAATTCCACAGCAATGCACAAAAATAAAGATAACAAAATAGAAATTATTTGTGTTTGACTTGGGATCAGACATCTACAGAGATTCAGGTTTAGGGTAGGAGAAATCAAGGTTAGCTTAGCAGAACAGGCAGCTATCCAAATGCCATGAAAAGCTAAGGAAGCCCAGTTAAGTCTTGCTTTCGAATCTCTCACCTCACAACCAGGACTAGAATATTGCTGTTAGAGAATCTATGATGTGGTTCAGGAAAACTTCAATCATTAAACATGTCTCTAAACATCTAAATTATGCCTTTAGGAACTAGGCAGTATTTGACCTGTCACTGTCACTGTAATTCCGTTAATCATCGATTTTACTCAAGCAGGGGGCAGTAGCGTCTCCATTTGTCCCAGCCCTGAGATTTTAGCATTGTAAACTTTATGTTCTCTCTCTGCCAGCTGGATGTCTTGGGCATAATGGTGACACGCTTGGCAGGGAATGCTCAGAGGTTGGTGTCCTCAAAGAGTCCCACCAGGTAGTCCTCGCTCGCCTCCTGCAGGGCCATGATGGCCGAGCTCTAGGAGCGCAGGTTGGTCTTGAAGTCCTCTGCAATCTCCAGTGCTAGACACTGTAACGGCAGCTGGTGCATCTCGTGTAGCGCCACTGTGTCAGGCCAGTAGCGGTGTGGCTTCTTTGTGCCACAAATTTTTTTTTCAGGTTTGCATTCGATATATAGATTCATTTGGAAACTATTGGCATCTTTATAATTTTGAATCTTGATACTAAAGCATGATTTAACTCTTTATTCTATCCTACCTTAATTTTTTAAAATTTAATTTTATTTTTATAACGTTGTTCACAACAATTGATTATATTTATTCGTTCTTTATGGTTTTTTCTTTTCATTTTTATTAGGACACCAAGATTTATAAAGTTGTTCATAATAGGTTTTTTTTTCAGACATACAATGTTCTGACACCAATTCCACCGCCAGTGTCTCCTTCCCTCACTGTATCCCCAGGTTCCTTCCAACACCCAGACTGTCTCCATGGCAAGCATATAACAAATTTAATCCTTTTCTTTTTTCTTCCTTTTTTTTTTCAAAATTTATTGAATCACCGTGAGAACAGTCACAAAGCCTTTTAGTTCAAGTCTCGGTTGGTCATACAATGATCAAACACCTGTCCTTTCACCAGTGCACATTTTCCAAAACCAAGAACCCCAGTATACCCCTCCCACCCACCCACCTCCCTCCTGTGTGGCAGATTTCCACTTTACTTTCTCTCTGTCTACATTGATCACATTCAATATTACGACAAAATATTGGTCATGGTCACCCACATTCCACTGTTATTTGGAATTTTCCCCAATATTCAGACCTGCCACAAAGACATCATTAGAAAATTTGTTTTCTATTGCTGATTATGAAGAGCGTCTGATGTCATGTGACCACAATAGTGGCCACGCGAATTTAGATTTCTGATATTTTAGTAATAAACCTAGAGGGATTACTGCCAGAAGCCCCTGGGTTCCAAGATTGGTATGTGTGTCTCTGGGATCATGGTCGGTCAAAAGCCAGAGGTGTTTGAGGGTGGCAACCTGGAGCATTGTCATGGCATGGAGCAGGGCCAATTCCACCCCCATCCCATGAAGCCCCATGTGCCTCATCAATGCAGCCTCATACCTGGCTGTTCATTAGGCTCTAAAAGATGCAGGCCACCCTGTCGCCGCTGCAAAGGGGGACAGGCGGAGGGACAGACACCCTTCCCCTCCCAGGGCGGCATAGCACCATAGTTAAATACACAGTCCATATCTATTTCAGTTGGACATTAATTTTTGCTCAGATTTTCCCACCACCATTCAAGCCTGATTTTCAGGGACAAATGCTAGATCATTTACTTTCCATTGATCACTTTGCATAGTAGGAAATGTCACACAGTCACATAATTAGCCGCACGGTTCGAAAAATAGTCCTGATACCCACATGCCAGAGCCATGCTTGTAGAAACTCATGGTCACCAGGATTCCATCTGGAGAAGGCAGGGAGACAGCACCTACCCCATCTGGGACCTCCTGGTGATATCGGCTCCGAATGGGGCCCGGAGAGTTCTCTGGGAGCTGTGGGGCCCTCCAGTTGGTGTTTTCTTTGCTGCTGTGTGCTGTAAGATGGTGCTGGGGGCAGGTTGTGGGCATGACTTCCAGAATCAGAGGTTGCTTGGAAGCTGGGATGGCCCCACTGTGGTTCGAAAAACAGTCCTGGTACCCACATGCCAGAGTCATGCTTGTAGAAACTCATGGTCACCCACATTCCATCTGGAGAAGGCTAATTGATTATATTTAATATCTGAACACCAAACACACCACTTTACACCTTCCCACCACCATATTTCCATCCCAAACCCCAAACTTTGTCCCCCAAGCAGAACTGAAATAATTTATTTTGTATTTCTTGTTATGAATAATCTGCTAACAATTAGACATGAAAGGTTTCTTAGAGGAAAGTGTGTGAAGATTGTTGCATTTCACCAAGGAGCCATTTAGCTCTTGTATAAGAGATTAGTAACATGTTATTAAAGGTTGAGCCTTGGGTGCTTATATATGTATCTGTATAAATATATTACCGCTAAGATTAGTTGCCTTCCTAATCAAATGTGGTGTGCTACTTTTGGTATTTTGGTAGTGTAAAGTATGAAATCCAGGAATAGATTGGTGAGGCTCATCCAAGCATGTGGATAATGGCCATGGGCATTGTAGTGTTTGAGTTCTGGAGGTTTTTGATTGCTGGGACTGGATTCATTGGGGTGGGGAGGGTTGGGATCTGGCAGAATGGCTATGGTGTATCCAACAAAAACCTTAAATTTGTTTTGAATCTTCAAAGAGAATAAGTTATATTCATCACGATCACAACCACGATCATCCTGTTGTTCATCGATTGCCTCGAGCAGGCACCAGTAACATCTCCTTCGTCCTAGCCCTGAGATTTTAAAAAGTGCCATATTCAAGGCTCTTTCAGGGTTAGGAGAATGAGACCCACATTGTTACTGGTATTTGGCATATTGGGTACACCACGGGGAGTTTGCCAGACTCTGTTGTGTGGGCAGGTTACATTCAGTAGCAAGAATGAGATAATAAGATGTCTTCCGGGAGCTGGGTTTTATAGTCTCTGGGTCTTGGCCATTGATGGGATCACATGGCGCCGGGGTGGGGGTGGGGGGTCAGTTGGTGGGTGTGATCCCTGCCTACTGGAAGAAGGCAGGCTGGGAGATCTCAGCCCCGGGACCCGCATGCCTTTGTTCCTCTGCCGGTACCTTTATGCGTGTGGAGAGTGGTCTCAGCATGGTTGTGGCTGGTTCTGGAGGTCTTCAGCTGCCAGGGCTCTGTTCGGGGCAGGGAGGGAAACTCAACCCGCCCCCACTCCAAGGGGCCCTGGCGAGGACAGCCAGTTGCGGGGGCAGGAGACTCTGTGCTATTCTTTTCCGGGAGCTAGGTTTTATAGTCTCAGGGTCTTGGCTGTTGATAGGATTACATGGGGCGGGGGGTCAGTTGGTGGGTGTGATCCCTGCCTACTGGATATATTCATTATATAATATTCATATATTATATGATATAATAATATCATAATGATATAATATAAATTATTATTATGATATAATAATATCATAATAATATATAATATAATATTCATTATACTTTTTTTTTTTGTTTTGAGGTCATACTTGGTGGTGCTAAAAGACTACTCCTGGCTTAGTGCTTGAGAGTTGATACTGACAAAAGTTGGAGAATTGTCCAGTTCTGGGATTGACTCTGAGTCTCCTGCCTGCAAAGCATGTACTTTAGCACATTGAACTATCTCACTGGCCTCTCCAAATTGTGTGTGTCATATTCAAATGATCTCGGAAGTAATCATTTGTATAGAGAATATATCTATCTATATCTATCTATATCTATATCTATATCTATATCTATATCTATATCTATATCTATATCTATCTGGAGTGATAGCACAGTGGGTAGGGCATTTGCCTTGCATGCGGCTGACCCAGGTTCGATTTCTCTATCCCTCTTGAAGAGCCTGGCTAGCTACTAAGAGTATCCCACCCACACGGCAGAGGCTGGCAAGCTCCATGTGGTGTATTTGATATGCCAAAAACAGTAACAAGTCTTACAATGGAGACATTACTGGTGACTGCTCGAGCAAATCGATGAACAATGGGAGGACAGTGCTACAGTGCAATATATATATTAAATGTTAAGTGATAAAGCATGTTAAAAGATAAAGATGGGAGTTCAGTATTAATTAACTTAATTCTCACCACATTTTGTGGAGAATAATGTAAAATACAGCAGACCATGCAGGCCACATACATGTTTTTGAAATTTTTAAATCTTGTCTTCTTGAACCAAAGCATTAATTAAAACATCCCATTTACTGAATGCCGACTGGTCCAGTCCTTTTGGAAAACAGTATGAAAGATTCTTAAAAAATTAGAAATTGAGCTCCCATTAGACCCAGCAATACCACTCCTGGGAATATATCCCAGAGAGGCAAAAAAATATAGTCAAAGTGACATCTTCACTTGTTTGTTAATTGCAGTACTGTTTACAATAGAATCTGGAAAAAACCCGAGTGCCCAAGAACAGATGACTGGTTAAAGAAACTTTTGTACATCTACACAGTGGAGTACTATGCAGCTGTTAGAAAAGATGAAGTCATGAAATTTACATACAAGTGGTACTATATGGAAAGTATCATGCTGAGTGAAATGAGTCAGAAAGAGAGGGACAGACATAGAAAGATTGCATTCATCTGGGTAACATAAAGTAACAAAATAGGAGACTAACACCTAAGAATAGCCGAGATCAGTACCAGGAGGTTTTCTCTATGGCTTGGAGGTCAGCCGCACACGTTAGGGGAAAAGGCAGCTCATATAGAGAAGGGAGCACCAAATAAAGGGTGTTGGGAAGATCCTACCAGGTTGGGAGATACATGCTGAAAGTAGACTATAGACTGAACATGATTGCCACTCAATTCCTCTTTTGTAAACCACAGCATCCAAAAGGAGAGAGAGAACAAAAGGGAATGCCCTGCTACAGAGGTATATTGGGATGGGGGGTTGGGGGCGGGTTGGAGGGATACTGGGATTAGTGGTTGTGGAGAATGGGCACTTTTGGAGAGATGGGTACTCGATCATTGTATCACTAAAACCCAAGCACAAAATTTGTAAGTCTACAACTGTACCTCATGGTGTTTCACTAATAAAAATTTTTAAAAAATCGCATTTACTGACCATTGAATTTCAGATAAGAAATTCAATATGCATCTACACAGATTTAGTGGCATTGTGAAGGAGTATTAAGTATTTAGTGGCATTGTGAAGGAGTATTAGGTGTAGAAGAATTTGTTCCTTGCAGGTAGGTCTACCTTTTACCATAGGCTTGCTTTCAGGGTGCTGGCTGCTGTGGCTTTAATTTTCAGGCTTATTTTCTTTAGGATAATGGATTTTTATATAAATTTGGTGAATTTCCTTTGAGCTCCTTTTAAGTCATCTGAGCAGGGGAAACGTTTTTTCATGCTTTTAGAGTTTTTCTGACTGACTTTGTTCTCCAAAGATGGTTGATTTTAATATTCTAAGTGATAAAAAGTGCCTTTGAGAAGATTGAAGCAATTTAATTAGTAAATTAAGAAATTATAAAGGACTCAAAATCACACCCTCCAAGCTTTTCATAAGTTGATGTATTGAAAATTCGGATAAGTACTACCATGGATAGAAAATAGTGTGTTTCACACACATTGACAGAAATGAACTTGAGAAAAAAATTTTTTTTTGCATGTCTTACTTCATTTTATTTTCTTTCAAATTTCATTTATTTATTTATTTTTTATAAAGTTGTTAACAATAGCTCATTACATTTACTATTCAAACACCAATCCCACTACCATTGCACCTTCCCACCACCATAACAGGAAATTGTGTGAAGATCATTGTATTTCATCCTGGAGCCATTAAGTCCTTGTATAAGAGATTGCAGACATGTTTTTTACCCCAATCAAATGCTGTGTGCTACTTTTGGTACATCAGTTGTGTAGAAAGGTCCAGGAATTCTATAATTTAGGATATGATTATAGAGCAGGTTCACTCATGGGTGAGACCTATGTTGCTCTCTTCTGGGAGCTTTATTTCTTTATTTCTGAGTCTCTGGATCTTGGTCATTGATGAGATTGTATGGAGCCAGCAGCAGTTTGTGGGTGTAACTGCCAAGCTACTGCTAAAAATCAGAGATATGGTGGAGGACCATTCCCACTCCAAGCGAGCTTGGAGATTTCAGTCATATGTCCCACATACCGGTTTTTTTTTTCCCCTGCAGATACACTTGTGGGTGAGGCTCATCTGAGCCTGTGGAGAACAGCTTTGAGCATGGTGGTGATTGGATTCTGGAGGTTTTTGGCTGCCAGGGCTCTGTTGGGGTGGGGAGGGTGACTCAATACGACCCCCTCCGAGTTGCCCCAGTGAAAACAGTCTGGTGTGGAGTCTTGGCGTTACATGTCACTGTCCTCTGTCCTCTGGTAACTTGAGAAAACTTTTAACAGAACTTCTAAGAAAATTACATGAGGAATAGGCAATTATGTGATTATTATACCTCAAATCTCAAAATGTCCAAGGTCATCATAACTTATGTATAGTGCCAGTTTTACATTTAATAATAGGTAAACATAATTTATTTATAGTACCAGCTTTACATTTAATAATATAAAATAATCTAGACCACACATGAAGGTACAACATATTAAATAGGAAAAAGATACTAGCATAATTCTGAGGCAGTCTAATATTTGAATTGGTCAACCTCAGTGTATTTTAATCTTGGATGAAGCAATATACAAAGGATCATTCAATATTTTAATTAATAGGAATTAACTCAATTCATGGTGACAGTGTATGAATTATTTCTAGTCAGTATACTGTGACTGTTTTCCTATATATATAATATGTTATCACTAACCAGGAAACTTTGCTATAACAGATAGGCATAAACATAATAACATGCTCAATTGTAAAACTATCTACAGTATATAAATACTGATGCTGTACTCAAAAGCACCATCATTTTTTATTGCTTGGTAATGGAGTGTTCCAGAGAGACATGTATATGGCTGATTAGTGATTGGTGGATTTTGTGCTCATATTTTCAAATATTTAAGAGCACTCTTGATCGTTAACAGTTGGAGCAATCAAAGAACAATTAATTTCTCTTTATAAATCAAATCTTAGGATCAAACTCAGAGACAGATTCATGTTTCATTATAAATCATAGGTAATTATTAAGAATATCAACAAATACACTTCAAATATGGTGAGATAATTAAATCTCCAGGTTTTATTTAATTTAGTTTTTCTTTGAACTATTTGTCAAGTATGAGTATTTGGGGATGAAGAACCTGTCAGAGAAAGTTTGAAGTGGACATATTAGTTTTATGAGTTTGGTAAGGGTTAGGAGTCACAGTCTTACTAAAACTTGGTGAGATCAAGCTATTCTTTAAGACATGTCTCTGTTTTGTGCTGATAAAAACAGGTGCATAATTTGAAAGTTCACTTTTTATGTCTGAGCAGAAAATTTCTTTGGATCTTTATTGTTGACCAAAGTTTCATATTATGCATCTGTCTTACATATCTATGATATATAAATATCTATCTTGTTGACCTAAGTTTTATATCATATATGGAAGTTATGGTTCCAAATCACAATCACAATCACAACCATCCTGTTATTCGTTGATTGCCTCGAGCAGGCCCCAGTAATGTCTCTTCGTCCTAGCCCTGATATTTTTTTTAAGAAAGTGCCATATTCAAGGCTCTTTCAGAGTTAGGAGAATGAGACCCTTCATTGTTACTGGTATTTGGCATATTGGGTACGCCACGGGGAGTTCAAAAATAAGTGATTGATAATATTAGAAGTTAATGTAAGATTTATTTTTATTGGAAAGGAAGACACTCAGGCCAGTGGTATGTAATTGAGATCATAGACATATACCTGCTAATGTATGAGCAGTTAATTTACAACAGGAAGGTATATGAATGAGGTGGACCAGGGAAAGCCTGTTTAACAGATGGTGCTGGGAAAACCTGTTTGCCATATGAAAAATGATAAGTTTGCCAAAAAACAAAATAAAATTTAAAAGGGTTCAGAGAGATAGTACAGTGTGTAAGGCACTTGCCTTGCATATGGCTAACATGGATTTGATCCTTGACAGTGCGTATGGTTCCTCAAGTACCACCAGGAGTCACTCCTGAGTAAAGAAACAGTGCTTTGGCGTTGTGGTATAAGAGGAACCATCATTCACTGTTGCTGGGACTACTATTTGCTTAAGTCTCAAAGGAAAACAGTGTGGGAACTTCTCAAACTATTAAAAAAATCCATATGAACCAGCAATTTCATTTCTTTGTATCTATCTGAGAACACTAAGACATTAATTCTAAAATTATATATGCACTCAGATGTTTATTCTAGCAACATTTAGTCAAACCTAGAAACAGACCAAGTACCCAATAATAGATGAATGGATAAGAAAATAGTGGTATACAGATACACACACAATGGAATACTGCTCAGTTATAAGAAAATCTTGCAGTTGGCTACAACACAGATGGAAATAGAGAGTACCATGCAAAGTGAAGTGATTCAGAAGGACAAATACAGATGCTCTCACTTAATAGTAAAGTATAAAAGAAGAGAGTAAGGGAATAACACAGTGGCTGATGATAAAAAAACTCTGAGATTCTGCCTACAGAACTAAGGCTTGCTGTAGTGAGGGGAATGGACAGGAAGGAACCGAAGGACAACATTTGATGGAAATGGGCACTTTGGTGTGACTGTGGTGTAGTATCACAGTATGCCTAAGACATTAATATTAATACATCCTAAGCACAGCGGTAGGGCGTTTGCCTTACAAGCAGCCAACATGGCCGACCCGAGTTCGATTCCTCCGGCCCTCTCGGAGAGCCCGGCAAGCTACCGAGAGAATCTCGCCCGCATGGCAGAGCCTGGCAAGCTAGCCGTGACGTATTCGATATGCCAAACACAGTAACAACAAGTCTCATGATGGAGATGTTACTGGGCCTGCTCGAGCAAATCGATGAACAACAGGAGGATCATGTCATTATATTTAAAAAGAATTTTGAGATAACATTAGAATACATCATAAATAGGTTTTAGGTATGTGTCATCATAAATCAAGATTTACATACAATATATTCACCACTCATTCTGCATGGTAGAATTGACCCTTCTTTCCTTAGTAGTTTTAGGCCATACACACCCAGTGATGTTCACTCAGGACTTATTCCTGGACTTATACTCAGTAATTACTCCTGGCAGTGCTTGAGGGACCATATGGGATGCCTGGGATCAAACCAAGGTCAGTTATGGGCAGAGCAAACACCTACCTGCTGTATTGTTCTGGTTCTATAATTGATAATTTTTTTTACTTGAATTACCCACAATCTTTCCCTTTTGCCTTCTGGAAACCACTAGTTAGAAAGAAGGGGGATTTTGACCTGTAGTAAATATTTTTGCTTAGTTACTTGTTTTTGAACTTATTCGCCAACGTGGCTTGGCACATGCCTCAGGCAACCACAAGCGAACATCCGAACTGGCAAAACAGTGCAGAGAAGCCATCAAGGATGACCTCAAAAACAGGAGAGCAGCAGTACTGGTAGATGCAGCAGAAGCTGGGAAAAACATTCGTAATGCTTGCCTGTCCTTCACCAACTACAAAACCAAGATGACTGCCCTACGACATCATGATGGATCTATCACATCTTCCAGAAGGGCAATGGAGAAGATTATTCATGACTTCTACTCAGATCTCTTTAATAGCCACATCCACTTGCCCACATACCACATACCACATGATGGATATGTCGTTCCCAATGTTCTCCCTTCCGAAATCCAACATGCCATCTCGTCGGTAAAGAAAAAAGAGCACCTGGCCCAGACAAGATCAGACCTGAACACCTGAAGAACTTACCATCAGTACTCATCAATACATTGGCTCGACTCTTCACACGCTACCTGTCTGAATGCAAGGTTCCATCCCAATGGAAAACCAGCAGGACTGTACTACTATACAAGAAAGGAGACATCCACGACATTGGCAACTATCGCCCAATCTGCCTATTGTCTGTCATCTACAAACTATTCACTCGAGTCATCCTGAATAGGATTAGCAGAACACTAGATGAAGATCAACCATGTGAACAAGCTGGATTCCGAAAAGGATTCAGTACCATCGACCATATCCACACAATAACCAAGCTCATTGAGGTATCTCGAGAGTTCAAGATGCCGCTCTGTCTAACGTTCATTGATTTAAAGAAGGCCTTTGATTCTGTTGAGACGGAAGCGGTCATGGAAGCCCTAGCCAATCAGGGCATACAAACTCAATACATCAGGATCCTTCGTGAGCTCTATTGCGGATTCACTACCAAGATCTCACCATTCTACAAAGAAGTAATCATCCATATCAAGAGAGGGGTTCGGCAGGGTGATACCATTTCACCAAAACTCTTCAGTGCCACCCTCAAGAACATCATGTGACGACTGGAATGGGAAAACATGGGAGTGAAGATAGATGGTCGGCAACTACACCACCTCCGCTTTGCTGATGACATAGTTCTAATAACACCAAACATCAGCCAAGCGGCACAAATGCTGAACGACTTTGACTGTGAATGTGGAAAGGTCGGACTACAGCTGAATCTTATGAAGACAATGTTTATGAGAAACAGCCTTGTTCCTGACGCTCCATTTGCTCTCAACGGAACCACCATCTCCGAATGCAACAGTTATACATACCTAGGTCGAGAAATCAACATGATGAATGACCTGGCACCTGAGTTGCGCAGGAGGAAGAGAGCGGCTTGGAATGCCTTCAAGAGCATTGAAGAAATAACTAAAAGGACAAAGAACCTCCAGCTACGAGCACATCTCTTTGATTCCACTATTCTTCCTACATTAACATATGCCTCAGAGACCTGGACCCTACGAAAACAGGATGAGAACGCTTTTCGGGTCTCTCAAAAAGGAATCGAAAGAACTATGCTTGGAATATCACGATTCACTCAAATGAGAGATAGAATCCGGAGTTCTGATCTTCGTCAACGCTCAAGAATCAGGGACGCTGTCTCATTTGCCAAGACATCAAAAATCAGATGGGCTGGACACGTAATGAGGTTTACAGACAACCGCTGGACTAGAGCCATTACTGATTGGATTCCACGGGACATCAAAAGATCACGTGGACGCCCACCTATTAGATGGTCAGACTTCTTCGTCAAGACCCTAAATGATCGGTTTGAGGCTCTGCATGTTCCTAGAACGAAGAGATACCATTGGGCTACACTAGCATGTAACTGGGATGAATAGAGACGTTACTGGCACCCGCTCGAATAAATTGATGAATAACGGGGATTAAGTGATTAAGTGATTACTTGATTTTGATATTGCTAAATTTATCAGTGTAGACTCTTTCTCTTTATGTATATACACACATAAGGATGTATGCCAAATATTTTAAATGTTCACTGTAATTAAATTTTCAAATATTGGCAAAATTAATTATCCTTTCTCTAAATTTCAAAAAGTAGAATGCAACAAACAATGTTTATCTTTCAAACATGTGCATATCGTATCACTATAGAAATAATCTCTAAATAACTGTACAAGTTTTTTGTAATTCACCTTGAGAATGAAGAGTTACAATCTGTGCATATTACTATTAGGATCTTTGCTGCAGGGACTCAATATAAAATGTAGCTCTACTTCTGTTAATAAAGATTTGGGATGGCACATATGGTTTGCCTGAAGCTGGTTGTTTCATTACTTCCTTACTTTTATTTATTTATTTATTTATTTAGGTTTTAAATGAACCCTTAAGCCCTAATTTGCTTCAGCTGCTGTAAATTGGTTCCCAGTAATTTTCACATGTCTTTAAACTGGCACTGACATCAGTAAATATAAGGACACGTATTAAATCTTCATATATGGGAGCCCACTATTATGACATGTTGTGTATGTGGGAGCCCACAATACACTAGGACTAAAGTTTGGGTTAAAGGTCTCTCTAGGAATATTTATTCTAGCATCACACAGCAGAAATCAAGGAGCTGTAGATTTATCAAGTAGAAATAAACATTGTCCAATTGGGAAGAATCAGTTTCTTTTTTTCTTTTTCTTTTCTGTTTTATTAGTGAAACACCATGAGGTACAGTTGTTGACCTTACAAGCTTTTGTGCTTGGGTTTCAGTTATATAATGATTGAGTAACCATCCCTCCACCAGTGCCCATTCTCCACCCTCAATGATCCCAGTAACCCTCCCACCCTTCCCATCCCCCCATCCCATCCCGCCTCTGTGGCAGGGCATTCCCTTTTGTTCTCTCTTCTTTTGGTTGCCGAGGTTTGCAAAAGAGGCATTGAGTAGCAATCACGTTCTGTCTATAGTCTACTTTCAGCATGCATCTCCCATTCTGGGCAGATACTCCCAACACCCTTTACTTGGTGTTCCCTTCTCTGTCTGAGCTGCTCTTTCCCCTAGCATGTCGACTGACCTTCAAGCTATGGAGTGAACCTGCTGGTACTTATCTCAACTATTCTTAGATGTTAGTCTCCTATTTTGTTACTTTATATTCCCCAGATGAATGCAATCTTTCTATGTTTGTCCCTCTCTTTCTGACTCATTTCACTTAGCATGATACTTTCCATGTAGTATCACTTGTATGTAAATTTCATGACTTCAGTTTTTCTAACAGCTGCATAGTACTCCGTTGTATAGAAGTACCAAGTTTCTTTAACCAGTCATATGTTCTCGGGCACTCCGGTTTTTTCCAGATTTTGGCTATTGTTAATAGTGCAGCAATGAACATAGAAGTACAGATGTCATTTCGGCTATACTTTTTTGACTCTCTGGGATATATTCCTAGGAGTGGTATTGCTGGGTCAAATGGGAGCTCAATTTCTAATTTTTTGAGAATCTTCCATACTGTTTTCCAAAAGGGCTGTACCCGTCAGCATTCCCATCAGCAGTGAAGGAGAGTCCCTTTCTTACCACATCTGCACCAACACTGGTTGCTTTTGTTCATTTGGATGTGGGCAGTCTCTGTGGTGTGAGGTGATATCTCATTGTTGTTTTGATATGCATCTCCTTGATGATTAATGATGTACAGCATTTTCTCATGTGTCTTTTAGCCTTTCGAATTTTTTCTCTGAAAAAGTTTCTGTTCATTTCATTATCCCATTTTTGATGGGGTTGGATGTTTTCTTCTTGTGGAGTTCAACCAGTGCTTTGTATATCCTTGATATCAACTCCTTATCAGATGGGTAATGGGTGAATATCCTTTCCCATTCTGTAGATTGTCCTTGTATTCTGGTCACTATATCTTTTGCAGTGCAGAATCTTCTTAATTTAAGATAGTCTGATTTGTTTATCTCTGTTTCTACTTGTATGGTCAGTGGAGTGTCGTCTTTGAAGATACCATTAGCCTCAATATCGTGGAGGGTTTTGACGACCTTGTCTTTGATGTATCTTATGGATTTTGAGATCTTTCATCCATTTTGATCTGATTTTTGTGCATAGTGTTAGATCGAGGTCTAAGCCCATTTTTTTTTTTTTTGCATGTGGTTGTCCAGTTATGCCGGCACTATTTGTTGAAGAGGCTTTCCTTGCTCCACTTCACATTTCTTGCTCCTTTATCAAAGATTAGATGTTCATACATTTGGGGTTGTGTGTACGGATATTCTATCCTGTTCCATTGGTTCATGGACCTGCCTTTTTTCCAGTACCATGCTGTTTTAATTATTACCGCTTTGTAGTAAAGTTTGAGGTTGGGGAGGGTAATGCCTCCCCAAGTCTTTTTCCCAAGAATTGCTTTAGCTATTTCTGGGCATTTGTAGTTCCATATGAATTTCAGGAGTGCTTGATATATTTCTTTGAAGAATTTCAGGAGTATCCTTATAGGGATCGTATTGAATCTGTATAATGCTTTGGGGAGTATTGCCATTTTGACAATGTTAATCCTTCCTATCCATGAGCAGGGGATATGTTTCCATTTCCTCGTGTCCTCTTTTATTTCATGGAGTAGCGTTTTGTAGTTTTTCGTTGTAGAGGTCCTTTACCTCTTTAGTTAGGCTGATTTCGAGATATTTGATTTTCTGGGGCATGATTGTAAATGGGATTTTTTTCCTGTCACTTTCTTCTTTCTCATTATTTGCATATAGGATGGCCACGAATTTTTGGGTATAAATTTTATAGCCTGAAACTTTACTGTACAAGAATATTGTTTCTAGGAGTTTCTTGGTAAAGGATTTAGGGTTCTTGAGACACAGTATCATATGACCTGCGAATAGTGAGAGCTTGATTTCTTCCTTTCCTATCTGGATGCCTTTAATGTCTTTTTCTTGCTAATCACTATTGCAAGTACTTCTAGTACTATATTGAACAGAAGTAGTTATAGTGGGCATCCTTGTCTTGTCCCTGATCTTAGAGGGAAGGCCCTTAGTTTTTCCCCATTGAGGATAATAATTGACATGGGTTTGTTGTAGATGACTTTCACTATCTTGAGGAAAGTTCTTTCAAAACCCATTTTGGTGAGATTTTCATCATAAACGGGTGCTGTATCTTATCAAAAGCTTTCTCTGCGTCTAGGCCTGGGCTTTTGTTTTTGGGAAGACTTTTGATTACTGCTTCAGTTTCCTTGATATGAATGGGTCTATTCAGGTATCCCAAGTGTTCTTGGTTCAATCTTGGGATATTATAGGAATCCAGGAATTTATCCATTTCTTCTAGGTTCTCTTGTTTGGTGGCATACAGACTTTCAAATTAGTCTCTGATGATCTTCTGGATTTCATTGGTTTCTGTTGTGATGTCCCCTTTTTCATTTATGATTCGATTATTAGGGTTCTCTCTCTCTTTCTTTGTGAGTCTTGCTAGTAGCTTATCAATCTTATTTGTTTTCTCAAAGAACCAGCACTTGGTTTCATTAACCTTTTGGATTGTTTTTTTGGGTTTCCATGTCATTAATTTCTGCTTTAAGTTTTATTATTTCTTTCCTTTAGCCAAGTTATGGGTTTCTTTTGTTTGTCTTTTCTAAGATCTTGAGCTGTGTGGTTAGGTTATCTATGTAGGCCCTTTCTTTTTTTCCTTAGGAATGCTTACAATGTTATAAAATTTCCTCTTAGCATGGCTTTACCTGCGTCCCATAGGTTCTGGTAGCTCGTGTCTTCATTCTCATTCGTTTCCAGGTATCTTTTGATTTTGTCTTTGACTTCCCTCCTGACCCACTCATTGTTCAACATTGAGTTGTTTAATTTCCAGGTGTTTGATTTGTTTCTCAATGTCTTTGTGTGATTCTATTCTATCTTTAGTGTATTGTGGTCTGAAAAGATTGTTGATACAACTTCTATCTTCCTGATTCTATTGAGGTATGTTTTGTGGCCTAGAACATGGTCTATTTTGGAAAATGTTCCTTGTGCACTGGAGAAGAATGTGTATTCTTTCTTTTTAGGGTGTTGAAGTCTCCAACTACTATTGTGTTGCTAGCAATGTCCTCCTTAAATTCTGTTAACAGTTGTTTTAAGTATGTAGCTGTTCCCTCAGTAGGTGCGTATACAGTTAAGAGTGTGATTTCTTCTTGTTTTACATATCCCTTGATAAATAGAAAATGGCTTTCACTGTCCCTTATCATCTTTTTCAACCTGAAATTTATGTTGTCGTATAATAATATGGCCACCCCAGTTTTCTTGAGAGAGCTGTTCTCTTGCAGGATTGTTTTCCATCCTTTAACTTTGAGTCTGTGTTTGCTCTGATTGTTCAGATGTGTTTCTTGTAGACAGCAGATGAGTTTCTTGTAAATAGCACAATGTTGGTTTCAGTTTCTGGTTCCATTTTGCCTCTCTGTCTCTTAATTGGTGCATTTAGACCATTGACTTTGAGAGAGATTATTGTCATGGGGTTTTGTGCCATCTTTCTGTAGGTGTTGGTTGTGTTTATAAGTGTTTCCCTTCTTATCTTACAGGAGCCCCTTCAATCCTTCTTAGAGATTTTGTTTTGAGTCTATGAATTTCTTGAGGTGTTATTTATCTACAAATGGTGTATAATTCCATCCAGTTTGAGTGAGAGTTTAGCTGGATAAAGTATTCTTGGTGAGGCATTCATTTCAATGAGTTTTTTCACTATATGCCACTATTGTCTTCGGGCTTGGAGGGTTTCCTCTGCTAGGTCTGTTGTAAATCTAAAGGGTGCTCCTTTGTATGTGATTTTTTTCCTTTGGCCTTGCTGCTTGCAGTATTGTTTCTCTGTCCCCAGCCTCCATCATTCTGACTATGATATGCCTTGGAGTGTTTTTATTAGGGTCTCTTTTGGATGGCACCCTTCTGGCTGCTTGGATCTGGATGTCTGCATTTTTTAACTCTGGGAACTTTTCAGCAATGCTTTCTTTGACTGTGGCTTTTTCATGGGGCTGCCTCCCTGTCCTTCTGGTACTCTGATGATTCTAATGTTGTTCCTCTTGGCGTCATCCCATAGGTCTCTGATTCTTCTTAGAGCTATTTTGAGGTCTTTTCACATTGTTTGTTATTCCTTTATGCGATTTCTGTTGCCCATCTTCAAGCTCACTGATCTTGTCTTCAGCTGTATTCATCCTACTGCTTAGGACACCTACTGAGTTTTCAATTTTGTCAACCGATTCCTTTATTTGTGACACTTCTTTTTGTAGCTTTTTTTATTTCTGCTCTCATTTCTTCCTGTATATTTTTGACTATCTGTTCTACTGTTTCTTTCATTTCTTCCTTTAGTTTTCTGGATATCTCCTCCATTGATTCTTTGAGTAGTTCCTTGAACATCCTCTGCATTTCATCTTGGAATTCTTTATCAGAGAGAGCATATTTGTCGATAACCCCTGTTGAGGATTTGGGACCCTTTTCTTCGTCCTCCTTGTAGTGGAGATTTGCGCCGTTTCTTAATGTTGTTTTGGTTGTCTAGTGGTAAAACCCTGGTATTCACTAGCACTGTTCCCTCTTATCATGAGATAGGATTCTGGATAAGGTTGGTCTATGTTGGTCACCTTTCTCCCTTTCTAGAGTCTGACCTTCTTCTCAGGCATTATTCTTTGGCTTATGACAGGCATTGAGTGAAGCTTTGGAGGAGGTACTCTTTAATATTGGGCTTGTACAGCTTCTTGTGTTCTGGTGTTTTATTAGAATTGGAGTAGGCCAGTGGATTATTGTTGTATTGTAGTTAAGGTGGCCATGATTTTTTCCACAGAATTGGGTGATAAAGGCTGGGATCAGAGTCGAGAGTGCTGGGAGTGGGAAATGTAACTGTGGCCGCATTAGTGGCTGCCTGCCTCGAATAAAGCCACACCCACTTTGGGGAGGCCACGTCCCCTACAGGAGGCCACACCCGTAGCTGGTTGCAGGGACAGTTTGACCCAGGAACCTGAAAGGGTGGAGCCCCAAAGAGGTGGATGGGAAGTCCGGCGGAACTCGGGCAGGTGTTTCCCAAAGTCTCCTCTGGCTGCCCTGTGGAGGGGGTCCGGAGTCGTGGGAAATGGGGCCACACATGAGGCATGGGAACAGGGAGTACTCCCAGCTCCCATAAGAAACTCGAAAGAATGAGTTTCAGAAAAATAATTACATTCTACCTTCTGCACCACAATGCAATTACAAAACATATTATGCTGTTTGAACTATATTTTGGTAGTTTTTTAGAGGTCCAAGAGCACTAATATGACATGAGAGAAAGAAGAGAGTAGTTTCTTATGGGAGAACCCTGGCAGAGTTGACTCAGTAAAGCTCTCAAGTAGGGTAGTATTTATTTTGGGTGCCCACTTCTTTTATGGCCTCATTTCTCTTTCAGAGTGTTCACTTCTTTACTCTCAGTTAAGGTTAGTCAAAAGTGCTTTATAGTGTATCTTAGAGTGTTGTTTGCAAGTTAGTACTTGACAAACAAAAAAAGCTTCAAAATAGAAAAATGAATGAGTTTCTAACAGTGGAAATTCAAGCTTCATGCTTTATGCTTAGAGAGAGAGAGAGAGAGAGAGAGAGAGAGAGCTCTGTCAGATGAAATCACTCTAATTATTACCTACTCCAAATGGGTTCTGTGCTAAATATAAATCTGACAATATTTCACATAATTTTTCCAGTTGGATTCACACCAGGAAGAGCTCCACAGAAGGAAGGTAATTCCTAGGTAGTAGTTGGAATTCCTGAGCTTATTTTTTTCTTGCTTCTCTAACTGGATCACCTATTAATATTAACATTTGACTTAATCCAGTAGACCTTAAAAATATCTTATGACTCAAAAGGAAAGGAAGAGAGAGAGAGAGAGAGAGAGAGAGAGAGAGAGAGAGAGAGAGAGAGAGAGGTGCCTGCCATTGAGGCAGGTGGGGGCCAGTAAGGGGGGCAGGAGGGGAATTGGGACTATTGGTGGTGGAAAATTTACACTGAGGAAGGGATGGGTGTTGGAATATTATATGACTGAAACTCAGTTATGAACAACTTCATAACTGGATTCAATTTAAAAAATATAAAATTAAATTGAAAAATTAAAATACCTTATGATCATTCAACATTGATAGTTTTGGTGATTTCCTCTACTTTACTATAGTGTTTTTACTTTAAGTGAACCAATAACCCTTCTTAGAATAAGAAAAATATCAATAGTAAAAACAATACGCTAGCCCTGTTTCACATATCCTATTCCAAGAATTTGAGAGACTTAAAAACATACATTGTTTTATTTTTATGAATTGAAGTCCATATTTTAATCAGAGGTTCCTAGTTTATTTTTAAACCAATATCCTTGTTTAGCTTTAAGATATCATATTTTATTTTGTCATTATGTCACCTTAAACATCTCTTCCCTGTGAATGCTTTTTTGACTTAGTTTTGATAACTGTCAGTTTAGAAATGTGTTGGTCAGGCATTTTGTAGGATGTCTTTGATTGATATTTTTTTTGTATTTCTCATTATTTGGGTTGATGAGTTTGGGGAAGGAAAACAACACAGAGATAAAGTGTCATTCTCAATACTTCATCTCAGGGGTGTATATGATCATGATCGATAACACTTATTGACCTTGACCATTTAAACAAGGTAGTGTTTGTCACATTGCTATACTGCCCAGTTACTCCTTTACTCATATTCATATTTACTTTGGGAGGAAGTTACTACATGTAGTCCTCTCTTAAGAAGGGAAGTATTATGCTTTATGTTGTGGACAGAACATTATACATACATTGTCTGGAATTCTTCTGCATTGGAGAATTATTTCTTTCCCCTCACATATTTATTCATTCATTTTTATCACTACAAACTCACAGATATAAAGCTTACATTTCTGCATTATAATGCTATTTTGGTTTATTTCCCAATTTGCTTTTTGATTTTCAAAAATATTTAAGATAAAGATGTTTAAGTGGAAGTGAGATAATTAATTTTTTCTGCAGTTTTTGTATCTCAGAGAACACAAAGAGACAAGGTACTGCAGGTTTTCATTTTGACCTTAGACAACTAACACTTTAAAATAATAAAGAAGGTGGTTTATTTTAATTAGTAATATTTTGTACTGAATTGGAAGGCATTTGTTTTTTCTCTTCTACAGCTCCAAGGTTTTGTCTATGTGATTTGAATTGCATTTGAAAGTAGCTTTCTTTGTGTGCATACATTTTTATTGTTTGGAAGAATTAAGTAGCTTAGACCTTAGTAAATATTAGAGCAATGATTATGAAGCAGTATGATTGAGTTGGTTATCACCCAGGGGTGATTTAAAGTTAAATGTTAAGAGGGATGCTTATGAATCTTATTATGTTTAGTACAATTAACAGGTTTAGACTGCTACTTTCTAAAGTGTTTAATGAACACTTAATTCAAGTTACAGAGATACAACAATCCTGATACAATCTATATATTTGAGAATGTGTATTTATTTAATGTAGAAAATATGCATATTTATAACTGACTCTAGTGGACATATTTTGATTTTATGAATATCAGTTTTTAATGCATATTTGTAAAGCAATCTTCTAGTTTTTCTTAAAATATTTTGAACATGGCAGATATATAGTCATAGGTATTTCAAAGTTAAAGTTTTGTTCATGAGCATAAAAATGAAATAGGAATGTTGGCATCCACAAGAAGATAGTAAAACTTATTTTGGACTGTTTACATGACAGAGCTTGCTGGCATTATTTAGAAATTATAAGTTTGAGTGGTTAACTTTTGGGGGGATTTTGATATTGAATTAGTAAAAGAATTTCAGTGCCCAATCATTTATTACAAACATTTAATAATATTTACTTTTGAGTGTCTGAGAATAACTGTTTTACCCCAGTATTTCAGATGACCCTGAAAAACTGGCATTGCAATTCACAGTGACATATTAAAATATGTCACTCAGAGCAAGTGTACTGTGGTCTGATTTTATTTAATTTTTTTTTCTAAAACATACTACCTTTGTTACAACTTGAGGCTATTGTGCTGTTCCTTTTGTTCCATCCAGCCTTTGTATAATTGAACCTCAGGGTCATTCAATCTTAACTGGGCTCTCATCTGCACCTGGAGGTCCTCCTTTGCCATCTAAACGTATGTTTACACTCTCTCACTCCACTCACTCTTTCAAGACAACATTGTCTGAAATGATTTTTACTTTCTTTTACTTACTTTGCTCTTTACCTAGAAAAATCAAGTTCACAAAGTAAGATCTCACTCGTCACCACCTTGTGTAGCCCTGAGCATCCCACATTTTTTGGATGAATTAATAGATAATATCTTTGGAACTAGTGAGCAGCAGAAACAGGAGTTGAACTCAACTTTGAAGTTAGAGCCTGTGATCCATCTATGCTATCTCATTTTCCCCCTAAGTAGGTCTAGCAGTTAATCTGAATAAATATCAAATGTCCACCTATGATTCATGATAGTTAATCAAAAGTGCATTAAGTTTTGGCAAATAATTCTACTAGAGGTAAAACAAAATTTAAAAATTAGGTACTAGGGAGATAGTACAGTTTATAAGATTCATGCCTTGAATGCTGTAGACACAGTTTTGATCCCTTGCACACTATACGGTCCTTCAAACCCACCAGGAGTTAATCCCAAATTCAGAGCCAGGAGTAAGCCCTGAGAAAATATAGGTATACTTTGGGAGTGGGGGTGAAGTGTGTGTGTGTGTGTGGGGGGGAATTTAAAAAATGTAATATAAAGTTTTATTGTTTCAAAAATTTCATAACATTATTTCTTGTCTGTGTTAATGAAGTGATACCAGTAAGTTAATTATGATGATGCTAAATATTTGTTACATTTTATAAGTTCATTATATATTTTATAGACTTTGAGTACTTCAACAGTGATTTTTTTTGTTAAACTGAATACTTTTGAAAATATGTGAGTTGAAGAAAGTTATTTTTATTTTTTAAAATCTTGTATAGTTTAGAATCTTAAGAATTTGGGGTTTTCATTAACAAGAGTTAGTTGGAATTAGTGAGGTTTTCATTGAATTTCAAGATTATTTTTTTCACCAACAGATGTGAACCAATATCTCTTCAGGGAAAACATAAACCATCATAGTTTCGAGAAACAAGGCTGTAGTCAAATTATTTGAAGGAAAACAAAGTGTCAAAGAACAGCTGACTGCATAACTAAGAAATCAATCATTGCCCGGGCTCCTTTATTGCCATAATTGGCACTGATTTATAGAATGATGGCAGGAGTCCAACTGGGCATGTGTATCCTTAATACCATTAGAGCACTCTGGCATGGAGTCTTGGTTAAGAAAATGTAATTGAAATAGGGAAGACATTTTAGAGATGCCTATTTAAATTAGTTAATAACCAGCGACAAAATATTTCCCATAAACTAATTTTGTCAAAGTGTGAAAATTTGTGAAAATAGTTTAATAGAATTCTGAAACATAATTGTGCTAAAAGCAAATAAATCAGATAATATCTCTTAAATGCACATGTTTCACATAAATCTAGAGCTTTATGAATTATTATTGTGATCAAAAAAGTTGCATAGAGAAAATAATTACATTTGTAAAGTTCTGAAGACTTGGAAAGGGGCTTAGAGGCAGCAATGGGCCAACTGATAGATTTGTAGTAATATAAGGTTTATCTACTGTGCTGCATCTTGTAACTTACTTGTTAAATTTATTCAGCAAATATGGCTGTAGTGATTTTTCTGAAACTAGTGGGTTGTAAGAGATAATTAACTAAACTTCCTGTTTCTTCTCTTGGAACAGATGGATATTTTTGAAATGCAGCAGAACACTGAGCTCAGTTTGGGGGCATGCATAGTTGAGTTGCTTCTATTTGTATAATGAGGTGAGACTTGCTTATATTCCAGAGGTCTACAGGCTTTTATCTGCAGCGTCATACAGCTGGTTCCCAAGGAACTAAGCAGCTAAGTGCAATAGCCAATGTTGGATCCAAAACCAGACTTTTTAAGGACAGTATCCCAAACAATAACCCTTTCCTCCCTGCTATTTTTCCCCCTACCTGATATAACACATTTCATCTACCTTATTGTCATAGTTGTGAGTGCCAGCATTTGAAAATGGCCTAGTTTTCTGGGTGGAATTTATTGAGAATGTAAATATGAAGCAAAGGTTTATTGTTAAAGTGTTGGGAACATGAATTTAAGATCAGTCATGTGTGTGTGTGTGTGTGTGTGTGTGTGTGTGTGTGTGGGCGGGGGGAGAGGAAGAGAGAGAGCGCGGAGGGAGAGAGAGAAGAGAGAGAGGAGAGAGAGAACATAAAAATTCCATTGATTAAATAATTCAGATGAGATAAACTCCCTATGACAGTTGTCGACAAATGAGGGGGGTGATTATAGTAGAAAACGAGGACCTTTAACAGACATCCTTGTATTTTTAAATTCTTTTATTATATAACGTATTTCACAATATTTAATTACATTTAATATTCAAATACCAATCCCACCATCATTACACCTTCCCACCACCATATTTCGGATGTTTGCATCCTGAACCCCAATCCCTGCCCCAAAGCAGAACCAAAATAATATATTTTGTATTGTTTGTTATGAAGAACCACTGAAAATGCTACAAAAAAGTATCCTTAGAGGAAAGAGTGTGAAAATTGTTGTATTTCACCTAGGGAGCATTAAGCCCTTCTATAAAATATCACTAACAAATTGTTAAAGTTTGAACCTTGTGCACTTTTATATATATCACTGTATCACTGTCATCTCCTTGTTCATAGATTTGCTCGAGCAGGCCCCAGTAATGTTTCCATTCTTCCCGTGCTAGTGTAGCCCGATGGCGTTTTGGGGGCTCTTTCAGGGTCAGGGGAATTAGGATGATCATTGTTACTGTTTTTGGCATAGGAGTAGCTTGCCAGGCTCTGCCATATGGGCGGGAGACTCTAGATAGCTTGCCAGGCTCTCCAAGAGGAGATTCTGCCTTTACATATATATATTTGTAAAAAAAAAGTTTCCCTCTAATATTGCTAGACTACTACTTTGAACCTTATCAAATGTGGCGTAGTACTCTTGGTGTATGGGTAGGGTGTGTGGTATGAAGTGTCATGGTTCAGGAATAGGTTCACTTGTGGGTGAGACTTGGCCTGAGCATGTGGAGAGTGACTGTGAGCATGGCAACAATTGAGTTCTGGAGGTTTTCGGTTGCCAGGGCTGGATCCCTTGGGGCAAGGAGGGGGTCTCACTCATGCCACTTGGGGCACTCCGAGTAAAACAGCCTGGCATGGGGGTCTGGTGGCACGGTTATGGCAGTGTTATGTTATGCCCCCTTCCAGGAGAGAAGGACATGTGTTCTCCATTCTTGTCTCTTTCCTTTTTTTTGGGGGGGTCACATCTTACAATGCACAGGGTTTACTCCTGGCTCATGCGCTCAGACATTACTCCTGGCGGTGCTCGGAGGACCATATGGGATGCTGGGAATTGAACCCAGGTCAACTGTGTGCAAGGCAAACACCCTACCCACTGTGCTATATAAAAATGTTACACATTTTTGTGTACTGTTTTTGTCGCTCAAACCCCCATCCTTGTTCCTTATGAAGTTTTCATACAACTACATAAGGAACAATGAAAATGTAATTTTATTGGTAATTTTGAAAATACATTGTGTATTTACACTTGTATTTCTCAGAGAAACTTACCAGGAAGATAAGTAAACTTGATCCTATTTTATTTGTAAGCACACCTTCCAAGTTCTTTCAAGGAGGAAACTATGTGAAAATTTTTGTATTCTACTTGTGTCAAGAATCCTCATCCTCCCTAAAAATGAATAAAGTATATATTCACATAATTGTTTTAGTCTTAGTTCATAAGAAAGAAGATCCAAAGAAAAGTCTTTTTCTGTTCTTAGAAGATAAAGTGATGTCATGATAGTATTTGTGGGAGAAAAAAATGGGTTGACTTAAACCATGGTCTTTAATTTAATTTGGTTACTTAGTGAGAAACCCAGAGAAAAGTAGAGATGAATATAGAAACAACCATGACAATAACATATTTGGGACCTGTTTTATTCCCCATCATTAAATAATAAGAGAGAAAAATATGGTGGGGTATGAAAGCTACTTTTGGTTGGAACTTTAGACTGTGAGCTCCTTGACAGAAAGATGAATCAATTCTTAAGTGAATTATAATTTTCACCAAATAGATCTTTAACCTCCTTTGCAGATTGACTCCTAGGAACCTGAGGTTTTTTTTTTGTTTGTTTGTTTGTTTTTTTGTTTTTTTTTTGCTTTTTGGATCACACCTGGTGATGCACATGGATTACTCCTGGCTCAGCACTCAGGAGTTACTCCTGGCGGTGCTCAGGGGACCATATGGGATGCTGGGAATCGAACCCGGATTGGCCGCGTGCAAGGCAAACGCCCTACCCGCTGTGCTATCTCTTCAGCCCCAAACCTGAGGTTTTTTGACATGATCTTAAACAGGCAGTTTTCTTTTTATTTATGTCTCCTTTATATTATTATTTATATATAAAAGTGCTGGGCTGGAGTGATAGCACAGTGGGTAGGGGGTTTGCCTTGCATGAGGCCCACCCGGGTTCGATTTCTCTGCCCCTCTCCATGAGCCCAGCAAGCTACTGGGACTATCTTGCCCGCTTGGCAAAGCCTGGCAAACTACTTGTGTCGTATTCGATATGCCAAAAACAGTAACAACAAGTCTCACAATTTGTTGTGAGATGTTACTGGTGCTTGCTCAAGCAAATCGATGAACAATGGGAGGACAGTGCTACAGTGCAGTGTTATATAAAAATGTTACACATTTTTGTGTACTGCTTTTGTTGCACGCTTCTTTACTATATAGGGTTATGGTTTCTAGAAGCCTTTATGATTTTCTATGTATGATATCATGTCATCTATGAATAGTGATAGCTTAACTTATTTATCAATTTGGATGACTTTAATTTCTGTTCCTAGTCTGATTGCAAAAGATTTCGCCCCTCTTGGAGAGCTCTGCAAGCTACCAAGTGTATCTCTCCTGCACAGCAAAAACCTGGCAAGCTACCTGTGTCGTATTTGATATGCCAAACACAGTAACAACAAGTCTCACAATGGAGACGTTACTGGGCCCACTAGAAAAAACCCATGAACAACGGGAGGACAGTGCTACAGTCTAATTCAAGTGATTAGGCCTTCCTGCACTGTGCTGAGTAATAGTGGTAAGACTTTTAAATTTCCCTTATTGAGGATGATGTTAGCTGTAGGTTTGTTGTATGTGACATTGAGGTTAGTTATTTCAAGTCTCATTTAGTTGAGGATATTCATCATAAATAGGTCCTGAATCCTGTTGAAGGTTATCTTTTCTTCTGTAGAGATGATCATATGGATTTTGTATTTCCTCTTATTAATGTGATATAGCACATTAATTTATTTGTTAATATTGAGCCATTCTTGCATTTCTGGGATGAATTCCACATGATCTAAGTGTATAGCATGTTTAATATATTGCTGCATTTAATTTGCTAGGATTTTATTGAGAATGTATGCATCTATGTTCATTAAAGATATTGGTCTGAAATTTTCTTTTTTTTTTTTTTGCACTGGGTGGTGTTAGTGTTATAGAGACTATTGGGGGGAGGATTTCCATTTCTTCAAGAACCTGTTCATGAACCTACTTGCCCTGGTTTTTTATGCACTTTAGAAAGAAATGAAAGACGATATGAGGAAATATAATCATATTCTTTCTCATGTGTTGGAAGGATCAACATCACTAAAATGACCATCGTACCCAAAGTAATTTATAGATGTTACATGATCCCCATTAAAATTCCCATTTCATACTATAAGAACATTGAACACATATTACTAAAATTCACATGGGACCATAAAACTTCCAGAATAGACAAAGACATTTTGAGGAAAAAAAAAGAAAATAGGACACATTACTTTCCCAGACTTTAATCTTTACTACAAAGTTATTGCAGAAAAAAAGTGCATGGTACTTGAACAAAGACAGACACTCAGATCAATGGAATAGAATTGAGACTCCAGTTGTAAACTCTGAAATGTATCAACAGTTAATTTATGATAAAGATACTTGGATTAAATGGAGCAAGAAGACCTTCTTCTATAAAAGCTGCTGGGAAAACTGACTAACAATATACCTCCTCTCCCTCCCCCCCAGAGTATATATGCCTGTATCATACTCCTCACAAAAGTCATTAAGATGAATTTAAAACCTTGATATCAAAAGTTTTCCTATAAAATATGCTGAGGGAAACATAGGTAAGACTCTCCAAGATCTTGACCTTAGAAGAATCTTTTCTGGTACAAACTTACTGGCAACGAAAACAAAGGCATAAATAAGCAAATTGGACTATATACAACTGAAACATTTCTGTACTTCAAAAGAAATGAGGCTAAAAATAAATTGATACCCTACTGATTGGGAGGAAAATCTTCACACACATCAGCGAAAGGACAAGATACATGAAAATATTCTTAAAGCTAAACAGCAGTAGTAGCATCAGCATCGAACAATAACAACAACAACAACAAAAAGTGGGGAGAGGAAATGAACAAACATTGACTCAAAAAAAAAAAGGCATAGAGATGGCTTACAGGCACCTGAAAAAATGTTTATCATCACTAATTATTAGAGAAATGCAGCTCAAAACAGTAATGAGATATAACTTCACACCTGTGAGAATGGTCTATCGGAAAAAGACCAAAAACGTTAAGTGCTGGTGGGGAAGTGTGAAAAAGGATCTATTATTAACTGATGGTGGGGACTGTTGCATACTTCGACCACTTTGAAAATGGCTTGAAGACTTTTCAAATCATTAAGATTAGAACTTCCATATGGTTTATCAATTCCATTCCTGGGTGTCTACCCTAAGAACAAAAAACATTGTTTTGAAAGAATATATATTTATATAAAGTGTTTATTGCAACGCCATTTACACTAAGCAAGATCTGGAAACAAGCCAAGTACTCAACAGCAGAAGAATAGATAAAGAAATTCCACTGTACAGAACTACCCAGATAAGAGAAAAAAAATGATGTTTTAAAGTTTGTTGTAATTTGGATGGAATTGAAGGGTGTTATGGGAAATTAAGTGAGACAGAAAGTAGAAAGTAGACACAGATGGTCTTATTCGTTTGGAGTATAAAGAAACAAAGAAACGGATTAGATGAAACCCAATGCACACAACTCAGACATGATCAGTACAACTGGGGACTGAGGAGTGTAGAAGAAATAGAAGGGGGAAGAACAATGAATGACATAATGGCAGAGGGATCTTGACATGCTGGTAGAAGAACTGGTGTGGTAGTTCTCCTAGAGTAATTGTAAAGCAATGACTTTGATAGTATTGTAAACTATGATATCTCAATAAAAATTAATTGATAAAGCCAAAATGGGTATAGAGGGGACCTTCCTCAACATAATTAAAGCCATCTACCACAAGCCTACAGCAAGCATCATCCTCAATGGGGAAAAACTGAGAGCCTTCCCTCTAAGATCAGGGACGAGACAAGGATGCCCACTATCTCCACTGCTGTTCAATATAGTACTGGAAGTACTTGCAATAGCAATTAGGCAAGAAAAAGATATTAAGGGCATTCAGGTAGGAAAGGAAGAAATCAAGTTCTCACTATTCGCAGATGATATGATACTATACTTAGAGAACCCAATAACCTCCACCAAAAAACTCCTAGAAAGAATAGACTCATATAGTAAAGTTGCAGGCTATAAAATCAATACCCAAAAGTCCATGGCTTTCCTATACGCAAACAGTGAGAGAGAAGAAAGCGACATGAAAACAACAATCCCGTTCATAATTGTGCCCCAGAAAATCAAGTACCTAGGAATCAGCTTAACTAAGAAAGTAAAGGACCTGTACAAAGAAAACTACAAAACGCTACTTCAGGAAATAAAAGAGGACATGAGGAAATGGAAAGATATCCCCTGGTCATGGGTCGGTAGACTTAACATTGTCAAAATGGCAATACTACTCAAAGCATTGTATAAATTCAATGCAATCCCTATAAAGATACCCATGACATTCTTCAAAGAAATGAAGCAAACACTCCTGAAATTTATATGGAACAATAAGACCCCACGATTAGCTAAAGCAATTCTTGGGAAAAAGAAAATGGGAGGAATCAACCTCCCTAACCTCAAACTGTACTACAAAGCAGTAATAATCAAAACAGCATGGTACTGGAACAAAGGCAGAACTGCAGACCAGTGGAATAGGGTTGAATACACTGACATCTCCCCTCAATCATATGATCATCTAATCTTTGATAAAGGTGCAAGTAATGTGAAGTGGAGTAAGGAAAGCCTCTTTAACAAAGTGTGCTGGCATCACTGGACGGCTACATGCAAAAAAATGGACTCAGAACTCTGCCTAACACCACGTACAAAAGTAAGATCAAAATGGATTAAAGACCTCAACATCAGACCAGAAACCATAAGGTACATTGAAGACAAAGTTGGCAAAACCCTCCATGACATTGAAGCTAATGGTATCTTCAAAGATGCCATGCCACTGGCCGAGCAAGTGAAAACAGAGATAGATAAATGAGACTATCTTAACTAAGAAGTTTCTGCACCTCCAAAGAAACAGTGACCAAAATACAAAGACAGTCTACAGAACGGGAAAGGATATTCGCTGAATACACATATGACAAGGGGTTGATATCCAGGATATACAAAATACTGGTTAAACTCCACAAGAAGAAAACAACCAACCCCATCCAAAAATGGGGCAATGAAATGAACAGAAACTTTCTCAAAGAAGAAATCCGAATGGCAAAAAAGCACATGAGAAAATGCTCTACATCATTAATCATCAGGGAGATGCAGATCAAAACCACAATGAGATACCATCTCACACCTCAGAGACTGGCCCACATTCAAAAGAACAAAAGCAACCGATGCTGGCGCGGATGTGGCGATAAAGGGACACTCCTTCACTGTTGGTGGGAATGTCGACTGGTTCAGTCCTTCTGGAAAACAGTATGGACGATTCTCAAAAAATTAGAAATTGAGCTCCCATTTGACCCAGCAATACCACTCCTGGGAATATATCCCAGAGAGGCAAAAATGTATAGTCGAAGTGATATCTGCACTTGTTTGCTCATTGCAGCACTCTTTACAGTAGCCAGAAACTGGAAGAAACCTGAGTGCCCAAGAACAGATGACTGGTTAAAGAAACTTTGGTACATCTACACAATGAAGTATTATGTAAATGTTAGAAAGGATGAGGTCATGAAATTTACATACAAGTGGTACAACATGGAAAGTATCATGCTAAGCGAAATGAGTCAGAAAGAGAGGGATAGACATAGAAAGATTACATTCATCTGGGGGATATAAAGTAACAAAATATGAGATTAATACCCAAGAATAGCTGAGATCAGCACCAGGAGGATTACTCCATAGCTTAGTGGCCAGCCGGGCATTCTAGAGGAAAGGGCAGCTCAGATAGAGAAGGGAGCACCAAATAAAGGGTGTTTGGAGGATCCTCCCAGGAGGGGAGATGCATGTTGAAAGTAGACTATGGACTGAACATGATTGCCACTCAATGCCTCTTTTGCAGACCACAACACCCAAAAGGAGAGAGAGAACACAGGGGACTGCCCTGCCACAGAGGCAGGGGGGGATGGGGGGATGGGGGTGGGGGGGGATAGTATCCATGGTGGTGAAAATGGGCACTGGTGGAGGGATGAGTATCTGATCATTGTATAATCGAAACCCAAGCACAAATATTGTAAATCTACAACTGTACCTCATGGTGTCTCACTAATAAAAAAAAAATTAAATAAAAAAAATTAATTGATAAAAAAAGCTAAAGTATGTTGGTATCAGTCTGCAACATTAGTTAAAACAAGCTATGGTTACTCATTTAGAGGAACAGGAACATTAATTAAAAGAGATACAAAGTAAAAAAAAGCCAAATGATATATTTTCTGACTTGTATCTTATAATAGAGTAGAAGTAAACATTTTGGGTGAAGTGAAGCTAAATTAGGTTTCTTTCTTGCTCAAAAAAAAAGACACCAGCATAAAGTCAAAAACCTTACAATGGTATTAAGATATAACATAAATTTTCAGTATTATCTGTTGTAACTCAGTGCTCCTGCTATATACATTTTCTCCTCATCAGAATAGAGTAGTACCAAATGTTATGACGTGTTTTAACAGTGATTCACGAGGCTGAATATCTTCACTTTCTTCCTGTCAAGTATAGTACGTCTTGTATACAGTCTGCTAATAATGATAGTTTGGTACAATTTTACTTCTTTTTAAAAAAAACAAATAAAACCAGAACATGCTTGAAAAGATCATGAAGGATGTTCTCATATTTGAAGTGTTCTTCATATTTCTGTCAGAACAAAGTTCACATTCTTTGATACCATAGACTGAAAATATCTTTGACCTTAGCTTTGATTCCTTCTCTAGCTATGACTCCTGTCATCTTTGTGGTTAAGACACTCCTGCCATTTTCATACATATTGTTCAATTACTGGATTTTGGCCTATATCATATCCACTTCAATCCTTTCTCTGGCTAATTTGTGTTGGTCCTTTGAGTATCAGTTCAGGAGTCACTTTATTAGCCCAATCTCTCTTAGCCTTAACTCCTTACCATCCTCTATGGGGTTTATTTATGCCTTTATATGTTCATATGGTTTCTCCAGAATTGCATTAGTCACATTTTCTTTTGAGGTTTTCTATTTACTTATTTGAGTCCTTTTGTTAGGCACAATAGCTTCTCCAAGAAATGATATATTATTTACTGTGAAAATCCTGGCAAAATACAGTGCTTGCAACAAATATTTATTGAATAAATATATTTTGATCTATAAACAACTAGTCATATAAAGCATTATAAATAAAATAAATATATTTTCTTACATATTCTTGAGTTCGTTAAAGCCTATTAAAAGGAAGAAATGTTACTAAGAAGTTATACTGCCAAGAGTATAAAGTTTGATGTCAAGGAAATTCTCATACAAAGCATAGGCACATATCCTTTCTATCTATCTTGCGGAAGAAAAATGCTATCTCCTGCTGTTACAACTCTTATATTAATATGTTACTATCACTGTAGGTAGTGTGTCTTCGAATCAGAAGTTGGTCCAAGGACACGGGGAAATTTTCTGCTGAAAATCATTTAAGATTTTGTACAGGGAAGCTTTTAAGATATCAACTAAATGGGAAAAAAATGTTTTTAAACTACGTAAGTTCATGAGCTACATTCTACATGAAAATGAAAAATAACAACAAAAGGAGAAGAATAGCATTCTATTCATCTTTTTTAAGAAAGAAAAACTCAGGCTTACTTTGTTCTTCGTGAACTATTTTATAGTGGTAAAATACTTTAAAACTTAAACTTGTGTTTTAGTGTTGTTTAAATTGTACAACATATTCAAATATTTAAAATTAGAATTGTTGAGCAATTTGTGCAGCAATTTTATTTCAACTGTGTCACCCAAGGTAAACTTCAAGAGGGCTGGCAAGATGATGGCAGGAATACAAAATTCTGAAAAATAAAGGAAAATAATAGGAAATGTAAAAACCAAAAGAAAGAGAGGCATGAATTCTGTGATGAAGTATTTCAAGCAATTTCTGAAAGATGGAAGGAAAATGAAAATTCATTGAATGACCTATTTTTTATTGAGAAAATTTTGGCTCAGGACTTTAAATTAGTCAGTACAACAATGAAAGAACCACCACCACCAACAAAACTATGCAAACTCTAGAGGAGAAACTCTAAGGGAACTTAAGTTCATGGCCTCACTCACCTCATGCTGTCCTTGAGTCTACCCCATGTAAAGAAAGTGCCTCTAACTTCTGTATTACCTCTCTGGCCTCTCCATTTAGTTTTTAAGCTTAACAGAAAAGTAAACTGGAAAGACAGAACAGAGGGAAGGAAATTCTAAAAACAATTGAAGAAAGTACTGAAAAGAATGGCAAGCTTTTGTCATTGAAAAAATCCCACCCAGTGTTGTGATAAATGAATACACAAAGATCAATACAACTAAACATAGCATCACAGCACTTTTGATATTAAGAATAAACAACTTACAGGTACTTCTACTTAGAAATTATGGTTCACTTAGGAAAAATATGGATAATATTCATGAAAAAGACAAAGTGAGGCAATAAAAGAAGTTATAAAACTAAATGAAAAGTCCAGGTAATAGACTTCTAGCATGATAGTTATGCAAGAAGCTTCTTCATGCCTTTAAAGCATGGCTCAAAGAGAAGGAAGGAATCTATCATAAAGATGAGACACAATGGGTTAAACCAGATGCTTCAAATAATAGCACTCAAACTGGCAGGTTTCCTTTTTTTAAAAAAAAAATGAAAAATAGAATTAGAAGAGGAGAAACAAACAAGAAATATTTAAGAAATTCACAAGTAAAATAGAAAGGAAACTAAATGTAGCATGATTTTTAGCAATTATTCTAGAGAAGGGGAAATAAATTTAAATGGTATGAATATTTTTATTTGAGCTGCTTGGGGCTATGCTGCTGGAACCTATATTACTTTGGGATTGGCTACCAGTAATAATATTCCTTTCTCACATGAAAAAAGAATGCAGGAGTGATATGGTGGCTTCATGATCTTAAAAGATCCAGAATCATTCCACCTGGTTGTTCTAAAACATGTAGTTTCATTCAGTGATGATTCACAGAAAGCAAAAATCATAAACTGTTACTTAGAGATGTTTCTGGAATTGCAGCTACGATGAAGGTTAGAAAAACAATGGTTTATTTTATTCATTTGGTGGGGGTAGAGTAAGGTTACACCCTGCTGTGCTTAGAGTACCCCTGGTTCTGTGCTCAGGATTCACTTTTTGGGGTCTGGGGACTATATGCAGTGCTAAGGATCAAACCCGCTTAGGCCCAATGCAAGGCAAATGCCTTACTCCATGTATAATATTTCTGGCCAATTGTTTTTTATTTCAAACATTTCATTTTTAAAAATTTCTGTTTATATATATATATATATCTACACATGTAACCATATGCAAGTAATACTTTGAATCAAAATAAAACCAAGAATAAGAAATAGTATAAGGAAAGATTCATTTCAAATTCCTTTAGTTCAGCTATCACTTTCTGAAAGAAATAATACTATTTACCTTTTTAAAATGCCACAATCACTTTATCAATTCTCAAGATAATTTTTAGCTCAACACTTCTTTTTACTTTGTTGGCAATTACCAGTATCTACAATCATAAAATTTATTTGTTGTATATATTAACAGTTACTATAACTAGAATCCAGGTTTCATAAGAAAAGGAATGTTCTAAAGTTTGTTCATTTCTATTTTCCAAACCAACAATATCTCATGGAGTAGTGTAGGCTTCAGTAAATTTTTATTGCATAAACACCTGAATAAAAATTGAAGTTACTATAATCAGATAAAGATAAATAGGAAGTTGAAATAGGAGTCCTATCATTAAGAAACTCATGACTTACTTTGGTATCAAGAAAATATTTTAGGAACTGCTTTAAATCCAAGTTTTGCAAGGCAAATGTTTAACTTTGTTAAGATATTTTTGTTACTGATTAAAGTAACTTTGAGAAGTATACTTTGCTATACACACAATAGATATATAGTATACATTGGCAGAAGAAAGTTTTGATGAGTATGAAAATTAATTTGTTTAGACCAGAACTGATATAAAACTTATGTAATTTATTTCATAAAATGTTTTCTTTTCGGGTCCGGAGAGATAGTACAGCTGTTTGGGATTAGACTTGCACACAGTTAACATAGATTCAATCCTCAGCACTCCAGATGATCCCCTGAACCTCACTAGGAGTGATCCCTGAGTGCAGAGGCAGAATAAATCATGAACATGACAGGTTTGGCAGAAGAAAACAGAACAAAAGAACAAAACCAAAAAACAGTTTTATTTTCTATGGTTTTGGGGTCATACTCAGTGTGCTCAGGACTTATTCCTGAATCTGTGCTCAGGGATCAATCCTGGTATGAACAGGAGGCCATATTGGGTGTCTGGGATCAAAACTGGATTGGCCACATGCAGGGCAAGTGTCTTTTCTGCTATATTATCTCTCTGGCCCTTCATGAAAGGTTTTATAGGTTTGTTTTATTTTATTTTTGCTTATTGGTCTTGTGGAACAAGACAACAACGGAATGCCCTTTTAGAAATGGTACCAAACGAGCTAGTTAAAGATATTATAAGGCAAACTTGATATACATTTTGAGGTCTTCGAAGAAACAGAAATAGTAGAGATTCATGTGTGTGAAAAAGTGATTGTGGGGTGTAAAAAACTATGCACACGAAGGTTGTGTGTTCACAGGCTCTCTGGAAGGACGTGTCTCACCGCTCGCGTTAGGTGCCCTTAAAGCCGCTGTGTGTGGCCTGGATCAGGGCTGTTGGCCAAGGCAGACTAAGGAAGAGAGGAGGGCCAGGCTGATTGGTCTTTGTAGCAGTGTATTACAAGGAAGTTTATCCCACAGAAGAAATTTATGTTATGGAGGGCCCAGGTTCTCTCAAGCACATGTTCCCCTTGCTAGCCTCTCTGAGGTCCATCTTGCCTCCCTCCTCCCTCCTCTCTCCAGCTCCCTTCTCTCCAACTCCCTCAAAGTCTGGACTGACATTCCACCCAGTCAGTTACCCAAATCAACATAAGAAACCCCTTCCTGAGGGCCCCCCTAAAAGTATTCTAAAGCTCTTCCTGACTGCCTAAGGGCAAAATACCTACTAAGGTGTTTTTCTCTTTTCCTTAGTCCAGTAACTATCAACATATTAATACTAGCTACTTTTGTATGGACACAGTAAGAGATAACATTGACAGCATTTGTCCATCACCAAGCTCTTAACTTATAGTTAAGAATTATGGTGCTTTGGCCAGGCCCATCTTGATGCCAGGGTAGCACATAGTTTACCTGCTTGCTCTGGTTCCATCCAGTCCCTCATCAGGACCCTGCTTTTGGGGGCACTGGGAAGTAAAGGCAGCTGAGGCTTAAGTTGAGAAAGCAGATGCCCAGGAATGAAATATCATTGAGAGTCACATTACAAAAGCATGTCTTTTTGTGTCCATACAAAAAGGACATTGCTCTGAATAAACTATGCAAAGGACTTAGGGAGAAGAGAAAAACAATATTTATAAGTCAACAGAGCACAAAGAAAGAAGCTACAAATAACACAGAGGAATGGGAACACTGTGATGGGAGCAACCCAATAAACCTAAATTACCTGAGGCTATGCAGGAAGGACAAAACAGTGTTATCCTACAGTGGGGTTCTTGTCATCACATGTGGAAGAAAAAGTATGATTTTGATTGGAGAGGGGTGTTTGTACAGAATTGAATGATTGAACAAATAGCTTATCTTCCTTGAATATCCTGAAAGTCACATTAGCAGTTACTTTCTACACTTGGAAAAGAAGTTCTAAGTAATATATTATTCATACATATTAATCGCAATGCAGTTTCTATTCTTTCATTGTTAAATGATTAAAGTTGGAGCATTCCAAGTAGAATCGAGGTTTTTTTTTTTTTTTATAAGACATGAGACAGAGGCTGGAGCAATAGCACAGCGGGTGGGGCATTTGCCTTGTACGTGGCTGACCTGGGTTTCGATTCCCAGCATACCATATGATCCCCCAAGTACCGCCAGGAGTAATTCCTGAGTGAAGAGCCAGGAGTAACCCCTGTGCATCGCTGGGTGTGACCCAAAAAGAAATAAAATAAATATGAGACATTCTAAATATCAGAACTATTCAACCGTTATGTTAAACTTTGTACATCTCCAAAGCACAAAGTTCTTAGACTAATCCTATATTAATTTTCAAGATTATCAAATGAAGTTAATTAAAAAAACATGTATCTGTTTGATTTTCATCTCTTATATGCTTTTAAAAAAATCCTAGCAATTGAAGTATGTGGATTCCTTTTACATTTGACCTCAGGGGCTACTCCTGGAATGGTCCTCAGGTAGATGCTGCTCCCAATGGTTCTTAAAGGACCCTGTGATGCCAGGAATCAAACCTAAGTCTTCTGCATTCAAAGCTTGCCCAGTAGCTCTTTGCTGGTAATGTTCTAATCTTAATTTCTAATTGTTTGCCATATTCATGGTGGATTTCTATTTCATGGATCATAATTATAGTATTAAATGCTTAATAAGTATTACTAAATTTTTTTTCATAATTTTTAACTTGTGATGCAGATCAGGATTAGTTTCTCCACTTTGAAATTTAGGAAATAAAAATTGTCAACTATTACAGTTAAATGTGACCTACTGAAGAATTTACAAATACTTTATTCAATAGCATGATATATATTCTTTAAGACTGTCACATTTAAATAGACTACACAACAGCTAACAAGAGTAATAACATTTTCTTTTTAAAAATTGTATTAAAGCAGCATGATTTACAAAACTATTCAGTTATATTTTAGAATACTATGTTTTAGCACCAATCCAGTGTCTTAATTTTCTTATTTATTTTTCACATAGGAATGTCCTTTATATAGATTTTATGTGATTAACTCAGGAGTCAGTGGTAACAATTTCCTCTAATATATTTTTATCTTGTTTTTGTTGTCACACAGCTCAGGGTGCTGTGCTAAAAAGGTCACTTCACATGGTGCTTGGAACCATATACAGCGCCAGGGATCAAACTAGGGCCGACAATGTGTAAGACAAGTCCTTTAACCCCTGTAGATCAAGTTCTCTAGATCTACATTTTACTGTAGCTTTACCTTAACCATTATATACAAGAAAATTTATTTTTATCATTTTTTTATTGAAGCAAGAGAGATTTTATTTAATGAAATTTATTTAGAAAAATGTGAGGGGAGAAAAGGAAAGGAATACATGTTTAAGAGGAAAGAGCTTAAAAGATTGAGTAAACAAGCTGAGAGACATAGAGATAAGCAAGCAAGATGTGTGTTTAAGAGAGAACACGTCTTGAAGACAAGGCTATTTACAAAAAGAAATTAGTTTGAACAATCTTTTAGGGTTCATTCTAGGCTAACTTTGCATCAAATACCTGATTTCTAGGGTTTTGCAAGGAAAAGTTTCAGTTTGAGCAATGCATAAATGTTGAACCAAATGACATTCTCTTTTTGTAATGTGTCCAAATTGGTTAATTCTAGATATTGTAATATGGTTCAACCTAATAGAGGTAGAATGCAAGAATCACCTGAGTTAAATTGATTCTTTGTGCATCCTACCCTCCTGTCACTCAGTCTAGCCAGTATCTATCAGGAAGCTTAACTGTTTCAGCAAGGTAAAAGTTACAGGACTTGTTCTGATGTAAAGTGATGCTAATTTTCCAAGTATAAGCAAATACAAGAAGACTATATTTATCTGGTGGATAGGGTAAATAGGAAAAATGATTGCAGCCAACTATGAGATCTTTGAATTGACAAATATGATCATTGTCACGTTAGACTCTTGTGCTAAAAGTCCCAAGCTAAAAAAACTAAAACAAAACTTTCCAAGGCCTCTCTCTTGTTATATTGTTAAAAACATCTGATGATCTTTGAGTTACATTCAGTCTGAATGGCTAGAGTGTGGCAGAAATACTGACTGTGAAATCTTCCAAACTCACCTGGATTTGCTGATATGTTGGCATATCCACTTAATGTCAGGTTATGTGAAATATGAATGCCTTCTCACATTATTTTAGTTAAATTCATGTAGTAAAGCGTCTGAAACATCAATATCTTTGGCCAGTCTTTCCTAAGTATTGTTTTCAGAAGCAAATGTTTTTATATCCCTCCATGAATTATTCTGGGCTGGAGCAATAGCACAGCAGGTAGGGCATTTGCCTTGCAAGTGGCCAACATGGCCGACTGAAGTTCTATTCTTCCGCTCCTCTTGGAGAGCCCGACAAGCTACCGAGAGTATCTCGCCCGCACGGTAAAGCCTGCCAAGCTACTCGTGACAAATTTGATATGCCAAAAACACAGTAACTATTGTCACAATGGAGACTCGTTACTGGGCCTGCTCGAGCAAATCGATGAACAAAGGGAGGACAGTGACAGTGATGAATTATTATATAAAACATATATATTTTGATTCTATAGAAATTTATGGCTTGAAAATAAAGAGCAATTCCTCTTGTTGGGGAAGAGAATGGTATGATCAGATCTGTTTGGCAGCTGTGAGGATAATAGTGACCCATTGAAAGATTTGAGCATGAGTGTTAGTGTGGCTAGTCACATTTTATTTAGTGCGTGCAACAAAATTTGCTCACTGTAAATGGCTCAAAGACTGTGCCATTTGCAAATACATAGGTGATGTTTACACCCTCTTCCCTTGAAATTGGATAGGCCTCTGGGAGATTCTGGGCTTAGTGAAAATGACAGAGGGCTAGTATGCTGGCGGGTAGGGTGCTTGCCTTGCACAAGGCAGACCTGAGTTTGATGCCAAAACAAAACAAAGCAAAGCAAAACATTATCATTACATTTCCCCATGAACCTCTTGCTCTTGTAACCCATGCATCATGCTGAGAAAGTCCAGAAAACACCGGACACTCACAAAGAGAGAGCAACTCAGAATCCTGAGTCATGGTCCTGGCAGAGCAAAGCCAATAATCAGTAGCAATTTACTATCCTGTGAAGGGACCACTGCAAAAGGGAACTTTCAATCCCAAATCAGCTGTTGCAGTTGATGTCAGACTAGGCGTAAAGAAGTCATCCTCACTGAAGTCTGGGCCAAGTTACAAATTTACAGTTAAGATAATGATTATTGCTTCAATCCTCTATGTTTTAGAGTGACTTGTTACACAGCAATACAAAACCCAAACTGCTATTTTTAGTACGGCTTTAATTGAGACACTGACATCAGTGAACAAGGAACAAAGTGTCCTCTCTGTCTCTAGCCTCTGCTTTCTTTCATGAGTCTAAAATCTTTTCAGGTCCCTTTGCCTTGCCTTCTGTTACCTACTTATTTTTCATTGTTTTGATTGCTCTTCCCTAAATCCCTCTTAGGTTTTAAGACCCCAAACTAGACACATTATGTTAATAAAGGCTTGATTAAAGCTGAGAGTAATTAGAGGATTAAGTGTAATTCCTACATTCTATTATCTTATTTATAGAACTTGATGGCAAGCTCTAAATTTTAACAGCAAGTGCTGAATTTAGGACTTAAACTGACACCGAATTTTTTCCAACTTCAACCAGACTTTAACATTTTTTATTTAAATTAAATGTCGCCATTTAATTTAAATAAAAAATGTTGCCAGCACCTGAAAGTTATGGATAAGGTTGTAGCACTCCCCCAATCTCTTTTATCTCACTTTCTTGTGTTTTGGAGGACAGGACAGGGAGGGTGAGGAGATTGTGGTGGTGCCGGGAATTGGTACCATACATGCGCCCTCTCCCCACCCCCTAGTATTCTTACATCAACTCTTAATCTTCCATTATCTTTTGTTATTGATTAAAAACAGTCTAACAGGTACAACTGATGAGACTTCTCCAATACTGTTCCCTTCCCCAGAAAAACTAAATTGGCTGCTCATCATTCCACTGAATATTTTGTATTTCTATGATATACATGGGCTAGAGCAGTAGCACAGTGGGTAGGGCATTTGCCTTGCATGAGGCTGACCCAGGTTTGATTTCTCCACCCCTCTCCGAGAGCCCCGCAAACTACTGAGAGCATCTCGCCCACACAGCAAAGCCTGATAAGCTATCAGTGACGCATTTGATATGCCAAAAACAAACAACAAAATTTGTTTGTAACAACAAAGCTCGAAATTTGTTGTGAGATGTTACTGGTGCCCGCTCGAGCAAATTGCTGAACAAACGGGAGGACTGTGCTACAGTGTCAGTGGCATACATACATATTTATATATCAATTAATGTTATATAAAATTTTATTAAACACTTTAAAACCTGTATATGTTTTGCAAGGTAAATACCTTACCTGCTTACTATCTTATCAAACCCACATATTTAGATATTTTACAGAACTTGTAAAATTTAAATAGTTATAATTCTGAGATTTCCATTCATGACTTTATTTCCTCTCCTTTTATTTAGGTTTTCTTTTTTTTCCCGGGGAGGGTGTGTGTGTGTGTGTGTGTGTGTGTGTGTGTGTGTGTGTGTGCGTGTGTGTAGAATTTCCTTTTTTAAGGCTTCTACAATTTTTTTTCTATAAAACAGTTGTTCCTTAGAGTCGGAAACATAGTACAGCAGGTACAACACTAAGCCTTTCATGTGGTTGATGCAGGTTTGATCCCTCATACCCTATATGGACCCTATATGGTCCTCTTAGCCCCAGCAGGAATGATCCCGGAGTACAAAGCCAGGAGAAAGCACTAAGCACTGCTGGGTGTGGCTACAAAACCAAAACTGTTGTTCCTGATTATTTGTCAATTTCATCAGCCTACTTTCTCTAGTTTATTCACGACCTTTATGTCAATATGCACCGTTCTCTGATAGTTGCTTGTGATCCCATGTGAAGTGGTGAAAAATCAGAGTTCCCCAACACACTTGTGTCTCCTCAGGTGCACTGATATGACGCTTTGCCTTGTTTTCATTTTCACATTGTAAATATTACTGTCATTTTAGAGTTTAATGCCTTTCTCTCACCTTTTTATGATTTTAATTGTGATTTTACTGTTATAAAGGACACCTGAGAGTAGTGCTGAAGAATTATCTGGCATTCCTGAAGACTAGAAGTCTGTGATAGAGATAAAATATAAAATGTATTTGTTACAAAAAATTGTTTAGGCCTAAATTATAATGCTTTTGGCCATAATCCTAGTGTTAATGAATCAACATTATATATACATATATGTATGTATATATGTGTGTGTGTCTGTACATATGTATGTATACATGTGTGTGTTTGTGTGTACACACACACAAAGCAAGGTCTTTTAAAATAGAAACACTCAAGGAAAAGATTATATATTGATACCAGTTGGTGTAGTTGAGACCAGAGTCCAGTAAACATCTAACCCTGTATTTCCCCTAGGAGCATTGGTTCAGTATTTGTTGCTGGAGCTACTTGATAGAATATCATTACCACAAATAGAAGCAACTATATCTGAACAATTTCAACTAAATTTATTTCCAGTTATCTTATAGTTTATGGAGGTGTGGATAACCTCTGCCTTTTACACTAGATCTTGTTTTTTACTGATATATATATATATATAAACAGTCTATTGATTTGAATATTCTGATCTTATGGTCCCAGCTTTGTCATTATATTTTTTTGTTTTGTTTTGGGGCCACACCCAGTGGTGTACAGGTTTTATTCCTGGCTCTGTGCTCAGGGACCTCTCCTGACAGGGTTTGTGGGATTGTTTGGGGTTTGGGGGATAGAACCCAGGTAGGCCACATGCATGGCAATGCCCTACCCACTGATTGTACTATCTCTCAGGCCTTTTGTCATTATAATTTTTGTGTGATTCTTGGCAATTTTATTAGTTTTCCAGGCCTGCTCTAACAAAGTTATGTGACTGATGGATTAAGACAACATAAAGAGACGATATGACACTTGTGTTGCATGATACTGACTTGATCCCTGGCACTACATATTATTCCCTGAGCCTCACTAGGAATAATACCTGAACACAGAACCAGGAGTAAGCCCTGAGGACACCAGAGAGACCAAAAATCAAACAAATAAAAATAACATAAATTAATTTTATTACAGTTTAGGAGGCTTAAAGTATGAAATCAAGGTATTGGAATACTGTCTCTGAAAATGGATTCCTTCCTTTTCTCTATTGAGCTCCTATTGCTTGCTGGCAATCCTTTTATTTTTTTTTATTTTTATTTTTTATTTTTTTTATTCATTTAAAATTCTCTTTTATGAGAAAGAATGTTTATTTATTTATTTATTTATTTTTATTTATTTTTTTATCATTTTTTTATTAGTGAAACACCATGAAGTACACTTATAGACTTATAAATTTTTGTGCTTGGGTTTCAGTTATACAATGATCAAGTACCCATCCTTCCACCAGTGGCAATCCTTTTAATTCCTTGGTTTGTAATTATTTAACTCCATTCTCTGATTTCATTGTCATGCGGTGTTCTCTCAGAGTGTTTGCATGTTAGAATTTCCTTTTTCTCAATAAGGACTTTGGTCATATTGGCTTAGAGTCCATCCTAACAACCTCATCTTAGCTGATTACTGCTGCAAAGATATGCTTCTCAACAGATATTCATACATATCTATGGTTGTGATTTCATCATGTCTTTTTTGAAGGCAGTCTGGGAGAGGAGCTTCCAAACAGTGCTCAGGGACTGTGGTACCATTCAAAATAGGAACAATCAATGGTTTGCATATTTAAGGGCCTCTGCATTCCCAGCATGTATTTCAACCCTTTGAGCTCTTTCTTTCTTCCCTCCCTCCCACCCTCTTCCTTCCTTCCTCCCTTCCTTCCTTCCTTCCTTCCTTCCTTCCTCCCTCCCTCCCTCCCTCCCTCCCTCCCTCCCTCCCTCCCTTCCTTCCTTCCTTCCTTCCTTCCTTCCTTCCTTCCTTCTTTGTTTTGCAGACCACATTTTAATACGTAACAGTAAGTTGTTCTGTATTTTGGTGCGTCTTTTAAAATATGGCAATTATACGATTTTCAAAACTAATATTAACTAATTAATTAACTAATTAAAAACTAATATTAACTAATTAACTAACTTTATATTAGTTAATTAATTAGTTAATATTAGTTAATAATATTAACTTTTGAAAATAATATAATTACCATATATTATATCAATTTACCGGTTCAGCACCTCCATGATTGTGCGAGGAATGCCGAGAGAGAGATAGCCACAAAACGATGCCTTTCTTTGAAAACTCTCGAGCTCATTTGCCAACATGGATTGGGGCAAGCCTCAGGCAACTGGAAGCGAATGTCTGAGCTCTCAAAGCAGTGCAGAGAATCAATAAAGGAAGATCTCAAAGAGTGAAGAGCAGCAGTGCTGGCAGATGTGGCAGAAGCTGGGAAAAGCATTCACAATGCCCACCTGTCCTACAAGACCAAGATGACTGCCCTCCAACATCCTGACAGATCTATCCCATCTTCCAGAATGGCAATGGAGAAGATTATCCATGACTTCTACTTAGATGTCTTCAATAGCCACATCCACCTGCCCACATACCAAATTCTGCAGGATGGATATGTCATTCCCAACATTCTCCCTTCCTAAATCTGACACACTGTTTGGTCGGTAAAGAAGTGAACAGCACCCAGCCAAGACAAGGTCAGACCTTAACACCTAAAGAACCTGCCATCAGTACTCATCAATACACTGGCTCGGCTCCTCACACACTACCTGTCTGAATGCAATTTTCCATTCCAGTGGAAAACCAGCAGGACTGCACTACTGTACAAGAAGGGAGACATCCACGACATTGGTAACTCTTGTCCATTCTGCCTGTTGTCTGTCATCTGCAAGCTGTTCACTCGAGTAATCCTGAATAGAATTGGCAGAACACTAGATGAAGGACAACCATGTGAGCAAGCCAGGTTTCAAAAAGGATTCAGCATGATCGACCATATCCACACAATACCAAGCTCATTGAGGTTTGTTGGGAGTTCAAGATGCCACTCTGTCTAGCGTTCATTGATTTAAAGAAGGCCTTTGATTCTGTTGAGACTGAAGTGATCATTGAAGCCCTAGCCAAACAGGGCGTTCAAATTCAATACATCAGGATCCTCTGTTAACTGTATTACGGATTCACCATCAGGACCTCACCATTCTACAAGGAAGTGATCATCCATGTCAAGAGATAGGTTCAGCAGGGTGATACCATTTCACCGAAACTCTTCAGTGCCACTCTTGAGAACATCATGCCATGTCTGATTGGGAAGGAATGGGAGTGAAGATAGACGGTCAGCAACTACACCACCTCTGCTTTGCTGATGACATCGTCCTAATAACACAAAACATTAAACAAGTGGCACAAATGCTGGCCGACTTCGACCAAGAGTGTGGAAAGGTCAGATTACATCTGAATCTCATGAAGACAATGTTTATGAGAAATGGTCTTGTTCCTGATGTTCCATTTGTTCTCAATGGAATGAACATTTCTGAATGCAACAGTTATGTGTACCTAGGTCGAGAAGTCAACATTGTGAATGATCTGGCACCTGAGTTGTGCAGGAGGAAGAGAGAGGCTTGAAACACCTTCAAGAGCGTTGAAGAAATTGCTAAGAGGACGAAGAACCTCTGGCTCTAGGCACATCTCTTTGATTTCACTGTTTTTGCATTAACCTATGCCTCAGAGACCTGGGCCCTATGAAAACAGGATGAGAACGCTATTCGGGTCTCCCAAAAAGGAATCGAAAGAGCTATGCTTGGAGTATCACACTTCACTTAAGTGAGAGTAAGAATCTGGAGTTCTGACCTCCATCGACAATGAAGAATCAGGGACGCTGTCTCATTTGCCAAGGTGTCAAAAATCAGATGGGCTGGACATGTAATGAGTTTTGGAGACCACCACTGGATTAGAGCCATTACCAACTGGATTCCACAGGATGTCAAAAGATCGAGTAGCCATTCACCTACAAGATGGTCAAACTTCTTCATCAAGACCCTGAATTTGAGGCTCTTCGTGTTCCTGGAGTGAGCAGACACCATTGGGCTACACTAGCACTTGGCAAGGATGAATGGAGATGTTACTGGCACCCGCTCAAGTAAATTGATGAGTAATGGGATGTCAAGTGATCAAGTGATATATTAGTTAATATTATTAATAGCAAATTTACTAAATAGTACCTAGAAGTGTGCCTGGTTCAAGGCAAGAAATCAATTAGTATTAGCTTGCCAAATCTTCTCTTGTCACTTTGGTGAACTCTGTATTGGTTGCAATAATTTGTAATTATCTTGAATATATTACTTAGAAAAGGCGATTTTGTCTCTCATTTTCTAACTTCTATATGTTTCATTTTCTCTATCATTGTAAGTTCTTTAAGATAATATTAAATAGAAATAATAGTGGGATATTGTGCACCTTGTTCTTTTGTGACTTAGTGTGAATTATTCTATTCTATATTAAACATGATTGTTGAAGGTTTACAGTGATATAATTTCTCAGGTTAAATTTATTTTTTAAAAAATTCAATAATATTTTAAGAAAAAATTTTGACCACATCCAGTGGTGGTCAGGGCTTACCCATCGCTCTGTATCCAAGAATCATTAAAAAATATAATTTGTGTGTGGGCTCAGGGGATCATATGGAGTGTCATAGATCAAACCTGGGTTGGTCATGTGCAAAGCAAGCACTCTATCCACTGTATTATCACTCTAGTCCCTCTTAAAAGAAATTTTAAATTAAACTTTGAAAGAGTATTAAATACCTTTCTCTGAATTTCCTAAGATAATTATGGTTTTTCCTTTACTATCAAGCCACAGAGAACAGAAATTATTTATTTATTTATTTAAAACTTTTTTCTTATTAGTGAAACATCATGAGGTACAGTTGTAGGCTTACAAACTTTCGTACTTGGGTTTCAGTTATACAATGATTGAGTACCCATCCCTTTACCAGTGCCCATTTTCTACCACCAGTGAACCTAGTAGTCCTCCTAACCCCCCTTCCTAACCCCCCCACCTCTGGGGCAGGGCATTCCCTTTTGGACTCTCTTTTCTTTATGGTGTTGTGGTTTACAATAGAGGTATTGAGTGGCCTTCGTGTTCAGTCTATAGTCTACTTTCAGCATGCATCTCACATCTCGAGCTAGTCCTCCAAACCCCCTTTACTTGGTGTTCCCTTCTCTACCTGAGCTGCCTTTTTCCCTCAGCATCTGCTGCCAGCTTTCAAGCTGCAGAGCAGACCTCCTGGTATTTATGTCAACTATTCTTGGGTCTCCCATTCTGTTACTTTATATTCCCCAGATGAGTGCAGACTTTCTATGTCTGTCCCTCTGAGGACAGGAATTATTAGTAAATGAAAGCTTAGTCTGTGGGCTAGAAGATGAAGAAAACTAATATGAAACCAGACTATATTGGGAACTGAGGGAGAAACAAAAATTATATTCTAATGACTGTCCAATTGGTTCTAAACAAAAAAAGCAAGTGACTGCACTCTGACCATAAAATAAATTATGAGGGGCAGATGAATGTGATTAGTGCCTTGAGCCAGTGCTGTGACCTCTTGGCCGCGGCCATCAGGGTCCTCTGTGACCAACCTGCTGGGTGACATAAGTGTCAGGCCCAGGGCAGGATGGGGGCACTCAGAGCCAAGGTGAGCCATTGGAGAAATGTCCAATAAGAAACAGGCACCAGATGTTTGATTGGATGTTGTAAAATGGAAATGGGAGTGAGGGGTGAGAGGGGCCTCAGAGGGACACAGAGGCCTTGAGGGAAATGGGTGGGAGGTGAGCAGAGCCATGGGAGGTGCTGGTAGAGGGCCAGAAAAGGCTGTGCAGTTAGGGAACAGGCCAGAGGGAGAAAGGGTGGAGAAGGTAGTGGGACAGAGCACAGAGACAGCGGGTCTCTGGAGTCATGATGACACTGTGGTCAAGTACATGACTATAAGCCAAGGGTCCTGAGAGAGAAAGTCATCAGACCAGGGAAAATAAAGACTTTCATTCATAATGTACACATTCATTATGTACTTTTATTATTATTAGGGGGACTGAGTCATTTAATATGAATTTTATGATGTTTCCTAAGGAACAGAGTCTCCTGCCCCCACGCCTGGCTGTCCTCACCAGGGCACCTTGTAAGGAGGCAGGTTGAGTTTCCCTCCTCCCTCCCCCCCACCCCCAGCAGAGCCCCAGCAACTGAAGACTTCCAGAACCAGTCACAGCCATGCTGAGACCACTCTCCACACATCCGGACAAGCCTCATGAATGAAGGAACTGGCAGAGGAACCCAGACATGTGGGTCCCAGGGCTGAGATCTCCAAGCCTGCTCAGATTGGGATTGGGCCTTCTCCACCCAGATCCCCCATTTTCCAGTAGGTAGGCGTCACACCCACCAGCTGCCACCAGCGCCAGGTTGGTCCCATCAACGGCCAAGATGCAGAGACTATAAAAACCAGCTCCCGGAAGTGTGCAGTCACATTTGCGACCGTGTGATATCTTATTATTTCATTTTTCTTGTGGAGAACCCAGAAGGCTACCAAAAGTATCCTGCCCGCATGGCAGAGTGGCAAACTTCCCATGTCGTACTCAGTATGCCAAATCCAGTAACAATGATGGGTCTTATTCTCCTAACCCTGAAAGAGCATTGAATATGGCTCTTTTAAAATCTCAGGGCTAGGAAGAAAGAGACGTTACTGGTGTCTGCTTGAGGCAATCAATGAACAACAGGATGATCATGATTGTGATGACTGTCCTTATAGTTAGGCAAATGTAAAAATGTGAACAACGAAGACTAGCTTAAAATTGACAATATCAATAACATAATAACAACATAATCAGTAGCATTAATAACAATAACATTACCCATCTAATTCTTCCAAAACAATAGAAAAAAGGCATTTATTTTTTATTTTATTTTTAAAATTTTTATAAAGTTGTTCACAATATTTGATTATATTCAATATTGGAATACCAATTCCACCACCATTGCACCTTTCCACCACCATATTTCCATTCCAAACCCCAAACCCTGGCCCCAAAGTATAATAGAAATAATTTATTTTGTTTTGCTTGTTATGAATAATCCACTGAAAATGAGACAAAAAGTTTTCTTAGAGGAAAGTGTGTGAAGATAGCCCTATATCACCCAGGAGCCATTAAGCCCTTCTATAAGAGATTACTAACATGTTGTTAAAGGTTGTGCTTTATATTGTGTATGTATATTTTCTCCTAAGATTGGTTGCCTTCTACTTTAAACCCAATCAAATGTGGTACGCAACTCTTGGGTGTATTGGTGGTGTAAAGTATGAGATGTCCAGGAATAGATTCACTCATGGGTGAGGCTAAGCAGTAGCATGTGGAGAGCGGCCTGAGTGTGGTGGCTGTTGAGTTCTGGAGGTTTTTGGCTTCTGGGGCTGGTTCTATTGGTGCGAGGAGGGCCCTCCCCCACCTGCTCTGGGTTGCCCTGGATGAAACAGCCTGGAGCAGGGTCTGGCGGCATGACTATGCTGACTCACTCTGATGCATTTATTTTTATAGTTTACAAAATACAGCTATTTTGAGCTTGAATGAAGTACCAGTGAACACATGTGTACATGAACACAAATATACATGAAATAAGGAAATGAAAGTGCATACAACCTTTTGTTCCAGGAGGAAGTATAATCCCAACTATGTGCTTAGTTAGAAAATTATCCTAAATGGGCAGTTGGCATTTAATCTGTAGTATAGTAACAAGATTCTCCAATGGATTGACTCATCCCAGTTGCCCAGTACTGTGTTGGAGTCCTTTGGTTACTTACTCATTACTTTCACCTTCTTTCTTATAATCAAGTGACTTTATTATTATTTGAAAGTTTATGGTACTGGGATGAATCTTACTGGGGATATGGTCAGGGTGGAAACTTATTTGTGATGAATGCTTGGGCAGGCTTTGAAACTGATGTAGCTCATTAAATGTCTGCTGGGCCTAACTCTTTGCACTAATCTTCTATTTATACTGTCAATGAATAATGTCTTATTTATACCTTGAAAACTGCCACATGACTTCAGATCTTCAGAGTGAAAAAAAAAAGTAAAGCTCAGAAACAAGAAGCTGCTAGTAGCTGGATTCATTCCACAGTTTCCCTGAAGTAAAGTAAAAAACAAACAAAACCAAACCCAAAAAACCCTGAATGTTATTTTCTTCTTTACCTTTGAGCTATTAGTCTTAGTGGTTCCCAGCAAAGTTATTTATGATTGAAGGCTATAAATGCAAAATCTAATAGGCCATTGGGGGGGTCCGTCTGGTCAGGTATGGGACTAACTTTAATAAACTTCAATGGGAAAAAAAAGACTCTGCTCAGAATATTGCTTTTTAGGTTCCTAAAATGACCAATAGGAAAAAAAAGCATTTAATACTAGTTGTAAATTATGATAAAATTATTTTTCTTTCCTCACATCGCTCCTCCTTCCTCCTTTTCTTCTTCTTCCGTTCTTCATTTTGGCTTACCAACACATTGATCTAGTGTTCATTATATACAATGCATATATAGGGTATAAGTATATGTCAGAGGATGAGAACAGTTTAGCATAGTTTCTCATATATATGATGAACACTCAATCGCAGTTGCTACTTATAACTAAATCAATGTAAGTTTTCTTGTTATTTGTTAGTACAAGCAGAGAAAAATTAATGGAAAGGGATTTATCCTGTCTTTTCTTATCAGAAACTGATATTTATGATAGTGTAATTCATTGATTATAAAAATGAGCAGCAACAATAACTACATGTTAAATCCAGTTTCTAGTGACATTGCTATGGGGATAGTGAAATAAAATTGTTCTGGTAGCCTTGATTCCAGCATTAGGCTAATGAAGATTCATAGAAACAGATAATTTGAAGACTGTATAAGAGGTAAATGGGTTATTATTTAAATAACATGCAACCCTTTTTTCCCACCAGTTTCGAGAACTGTCTTTTCTAAGTTCATACACAAATTCCTTTTTATAGCAGGTAGGCTGCCTTTCTCAGCAGTAGATTGACATTCCTAAACAATCCTAGAGCCAAAAATTTTAAGTGCTGTCACCATAAATTGCTAAACAGAATCTGCTCTTTAATTTGTCTGTCAGTCTTTCTGTCACTCCTTTGCACTTTATTGTATAGCCTTGGTCCAGGTGTCCTATCTTTAGTTTTTTTATGGTGAAAAGGCACCATTTTACTCTTGTGAGACTCAGAGAGGTCGCCTACGGTTTTGCAGAGATATTTTTACCTACAACTTTGGGATGAATCCTGCTGACAAAGTAAAGGAACAAATTTTCCTCTTTTATTTTTATTTAATTTATTTTTGTTTTGGGGCCACGCCTGGCTGTGCTCAGGGATCACTCCTGGCAGACTCAGTGAACTCTATGGATGGTAGTTGATGGAACCCAGCTTGGCTGCATGAAAGATAATCACTCTCCGGGCTATATATCTCTCTAGTCCCAAATGCTCTTTTAGGTGAATGATCCCTTTCCTGAAAATTGCCTGTAAGTAGTAACAATGGAAAAAGAAGAAGCAAAAGATGAAGATAAGTTTGAAATTTAGTCATCGTGTTCCTCTTTTAAGACTGTATTTGGAGCCAGAGAGATACAAGGGTTGCAAGAGCACAAGGGTTAAAGCACTTGCCTTGATCTTGCCAGCCCTGGGTTTGAATACAGGGCACAGCATATGATCCTTGAGTATCACCAGGGGTCACTCCTGAGCACAGAGTCAGAATTTCTCCTGAGCACCATCACATGTGGCCCCTAAATAGTGTAAACAAAGACAAACAAATAATGAAGCAAGTGATTTTCTACAGTACCATGCTAAACCATGCTTCATAGAGGTCGACAAGCAGCTCATTTGAATTTCTTTTAATAAACTAATTTTATTTATAATCAGTGCTAGCATAGTTGTTATTGGAGCCATAGCATAGCGGTAGGGCGTTTGCCGAGCGCACAGTCAGCCCGCCCGAGCCGGGTTTGATTCCTCCACCCCTCTTGGAGAGCCCGGCAAGCTACGGAGAGTATCTCACCCATGAGGCAATGCCAAACATACTAACAACAAGTCTCAAAATGAAGACATTACTGGGCCTGCTAGAGCAAAATCAATGAACAATGGGAGGACAGTGTTTGTTTGCTTGTTATCATAGTTTAGGTAACATGGCTACAACAGCGCTAATATTTATGATATTGATATAATTGAAATCAAAATTTAGTCATCCTGTTCACAAAGTTACTGAAACCCACAAGCATCAAGATGTTAAGACCACTATCTATATGTCATCTCCCACTATCTTTGTCACCTCTTAGCCCTCCTCTTTATTCTCTTCTACTCTCCAATCTGCCATCACCTCCCCCCCATACATGGTATTCTGAAGTTTGTAATCCAAGGCCAAGGGTTTATCATAGTTTGATATTGTTTATTTTCTCTTTTTTTGTTGCTCTAGAGACCATAGTGAGATCATCTGGTATTTGAACTTCTCTTTCTGACTTACTTTGATTAACATGATACTCTTCAGTTACTCATGGCATAGAAAACAGAAAGATTTAATCCTTTTTTAAAAATAACCGAATAGTATTTCTCATAAAGATATATATATATATATATATATATATATATATATATATATATATATGCCTCTTTGAGAGCCCGGCAAGCTACTGAGAGTATCCTGCTCACACGGGCAGAGTCTGGCAAGCTTCCTGTGGCATATTTGATATGCCCAAAACAGTAGTGATAACAGGTCTCATTTCCCTGACCCTGAAAGAGCCTCCAATCATTGGGAAAGACGAGTAAGGAGAGGCTGCTACAATCTCAGGGCTGGGAGGAATAAAGACTTACTGGCACCTGCTTGAATAAATTGATGAACAACGGGATGACAGTGATACAGTGATTTCTTTGTGTATATATACAACTCCTTTATTGGGGAAAGAGTTTGGGTTACCCCTGATGATGCTCAAGGGTTACTTCTGACTCTGTACTCAGGAAGCACACATGGGCATGCTTGGGGGAACGTATGGGATGCCAGGGATCAACCCTGGGTCAGCCACATTCAAGGCAAGTGCCTTACCCACTATACTATCTCTTCGGCCCTCATATATACAACTTCTTTATTCATTCCTCTGTTGTTGGACATTTGTGTTATTTCCATATCTGGATATTGCATGTAGGTGTGCATATATCTTTTTAAATTAATATTTTTGTGTTTTTCAAGTAGATGCATGGAAATGAAATCACTTCATCATAGGGGAGCTCTATTCCAACTTTTTCATGTTTTTCATAGATGCTGAACCAAACTATATTCTCACCATTAGTGAATGAGGGTTCTTATTTCACTCAATTCCTGCCAACATTGATTGTATCTTCTTTTGGTATATATCCCTCTCACTGGTATGAGATAGTATCTCATTGTTGTTTTAATTTGCATATCCCTGATAATAATTGACCATATATATGGTATATATATCATCATATATATACACATAATTATGGGCTGGAGTGATAGCACAGCGGGTAGGGCATTTGCCTTGCATGCGGCTGACCTGGGTTCAATTCCTCTGTCACTCAGAGAGCCCGGCAAGCTACTGAGAATATCTTACTCACATGGCAAAGCCTGGCAAGCTACCCATGACGTATTCCACATGCCAAAAACAGTAACAACAAGTCTCACAATTTGTTGTGAGATATTACTGGTGCCTGCTTGAGAAAAGCAATGAACAATGGGAGGACAGTGCTACAGTGCTACATATGTATATGTATGTATATATATGTGTGTGTATATATATGTGTGTGTGTGTGTGTGTGCTTTTCAGGTCAACCTGCGGATGCTCAGTGGTTGCTCCTGGATTTCTCTATACTGAGGAATTACCCTTGGCGTCTCTCAGGGGTTCATATGGGATGCCTGGTATTGAACCTGGGTTGACTGTGTGCAAGGCAATCGCCCTTCCCATTGTACTATTGGTCAGGTCCTGACAATAAATGCTTTTTTATATGCCTAGTGTCCATGCCTTCTCTGTAAAATGTCTATTCATCTCCTCTATTCAAATTTTGTGTGTGATTATTGGTATTTAATTGTTGAATTTTATGAATACTTTATATATATATATTGGTTACTATCTCACATCAATTAGAGTGTCTTTTAATATTTTATATAATGTAAAACCTTTTAAATCTAACTTATTTTTGTTTTTATTGTCAATGGAATCAGTCACTGAAAACTCTTCTTAGGTTGCATTTTGAGGAGTTCTGTTCATGCTTTCTTCAATGTATTTTAGGATTCTGGTCTGATTTTGAGGTCTTTAATCCATGTTGAATTGCCTTTTGTGTATGTTTGAGATACAGATCAAGGGCCTTTTTTCTCAGTGTGTGGCTATATAGTTTTTCCAACACCATTTGTTGAAGAGTCTGTCCTTGCTCCATCTCATGCATCAAGTTCCTGTGTCATAGATTAACTGTACATAAATATGAGGGTTTATCTCTGTGCTTTTAATTTTATTCCTTTGGTCTAACAGTCTATCTTTTTTCTTTTTCCACACTGTTTTGACTAGTATAACTTTATATAATAACTTAAATTCAGAAAATGAGATAGCTCCCATATCCTTTCCAGGCTTTGCTGCTTGGGGAGTTTTCTGATTCTATATAAATTTGAGTAACTTTTCTGGAACCATATCTTACACCTCACACAAATGTAAATTCAAAGTAGATCAAAGCCTTCAGATTGGCCAGAAACTCTAAAGAACATTGAGGAATATATAAGCGGAACACTTGAAGATTTGGACCTCAAAGGCATCTTCAACTATATGATACAACAGTCGAAGGAAACAATAATAACAAAGTACACACACACAAAACACACACAAAAAATGGAATACTGTGCAACTTCAAGGAATGATGAAATCTTGAAATTTGTTGCAGTCTAGCTGAGTGAATATCATATTGAGTGAAGTAAGCTAGAAGAAAGAGTAACACAGGATGATATCTCTTATCTGTGGTATATAGATTACTAGATGAGGAATGTATGGTAGTAAAGGGGGAATGCCTAGATCACCCTTGACCCCAGTGTTAAGAGAGAAAAATGATGGAGAAGGAAAGAAAAAAAGGAGGGGTGGAGGGGAAAAAAGATAAAAGGAAAGTAATGGAACAGGCAACAGGTCTTCCGTTATACTGGTGATATGGGTGTGTGGTATATTCAAACACAGAATCAACAACACTGAAAACATGAGATCTAAGCAACTACTGGTCTAATGCTGTCACTGAAACTTTGTAATGTACCTGTCAAATTGACAGGTGGGGGGTTGGTATTAGGAAGAGAGTATGGGAACACTGGTAGAGGGAAGTTGTTGAAATACTATATGCTTCAAACTCAACTAACAATAGCTTAGTAAATCACAGTTCTTCAATTAAATAAAATAGTATTTAAAAAACCCCCAAATTTTAGTAGCTTTTGTTCTAAGTCTTTTAAGAATGTCATTGTAAATTTTTGTTGGTTTTTGGAGACCACACCTGATGGTGTTCAGGGCTCTTCCTGATTCTGTGATTAGGATTCATTTTTGGTTGCGCTTGGAGAACCATATACAGTGCTGGGAAATGAACTAGGGATGGGTGCATGCTAGGGAAGAGCATTAACCCTCATACTGTTTCTCTAGTTTTTCACTGTAGTTTTGATGAAAAATTTATAATGCTTTGGAGAGGATGGTCATTTTGATAGTGTTTGTTCTTCCAGTCCATAGACATGGATTGTTACTTCATTTCTTGCTATTATTTTCTGTCTTTGATAGTGAATTATAGTTTTTAATGTAGAAATATTTCACATATTTTTTTAAGTTGAATCTGGGAACTTTATGGGTTTTGATGCTATTTTAAATGGGGTTATCTTTTATTTCTTTATCTTTGAGTTTATAATTTGCATACAGAAAAGAAACAGATTTTTGTGTATTGATTTTGTAGTCTGCTACTTTGTTATATAGTTTTATTCTTTCTAGAAGATTTTTAGTGGAGTCTCCTTAGGATTATCAATTTGGATTTCTTAACATAAGTAAAAAACTAGCACAAATCAATGGGTGAGAGAGACATCTAATGATCATTTACTCTGCTTGACTTACACATTTAGGTATATTTAACTGGGGGTAAAGAAGTAGTTCATAGTATTCAGCAGCAGGTTTTTACTCACTTCCTGAATAAAAGTAAAATTAATGAACTTTTTGGGATAGCCATTAGCTTAATTATGGGGTTTCCATTTAGAATCCCCATTCTAGGTCAGACACTACGTTGGGTATCTCTAAAGAATGCTGCAATTTCTAGTGGGGAGAAAGATGAAATAATATGAACGTTGTGGGTAACTGGGTCTAAAATGATTCAAAGAGTAAACTTCAGTTTAATATCTCCACCTCTGCCTCAGATCTTTCTTATTATTTCAGGAATTACTTGGATTGGATGGAGTGATGGAAGAGGGTTTCTTGTATTTTACTCTTAGGACATTATGTTATCCTAATACATTTGGAGCTCTCCAATCAGTTACTGAGTAGGGATGGTAAAACCCACCTTAGATGTCTCCATACCCATGAGGATTCTTTAGCCTCTTCAAAAGAGAATGCCTGCTTTCATTTGTTTCAGCCAAGACTAGATACAAAGCATATTCCATTTGTATGTTCTATTTCTTCTGGAGACTAATAATTCATGTCTTTATTCTTCATTACAGGATTATTTTATATAATTTTGACTTCGAACTTAGGGGAAGAAAGGATGTACAGATCAAGGATGATTCTACTGCTATTCTGCTGTTCTGCAATATGAAATCTAATACCCATATTCTCCCCTCTCCCCAAATACGCAAACACTCACACATACATGCACAAACACATGCGTGCACACACACGCACACACACACTCACTCACACAATGATTGGTCTCTAACTTCTGTTTTACAATTCAGTCTGAGCTCTGTACTTCCTTTACCATCAGTCATACTGTTCCACTCTCAGCAATTCCTCGGGGATGAATGGGTGGCAAGACTGAACCATTGCTGATTGTCCTTCAGATGAACCCCCAGATAGGTTAGATTTTGAATAAGTGCACATCTCAGGCTTTTGTTCTGGCACATTTGCAGAAATAATGGTCAATGTCTATTTTATAAAATTTTAAGTATATGATTAGAGTTTGGGCTGGAGCAATAGCACAGCGGGTAGGGCGTTCGCCTTACAAGCGGCCAACATGGCCGACCCGAGTTCGATTCCTCCTCCCCTCTCGGAGAGCCCGGCAAGCTACCGAGAGTATTGGATATGCCAGACACAGTAACAACAAAGTCTCCAATGGAGACGTTACTGGGCCCGCTCGAGCAAATCGACGATCAACGGGAGGGCCTTTACCTTTACCTTTATGATTAGAGTTTTAAAACTAAAACTATTTAAGAAAATAATATAAGGTAAAGTTGGGAGGACACAAAATGCTATAAACACTTCATCTACTGACCTACATTTTTTTCTTTGTGAGTTGAGTTTTGGAAGTGTGAAGTGGGTGCACTTTTTCTGAGTTTTCAATGAAAGGATTAGCAGTTGGAGAATATATATATATATACCTTAGTGAAAGTTATTTTCTGGGAAACTTTGAGGGTTGACACTATTAATTTTAAATTATTCTTTTCATGTAGAAATATTCTATCATCAGAGATGATTCCTTTAACTTGACTTACATTTACCCCTTGGTATAATACTGTCTTTCCCCAGCATATGCCCATATGAGGAGCTAATATTTTTCTGACTGGTTTCATTTCTCCTCTCCCTCTCCTTAAGTTTTAAAATCCATTTTGGGAACTTGTGCCTTGTGTTTAAAAAAACTTTATTGATGAAAGGATCTGCTCTACTATATAATTCATGAGTTAACTCTGTGTCCAAAGCTATCTAAGTGCCAACAAAGTGCTTCAATTTATATACCAAAGTCTTCATTTTGTATGAAACCCTTTTGACCAGCATGGTATATTTATCAAATATGATTCTAAAAGTTCTTATATGGGCAGTGTGTAGTGTGGGCTTAATAGATAACATTAATAAACTCACACTTAATAACAACACTAAAAAGCTATTTCCATCTGGATTTACTGGCAATAAAAAGAGACATTACAGAAATTTGGGAATTTGATCAAGGCATCAAATACTAATCTCAGATTACAAAACTTTGGAATCTAACTGCTTTGGAATATGAAGCAATCAAGGACAGGCTTTGGTAAAAGCTTTGCACTGTGGATTAATAATTAATGTGTTAAATGTACTTTGTAATAAACTATATCATAATGGATTACTTTTGACAGCTAAATTGGCAACGATACCCCGGCAAGAATTGACTCAACATTTAAAATTTTTACCTGCTAGATTTATTGAGTTAAACTGCAATGAACCTATTGCAGGTCTATTTTAGCTGTTTAGAAATCATAATATAAGCATATTGATGGGTCTACAAAAATTATATAAAAACTGGTGAAGGGGCACAAACACAAGAAGGCAAAAGCTTTAAAATGGCAAAATCTCCTTTTAAAGCAAATAGGCATATTCAGTAAAGAAAAAAATTTTGAAAAAACAATTAATGTTTTTAATTCACAGGGATGTTGAAATTAAGCCTATGAGGTTATTCTATGTAGATCATCACTTGATCACTTGATCACTTGGCATCCCATTACTCATCGATTTGCTCGAGCAGGTGCCAGTAACATCTCCATTCATCCCTATCAAGTGCTAGTGTAGCTCAGTAGCATCTGCTCACTCCAGGAACACAAAGAGCCTTAAACCGATCATTCAGGGTCTTGATGAAAAAGTCTGACCATCTTGTACGTGGGTGGCCCCGCGATCTTTTGACATAAAGAAAGTGGCGAGTCTTGGAAACCTTAGTGATGGTGGTGATGCACAATAACTAAGCAAGCACAAATAATATTAACACTATCCTAACCATGTTATGGCTAATACAATAAGAAGATCATTAAAAGTAACACTGCACATTTTTGCATGTACAAAGATTTCATTATACCATTAGTAACAGTGATGACTTCTAATGGAAGAAATAGCCAGTTTTCAAAGGGAACTTAAACCTGAAAAGTGCTTTCACACATACTATTTATCTCCAAAGCAACCTTGGAAACTTTTGTAAGCTATTATTTATATAGACTTCTTCACATTTATCTCACATGTAGTTGAGAACTCACTCTATGTCAGCCTGTTGAAACACATTAATGAACGAAGTCTTCACCTCTTAAAGAGCTGGGAGTAGGCTCCAACAGCACTAGTCGTAGCCCTCAAACCTGAACTGAAACAATGAGCTTTTCAGGTGCAGAGATCTTAAAGTAAGAGGGAGCTTGAGTGGTTGGAGAGAGCAGAAGAAAAACTTTAGTCAGATAGCTGCTGCAGTGCAGTTTAAAGTATAGTCTTTGGTTCTTCCTCGAAGTAAAATAGTTATTCAGGATTTTGAGCAGATAAATGATACAGTCTCATTTGGATTTTTATTGTTAGTTTTGTTTTTAGTCCACACCTGGCAATACTTAGGAGTTATTCCCACTTTGGTGCAAGGAGGTTAATCCTGGTGGTACTTTTTGGTTCATGTGGTACAGGGATTGGGCCTCACACATACAAGCATGTGCATTAACCCTTTAAGCTATCTCTCTGGTTCACGCTGGGTTTTAAAAGTGTCACCTGACTATTGTGTTGAAATAGAGGATAACGGGCAAAGGAATTCAGGAACCCACTCAGGGGGCTCAAACAGTAATCCAGTAGAGGGACAATGCAGAAAGTAGCTGTGAAATTGTCAGAAATGGACAATGTTCAAACATATTTTATAGCAAAAGTCAACGGGATTTCCTTAGAGAGGTATGCCTAAATGACATAAGGAAAGTGATGAGAATTAGTAAGAGCAAAGAAAGACAAAGAAGGAGCCAAAGGTATTTTTGCCTGGGCACCTGGAAGAAAAGAATTGCCATCAACTGAAAGGAGGAACAGCTGCAGGTAGAATTGGTTTGAGGACAAGGTTGAGCTCAGAGGTGGGTGTGTGAAGTTTGTGCATGTAAATGTATATATGTATATCTCAGTCAAATTTCAAGTAGGAATAGATGTACAAATCTGGAGTTGGAGAGCAAAGTCCAGAGTACATTTGGGAAATGTCAGTGTGTTGACGATATGTAAAACCAGGAGATGGATGAGAATGCCACAGCAGTGTAAGTGGAGAAAAAGGAGAGGACCAAGGACATAGACTCTCTGCATGCCACAGGCATTAAGTACATATTTAGGGAAATTAATGTGTGTTCGAAATTGTGAGAAAGAGTGATGAAGGAAACCTCAAAAGGCTCAGAGGTATAAAAGAGTCAAAATGTACTGCCTATAAAAGGGGCACTTTCAAGGAGACCGAAAGGATTTGTAAGAAAGAGTCTGAGAATAGGAAGAGTGATTAGGTGAAGGTTACCTAGAGCAATTTCGTGAGCAAGAGAGCCTGGGCAGGAGGAGGTCTGCTATGCTTGCCAGGGAGATAGAGCAATGATGTAGATGGCAGGACTTGGTGTGACTGGGGGAGGGTGATGTGAAATGAAGACATGGAAGAGGGGAAAAGGGACTAGATTTATACAGGGCAACAGGCCATGGGAAGATGTTTTACTTACGAGTAATGTGAAGCCACTCAAAATATGAAGAGAAAAAAACTGTAAAACAAAGAATTAAAATCGTTCAGAGGGAAAGAAATTGATAATGAAGTATTTGTAGGAGATTATAATGGAAATTTCTGCCTAAAATGCATATTGAAGGCACTGGAAAAGACTAAATGGCAAAAATCACAAAGAAAGGTCCTTGAGATACAATGATTTCAACCAAAACAAGGTACAATGGAAGTAATATTTAATATCACTATGATTTTATTAAATAAACACAGGAGGTTGGAGAGTGATATCAGAAATCAGGCATGGGGTACCTGATGGCGCAACACTTAGATTGTGGGTTGCAAAGCCCTTTTAAATGGCAAAGAATAGTACCAGGCATGTAAAATAATGAGTTACGTTCAAAAGGCCAGGGAGCTGGGTCTGTTTGTCCTGTGTTGTAATTTTAGAACAGGACATGGTTAAGGAGTGGTGACAGCTGTATGCTATTTACCTTGAAACTCTGAAATAGAGAAAAAGAAGCCTTAACTAAGAATTTAGGAGAGGCTGGAGGGAGAACTTGTTGTCATTATAATACATTACAGTAAATTTTATGGGTTTGATTTTTCTGAAAGTCCTTAGAAGCTGATCAGACCAAAGGTTAACAATATTTGAAATGGGGCTGTAAAGATAGCACAGCTCGTCGGGTGCTTGTCTTGCATACTGCTTACCTAAATTTGATCCCTGGCATCACATATAGTCCCACAAACACAGCCTGGTGTAGCCCCTCAAAAAACACTCCCCCTAAAGAGCAACATTTAAAATGAGTAACTGCTTTTTGTTTGCTGGTGATTACCCCAAACTAGGATACAGTTCCAGAGAGCTGGAGTTCAGATAGATGAATGATTGAAGAAGTTCACAGTATTTTGTAGAAAGTTACCTGAACACATGAGGGGTGGCCACCAAAACAACAGTGTATTATTTAGGCAGTTCAGTGAGGTTTTGAGGGCACACAGTATGGATTCAATCTATGGAGGCAGACTCTCCTCATTGGAGAAGATTGTGATTGTTCTAGCTTTATATTTTTGTAAATAAAATGGGCAGTTAATTTAAAATCAAAGTGTAGCTTTAAAAATAAAAATATAAGAAATAAAAATTTATTTGAAAATAAATTCTAAATAATCTATCTTATAGAAATGTCTTAAAGAAAAAATTACATTAGGTCATTCATTTATTTATTCCAAAAAAATGGTAATTGAGTTTCTTTGTAACAGGCACAGTGCTAAATGCTTGATTGGTCCCTATCCTTTAGGAATTTAGTCGGAAATAAATAATAAATCAGAAAATGAATTATTTTGATTTTGTCCTATTAAAATGGCACACCGGGTGTGAGAGAAAAGCAAAAAGCTGGGGAGGACTGAGGGTAGGAGAGGGAGGCATCTGAGATCAGAAGTTGATTGCTTTCTCTGGGGCAAGGGTATCACATTGGAGAGAATTAATATCAAAATGAAAATGAGAAATAATTCACTTAAAGTCTGAGGTGACAGATCATTCCTAATAACATGCCTTGTCCTGGTGAGGTTGTTTCCATTGAGTTCTATTATTTTCCAAAATCCCCATAAGTGGGGAAGCCTTCCTGTCAGCTTATGACAACTTTCAGAAAGCCTAACAATCTTGTTGCTGAAGTTATAGCTTTGATTTACTTAAAAGCATAATCCTTTATCAACATCTATTTGCAGCTATTTTCATGCAACACAGGCTTGGTACCTATGCCACTATAATTCCTCGTACAGACTTAATAGGAAAAGGATCATTTGCTGAATAAAATGTTCACAAACAATTTGTGCGTTCAACTGTAGGGGGGAGTGGATATTCACAGTAGGAAAAATTCTATTGTATAAAGTGAATCTAGTAGTTACTAGGGATTTAGAAACTTGGAAATATCATCAAAATACAAATATTGGTATATTACCAAGATTTCGTACTATTTTGTATCCTCAAATCATAAAAAGTATCAACTTTTACTGTAATCAGGTTTTGAATGCACAACATTCTTATGCCATTTAACTAGAACACCTTTTCCTAGACAAAAATGGATATATTAATTTCCATAAAATTGTTATATTTTTACAGTATATATAATTCAGGCCCAGTTTCTATTTTCACTAAAATAATTGCTTATAATACACAGACTTGGTTTTATATGACTAATTAGAACAGTGTATGGGAAAAAATAGGTTTGCAGGTAATATTGAAATTAAATATGTTAATCTGTACCTCTGTGTGCACATTTTATATGCGCTTTAATTTGCCAAATAAATTATAGTTCTGTGTTTATAAGGTGCCCTTGAAAGAGTGTCCTATTTTTGAGCAGTAATACCACAGGGAAACAAATATACAAAGCTTTTAGCTATAGGCTACACTTGCATAAATTAAGGCAAGAGCTGTTGGTTGGTAAGTAAGTAGAGCTATGGTATCCTTAGACTTTTTAAATACTCTAAATTGTTAACATGATTTTTTTAGTATGGTTACTAATATTAAGATAATAAATAATATTTAATTTCAATATAGCACCCTTCAGCCAGGGCATAAATTCATTTTGAATGCTGTGTTGAATTAATGTATAATAAACATACTGCAGTTTGCTATCAGGAATTCTCGATGAAATGCAGGAAGTCAGTTCTTTGCTTATGCATTAGCACTGCCAGTCTTGCTCTGTTTAATTTTAGCTATTTATAAAATTGCTCTACTGACAGTCCTCTTTATTTTAATGTGATTGTTTTAAAGTGAACCAGAAATGGTATGGTGTGTTTCCTGAAGTAGGTTATAAGTGCTGATGTAAGAATATTGGTCCTTAGCAAAATCCCTTTCACCATTAGCTACCTGCTATCAGGACATCCAGCTGCCTATAATTGGATGAATTGTGCTGTTCCCTGTGGGGCACTGCCTCTAAAGTCACTGTGGCTTCCAAGAGCTGTTGAGTGTCTCAGAAGGGAAGGGGAATAGAAGACTAGTAAAAACAATGTTGATGGAAGTAGTTTGATAACAGTCTTGGTAATTGCCACCTACTTCTGATACAAAGAACAATTGTATTTAAATATTATTTCCTTTTGTTTGTTTTTATTTAGGGGGGGTCACACCTGACTGTGCTCAGGGCTCGCTTGTGGCTGTGCTCAGGGATCATTCCTGGCAGGGCTCAGAAGACCATATGAAACACCAGGCATGCAAGGCAAGCACCTTGCTCGCCGTACTATCTCTTCGGGCCCCTAAAATGTTATTTCTCACTATCTTATTGTTGGACTTCTTTTTGTAGCTATTAAGTACCAACTCAAAGGATTTTTGGTTTGAACAGTGGTTGTGGGTTTTGAATCCTGATAAGGTATAGTGAGTTCCCTAATAGCACCCACTTGTATCTAAAGAAAGTTATAAGAGAATCTTCAAAAAGAAAAAAAACCATGAGTGCAAGCTGCCATAGCAAAAATATCAGATCAGGTAGATTCAACAACAGAAATAAATATCAATGTTTTTACAACTCTGGAATCTAGAAGTCCAAGATTACGGTAGCAGCCGGGTCAGGTTTTGGAACTAGTTCTCTTTCTGGTTTGCAGATGGCTACCATCTTGCTAGCACTGAAAATAAGCAAACTCTTTGGTGTCTCTCTTTTTTTTTGTATTATTTCTTCTTAAATTTGAGACACATCCTGTGATGCTTAGGGGTTACTCCTGCTCCTAAACTCAGGAATCACTCCTGGAGGTGCTCAAGAGACTATATAACGTTCTGGGGATTGACCAAGTCTGTTGATGCAAGGCAAGTGCCTGACCTGCTATAATATTATTGCTGCAACCCCTCTAGGGTTTCTTTCTATTAGGACACTAAGTCTAGAGGAACAGGACTCTACCTGTAGAATTCACCAAACCCTAATTACTTAAGTTTTAATTCCATAAAGGTCCTATCTTCTAACATAGTCACATTGCGGATGAGGACTTAAATGACCTTGGGCTGAGTGTACAACAATTCAGTTACTAGCATATTGTAAACTATTTAACCTGGCTCTTAAACAGTGATTTATCTTTTTTTTGGTGTTAAAAATCTCTTTGGAAATTTAGTAAAGCCTGTAGACCCCTTTTCAAAACGAAGGTTTAAATGTAAAAAGAAAAATACTTAGTTTTACAAGGAAAACCAATAAAATGGAAAGGTAGTTTGTAAAACTTATTGTGATCTAAAAATATGTTTCTATATTATGTGCACATTAAATAACATTCTCTCTTAGTCTAATAACTGCTATAATTTTGTTGTAGTGATGGGTAAAAATACTTGTAACTGTAATAAACTTTGAAAATGTTTATAATTTTTGCTAGTGACAAAATTACCGGTCCTGCTATATTATTGTGATTGGCTCTTTACTCAAGTGGGGGTGGGGTTGATGGTGTTACTGGGCCACACCAGCTATGCTCAGGACTGATTTCTGCCTCTGTACTCAGAGGTTATTCCTGGTGGGGCTCAGGGGACCATATCTCATGACAGGATCGAACCTGACTTGGCAACGTACAAACAAAAGTGCCTAACCTGAGCTACCATCTTTCTGGGCCCATGATAGGTTTTGGACATTTATAATGGAAAGACATGCAGCATATCAATTAGAGCTTATGAAAACAAAAGAGTAACTTTGGATTTTATCTAAATTCAAAGATTTGTTAATTATATGTATGGACAATGAGAATCACTAAATAAGGCTCGGCAGATACCTCAAAGGACTGCAGTGCAGCCTGGCAGGTGGAGACCGTGTAGAGCCAGGAATAACCCCTGAGCAGCAAGCAGGTATGGCCCTCAAACGAAAAACCAAAACAAAATAAAACAAAAACCAAACATGGGTCAGCAGATGCTAGGCAAGCACTATGCTCTCTATACTATCTCTCTTGCTCTTTAAATCGATTTTTATGTTAACAATGAATATTATTTTAAAAATATGCCAGCTATTATACTTAATAATAATTACTCATAATTTTTGTTGTAGTAAAATCTGATTTAAATAATTTTGTTTGTTTATTTGGTGGGCTGGAGCGACAGCACAGCGGGTAGGGTGCCTTGCACCCTATGCCTTGCATGCAGCCAACATGGCCAACCCGAGTTCGATTCCTTCGCCCCTTTCAGAGAGCCCGGCAAGCTACAGAGAGTATCTCGCCCGCATGGCAAAGCCTGGCAAGCTACCCATGACGTATTCGATATACCGAACACAGTAACAGTTCTCACAATGTTACTGGGCCCGCTCAAGCAGATGGATGAACAATGGGAGGACAGTGACAGTGACAGTGACAGTCTATTTGGTTTTGGGCTACACCTGGTAGTGCTCAAGGCTTACTCCTTGCTCTGCATTCAGGGATTACTCCTGGGGAGACTTGGGAGACCGTAGAGGGTGCCAGGCATTAAAATCAGGTCTATCGTATGCAAGGTAAGAGCCTAGGCTGGTGTATTATGGATCTGGCCCCATTAAAGAATATTTTAAAAATGATGGGATTTAGCGAGAGCTGAATGAAATTTTAGTTGATGTAGCATTAAAATATTATTATTTTAATAAACAATCACTCCACTGATAAAGGAATAATTACAACATTGACCACAGGGGAATCCATTTTGAAATTCACCAGCCAATTCACGGAGACACTTACATTTTGTAACTGACTGATTTAGGAAAGCTATATATTTTGTGGGATTACTAAAATTCCCATCAAAGGAAAAATAAATCTACCTCACTCTGAGTGAAATAGTGCATCTATGATTTTATCTCACAGTAGTTTTTGAGCTTGGTCCTTTCAGAAAAAGGAAAATAAGTAACTAAAGAGCAAAAGTGTTTTTCATTTTGGAGACAAAAGATTGCTTTCTCAGTAAGCTAACCTAAAGGAAGCAGTATTGGCATGCTGAGATCTACTTGAGTAATAGGTTGCTGAGGTCTTCAAGGAGTCAAGCTCTGGACAAACCATTTAGGATGCATTAAACTTGTTTTTTAAATAACTAGCTCATATTAAGAAGTAGAATCCTTGATGGTCTGAATTGGACAACAAAGTTTTTTTTTTAGTCCCTGCCCCATTGTCCCCCTTCTCTCAACAAATTCTCTGATCCCTTAAGTTATCCACACTGCTGCTTTCTTCAGTACAATATGGAACATTTACAAGGAAAGCAACTGGGTTTAATCAGCCAAGTGGGAGGACTCAGGAAATGGGCACTTGGCATTTGTAAATTTCTGTTTGTTGTTCTCACAATTGACAATAATGATTTGACTTTCTTACTTGCATTTCTCTTTTGTGTGTTTAATTATCAAAAGAATGGTGGTATAGTAATGAGATTTTTGTATGGCACCCAAGCCTTGCTTAAGAAGCATCTCCAGTGTTGATTGTAGGATGTAGACTCCAGAGGTTTAATACTTTGTCCAAGGGCCACAGAATTAGGATATACAGTGTTAATATTGAAATTTAAAATGCTTCTAATCACACATTAATTTTCTAGACTCCATGAACTTATTTAAAGCCCCTCTAAGGAATGAACCAAGCCTTAGAAGAAATCACGTTTCAGTACATAATCAAATAAGACTGTTTATTGATAGGTTTATTAAATATTTAGTCAACAAAATAACACTCAATGACTAGAATGTGGCAGGTAATGTGCTAGATATTTATATTATAGTTGTGATGGCAACAGACAAGTTGTGTTGGCAACAGAGGTTCTCTCTATGTGAACCTTCTATCCAGTGAGATAGGTGGAAGGACTGAAGTGTGAGGACAGAAAAGTGCAGTGGAAGTCTGCAAGGAGCTCAGGTATTGGTAGATTTAGGTCTGAGAACAGAGACTTTCAGTCTGCATAATGTCTTCTGTGCTGCCAGGACCTGTTATGTACATAGCACACTGCTACTCAGAATCTGAAGTCTTTCTGCATAGATTTGAATCCTTGCTACTTCATGTTCTTGCTGTGTGATCTTGGCAAAGATGCTTAACCTCCCTAGCCTTTATCTTTTTCCTCTGTAAAATGTGATAACAATAGTAATCTATCTCAAAGAATTAATGTAGCACTGTAGTAGCACTGTCCTCTGGTTAGTCATTGATTTGCTGGAGTGGGCACCAGTAAAGTCTCCATTGTGAGACTTCTTGTTACTGTTTTTGGCATATCAAATATGTCATGGGTAGCTCGCAAGGCTTTGCCTTGCAGATGCGATGCTCTTGGTAGCTAACTGGGCTCTCCAAGAGGGGTGGAGGAATCAAACCCAGGTCTCCAGTTTGGCCTCATACAAGGCAAATGCCCTACACGTTGTGCTATCGGAGTTAATGTAGAAAGGCTTAACTATGGTGACCTATTTAAAATTCGCATAATGGTTCTTGATAACGCTAATAATTTACAAAACACTATTATGATGGCTGTTATTTCTTTGCTTGTTGTATAAATCTTCCCTTGAACTTATTCTTACAGTTTGCCCTGGTTTAATGTCTACAATTAATATTTTCTAATTATTATGCCTTTTGTCACCCTGTCCAGGCCCTGATGTTTTGGCTTCAAAGTGACATGTCCTTGAAAGTCTCATATCAATGTGATCTGGTCCATTTTATAAAGTTCTGCCTAATATCCTGGTTAATACTGTGATTGTCACTTTTAGTCTTCTTAAAGAAGTAGATGGGCCTCATATCTTTGTTGAAATTCAGCAATATGCAATTTGAAGTTAGATTGACCTTGAAGCCAACAAAGTAAAATAAACAGTTTTATAAATGAAAATGGCTAATCTGAAATAGATCACAGCTAAGAACTTCATTTTTTATTTATTCTCTTCATACAACGTTGATATCATACAAGTGAACATCTAATATTGTACTTCATTGTGGGGCTCGCCCAAGATGCAGTTAGAGGAAATTAAGGACACAATGCACTTGCAGAAACCAGAAGATATCTGCAATCCTTATTTCAGAGACTTATTATACTTAAATGTAGATGTCCTAATTAAAAAATTATTTTACTACAATTCCACCATTGGATTCTTTTTTAAACACTTTTTGTGTCCTAGAATTTAACTTAAATTGACATTTAAAATTAAAAAAAATCATGGCAGAGCATCATATACTTCAAGAAAACTGCAGGAAGGTGAAGAAGATTAGTTGCTTCAAATTTACCTGTACCTCTTACTTTAGAAATTTTCAATTTTGGGCAGTGCATGGGACATCTGATAGTGCTCTAGGGTAACTCCTGCCTCTGTGCTCATGGACTGCTCCTGATGACTCAGGGGACCATGTGGTGTGGGGGATTAAACACATGTCAGCTATATGCAGAGCAAATGCCTTAACAACTGTTCTCTCCTTCTGTGATCCCAGCAATGTCCATTTTTTTAGGAAAAAACATTTATTAATTAAGAGTGCAAACATTTGGGGCTAGAGTGATAGCACAGCGGGTAGGGCGTTTGCCTTGCACGCGGCTGACCCGGGTTCAATTCCCAGCATCCCATATGGTCCCCTGAGCACCACTAGGAGTAATTCCTGAGTGCAGAGCCAGGAGTAACCCCTGGGCATTGCCAGGTGTGACCCAAAAAGCTAACAAAAAAAATAAATAAAAATAAATAATAAAAAAAAAAGAATGCAAACATTTAAGAAAGAATATAGTGAAAGGAAAAGCAAAACTTTTGCAGTAACATGAGCAATAAATCAGAGGTTCTAAACAATTCCTCCTATCTGCCTGACAGTTGAGTCTATTGTCTTTGCACAAAGGAGCAGTTTCAGGTCTTTTCTTGTTCTTATGACCAAGTCCCTCCCTGACTCATCCAGCAGGCCAGGCACCTGACCCTAGTTCTGGTTCTGCAGCTCAGGTTCAGGGAAAACCAAGGACTAGCCTGCATCAGCAGAGAAAGGCTGAGAGTGATAAATAAGCACAGTGCTCACACCTGACTAGGCTGTATTGAACTGTGTGGTCATATTATATTTTATACAACACTGAGATTGATGGGCTAGTAGAAGAAGCTGCTCTCTCTGGGTAGACCTTCCCATTTCTGCCCACCTCAACACACACCTGAGCTTGTAGGAGCACAGTTTAATTCTGGGTCCAGAAACTTGTAACTTCAGCTATCTTGGGAATCAGTTGATCTTCTTGTATGAATTCTCTTTCTTTGTATCTCAGAAAAGTAATTTTTCTTCATTTGCCCAAGGGATACCCATGTCTAATCTTTCTCTTAAGTTGAATATATCAACATTATTCATATAATAGTTTTATGATCTCATAGATATTTTATTCATAGCACTGTAGTACTGTCCTCCCATTGTTCATTGATTTGCTTGACTGGGCCCAGTAATGTCTCCATTGTGAGACTTATTGTTACTGTGTTTGGCATATCGAATACGCCATGGGGAGTTTGTCAGGCTCTGCTGTGCAGGCAAGATACTCTCCGTAGCTTGCCATACTCTCCGAGAGGGAGAGAAGAATCGAACCCAGCTCGCCGGGGTTGGCTGCAAGGCAAACGCCCTATCCACTGTGCTATCGCTCCATTTATTAAATCGAATTATTCATAAGTATGATAAGACATTTTGTGCAAAGTGACAAAATAAATGCTAGTTAGTAAAATGTTAAGCTAAAATGGTGTACCATCTAAATGGAAAACTTTTAAAAGAATATGTCATTGTATTAAATTTTAAAATTCATGACATTGAAAATTTTATTTTGAAAATACTAATTATAAATTATACGTAACACAGAGACATACTTAGCAACAGACATAGATTCACATCTAAAAATTCTTCCTTACATACTCTTGGTGCTCTTGGAACAGCAGGTTCCAGTGATGTGATGATTTTTGCCTTTTACTTCTTATGCTAACTTTCCAAAAGGGAGACAACCAAAGTATTGCCATTGATTTAAATCTCTCCAGAGACACCCAGTACCACTGATCGTCTCTTCCCTCTGATTCTCTTCTACAGAAATTCAGTGTCCAGATGTTTCAGAATCCAGATGGCCTATGAATCCTCTATCACCCAGAAAGGAGGAAAATGTGCATGAAAGTGGAACACTGAAAAGGAAAAAAATACATAATTTAGCATTGGTGATGTAATGGCAACACACAGGGCTTAAAAGAAAAAAAGCTTCTTTCCTAAAGCAGCAAGTTAATAAAATGCATGTTATAGGCTCTATCAGCAAGCCAAATTTTCAGCTTTGCCTCTTTTTTCCCCCAACACCATTAAGAGGCTTGCAGAGATCCACACTGTTTAAAGGGCAGACAGCATGGAAGAACTATCATGTACAATTTAAAGTAGCAGCTAAAATTGGAATGGCCACAAGAAAGCCTGTTTCTTTGCAATTAAATTGACAAGCTGTCTATGATTACCCTAGGGAACTTGGCAGCTGAGTGATAAAAAGACTGCAGAGTGTTGAAAGGTCTAACACAACTTACTAGGTGGACAAAGACCACATCTGCTTAATATACTGATTGGGAGAGTTGTGGAATGTTCTTGGCTAAATTAGCTGAGTGGGGACACTAATAATATTTTTCGTCTCTAAGACTCTGTGCCCATGAACCACGTTAGAAATTACCTACAAATACCTGATGTTCTTTAATATGAACTACCATTACAAATCACCAGAAGAATTGAGATAAGTACAGAATTAATAATTTAACAACATTTAACCATATCTTTATGATTATATATTCATATAAAAACTAGATACTGAAGAGAGCTTATAGTGATATAAAGATTTATATATCTACATATGTTTATATATACATATATTATAACTAACTGGTCAAAATAACATGGATAATATAATGCAAAATATTTTGCAAAAAATACATGTTATAGTCTTTTATTGAGTTTGGAAAACTGAAAATTAGGCTAAAGAGGAGAAAATAATTACCAGATTTTGGGTGTAACAATTTATGAAGACTAGCATACTAATTTCAGCAATTCTTAATTTTACTTAGTTCACTCCTTAAAAGAAAGAAGATAAATGTAAAATAAATATAATAGTCAAAAGCACGAAGATTTCTTTTGTTATATCTCACAGGTATTAATAACAAACTCTGATTATGGAATGAATGATGACTGTGTCTATTTACCTATCTGGTTCTTTCTGAAGGATGAAGACCACTTATTTGAGCAAACCTGAAAAATGATTTGTGACTGACTCTGTCTAAAGTAGGATAACCCTAAACAGGATTTCTCAAGCAGAAGTGCATTATATATAACCTTGTCTTTCACTTCAGAACTATAGATTTTCTATTCAGCTGGCAACATTGGCTGATCATTGACACTACGTGGGCTCAACAAAATTATTTAGAACTTAAATTTGTTCAAATGCTCAACAACTTCAACACTACATAAAAATTCTTGATAGTATGTTTGGGTAAATAAAATATCATTAAAGCATATTATGTTTTTAAAAGTGATAGAGTGATTGTACATCTAAAATTATCTTATTTTTCTCATCACATCGATTTTGCTAGTCCCATTTTAAAGATAAGAAGGAAATACCAGAAAGGTTAAGTGAGTGCCTTGCCTAAAGTCACAGAGTAATTGGCAGAACCATACTTTTGTAAAGCAAAGGAAGACTGAGAGCAGGGTCTAATGTGGAGTTTAGTATAAGGTATTTTAAAAGAGTCCTTCATTTGCAAAACTGAAGTCAACACATTTGTATAAATTGAACATTCAAACTTCCCTTTTGGGATAACTGGATGAGAAGATGCATGTCTGTGGATGCCTTCAGCCAGGCTCCTAAGAATCTGAATCTAATTATTGAGAAAAAATACTTGTTCTCGTTCCTCTCATCATGTTGAAGGTTATACACTTATGTACTCATTACTTGCTTTTCCTAAGAAAATGTGCATGTGGTAAGAGGATTGCCATAATATTCCTTTTTTCCAAATGTCCCCATTGCTAGCACAATGCCTTGTACAAAAATAGGGTAGAATAAATGCTTTTTGATTCTAAGTATGATTTTTTGACAGATAGCAACCAATCTTGCTCCAAAGTAACAGTTTTCATACAATTCTTGATTATTCATGGAAATAGGGACTAGGAATAGCATGGATAATTGAAATACACAGACAACCACAAACATCATTTTACAAATAGCTTCAATCTTCTCCCTGGGCAAACCTTTAACTATCACTAATAACATAATTAGGTGGACTTTTCTGAGGTTTATTTTTCTCCTTATCCACTGCTCTAGTTGAGGTACTGCTGAGTGGAAAAATCATGTGCCAAATATAGGTAACAGGTTTAAGAGACTTGTCTGGACTAAAACATATTTTTTATGTGTTGATAATTATAGTACATGCATGTGAGTACTTAAATTCTTTTTACTAAAAGGGATATACACTATCAGAAATGTACTACCTATCTTCCTCTTCCTCTATCATGACCCCGACCACAATTCTTGGGGCTGCTCAGTTACCTTCATGTAAAAGTAAAGTAAAGTAAAGGCCTTCCCACTGATCATCGATTTGCTTGAGTGGGCCCAGTAACGTCGCCATTGGAGACTTGGTTGTTACTGTGTCTGGCATATCAAATACATCACGGGGAGCTTGCCAGGCTCTGCCGTGCAGGCGAGATACTCTCGGTAGCTTGCCGGGCTCTCCGAGAGGGGCGAAGGAATCGAACTCGGGTCGGATACGTTGGCTGCGTGCAAGGCAAATGCCCTACTGCTGTGCTATCGCTCCAGCCCTTATGTATTAAAGTTACCTGTTATGTATTAAAGCATTACTTAACGTTTTCCATTAAACTTTTACTATAAGCTAGCAAATAAACTTCTAGCAGCAAAGACAAAAAAAACTCTTGAAAATATAGCATAGTGTGAGATTAAGATCCAGAGAGAAGTATATATCTTAAGTTATGGTAATGTTGGATGTTATGACAGATTTTTAAAAAAATTTCCTGATCACTTGATACATTCACAAAAAATGCCACCTCTTTACCCAAGGAAAGTATCCTGAGATATGGTGATGTGGAAATTACTTTATCTTTATTTTACAACAGTCAGTGCTGCATTGTAGATATCTTCCAGAACTGAAAACACTGGTTCTCTGCCCAATAAACATTGTTTATTTTATTTTCCTACCAAGAGAATTTGGATTTTTTTTGGACACCTATGTGCCCAGTTAAACTTTTTAACCTCTCTAGATTCTTTTATAACCAAACCAAACCTAGATTTGTCATATAAGCAAATATCTACTCGGTAAGACTCTGCAAACCTTTGCTTTACCATAAAAAAGGAATAAAAGTAGCTAGGACATACTTTACTTTCTTCTGTTTGGAACACAAAGTCTGGAAATGAAGTGGCCATTTTGTTACCAAAAAGAAAAGAAATATGCTAAGGATGTTAGGTTAAAACTGAAGGAAACTGGGACCAAAGAGAGAGTACAGCAGATAGGGCACTACCCTTGCACAGGCTGACCTGTATTCCATCTGCAGCACCATATGGTCCACTGAGCCTCCAGGAGTGATTTGTGAGTTCAGTCACAGGAATAACTCTCAAGCACCTCTGGGTGTGGCCCCAAAACAAGACAAAAAAGAAAATGAAGGCAACTGAATCTGTTGGAATTGTGTGGGATGGACATTGAATTTTCCCTGATCTATCTTTCTCTAAGTCCTTCTAAGTGGAAAAACAAATCCCCACATGGTTAAGCTTTTTTTGTAGGGTTACTGTTATGAACAAGTGAAAGCTGTAGAATATGATAGATTAGGTTGTGATGGAATAGTCTGAGATTTTAATAGTGGTGACACTTACTTGGTGGTGACACTTATGTTCTCTTTACACTCTTTGAAGTAGAAACACTCCAATCATGGTTTCTGTAGGCTAGTAGTTACATATTTGCTGATTAATCCTCTTAGGCTAGATATTCATAATGATTACCACAAAGTCCAATAATTCCATTATTTATCTGAAAAAAATTTAATTTGCTTTCTTACATAAATTTCTTTTGGGGAGGAGGTTTGGGCTATACTCAGTAGTACTCAGTCAGGGCTTACTTCTGGTTCTGTCACTCGTGGTGGTGCTGGGAGGACCATGTGGTCTCAGGGATATAACCTGGTCACCCACATATAGGCAAGTGCCTTAACTCCTATACATCTCTCTGGGTCCTTTAAAAGATAAGTTTCTTAATAACATTTTGTTTTCAGTTTTTTTTTGTTTTGTTTTTGAGCCATTCCCTGTGGTGCTTGGAGCCTACTCCTGGCACAGAGCTTATAGTGTAGCTGATACTCTCTGTACTCAATGGTAACTTTCAGTGGTCTTAGGGTGCGGTGCAGCAAATAGAATCCAGGGCTCTTGCATGCAAAGAATTTCCTCTAACCCTTTGAGCTGTCTCTCTGGTCCTTTTAATAACTTAAGTCACTATAAACTTAACATCTGGAGTAAAACATGTTTAAGTGTGTGTATGTGGTGCCAGGTATTTAACCTAGGACTTCAACATACAAAGAACATGCTCCAGCATAGGGCTACATCCTAGCTTCACAACACATATATATTTAAGTCGATACATCACTGTCACTGTCCTTCCGTTGTTTGTCGATTTGCTCGAGCAGGCCCAGTAACATTGTGAGACTTGTTACTGTGTTTGTCATATCGAACACGTCACGGGTAGCTTGCCAGGCTTTGCCCCGCGGGTGAGTTACTCTCAGGAGCTTGCCGGGCTTTCCGAGAGGAGCAGAGAAATTGAACTCGGTTTGGCCATGTTGGCTGCGTGCAAAGCAAATGCCCTACACGCTGTGCTATCGCTCCAGCCCAAGTCTATACATACGCATTAAAAATATTAGTTTCCCAAGTGGTGTCAGCAAGCCAGGGGTAACTCTTAGTGGTCAGCTTAGTGACTTCCAGCCAACCAAGTTGGTAGTTCGTGTTAGGGCTGCTCAGGTCCTGCAGTGTTGGGAAATATTGGAGCTCTTTGGTGCTCTGGGAACCACTGTGACACCAGGAAATGAACTGGGTCAGCTGTATACAAGACGAGCACCTTAACCCCTGTACTATTTATAGTGAAGTGCTTACTGGCCCTACAAGACACTTAAAAAAATTTTTTTTCACTTTTTATTATTTTTAAATTTTTTATTAGTGAATCACCGTGAGGTACAGTTGCAGATTTACATATTTTTGTGCTTGTGTTTCAGTCATACAATGCTTGAGTACCCAACCCTCAACCAGTGCCCATCCTCCACCACCGAAGATCCCAGCATCCCTCCCCCTTCTCCCCGCCCCCATCTCTGTGGCAGGGCATTCCCTTTTGTTCCCTCTCTCCCTTTGGGTCTTGTGGTTTGTAATAGAGGTATTGAGTGGCCATTGTGTTCAATCTATAGTATAAGAAACATTTTTTGTTGTTGTTGGTAGAGATGTACTCACAAGTGGTTTTTTGGGAGTCACTCTCTGTGATGCTCAGGAGACCAGTGGTGCTGGGAACGGACCTGGGGTTGCAATCATACAAGACATGTGCCTTAACCCCTATATTATCTCTTTAGTCCACTTCCCACATGCATATTTAAAATATTTATTCTATGTCCAGCTCTCTAATAAAGCAATTTCATACAGGTCAGCACTGAACAAGGAAAACTTGGGATGGTCTTCACATCTTCAGTTTTATATGAAGATGCATTCTATGGGACAATTCACAGTAAAATCTGTGATTACTAGACTTAAATCTGCATACTAGTAGGGTTAAGAGGTGTACCTTTCTGTATCTGTTAGAAATGGAAATGAGTTATAAAATTATGTTTGGAAAATGACCACCGTGGAGTTAATTTAATGAGGTCATCAGGAATTAAGCAAGCACTTTGCTCACTGTTTTCTTCTTTCTGTGAAAACATCTTGAAATGTTGAGGCTGGGCTATGTATGCATAGTGCTTAGAATCCATAAACATTATATATGTATATGTAGATATCCTTTCCTTACAGCTATCCTCGGGGCCTATTGTAAGTTTCTAAGAATTGGGTCTGTATTCATTCACCTTTTCCCCAGTGTCTGTCACATAATGGGTACTCATCACTTACTGATTGAATCGAATATAGCGATATCAAAAGAGTAAAGGAAGAAATTCAGAATTGTAGACTTTACTTTCAATTCTTTTACTTTATAGATTTCAAGCAATAGAAAAGGGTAAAAAGAAATAGAAAAGACAGAGGGTTTTAACATTGTAAATAAATCCTGAAACACAAGGAAAGAGACATTATTTGGAGTTTTTAGTTTGGGGAAGCATAGGAAGAAAAACTATCATAAAAAAGAATTAATAACCACGGGAGGGAAATTTCCATTTGTATAAAATACACATTTTTCTATCAATTATGCTCTAAGTGGTTTATTAGTATCTCACTTTAATGTTTTCTTAAATTTTTGTGCTAATTTAAATACCTTTTGATTTTAATAAAATTTTGCAACAAAAAATTCTCTTGAACCAGAAAGCATAATAGATGTAGATAATTATGATGATAGGAAATGTGCTATTTGGACTATGGGTTTACAACAAAGACATCATTATTCAACAGAGCTAATTATTTGTGAGGAAATGATAATTCTAGATTATGTGCAAATTCAGTTTATAAACAGACATCATAGGGTATGAATGTTTGCCAGATTACCAATAAGTTTTGCCAGTTGCTTTATGTAAGGAGAGCTGGCATTTAGCTCTGTTTCAACAATCTTTGAAGTGTCTAAGAAATAGACACTGGTTTATAATGTATGTGTCCCCATCATAACCAGAGTATCCAAGCAACTGGAACATTATGTTTCTATCCGTGTGAATCACAGCTAGATTCCAAGCCTCATAAGGACAGCTCTGGACACTGATGAAGACTTACAGAGTATCCAGGAGTCAGGGTTTGAAAAACACTACTGCAGAGCTCTTCTGCTCCAAGTCTTAGACCCTTGCCCAAACACGAGTCAGAAACCTAAGAAGTTGGCTCTAAAGCCATATCTATTTTTCCATTGCTTCAATAGTAGCCAGGAATAATTAGAATAAAATATGATTTCAATTAACTTTCAAGACTAACCAATTAAAATGAATTTTTTTTATTACATTTGGCTAGCCTAGACTTTCCTAAAATGCGAATGTTTTCAAGTGAGAATGAGAATCACTCATTTCTTACCTGAGAACTAATATGCTGAGGAACAGGACTGAATGCAGCCTTATTATGTATACATTAGAGTGTACATTGAAACAGGGAACAGCATACAACTCTGTATGTGTGAAAGGAAAGTAACATATTCCATGGATATATCAGGTGGGGATTACAGAGCTGAATTTTCTCTGCCCAGTCCTGAACTATTGCTGAGTGACTCTGCCCGTGTATATCAGGCCACGCTTCCTGTCCTAGCAAAGAGAGCACCAGGGACGTTGGTCACTGCCATCAGGCCCTGACAGTCTCATCATAGAAACAGGATAAAACTCTCTGGTTGCCCACAACTCACCGCAGTTCAGCCTGACTCTGGCTGTTTTTGTGTCTCTCAGTCCTTTCACTGTTCATTCTCACCAGGCAGTTTGTCACCCTTTCTTCCTCTAAAGGAGTATACCAAAAATAAACTTTTGGGCAGCAAATTATTTAAACTGCTCTTCTGTCTGTCAGCAAACATTCCTATGGATATTTTGTATTTTGATGTAACTATTACTGGATGGTTGATAATCTCTGAGACTACTCACCATAGTTTTTATTTCCCCAGGATGGTTTTTACAAGACTTTGGTCTCCCCATGGTTTCTCTAAACTGACTTCTGATTCTTTGAAATTCACTTCATTTTCACCTGAATTTATTATCTGAACATTGGCCAGGGTAAACTGCTAATTCAGTTACCACATTTCTCTGTGCTTTCTAAAACATGACTCCTGAATCCTTTTCCAATTCTCTTTCCTGCTTAAAATTTTTTCTTATTATCTTATTTTTAAAATACCTTTTTATTAAGGCACCATGAATTACATAGTTATTCGTTGTTGAATTTCATAGTAGATTTCAACATCAATTCTATCACCAGTGTCAATTTCCCTCCACTTAAGTCCTAGTTTTCCCTCCCATTCCACAGCCTGCCTTCTTTCTCAACAGGTCCATTTTAAAGTTTGATTGTTGTAGTTTGGATCTCATGTTTTCAGTGTTCAGATATATAGATCTACTATAACTCTACACCACCAGTATGCCCAAGGTTCCCTTCTCCCTGCCCCTGTTACCTTCCTCATTTCCCCTTTTTATTTACCTTCTATTTCCCTCTGCCCCTCTCGGAGAGCCCCGCAAGCTACCAAGAGTATCTTGTCCGCACAGCAAAGCTTGGCAAGCTCCCCGTGACGTATTTGATATGCCAAACACAGTAACAAGTGTCACAATGGAGACATTGCTGAACCCGCCTGAACCCGCTTAAGCAAATTGATGAACAATGGGAGGACAGTGACAGTGACAGTGATTTTCCCCGTTAGGGTTCTTGCTTTTCCTATCAGTTTTAGTTATGTAATCGAGGACTGGAGTGATAGATAGCACAGTGCATAGGGCATTTGCCTTGTACGTGGCCAACCTGGGTTCGATTCCTCTGTCCTTCTCAGAGAGCCCAACAAGCTACTGAGAGTATCCTGCCTTCAAGGCAGAGCCTGGAAAGCTACCAGCGGCATATTCAATATGCCAAAAATAGCAACAAGTCTCACAATGGAGATGTTACTGGTGCCTACTCGAGCGATGAACAGTGGGAGGACAGTGCTACACTGCTACAATCAAGGGACCAGTATGATCTTGGTATTCCCCCAAGATAACTTGTCAGATGATCTCATGTATCCAGTTCCCTTTCTTGAATCTCTAGAGGCTAAGGGTAAGAAGAGAACACAGAGGTAGGATTTGGGTTCAAATTCCTGTAGAGGCACCATTACACTTAGAAAGAAGAGTCAGGAAAAAGTACAAAATGATTCTTGCACCAGAAGAATTAACTGCAACGTAAGAAGCATTCACTTAGAAATAACAAGGGAATCACAAGTTTATTTGGTGGCATGGCACTGAGAAAAATGGAATTTGGGACACTGAGTGGAATATTGGCTTTTCTGAAACAGAAGCAAGCACATGGTTTATTAGATTGGATTAAAGCTGGTCAAGATAAATAGAGTCAATTGCACTTTGCAAATGAGGTAAACATGAGCTTCACTGCCTTTCTCTACTCGGCCCTCTAATTTTAAGATATGTGTCTCTGATGTCTAGGATTGAAGTTTGCATCCTGCAATAATGAAAAGTAATATTGGACTTTATTTTAAACAAAAAACCTTGACGGGCATGGATCCAAGATGGGAACAAAAATAATGTATTAGTTTACATAGCTGACAAGGTACATCTGAGGTATAAAACATTTGCACAGGCTGCAAACAAATGAAAAGCCTGAGTCAGGCCTGTTAGGTTCAAGCTATGATCTACTGCAAACCGAGGATTGTAAAATAAGTAACAGTCTGGAACCATGGTTTATCAACAGTTTTATTTTCCTGCGACGACTTTATCCTAGAGAGCTAGAAAAGCGTGGAGCTTCGATTTTAAGAGGATTGTGTGAATTTTGAAGTATTTTCAGTTTCATCTTCTAAGGTTTGCATTCAGCAAAGTTGCCTCCACAAACTCCTGCACAAAATGTGTCTGGGCATAAGAGCTTTCAGAGATTTTATGAGCCCGTTGGGTTGGCCCGGGGAAAAGTACATTGGAAAACGTAAGTCACAAAATGGAAAATGTTATTCTGATAAAACACACACACACTCTCAAGCTGAAACGCTCGGCTTACCTTCGTGTACCTTTGTGTTCTCTCTCGTTTTATTCAAGGGGAGGGAATTGGTGGGGTGGGATGCGTTTTTAATTGTGCCTCCGCATTTTTTTTTTTGAACAGTCATTTGAAAGCACATAATAAACATCTCCTTTCAAGGCCCTGAATGATTATGTTTGTGCGGGCTGGGGAGGCGGCAGAAAGAGGGGCCGCATCTTCCCAGCGCCCTCCCCTATTTCTGCGTGAGCCCTGACCTGGTGCGCCCACCTCTGGGATGCCCCCCAGACCATCCCCCAGGTCATGGCCTTCATCCCCCCCACCTCGCCCAGCTAATTGTTTCTCTGGATGTATTCAGCACCCGGGGAGCACCCGAACGCAGACAGGGACGCCGGGAGTGCAGCCCGGGCGAGGCGACGGCGGCAGGGCCGGGCCCGGCACGCGAGCACGCGGCGGCGGGGAGCGGGCGGGCCGGGCGGGGGCGCGCGCCGCCTGAACGGCGCCCGCGGCAGCCCCAGCGGCAGCTGCGGCGAGAGGAGCGCGGGCGGCGCGGGGAGCGGGCAGGACGCGCCCAGAGACACGCAGAGAAAGGGCAGCGCCGCCGCCTGCTGCCGTCCTCGGCGCGGTTAATCACGCGCTCCCCTCTCGCTGCTGATTTGCAAGAGCAGATTAATCAGGGAGCGCGGCTTGATGAAATTTGCTGTTATTGTGCCCATTTTTAGCAACATCTTTTATTATCTTCATTATTCATTTACAGGGGACCGGCATCAATTATGCAAATGAGTTCACAGACTTTGCAGATTACTTCATTTGCCGCTATTGTTTGTGGAAATTTAATTATTAAATATTATTAAGCTTGCGTTTTCTTCAATTTTCCAAGGCTTAGTTTCATTTGATTTTTCCTCCAGCTGCTCTTCTTTCCTTTCAGTGCCAAAACAGCTCCTCATCAAAGCGGCTCTGGCATGTGAAGACCAAATAAAATCTCCTCAATTTAATAATTTTGATGTTAGTCCCTTGTTCTCAGCTGCTTGCTCAAAGCAATGCAGAGAGGAACGCAGAGCACATTCAATTTAATGAGCAGAAATTGAATTCAAGTTTGTTCGGAATTGACTTCAATTAAGCAGAGTCTTAATGATAAATTAATCTCTTTTCTTTATTCCCCAGAATTTGTTTTTCAAAGTAGGAAATTGGACTACATTGAAAGACCAAATAAAGAATACCAATTTTAACTAGATCATGGAACTGATAGCAAAATTTAATTCTTTATAGCAACGTACTTGGACAAATAGCATTTTTCCATGGCATGTATTATAATTTATATTCATTGTTACCACTTACACTTCCATGGCATGGATAAAATGGCAGTTGAATTAAATATGGGCTTGTAATAGACTTCAGAGTTTTAATCTTTATTAAGAAACTCTAATTGAATGCATAATTAGCTTTTCAGGCTTTAGGAAATTCAGTTTAATATCTGTGTGAAGTGAAAACATTGATCAGGAATTTTAAAGCCATTTCTGTGAGTTTATTTTTGAGGAGAAATTATCAGGCGGTACATAAAACATCATTTCAAATGGAAAAAGCACAAATGCGACAGGCAAGGAATTAGGTTCATCCTGCGTTGTTGGGACATGGAGCCAGGGTTGCCTTGGAACCAGGGCCAACACTGGTAATTTTAAGTTTCTTTTATTAAAACCTCGACTGTTCCTCTAGGCCACCAAATCCATTATTCGTGTCCAGATCCTGCTGAAAAAATCAAGCGCACCGCTACTTGGGGATTTTAATGAGGGCATCCATATTGATTGTATAGTTATACTGTTTGGGTTTGCTGCTACTGTCGAAAATGTACCTGATGTTTGTTATTTTTTTTCCCCTTCCCCACCTGACTCATGGATCATCTTTTCTGGAAGAGGCAGAGCATAATTCTCCATGCTCCAGACTGAGATGCACTCCATCTACATATGCCAAATGTTATTACTGCAGTTCCTTCAGGAGAGACCTTAGAAGAGATGATGTTTGTTCCAAAGAACTTCAAGCTGTTCACTGTGGTATAGTTATAGTTACAAATTTAAAATACATCAGCATGAGAAAATACATTTAGGCCGTGGACTGTTTCACAGAGGGTGTGAGCTTCCTTCCCTCCTCCCCTGTGCCCTGCTCCTTCTACATACAGGTTTTATTACTCTGGGCCACTCAGAGTGTGTCGAATTTTGACTATACTGTGAATTGCAAGTGATGGAGATTACCTTCTTTGTGTGACAGTACAGTATCATCATTTGTAGTACTTTCCTGGGTTTGCCTGCTTTATGTTGGAATTAAAGATTTATGTAATAATAGAATTTTAAAACTGATAGAGTGCTTGCAATTCATCTGGTCCAACTCCTATGTTTTATAGATGAGGAAACTGAGGCCCTTAAACATTATGTAATTTTCCTAAGGTCGCGAAGGCAGCAAGAGGCAGAGACAGGGCGAAAGCTTGTAGGCATTCTAACTTTTTGACCAAAGGAAAAAAATTTTCTCTCTTCCAGATTGCTTTTAAGTTGTATAGTGACATCTGTGAGTAAGTGGAAACTAGTTTTCAAAAGACAGGAATTAATTTTATTGTCTTGTTCAAAGTGGGAAATATATTGATTAAAGTGCATAAGAGCTCACACAAACCTGGTAAACCTATTTATCTGGATTTTAGACAATTGGCAAGCCTAAATAAAAGAACCTAAGTGTGTGTGTTTGTGTGTGTGTGACTGCATGTGTGTGTGTCTGTGTGTGTGTGGTGTGAGATGTATGTGTGCATATGCACACACTTTCCTTTTGTGAAAAGGGAACAAATGAAAAATTAGGAAGATACTAGCAGGAATTTTTTTAAACACACAGTAGGAAACTATATTGCTATAGGCTCTGTGAATCCAAAGTCTTATAATCTGCAGTGGTGGTCGACAACATTTTAAATTAGTATTTCCAGTATTTATTTATTTCATCCCCTATGAAGCAATGTTAGCCCAAACCTTCATTTCATTGCAAACTTTTATTTGTTCAACTCTAACAAGCAGAGAGTATTGAGAAATTTGCTAGTTGTTTAAAATAGAAAGACTTACAAGTCTGTAAAGTTGTTAGAGACTACAAACAGGCCAGACAGAGAAGAACCAAAAATTATTCTATAATAATAGTAAGTGTTCTAATTTGTGCATAGATTTCTGGGAGTTTACTCTGTAGGGACTTCTAAAGCAGACTGGGAGTTAAGAAACATTTCCATGTGGTGTTTATAGGAGCCCTACATCTGAGGGTGAATTTCCAAGGTAAAGAGGGTATGGATATGAGGGTAGGTTTTTATTTTACAGATAAAAACAAGTAAGTTTTTATCTGGTAGAAGTTAAGGAGGGTGGGATGGAAAGAAGGCAGAAAATGGAACGAAAAATGACTTAAACTTTGATAAGATGTGTCTAATAAGCAACGAGGAGTGCTGATAGATTGAACTTCAAAGTCAGAGGTTAGACCAGTAAGTACTTTTTTGTAAAAGTTAAGGACGAGTCATTTTTATTTTCTAGAGTGCACTGTTCACTGCTGCCTTCATTAGAATACAAATATCCCTGTGATCACATTAATTCACCTTTATTTCTTATTAACTAGTACTTAGCTATTACTTGGTTCTTCGTTAAGGTAAGAAAAATTTGCAGTATGGTGGGCAGGAAGTGGGGACAGGAAATGGGAAGATCAAAGGAGAAAGAAGAGTGGAGTCATTGGTGAGGATGAGAAGGATCTTCCTGAAACTGCCTATTTGCAACTTTTGCTTGGGTCTCTTTCACCAATGCCAGACCTTAGACCACAAAAATCATCTGTGCAACTTTTGTTCCTGGGTAATGACTGGAATTTTTGCTGCCTTTACCTTAGTAACATTGTTTAATGAATGAGCATTTATTTCCAATGATGATTTGTAATGTTTGTAATGATGGCTTCCTAGGAGCTCAGCACCCAGAAGAAATTAAGGCAGATAAAATCTTATTAAGTCTGGATACAGGGTTACAGCAAATTTTTGAGAATCAGTCTCCAACTGAATAGGGTTTGTGATGTTAATTAAAACATTGAATCAATCAGAATAGCACACTTCCCTCACCACTCTAAATACATTACCTCACTAAATCCATTTTATTTGCCAATCTATAAAATTGGATTTTCAATTTTCGATGCAAGAAAACTAAGGTTAAATATAAACATCACACACACAAAGCATTTCAGATAAAATCAATGTCATTTTCTTCTAAATTAAAATTGCATACTTTCAATGATAAATAAGAGTTCATCAAGAAACTATCCAGAATTCAAAAAACACTATAGGAGAAGCAATGTAGCTTCAAAGTGAAGGAGAGGTTATCTATGGTTAATTTAATTCAAAGAGTTTTTTATTACTGAAACTTCAGTTAAGGATGGAAAAGACAGAGATTTTTCTCTATGACCTGTTGGTGTAAGTTCAATTAGAATCCCATCTAAGATAATTCTATGTGGCCAAAGATGGGAAGAACTTAAATACCCACCAACAAATAAATGTAAAAAGAACTAATATGCAAAAATATACATAATTGACTGTTTTTCATCATGAGAGAAAAGAAACTTCTGTCATTTTCAATAACATGGACAGAACTTGAGGGCACTATGGTAAAGGTAAAGGTAAAGGCCCTCCCGTTGATCATCAATTTGCTCGAGCGGGCCCAGTAACGTCTCCATTGGAGACTTTGTTGTTACTGTGTATGGCATATCGAATACTCTCGGTAGCTTGCCGGGCTCTCCAAGAGGGGCGGAGGAATCTATGCCCAAGTAGAATAAATCAGAGAGAAAGAAATATTGTATGTATGATTTGCATGTGTAATCAGTTATATAATGAACAAAGTCAATGAACAAAGTTTATGGATCTAATGACTTAGAGTTGGTGCCAGTATATTCTAAAATTGAAATTTCTAAGAGCACAGAATTGAAATATTCTAACCAAGATGAAACTAATTGATTATATCACTTGATCACTTGATCCCCCGTTACTCATCAAATTACTCGAGCGGGTGCCAGTAACGTCTCCATTCATCCCTGTTGCGTGCTAGCATAGCCCAATGGCATCTATTCGTTCTAGGAACATGCAGAACCTCAAACTGATCATTCAGGGTCTTGACGAAGAAGTCTGACCATCTTGTAGGTGGGCGTCCACGCGATCTTTTGATCTTTTATATAATTATAATATATAATTATATATAATTAATATATCAATTAATTATATATATTGATATATTCCAAATTGTCACAGTGTAACTTTAAATATCTTACAACTTTATCATTACATCTCAATAATGATGAAATGTACAGGCTAAGAAAAATTCAATGCAAGTGTAAAGCATGTATGAGTTTGAGATTATAGACCTTTTGATGGCTAGTTAATTGAATATATTAGAATCCCAACTGGTAACTGTTATCCTGGAACCACTGATGAAAGAAATTTCTTTAATTCCTTTCTCCTGAAAACCTTAGCCATTGTCTATCTGGCCTGCCCAATACACGTATTTGTTTCATCCATCAATCTGAGAATCCTAAATCAGCTCAGTGGGCTCTTTTGTCATTGTGCTTGCATCTCATATTTTCCTCTTGCGAAAGTGTTTCTCCTGTCCTGGTCTCTCAGTCTGAAGCTGTACAAGCAATATTTTGGATTTGGTTGTGTTTTTTCTTTCTGTGGTGATCTGCCATTTATCCTTTTAGAGTAGGATAGTTTTGCTAGACCCATTTTGGTGTTCAACTTAATTTGATACAACCAATATTTATTGAACCCTTCTCAGACATTCCCAAAATAATTAACCTACCATTGCCTTTTTAGAAAAAAAATTCTCAGTGTTCCCTGAGAAATTACTTTTAAGTAAACAAATAGAAAAATCCTCCAACTCACTACACTCAGGCTACTACCACCCCTTTGGATCAATCCAGTGCCCCCACACACCAGGGAATGGTATCTCCCACATTGGGATAAACGTGTAAAAAGACTTTGGGGGTCCATAGAGATGAACTGGATAGTTGCTATGCCTTTAGGCAGGTCATATATGAGTGGTCAAAGGTACAGAGAAGTAAATTATTATCATTGAAGTAGTAAATGTAATGATGATAGAATCATGACATAGAGGAGACTGGAGGATAACTTAGGTATAAAGAAAACTTAACCCGAGTCTTAAAGAATTCATTGGACTTTGCCAGAACAGAGGAGGTGACTATAGATTGAGTGGTCAAGCGTGGGTCCCTGAGGTAAAGCAGCAAGATAATCTGGTAGCAGGTAGCTGAAATAATATACTATATATTTGCTTAGTGTTCAAGAATGACAAAAATCACCTTGTGTAGCAGATGGTCATAAACACTGCCATAGACAACATATCATCACCTCTTATCTAAAATACTTTAGAATTTGGTTTCTGATACCATCTCCCTCTTTCCTAACAATTTTCCATTCCCTAGAAAAGGTCAAGTCTCAAGATGAAGTTTACATCAAGCAGGGACTAGGGGATGAAAAGAAAAGGGACATTAAAATACCAGTGCCTTGTGTGTGTGTGTGTGTGTGTGTATTGTGTGTGCATGTTTGTGTGTGCATGTGTGTGTGTGTGTGTGTACATGTACACACATAAGGAATATTTCTGTTCTTTCACTTCTTTATTTCCTCTTGTTTTCTCACAATGACAAAGAATACATTTGGAACAATTTAGAAAATTTTTTCCTTTTTCTTATGTCTCTTCTTCAAGTCTATTGTTTGTGTAAAATTCCAGGCAAATATGAAATAGTTAATACAGCTATGATGAACAAATGTCAAAAGAAAAAAAGCTTGGAAATAATCAGATGGAATAAAAGGAGTTATTTGGAAAAATTTCTTTAGGCTTTGGTAGGTTTGTTTCTTTCCTTTTTTTTTTGGTCTTTTGATGGTAAAGTTAGCACAATATTTAATTAAATTGATTAATTGACTTTTGACTTAGTAGTGTTCAAGTTTTCTCGAGGTCTTTTCCACAATACTTGACCTGATCCTGTAGACCAGGACAGGTGCTCAGAGAGGGATAGGTGGTTACCAGTAGTGCTAGAAGTGCAGTAGGGCTATGCTGGGTAGTGTTGGGGTGCACATGGTGCAAATGATCCATAGTGAGGCCTAGAGCATGCCGAACATGTACTCAGTCCTTTGAGTCATCTCTTCAATGTAGTATTTTATCTCATACCCTTTGTTCTCTGTTATTAATATCTGAAATACATAGGCATAGTCTATAAAAGTAAAAATTTGGCTTGAAAAGATTGATATAAAGGTGTCAACTATGATTTTTAAAAATGGCAGGGAATTCAAATATACTTGCAATAAGGTTTCATACTATATTGTGACACATCATGGGGATAATGAAACAGTAGTATATATATGTACATTTAAATGAAAGATGAAAGGGAAAATAAAAAGAGGCAGAAGGAGTAGGGAGAAAGAGAAAAATGAACTGGAAAAGAGAAAAGAGAATTGGAGAAAGAAAGAAAAAAGGGGAGAGAAAAAATGAAACAGAAAACAGAAAAGAGATCTGGAGAAAAAAAGAAAAGAGGGAGAGAAATGGTGCAGGGAATGAGGCTTTTAAAAGAAAAATTGAGAGCGATGCATAGTCTGACGTTTAGAAAACGTATTTTTATAGTTAGGGATTCATTTCTGCAGTGGGTTTCACGGTGTTGTCACCTCATCATATTTCTTCAAAATTCTCATTAACCACTGTTTATAGCTGTTTAACTGCTGCTTACCTTTGGATTTTCAAGGGCTTGACTCATAATGGGATAGATAATCATAGTAGCCCATCACGAGGAAATAATTATTCCCTGGCATATTATTTCTGGCACATATCTGGGTCTTGAGAAAATGGTTTCCATGTTCCTACATGAAGAAGTTGGAGGTTTATTGAAATTGCCTTCTTCCAATAACAGGATTTGATTCCCCCCGCCCCACCCTACCATTCCCTCAATGTGCCATCTTATCTCACATTAGCTAAGCAGCGTTTTCTCTCACTGTGTTGCATTTTTGGAAATATAAATCTTACTTAGCCTGGTATTTCTATTGGGGAAAACTGTTCTTCACTTATAGGACAGCTGCTCAGCCACCAGTTTAGGAGACAAAAAGCAAGAGCCAGCAGGGTAGGTGCATTGATAGGGAAAAGATATTGGCGAGATGGTGTCAGTTTTGGGTTGAAAATAATATTCTGTTAAATGAATACCAAACAAGAAGATAACAGAAAAGGAAAAACTAATACCAAAACAAAAAAGCAGAAGTTTGAACTTCTGTAGCATGTTTAGTGACATTTTAAGAAATGCTTATCAGGGACAGAACTGTCATTTTTTTTTTTTAACAGAGCTTTTGATGGTGGGATGGAAACAGGGGCACTTCCCTGTTTGTTCTGCTGGTTTGCATTTCCCTGAATAGCCGGCTACTTTGGAGTAGTCTTTGGGCGTCTTTCTCTACAGCTTGCTGTGTTGTTCTAGTTGGCTTCAGAATATCTGTAACCAAAAAATGTTTACTATTCTTTAGTGAAAAAAAAATTTTGTAGGTACTATGGGGAGGGATGCCAACATATAGTTTTAGAATCCGAGTTAAAGAAAAAGTCGCCCTTCTATTTAGCATTGTCCTATATTATAAAATATAAATTGCAAATAAGGCAGCATGCCAGTGCTGAAAAGTAATTTCAATTAAAATTCCCTGGGCTTTTCAGGGGCGACACAGGAGTTAGCCTTAACACATTGTCCTTGAGAGTCTGGGCACAGCTTACCTGGGAAGCTTCATAGAGGGACAAGTAATTCTAGTGTCACCTCTCTTTTCCCTTAATCCTACCCCTACTCCCAACACATAAACAAAGCAATGACTGTCCTCTCCGCAAAAAAGGAGGAGCCGTGATCGCTTGTCTGGAAAAGCTGGTAATGGACTATTAAATAGTTGTTTGTGAAATCACTGCACAGTACAGGATTTATTTGTTTCTGCAAAAAGTATTTCTGTTTACTTAGTTCTGGATAAAGATCAGATCAGTTGACAAGGCCCAAGAGTAAACAAAATCCTCATAGAGAATTCTTTTGCCTCCTGATCTCAGATTCTTCATTTTATGTTATGAAGCAGATGAGGAAGGGGAAGAGCTGACACTGTCAGATCATAGTAAGCAGGGCTGGTCTGGTATGTTGGATTATCCTGTATTAAAGGTTGGAATAGCCTTTCCTGAGGGAACGGTTTGCATTTGCCTAAAGTATCTCCCTCTGTACCTTACCTTGGTATTTAAGAAGTCACATGATCACACTTTCCTTTAAGTTAAGGCTGTTAGTAAAAAATCACAAGTTGCTTTGGAGTGATATAAGGCTGAGAGCTATTATCAACATTTTATATCAAGTAAAACAATGATTGAGCATTTATTTATGAGCCAGGCACTGTGCCAGAGGCTTTATCCTTATCTTATTTACCCTCATAAGAATGCTATGAAGCAGGGACTATTATTATCTTCAGGTTATCTTCAATTGAAGAGGCACAGGCACATGGGGGTTAAGTTGTTTGCCCACTCTCAGTGTTGGCAAGCAGAGAAGTTAGGTTTGAACTTAGATTTCCTGATTTCTAATCCTGAGCTGTTCTGACTTGGCATCACCAGCAAATGAGGTTTGAAAAAGGGTACAGGACAATTAAACATTGATGTGGTGTGCTGGAGAGTGTGATATACGACAGACGATGGAGAGGGAAGATGAAATAGAAGAAAGGTGAATATCATGAACTCCTGGTCACTGCAGATTCCTCGGAAGGAGCGGATTAGCGGAAATGAATGTGGAAAAGGGAAAGAGCTAAGAAAAGCTAATTACAAAGATTTGCTTGTGGCCAACCTGATACAATCATTTCATAGGTATCTTTGATTCTCGTAACACAGGATGTCTGCCTTATTGCCATGCTTGTTATGTAGAGAGCTTTTAATTCTGTAGCCATGAGGTATTGCATTCCTCACAGGACTTTTAATGCATTTTTATAGCTGAGGAAAATGAAAGGCAGAGGGTTGGGGGGCCAAGCTAGGGTCAGCCCTCATAGTTTGCTCTGAGCTCAGTGCTCTCTCTGGCATAAATGGGGGCAGCCTTCCATTGGTTGTCTCCAATGATACTCCAGGCCACTCCTATTTACTGCCCTTTTATCTGTTCACCTTTGAGCTGCTCACATTTCTAGAATATGAAGCAAACGATACACTCACTCCTCTAATCTTCATTTGATTTTTGGGTTCTGTTAATTCATTGTTATGTGGAGAATGCCTTCAGCGAAACACACCATGCTGCAGAAAATATAATTCTCCCTTAATGTATATTTACTAAGTGTATTTATTATTCATCAGGATGTGCATTTTAAAATGTGAGTCAAGATTCACTCACTTTTAATCCCAAACAAATGTTAAAAGATTTATTTTCATAATAATCCCGGAATGAGAGCTAAGCAAGCCTCCCTGAACACAGCTTGCCAAGTGGTGGATGTTCGCTCTCTATCTCCTCCAGAGGTTGGGGCTGCTTTGCTTGTTGTCTCTTACTGTTTCGAGTAGTGAGGCACAGGGGCCTAGGAGCACATGAGGGCCTACAAATTTGTTGTCCTGGAGTCTGGGGAAAGAGAACTGCTTGATAGAAATGTTTAAGATTTTGTCTTGTTGCAAGATATAGATAGATTTCGTGGGAGACATAAAAGCAGATGAAGAAGAAAAGAAACTCTCTGGGGGTAGAAGAGGGGAAAAATGCACAGAAATAAATTACCCAGGCCTTCAAGTGCTATCAACATGTAAGTATTTGGGAAAGTGTATGCAAAAGTAAATTTAAGCAACCCCAAATGAGTGATTTCTTTTTTCCCCCCATACTGCAATAGAAAGTTCTCCAGTACCGGTGTTAGTGAGGAGGTTAACAGTGGAGAACTCTTGGAGATAGCTAAAGGTCAGCTCACGTGATGATCGCAGAGTGTGTGAGTGTCAGTGTCCTTTTTAGGTGGCTTAAGGAGTCCTTTAGAGCAGGCTTTGACTGGTTTTAATAACTGCCTTCACTTAAGTCTTTGTTACAATTCTAAATACATCCGTCTTCACATTTCTCAAGATAGCAGAGTGTACAAGTTTTCTGATGATCAGTTTGAGGATCTTTTCTCATTTGCTAGGACTAGTGAAGAATTTTGTTTCTACCCAAATAATGTGGGGTTTTGTTTTTTGTTTTCTTGTTTTTTGTTTTGGAGTAAATTCTTAATAGTCACTATAAATTAGTAATCAATGTTGAAAGGAATTAAAAATAATTGAATGAAAACATCGACTTAAGATGACATTTAATATGAGTCTTGGAATATTTTCTTGTTTGAAGTTGAGTGTTATTCCATCAAAAGCACCGGTATGACAGTTTTACAGCTAGAGCTATAAACACAGGAAGAATGAAATTTAATAACTGAGTGATGTAACACTTTATCATCTAACAATTTTCTAGCAATTGTTTTCTTACAGTGGTTGAAGTCAATGAAATTAAACCAAAGACCAATCCTTCTGATTTTAAATATACTCTTAAATTAATAGAGGCAAATTCGATTCTTAGCAACCCTTACAGTCCCCACACACTGTTAGGAGTGATCCCTGAGCACAGAGCCAGGAGTAAGCTCTGATACAAAAACAAATAAAAAAATTGGTAGAGGCAAAGAAGAAGGAATAGCAATTCTGTTGTCCAATAGATAGAGTTCTTTAAACTACATTCTGTGACGATAAGTATTTTTTTAAAGGCATTTGGTTTTTATTTATTTACTTATTTTGCTTTTTGGGGTCACTCCTGGCGATGCTCAGGGGTTACTCCTGGCTCTGTACTCAGAAATTACTCCTGGTGGTGATCAGGGGACCATGTGGTATGCTAGGGACTGAACCCAGGTTGGATGTGTGCAAGGTAAATGCCCTCACTGCTGTACTATCTCTCAGGCCCTGATGATAAGTTCTTTAAACCAAATTTTGATAGAGAGAAATAACTTGGGGAAAATTTTGTTTTACCCAAACACTTTATGATAAGCAGTGCAGATAGGAAATCTGAACTTTGTTTTTACCTACATTTAAAATATAATCTCAGTGTATAAACATGGGTATTCCAGTTAGATAATAATTATAATTGGGGAATAAGATTTGGCCAAATAATTACTTTAATGCATGTAATATAACAATTTGGGGGAAATAAGGCCACAGAAAACTTTAAGGAACCAACTTTCTACAATTAATATAAAAATAATTGCAGGCAGGCGAACTATTTATATCATAGTTTATCTTAGACTTCTCTCAAGCCTTCTCTGCAATGCTACCATTCTTTTCTGGATGTATTCACGTTGGCCACTGCGTTTCAGCTCACTATAACCAATTGGAACAAAACTGTTCTCCTATCCCAGATACACTAAGTACATGACCTCTACATTTTTGCCATGGTCCATAACCCATAGCATTTGGTAAATAAATTAAATAGGAATAATTAGATATTTTTTTTCTGGAATTGATGCCTTTACAAATATCACTGTTGTCATACAAAACAATTTATAAATTATTTTGAAATGAATTGCTTCAACCACAGAGCAGGCAATGAAGGAGACAAATGGAAAGGATTTGTGATTAGGCATTACTATAATGACTTCATGAGTACCAGGAGAATTTCAGTAGCAATTCTATTCAAGTCAAGAGGAGGGAAAAACAAAATAGTAGGTTTAATGTTTCTGCAATTTTTTTAAACCTTATTTTCTTAACCTTATTATATGTATTTTTTAACCCTCTCTTATGTGGCTGGTGGAAATAAAAAGAGTGGTGGTACAGCAACTTCAAATCAGCTTAAGAAAGAGTTTTAAATATGTGAATTTGTGTTACTTAGAATGCTCATGTACCCTTTTTTTGCTAAACAAAGAAGAGTCAGGGTCAAGAATCCTTGGGTTTTACAATTCTTTGTTTCAAATTTGTGTAGTTGTGGAAATAACAATGGTTAGCATGGCCTGCTGCACAAAACAAGGCTTGCATTTTTAGAAAAATCATCAAGTGAATATTGTATTCCTGAAATGTTGTCAAAGTTTATGTTTAGTTCATAAGATCAGCTCAAAACAATGAAGTTTTACTCTCATACAAATTTCCAAGGTGAGAAAAATTATAAAAGCAAATTAAATGGAGAGAAGTAAATGAGACATTATTTCTCCAAAGTTGTTTTATTGCCTGCCAGGAAAATATCTTCAGGAGATGGACTGAAAAGGAAAAGACTTTTGTAGTGAGCATCTGAGCCACAACACATTTGTGAGTATTATTGGCTTTTTCAGACATCAAAAGCAAACTGTGTGAAAGATGATGGAGGTGCTCAAAGAGGAATAGAGAATGAAAATGAGCAAATAGAAGATCATGCTCAATAAAAACACAAAATGATAATCAGAATAAATGAGACTATCAGTGCACAAGTAGTAGAAAATCAGCTCAGAACATCTGTTCAGGTGAGGCTGAAATTAAGAGAATAATCAGGCTCTGGTCGGGTGCTTTTGGAAAAGTCTATGAAAGATATGATGAGTTACATCTCTTCCTTTATCCATGTGGAATGATCGTATACTAACTTTTTACTTTTATTAAAATTGAGTTTTGTCATTGTGGATATTATATCTTCCAAGAAACAAAGATTTGCAGCAAAAATACAATTGAATGTGCACTAAAGATTAAGAAAATTTTAATGGTGAAATAAAATTTTTCATAGAAATAGTCAAAGATATAGTAGACACAAAAATTTCTAAACAGGTTCTTCTAATGGGTGAGATCACAATATATCTAGTCACAAAATTTTTTTAAGAAATTACATATAATACAGTGAATGTTAAAAATCAAATAGATTGCTTTATGGTTTGGAGCAAGATTGGATATGTATGCCCTACTATTCCTTTTGCAAACTACTATTTAAAAAATACTAGCTATTATAGAATAAAAGGGTATGAAAATCCTGAAGGACAACAAGAAGGCAGATTAGTTAGGGACTTAAAGACTCAAGGAGCAACACGGAGGTAGGACTCTGGGTTTTATTTTTGCCATCCTATGCACCACAATGAATTTTGGAAAAACCAGCTACCTAGAACTGCAACTAAGTAAATAAATAATAGCCTTATTCTCACCCTTGTTAGTTCTAAAGACTGAGTGGGGCACTGTACATTTACCTTCATCTGGAGATCTTGAGACATCTTACCTCACTGTGTTTGTGTCAAAAAGTAGAAGCTCCTGAACATCCACCTTGACCACAGAGTCAATAACAGCTTTGTGTAGAGCCCCTTCTCCTAGCAAGGGTGGTGCAAAAAAAGAGACCTAGCAAGCAGTCAGAGCTTTTATTTCCATTCATCAGAAAGGAGCTAAGTCTGCCTTCCCCAATAGGTGCTTTATTAAAGGAGATTGTCAAATACAGAAGAGTTCAATAAGTCTTATGATATAAAGCTCACCATGTCCAGAATATAAGAAACTTTTCTTGTCTATCAGGATCCAGAAAATTCTCAACTTGAATGGGAAAAGACAGTGAATAGACACCACTGGGCATCCAAGAAGGCATAGATGTTAATTATGTGACAGTGATTTTTAAATAGTTATCATAGTGCTTCAGTGAAAAATTATGGACATTCTTGAAAGAAAGAAAAAAGTATCAGTAAAGGAATTGGAGACATGAAGAAGGATCAAATGGATGTGTTAGACTGGAAAAATATAATAACGAAAACTACTAACTTATTGGAGAGGTTCAACGGTGGAATGAAGACAACAGAGAAATCAGTGAACTTGAAAATAGAACAATAGAAAGCATCCATCCTGAACAACAGAAAGAAAATAGATTAAAAAATAATGAACAGAGCCTCAGGGGCCTATGGAACTATAACAAAAGATCTGACAATCATATCAACCAAGTCCCAGAGGAGGGGAAGAAAAGTGTGGGATTGAAAGTATTTAAAGAAATGACTGAAAATCTCATGTTTGGCAAAAGGCAAACTGATAGATTTAAGAACTAAACTAATCCCAAACAGTATAAATCCAAAGAAATTCACACCAAGACTCATCATGGGAGATATTCTCCATGAACAGATTGATTCCACTCTAAAAAGATTATAAGAGCTAAGGTAGATTATCTTTCAGAGTACCTAAACCTCAAATACTGTTTCTCAGACAAATTTCCAAATTCTTTTATTATCCCATTTCCAGCTGCAAATCCTATAAGATGGTAATACTCTTTGTTGATCACATTGATTCAAAATTAATTTATCTCACCAAAATTTTAATCAAAATAACCCACTTTTGAGAGACAAAACCAAATATTGATAAAATATTAAGTCATTTTGTATTCTATAATTTATGATATTGTGACTTATGAGGATGTCATTCGGTTGGTCAAAATAAGTATTTGGTCTTCATCTATAGTTCCTAGCTCACACACAGCTCAAAATTTTGGAATTTCTTAAGTATTGAGAATGATAAAGGTGTTCCTTGTTATGTTAATAACATTACCTTTAGGGAAGTTTTTGAGGATGGGGGGAAGTTGCTAAGTGGTAGAAATTTTCATTTCTACTCTCTGACCTCTGAGGAATGGGGAAGAGTTGAAGCCTAATCAATTGTCAATAGTTAGTGAGTTAATCAATCATTCACATATAAGAATGAAGCTTCCAATAAAAGTTCAAAAGAAGGATCTTCAGACAACTTTTATGTTGATGAGCATGTGGAACCAGCCACAACCATGCTGGGACCAAGTCTTCACACGCATGAAGGAACTGGCAGAGGAACATAGGCATGCGGGTCCCGGGGCTGAGATCTCCAAGCCTGCTCGGATCAGGGCTGAGCATCCTCTACCCAGATCCTTCATCTTCCAGTAGGCAGGGGTCACACTCACCAACTGCCCCTGGCACTGTGTAATCCCATCAACGGCCAAGACCCAGAGACTATAAAACCTAGCTCCCAGAAGCGCACAGCCGCATTTGCGGCCATGCGACACCTTATTTTCTCATTCTTACTTTGAACAACCTGGCAGGCTACCTGTGTAATCACACACAAAAGGATGGGCAAAGGGGATGGCAGCGGCCTATCTCTCCCACCGCCTGCGTTTGGTCGTCTCAGGCCATTTCCCCACTCCAGGGAGGTCGATGGCGATGGTCAGGTGAGGGAAGTAAACGAGGGCCAGGTTGGTAGGTCTTAGCAGCAGTTTATTACATGGAAGAAGTGTATGTCATAGAGGCCCCAGGATCTCTCAAGCACATGCTCCCTTGTTCTCTCAGGCACGTGTTCCCAGGCTCTCTATGGCACATGTTCCCCAGAGAGCCCTGAAATCTCCCTTATATAGATCATGGTACCTCTAAAGGGCGCAATACAATGATGTCATCAAAAGGAGTTACAGAAAGAACAATGAGATGGCAGAACATACATTGTTTCTACACATCTGCAGGCCAGTAATCTTGGCCTCACCTTACACAAGCTGCAAGCACTTGGATAACATATCAGAGACCAGCCTGCTAGAGTTTGGAATCTACATCTCAGTGACTAGCCTGCCTCTTACAGTAAGGTTTCTGTGAGATAAGGGAAGCTGCCTCTCCACAGTAAGGTCTGTTTGTTGGTATAGAGAAACCTGTCACTGTCACTGTCACTGTCACTGTCCTCCTGTTGTTCATCGATTTGCTCTAGTGGGCCCAGTAATATCTCCATTGTGAGACTTGTTACTGTGTTTGGCATATCGAATACGTCACGGGTAGCTTGCCGGGCTTTGCCGTGTGGGCAAGATACTCTCGATAGATTTCTGGGCTCTCTGAGAGGGGCAGAGGAATTTAACCTGGGTCGCCTTGGTCAGCCGCACTAGCCGCATGCAAGGCAAACGCCCTACCTGCTGTGCTATTGCTCACCCTTGAAATTATGTCTCTGTACTCTAAAGAAAGTGGAAGGCATTACAAATGCCCTTGTCTTAGATTATGTTGGATAAGAAAGTGAATAGCAGTGATATTTTATACTAGAAACCTTGTTGTAACAAAGAAGGTGGAAAGAAAGAATTGAGGGCCAGAGATAGTATAGGTATTAAAGTGTTTGTTTTTCATACAGCCAAGCCTGGTTTGATCTCTGGCACTACATGTGGTCTTGATCATTTCCAAGAGTGATTCCTGAGCACAGAACCAGGAGTAAGCTCTGAGTGTGGTTGGATGTAAGCTCAGGTATAGCTAAAAGCCCCCCAAAATTAAAGGTAAAGTGAATTGAGATAGAGCAAAATTCAGATTTATTTCTATTGCTTGCTGAATATGATGGGCTGCAGGAAATATGATATAAAACAAAAACTATCAAAAACCTAGTATTAATGTGGCTATCTAGTAGATACATTATAAATATTTTGTGAATGAATGAAGAAAAGAGTTAAAGTCACACTAAGGCCTATTTTCCTTCCTCACAATATATTTGTGATTTGACAACTGTTCCAAACCACTTATTAATCTTGTTTATTATGTTTAATTATGTGTGTGCATGTTTTGCTTTAGAAAAATTTTTCTGTCTCAAGCTTTCAGGTAATTTTTCTATATTCTCCTTTAGTTGAGTATTTTGATAGCACACCTGTCTGGTTTCAGATTAAATCTTTGTGAGCTGCTTAAAAGACCTCACAGACTTTTCAGAGTCCCTCATGGGATTGTATCTTTGAGTGACTGCACCTTTTCTTCTGATGTCACTTTTTTTCCAAACCAGTGTAATGAATGATTACTGCAATAATGTTAAATTAAATTGCAATGTGAAGTGTTATCTGATGTGTGTTCTGAAGAACACAAGTTTTGTGACATATTAATAGATGTTACTCTAAACAACTTGTGAAAAACAGGATGAAAAAGGTAAGCCCATCTGTTAATATAGAGATGATTACCTTTAATAGAGTTTAAAGAATCCGACAAGGCTATATATTAGAAACTCTTAGATATTCTCTAGTAACAGATTTATTGCTTCACCAAACAGTGTGTTCTCACCTCAAGTCCAGATCTGGCTATATGGGACTAAGTGTCAAATTGGTATTGTAAGGTTGTGTGTTTGTTCTGATAATTTTTTTGAGGAGATTCTAAGACATTTTGACTCTTTTCTGCTAACTTCTCCACCAATCTTGAGAATTATGGGTTTATTGTGCTTATGTACCACTGATTTTTCAGTCTGAAGATAATTTCTAAGAACTCTATTTTTTTGTAGAGCTGGGGCTAGAAGACAAACTATTTTTGGTAGACTCTGATATGGAGTTTTACCATCCCAAAAAGTGCTGACTTGTATCTGAGTTTATTTGACCCTCTTACTGTTTCGTTGATCCAAACATTTTATTCCCATTTAAAGAAAAAACTAAGTTAGGAAGGAGAAGGGTGGAATTCAAATGCAGATTACTGAAATATAAGTTTGTATCTTCTTCCTTAGTTATAAGTTTAGATTGAGGTGGGCTACAGGCACAAAATTTGTTTGGGAGATCAATAATGTTAAAGAGAATTTAAACCTACCTCTAAGATTTTCATAGATTGTAAGCTCCATATGTGCTAAAGAGAAAAATGATATTAAATACATATCATAAAGGTTTAGTTTAAGTGCTACAAAGCCCTATGTCAATATGAACTCTGTAAAAATTTATAATTCTATTCTCAACCATTTAAATCTGCGTTTGAAAATGAGTATTTATATAAGAAAGGAAAGGAACACTAAAGCTGGCATAATACAGTCAGCTGTTGACCATATGGAAAGAATTTAAATTGTCATAAAAGCTGGCCAGTTATGAAATGCTTTAGATAGATTTTTAGAAAAAAATGTACTTTTTAAGCATTTGAGATATATGGTAAAAGAATACATTGGTAAGTTGCATTAGCAATGGCTGTGACCATAATTTTACATGATCTCTCTATAGGTAGTTGTCTTTTGGACTAACCTATGTCAGTCCAACATGTTTTTGACTAGGATAAAGATGTTAGGTGAAGAAAGTTTTTCAAAAGCACACTTCTTTCTTTATTTTGGATATTTGTGCCACACCCTGCAGTACAGGAGGTGAGGGACTGGGTTCCTAGTTCTGTGCTTAGGAGTAAACTGCAGCGCTGGAATGGGGAGCAATTTGTGGTGCTGGTGATTGAACCAGTGTCAGTGGGATGGGATGCATGACAAGTATCCCATCAAAATACACTTCTTAATCTTTTTGTACACTTGTATTCAGTATTAACTGGATTGGGTAATGGCATTATTTACTGTGCATCTACTATGTTCAAATCCCTATCTAACCTTAGAGAGTATTACATATATAGGATAGAAAATTGTACATTACCCCAATTCCCAGGTATATCTGGTTTCAAACTTTTTTTTGTATTTTATTTTTTAAATAGTCTACATCAATAATAATGTGTTTTTTTTGTAGAAAATTTAAGAATACCAATAATAAAACACAGAAAATATAGACACGTAAATCCACCATCAAGAAAAAAAATTACATTTTGAACTGTTTTTTCTTTTTTTCTGAATATATTTTAAGATTAATCATGCTTTTGTAACTTTCATTTTTTTGTATGTATGTGTGTGTGTTTGTGTGTATGTGTGCATGCTGTGGGCTTGGACCTATATCTGGCTTGCTCAGGGGCTACTCTTCATGGTGCTTGAGGGACCATGTGATGCTGGAAACTGAACCTGGTTCCCTACATGCAAAGCAATGTCTCATTCTTTTGAGCTATTTCCACATCTTCACATTTTTTAAGTCTTATTAAGCTGAAGTATCATTACATTGTACCTTGTATCGGTTTCACGTGAGCATCATTGAAATTAGTGTGAGTTCCTTTGTCCTTTTAATGCATGTTCCTTCAAGACCCAAATATCCCCCCAACATCTCAGGAAAAAACAAATGGGCCTTACCGTCCAAAAGCCCATTATTGTTTTATTTAGTTTATATGTTTCTCATACCTATATGTCACATGAGTAAAATTATATGGTGTTTGTTTCTGTCAGGTTTATTTTATTTAGTATATAGAATCTATGTCTTGTATGTTTCTGCTAATGGCAGGATTCATCCCATTGCAGGTGTATACCATAACTTTATCCATTCATAGGTAGAGGGTCCTTATGCTGTTTCCAGTTCTTTTATTACAAATCACACTGCAGCAAATAAGGAAAAACATATCTCTTTGAATTTATGTTTTTGTATTTTATTGGATAAATACCCAAACGTGTTTTCCCACTGGATCATATGAAATTCCTATGCATAAAATTTTGAGCAATCTAAAAATTCCTTTCACTAATGAAATTACCACCAGTAATGTTTATGGGTTCACTTCTCTCCACTGTTTCCTACCTTTTGTATAAGAATCATTCTGTGACATTCTTTTTATTGTAGTATTTCTTCATGGATAATCTTATCCATTGCCCTTCTGGAAGATGTGATAAATCCATCAGGACGTCGGAGGGCAGTCATCTTGGTCTTGTAGTTGGCGAAGGACAGGCGGGCATTGCAAATGCTTTTCCTGGCTTCTGCTGCATCTACCAGCACTCCTGCTCTTTTCTTTTTGAGGTCTTCCTTGATCACATCTCTGCACTGCTTTGCGAGCTCGGACTTTTGCTTGTGGTTGCCTGAGGCATGTGCCAAGCCGCGTTGGTGAACAAGCTCAAGAGTTTTTGAAGAAAGGCATTTTTTTTTGTGGCTATCTCTCTCTTTGCATTCCTCGCACAATCATGGAGGTGCTGAACCAGTGGATCGTATTCCTTGTCAATGTTGTCAACAAAGGCATCTTCCCGTGTTGCAGCAATAGTGCTAAAGAGCTCCCAGTTGGTGGTGGTTCTGGGATTTCCCTTCTTTAACTTCTAGCCCTTTCTCCCTGTTCTATGAAGTAAAATTTTGCACGAAGGAGATGGTCAGATTCCATTTGGAATTTTGAGACAAGAGCAATATCGGACAGACAAAACCGTCGATTGAATATGTTGTGGTCAATTTCATTGTGGAACCGTCCACTGGGAGACTTCAATATCCAACGGTTAGATTTGGCCTTCTGGAACTGTGAGTTACCATGGACGGTCTTGGTCAACATGATGAACTCAGTCAATCTCTCACTCTGTTTGTTCCATTCTAGGTCATGGGTCCTGATAGGTCTTGGGTTCTTTGGCTGATCTTCTTGGTCCTATCTTGGCATTAAAATCACCGACAATGATCTTGTAGAAGGTGTGGTCTTCTTTATAGAACTTCTCCAGCTCCATGTAGAACTTCTCAATTTCTCCTTCATCATAATTGGATGTGGGTGCATAGACAACAGAGATAGAAACTGCTGGCAGTGAGCCACATCTATTCCAGTGTAATCATCTGATTCGGGTTGTTAGGAATTCAAATGAATCAAACATTAGCCAAACATTAGCCAAGCGGCACAAATGCTGGCCGACTTCGACCGTGAATGTGGAAAGGTTGTACTACAGCTGAATCTCACGAAGACAATTTTTATGCAAAACAGTCTCGTTCCTGACGTTCCATTCACTCTCAATGGAATGACCATCTCTGAATGCAACAGTTTTGTGTACCTAGGTTGAGAAGTCAACATGACGAATGACCTGGCACCTGAGTTGCACAGGAGGAAGAGAGCGGCTTGGAATGCCTTCAATAGCATTGAATAAATAGCTGAGAGGACGAAGAACCTCTGGCTCCAGACACATCTCTTTGATTCCACTGTTCTTCCTGCATTAACGTATGCCTCAGAGACCTGGACCATACGAAAATAGGATGAGAACACTATTTGGGTCTCCCAAAGAGGAATGGAAAGAGCTATGCTTGGAATATCACGTTTCACTCAAATGAGGGAAAGAATCCGGAGTTCTGACCTTTGTCGACGGTCAAGAATCAGGGATGCTGTCTCACTTGACAGGGTGTTGAAAATCAGATGGGCTGGACACGTAATGAGATTTAGAGACGACCGCTGGACTAGAGTCGTTACCGACTGGATTCCACGGGATGTCAAAAGACCGCGTGGCCCCCCCACCTACAAGATGGTCAGACTTCTTCATCAAGATCTGAATGATTGGTTTGAGGCTGTTCATGTTCCTAGAACAGGCAGACGCCATTGGGCTACACTAGCACATGAAAGGGATGAATGGAGATGTTACTGGTGCCTGCTCAAGCAAATCAATGAGTAATGGGAAGTCAAGTGATCAAGTGATTAAGTGATTTTTAACTCATTCTATGATGCCTCTTCACAGATCAAATTTTATATATTTAAATGAAGCCGTAAAGATACAGTTATCAATCAACATAGGCTTTATTTGTTAATTATTTATTATATTTTTTCATAAGTAATGTCTATGTACAAATCTCTAGCTACTTAGGAGTTTACAATAGGATCATGAAGACAGCTAAGGTTTATATTTTTGAGAAATATATTCCAGAGAGCTTTGCTGATTTTAATGCAGAAACATTCCTAGTAATAAGAAACTAAGAATATTTATATTTTTGCATCCCACTTACTAGATAGAATATCCTTTCTATTCTAATTAGTAACTTTGCAGACTGAAAGGTTCATAACCAAAGTTTGGGATATATGAATGTATAAAATTGGTTGAATTTTTATAAGTAGTACCTGACATGAGAATAAATTACAGTATAAGAATACCTTATTGTTAGGTTAATGCTGTAAGGCATAACTAAATATTACAAATTCTGCACTTTAAATATCTATGTAACTAAAATCACAGTTAAAAGGGTCAGTGACATTGTGTGAATGCATTCCATTTTTCCTTAGTAAGGAAAAGAATTCATTATAGACCTTTCAATTTGTTCTTACTATTTTCAAAAAAAAAATTCTTTTCTTAGGAGTGAAAAGCAGTTTGTTTTAGCGAAAGATATATAACTTCAAGAAAATGTTTTAGTGTGTTTTTCTACCTAAAATGTAAAACAAGTTCAGTTCAGTTTATTTCAGTTTTTCTACTTTACATGTTTGATCAGTACTAGCTGGTAAAGTACTGTATTAACTTGGGACGGTATTTTCTGTCTCAGTGATTTGGCTTCACTCACCAAGCATACTGTACACCAGATTTTATAAACCACAGGAAAACTGGCACAAATTTTGAGTATTTTGCTTTATAAAATCAGACACTGTATTTACTAAAATTAAAAAAATTTTTTTGGATATTGTTTCAATAAATCTCTGGCCTTGGAACAAGTGCAAATAAAATGTTTAAGCTTTAAGCACTTGCTATAGGTAAAGCTTAAATGGCCTTGAATTAATCATAAAGAAAAGAATTATATTAACATTTAGTTATGTCCTTAAGATTTCTAATGTAGAAACTATAGTAGTCTCATTTAAATCAGAAACCATTATGAAGTGTTTGGTTTATAGATAGCCATCTTGAAAAGATAAGACAAAATTCTGGTGTAACATTTATGTTTGAAGAGATATTTAGTCTGTAGTGGCATGAGAAATGTAATAGAGGTAAATATTGCTGAAAATCATTGTAGCATCACACTTAAAACACTTAGAAACCAAGGCAGTTAATATAATTTATGTATACATAAACTAAATGATAGCTATACTACAGACTTCTTGGATAGAAACTATTTTACTCAGTATTTTAATCAAGTATGCTATCATTTCTGCTGCATTTGATACATGCAGCACACAAATTTGCAGTTATGTGTTTCACTTAATCGATGTACTATGTGTAATGTGCTATTAATGTCTATTAGAAGTACCTATAATGGTGAGAAGGTACTTTAATCAGAAATAGTAGCTATTTTTTGAAATCAGAAAGATCAGTATACCAGTGGGGTACAGTTCTTCTATTTTTTAAAGTGACAGTGCTCTTGTGTCTAAATTGAAATAGTAACATACTGATTCTTATTTTGCATAAATTTGCATGACAAATTCCCAAAGCTCTAATTTGCAGTAACTAAAATAAAAGGATGCAACCTCTTATCTCTTATAACTATTTGTGTGCCCTGGTATTCAGAGAAAGCACACATTACAGACTTTTAAAGGAATTAATTTGATCACCTTTTGGGTCAAGGAACAAGGGAATAAAAATTGGAAAAGAGTGAATGGATGCAAGAGAGAAAGAGGGAGAGCTCAAGCAAAGGAATGATCACTCTTGTGTGTGTATGAAAAGAAAAGGATGTTCATTACTATGTTTTACAACTTTATTGAGATGTAATTCACATACCAAAAATTCTACCCTTTAAAAGTATATAATTCAATGGTTTTTATTGTATTCCCAGACTGTACAACAAGGCAAGTGCATTACCCCTGTACTATATTTCTCCAACCCTGTATTTTACTTTTGGATACTGTTTTTGCTATCTATTATGTTAAAATGTTTCAGACCATCTTAGACATTCATTATTTTAGATTTGAAATTTGGTGTCTATAAATTTAATTTTACTTATTAATATTATCATAATATAGATTATACAGTTGTAGTATTATCAACATACATGGTTTATTTATTTATTTTAAACTTCATTAAAATTTTATTTTACTGGCGGGTTCCCAAGTAGTGTTCAAGATGTTGATTTCTTCTTTTATTTTTTTGTTTTGTTTTATTAGTGAAACACCATGAGGTACAGTTGTATACTTACAAGTTGTTGTGCTTGGGTTTCAGTTATACAATGATCGAGTACCCATCCCACCACCAGTGCCCATTCTCCACCCCCACCAATCCCAGTATCCCTCCCACCCCACTATCCCCCATCCAACCCTGCCTCTGTGACAGGGCACTCCCTTTTGTTCTATCTCTCCTTTTGGGTGCTGTGGTCTGCAGAAGAGACATTTGGTGGCAATCATGTTCGGTCTATAGTGTACTTTCAGCATGCATCTCCCATCCTGGGCGGATCTTCCCAGCACCCTTTATTTGGAGCTCCTTTCTCTATCTGAACTGCCTTTGCCCCTAGAGTGTGCGGCTGTCCTTTAAGCCATGGGGTGAACAACCTGGTATTTATCATAGCTGTTCTTGAGTGTTAGTCTTTTATTTTGTTACTTTATGTTACTCAGATGGATGCAATCTTTCTATGTCTGTCCCTCTTTTTCTGACTCATTTCGCTTAACATATTTTCCATGTAGTACCATTTGTATGTAAATTTCATGACTTCATTTTTTCTAACTGCTACATAGTACACCATTGTATAGATGTACCAAAGTTTCTTTAACCAGTCATCTGTTCTCGGGCACTCAGGTTTTTTCCATATTCTAGCTATTGTAAAGAGTGCTGCAATGAACAAACAAGTGCAGATGTCACTTCGACTATAGTTTTTTGCCTCTCCGGGGTGTATTCCCAGGAGTGGTATTGCTGGGTCAAATGGGAGCTCAATTTCTAATTTTTTGAGAATCGTCCAAAAGTTTTCCAAAAGGGTTGAACCATTGAACCAGTCGGCATTTCCACCAGCAGTGAAGGAGTGTCCCTTTCTCGCCACATCCATGCCAACACAGATTGCTTTTGTTCTTTTGAATGTGGGCCAGTCTCTGTGGTGTGAAATGATATCTCATTGTTGTTTTGATCTGCATCTCCCTGATGATTGATGATGTAGAGCATTTTCTCATGTGCTTTTAGCCATTCAGATTTCTTCTTTAAGAAAGTCTCTGTTCATTTCGTTGCCCCACTTTTTGGTGGGGGTGGATGTTTTCTTCTTGTGGAGTTCAACCAGTACTTTTTATATCCTTGATATCAAACCCTTGTCAGATGTGTATTGGGCAAATATCCTTTCCCATTCTGTAGACTGTCTTTGTGTTTTGGTCACTATTTCTTTTGAGGTGCAGAAGCTTCTTAGTTTAAGATAGTCCCATTTATCTATCTCTGTTTTCACTTGCTTGGCCAGTGGCATGGCATCTTTGAAGATACCATTAGCTTCAATGTCATGGAGGGTTTTGCCAACTTTATCTTCAATGTACCTTATGGTTTCTGGTCTGATGTTGAGGTCTTTAATCCATTTTGATCTTACTTTTGTACATGGTGTTAGGCAGAGTTCCAAGCCTATTTTTTTGCATGTAGCAGTCCAATGATGCCAACACAATTTATTAAAGAGGCTTTCCTTACTCCACTTCACATTACTTGCTTATCAAAGATTAGGTGATCATAAGTTTGGGGGGAGATGTCAGTATATTCAACTCTGTTCCATAGGTCTGCAGCTCTGCCTTTGTTCCAGTACCGTGCTGTTTTAATTATTACTGCTTTGTAGTAGAGTTTGAGGTTCGGGAGGTTAATTCCTCCCATTTTCTTTTTCCGAAGAATTGCTTTAGCTATTCGTGGGGGCTTATTGTTCCATATAAATTTCAGGAGTGTTTTCTCTATTTCTTTGAAGAATGTCATGGGTATCCTAATGGGGATCACATTGAATTTTACAGTGCTTTGGGAATTATTGCCATTTTGACAATATTAATTCTCCCGAACTATGAACAGGGGATATTTTTCCATTTCCTCACGTCCTCTTTTATTTCCAGAAGCAGCATTTTGTAGTTTTCTTTGTACAGGCCCTTTACTTCCTTAGTTAAACTAATTCCTAGGTAGTTGATTTTCTGGTGTACAATTGTGAACGGGATTGTTTTCTTCATGTCATTTCCTTCTCTCTCACTATTTGCGTATAGTAAAGCCATGGACTTTTGGGTATTGATTTTATAGCCTGCAACTTTACTATACAAGTCTATCGTTTCTAGGAATTTCTTGGTAGAGGTTTTAGGGTTCTCTAAGTATAGTATCATATCATCTGCGAATAGTGAGAGCTTGATTTCTTCCCTTTCTATTTGGATGACCTTAATCTCATTTTCTTGCCTAATCGCTATTGCTAGTATTTCCAGTACTATGTTAACAGTAGTGGAGACAGTGGGCATCCTTGTCTCATCCCTGATCTTAGGGGGAAGGCTCTCAGTTTTTCCCCATTGAGAATAATGCTTGCTGTAGGCTTGTAGTAGATGGCTTTAACTATATTGAGGAAAGTCCCTTCTATCCCCAATTTGGCGAGGGTTTTCATCATAAACGGGTGCTGAATCTTGTCAAATGCTTTCTCTGCACCTGTTGATATGATCATATGATTTTTATCTTTTCTTTTGTTGATATGATGTATTATGTTGATTGATTTCCAAATGTTAAACCACCCTGGCATCCCTGGGATGAATCCCTCTATGTCATGGTGTATAATCTTTTTGATGAGTTGTTGAATTCTATTTGTTAGTATTTTGTTCAGAATCTTCACATCCGTGTTCATCAGGGATATCGGCCTGTAGTTTTCTTTTTTGTGGTGTCTTTGTTTCCTTTTGGTATTAGAGAGATATGGGCTTCATAGAAACTGTTTGGGAGAGTTTCTGTTTTATCAATTTCCTGGAACAGCTTGAGAAGGACTGGCAGTAGGTTCTCTTTAAATGTTTGGAAAAATTCGCTAGTGAATCCATGGGGACCTGACCTTTTTTTTTTCTGGGAAGACTTTTGATTACAGTTTCAATTTCCTTGATGTTAATAGGTCTATTCAGGTATTCTATATCTTCTTGACTCAGCTTTGGGAGATTATAGGAATCCAGGAATTTATCCATTTCTTCTAGGTTCTCTTTTTTCCTGGCATACAGACTTTCAAAGTAGTCTCTGATGATCTTTTGAATTTCTTTGGTTTCTGTTGTGATATCTCCATTCTTATTTCTGATTCGGTTTATTGGGGTTCTCTCTCTGTGTTTCTTTGTGAGTGTTGCTGGTGGTTTATCTATTTTGTTTATTTTCTGGAAGAACCAGCTCTTGGTGTTATTGATCTTTCGGATTGTTTCTTTGGTTTCCATGTCGTTGATTTCTGCTCTAAGCTTTATGATCTCTTTCCTTCTGCCCAATTTGGGCTCCTTCTGTTGATCCTTTTTTAAGATCTTGAGCTGTGAAATCAAGTGGCTTATGTGCTTTCTTCCATCCTGAGATATGCTTGCAGGGCTATAAAATTTCCACTTAATACGGCTTTCGCTGCATCCCATAAATTCTGGTAGCTCGTGTCTTCATTCTCATTTGTTTCCAGATACCTTTTGATTTTGTCCTTGACTTCCTTCCTGACCCACTCATTGTTCAGCAGTGAGTTGTTTAATTTCCAAGTGTTTGATTTGGTTCTCCGTGTCTGTGTGTGATTCACTTCTATCCTCAATGCATTGTGGTCTAAAAAGATTGTTGATACTATTTCTATCTTCCTGATTCTATTGAGGTATGTATTGTGGCCTAGCACATGGTCTATTTTGGAAAAAGTTCTGTGCACACTGGAGAAGAATGTGTATTCTTTCTTTTTGGGGTGTAAAGCCCTGTATAGGTCTATAAGTCCTTTCTCTTCTATTTCTTCATTCAAAGCCAATGTTTCCTTGCTGAGTTTTGTTCTTGTTGATCTATCCAGAGGTGATAAGGCGATGTTGAAGACTCCAGCTACTATTGTGTTCCTAGCAATGTCATCCTTAAAGTCTGTTAGCAGCTGTTTTAAGTATTTAACTGTTCCTTCATTAGGTGCATATACATTTAAGAGTGTGATTTCTTCCTTTTTTACGTATCCCTTGATGAAGAGAAAATGGCGTTCGCTGTCCCTTCTAATCTTTTTCAACCTGAAATTAATGTTGTAGGATACTAGTATGGCCACCCCAGCCTTTTTGCAGGAGCTATTTGCTTGCAGGATTGTTTTTCATCCTTTAACTTTGAGTCTGTGTTTGCTGTGATTGTTCAGATGAATTTCTTGTAGACATCAGAATGTTGGTTTCAGTTTCTGGATCTATTTTGCCACTCTATGTCTCTTGGTAGGTGCATTTAGACCATTGACATTAAGGGAGATTATTCTCATGGGTTTTTGTGCCATCTTTCTGTAGGAGTTGGTTGTGTTTATACATGTTTTCCTTCTTATCTTACAAGATCCCCTTTAGTCCTTCTTTTAGATTTGGTTTGAGTATATGAAGTTCCTGAGCTGTTGTTTATCTACAAAGTGGTATATCGTTCCATCGAATTTGAGTGAGAATTTAGCTGGATAGAGTATTCTTGGTGAGGCCTTCATTTCATTGAGTTTTTTCACTATATCCCACCATTGGGATATAGTGAAAAAACCTTTGGGCTTTGAGGGTTTCCTCTGATAGGTCTCCTGTGAATCTAAGGGGTGCTCCTTTGTATGTAATTTCCTTCTTTGACCTTGCTGCTTGTAATATTGTGTCTCTGTCCACAGCATCCATCTTTCTGACTATGATATGCCTTGAATTGTTTTTTCTGGGGTCCCTTTTTGCTGGTACCCTTCTGGCTCCTTGGGTCTGGATGTCTGCATTCCTTAACTCTGGGAAATTTTCAGCATTGATTTCTTTGACTGTAGCGTTTTCATTGGGATTGTCTCCCTGTCCTTCTGGTACTCCAATGATTCTAATGTTGTTCCTCTTGGCATCATCCCCTAGGTTTCTGATTCTCCTTAGAGCCATTTTGAGGAATTCTTTATTGAAGAGACCATAATTGTGGACAACCTTGGTTGAGGATTCAGGATTCTTCCCTTCGTATTCTCCTTGTAGTGGAGATTTGCGCTGTTTCTTCATGTTGTTTTGGTTGCCTAGAGGTAGAACTCTGACATCACAGGTACTGTTCCCTCTTATCATGGGAAAGGATTTTGGATAAGGTTGGCCGATGGTAGCCACCCTTCTCCCTTTCTAGAGTCCGACCTTCTTCTCAATCAGGCATTATTCTTTGTTTTATAACCGACATTGAGTGAAGCATTGGAGGAGGGGCTTTTTAGTGTTGAGCTTGTACAGCTTATTTTATACTGGTCTTTTGTTAGAAATGGAGTAGGCGAGTGGGATGTTGTTGTATTGTAGTACAGGTGGTCAGAAATTTTTGGTCCATATTAGGCTACAAAGTGTGGGATGAAAGTCCTGAGTGCTGGATTGGGAAATATAACTGTGGCTGCTTGATTGACTGCCTGTCTAGGAGAAGGCCACGCCCACTTCTGGGAGGCCACGCCCCCTATGTAGTGGCCACGCTCCTGGCCAGTCCCAGGGTCACTCCCACCCAGGATCCTGGAATGAAGGAGGGGCAATGGGGAGTCCAGCGGAGCTGCGACAGGTGTTCTCCGCTGGAGGGTGTCGGGTTCGGCGGGAAAAGGCCTACATGGTTTTTTTTTGTGTCTGTTATATTTTAGGCAGCATAGTTGCAAATGTCACCCTTTATTAATTTTTTATTTTATTCATTTTATTTTTATTTATTTATTTATTTATTTACTTTTTGGGTCACACTTGGCTATGCACAGGGGTTACTCCTGGCGGTGCTCAGGGGACCATATGGGATGCTGGGAATCAAACCTGGGTTGGCCACGTGCAAGGCAAATGCCCTACCCGCTGTGCTATCTCCCCAGCCCCCCTTTATTAATTTTTTTAAAATTTATTATTTTTAAAAATAATGTCAACATTAATGGTATTGATATATAGAGTTGCTGCATCCAACCACTACGAAGGTGACTGACACCCTTCACCTCTGTCTCTATGTCACTTCTAGTACCCCTCTTGATTTCGCTCTTCTACTTCTTCCACTGTTTGATAATCTGAGGCCAAGTCCACAGGTCTGCCATGGTTTGATACTATATATTCCCTTGGTTTATTTCTCTCTGAGAAAGACGGAGATCATCTTGTAATATTTGTTATTTTTCTTTTTATTTGTTATTTTTCTTTTGAGAAAAAGAACACTTAGCTTTGTTATATTTCCTTTGTTATATATTTCCTTTCACTTAGCATGATACCCTCCAGTTTCATTCACATTGTGCTGAAGTGCAAGATTTTACTTTTTCTTATAGCTAAGTACTGTTTTATTGTGTACATATAGACCAGAACTTTATTAATTAATATATTGGATCACTTCATCACTTGACATCCCGTTACTCATTGATTTGCTTGAGTGGGTGCCAATAATGTCTCCATTCATCCCTGTTGAGTGCTAGTGTAGCCCAATGGCATCTGCTTGCTCCAGGAACACAAAGAGCCTCAAACAAATCGTTCAGAGTCTTGATGAAGTCTGACCATCTCGTAGGGGGGTGGTCAGGCTATCTTTTGACATCCCATGGAATCCAGTCAGTAATGGCTGTAGTTCAGCGGTTGTATCTAAATTGCATTACGTGTCCAGCCCATCTGTTTTCTATGCCTTAGCAAACAAGACAGCGTCCCTGATTCTTCATCATCAACGGAGGTCGCAACTCCAGATTCTTTCTCTCATTTGAGTGAAGTGTGATACTCCAAGCATAGCTCTTTCGATTCATCTTTGGGAGACCTGAATACCATTTTTATCCTCTTTTCCTAGGGCCCAGGTCTCTGAAGTGTATGTTAATGCAGGAAGAACAGTGGAATCAAAGAGATGTGCCCAGAGCCAGAGGTTCTTTGTTCTCTTAGCTATTTCTTCGACACTATTGAAGTTGTTCTAAGCCGCTCTTTTCCTCCTGCTCAACTCAGGTGCCAGGTCATTCATCATATTGACTTCTTGACCTAAGTACACATAAATGTTAACATTTGGAGATAGTCGTTCCATTGAGAGCGAATGGAACGTGAGGAATGAGACTGTTTCGCATAAACATTTTCTTCGTGAGATTTAGCTGTAGTATAACCTTTCCACATTCATAGTTGAAGTCGGCCAGCACTTGTGCTGCTTGGCTAATGTTTGGTGTTATTAGAACTATGTTATCAGTGAAGTGGAGGTGGTGTAGTTGCCAATCTTCTATCTTCACTCCCATTCCTTCCCGTTACAGTTGTTGCATGACGTTCTCAAGGGTGGCACTGAAGAGTTTCAGTGCAATGGTATCACCCTGCCAAACCCCTCTCTTAATATCGAAGATCACTTCCTTGTAGAATGGTGAGATCCTGGTAATGTAGCTCATGGAGAATCCTGATGTACTGAGTTTGAATGCCCTGTTTGACTAGGGCTTTGATGACTGCTTCAGTCTCCAATATATTGGATATTTGGATTATTTTCATATCCTGGCTACTGTAATAAGTGCTTCAATGAACATAGGGGGACATATATCTTTTCAAATAAATGTATCTGAGTTTGGGGTGGGGATAGATACCAAGAAATGGAACTTGAGTCATGTGGGTATTCTCTGACTATTTTTGGAGAACTCTCCATATTCGTTTCCATGGACCCTGAACTGTTGTTTGCAACAACAGTTAATGAGGGTTTCTTTCTTTTTCACTGCATTTCTGCCAGTACTAGTTGTTTCCAGACTTTTAAAAATATGTCATCTTTAAATGTTAAATGATATCTCAATTTTTGGTTAGTATTTTCCTGACAAAAAGTGACAATGAGCACTTTCCATATATCTATTGGCTATCTCTCTATGTCTTATTCAGGGAAATGCCTATTCACTTCTTCTTCCCTTTTTCTCCCAGGATTATTGTTTTGTTGTTTTGGGGTTTTTGTCAGTGTTTTATGTGAATACTTGCCATTTGTCTCTGACATATTGTGTGCAAATATTCTCTCCCATTTAGTGGAGTATATTTTTACTTCAACTTATTCCCTTGCCATGCAAAAGCTTTTTAATTTGATATCCCATTTGTTTAATTTTGTTTTATTATATTTGCCAATGGAGGTCTTCTCTGAGGCCTATATCCCAGAGAGTTCTGCTTATGTTTTTCTCAATGTATTTTGTGGTTTATGTTCTAATTTTGAAGTCTTTAATTCATGCTGAATTAACTTTTGTGAAATATGTGAGATATAGTTTTACTTTCATTTATTTTTCATGTGACTATTCAGTTTTACTGATGCGATTTGTTAAAGAAACATTCCTTGTTCCACTTCACATATAAAACTTCTGTAACATAGATAAACTTGTCAATATAGCTTAGGATGTATCTCTGATTCTCAGCTATATTCCATTAATCATATTTTATTCTGTATCACACAGTTTTGATTACTATAAACTTTTAGTATAATTTAAATTCAGAAAATGCTATAACACATCTTTTTCTCAAAATTGCTTTGGCTAGTCAAAGAGTTTCCAAATTTAATAGAGTTTGTCCTAGCTTATTGAATAACATCAGAATTTTGATGGGGACTCCATTGAAACTATCAATTTACCACTGTATCACTGTCGTCCCATTGTTCATTAACTTTCTTTAGTGGGTGCCAGTAACGTCTCTATTCATCTCAGTCCTGAGATTTTAGCAGCCTTTCCTTACTCGTCCTTTCCAACACTGCTATATTGGAGGCTCTTTCAGGGTCAGGGGACTGAAACCCATTATTGTTACTGTTTTTAGCATATTGGAATATGCCATGGGTAGTTTGCCAGGCTCTGCTTTGCAGGTGGGATACCCTTGGTAGCTTGCCAGGCTCTCCAACGGGACATTCTGTATCGCTCTCTTCCAGGAGCTTTGTTTTATAGTCTCTGGATCTTGGCTGTTGATTAGATTTCAGGGCACTGGGAATGGTTTGTGGGTGGTTTGTGGGTGTGGCTGCCAAAAACCTCCAGAACCCAACCACAGCCATGCTCAAGGCCACTCTCCACACGCTCCTATTGAGACTATATAATACTTCAAATAGGATGGTCATTTTGGTAATGTTACTTATTTTAATCCATAGTATATTTTTCCATTTCCTGTGTCTTCTTTCTTTAAATAATCACTTACTCTCTGATTTCTTTGATTCAATAGTTATTTAACAATATGTTGTTCAATTTCTAAATGTTGGAGCAACTTTTCCCAACTTTCTTTTTATGTTTAATTTATACAATTTTATATTATGATCTGAAAGTAATCTGATTTTATTTCTATTTTTGATTCGATAGATGCTCAAATTGTGTCCTTGCTTGTGATCTATCTTGAAGAATGTTCCATCTTCACTAGAGGAGAAAATGTATTAGTTTTTTGGAGGGAGTGGAGGATCCTGTACATTTCTATCAATTCTAGTTATTCTAATTCCTCATTTAGGGCCATTGTTTCCTTAATGATATTATTTTCATTTCTTTTTGCTATATATAATATATATATATTGCTATATATATATACTGTTACTGTTTTTGGCATATCAAATACATCACGGGGAGCTTGCTAGGCTTTGACGTGTGGGTGAGATACTCTTGGTAGCTTGCCAGGCTCTCCAAGAGGGGCAGAGGAATCGAACCCAGATAGGCTGAGTACAAGGTGAATGCCCTATGCAAACAACATGTCTCACAATTTTTTATGAGATGTTACTGGTGCCCGCTCAAGCAAATCAATGAACAATGGGAGGACAGTGCAGTGCAGTATATATATATATATATATATATATATATATATATATATATATTATCACACCAAGCTCCCGGGAGAGAACAAGGCAGAATCTCCTACTCTGTGCCTGACTGTCTTCACCAGGGCCCGACAGCTGAAGACCTCCGGGCCCGAGTCAAGTTCATGCTGGGACCACTCTCCACACACTTGGATGAGCCTCACGCCTAGAAGAACTGGCAGAGGAATGCAGGTGTGTGGAACCCGAGGCTGAGATCTCCAAGCCTGCACGGTTTGGGACTGGACCTGCCAGTAGCTAGACGGTTACACCCACCAACTGCCGTGTAACCCCAACAATGGCCAGGATCCAGAGATTATCACACCAAGCTCCCGGGAGAGTGCGGCCGCATTTGCAGCCGCGTGACTTTTTATTTATATTTATTTAATTTTTTAGGGTACCTTAAATATCCCACCCACATGGCAGAGCCTGGCAAGCTATCTGTGATCTATTCGATATGCCAAATCCAGTAAAAAACATGGATCTCATTCCCCTGACCCTGAATACGGCAGAGTCGAAAAGGATGTGGAAGGAGAGGCTGATAAAATCCCAAGGCAGAAATAGGCTGCCAAAACAAAGAAAGACAAAAATGATTGTCTGTCCTTTCAATGCACATACGCTGGCATCTGATGCATCCATTGAGGACCTGATGGTACAAGCACGAAAGATAAGGTACGACATCATTGGTCTGACTGAAACGAGAAGACGTCAATCACATCACGCCATTTTCGACATTGAAGAACTGGTCCTTGGAATATGCGACAAAAGAGGCATCGGTGGTGTCGGTATCCTTGTCAACACGAACTTAGGCATTCGAATGCCTAACAACCCAAATAGGATGATTACACTTGAATAGATGTGGCTCACTGCTGGCAGTTTCTATCTTTGTTGTCTATGCACCAACATCCAATTATGGTAAAAGAGAAATTGAGAAGTTCTACATGGAGCTGGAGAAGTTCTATAAAGAAGATCACACCTTCTACAAGATCATTGTCGGTGATTTTAATGCCAAAATAGGATCAAGAAGATCAGCCGATGAACTCCACATCGGGACCTATGGCCTAGAATGGAACGAACAGGGTGACAGACGGTCTGAGTCCATCATGTCAATCAAGACCTTCCATGGTAACTCACAGTTCCAAAAGGCTCAATCTAAATGTTGAACATGGGAGTCTCCCGATGGACGGTTCCACAACGAAATAGACCACATCATATTCAATCGGTGGTTTTGACTAACCGATGTTGCTGTTGTCCCAAAATTCCAAACGGGATCAGACCACTGTCTCCTTCGTGCAAAATTCTACCTCACAGAACGGGAAGAAAAGAATGCAAAATTTAAGAAGAGAACTCTAACTGGGCGCTCTTTGGCTCTGTTGCGGCAACATGGCAAGATGCCATCATTGACAACATTGATGAGGAATACGATTGAATGATTCAGCATCTCCATGATTGTGCGAGGAATTCCAAGAGAGAGATAACCACAAAAAAACTGCCTTTCTTCAAACACTCTTGAACTTGTTCACCAACGTGGCTTGGCACATGCCTCAGGCAACCACAAGCAAATGTCCGAGCTGGCAAAACAATGCAGAGAAGCCATCAAGGATGACCTCAAAGACAGGAGAACAGCGGTGCTGGTAGATGCGGCAGAAGCCGGGAAAAGCATTCGTAATGGCCGCCTGTCCTTCACCAACTACAAGACCAAGATGACTGCCCTCCGACATCCTGATGGATCTATCACATCTTCCAGAAGGGCAATGGAGAAGATTATTCATGACTTCTATCAGATCTCTTTAATAGCCACGTCCACTTGCCCACATACCACATTCTACGTGATGGATATATCATTCCCTATGTTCTCCCTTTCGAAATTGAACACGCCATCTCGTCAGTAAAGAAACTAAGAGCACCTGGCCCAGACAAGATCTGAACACCTGAAGAACCTGCCGTCAGTACTCATCAATACACTGGCTCGGCTTTTCACACGCTACCTGTCTGAATGCAAGGTTCCATCCCAATGGAAAACCAGCAAGACTGTACTACTATACAAGAAGGGAGACATCCACGACATTGGCAACTATCGCCCAATCTCCCTATTGTCTGTCATCTACAAACTGTTCATTAGAGTCATCCTGAATAGGATTAGTGGAACACTAGATGAAGGACAACCATGTGAACAAGCCGGGTTCTGAAAAGGATTCAGTACCATTGACAATATCCACATGATTACAAAGCTCATTGAGGTTTCTCAGGAGTTCAAGATGCCGCTCTGTCTAAAATTCATTGATTTAAAGAAGGCCTTTGATTCTGTTGAGACAGAAGCGGTCATAGAAGCCCTAGCCAATCAGGGTGTACAAACTCAATACATCAGGATCCTCCGTGAACTCTATTACGGATTCACTACCAGGATCTCACTATTCTATAAAGAAGTAATCATACACGTGAAGAGAGGTGTTCGGCAGGCTGATACCATTTCTAACAATCTCATTTAGAATTGTGCTCTAGAAAATCAAGTACCTAGGAATCAGCTTAACTAAGGAAGTAAAGAAACTGTACAAAGAAAACTACAAAACGCTACTTCAGGAAAAAAAAGAGGATATGAGGAAATAGAAAATATTCCCTGTTCATGGATCGGGAGAATTAACATTGTCAAAATGGCAATACTTCCCAAAGCACTGTAAAAATTCATTGCGATGCCTATTAGGATACCCATGACATTCTTCAAAGAAATGGAGAAAACATTCCTGAAATTTATATGGAACAATAAGCCCCCACGAATAGCTAAAGCCATTCTTGGGAAAAAGAAAATGGGAGGGATCAACCTCCCTAACTTCAAACTCTAGTACAAAGCAGTAATAATTAAAACAGCATGGTACTGGAACAAAAGCATAGCTGTAGACCAATGGAACAGAATTGAATATACTGACATCTCCCCCACCCCAAGCATACGAGCACCTAATCTTCAATAAGGGGGCAAAAAAAGTCAAGTGGAGCAGGGAAAGCCTCTTTAACAAATTGTGCTGGCAAAATTGGACGGCTACATGCAAAAAAGTGGGCTCAGATCTCTGCCTAACTCCATGTACAAAAGTAAGATCAAAGTGGATTAAAGATCTCAACATCAGACAGGAATCCATAAGGTATATTGAGGAAAAAGTTGGCAAAACCCTCCATGACATAGAAGCTAATGGTATCTTCAAAGTTGTCATGCCGCTGGCCAAGCAAGTGAAAACAGAGATAGACAAATGGGACTATCTTAAACTAAGAAGCTTCTGCACCTCAAAAGAAACAGTGACCAAAATGCAAAGATAGTCTACAGAATGGGAAAGGATATTCGTCAAATACACATCCGACAAAGGGTTGATATCAAGGATATACAAAGTACTGGTTGAACTCCACAAAAAGGAAACAACCAACCCCATCAAAAAATAGGGAGATGAAATGAATAGAAACTTTCACAAAGAAGAAATCCAAATGGCTAAAAGGCACATGAGAAAATGCTGCACATCCTTAATCATCAGAGAGATGCAGATCAAAACCACAATGAGATATTATTTCACACCACAGAGACTGGCCTATATCCACAAGAACAAAAGCAACCGGTGCTGGCGTGGATGTGGCGAAAGGGACACTCCTTCACTGTTGGTGGGAATGCCAACTGGTTCAGCCCTTTTGGAAAACAGTGAGGACGATTCTCAAAAAATTAGAAATTGAGTTCCCACTTGACCCAGCAATACCACTCCTGGGAATGTATCCCAGAGAGTCAAAAATGTATAGCTGAAGTGACATCTGCGCTTGTTTGTTCATTGCAGCACTCTTTACAATAGCCAGAATCTGGAAAAAACCTGAGTGCCTGAGAACAGATGACTGGTTAAAGAAACTTTGGTACATTTACACAATGGAATACTATGTAACTGTTAGAAAAGATGAAGTTATGAAATTTACATGCAAGTGTTACTACATGGAAAGTATCATGTTAAGCGAAATGACTCAGAAAGGAAGGGATAGACATAGAAAGATTGCATTCATCTGGGGAACATAAAGTAACAAAATGGGAGACTATCACCCCAGAATGGCCGAGATTAGTACCAGGAATTTTACTCCATGGCTTGGATGCCAGCCACACATGCTAGGGGAAAAGGGAGCTCAGATAGAGAAGAGAACACCATATAAAGGTGTTGGGAGGATCCTCCCAGGATAGGAGAAGCATGCTGAAAGTAGACTATAGACCAAATATGATTGTCACCCATTCCCTCCTTTGCAAACCACAACACCCAATAAGAGAGAGAGAACAAAAAGAAATGCCCTGCCACAGAGGCAGGGTGGAATGGGGGGTTGGAGGAATACTGGGATCCGTGGTGTTGGGAAATGGGCACTGGTGGAGGGATGGGTATTTGATCATTGTATAATTGAAACCCAAGCACAAAAATTTTTAAGTCTACAACTGTACCTCATGATGTCTCACTAATAAAAAAAATAAAAAAATTAAGATTGTTAAAAAAATTTAAAAAATTAAACTAAGCTTAAACTAAAAAATAATAATTTAATATTTTTTATGGTTTGTTCACAAAACTTTTGATGTCAGTAGATCTCATGATCCCATATTTATTTTTTGACAAAAGATGCACTATTATTGTTTAGAATTTCCCCCCAACAATCAGAATTGCTAAAAAGGCATTGTGAAATACTTTGTTTTCTATAGCTGGTTATGAGAATCATATAATCTCGCATGGCCACAATAGTAGCCTTGCGATTTTGGATTTCTGCAAAGAGCCAGATAATTACGAGATTGGTTTCCGTGTGTCTGGTGTTATGGCTGTGCTGGAGAGCTGCTCATGGGGTGCAACTCGTGACCTCGGTAGGACGTGAAGGATGAGCCGGTACCGCTCCCCTTCCCATGAGACTGCAGTTGTCCCCCTCACTGCCAGCTCATACCTTGCTTTCTTATAAGCTCTGAGGTGGCAGCCACCTTGCTGCTGTGGGGAGTGGGGGAAGGCGGAAGGACGCAACACCCTTTCCCTCCTGGGGAGGTATGGCACTGTAGTTTAATGAATGGTCCGATTACTTTTCTGCCAGGCTCTGGATTAAGTCTTTTTGCCTCTGGAGTCATGGCCATGCTGGAGAGCCGCTTGTGGGGGGCAACTCATGACCTCTGTAGGGCGAGAAGGAGGAGCCGGTACCGCCCCCCTTCCCATGAGACTGCAGTTGCCCCATCACCACCGGCTCATACCTGGCTTTCCAAAAAACTCTGAGGCAGCGGCTACCTTGAATGCAGTCCAGATGCATTTCTGCCCAAAGCTGCTGGGTTTCAAGATTTGTTTCTGAGTCTCTGGGATCATGGCCATTAATCAGCTTGATCAGGAGCCAGAGAGGTCATTTGTAGGCAGAGTCTCGGGGTCTCACTGGGATGGGGAGGAAACGGCTGGTTCCACCCCCATCTGGTGAGGCCCTGTGTGTCTCAATACTGCAGGCCCAAACCTGACTGTCCAGTGGCCTCTGGAGGATGGCAGTCACCGGGCCGCCAAAGGGAACAGGCCAAGGCATGAAACCTATTCCCACCTGGAGTGGCCCAGCGGCAGTAACCTACTGTAGGAACAGGATGCATTTCTGCCAAAAGCCTTTGGGTTCCGAGATTCGTTTTTGAATCTCTGGGATCATGGCCGTTAAGCAGTTCAATCAGGAACCAGAGAGACCATGCCACCAATTATATAGCTGAGTCAGAGGTGGTTTGTGGATGTGTCTCCCACATACCTAACTTTTGGTCATTTACTTTCTTGGTAAACTTTGCCCCAAGTTTTTGGGGTCTGGTCAAAGGCACAGCAGCAATTTTGGAGTATCTGAAAATCTAACAGTGCCATCAGACTGCTGAGGCACTCGTCTCACAGGTACAAATTGACCTGCTGGAGGCATCATACCCACGTCTCATCCATTTTGAATTAACTTTTGTGTTTGGACTCCAGGTTTTTCTTCTTTTTTTGCATATGTTTTTCCAGTTTTCTCAATACTTTATGTGAAGTGCTCTCCTCATCTATTTCAGGCACTCAGATCCTTTGTCATAAATAAAATGTCGACATGTATAAAGTTTTTCCTCTTGACTCTCAATTCTAATCCAGTTGTCTTAAAGTATGCCTTTATTCCAGTACCACACAGTTTTAATTATTATACCTTTATAATATAATTTAAAGTCAGAAATTTGATGAAATTTTTTATTCAAATTTAGAACTAAAAAGTTTTTGTTACACTGTTTTTTTTACAATTCTATCTTTATTCACAATGAGAATCCTGATTCTATTTACTACTTCCTGGTTTTCATGATATAGGTAATAGTAATTAGCATTTAATTTCTAAAATATGGCTGATGTTGCTGTTCTAAGTTGATATCACAAAATGCTCTTTTAATAATGTGGTTTCATTAAGAAAGTTTACTAAGTTATTTTTAGATTGTGGTTTTATATTTTTGTTCTATTTCATTGTTTTGGTTTTTTCTTTAGAACTACACATGCTACATATTTTTGTCTATCATCTTGCTTCTTTTTATATTTATAAATTAAAAATTTCCCCCTTATAATGTGATTTTTAGAATTTAGAATTTTCAGCCTAAAACCTTACATATATCATTTAGACATATAAAGTTTGTTTTTGCCTAAATCTTTTATTTTATAGGATGGGAAATATTATTGCAGGGGTGTGAATTGCTAGATTTATAATCTATTAATTACAAAACTATTTCTAAAGATCTTACTAGATTCGTATCAATATGGTCAACCAGTTATGAGCAAGAAAATACTAGAAATAAACTCTTGGAGGATGAAGACAGACATTGGTCAAACAATTATTGTAACTATAATTTGACAAGGCCAACTTATTTAATAAAACCTTTTAACAAAGAGATGTATTAGTTTTATGCTGATGCTATAAAACAGAGTACCATAAAGTTCAGGTGTTCAAAGGGCACATTAATTTTTTTAATGTTCTGGAAATCAAAAGTCCAATATGTGTTTTAGGGATCTAAAATGAAAGTGTCCAGATATTTTAGATTGCTATTTTTTCATTTCTTCTAGGTTACAAGTCACTGGTCTTTCTTACATCATAGTTCACTTTCTTCATCCTGAAAGCTGGTAATGATCGAGTGTGGTCTTTTTGCATTTATTCTAGTCTCCTCTTCTGATTGCTCTTCCATGTTTAAGAGCCTTTGTGTTACATAACCTACATAATCTAGGATAATCTCCACATTTTAAGGTTCATTAATTAATAAGAGTAATTCTATCTGTGACCTTACTTTTTCTTTGATGTGTAATGACAGTTTCTATTTCTAGAGATTAAGATATTACTGAGGCCACGTTTTTTTTTTAAAAAGGATTAACATTTATTGACTTCGAAGGCAAAAGAATAGATGGGAAAAGTATAAACTTTATTGTCATTTGTATTCTGTATGCATGTAAGTAAATAAGGGGTGGTGGGGGTCGGAGGGATACTACACCCACCCCCACCACCTCTTATGCATAATAAGAATAAGAATACAAATGATAATAAAGCACTACAAGTTGGAGGTTGTTGCCCTGGTTCACATAGAAAATGTGCCTGTCTTAGATAAAAGAATTTGTTACTGAAAGTGGATTGAAATGAATAGATTCAGCACAACAACAGTTCACTTTTATATCAGTATTGGGATAAGATCTCATTGTCTTTAGTTAGCTGAGATTTTGTTTTGATTTTTTTCCCCTTCACAACATTCTGTCTCTATTACTCTTCCTTCCTAAGTATACGTAAAAGGTTTTTACTTTAGAGACAATCATAGCTAACTCCAGATGAATCAAGTTATTACACAACGTTTTTCAAAGGAGAAGGTGTTATTGCAAAAGTTCTGGATATATGTAAGGGTATGAGTTAGGAAAATCTATATTTCTCTTAAGGTGATTGTGAGGAGCATATTACAATTGGATGCTAAGGGACTTTAAAATGTCAGAATGTGACTTGATTGCTACATGTCAATGTCTTGTAGTTTTGGTTCTCTTTGATTTACCTGTGGTGACTCTTACATTGTAAAGCTCTTTCATTTTAGTCAGTTATTACTCCTTCACAGTCAATATCTTTACTTTAGGTTGAAAGAACATTTCTAGTCCAATCTTTGCAACTGGCTTGAAAGTAGTACCGCTCCCTCCCCCACCACCCCTTATTTACTTGCACGCATCTAAGAGACTAATATTTGATTGAACGGCAAATTCTGGGGATTTGTTACAGTATTTAGGATTACGTTAATTTATATTCTTCCACTTAAACTATAAATTTCGGGTTTGGGACTGTAAAAAAAGAACTTGGTTTGTATGAAGGAAAAATAGTTTTTCCTCTTTATAGACTGAAACCATAACAGAAAAGTTCAGTTGTCTCAATTGCAGCATCTTTAATTCCAGCTGAGTGTTTGTACTATGCTTGTTTTATCATTATTTTTCCTCTCCTTAAACTTTGTATCTTTTCTGTTTTTTCATACTTTTCACTTCTAAATGACTTTGGTCTACCCTAGATCTTAGCAACCATATGAGTATTTCCACATGAAGTATTATTTCCTACTGATCATGCTTTTTTTTCCTTTAAGTTTTACATTTTTATCAAAATGTGATTTCATTTCCTTGATCACTTGATCACTTGACATCCCGTTACTCATCAATCCGCTCGAGCGGGTGCCAGCAATGTCTCCATTCATCCCTGTCACGTGCTAATGTAGCCCAATGGCACCTGCTCATTCTAGGAACACGAAGAGCCTCAAGCTGATTGTTCAGGTTTTGATGAAGAAATCTGACCATCTCATAGGTGGGCAGCCATGCGATCTTTTGATGTCCTGTGGAATTCAGTTGGTAATGCCTCTAGTCCAGCGGTCGTCTACAAATCTCATTACATGTCCAGCACATCTCATTTTCGATGCCTTGGCGAACGAGACAGCGTTCCTGATTCTTGACCTTTGATGAAGGTTGGAACTCCAGATTCTTTCTCTCATTTGAGTGAAGCATGATACTCCAAGCATAGCTCTTTTGATTCCTCTTTGAGAGACCTGAATAGAGTTCTCATCCTGCATTCATAGGGCCCAGGTCTCTGACGTGTATGTTAATGCAGGAAGAACAGTGGAATCGAAGAGATGTGCCCAGAGCTGGAGGTTCTTTGTCCTTTTAGCTATTTCTTCGAGGTTCTTGAAGGCATTCCAAGCCGCTCTCTTCCTCCTGTGCAACTCAGGTGCTAGGTCATTCATCATGTTGACTTCTCAACCTAGGTACACATAACTGTTCCTTTCAAGGATGTTCACATCCCGTTGAGAGTGAATGGAATGTCAGGAACGAGACCATTTTCATAAACATTGTCTTCATTAGATTCAGCTGTAGTCTGACCATTCCACACTCACGGTCGAAGTCGGCCAGCATTTGTGATGCTTGGCTGATGTTTGGTGTTATAAGAGTGATGTCATCCACAAAGCAGAGGTGGTGTAGTTGCTGACGATCTATCTTCACTCCCATTCCTTCCCAGTCCAGTTGTTGCATGACATTCTTGAGGGTGGCACTGAAGAGTTTCGGTGAAATGTTATCACCCTGCAGAACCCATCTCTTGGCATCAGTGACACCTCCCTGCAGAATCGTGAGATACTGTAGTGAATCTGCAATACAGCTCACAGAGGATCCTGATGTATTGACTTTGAATGCCCTGTTTGACTAGGGCCACTATGACTGCTTCCGTCTCAACAGAATCGAAGGTCTTCTTTAAATGGATGAACGTTAGACAGAGCGGCATCTTGAACTCCTGAGAAACCTCAATGAGCTTGGTTATTGTGTGGATATGGTTATTGTGCTAAATCCTTTTCGAAAACCGGCTTGCTCTCTTGGTTGTCCTTCATCTAGTGTCCTGCCAATCTTACTCAGGATGACTCGAGTGAACAGTTTGTAGATGACAGACAATAGGCAGATCGGGCGATAATTGCCAATGTCATGGATGTCTCCCTTCTTGTACACTAGTACAGTCCTTCTGGTTTTATTTACATTGGACGGAACCTTGCATTCAGACAGGTAGAGTGTGAATAGCTGAGCCAGTGTATTGATGAGTACTGATGGCAGGTTCGTCAGGTGTTCGGGTCTGACCTTGTCTTGGCCAGGTTCTGTTTGTTTCTTCACCAATGAACTGGTGTGTTGGATTTGGGAAGGGAGAACTTTGAGAATGACATATCCATCCTGTGGAATTTGGTATGTGGGCAGGTAGACGTGGCTATCAAAGAGATCCGAGTAGAAGTTATGGATAATCTTCCATTGCCCTTCTGGAAGATGTGATAGATCCATTAGGATGTCGGAGGGCAGTTGTCTTGGTCTTGTAGTTGGTGGAGGACAGGTGGGCATTGCAAATGCTTTTCCCAGCTTCTGCCGCATCTGCCAGCACTGCTGCTCTTCTCTCTTTGAGGTCTTCCTTTGTTGCTTCTCTGCACTGCTTTGTGAGCTTGGACATTTGCTTGCAGTTGTGTGAGGCTTGCGCCAAGCCACGTTGGCAAATGAGCTCAAGAGTTTTCGAAGCAGGCCTCTTTTTGCAGCTATCTCTCGCTTGGCGTTCCTCACATAATCATGGAGGTGCTGAACCAGTTGATTGTATTCCTCATTAATGTTGCCGCAATAGTGCCAAAGAGCTCCCAGTTGGTGGTATTTCTGGGAGTTCTCTTCTTAATCTTTGCAGTTCTTTCTCCCCGCTCTGTGAAGTAGAATTTCGCATGAAGGAGACGGTGGTCTGATCCCGTTTGGAATTTTGGGACAACAGTGACATCAGTCAGGCAAAACCATTGATTGAATATGATGTGGTGTATTTCGTTGTAGAACCATCCACCGGGAGACTCCCATGTCCAACGTTTAGATTCAGCCTTCTGGAATTGTGAGTTATCATGGATGGTCATGGTTGGCATGATGAACTCGGATAGTCTCTCACCCTGTTTGTTCCATTCTAAGTCATGGGTCTTGATAGGTCATGGGTTCTTCAGCTGATCTTCTCAGTCCTATCTTGGCATTAAAATCACTGACAATGATCTTGTAGAAGGTGTGGTCTTCTTTATAGAACTTCTTCATCTCCATGTAGAACTTCTCAATCTCCCCTTCATCATAATTGGATATTGGTGCATAGACAACAAAGATAGAAACTGCTGGCAGTGAGCCACATCTATTTAAGTGTAATTGTCTGATTTGGGTTGTTAGGCATTCGAATGAATCAATGTTTATGGCCACGTTTGTATTGACAAGGACACTGACACCACTGACACTTCTTTTGTCGCATGTTATGAGGAACAGTTCTTCCTCAGTGTCAAAAACGGCATGATGTGATTGACGCCTTCTTGTCTCTGTCAGACCAATGATGTCATATTTGATCTTTCGTGCTTGCACCATCAGGTCCTCAATGGATGCAGCCGATGCCAGCATACGTGCCTTGAAAGTACAGACAGTCATTTTTGTCCTTCTTAGTTTTGGCAGCCTAGGTGGTTCCTGAGATTTTATGAGCCTCTCCTTCCTCATCCTTCTTATTGCTGTCATATTGGTGGCTCTTTCAGGGTCAGAAGAATGGGACCCATTGTATTTACTGGTTTTGGCATATCGAATATAAGATGGATAGCTTGTCAGGCTCTGCCGTGTGGGCCAAACACTCTTGGTAGCTTGCCAGGCTCTCCGAGAGGGATAGAGGCTTTTAGGGCGGCCTCTAATCACCCTTACTGGTGTTCCCATGCTTCAAACCACACATCAACGCATTCAAATATGGTGCAGTAATCTTGTATTAAGTGTTTTATGATGTGAAGCCCCAGAGAGCCAGGAAAGCAGAGCTCTGTGACCTCGGACTCCAGGCTCAATGGACGCAGGAGCAGAGATCCTCAGCCTGCTCCCAGAAGCCTGGCTGACCTCCATTACCCCCACTATCTCCACTACCCAGCTGCAGACACCCTCCAGGACGCTTTAGTTTCCTTAGGTTTTTTAAAATTAATTTTATTTTTATGAAGTTGTTCATGATAATTTATTATATTTAATATTCCAAGGTGAATCCACCATCATTATATCTTTCCACCCCATATTTTGAATGTTTCCACCCTGATCCCCAAAACCTGCCCCCAAGTAGGACCTAAATATTTTGTATTGCTTGTTATGAATAATCTGCTAAATATGATTCCAAAAAAGTTTTCTTAGAGTAAAGTGTGTGAATATCACCCTGTAACCATTAAGCCCTTTTATAAGGGATTACTAACATATTGTTAAAGGTTGAGCCTTGTGTGTGTATATATAAATGTATACGAACAGGGTGACAGACTGTCTGAGTTCATCATGTCAACCAAAACCTTCCATGGTAACTCACAATTCCAAAAGGCTGAATCTAAACGTTGGACATGGGAGTCTCCCGATGGACGGTTCCACAATGAAATAGACCACATCATATTCAATCGGCGGTTTTGCCTAACCGATGTTGCTGTTGTCCCAAAATTCCAAACGGGATCAGACCACCGTCTTCTTCGTGCAAAATTCTACCTCACAGAACGAGGAGAAAAGAATGCAAGGTTTAAGAAGAGGACTCCCAGAACAACCACCAACTGGGAACTCTTTGGCTCTGTTGCGGCAACATGGGAAGATGCCGTCATTGACAACATTGATGAGGAATACGATCGAATGATTCAGCACCTCCATGATTGTGCAAGGAATGCCAAGAGAGAGATAACCACAAAAAAAACCGTCTTTCTTTGAACACTTTTGAACTTATTCGCCAACGTGGCTTGGCACGTGCCTCAGGCAACCACAAGCAAACGTCCGAACTGGCAAAACAGTGCAGAGAAGCCATCAAGGATGACCTCAAAAACAGGAGAGCAGCAGTACTGGTAGATGCAGCAGAAGCTGGGAAAAACATTCGTAATGCCCGCCTGTCCTTCACCAACTACAAAACCAAGATGACTGCCCTCCGACATCATGATGGATCTATCACATCTTCCAGAAGGGCAATGGAGAAGATTATTCATGACTTCTACTCAGATCTCTTTAATAGCCACATCCACTTGCCCACATACCACATACCACATGATGGATATGTCGTTCCCAATGTTCTCCCTTCCGAAATCCAACATGCCATCTCGTCGGTAAAGAAACAAAGAGCACCTGGCCCAGACAAGATCAGACCTGAACACCTGAAGAACTTACCATCAGTACTCATCAATACATTGGCTCGACTCTTCACACGCTACCTGTCTGAATGCAAGGTTCCATCCCAATGGAAAATCAGCAAGACTGTACTACTATACAAGAAAGGAGACATCCACGACATTGGCAACTATCGCCCAATCTGCCTATTGTCTGTCATCTACAAACTATTCACTCGAGTCATCCTGAATAGGATTAGCAGCACACTAGATGAAGGACAACCATGTGAACAAGCTGGATTCCGAAAAGGATTCAGTACTATCGACCATATCCACACAGTAACCAAGCTCATTGAGGTATCTCGGGAGTTCAAGATGCCACTCTGTCTAACGTTCATTGATTTAAAGAAGGCCTTTGATTCTGTTGAGACGGAAGTGGTCATAGAAGCCCTAGCCAATCAGGGCGTACAAACTCAATACATCAGGATCCTTCGTGAGCTCTATTGCGGATTCACTACCAAGATCTCACCATTCTACAAAGAAGTAATCATCCATATCAAGAGAGGGGTTCGGCAGGGTGATACCATTTCACCAAAACTCTTCAGTGCCACCCTCGAAAACATCATGCGACGGCTGGAATGGGAAAACATGGGAGTGAAGATAGATGGTCGGCAACTACACCACCTCCGCTTTGCTGATGACATCGTTCTAAAAACACCAAACATCAACCAAGCGGCACAAATGCTGAACGACTTTGACCGTGAATGTGGAAAGGTCGGACTACAGCTGAATCTTACGAAGACAATGTTTATGAGAAACAGCCTTGTTCCTGACGCTCCATTCGCTCTCAACAGAACCACCATCTCCGAATGCAACAGTTATATATACCTAGGTCGAGAAATCAACATGATGAATGACCTGGCACCTGAGTTGTGCAGGAGGAAGAGAGCGGCTTGGAATGCCTTCAAGAGCATTGAAGAAATAACTAAAAGGACAAAGAACCTCCAGCTACGAGCACATCTCTTTGATTCCACTATTCTTCCTGCATTAACATATGCCTCAGAGACCTGGACCCTACGAAAACAGGATGAGAACACTATTCAGGTCTCTCAAAGAGGAATCGAAAGAACTATGCTTGGAATATCACGATTCACTCAAATGAGAGATAGAATCCGGAGTTCTGATCTTCGTCAACGCTCAAGAATCAGGGACGCTGTCTCATTTGCCAAGACATCAAAAATCAGATGGGCTGGACACGTAATGAGGTTTACAGACAACCGCTGGACTAGAGCCATTACTGATTGGATTCCACGAGACATCAAAAGATCACGTGGACGCCCACCTATAAGATGGTCAGACTTCTTCGTCAAGACCCTAAATGATCGGTTTGAGGCTCTACATGTTCCTAAAACGAACAGATACCATTGGGCTACGCTAGCATGCAACCGGGATGAATGGAGACGTTACTGGCACCCGCTCGAATAAATCGATGAATAACGGGGATTAAGTGATAAGTGATAAGTGATATGTATATATATATAAAATATATATATATTTTTTCTTCCTGAGATTGGTTGCTTTTTACTTTAAACTCCATCAAATTGTGGTGTGCTACTCTTGGTACATCAGTGGTGTAGAGTATGAGATGTCACACAAATGTGGCTGCATGATCCATGAATCCTAAAATTTTAAATGTGGTTGTATAGCTGAGGTTAACTAAATTTTATTTAAATTTTATTTTATTTTAATTTGGGGTCTAGAGAAATCTCTGCAGTGGATTGCTCTGTGTTGCTTTCTTCTGAGAGAGTTAAAAGATTTCTTTCTGAGTCTCTGGATCATGATCATTAACAAGCTGATATGGTGCCAGCGTAACCACCAGGCTACCAGAAGCACAGAGAAATGGGGGAAGGTCACCCATTCCTGACTCTGTGAAAGCCTAGAGAGTTCAGTTACAAGTGCCACAACCTGGTGGCGATTGAGTTCTGGAGGTTTTGGCTGCCAGGGCTCTGTTGGGGTGGGGAGAGAAACTCACCCATACCACTCTGGGTTGCCCTGATAAAGCAGCCCGGCACAAGGTCCAGAGGCATCTCTGCATCATTTTGCTTAGATTTTTTTCCTTTCTATCTGTCATATAGACCTATGTGTCATTGACTTGATCACTTGATCACTTGACATCCCGCTACTCATCGATTTGCTCAAGCGGGCACCAGTAATGTCTCCATTCATCCTTGTCACGTGCTAATGTGGCCCAGTGGCATCTGCTCATTCTAGAAACATGAAGAGCCTCAAACCTATAGTTCATGTTACTTGACAAAGAAGTCTGACCACCTCGAACATGGGTGGCCATGCCATCTTTTGACACCCCGTGGAATACAGTCAGTAATAGCTCTAGTCCAGCAGTCGTCTCCAAATCTCATTATGTGTCAAGCCCATCTGATTTTTGATGCCTTGGCAAACGAGACACTGTCCCTGATTTTTGATCGTCGATGAAGGTCAGAACTCTGAATTCTTTCTCTCACTTGAGTGAAGCGTGATACTCCAAGCAAAGCTCTTTCGATTCCTCTTTGGGAGATCTGTATAGCGTTCTCATCCTGTTTTCATAGGACCCAGGTCTCTGAAGCGTATGTTATGCAGGAAGAACAGTGGAATTGAAGAGATGTGCCAGGAGCTGGAGGTTCTTTGTCCAGCTTTGTCTGGACACTTTCCGGATGCTCGGGCCGGGACATTTACGGTAAGCAGAACTCTGTGACCTTGGACTCCAGGATCAACGGGACCCAGAAACAGAGATCCTCTGCCTGCTCCCATCAATCTCTGGTGACCCAGGAATTAAACCCAGAAGCCCCACCCTACCCTGCTCTGTCTGCTTCCACCAATCTCCACCAACCCAGGGATTACACACAGAAGACCCACCCTCTCAGTACCAGATAAATACCTCATTGGCAGACCTCCACTACCACCACTACCTCCACTACCCAGCCACCGCCACGTTCTAGGACGCTTTCTGGACTGACACATAATAAGACACTTAATACCCATCTTCCAAGACTCGATCACGATCACGATCATCCTGTTGTTTGTCAATTGACTTGAGCAGGCACCAGTAACGTCTCCTTCATCCTAGCCCTGAGATTTTAAAATGTGCCATATTCAAGGCTCTTTCAGGGTTAGGAGAATGAGCCCCATCATTGTTACTGGTATTTGGCATATTGGGTATGCCATGGGGAGTTTGACAGACTCTGCTGTGTGGGCAGGTTACATTCGGTAGCCTGCCAGGTTGTCCAAAGTAAGAATGAGATAGTAAGATGTTGCGCGGCTGCAAATGTGGCCGCGTGCTTCCGGGACCTGGGTTTTATAGTCTCTGGGTCTTGGCCGTTGATGGGATTACACAGTGCCGGGGGCAGTTGGTGGGTGTTACTCCTGCCTACTGGAAGATGGAGGATCTGGGTGGAGGATGCTCAGCCCCCTGATCCGAGCAGGCTTGGAGATCTCAGCCCCGGGACCCACATGCCTTTGTTCCTCTGCCGGTACCTTCATGTGTGTGGAGAGTGGTCTCAGCATGGTTGTGGCTGGTTCTGGAGGTCTTCAGCTGCTGGGGCTCTGCTCGGGGCGGGGAGGGAAACTCAACCTGCCCCCTCCAAGGGACCCCGGCGAGTACAGCCAGGCATAGGGGCAGGAGACTCTATGCCCAGCACTGTGTAATCCCATCAATGGCCAAGACCCAGAGACTATAAAACCCTGATCCTGGAAGAGAACAGCTCAGAGTCTCCTGCCCCCACGCCATTTTATTGTGTCCTGTGTTTAAAAGTTTCAGAGAACCACTTAGTCACTTTGCAAAGTTTATAATTATTATTTCTACAACTGCTAAAAGAATCTTTCTTTACTTAAATAACATATACTTAAATGGAGGTAACTGTTGGAAACCAGAAAGAGTTCAACCCAAAAGTACCAGGTTGAGAAGAAAAGGGAATGTCCTGCCACAGAGGTGGGATGGGATAGGGGGATAGGGGGTGGGAGGGATACTGGGATCATTGGTGGTGGAGAATGGGCACTGGTGGAGGGATAGGTACTCGATCACTGTATAACTGAAACCCAAGCACAAAAACTTGTAATGTCCACAACTGTACCTCAGGGTGTTTCACTAATAAAAATAAAAAAAAAGTACCAGGTTGGGTGAACTGTGAAATCCCTAAGTCTAATGTTAAATTAATACTCTATTCACAGTTAAATGGGTTTAATTTTAATTGTGTCTATCAATGCAGTAAATTGGCAAATATTTACCAAGTTACCCACTATATTCCTGTAATGTTTTTCAAGTTAGGTGCAGAAAGAATGAATACCTAAGTCACATTCTTGAGATTGTTTGAATCATTGAATCAACTAATAATTATTAAACAAATCTATATTCATGTTAGGAAATGGGTTACAGTAATAAATTATACATAGATTTTGTCATAATTTATTGATTGAAACAAGTGAGGAGTTAAACATATGTTCTGGACATCTAAAATCTAAAACCTCATCAATTGGAGTAAAACCCTGATAATCAGAAGATATAACAAAGTTTTGAGTCAACAAAGTTTTTGGAGCATTTCAAGCCTGACAAGTGTTGAGGGATAAATGGAAGTAACCAAGTAACTGTGAAGAGAAAAAACAACTAATTAGTGTAAGTATTTCAGGATAAGTTCTACTTCTGTTACTGAACTACAGTTTCATAACTATTTTTAACCTTCGTAGTCAACAATTTAAAAAAGGAAGAACATTATAGTATTAATGATGCCACATAAAGACTCATTTTAAGCAGAGCAAGGTCGGTATTTTAAATATTTTATTCTATTTATTGTAAATACTTTGTTTCAATTCCAGATGTGACTAGAGGTGGTAAGTGCAACTAAAGTAGATTGAGTCTGAAAAAAATTTTGTGTGTATTTGGAAATATACCTGAGAAAAATAGTGGAAAGTTATTAAGACATTTCAAATTATTTAGCTTTTTATGTTTATTTTATTTTCATGACTATTTTACTGATTTTTTAAAAAAATCTAGTTTTAATAAAGTTTCCTAAGTAATTTTGAGTTCCAAATGGACTTGAATTCATTGCGTTTTTATGGGCTGCTGGTCTTTAATCTCTTATCACAGAATCAGAAATGTACCTGTTACATACTGGTAAATTAGTTATCAATCCCTTGGGCAGTATATTTTAATATCAGTGTTATAGGGAAGATGGTATAAATCTTGTGTACAGTATTATTAGCTTAGGCAGCTGCTGACTTAAAAAGGCCAGTTTAACAAGTCACCGCTGTATTATGTTTAATTAGGTACAGTTTATATAATGAGGTGTTCAGTTCTAATGGAAAGACATGCTGTGAGCAGCACATCTGCAGGAATAACTATTACAATCAGCATTGCAGAGACCCATGGAACTGCAAATTAGACTTACTTATCTAGAAATAAATTACATCCCAATGCCTTCATAAAGCTCATTAATTAATTCCACTGGCATAAAGGTCTTTTTCTTAATTTCATGTTCCATTAGCATAATAAACACAATTTGAGTTACAACAGTATGATCAGTTTAATGGATGCTATTTATTTTGGTTTTTTATTTAAAGTCCCGGTAACGTAGAATTAACATCAATATGCTGCTTGGTCCTTTATTAAAAATTCCCATAGGATAACCAACACAGATGTTCAATACAGCATCATATATTTCCTGCATTTTATGACTCTACTAATTGGCCATATGGAAAGGTGTTGATTGGGTATAATTTTTTAAAAAAATCTGCTAAATTATATGGATTGTAATAATTACAATTAGTTTATATGTAAAGTTGGATAGGTTAGTACATACTGCCTGTTGCAGGCAAAATAAGAGTAAACAAGCTTTTCATTGCATGTTTATAGTAAATATCAGTTTATTTAAAATAAATTCTGATAGTATTTTAAATCACATGTTAAAATGACAAACAAAATTAGCTTTTCTTACATTCTGAAATATCCCTTTGTGATGTCTTCGTTTTTTGATACTTCTTTTTATTTTAACCAATTTTGTATGTATGGTGTAATATTTGTACTATAAAAGTCTGTGTTAATTGACGTTGTTATGTCTAGTGTATTGAAATCATAAGTACTTTTATTGGGTAATCTTGTATGAAGTGTTATTAATATCTAATGTTTTTTATTTTCTTTGGGATCACACCCAATGTTATTCAGGAATTACTGCTGGTCTCTGTACTCAGGGATCACTCCTGACAGCATTCAGAGTATACCATATGGGGTGTCAGTGATCAAATCCACATTGGCCTTATGCAAGGCAAATGCCCTGTATTGTAGCTCTGGCACAATAATGTCCTGCGCTTTATCTTGTTATTGAAATAAAATTAAGTGCAGGGTACAAATAAATTTTCCTCTCTTTAGTCAAAATATCTTTCTTTTTGCTTCAATTTCTGGTGGTTTTTTTTTTTTTGTTTGTTTGTTTTTGCACTTTTCTTATTTATTTATTTATTTATTTATTTATTTTTGTCAGGGAAGGCTTGTTTTGTTCTGTTTGGCTGTTTGGGGGCCACACCCAGTGGTGCTCAGGGCTACTCCCGACTCTTTGTCTAGGATCACTCCTGGAAACTCAGCGAACCAAATGTAATGCTTGGGATGAAACTCAGGTCTGCTGCATGCAAGGCAAGGGCCCTACCCACTATGCTATCTCTCTGACCCTTACATTTTTTTTTGAATGTAGCTTCTCTGCTACTAATTGCAATCTATATATCTCTCATTATATTTAACTTTTGCTTCATTACCTACTTCAAATATTTTATTACTTTTATATTCTCAATAGATAATAGGGTTGCATAACAAATTGTTCCAAAACTTAGCTAATGAAAAAATTACAATCATTCATTGTTCCTTATGTCTCTGTGGGTTGAAAATTTGGGAAGGGCTCAGGTGGGTAGGTACTTCTCACTTGGGATCACTTATGCAAGTGTCATCTGAAGCTTTTGTGGAACAGCGGGCTTACTTTCAGGCTGGTTGTTTCCAGATCATTGAAAGTGATTTGAAAGTAAATTTTGTGAGGACATATTATATATGATATAGTATCATATTTACAATATTTGTGCCTGACCTTTCAGATTCATTGCATATGCTAATATCTAGTTATATGCTATATTTATATATTTTAAGTCTTTTTTGTTGATCTCAAGTGCAAGGAGATCAATAGTCATTGTCCCCATATTGTACCTTACCTTGGAAATAAAAGTATCTTGTAAACATACCTGCAATTTTTTAACTGTGAAGTTACTAGTCATAAAATATTTCCTTCTGTTTTCTTTCTCTCTCACTAAACTTCTTCTGCTATGAATATAAATTTCCATTATTATACTTGAACTTGTACTAATATAAGTTCATTATTTTTATTCAATATTTAGTTGATCTTAGATTTTTAGGGCCAGAGAGATGGTAAATAGTATGGGGTTAAAAAATATGTGATGTACCTCATGGTTTTTCACTAATAAAAAAAGAAAAAAAAATATGCGTTGTTGGTTATGGAACTTGCTTGCATCCTACTAATCTGGTTTGAATCTCCACACCATTTTGAGTCCCTGGGAATCTCCTGGGAACAAAGCCAGGAATAGCCTCTGAATCTCACTTGGTTTAACTCTAACGCATCTTCCCAGAAATGATTTTGAAGTCCCAATCTAACATAGAATCACAGATGTACCTAATATGAACTGTAAAATCAGTAATTGACCACTGTGTCTGTAAGTTTTGCTGCACAAATTATCCATTCGTTTATTAATAATGTGGCCAATAAAATATTGTTTCATTTACTCCTTGTCTTAACCATGCATCTATAGATATATGCCATTTGTATGCATGTCAGTTGGTGGCAAAAATGTTGAATGTATACCTTTGGTATACTCTGATCTGTGCTTGGATGTCCTGGTATTCTTTAAAAATAATTTTAGGGGTTGAAGTGATAAAATGGTGGGTAAGGTATATCCCTCACACTAGACCAAATAGGCTTCAATGCCTGGCACCACATGTGGTCTTCCACAAACTCCACCAGGAGCACAGAATCAGGAGTAAATTCTAAACACCATCAAGTATACACACTCCCAAAACAAAGCAAAAATAATTTTAGAGATATTAATGCAGATCAAAATAGAATTACTTCATTTTACTGTCATATCACATGTTGGAATGGTGATTTTCTATTGTCAATTTTGTCAAAATTCTCTTTGACATTCAGGACCTTTTAGGTCCTAGATACTGTGCTAGGTGCAAAGCATACTTTTCATTTAAAAAAATTCTTTCAATAATGATCGTATTATTTTTCAACTTTGTGTGAAGAATCAGTTATAAAAATGTTGAGTATCATATAAGCAATAAGTAGACATATGACAAGTAGTTATAATAATTGTCATACAACTAATAACTAGAAGAATTGGTATTTGAATCCAGGTCTTTTTTAAACCCTGATTTTTTTCCTGTTATGTTATGAGAATGAATATTTGCAGGTAGTTATACATAGAAGTCTTAGTTTTCTTAATTTAAGAAACAACCAAATGTATGTTTCAGAGAATAGTTCTGTCTCCGTAGTTGTTTGCTTCTTAATAGTATTTGGGCTACAGCCTATTGCAGCTAATTCTCAATTATCTGGAAGTATTCAGTCTTATAATTCAACAAATAGTGCACTATACAAGTTTTTATTTTTATTTATATATTCTAAATAGTTTAAAATATAGATTGGATAGCATAGTTACAGTAGTAACTATGCCCAAATATACTTCGCAGTTTAAAAACTGTGTTTTCAAATGTTTTACCAGAGTAGCTAAGACACACCAAGAATCAATGAATTTAAATTTCACTTCCTCTGATTTTTTCCTAATAAGGTTTGTGAATTAGTTAATGTACAGTGAAATAGGAAGGAAGAATAATCAGAGTCAATGAAGAGTTTGCATAGAGGCAGTTAGATGGATGAACTTTTTTTTCCCTCAAAAGTAGTTTCACATAATTTTTATAAAATTTATGTTCCAGAAAATTTTGAAAGTTGATTGTTTTTCCTATTGTATTTAGAAGCATATTAAAGAACATTTATTTTTGTATTTTGATTTATTTATTCCCACACTCTGTGTTTTGTGACTTGGTCTGTCTATGAAGCTTAATCATTTTCTGAAGTATAAAAACATTTAATACAGATTTTTTTATGTTTTTAATAATTTAAAATATCTTGAACTTAATTTTCAAAAACAATGTTGTTTTACAAGTAGTTCTGAAGATGGAAACATTTAGTTGTCTCTTTTTTGACTGAGAAATCACATTTAACTATAAATTACTTAAATGAATAGGAAAGCATATGAGTTTTAACTTTTAGTGTTTGGTTCTTTAGATTCAGATTTTGAGGATGCTTGTTTTTGCATGTACCATAAAATGTGCCTGCTTTTAATTTTGCCGGCAATTAAATGAGAATATGGTTAAATGGAGTTTAAGTGATAGTTACAAGTTGGCAGAATCTCTGAATATGACATGAATCACAATTTTAAAATGTCCAAATATTATAGCTCTCCAGATACAAACATCTGAATTTTTTTTTGCAATGAATGGCAACCTCAACATTACTATCCAGCTGTATTGTTTTCATTGTATGGTAACTAATGAAGAGCTCCATGCACTAAGGAACTACAATGCTGTAAAGTTGAAAGCAAAGTCACAATATGTATAATCATAGGGTCAAAATGGAATAAGTCAATTCCATTATGTTCTGCAAATAAACATAATTCAAAAGTTCCAAACTCAGTGTGTGCCTTCTTGGTTAGCTAAAGTAAAAGAACCACTTTGATTTTAGTCAACTTCTAGGACTGCTGGACTTGATTATATAATTGGAGTCTTAACACAGACTCTTCTTCTTGTTAGTAAGATGACTTTGAACAACTTACATAACCTCTATGGTTTAATGATTTTATTTGCAAAGTAGAGTAATCATACCAAGTCTCACAGATTGGCATCAGAATGAAATAAGTTGAGGCACATAAAAGGTTGATGATTCCCATAGGAATGAAATAGGTGAGCAACAACCATTATTTACTACTTTCCTCCAAAATTTATCTACTATAGCTTGGTATAAAAAAGAAATGAATGAATATTTTAAATCTGTAAATTAATAAGAGATCTGTACAGTAACATTTTGCATAAAAGCTTTGGAGAACAATGCTATACTATTAATTAAAGTAAGGCTTAAAAACTACCTCTGTTTTGTTTATTTAAATTATTTTTTCCTCTACTTTAGATAATTTGGAATTGATTACAGTAACTGAATCACACAACTTAATATGAAGTGACTTAAAAAGTCTATCTGACTCCTCATACCAGCTCACTCAATTGGTTTGCTATTAGTTCAGAGATTACATCCTCTATGTAATTAATATACTATTAGGGAATAGAATCGTAAAAGAAAAGTCAGTTTCAAATGTCAGAGCTCAAGCAAAGATTGAGCAAATAGTTTCAAAAATATTTTATAGGGAATTCAATGGTATTAAAATAAAGGAAGCTTTCAAAATAAGTCCCTTCCAGTATTCAGACAAGATATTACGTTTTATTTATGCCTCAATGGTATATTCATATAGAAAAAAGTTTGTTTAAAAATCTTGTAGTTTCACTTTTCCTAATAAAAACTGACTTTCCCCTGTAGTTTCTTTTTGCCTTTGATCCCTCCAAACTAAAGAAAAAATAAATGAAAATCACTTTGCTTTTATTTGCAGTGATATGATACATATCACTGATCTTAAGGAAACAGTATCTCCACCACTTTGGAGACCAAGGCCTCATGGCACCTACTGTGAAAGGTTGCTTTCTGATTGTTTATTCTCTGTATTTGTTACTTAGAAAATAGGTGACTAGAAGATAGAAACAAATCATCAGATGCTAATGCACCAGGAAACCAAACAATACCATGAATATGTTGATCTACAGACTTGGTGACCTTTTGTGTTTATTTAAACAGCTTGTTTTAATTAGTAATGGATATCGCTTACTCTTATGAACATTATTGACAATTGAAAACAGCACCTTATAAGCTGAGGAATTGAAGAAATTTAATATGAGTGTTTGAGTTCAGTTTCTTTAGGGGGTTGCTTTGTTCTTGTCATAATGCTTGAAGTTAATGGACAACTGAAATGGAATGACTTCATGTGTCATATACTCAGTGCAGAGGACTGACAAAAAGCCATTAGTGTCCAGGGAAGAGAGACAAAGGCAGAAATTCTATTGTTTCCAGATGAGTCCTTATGATTCCCCAAACTCTTTATTAACTTGACAGGCAAGTGGCAAGGCTATTAATGCAAAGGTCAGATAGTGCAATTTTAGCCAGATATTTTTCAGTGAAAAAGTAGCAGAAAATTATCTAGAATGCCTGTGGAATTTAAGAGATGATCCTTAAGGAAAAAATAATGGCTGGATGCTCTAAGTGACAATTTTACCTGTCCTACAAAAAGAAAGAATATAACTTTTCTTACCATATATGATTGAAAGTTACTGGAAGGAAGCGTTGGATCACACTTATTTGTGGAGGTACTTTAAAAGGCTCTAAAATAATTCTAAACCACTGAAAGAGAATAATTCTATAATAATTTCTTCTCACTCTCAAATACAGTTACAATGTTTTATAATAGTCAGTAAAATGCTATTATCAACCCAGTGCAACATAAACTTTGCTCTTGTCAAATTATTTTAATGTAGATAGCAGAACCATCATCTCTCTTGTATAAAATATTTTGGAGTAGCTCTAAGAACTACTTTCATAGACTGGGAAATTCATTTCTGGTGTGACAAACATCTTTTCCTTGAAGCTAATGGAAAACGAAATTTAGAGCAACTTTTGGATAGGCACATGTCACATAAAGTTGCAGTTGTTTTTCTCATTAGCTAGTGCTTGCTTGGGAACAATGGCAATGCTACCATTCAAACTGTGAGTAGCATCAAGTAACCCAGGGTGTGACTCCCAAGCTAAATAAATAACTATATAAAAAGAATAGTAGGCACAAGTAACAAAGATTGCTTTTGTTCAACTCCAGCCCCCTCAAACTGTCTATCTCATTTTGTTCTCTAAAAATGAAAAACTACCCCCACAGGCAAACTATTGGTTGACTAGTAAATCTATGGCTTCGAGAATAAAATTGTCATTCTTCAACGGAATGATTTCTACTTTCTAGAACTGCTTTTTTTCTTTCCCATCATGACTGTTTCAGTGATGGTGGCACCAAATTCTTGCCTTTTCAAGTGGAAGAAAGAAAACGAAGGGGAGGGAAAATATTATCTAGCTTCTACCTCAAATATTTGGGGTATAGGACATAAATTTATAATTTAATATTTCATTTAAAAATTTAATATTCTCCATCCTCCCCGATTCCTTCCCACCATCATCCTGATACTATGAAACTGTGATCCTGGTTTTTGTGCTGGTGTAAACTGCTACGTGCAAAGGAATTTTATATCATGTACTTGTTAACAGACCACAGACCTGTAGATGTCTCAGAATAATGATTACTCTTTGCAATTTTTCCTCAATGGTCTTTAGGGTTTTATCTGACTTGGACAAAAGATGAAGTTCATGGTGTGGTGTCCACTTTACATGGAGTTTTCAAATAACCTGAGAAACACTGAGTTTCTTTACCACTTAATTTAATCTTTAGTTTATAACTGATGTTTTCCATGACTGCCAATGATGTAATTGTCAGAAAAAACAGAAACACAAACTCTTTCTTCTTAAGATAGTTACAGACTGAGGAGGCCTAGCAGTTAACATGTCTATATAAAGCCTAGGAATTATAAATTTCACACAGAAGTCATTATTTAACTTTTCCTACAACTTGCTGCTGGTGAAAATGAAAGCATTGCTCTCTCAATGGAGTGAGGTGAAAATGAAATCAAGGGGCAGAGTAGGTTCCAGTACATCTAAATTTACAAAGCGTCCTAAAAGCTCATTCATTTTACTCTTTTTTTATTTTTTTCCTGACTAAGAAAACTGACAAGCCCTTTGGAGATTCCTGCTGCTAGAATCCCTATCTAATGCAGTATATTGGGGCCCTATTCAATGATTCTTGAAAGGTTTTCAAACTGGTTTTAAGGAGCTAGTAGGCCACTTTGTAATAGGAAGAAGCATCTGACATTTAGAATCCTGCCCCCCAATGTGCAAACAATAGAAGAGAAAAAGCTGTGGCCTCACTTGGGCTTCTGCTGTGCTAATTACAGAAATGTAAAGCCCAGCTGTGGTCAGACCAGCTCATCAAGGAGAGATGTGTTAGACCAAGAAAGCGAAACAAGGACCAAAATGTTTTTCATTTTTATTCCTTGCATATTGTCTGTTAGAGCATTTGGTTCTGCTTAATTATGAACTTTTCCTTTTTCCATTTATAAAAATGTTCTTTCCCCTTGCATTTATTATGAGTGAAGTTGTTTTCTGACTTGAGTATGGTCATGAGGTTGGAAACTCAAGGGCTGAAACCTATTTCTTCAACTTATCTATATGCAAATTAATATTGATCTGCAAACTCAGGTTCTTGTGCCCTGTTCTAAATCTTAACATCCGACTCCTGACCCATTCCAAAAAAAAAAAAGAAAAAGAAAAAAGTAAATAAAATTCCTCCAGAGATATAGGTCAAAGCCCAAGTTCAATCTCCAGCACCAAATAGTCCCCTGAGCACCACCATGAACGACCCATAAGCACAATGCTGGGGTTGTCTTTGAGCACCACTAGGTATGGCCCAAAAATTAAAGGAAAAGAATTAAATTAATAAAAAAAATCAGAGAACAAATAAGCAAATTTCAACTCTCCAAATAAAATTTAATTTCAGCACAGGAACACATGGAATTTAGATACATTGTTTTCCCCTTTGTTATTTTTTCTGTGCTTAGTTTTCTTAGAATTTGGGTCAAGATTTGAACTTTAAGCATACTTGTTTGTTTACTATTAATGTGAAAACAGGAGACGGTAGAAACAGAGAAGAAAAACTGGTAAGTATCTGGTGGTCAATATATAAATTTTTGACAAAACTTTAACCAGTCTTAAAATAGCAAAAGCACTTAAAATGATATTCTTTCTACCTGTCTTAAAGAGAAGTGTAGGAGTCTGAGAGATATTACAGGAGTAAGCCACTTGCCTTGGCTGAGACTGACTCTTATTCAATCTTGACATGCCGATTCCAAGAATATCTGTCACAAAGACCAATACAGAGCTAGGAGCAGTCTCTGAGCACCCGGATATGATCCAACCTTCCTCTTTCCCCACAAAAAGTGCAAAACAATGGTGCACTGAAAATTTTATTATATGTGATGCTATAAAGTCTGGAAATGGTAATATCAGTTAGAGGTTTTCATATTATAGACATATAGGCCGGATCCTGTTAAAGAAAAATAGTAACAATAACTGTCACTCTCATTGTCCTCCCTTTGTTTATCGATTTGCTGGAGCGGGCCCAGTAACATTGTGAGACTTGTTACTGTGTTTGGCATATCGAATACACCATGGGGAGCTTGCCAGGCTTTGCCGTGTGGGCAAGATACTCTTGGTAGCTTGCAGGGCTCTCTAAGAGGGGTGGAGGAATTGAACTCGGGTTCGCCATGTTGGCCGTTTGCAAGGCAAATGCCCTACCCGCTGTGCTATCGCTTCAGCCCAGTAACAATAACAATAATGAAAATTTCTTAAAATTGTCCAACATATAAAAAATATAAAGGAAAAATCTCATTTCTTTATGAGGGTGATGTCACTACCACATACAGCTATATTGAGAAAATAGTCACATTGGTAGGCATATAGACTTTTATATGTATACATAGGCACATTTTGTATATTCAACTAAAAAATGACAATTTTCTGTAAGGTAGTGAATACTTAAAAAAAGAGTGACTTTCTCTAAAGGTCATCTGAATGAGTTTGTAAAGGGACTAGAGGTAGGTGTTATTTTTCATTTTATAACCTAGAGAAGGTAAGCAATGTGTCCCAGGAAGACACAATTAATAAGTGATAGTCAGATTTTCACTGGTTAACTCAATGTTCCTTATTCTTGTTACAGTTTGATAATTTGACATGAGATATTTTGAATGTAAGAACAGAGTCATACCACATTCTATTCTGCTTTATTTATGAATTCTATTTTTTAAAAAAGAGTACAGCACCCGGTCCAGACAAAGTCAGACACGAACATCTGAACAATCTGCTGCCAGTACTCATCAATACACTGGCTCGGCTCTTCACACGCTACCTGTCTGAATGCAAGGTTCTGTCCCAGTGGAAAACCAGCAGGACTAACTGTTGTACAATAAGGGAGACATCCATGATATGGGCATCTATCGCCCAATCTTCCTGTTGTCCATTGTCTAAAAGTTGTTCACCTGAGTCATCCTGAATAGAATAGGCAGAACACTAGATGAAGGACAACCATGTGAGCAAGCCGGGTCCTGAAAAGGATTCAGCACGATCAACCATATCCACACGATGACCAAGCTCATTGAGGTTTCAGAAGAGTTCACGATGCTACCCTGTCTAATGTTAATTGATTTAAAGAAGGCCTTTGATTTTGTTGAGACAGAAGTGGTCATCGAAGCCCTAGCCAAACAGGGCATCCAAACTCCATACATCAGGATCCTCCCTGAGCTGTATTATGGATTCACCACCAGGATCTCACCATTCTACAAGGAAGTGATAATCTACGTCAAGAGAGGGGTTTGGCAGGGTGATACCATTTCGCTGAAACTCTTCAGTGCCAGCCTGGAGAACATTATGCAATGACTGGAATGGGAAGGAATGGGAATGAAGACAGACGATCGGCAACTACACCACCTTTGCTTCGCTAATGGCATCATTCTGATAACACCAAACATTAGCCAAGTGACACAAATGCTGTCACACAAGTGACACTTTGACCATGAGTGTGGAAAGGTCAGACTGCAGCTGAATCTCACGAAGACAATGTTCATGAAAAACGAACTAGTCCCTTACATTCCATTTGCTCTCAATGGAATGAACATCTCCAAATGCAGCAGCTATGTGCACTTGGGTCGAGAACTCAACATGAGAATTACTTAGCGCCAGAACTGCGTAGGAGGAAGAGAGTGGAGTGAAACACCTTCAAGAATGTCGAAGAAGTTGTTTAAAAGGACGAAGAACCTCCGGCTCCAGGCACATCTTTTTGACTCCATCATTCTTCCTGCACTAACATATGCCTCAGAGACTTGGGCCCTAAGCAAACAGGATGAGAACGCTATTTGGGTCTCCCAAAGAGGAATCGAAAGAACTATGCTTGGAATATCACATTTACCTCAAGTGAGAAAAGGAATCCAGAGTTCCAACCCCCATCAATGATCAAGAATCAGGGACACTTTTTTACTTGCCAAGGCGTAGAAAATCAGATGGGCTGGACACGCAATGTGATTTAGAGACGACCGCTGGACTAGAGCTGTTACAGACTAGCTTCTACGGGACATCAAAAGGACACGTGGCTGCCCACCTATGAGATGGTCAGATTTCTTTGTCAAAACCCTGAACAAATGGTTTGAGTCTCTTTGTGTTCATGGAGTGAGCAGATGCCATTGGGCTACACTAGCACGAGACATGGACGAATGGAGACATTACTGGCACCGGCTTGAGCAAATTGATGATCAACGGATGATAAGTGATACAAGTGATTTTATTTGTGAGACTTTCAAAACTTTCTCTAACACAAAAATTCTAGAGACCTGCCTAAAGGAAATCCATTTGAAAACTTGTTTAGGTACAATAATATTGGATTTTTACAACAATCACAAAAATTTGCAAAGTTGCAGAAACGTTAATTAAATGCAGAACTGAATATAAAAAGTGAAAAATTGTTTTAGTAAAGCATACTTTTATTGTTGTTTGGAAAGGAACATTAATTGAGGGACATAAATTGGGAAATAATAATGGCAGAAAGGAAGCTATTCCTTAAATTTTTTCTTCTTTCTTCCTTATTTTCAAAAGCTTAATTTACTTAGTTAGCAAACTGTCACAGAGTTTTATGGAAATAAGATTCTTAAGGCATAGATAATTGAAGATAAGCAGGGGTTTCAGGTGAAATCAGAAAAGTAGTAAGCTCTAAAATACCTAGAGGAAAACTTGAGGTCATAAAACATATGAGAGTTAGGAAAAACTAGGCTTACTTCACAATTTAGTTATTCCTGCCTCTGAAATGTGTCCCTTAAAAAGGAAATCTTTCAATATTTATCATTTAAACTGAATTCACCATTCCAATGGCCTACGTCCTATTCAACAATTCAGTATTCTGCACAATAAATATTCAAGACACCATGCTTCACCTTGGAGGATGCAATAAATGCAATAATGATCAATATTTGTAGTGTTCTCTTAAGATTAAACGTGCAGAGGCTGGAGCAATAGCACAGCGGGTAGGGCGTTTGCCTTGCACACAGCCAACATGGCCAACACAGGTTTGATTCCCAGCATCCCATATGGTCCCCCGAGCACCACCAGGAGTGAATCCTGAATGAATGAGCCAGGAGTAACCCCTGAGCATCGCCGGGTGCGACGCAAAAAAAAAAAAAAGATTAAACGCGCATTTCTCAAATATTTTCTTATTTAAAACCTTTGGAATTAGGTATTATGGTTACTTCATTTATGAGAAAGAAAATCTAGAATGAGTTCTAGAATCAGTGACTTTCCTAAACTTCAGTAGAGATAAAAATGTCAGATTTTACGTTCAGATTGAAGTCTTTCAACTTTGGAGTCTTTCTCATTGCATTGTACCAAATTATCAGCCCTAAACAATCTAACAAGTTAAAGTGAGCAAAATATGCAGAGCCACAATGTAGCAAGAATATAATTTAAAATAAAATTTATTTTTTATGAATATACATTTGTATTAACATGCTTTGTCAACCAATGTGTAGTAAACAATAAATTATATTAACAAATTTAATTATAAGTTCTGATAGTATTGCTCTCTATTTAGAATCAGCTATTTCTGCCTTTTAGAAGTATAGTCCTGATTTTTACTTTTTCCTTCCCTATGTCTTAAAAATAAGACTATGTTATACCTTATAAATTTGGGAATTAGACCTCTTTCTTAAATTTTCGAGAATACATAGACAGATTTCTACTCACTAAGTAGATTTTTAAAAGTAGTTTGTGGTAAAATTCCTTTTTCCTTTTCAATCTATTTCCATGGATCCTCTCACCTATAATAATCAATTTTTTTTGCCTGTCTGCAATTTGCGGCAATTTGATAGAAATTCTGTTGATCATCTTAAACTGATAAAGCCTATTAAATGAGTCTATATAGACTCATAAAAATGAACAGTCATCTGGGGACCAATGACAATAGACTATTAAGGTTGGAAGCAATTCTGAGCAGATATCAAGGTTATTCCGGCTGAAATATGTCATAGGTAAACACTATAGTGGTAAAGATTTAAGCAATTTCATCTCCAAACAGAGACTGAAATTACTTGAGCTGGTAGAATTCCATAACCCACCTGCTACTTTTAAAAGGTTGAAGGTATTTTTTGAAGATACATTTTTTCAGTGAAATTGTTATGAACATTTCCTACCTTTACTTGATTCTCTGTGATAGATTTATTTTTGTTGCACTATAAACCACCACAACGACTTAATCATTTATTTTTATTATTATTATTATTTTTGCTATTTCCAAACCAGAACTCTTTTATTACAAACATGATGTGTCAAGGGCTGGAACAATAGCACAGTAGGTATGGTATTTGCCTTGCATGAGGCCAACCCGGGTTTGATTCCCAGAATCCCATATGGTCCCCCGAGCACCACCAGGGTAGTTCCTGAGTGCAGAGTCAGAAGCAACCCCTGAGCATCTCTGGATGTTATCTAAAAAGCAAAAAAAAAACCCAAAAACAAAAAACATGATGTGTCAAGGAATGAATGATTCAAAAATATGAATCAGTCATTCAACACTTAGATAGATTTTCTGAACACTATTCTGTGATTTTCATCAGTAACCCTTTTTTTCTGAAGTGCAGATAAAAAAGTACTGAAGAATGTAGAAGTGAAAGTTAGGAAAAAATAACATCTGCCTATAAAAATTACTGAAGAAGCAGTGGTCACACAACCTGTCATCTGTCATCTGGGAATTGCCAAATCAGTGTCCTGGATTTGTAAGACTCTTTAATAGTCAAGTACTATGCTATCACTTGGCCCTGTATTTGACTCTTTTTTTTTTTAGGGAAAATCTTTCCTTGTCCCATGAGTGCAGTGTATTTCCTTGTATTATTTAAACATAGTGGCCATATGGCATCTTCACCCTTTTTACTGCTGTCTCTCCCACTGTGTGGGCTTTCAGGAAAGACCAACCTGGTTATGACAGACTGACTACAGGCACTGATCTTGCTGTGATACTATCCTCTTTTGGAGTAAAGCATTGGTCCAAACAGTATCCTGCATGTTGAGTCTTTCTCAGACATGTCTCTGAACCCACTATGGTGGGCTTGTACTTCTGGAGGTTGACATTATTATGGAATTGTTAAGCTTCTTACATATGGTAGGAGATAGGAATAGTAGCATGATCTTCCTAAGCGGAGTCCAGGAGATCCAGAACTCTCTTTGGAAAATTCTTAGTCAGTACTTAAATGGAGGGTGAGGATTATATAGCACACAAAGGGCCTATTGAACTGTACCTGGTGATGCTTAGGGGTTATCAGGGTTCTACCTGACAACGTTCATGGCACAGGGTCATGAGATGCTGAGGATTGAACCTATGTCAACCAAATGCAAATCATGTACCTAAAAACCTGAACAATCTCTCTGACTCAAAAAGGAGTGTTTTTTATTGAAAATTAGTCCCCATCAATATTTTAAACAATACTTAGAAAAAACTGACAATAGTACAAAAATGCACTTAAAAAGTGAAAGTGTGCAAACTGTCACTGAAAAGCTTGTGATTAATCATACTTAAATAATTAGCACTTTTAACATAACTTGCATATTTAATTCATTGTTGATATATTTAATTCATAGGACAGATGAAAGTATTATGTGTCTGATATTATTTTTGGCCTGCTTCATGCATGAAGGAACCGGCAAAGGAACCCAGGTGTGCGGGCCCCAGGTCTGAGATATCCAAGCCTGCTCAGATTGGGAGTGGGTCCCTCCACCCAGATCCCCCATCTTCCAATAGCTAGGCAGTTCACCACCCAACTGCCTCCTGGTGCCGTATAATCCCATCAATGGTCAAGATCCAGAGACTATAAAACCAAGCTTCCAGAAGCACTTTCGAGACCTCTTATTGTCTAGTTCTCTCTCTCAGAGAACCTGGCAGGCTACATAGAGTATCCGGCCCACACGAAAGAGCATGGCAAGCTCCCCATGGTGTATCCAATATGTCAAATACCAGTAACAATGATGGGTCTCATTCCCCTGACCCTAATAGACCCTCCAATGTGGCACTTGCTAAAATCTCAGGGCTAAGTTGAATGAAGACATTCCTGGTTCCTGCTCGAACAAATCAATTAACAAGATGACAGTAATACAGTGATTGTTTTTGGCCTGCTTTGAGATGATTCTCCTTTTTAAGACATGATTTTTAATAATTCATCATCATTACAATGGTTCCTACTTTCTTTTTAAGTAACTCCCATGAATACAGTGTTAACAACCAGATTCTCCAAAATATTTGTCAATATGTCCATATTTTTCCAGACAGGAATATAAAAGGAGGCCCCATAACCATGCCACTGGACTCCGCATCAGGTTGTTTCCACTCGGAATGCCTCTGAGGGGGGTGGGCAAGAGCCCTCCTTGCCCCAAGGGACCCAGCCTGAGCAGCTGACCTCCACTATCCAACTGCCACCATGATCCAGGCCACTTTCTGGACCACACGGCCGCAAAGCAGCCATGGGACACTTTGATGGAGTTCAGACAGTAGGCAACAGATCATAGAGAGAAATATACATGTATATATGTATGCCTCTTGGAGTGTCTGACAAGCTACTGAGAGTATCCCACCCTCACGTGCAGAGCCTGACAAGCTACTTGTGTCATATTCAATATGCCAAAACCAGTAACTATAACAGGTCTCATTCCCCTGACCCTGAAAGAGTCTCCAATCATTGGGAAAGAGGAGTAAGGAGAAGCTGCTACAATCTCAGGGCTGGGACAAATAGAGATGTCACTGGCACCTGCTCAAGTAAATTGATGAAAAATGGGATGACAGTGATACAGTGATACAGTCCATATTTTTCCATCTTTACTGGTGTCATCTTGGTGTAAGACACCATTCTCTCTCACTTAGATAACTGTAATAGTTTGCTTATCATTGTAAAATTAATTCATTTAAAATATTCATTATGTTTTTCTATCCTTATACTCTTAGTCAAAATATTACAATGCCTTCCCCTCACAGTTGAAATAAAATCAAAAATTTTTTTCTTGGCCCAGAAGGCAGTCATAGATTTAATTTTATACACGCTGTTCTAGAGAGTAGCAAAAACGGAAAATTGGTCAAATTTATTTTACCAACTAACTAAAATGTTATTAGCAACACTTCATAAGCAAATGTCGAGAAACATTACGGGCTAAAATCCATGCAGATAAAATATTAACTGAATATAATATTGTGTTAAAACTAATATATCATAGGGAGTATTTATTATCATGGGTATGATGCTATTGTTCAAAATTAGAAATGCCACCCATTTAATTAACCACACTGATGGACTGTTAGTTATTTTGACATTTTAACTTTCAGAACTTTTATATCTGATTCAGATATTGCCTCTGACACATACCTCTCATTTGAATGCCAGTCAGTATTCTTCTCAGAGTTGGATTCAATGCAAAAAATGTCTTCAGTTCTTGTTTGCCTAGGTGTATTTCTTCCTCACTCAAATTTTTATTCCTCCCAGTCTTGCAGGGTAAATAGAGACCCTCTTTTATGAGTTATTCCAACCCTAATTACCTCCAACCTCCCCCCCCCAATACAATATCATTTAGCTTAGGATGTAAATGTATGGATTTGTGGGAAGGGTATTAATATAATTTAATCTCTAGTCTTCAATTTTTTTTACATAATAATGCATTTCTTCCTGCGACTAGAGTGATATTACAGTAGGTACAGTGGCCAACTTATTTGTGATCCCTGGCATATCAAATAGTTGTTTGCCTAATCCATACAAGAAGTAATCCCTGAGCACAGTGACTGGAGCAAGTCCTGAGCACTGCCAAGTATGGTCAAAAAGAAAAAAAAGTGTTAATTCCATTCTAATAATTCCAATGCCTTAACTTGTGATAGGAACAACTCTAAAGTCAAGGTTCAAAATCTCATCTGAATATCACCTAAAGCATACACAAATAGTACTTGAGGTTAGAGCCCTCTTAAGGCAAAATTTCCCCTCGAACTGTGAACCTGTGAAACTAATCAAATTAATACTTTCAAGATACTACGATCTCAGAGATAAAATTGATATTATCACTCTGAAATAAAGAAACAGGAAAGGAAAAAGTAACAGATCATAAGTAAGTTCAAATCTCAGCAAGATGAATGTCATCTGCTGTAAAGACTAGGTAATACTCATTTTCACTGTGATGCTCTGTCCTCTTGGCCCACTGCAGCTACAGCCTCACTCCCATGATTCTGTAAGAGAGAACCAATCCCGTGCTCCACAGATGGCCCAATCTTCAATGCTTTAGTCATAGGCTATCTGGCCTATTGAAACAAAATTGGTGACTGATTCTATGTAGTTGATTTCAACATTCTTTGTTCCCTGAAGTATAATAAATAGTGCACGTTTGCCAGCCAAATATTTCTGTGCTCTAATTGTGCAGGATCTAAGAACTCTGCCAACCTTCCTCATTCATCCAGTCTCCATCCCCTTCAGTTCAAACCAACAGTATTTCTGTTCATATATTGCTTCTATAATCTCCTAAATTTTTTGTCAAATGAGAGCTCAGATAACTCTAGCTGTTCTTTCATTTATTTCCTTCCTTCCTTCCTTCCTTCCTTCCTTCTTTCCTTTTTTTCTTTCTTTAATTCTTCTCTTGCCCTCACTGTTCCTTAATGGACTGACAGTTTTCAAAATCATTCATTTATGTTTCCTTTTTTGTTTAATGATTCTTTTCAACACATCTCACTCTTCCTACATCCCTACAGTCAAGAAAAACAAAGTATCTCTTCGTACATTTTGCTAAAAATACCAATTAAATATCCAATTTATTCCCTTGAAAATTCTACCTTCCACACAATACCAGATCACAAATACAGCTCATCTACATTTTTGCTGTCTATAAAAAGTATGGCCTTTCTGCTACTACCATATATAATGTTTCTCTGTTCATGTGACACCTTATCAGGAATTGTTATTAATGTTTATGTTGATAGTTTGAACTTCAGAATGCTTCCAATGTCTACCAATGATATTATTCTAAAGTTGCATTAATATTTGTATGTGGTTGTAGGCCTAGAGTGATAGTACAGTGGGAAGGGCACTTGCCTCGCATGCAACTGACCTGGGTTTGATCCCCAGCATCACATATGATTCCTGAGACTGCCAGATGTGATCCCTCAATGCAGAGCAAAGAGTAAACCCTGAGCCTCACCAAGTGTGGTCCCAAAACAGAAATAAAAAATACATGTTTAAATACTCATTACAGCAGTGACTTTGTGTCCCAGTACCAAAAATATGTATTCTACATATTCTACATATTATTCTGAGTTCTACAGAGAAACAGAAGCCATATATATGTATGTATATATAAATATATGTTTACATACATAGAAGCTATGTACACATATATGTATATTCAGAGGACTGACATATAGTTGAGAGAGAAATATTGATTTATTATGAGTAACTAGCTAACGAATATGGTTTTAGAGACTGAGAAGTACCAATTCTGCATTTGGCAACTCGGGGGCACAACATAAAAATAGTTGATGATATAATTCGATTTTAGTCTCTAAACATAGAGAGTTGATGGTGTAAATTCCTGTTCAAGTATAAGGCTAATGGCAAAAAAAAACTGATGTCCAACCTGAGGACAAGGAAGAAGAGAATTATTATTTTATCTATTTTTTTTCCTTGGGCTGGAGCGATAGCATAGCAGTAGGGCATTTGCCTTACGGGCAGCCAGCCCGGCCGAGCCGGGTTCGATTCCTCCGCCCCTCTCAGAGAGCCCGGCAAGCTACCGAGAGTATCTCACCCACATGGCAAAGCCTGGCAAGCTACCCATGAAATATTCAATATGCCAAACACAGTAACAACAAGTCTCAAAAAAATGAAGACATTACTGGGCCTGCTCGAGCAAATCAATGAACAATGGGAGGACAGTGTTTGTTTTTTTGACAGTTTTTTTTCCCTTATTCATGTCTTCATGTCTTATTCATCTGAGAGACATCCACAATGAAGAAGTCAACCTTCTTTACTGAATCTACAGATTCAAATAAATAAAACAATTAGGTTATAGTAGATTGGAGAGATAGTACAGTGGGTAAAGTGCTTGTCTTGCATTCAGTTGACCCAGGTTCAATCCCCAGCATTTCATTTGGTCCTATTTCATTGGTCCTATTTCATTAGATAGAACTGAGTGCAGAGCTGGGAGTAACCCCTGAGCAACATGGGGTGTGGTCCAAAAATAGGGTTCTAGTTTCAACAAACATTATACAACTCTCCTATGTATAACTGAGTAGGCAAAAAATCCTTTCCTAGTAGAGGAGGTAAAATCCTGGATCTCACTCTCTTTTCCGTCATATCCATAGATAATATACAATGATTAAGATAAAAAAACTAATTGTTCAAAGTCAACTGATCTGTGGTTTTGGGGTGTGTGTGTGTGTGTGTGTGTGTGTGTGTGTGTGTGTGTGGTGTACTGATTGATATGTAGACAAATCAATGAAATATCCTTACAAAATAAAGCAAGAGAAAATGGTACTCAAAAATACTGGTTGACACATTAAATTCCAACTGATTAATGTACCCAAATAATATGTATGTAGTTGCTTGTTTGTGCTATGATTTCTTCCTGGAAGCATCCACTTGAATTAATAAGGATATATAAAAATATGAAAAATTGACAAAATATAAAAAAAGGATGAAAACATTATGCAGCTAGTGATAGACTTTAACTGTTAATAGGACACACCAAAGGAACAAGGTGGTCAAGTACAATTTGTTCCTAAGCTTTCTACCACAGAAATTATTTCACAGTTTTCAATAAAAATTAATATTTTTTGCACTAGAACAGAAACAAGTTGAGTGTGTGCATGTGTATGTATGTGTATGTGTGTGTGAGGTGAGACTACAATTAAGTTACACTTGTTATGCAATAGTTTAATTAGCTTGATTAAATATTTTACTTTCAAATAATTTTACTTATGTTTTAGTAGAATGGGAAGAAAACTGGGATCTAGAGATGGGTATATTAGCTTGCAATTTCAGTTATTTTATTTATGGTTATGTAATCTTGGACCAGTTATATAACATTTGTCAGTCTTACTATTATCATTTGCAAGAAAGATATACACAAATGTCCTCTCATGGGATGGTTGTGAGGATATTATGTGTACCAAGCTCCTTGTACTTAATACTTTTCCCTTTCTTCTTAGAACATGTGGTATTAGTCAAAATTTAATAAAATTAAATCTCTGTGAAGAATTGTGACAGGGTCACAGATTGAAGAATAGTTGATACAGGTAATATTAGCATTGGCTGGTTTTTGCTGAATACATGCATAGGATAAAATAGACACTTAAAATACACACACCCAAACAAAGACATACATGAGCATGTGTACACACACACAGATATAGCTTAAAATATCCTCTGTTAAATGTGAATGTCAGTCTCATATGTTTGATTTAACATTCTGGCTGACGTTCCCATTTTGTGAAGGATGAGTCCTTAGATACATATGCCATAAATACTGTAATCGCAAGAAAGTCACTCTCCAGCATTGCAATTAGGTAGACAAAAAATCTTTCTGGAGTGTATTTATGGCCATAAATAATAGTTCTTCACATGAAATTATTATGAAATAATTTTTACATAAAAATAAAAATTAATAAATCATTTGCATACAATTCATTCTTTGTTTCCAAGACCAAAGGTTAAATCTGTTGTATCTCTTCAACTCCTACCTATGTATCTTCCTTCAAATTCAATCTGTCCAGGAGAAATTGAGTTCAAATTAGCGTCCTAGAGATATCTTGAGGACAAGAAGTTCCAAAAGCATCCTCGATATGGGCTGTGGCTGGATGCCTTTGACAAGGTGAAATTAAGAGAGCTACCTAATTCTATGAGTAAAATTTTGAGATCTCTTACAGTGTTAGATTATGAAACTATATCCTTTTGCTTTATAATTGCATTTTTGTTGTTCTATTTTGGGACCACACTTGGCAATATTCAGGGGTTAGTCCTGGCTCTGCTTGCAGGAATTACTCTTGGTGGTGCTCAGGGAACCATATGGGATGCTGGGGAAAGAAACTGGGTTGGCCGCAATCAAGATAAGCACACTACCCACTGTATCTCTCCAGTCCCAATAGAACCTCTTTCTAAGAAGCCAATCTTTAATGATGAAGGTGGTTAGGCTAATATCCCTGGGGATAACCACTAAAACTATTGTAGCATGTACTTACTATAGTTAAGTGAAACATCCATAGTTCAGTGAATTCTAACCACTCATAGTATCTTTTAAATAAAACTGCTCCTATTATTCTGTGAGACTTAAGCCAATGTTTTGGCTGGCGTATGGTTCAAGAATACTATGACATTGATGTATTGCCTTAAAAAAAGGTAAAAAGAAGATCAGGTGCTGATTAAAGGCATAGGTTTTAAAATATAACAATATTCCTATGTTTTTTAAAAACCAGCAGAAGAATAAACTATAAAAGAAGTGATTTTTTAAAAAAAACTCTTTTAATAAAAGTTTAAAGTCTTCAAAATATATTTGCCCCTGGAGCAAACTTTTTTCATTTAATATTGTGTCTGTTAATTAGTGCTTCAAATTTGCAAATTCTTTATTGGTTTATATCAATGTAATACCCAAAGCTCATCTCATTGCCAGATTTGAATGAAATATGATCCTGTTTATTCTATTAAAATGAAGGCTTGAAATTGTTACCCAAATGCCACAGGAATTCTTGCCATTTTCTCATCAAATTCCTCATCAGATTTTTTGTTAAAGTCACATTGTTTTAGATTTTGTGCCTTGGCATTTAAATGAAATTCAGCGTGCCCCACTGGAGGAGACATCTGTAGGGACATATTATGTACAATATCCATTCCAATCAAGCAGGAGTGTATGGAGTGCCTGAATGAGGAGCTTATTCTTGCTTCACTTTCCTCTGATGTGGCTATTGAGAAGATCTATAAGAGAGGGAATATTTATAAAAATTAAGCCAGCAGTGGAACACAGTGTTTTAAATGCTCAAATCAAACACTTTTAAAAAGCACAATATCAGTTTCAGTGAATGGATTGTGCTCTTTTCACTTTGATGCAACAGTGCAACTATAAGCAAAACATCAGATTTAAACTTTGCGTAGCTTGGAGAAAACTTAGGTGCTGGTTTTCAAAGTCCATATGCCCTAGAAAACTCTAGTTAAGATGATTTCAACAAGTGAATAGTTCTCTCAAAAGTCAACCTTAGTTATACATTATATATAACCTTCAATGTTTATGATATGATATATAACACCTACAACTTGTCACCTGAAACAAGATCAAAGCCTGATATCAATTCCTGCCATATCTATAGATCCACACCAATTACAATTGTCTAAAGTTTTCTTTAAGAAAATAATGGCAAAGGGCTAGAACAATAGTACAGCAGATAGGACACTTACCTTGCATGCAGTCAACCTGGGTTCCATTCCAATAAACTTCACCAGGGGTAGCCCTAAAACAAAATAAAAAAATTTTAAAAAGGGAAGGGACAAGAAGAGAAAAGAAAAGATGGCTATGGAGAAATAACACAGGTTTTAAGGCATTTTCTTTGCCTGTGCCTGACCTTGTTCAAATCCTGGGAACTTCATATGATCCCCTGATCACTGCAGAAGTGATTCCTCAGTACAAAGTGGGTGTAACCCATCAGCATAATCCATGCCTGATGTGACTAAAAAATAATGAAAGACAGAGAGGATATCACCAGAAACATATAAAATGGGTGAAATTATTAAATGGATTCTATAGAACTCTAAAATATATCATAAAATAAATTATGTGTGCCAAGCATTTAGCCAATGTCTCATTATAGGTGCATGGTTATAGTGACTATTATTATTGTCAGAGATGACTTCATAAAGAAGTGGGATTGGAATCTGCTGGCATTTCTTCAGTCTCAGAATAAGTCATTCTCTTAGCAGGAATAGCTTGTACAATCGTGTGTGTAGCAAAATGGAAATTATACAGAGAGAGGCTTCACTGGACCAGTTTAACTGTTGCCAAAGGCACATTGTTATTGTTAGCATGAAATACACACAAAAAACATCAATATATAAACCATGGAGCCTAGAAAACAAAGAGAGCTATGCAGTTTCAACCCACACAACTGCTCGATAAGGTATGTTGTACAAAAAAGAGATACTTCAGTATATAATTAAGTAACTGAAACACTATATCATAAATAAGGAGGATGCTTCAGTATTCTCCTGTCAAAATGCGTTTCGACTCCTGTTGGAAAACAGAGCTGCTTCTGAAAGAAATAACTCAATCTCCTAATACATACAAAAGCAAACCATTCTCTTATCTTGTCATTGCTTTGTATCTTTGTACCCCATGTACCTTTGCTGTGGATATGACATATGTTATGACATGAACACAGAATTATGTCTTCATGGACAAGAAGCATATTGTATGACATATTATGAAATGTAAATTATAATTGACATTTATTGTACTTCAAAATTTCTTTCAGAAAACAATTGTATGGTAAAGTTTGAACTATGCTGATTACATATAATTATACAATCTTCCTGACTTTAGGATATTCTGGAATCCTTAATTATGTTAGTAAAAAATTTAAATCAAGAGAATGAGATGTGCCATGCGTGGTTTCTGAATTTATTTGACATGAAAACCATTTATATAAAACATATCAGAACTTTTGCATTTTGGACTACCGTTTGGAATCTTAGGGTTAAATAGCTATTTATGCAACAATTATGAATGCTAGGATAGACTAGAAATAACAATATATTTTTAAAAGTCTCTCAAGTTAGTACAAGTATATTTTACTTTCACATAACTTGATTTTCCCAAGAAACTTACAGTATTCCCACTAGAATTGCAAATTCTTTAAATATGGGAGTTTTCCTTATTCGTCAAAGGAGCCTGAGTATGATAGGCAATCACTCTTTCCACTGGGGATGCTAAGTTTATAAGACATGGGTAGCTAGCAGTCATTTTGCTTATATGCTACTTAAACAAAGCCAGTATAAGAGCAAGAGGAGGAGGGAAAGGAAGAGGAAAAGAGAGAAGGCTAAAGAGGAGAAATGACTTAAAATATTCTGATGTCACTGTTTCAGCTCCTGGATTAACCTGAAGTTACACACCAGATTTTAATTTACATAAATATGTTCAAATTAAATTTCATTTTACACATAACTACTTTGAGTTGAGTTTCTTTTGTTTTACTTAGAACCAAAAGTGTCCTTTCTTATTAGTATCACAGTCAGCAGATTCCAAATGATGGACGTTGTTAAACAAATGCAATACAGAGAGGTATAAGGATTCTACCATGTGTGGCTAATATGAGTGTGGAAAACTGAGAGTTGGCAACCCAATTCTACAGTGTCTTTTTTTACTATCACAATCTGAATTACTTGTCCAGGTGGAAATGAGCCTAGTTAAAAGCCACATTTCATGGCCTGATAGAAAGATAGCACAGTGGATAGGATGTTTGCCTTGTACAAGGCTGTTATGGGTTTGATCCCTGGTATCCCATATGGATGGACCCTTGAGTACCTCAGGAATAATTCCTGAGTACAGAGCTAGGAGTAAGAGCTGAGCATTGCCAAGTGTGATCCCCCCCAAAAACAAATGAATATAAATGAAAACCACATTTCCCATACTCCTTTGCAAATTGGGGATGGCAAATAAGCTAGCAACAAAAGCTTTTGAAGCATTTTTGAAGCATTTCCTGGCTCCTTCCACTTTGCTCCTGTCTGTACCATTGGTTAGTGTCTGAGACCGTGAGAAATGGGTCTAGACCTTAAGCATATGGTGAGAGAAGAAGGCATTAATCCAGTGACATCACAGTATTGGCACATCAGCTTTGAACTTTAAACCTCCAGACCTAAATGCATTACATTTGAAAAGAAAGAAACAAACAAACTCTATTTGGACCAAAGCAACTGATAAATTCAATTTTATTATGTGGAGTTGAACCAGCTTCCAAAATGATACAGCAAGGTAGCTGCTTTAACTGTTGCCTGTATTTCTCAATACTCTATGGGAGATTTACCTTGACTGGGGCATTAGAGGAAGAAGGTGTAGATGAGTCAGGGTTACTTGAAGATGTTGGATTATTTCTTAACGTCTTTAGTAAGTCCTTCAACATAGACAAGAACTTCATTGAAAACTGGTTCTCGTAATGCTTTGACAAAATGGCGTGTATTTTGTGGATGAAATTCAGAGATACTTTTAGTGCAGTCTCAGTACACTGTCAAATTTGGATGAAATGACCAACCAGATAGTGTAGTGGATAAGATTCTTGTCTTATATGCAGCCAACCCAAGTTCAATCCCCAGCACCATATATGATCCCCTGAACCCTGCCAGGAGTGATCCTTGAGTACTGAATGAGGAGTAAGCCTTGAGCACCACCAGGTATGACTAAAAGAACTTAAACTAAACAAAAACAAATGGATTCATAATGGACATTTAGGATGAGCCCTGAAGACAAAATTTGGTGAACTCAAATTGGAAATAGAGTCGATTCAGTCTTGCATTTGTAAGTGGAATATTTTCATTCATTGGGTTGATTAAAAGTATAGATAAGATCTATAAAATTTGCCTCATTCACCCAGGTACCCACCCGGTGGCAGGGCCCCTTCCCAGGACTGCATGGTTAACTAGATCTCCTGAGAATGGCCAGTTTTCACCCTTGGTCTGGGGGGCACGGGAATTGAGGCACACTGTGCGGAAACAAAGCTGAACTGCTCCAGGCACTCTTTCCTCACTCATCCAGATATCACTCACCACAGGGTCCCTTCCCGGTCCTGAGTGGCTAACTAGATTTCCTGAGAATGGCCAGTTTTCAGCGTTGGTCTGCGGGAGATGGGAAATGAGGCACACTGCATGGAAACAAAGCTGAACCACTCCGGGCACTCTCTCCTCATTCACCCAGGTACCCGCCCGGCAGCAGGACCCCTTCCAGGAGTTATTCTCCCACTACATATGCCATAGGAATCATAAGTTACTCTCTTAGATGGAACTTTCACTAGATTAGTTTAACCACCAGAAACACATTAGCCAATAATTCATTAAGCCCATCTCAATTGATTCTGCATCTCAAGCAGAACAGTAAGAGTGAGTGTGACTGTCTAAACCACACTGGTCACAATAGCAAAGCAACGCAAAAGCCCATCAAACTTTCTTACTGAAGAGGCTAGCCCAGAAGACACCAACAGTAATGAAGTGCTAGACCACCTCTCTGATAAGGAATTTAGAAGGGAGCTACTGAGGATGCTTAGGGAGCTAAAAGAAACAATGGAAAGAAATGCCAATAAAAGACAAGAGGATTTGAAGGTAGAAATGAGGAAAATGCAAATGGAAATGTCAGACCTGAAAAACCTGGTAAGCAAATTGAAAAATTCAGTGGAAGGCCTCAGCAGCAGAGTAACAGCTGCTGAGAACAGAATCAGTGAGCTTGAAGATAAAGTCAAGAGACTCTCCAGAAAAGAGGAGATAATGGAAAAGAGACTCACAATTCGGGAACAGATGACAAGAGATCGTGATGAAGCCAAGAGGGGTAACATAAGAATTATTAGAGTCCCAGAGGGACAGGAAGAAAACCCTGATGAAGAAGAAACTGTCAAAGACATCATAGCTACGACATTTCCAGAACTGAAGAAAACATGTGACCACATTCAGGAGGCCAAAGGGTACCAGCTAGAAGAAATCCAAATAAAAATACTCCAAGACACATCCTTATCAAAATGACCAAAACCTTAGATAGAGACAAACTTCTGAAAGCAGCAAGATAAAAGAAAGAAATTTCCTATAAAGGAGCATCCTTAAGATTCACAGCTGATTTGTCTGATGAAACCCTCATGACCTGAAAACAGTGGTGAGATATAGTCAAAAAAACTCAATGCAATAAATACCTCATCAAAAATACTTTACCCAGCGAGACGCTCATTCATAACAGAAGGAAGAACACACAGTTTCACAGACAAACAACAGCTCAGGAACGTCATGCACTCAAAACCAAGGTTACAAGAACAACTAAATGGGCTACTTTAAGACAAGACAGGCCCCTCAAATATACCAAATTTCAACAGAAAAATGGGACAAAACCCCATAACAATAATCTCTCTCAAAGTCAATGGGCTAAACACTCTAATTAAAAGACACAGAGTGGTAGGATGGATTCGAAAATTGAACCCAGCATTCTGTTGCTTGCAAGAAACACCTCTCAATAGTCAAAACAAACACAGGCTCAGAGTCAAAGGCTGGAAAACAATCCTACAGGCAAACAGCGTCCCCAAAATAGCTGGGGTAGCCATCCTAGTATCTGACCATGTTGATTTCAGAGTGAAGAAGGTCACAAGAGACAGTGAAGGCCATTTCTTATTGATCAAGGGATACGAACAACAGGAAGAACTTACAATACTAAATGTATATGCACTTAATGAGGGACCAACAAAGTACTTAAAACAACTACTCATAGACTTGGAGAAAGACATTGATAGCAACACAATACTAGTGGGAGACTTCAACACCGCTTTATCACCTCTTGATAGATCAACGAGAATCAAGCTTAGCAAAGACATACTTCATCTGAGGGAAAAAATGGAAAAAAGGGACTTAGTAGATATATAAAGGACACTTCATTCCCAAAAAGCTGAATACACATTCTTCTCAAGTGTACATGGAACATTCTTCAAGATAGACACATGCTGAACCACAAAACATACCTCCATAAGATTAAGAAGATAGAGATTGTATCAACAATCTTCTCAGACCATAATGTGCTGAAATTAGAAGTAAATCACACACACAAACAGAAAACTAAATCAAACACCTGGAAATTAAAAAGTTCACTATTGGACAATGAGTGGCTTAGAAAGGAAATCAAAGAAGAAATCAAAAGTTTTCTGGAAATGAATAAAAATGAGGATACGAGTTACCAAAACTTATGGGACACAGCAAAAGCTGTGTTAAGAGGAAAGCTTATAGCTCTACAAGCATTCCTCAGGAAGAAGGAGTGAGCCCACATAAGTAACCAAACCTCACAGCTTAAGATCTTGGAGAATACCAACAAAAGGAGCCCAATCTGAACAGGAGGAAGGAAATAATAAAACTCAGAGCAGAGATTAATGAGATGGAAACCCAAAAAACAATCCGAAAGATCAATGAAACCAAGAACTGGTTCTTTGAGAAAATAAACAAGATTGATAAGCCTCTAGCAAAACTCACAAAGAAAGGAAGAGAGAAAACCCTAATAAACCGAATCACAAATGAAAAGGGGGTCATTACAACAGAAACTACAGAAATTCAAAGGATCCTCAGGGAGTACTTTGAGAAGCTTTATGCCACGGAACATGAAAACCTCAAGGAAATGGATAAATTCCTAGATTCCTATAGATTCCCAAGGCTGAACCAAGAATACCTGGGTTACCTGAACAGACCTATCACCATCAAGGAAATTGAAATGGTAATAAAAAGTTTCCCCAAGCACAAAAGTCCTGGCCAGATGGATTCACTAGCGAATTCTTCCAAATCTTTAAAGGGACTTACTCCCAATCCTCTATAAGCTTTTCCACGATATTAAACACGTCCAAACAGTTTCTACGAAGCAAATATCACCCTGATATCAAAAGCAGACAGAGATACCACAAAGAAAATTACAGGTCGATATCCCTGATGAAGACAGACTCAAAGATCCACAACAAACTATTAGCAAATAGAATCCAATGACTCATCAAAAAGATCATACACTATGACCAAGTAGGATTCATCCCAGGGATGCAAGGATGGTTTGACATTCGGAAATTGATCAACATAATACATCATATCAACAAAAGAAAAGATAAAAAACACATGATCATATCAATAGATGCAGAGAAAGCATTTGACAAGATCCAGCATCTGTTTATGATGAAAACCCTTGCCAAAATGGGTATAGAGGGGACTTTCCTCAATATAGTAAAAATCATCTACCACAAGCCTATAGCAAGCATCATCCTCAATGGGTAAAAACTGAGAGCCCTCCCACTAAGATTAGGGACGAGACAAGGATGCCCACTCTCTCCACTGCTGTTCAATATTGTACTGGAAGTACTTGCAATAGCGGTTAGGCAAGAAAGAGATATTAAGGGAATTCATGTAGGAAAGGAAGGAATCAAGCTCTCACTATTTGCAGATGATATGATACTTACATAGGGAACCCTATAATTTCTACCAAGAAATTCCTAGAAACAATAGACTTGTAAAGATGCAGGCTATAAAATGAATATCCAAAAGTCCATGGTTTCCTATATGCAAACAGTGAGAGAAAAGAAAGTGGCATGACAAAAACAATCTCGTTCTCAATTGTGCCCCAGAAAATCAAGTGCCTAGGAATCAGCTAAGAAACTATAAGACCTATAGAAAGAAAACTACAAAATGCTACTTCAGGAAATAAGAGAGGACGCGAGAAAATGGAAAGATATCCCCTGCTCATGGATCGGGAGAATTAACATTGTCAAAATGACAATAATTCCCAAAGCATTGTACAAATTCAATGATATCCTTATAATGATACCCATGAGAGTCTTCAAAGAAATGGAGCAAACACTCCTGAAATTCATATTGAACAATAAGCCCCCACGAATAGCTAAAGCAATTCTTGGGAAGAAGAAAATGGGAGGAATCAAATTCCCTAGCTTCAAACTCTACTACAAAGCAGTAATAATTAAAACAGCATGATACTGGAACAAAGGCATAGCTGTAGACCAATGGAACAGGATTGAATATATTGACTACTCTGTTCAAACATATGATGATTTAATATTTGATAATCACTTAATCACTTAACTTCCCGTTAGTCGTCGATTTGCTCGAGCGGGTGCCAGTAACGTCTCCATTTGTCCCTGTCGCGTGCTAGTGTAGCCCAATGGCATCTCTTCGCTCCGGGAACATGGAGGGCCTCAAACCGATCGTTCATGACATATTTGATAAAGGGGCAAGAAATGTGAAGTGGAGTAAGGAAAGCCTCTGTAACAAATTGTGCTGGCAAAACTGTATGGCTACATGCAAAAAAAATGGGCTCAGATTTCTGCCTAACACCATGTACAAAAGAAAGATCAAAATGGATTAAAGACCTAAACATCAGACCGGAATCCATAAAGTACATTGAAGACAAAGATGGCAAATTCGTCCTTGACACTGACGCTAACGGTATCTTCAAAGATGACATTCCAATGGCCAAGCAAATGAAAACATAGATAGACAAATGGGACTATCTTAAACTAAAAAGCTTCTGCACCTCCAAAGAAACAGTGACCAAAATACACAGTCTACAGAATGGGAAAGGATATTCACTCAGTACACATCTGACAAGGGTTGATATCAAGGATATACAAAGTACTGGTTGAGAGCATACAGCCGAAGAGAAGGGCCACATGGAGGGTGGGATCCACAGCTCCCGGAGGAAAAAAAAAACAGGTTCCAAAAAGAGCCGAGATCATCGGGAAGTCCCAGATGGGGTAGGTACCGCATCCCGCCTCCCCCAGATGGAACCCCGGTGACCAGAAGCCTCTACAAGCACAGCTCGAGTATGCGAGAACTAGGACTTTTCCTCAAATCTGCCGGGACTACAGCTCCCAGGTAACCTCTGATTCCGGAAGTCATGCCCACAGCCCGCCCCCCCCAGCGCCATCTTTACAGCATACAGCCGAAGAGAAGGGCCACATAGAGGGCGGGATCCACAGCTCCCGGGGAAAGGGTGTTGCTCCCTTCCGCCCTCCTCCCTCTGGAAAGAAAGATGGCGGCCACATGGGAGCCTTGTGGACAGCAGGTATGAGCCGTGTGTGTGGGGGCGACTAAAACCTCATGGGAAGGGGGGCGTTCCAGTCCGTCCTTCACGCCCTACCGAGGTCACCTGTTGCCCCCCGCGAGCGGCTCTCCAGCACCACACAGCCCCAGAAGCACAAGGACTTAATGCAGAACCTGGCAGCTTGGAGCAGAAAAGTGAACGGACTATGCGTTAATCCAGGCCATCAGGTCTGTCCGGAGGGGAAAGGGTGTTGCCCCATTCACCCTCTCCTCTCTGGAAAGAAAGATGGCGGCCGCATGGGAGCCTTGTTGACAGCAAGTATGAGCCAGGGGTGTGGGGGCGACTAAAACCTCATGGGAAGGGGGGGCGTTCTGGTCTGCCCTTCACGCCCTACCGAGGCCATCAGTTGCCCCCCACGAGCAGCTCTCCAGCATGGCCACGACTCCAGAGCACAGAAACCAATTTCTTAACTATCTGACTTTCAGTAGAAATACTTCCAGGGTCAATAAGTAAAATAGCAGAAATCCAAAACCAACATTTAATTCTTGAACCCAGCTGTAGAAAGCAAATCACTTCACTATGCTTTTTCAGCATGTCTGATTTGGTGTGTGGGGGGGTAAACTCTAAAGAATAGTGGTGAATCTTTTATTGAAACAATGAATGTAATCAAAGCAGATAGAGTGTTAACTAGAATTCATCTGCCTCACAGGGACTGGGAGGGGTGGGGGGTGGGGTTTTATTGGGGTTCTTCTTGGTAAAAAATAAGTATTGGTAAAGGGAAATGTGTTTGATATTTGCATGACTGAGACCTAAACCTGAAAGCTTTGTAACCTTTCCCACAGTGATTCAATAAATAAAAAAAAAGTACTGGTTGAACTCCACAAGAAGGAAACATCCAACCCCATCAAAAAATGGGGTGACAAAATGAACAGAACCTTTCTCAAAGAAGAAATCCAAATGGCAAACAGGTACATGAGAAAATGCCCTACATCATTAATCATCAGAGAGATGCAGATCAAGACCACAATGAGATATCATCTCACACCACAGAGACTGGCCCATATCCAAAAGAATAAAAGCAACCGGTGCTGGCACAGATGTGGCGAGAAAAGGACCCTCCTTCACTGTTGGTGGGAATGTCGACTGGTTCAGCCCTTTTGGAAAACAGTATGGACGACTCTCAAAAAATTAGAAATTGAGCTCCCACTTGACCCAGAAATACCACTCTTGGGAATATATCCAAGAGGTGCAGAAAAGTATAGTCAAAGTGATATCTGCACTTGTTTGTTCATTGCAGCACTGTTTACAATAGCCAGAAACTGGAAAAAACTTGAGTGCGTGAGAACAGATTACTGGTTAAAGAAACTTTGGTACATCTACACAATGGAACACTATGTAGCTGTTAGAAAAGATGAAGTCATGAAATTTACATACAAGTGGTACTACATGGAATGTATCATGCTAAGCAAAATGAGTCAGAAAGACAGGGACAGACATAGAAAGATTGCATTCATCTAGGAAACATAAAATAACAAAATAGGAGACTAACACCCAAGAATGGCCAAGATAAGTACCAGGAGGTTTACTCCATGGCTTGGAGGCAAGATACACATAGTACGGGAAAAGGCAGCTCAGATAGAGAAGAGAGTACCAAATAAAGGGTGTTGGGAGGATCCTCCCAGGATGGGAGAAGCATGCTGAATGTAGACTATAGACCAAACATGATTGCCACTCAATGCTTCTTTTGCAAACCACAGCATCTAGAAGGAGAAAGAGAACAAAAGGGAATGCCCTGCCACAGAGGCAGGGTGGGGTGGGGGGCTTGGGGGGTGGGAGGGACACTGGTATCCGTGGTGGTGGAAAATGGGCACTGGTGTTTGTATGGGTAGGTGATCTTTGTATAATTGAAACCCAAGCACAAAATTTGTAAGTCTACAACTGTACATTATGGTGTTTCAGTAATAAAAATTTTGAAAAATCTGTAAAATTTATGTATTATATTACAAGCTCAATTGTGAGTCTATTACTCTTTTATCATGTTTTGGCAATGTGCTTGTTTGAAAATTATACTCGAGGTAGAGGTGAAAATCACAGATTCTGAAGAAAAAGTCTTTTAATTTGAATCACAGCTTTGCCACTTTCTTCTTTTCTTGTAAAAGCTGATGAACCTTACTACATATTAGTTTCCTAATTGTAAAATGGGGTTGATATTTGTACCTACCTTTACAGAGTTATTGTAAAGTTTATAAAGGTTAAGTTAGATGGTACTTAACTTTAATGAACACTTTTTTAGTTGTTAAAGGTCTTTATTTTAATAATTGAAAGAGATTTTTGATTTTATTATAGATTTAAAACAAAATTGTATTTTAGGAAGTTTTGTGATTTCATAGTTGAAGTACCTGCTGAGGCTGTCACTAGAGACAGAAGAATATTGAAAGCAAATTGTTCTGAGGGTCAAAGTTGTGTGTCCTGCTTTGTGTATTTGTACTTTCACATGCACCAGATAAGTTTTGTATAGGAATTTCAGAAGAGGGGGTAGGTTTTACAAAGAAATATAAAAAAAATTCGCTTATTTGCTTATTTCATGCTTTCTATATCACGGCATGCTAATATATTATTTCCAGGATGAATGAAGCTGTGCAGTACATAGTTTCACAGATACATCCTGTTGGAGAAAACCCAGGCTTACCTCTATGGCATGCATGCAAGCAAATTTCTTTTTGCAACAGCTCTTTGTACAGTGTGGATAGAAGGAAAACATGTACTGGCTGCCACAGTGCAATTTATCCAGTTATGGTAGTACCTGCCTGGGGAGGACTAATACTCTAGGATTCATGAGTATCAGAGATAAGAAGCACCCTGTCCCATATCCTTTTTCCTTCTTGTACTTCTTTGGTCCAGATATTTTGATCTTGCTTTCTTTACTTTTTTGTTGAAAAGAATTTTGTTTATTCATTTATTTATTTATTTTGTTCTGGACCATGCATGGCTGTGCGTAGGACTTAATCCTGAGTATGTGCTCAGGAATTATTCCTAGAAATCCTTGGGGATCATATCGGATATAACCTGGGTTGACTGAATACAAGGCAAGAGTCTTACTCCATATTTCTGGCCCTAGAGTTGTCTTTTTTTTCATATAATACTACTGTCACTGTCACTGTCCTCCTGTTGTTTATCATTTGCTCGAGTGGGCACCAGTAACATCTGCATTGTGAGACTTGTTACTGTTTTTGGCATATCAAATACATCACGGGTAGCTTGCCAGGCTTTGCCATGCAGGTAAAATACTCTCGGTAGCTTGCTGGGCTCTCTGAGAGGCGTGGAGGAATTGAACCCGGTCAGCCGTGTGCAAGGCAAATGCCTACCCACTATGGTATCAATGCCGATTGAAATTACTCAATATCCAACCATTTACAATATCTCTAAGAGAATGTTAAGCCTAGGTTTCCTTTGAAACAGAGTATTAGTATTGTGTATAGATAAAATTGCTTGCTGATCTGTTTAATTTACACATTTACATTTCTTTCCTGAGCAGATGATCCAAACAAATTTTAAATGCTTCTAAACTATTTAGTCAGTAATGACTAGAGATTACTAATCAGAAAGATATTTAAGCATTAATTAAATATATATACATACATATGTATGTACATATCATAGCACTGTAGCACTGTCCTCCTGTTGTTCATTGATTTGCTTGAGCGGCCCCAGTAACATTGTGAGAATTGTTACTGTGTTTGGCATATAGAATACATCATGGGTAGCTTGCCAGGCTTTCACGTGCTGGTGAGATATTCTCGGTAGCTTGCCGGGCTCTCCGAGAGGGGCGGAGGAATCGAACCTGGCTTGGCTGAGCTGGCTGCTTGAAAAGGCAAACAGCCTACTGCTGTGCTGTTCCTTCCTCCTTCACTCCCACTTCCCTTTATTATTATTGATGTTGTTGCTTCTTTGATGATGGAGGAGGTAGGATGTTGCTCACATGCCTGGTTGTGGTTCTCACACTTCATGTGCATGTATTTTGATGAATGATTCAAATTCACCCTGTCTTTGACACCTGTTATGGGTCTACAGATGGTGGCTGGGGTTATCACACATCTAAGTTGAGTTCCCAGAATTCTTTCTTAAACAACAACAACAACAACAACAACAACAACAACAAAAATAGCTATCCACTCATGGCTGGATAATCTTATAACTAATCCACATGGAATTCCCATGAGTCTTCATTAGGAGAAAGTATATATTTGGGAAAAATAATCCTTTTCTAGAAATGGATGAATTAAACATATAATCATGGGTAAAACTTATTGGAAGGAGGAAAATTAAAGTAATTCAAGATTATTCAAGTATAATCTTTTTATAGCGAGGGTGAAGTTGCATTAGCCTCATTGAGTCATCTAAGGTGATGGCTTTGATTATATGGCTTTCATCTCTTTTTCATGAAGATTCTCCTTATGTGGGTTTAAAATATTTCCAACTTTGAAGATTAGTTACTTCAGAAGTAAGATATTTTTTCTTTCAAAGAAGCACAGGTATTGCTATCTTCTTAAAAGTGATTTCTCTAGATTAAATGTATTTAAATGGAGTCATCCGATGAATATGAATCAGTAAAAAAACAACTAAAACATTTAAGTAGGCTTAAATATATTTATGTGAAAGTCAAAGTATGTATAGGCTACCTTTAAATTTTGTTTCCTTTTTCTTAGTTTTTGTTCTTCCCATTTTAGTTGAAATAATTGATGTTATTATTTCAGAAGAAATTAAAACAAAGGAATAATTAGAAAACTCTAATATCCAATACACGAGTCTGGAAAAAACTTCATGGATGGGTAATTGCAACATTAAATGGAGATAGAAAGGTAAAGGAGCAAAGAGTGTTTCAGAGTTTTTTTTCTTCTTTTATCCAGACATTCACTGAAAGAGCAATTGAGAGAGCGAGAGAGAGAGAGTGAGAGAGAGCCATGAACTAGGAAGACTTAGTTCTTCGTGAGAAACAAATAGGAGGCCTTAGGTAGCATCATAAAATAGCCATTTAGTACATTGACCTCGTGTATTTAAAGATTATGAGATTTTACAGTAGTTGGGTTATAAAATATCAATTTAGAGCAACAGCAAATTTCCTGATATTCATTTCAGTTTATAGGCAATTCCTGTTCTGACACAATGTATAGGCCTGAGTGACCAGGCTCTCTGGAGTGGGTTGCCTTTTCCTTTAGAGTGGGGGCCTGGGATAATGTCCCAGTGGCTTTTACCCAGAAAAATCAGTGGACTGAAAATCTTTTCCTTAGTCATGCTATTTATTGTAGGGGTTTTTAAAAACAGTTCTATTATTTGCCGAAACTCTCACAGGTTTTTCCTTTTCAGCTTCCAGGCCAGTTAGAAGAATGGAAACAATCAGAGAGTGTAAGGTTTCCATGAACACACTTTGAGGGCTTTACAGAGCCCGTGAATCCTGTACAACACTAATTGGGACAACTGGAAATAAGCATGACGAAAAGAATACTGCTATTATGAACTCTTGACTATATTAATGTTCAAATAAAGAGTGAGTTTTGGCTTATACCTCATTACAAAATTGGGACATTTCCCCTCTTTCTTAAAGATATATGCTTATTGAATGTATTTAAATTACTAGCTAATTTTTTTTATCAAGGTAGAAAAAATCCTGGAGGCAAGTGTAAAGCTAGCAGCTACAGAAAGCTAGAGAATCAGATGTCTGCTGGGCAAATTGACAGAACTCATTAATCTTCAATGCAGTGTGCTATAGAGTCTGTCCTTTCATGCACCTGCCCAAGCCGAAAGTAATTACACGATGGCACTATTAATACTGAAGAGCTTGAGTGGGGAGAGGGTTATCTTCTCTTCTTAGTAATTGATTGCCAGCTGATTAGTGGACAACATTTTTCTTGCAGCATAATTGCCTTTGTGCTATTGTAGCCTCTCTGACCTGGGTTGAGGCCATCTCACTGATTTTGAGGCCCTGACAATAGCTTTGCAGCCCTGAAAGTAATGAACTGGAACTCAATCACTGCAAATTCCCTAAACAGTAGATGCCTAGTTAAATGTATTTCAATGATACCCTGAATAATAGCAATCATACGAAGCTTCATATTTTTCTTCCTTTTAGAAAAATCATAGAATTTTGTTTGGAACAGCATATTTGAGAAAGATTAAATGGAAGTCAAGATAAACATCTTTTGGTCTCTAATAACTCTGATGAAACCATCAGAAACTATTTCTGTGGTATTTTAAGGACTTTCTAGATAAATTCTGATGATTAATAGGCTCTTATTAGTCTTTAGACCACACATTGGCCTTGGATTAGGACTACTAAAAGCACATATAAGATCAAAGAGAGAATTATCAGATTATGGTGCCATTTTATTATATGGGACCTACAAACATCAAATAATGGCCTTTTATAATAAAGATTCTCTTATGTGCATTATACCTATATGATGTGTTAAGCTTATAAAGAGAAGAATGGGGAGTTTATATTTTAAATCTATTAGTTTAAGAGTTCAGTAAGTTGGAAGTGAATGAATAGCATATTCTTTCTATCTTGTCAATGATGCCAAAAAGACCTCCTTTGACAATCTTCATACATATATAGAGATGAGTAAAAAACTTATCAATTCATTGCTTAATTTTAAGAGTATTTGCCAGTAAACCTCTAAAATTTTGTTTCATTTATTGCTTATTATTTTTTATTTAAGTCTCTAAAATTTTTTAAAATTTTTATTAGTGAAACACCATAATGTACAGTTGTAGACTTACAAATTTTTCTTCTTGGATTTCAATTATAAAATGATCCAATACCCATCCCTTCACCAATGCCCATTTCCCACCATCATGGGTCCCAGTATCCCTCCAGTTCCTCATCCCCCTCATCCCACCCTGCCTCTGTGGCAGGGCATTCCCTTTTGTTTTCTCTCTCCTTTTGGGTGTTGTGGTTTGCAAAAGAGGCATTGAGTGGCAATCATGTTTGGTCTATAGTCTACTTTCAGCATGCTTCTCCCATCCTGGGAGGATCCTCCCAATACCGTTTATTTGGTACTCCCTTCTCTATCTGAACTCCCTTTTCCCCAAGCATGTGTGACTGGCCTCAGAAAATACTACTACACAACACAGAATTTGCTACTCATTAAGACAAGATCTGTCTTCTCAGGATAGGAGGCCAGAATTTTCCTTATATGAAAATGAAGATGCAAAGAGAATTCTTATAATGTAAATTGTCTCCTTTTTTTTTTTTTTGCTTTTTGGGTCACATTCAACAATGCACAGGATTTACTCCTGGGTATACACTCAGAAATCACTCAGGATACCATATGGGATGCTGGGAATCGAACCTGTGTTGGCTGCATGCAAAGCAAATGCCCTTCCAACTGTACTATCACTCCAATCCCTTGTCTCCACTTTTAAGTCAAATACTCTAATGCTTTTAGGAACATAGTCAGAAATATTTGCCTATGTTTCTGATTGAGATCGCTGATCCAGGAAAGCAGCTTTATTTAGCAGGTAATTTAACATCATTGCTAAAGTTGTCTTTCAAAGCTCAAAGTGGTCCCCAAATTCACAAATTTTTGAATATGAAAGCTGTGTGGTAGAGCATTCTAACCCAAATCAACAGGTATGGTACTGGCTAGAAGAAGTTGACTTACTCAGAGCCTAAATACTGATTATGCTTTATTCAGTTCTGAGCACTTTTTGGTGTGCCACCAATACTAACATAACAATAATACAAATGTTTTAAATTTCAGCAAGGAGAGGCATAGGTTATAATGTAAATAATTTAATTTAGAAAATGGAAATGGATAAGACAATTGTAAGTATTGTTCGTTGTAAATTAGTCATTTGATGGTGAAAATTTCTGAAATGCAGATTGAGTCAGACTGTGTAAAACACATATAAATTCAACTATAATTAGCAAGAGGTGAAAAATGTGATTGATGGAAACTCTTTTGAGTTCATGACTAGAGGATCAAAGTAAATTTTGAGTGGACATAAGTTAATGTAAATTTTGTGGAAAGTTAAGAATTTGAGAAGCTAAACACTAAGCACAGTTTACCACCATGAAAATTTCATCATGCTTCAGATGAATTTACTTCAAACTGTACAGCATCAAAGTCAGTGCTTAGTACATTTAAGATAGAATTATTATCCTTTTAGTGGTTATCATGAATAGGAAAACTTTGCTTTAGTGGATCTTCAACATAAATAAAATTTATTTATTTATGGAAAATATATTGGATAAAATTATATACCCAAAGCTTAAAACTATGGGCCTACTCACACTCTTATTTCACACAATGAACTGGAATTGCAACTTAAGTTCCTCATACTTTTTGTGTAGAATAAGCAAAATATCTTAAGAATACTGTCATGGATCTACGTGCTGCTTAAAAAGTTAAATTCAAGTCTAAATCACACTATCTTCAACAAAGTTTTTCCTCAGCACATCTGTTTTTGTTTTGGGTCACACTTGACAGTGCTCTGGGGCAGTTTTGGGTTCAATGTGTGTGGATTACGCATTGGGTGCTGGGGGAACCATGTACTACCATCAACTAAATCCAGAGCCTTAAACTTGCAAGGCAAATGCTCTACTACTGAGCAATGAGTTCTCAACACACATATCATTCTTTAGAGTAAAAACTACTGTCTCCTGAATATAATACTTAAAAGAATTCTGCCTTAGTAATACTCTTTGACAGTAGCTTTTAAAAATATGTTTATTTAATTATCACTATTTTATCATGATCAAATTGTCTACCATGTTCAATTTCTACTTCCATTTCATAACCAGTGAGTTAGGTTTTCATTTAATAAAAATTATCTAAGATTGAAGGTTGGAGGATTGAAGGTTAAAAATGGCTTTACAAAAGCAATTTTCCCTATTGCTTTCTATCAAAATTTATAAATGAAAACCATTAAAAACATGTAAGCCAAAATAATGCTTCATTTTAAAAAAGAAAGCAAAATAGCAACTATAACTGATAACCTACATAAGTAGGCATAGTTATCTATTTTGGTGTCTGAATAGGAATTGTCAAGAAGACTGTGATTTCATGAATGCCACCTTAAACCATGAGCAGAAAATAATTTCCCTAAAAGTATGTCTCTAATATGAAGGGATTATTAGAAATAACATTTATGACTAAGGTATTCCAAAAAAGAAGTAGAAAGTAGCTCTGTAGACTTAGACAGAGCTGCAAATTGTTACTCAGGTTGACAGCATGTCAATGAAATACCTTTTGGGTATGAGGTATTGGTCCATATCTGATGGTGCTCAGGGGCTACTCCTGACCCTATGCTCAGGAATAACTCCTGGTTGTGCTCCACATACCTTATGGAATGCCAGGAAAGAAACCAGGGTTGACCAAATGCAAGGTGAACCTGTACAATCTCCCTGGTCTCCAAATCATCTCCCTCTCTGTCTCTCTCTCTCTCTCTTTTAGATATTCTATAACAAGTGCTTGTTACTGGAAGAAGAGGTATGGTATGATGTGTGATAAATGATATGCATAATATGTTTAGAACCTAGTACAATCTGAACATTTATCTTTAAATTACACAGTGAGCAGAAAAAATTGTTTTTATTATCAGTATAAACATAAATATAAATTATGAAAATTTTAAAAAATTTGCTATTTTAAAAATATTTGCTTCAAAGGGAAGAATTTTACCTGTTTATCTCTATGCATGTCGTTCACCACGAGGCAATAATGGACTTATTAAAAAACTTTTAAAATATGTGTTTCAGTGACCAAATTACAAAGACAGTCTACAGAATGGGAAAGGATATTTGCCCAATACAAATCCAACAAGGGGTTGGTATCAAGGATATACAAAGCACTGGTTGAACTCCACAAGAAGAAAACATCCAACCCCATCAAAAAATGGGGCGATGAAATGAACAGAAAATTTCTCAAAGAAGAAATACGAATGGCTAAAAGGCACGTGAGAAAATGCTCCACATTATTAATCATCAGGAAGATGCGGATCAAAACCACAATGAGCTATCATTTCACACCACAGAGACTGGCCCACATCCACAAGAACAAAAGCAACCAGTGCTGGCGCGAATGTGGGGAGAAAGGGACCCTCCTTCACTGCTGTTGGAAATGCTGACTGGTTCAGCCCTTTTGGAAAACAGTATGGATGATTCTCAAAAAATTAGAAATTAAGCTCCCATTTGACCCAGCAATACCATTCCTGGGGATATATCCCAGAAAGGCAAAAAAGTATAGTCGAAGTGACATCTGCAATTGTTTGTTCATTGCAGCAGTCTTTACAATAGCCAGAATCTGGAAAAAACCTGAGTGCCCGAGAACAGATGACTGGTTAAAGAAACTTTGGTACATTTACACAATGGAGTACTACGTAGCGGTTAGAAAAGATGAAGTCATGAAATTTACATACAAGTGGTACTACATGGAAAGTATCATGTTAAGCGAAATGACTCAGAAAGAGAGGGATAGACATAGAAAGATTGCATTCATCTGGGGAGCATAAAGTAACAAAATAGGAGACTAACACCCAAGAATATAAGAAATAAATACTAATGGGGCTGGAGTAATAGTACAGCAAAGAGGGCATGTGGCTAACCTGGGTTCCATTTCCGGTAGCCCATCTAATAACTTAATGCCACCAGGAGTGATCCCTGAATGCAGAGCTAGGATTAATCTGGGAGTGCCCCCAAAACAAGAACTAACAAACAAAAACTAAGTTCTAGTCATAACTAGCACTGACTATAAATGCAAAATAAAAGAAAAACGAACATAAGCATAAGCTAGAGGGAAAAAATATGCTGCCAGAATAATTAGATATGGAAAAGCAAAAAAAAAAAATTAAAGGTTAAAAAAGGCCATTTACCTCTTTTGAAATCTTAAAAATATTGCATCCTTAAAAGATATGCAATCTTGGCCCATCTCACTCAATCGCCATTATGTCAACTTGTCCACCAGTTCTGCTCTTCCAATTAACAACTAAATCTCCAAGGAGATGCAAGCCAAGCTGCTACAATTCATGAACACAGCAGTGTCCTCGATGAAAACTCTAGAGCACCCTCAGGAAGGAGTAGGGCAATTTGGTGTCCTGTCAAAGGCCTAGTAGTCACATCTACACCTACTGCTGCTGCCACATAAACAGCCCTACTCCATCATACCACTAATATTATCTGCAGAGACACCAAACTGGGATACTTGGTAACCAGACTGAGAAATATGGAGTCTTTTTTTGTGTTGGAATGAGCAGCCTATTCCCAGCATCCTGTACTTCCAGAAGCCCTAGAAGTCCACCTCTCACAGTTGCTACCCTGCCAACTTATCAGCCCAAATCCTGAATTTTTTGGTCAGTGCTGCCACATATGCAGCCATGCAACACCTCCACCTCTAAATTCCATAATACTGACATTCCAGTTGGAGCACATCAACATAGATGGGAAAGTAACATAGAAGCCAACTAAATTCAACAAACAAAAACAATAACACAGATGGCTCAACTAGCAATAAATAGCTTAGTAAATCCTCAAACAAGGATTTACTTGTGGTGAATTATAACAATTTTCACAATTTTTCTTTTACTGAAGTATTTTTGTTAAATTTTGGTAATGTCATTAGCCATTTAGTTGTAACAAGCTATATACAATAGATTACTATGTACCTGCTAACATGGCACTTCTCTTCACAACAGCTTCTAGTAGAAGAGAGTGGTACAATATCTACAAATTTCTGAAGGAAAGAAAATAAAATCAAGAAATTTTGTACCCAACAAACATATCCTTTAATCTTAAAGCATATCTTGCATGCAAGGACACAAGGAAAACAATACTTATGTCTTTTTTTTTTCAACACCAGACTCACCATTATTATTTGAGATTTTACCCCAACACTCAGATAGGCTAAAAAGGCAACAGTAGACAATTTGTATTCTATTGCTGGTTATGAATAACATATGATGTTGCGTGGCTGCAGTAGGGCCATGTGATTTCGAAATTCCGAAATTTTAACACTTAAATCTGGAGGGATTTCTGCCAAAAGCCACTGGGTTTCGAGATTTGTTTATGAGTCTCTGGGATCATGGCCATTAAGCAACTTGATCAGGAGTCAGAAAGGCCGTTCATGGGCGTCCGTTGGGGTCTCGTTGGGGTGGGGAGGACAGGCCCAGCTCCACCCCCATCCTGTGAGGCCCAACAAGTCTCATCACTGTAGGCCTAAGCCTGTCTGTCCAATGGCCTCTGAAGGATGACAGCCACCGAGCCGCTAAGGGGGAGCAGGCGGAGTGACAACACCCTTTCCTCCCTGGGGTGGCCCGGCAACAGTAACGTACTGTGAACGTACTGTGGGGTCTGGACGCATTTCTGCAAAAAGCTGCTGGGTTTTGAGATTTGTTTTTGAGTCTCTGGGGTCATGGCCATTAAGCAGTTCAATAAGGAACCAGAGAGGCCATGCCTCCAATTATATAGCTGAGCCGGAGGTGGTTTGTGGGTGTGTCTCCCACATACCTAACTTTTGGCCATTTACTTTCTTGATAAACTTTGCCCCAAGTTTTTGGGGTCTGGCCAAAGGCACAGCAACAATTTTGGGGTATCTGGAAGTCTGAAGGTGCCATCAGGCTGCTGATGCACTCGCCTCACAGGTACAGATTGACCTGCTGGCGGCACCATACCTCCACTTATAAGTCTTTTATTTGGAAAAAAAACTAGGTAATTTCCTCCAAGTAAAATATGAAGCAAACTGGAAAACATGAAAAACAATGTCATGGATGCTGGGGTGATAGTACAAAGTCAAGTGTTTGCCTCACACGCAGCGCACCAGGGCTCTACCTTGGGCTTCTCATATGGTCTTGCCGGAAGTCCTCCTTGAGCACAGAACCAGGAGTAAGCCTTGAATATTGCTGGGTGTGGCCCCCAAAACAAATAAGAAAAATAAAAATAAGTTATGATTTAAAAAAATAATACTGTTATTCATTGAAAAATTATAAATCATAATTTGAATACTACAATATGCCCCAGTTATTAAAATTTTTTGGGGGATGAGGGGGTTCCACACGTGACTGTACTCAGAGATCATTATTCTGGTTTTGTACTCAAAGATCATTCATCATGGTCCTCAGAGGAACCGTATTTAGTGCTGGAAATCCAACCCTAGTTGACCAAGTGCATGGCAAGTTCCTCATCTGCTATACTATCTTTCTAGCCCTGCCTCAATAATTAAATCATATGTCTTGCTAGAGTAAGACCATAGTTTGATCCTTGGTTCTGCTGTATGAGAAATCCAACCGCTAATGCCTGGCAAATCTCCTGTCTTGGTACTGTAAGCTATTTGCAATTCCCAACTGCACTGCAGCAAAGTGTTTATGGACACCAATATAAAAGATGTCAGACCACTATGACTAAGTATGTGACCACTGGTGAGCACCACACAAAATATATGAGCACCACAACCAATGTATATGCCACCTCTGAAACACCCTTGTCATTTCAGCATCAACAGAAAAAGAAGGGAATCATGGGGCAGGTGAAGGAGAAACAATGACTCAAATCAGTTCTTGAAATAAAAAAAAGTAAAGGCCCTCCCATTGATCATCGATTTGCTCGAGCGGGCCCAGTAACGTCTCCATTGGAGACTTTGTTGTTACTGTGTCTGGCATTTCAAATACTCTCGGTAGCTTGTCTGGCTCTCCGAGAGGGGCAGAGGAATCGAACTCGGGTCGGCCCTTGGCTGCGTGCAAGGCAAACGCCCTACCCGCTGTGCTATTGCTCCAGCCCTTGCTAATATTGATCAGAAAATTAAATGTGACTATTCAAAGTTCTAACTGAAGAAGAGGCATATGATTAAAACATTTGGATATAAAAATTAAGATATGAAAATTCTCTCAAATCTTAATTTTCACACTAAGGACAATAAATACCATAGTCAGAAAGATGCATACAAATACTTCAGTGTTTTTTATAACCTATTAAAATACTTAGATGAATTTTTAGAAGCAAATTTCTTGTAGAAATGTTTAATTTTAACTTTTAGTTTCTACTAAATTCATATAAAATTTAGTGAGATATCCTCATTATAAGATATAAGTATACATATAAATAGAGAGGATAAAGGTAAGTAGAGAGGATATCAAAAGAAATTGTCATTTTACACAGTTCTCCATCCTTTTATTTTCCTGAATAATTTTATATTATCAAATTACCAAAATTACAGTTTTAAAGATCAAAAATGAATCATAGATCTCTCTGAGCTAAAAATCAAGATGTTGACAGGACCATTTTTCTAACTGTATGCTTTTGGGAGAATATTTTTCCTGCTCTTTTGAGTTGTTGGAAAAATTGTGTTGTTTGAGTTTATTAAACCAGTACCTTCATTTTCTTACTTCAAGAATTTCTTTACTAACATTATCTAACATATATCTTTGTATGTATAATTTTATGTCAATTGTTTAATCACATAGGATAATTCTGATTTACCTATCTCATTATTTCACAAAATCTATCCATTATTACACAAATTTATGCTTTTTTTTCTGCTTATATAGTCTTCTATTTAGTAATTAGACATAAATGTTTCAGTTCACTTATTTGTGTTTTTGCTTTAATTCCTTGTAGTTTCTTTATTTTCTTTTGTCAGAGCTAGAAGACACAGGTTAAATTCTCAGTTACATATCTCTTGTCTTTCTTCTGCAGAGCAATGTAACTGACCTATATCTCAAAAAATTCTCAGCTCTTAATACTTCTCATTAGAGCAGCCTCACCCAGAGAGAACCCAGGATAAGCTCCCCACATCAAGGTACTTTAAGTTTTTATAATTTATTTTTTATTGAAGTAGCATTGATTTTCAGGAGTGTAAATGCTTGTATATTTCAAGAGCACAATGCTACCATCCCATACCTACCATCATAGTGCCAATAGCCCCTGGCACAGTCCATTATATTCTATCATCCCATTTTAAGATCTTTAACTTTATCACATATTCAAAGTTCCCCTTATTATGTAACATAACAGTATGGACTGGGGATGAAGGTCTTTGAAGACTTCACTTTTATGTCTTTAACTTATCCTTCAATCCATCTTTCAAATATTCTTATTTAGGACCAATAAGGATTATCATTACTGAAAAGCAGATATCAAGTGAGTTAAGTTTTTAAAATGCATTTTTGTAACATGAAGTGTTGTATAATGAGTTGGTGCAATTTATGCACAAGCAATAGACTTATCATTCTTTACATATATTACCTGAAAAGATGCTTAAACTAAATAACAAATGGGGAATTGTAAATTGACAGTTTTTTAAAGACTGATGTCAAAAAGCATGTTGAGGCATTCTTACGTGATATTGCAAACACAGAAGTGTTACTTCTACTCAACTATGATTGTTTTCCGGATAACTAGATTGTCATGGTTTTGAGGATTTGCAATATAAGATTGATCTTAATGTGTTTTTTGTAAATAGACAAGGAAGTTGATCTATAGAAAAAGGATTTTAAAAAGATTAATTGGACCTATCTAGGAACTGACAGACTTTGATGGAATTAAAAGCATGGTGGCTTAAGGAATACAGGCTGGGGCTGGAGAGATAGGATGGGGGTTAAGGCACATACTTTGAATATGGCTGACTCTGATTCCATCCCTGGCATACCACTATCTCCTGAGCATCAGGGATGCAGTCCTGGAGGTCTCTGAGTACAGTCAGAGTAATAACATCCTTGACCTCTCTCATTGTTCTGCAGGCCTTGTTGGCCAAGAATTATGGGGGGTTGGGCAGGCTAAGTCTCCTGAGAACTGCTTGGGAACTCCCTTTACCCAAACAAAAAAGAATAAAGACTTCAGAATGCTAAAGGTTTTGGTACTTGATCAGTGTCTGTGTGTCATTATATTATACTAATTTTGTGTGGCTTGTTTTAAAGCCATTTTAATTGCTGATGTTAGATATTGTCTAATCAGTAAGTGTGTTGAAGTTAAAGGAAACATATTTTTTAGTTTTCAGCTATCAGCTTGCTGTATAAGTATTTCTGTGATGGGTGAAGCTTAGAACAAGGATCCTGCATTTAAGCCAAGAAGTTGGTTTCTGAATCTCTTTCACAACCTGGTATTTGGGATTTTCAGAGCGATAACCATGCAGAAGGTTGTGTAGAAACTTCTCGTTCTCTGGGTTATTGGTGCCTCAAGTCCTAACTGACTAAGGACAATTGCCTCTGCAAATATGTGACAATACCAAAGCTTTTTGTTGTTTCCTTCAGTTCATCTTCTATGAACTCTGCTATGAACTGGAAAATATGCTGAGAGGAAACCTTGAGGAACAGGTGATTTCATCTCAATTAATTTTCTTTCTCTCTATACTCATGGCCCCATAAGTATCTTGGTTTCTACCTATTTTCTTCAAATTTCATTTTCTTTTATAGATCTTGTTAGATGGGAGGATGTCTGCTGTAAGACAAGGCTTGAACTGGAATTTGGAGTAAAAGTTTTTTAGCCAGACTGGAATGATAGCATTTGTCCTTTAAGAGAGAATAAAAGTAGTAGGTTGAGAATACAGAACAACAGTGTAAATAGAGGTGATTGATATTTGTTAGATTTTGGGTCAGCAAATTATAGCCTAAGTAAGAGACCATATACTGTATGCTGGTTTTGTAAATAAAGTTTTATTGCTACATAACCATACTCATTCATTTACCTATTTTCTGTGACTCTTTTCAAGCAGCAACCATAGCTGAGTAGTCTTCCTAGGTACAGAATAACAAAATAAAGTTCAGCATTTATCTGGCTTTTGATAAGGAAAAAATTCTCAATATCTGATTCAGGTTAACAGCACCATTGGCAGCCGCAAGTCTCTGTATTTTACTTGTTTCAAGGACCCCATTCTGAATGATATATTTAAATATAGTTCTTTTGCTTGAAGTTATTTGGGGTGGGAGTGTATGTGTGTATACCTCTCCTATCTTTGAATTACTTTTAGTTTCATACAGGAAAATTGTCTGGATTGTTTACTGTGCATTATTTTTTAACCATGACTTTTAATCTGATTGCCTTCTATCTCTATCCTGTCATATGTCTCTAATAGGATTTTAGTTGTTTATTTCTTTCTTTATTGGTTTAAGGTAATGCATACTAGAAAAAGGCTATTTCCAGCTTTGTGCTCGGGTTTCTTTAGGGGTAACGGGGTGGATACAGAGCTGGGATGTAATTAACTCCACGGCATGCAGAGCATGTGCTCAGTCTGTTGAGTATTCTCTCCTGTCACCATTTTAGTTGTTTTAAAGAGGCACCTATTCTCAAAAAAATCTTTTTGCTATCTTTGAGGAACTCAATTTATTTTAGAAGATTGATGGGCAAAAATTTGATTAATAGGGGCTAGAGTAATAGATAGTACAGCTGTAGAGTGTTTGCCTTGCATGAAGCCAACCTGCGTTAGATTCCTGGAATCCCATGAGGTCCTCCAAACACTGCCAGCAGTGATTTCTGAGTGCTGAGCTAGGAATAACCCCTGAGTATCATTGGGTGTGATTAAAAAAGCCCAAACAAATTATATAAATAATAATTTATCCTCTCAGTGATAGAGTTTTTTGAAAGATGAAGTTGAATTAAGTCTTTACTGCTTCACAATAGTAAAATACCAATATGGTGAAAACTATTATGTTTTGGCAATTATTATACTCCTATTATATACTCCAATTATTATACAACTATTTATTTAAAAATAATTTTATTTTCAGTATAGCAAACATTAACTATTTTATCTACATAGGATATTTATCTCCTAATTATACTTCCTGGATTAGCATCATGCTTCTTTTAAGAGTCTTTTCCTCTCAATTCTAACTAGAGTTTCAACGAGAACCACATTGTTCTTACATGGTTCTGTGTTCCTGTCAACAGTTGATTGGACACTGGGGAATGAAGATAGATGGCACACAACAACTTGTTAAATTATAGACTTTCTGGTTATAGCTAGTTTGTCCAGTGCTGGACACCCAACCCAAGTGCGTCAGTTAGTAATCATCCCTAGAATGAAAAAAAAAGTATTAAGATGGGCCAGAGTGAAAGTACAGTGGGCAGGGCCTTGCAAATAGCCAACCCAGGTTTGATCCTTGGCATCACATATGGTTCCCTGAGTACCACCAGAAATGACCCCTGAGCGCAGAGCCAGGAGTAAGCCCTAACCACAGTCAGGTGCGGCTCCAAAACAAAAACAAAAAATCAAAACAAAATAAACCTGAGTAGTCTCTTTCAAATAAAATGCTAAAACCCTAAACTATTCTCTCTCACAAAAAAATCTGGGTTTTATGAAGATTGGAAGCTGCCTGCTACCATGTATACTTGTCTTTGTCACATGTAGAGTGCACTAGTCTTCGTGAAAGAGATAAACTTGACATGCAGAGAAAAATCAGACAATATGAGAGATAAGGAACCCAGGTTAGTGCTGAAATTCCTGCCTCTATTTTTTAAGGCCTACTACTACCCCTCCTACAACTGAATCAACATTGAGCCCTTTTCTTTGAGTCCTGAAGTCAGTCTTTTCTTTGTTTTATTGCCCATTTTGAATTTGGGTTCTTTTATTTGCAATAATAAAAAAAAAGTTTCTACTGATTTATGCTGGTAGAGAATATTCTATCATTGCTTAAAGCACAAAGATATTTTGCTCTTTAAAAATTGCCTATGTCAGTTTATCACATTCATATTCATGTTCTTTTGACTGTGATGGGAAGACTAGCAGAATGTTAGTGAGAGTCAGGGAAGTCACAGTGACATTACAAGTTTTCCAATTAGAAGTCACTTCTGAGTTAAAGAATGGAGAGCAGACCCTGGACAATTGTGGCTCTAGATGGTGTGCCTGGTGGCTGAGGAAAGGGAGGAAAGGAGAGTAAGAGAGTGCGAGTTTGCTCCCCAAATACATGCCTACTGTCTTCTGGAAGTTAACAATTTATTCATTAAGTTTTTCATTATTTGTATCATATATATATACACATGACAACAAATATAATATATTGATCTACCATATATTCTCTCCCTCCCCCAAGTCCCAATTCCAAAACTGAATCATTTTTACCTATTCAATTTTTATTTTGGTGATTCCTTTCAAAAAAAAGAAAATGCATGTTTTTCTTTTTTGTGTTTCAGGATTCATATACTTTTTGGCACTATTAGCTATTTGAAATGTAAGATGAGATCTGGCTCATTTATTACCTCACTTCTCCTCCAAATGTAAACACATAAAATTTTTACTTCTTGCATTATTTATTTCTATAACTCTAAATGATGTTTTTAAACACTATTTCTTGCTTTATCAATTTATTCTACTTTTTTCTGATTCCCAAAGTTTGTAAGTAGAAAATATTATTATTCTAATCTTTCCTCCTTCCTTCTACTTTAACAAATTATTTTCTATCAGTTTCACATTTTTAAAGCATTATTAGACCGTTAACAACACAGTTTGTTTTAAGACTACAACCAAATATTCCATTGGTTATCTGCAGGGTGAATATAAAAGTTGTAAGGTAGCAAACAATATTTGCATGATCATGGCTGTATTTCATGTTGATTTAGATAGTTATATTTTTATGATTTAGTTATGTTTTATACTTTAGAGTACACAGTGAATATAAAACTTGTAGCAAGAGCATAAGAAGAAAATTTTTCCTTCCATATTTATATATGGAATCCTTCTCATCCAGTAACATTAATTGCTTCAATTCTTGCTTACTTTGCTACATATTTGAAAAGCTACTAGTTGGCACATATCCTGAAATTTTAATTACCTTTATTTTCATTCTTAATTTGATTTCTCTTCCTTCCCAAATTGAATTGAACTTCATTCTCTTCTATCAATCTTCCTTCTTTCCCTAAGATATTTGGCAGAGTCTTCTGTTCTATTTCAAGCTGGATGAGTTAATGTGCAGCCATCATCCTCAGAATTCTTTTGACTGTCTCTCTTGGTTGGACATAATTTTATGGAGTTCATAAGTCTTTGTGTGCATTTTTATTATTTTCCTCCAGTGTATCCTTAAGTAGATTTTTCTTTAAGGGGCGTATATGAGAGGTAAATTTATAGTCAAATGTTCTGCCACTGAGCTATACTCTCAAGAGGTAAAAATTCTGAATGTGTATATATTGAGACAATCTTTCTTCTTTCATATTTTGTAAGTTAGCTGAGTATAGAATTTTAAGTTGAAAAAGTTTACTTCAGAATTTTTAAATAATATTGTCACTGTCCAAACCAGGTTTGATTCCTCCGCCTCTCTCGGAGAGCCCGGCAAGCTACCAGGCTTCGATATGCCAAACACGATATGCCAAGCTACCGCTCTTCAATATGCCAAACACAGTAACAGTGTCACAATGGAGATGATACTGGGCCCACTCAAGCAAATTGATGAACAATGGTCGGACAGTGACAGTGACTGTCATCCTCCCGTTGTTCATTGATTTGCTCGAGCAGGCCCAGTAACATTGTGAGACTTGTTACTGTGTTTTGGCATATCAAATACATCACAGGTAGCTTGCCAGGCTTTGCCATGCGAGCAAGATACTCTTGGTAGATTGCCAGGCTCTCCGAAAGGGGCGGAGGAATCAAACTCCCGTCGGCCAGGTCAGTTAGGGCAAGGCAAACACCCTACCTGCTGTGCTATTGCTCCAGCTGTAATTTCCAAGATTGAAAAAGGTTTTAATTGAATTACTTTATAGTACATTTTTATTTTTCTCTCATCCTCCTGCTTCCTTTTAGTGTTCTTTTGGAAATTCCTGGGGGTAACACGCAATCCTGACTGTGTTCTCATATTTTATATTTTCAGCTGTTGTGCATACTTAGCACTCCGTTGGCTGTGATTGTACACATGCTCACCAGGAGAAACACTCTTCAGTTGAATGCATTCTTGTAGTTGTGCTTTCCAGAGTTGCTATCGCACATGGGGTCACGAGGGTCTTACTTCCTCATCATGGGGCATGCTCATCTTTTCAGTTGTGGTACTCATTAGGGCTCCACCCTTTGGTGGTGTTTGTACACCCTGACTGTACTTTAACCAGTCATTATTTGTGGTATTGGGGAACACAGAAAACAAAGCTTCCAGACTCAATCTGCAGAGCTGCCAGGATTGTACTTGGTGCATACTGGACACCAGAGAGTTCAACTCATGACTTTAAGTTTGCAAGACAGAAATAAAGCCACTGTGCCACTCCTCGTGGTCCAAAATTTGTTTTCTCTTCTTGTACCTATTCAGGAGAGCTTGCCAACCTGAAAAGAATGTATTCTTTGTAGTTAGAAAATTCTCTTTTAATATCTATTTGATAATTGTATTTTTCATATTTTCATCTATTTTGGGGAGACTATGTCAATTTTAATCAATTTCAGTCCTAGTTTTTTAAAATTTACAATCCATTTTATAGAGCCTGTTCCTTAAGTCTTGAAAAATTTTACCCAAACTGATGCTTATTGAAGTTTAGTGGTCAAGATGGGAAGTTTGTGATAACTATTATACAAGTCCACAAGTTTCAGCCCACTTGTTATACCTTACCCTGCCACGCTGTAAAATATTCAATTTGAAAAATAAGCTTAAATATTTACATAAGAAAAATACTTTTTAAGTTCATTTTATTATCTTTAGTATTGAGGCTTTTCTGTTTGCTTCCTTTATCTGTCCTTTCCCTTCTCTTATTTCAGAAATTCAAGAATCTTACTATTACCCACCCACCCTGACATTTTTATATTACATATTTTTCCTTTTAGATAATTTTTTTTAATTTCATAGAATTTTGAGAAGGATGGGAAGCAAATCCTATTCTACCATCTTGAACCCAAATTCAAGAACTTTGTTCTTACATAAATGACTATAAACCAAAAGAAATTGTTTATAACCTAAAAGAATTTTATCATATTTTACATTAATAATAAGGCAATCTATTTTTAAGTTTGTTCTTCAAAATACTTTCATTCATGATATTAAGCAGAAATTCCATTTTTTATTTAAATAGCCACTTAAATTTATTTCATAGAACCATAAAGTTACATATCATTGATCAGGTCAAATGGCAAAGATACATTTTTTTTTGATTTTCAGTCATTTACTTTATTTTTAAATCAGCAGATAAAGTCATAAAATTAAAATTCTAATGTCAAATGTGGCTTCCTGCCATAAACTTTGATAAGTTCAACTATGGTCATTTTTATTTATTTTAAAATATTTTCAAATGCATGTTGTGATTTATTTCTTTGTTTTTAAAGATGAAGCATTAGAGTCATTCTTTTTTTTTTTAAATTTTTTTTTATTAGTGAAACACCATGAGTTACAGTTGTAGATTTACAATTTTTTGTGCTTGGGTTTGATTATACAATGATCAGATACCCATCCCTCCACCAGTGCCCATTTTCCACCACCATGGATAGTATCCCCCCACCTCCATACCCCCATCCTCCCCTGCCTCTGTGGCAGGGCAATCCCCTGTGTTCTCTCTCTCCTTTTGGGTGTTGTGGTCTGCAAAAGAGGCATTGAGTGGCAAACATGTTCAGTCCATAGTCCACTTTCGACATGCATCGCCCCTCCTGGGAGGATCCTCCAAACACCCTTTATTTGGTGTTCCCTTCTCTATCTGAGCTGCCCTTTCCTCTAGAATGCCCGACTGGCCACTAAGCTATGGAGTAATCCTCCTGGTGCTGATCTCAGCTATTCTTGGATATTAATCTCATAATTTGTTACTTTATGTCCCCCAGATGAATGCAATCTTTCTATGTCTATCCCTCTCTTTCTGACTCATTTCGCTTAGCATGATACTTTCCATGTTGTACCACTTGTATGTAAATTTCATGACTTCATCTTTTCTAACAGCTACATAGTACTCCATTGTGTAGATGTACCAAAGTTTCTTTAACCAGTCATCTGTTCTTGGGCATTCAGGTTTCTTCCAGTTTCTGGCTATTGTAAAGAGTGCTGCAATGAACAAACAAGTGCAGATGTCACTTCGACTATACATTTTTGCCTCTCTGGGATATATTCCCAGGAGTGGTATTGCTGGGTCAAATGGGAGCTCAATTTCTAATTTTTTGAGAATCGTCCATACTGTTTTCCAGAAGGGCTGAACCAGTCGACATTTCCACCAACAGTGAAGGAGTGTCCCTTTCTCTCCACATCCGCGCCAGCATCGGTTGCTTTTGTTCTTTTGAATGTGGGCCAGTCTCTGAGGTGTGAGATGGTATCTCATTGTGGTTTTGATCTGCGTCTCCCTGATGATTAATGATGTAGAGCATTTTCTCATGTGCTTTTTTGCCATTCGGATTTCTTCTTTGAGAAAGTTTCTGTTCATTTCATTACCCCATTTTTGGATGGGGTTGGATGTTTTCTTCTTGTGGAGTTCCACCAGTATTTTGTATATCCTGGATATCAACCCCTTGTCAGATGTGTATTCGGCGAATATCCTTTCCCATTCTGTAGACTGTCTTTGTATTTTGGTCACTGTTTCTTTGGAGGTGCAGAAGCTTCTTAGTTTAAGATAGTCCCATTTATCTATCTCTGTTTTCACTTGCTCAGACAGTGGCGTGGCATCTTTGAAGATACCATTAGCTTCAATGTCATGGAGCGTTTTGCCAACTTTGTCTTCAATGTACCTTATGGTTTCTGGTCTGATGTTGAGGTCTTTAATCCATTTTGATCTTACTTTTGTACATGGTGTTAGGCAGAGTTCTGAGCCCATTTTTGGCAAAGATACATTTTAAATGTTAATTCCTATAAGACATTGCTCTGGCCTTAGCATATATAATGAAGTTCATGCCATTCTGACCCTCATGCTGCTTACTGACATCTTATGAGTATGTCTAATAATAAAGACATACTTATTTAATAAATGTTCATAGTATATAAAAGAAACATACACACATGCTTTCCTATTGAAGACCTAAATCAGTATTGTGAAGAGACTAAATACAGTATTTATAAATCTACTATGTAAATTACTTTTGAAAAATAAGATAGTATTCTTTATTAATGAAAGGCAATAGGAGACTGGAGAGATAGTTTGACCCCCCAGTACCTCATATAGTATCCTAGTCCCATCTGGAATGATACTTGAGTGCAAAGTTTGAGTACCACAGGATGTGATCCCAAAACAAAACAAAACAAAACAAAAAGGCAATAGGATGAGATAAAGCAGAGTCACAGAAAAAAATAAATTTTTTGAGGTCGTTTGTCTTGAAAGAGCACCAATGTATGTAAGAGTTGAAGACAGAAAGTTATTTACACTTATTTGATGATCAGATGAGGTTGTGGTGATGCTGGAAGTAATTCAGCTTCTCAGTATTTCCCAAAACATCAGATGTGTGTGTGTGTCCTGTGTTTGTGTGTGTATTTAAGAAACAGAAAAGGCAACTGTTAAGTAATATTGTATACGTGCTAGATTTTGAAGTAAATCAGTGTCTTAGGTATCAAAATTATTATTTTTTTAAGTTTAAATCTAGGATGACAGGAAACTAAACTTTCCTGTAAATCAATGATTTTATAATTACAAAATTTTATGGTAAACTTCCTAGTTGGTTATTTTCTCAGTCAGTTTGTGTTGCTATAACAAATATCATTGACAGGATGAACAACAAACATTTATTTTTCAGAGACTGAGAAGTCCAAGATCAATACACTAGCCAATTCTGTGTCTGGTGAAAACTTTCTGTGTCTGGTGAAAACTTGCCTTTTGGTTCCTTTGTACTAATACTGCAGAAAAGCTAAGAAGTCCTCTGATTATCTCTTTCACCAAGACACCCATCTCATCCATGATAGTTGATCTTCCCAACAGAATCACTTCTCACAGCCCCTGACTCCAAATACCATCACAATGGGGATTAGGTTTCAATTTGTGGATTTTGAGATTACTCAAATATCCCATCTCAGTAGTTGTTTATTGGGTAAGTAATTTAAATCCAATTTTGATTTCCACATTTCTAAAATTGGCTAGCAGTACTGACCTGCCTCAGAAAGACCATCTGATATTTGTATAATTTGATGGAGGAAATTGTTCAGGAAACTAGATTAGGTGTCTAGATCAAATTATAAGGTATTCTGAATACTATTCCTGTGGGATTACAGCATAAAGTAAACATTTGTGTATACACTATTTGATTAATAGCTTAAAGACATTAGGGATAAAATACATCATTATTTTCTTATAGGCAGAACCAGACATCTAAGTAGTAAGCTTTCTTTGGAAGCACAGGAAGTTTCCATTAAGTAAACATCAGAACATAGTACATTCACATGGACTGTGTATTACTTTTGTGCCATTTTCCTCTGCCTACAGTTTTGGCCATCAACTATACATTGAGATGTGAATGCTGTCACAGTGTTCCAACGTACTGTTGAAGATTTCCCTAGGGAGTGGGCCAATGAAAACAAGTTAGCTTTTGCTCTTTTTGGTGTGAATGAATAGAAAAATATGTTTTTTCAGAGCTGTCTCCTTCAGTTTGTAAACAGCAAAAAAGCTTAAGATCAATTTAACTTATTAAAGTTAATTTCTGAAATTCCTCTACCTCCAAACTTTTATGCATTTTACAAACTATTCACCAACTTTACCACCTTCTAGTTATAGTTGTCATGGTAATGAGGAATCTCAAGTGGGAAATTTTAAATTATTTGTAGGCTTTCTTAGAGCTGTGGAGAGGGACTTTGGCTTCCATTGCCTACTCTGAATTTATTTCAATGACATGAGGGTGGTGACATGATGGTGATTTGAAAAGGGAAGATAAGTGATCTTTATTAATATTTATAATATGCTTACTTTACAAGGTTCCATCCCAGTGGATAACCAGCAGGGCCATTCTGTTGTACAAGAAGGGAGACATCCACAACATGGGCAATTATTGCCCGATCTGCCTGTTGTCCACTGTGTACAAGTTGTTCAGTTGAATCATCCTGAATAGAATAGGCAGAACACTAGACAAAGGACAACCATGTCAGCAAGACAGGTCTTGAAAAGGATTCAGCACGATCGACCATATCCACACAGTGATCAAGCTCATTGAGGTTTCATGAGAGTTCAAGATGCCGCTCTGTCTAATGTTTATTGATTTAAAGAAGGTCTTTGATAATATTGGGATTGAAGTAGTCATCAAAGCCCTAGCCAAACAGGGCATTTAAACTCAGTACATCAGGATCCTCCATGAGTGTATTATGGATTCAGCATCAGGATCTCACCATTCTACAAGGAAGTGATCATCGACATAAAGAGAGGGGTTTGGCAGGGCAATAGCATTTCACCGAAACTCTTCACTGCCACCCTCGAGAACATCATGTGATGACTGGAATGAGAAGAAATAGAAGTGAAGATAGATGGTTAAAAACTAAACCACCTCTGCTTCACTGATGACATCGTTCTGATACTACCAACAAATGCTGGCTGACTTCTACCATAAGTGTGGAAAGCTCAGACTGCAGCTGAATCTCACCAAGACAATTTTCATGAAAAATGAACTATTCCCTGATGTTCCATTTGCTCTCAATGGAATGAACATCTTCGAATGCAGCAACTATGTGTACCTGGGCTGAGAACTCAATATGAGGAATGACTTGGCACCAGAACTGTGGAGGAGGAAGAGAGCAGCGTGGAACACTTTCAAAAGTGTCGAAGAAGTTGTTTAGAGGATGAAGAACCTTCGGCTTTGGGCTCATCTCTTTGACTCCACCATTCTTCCTGCACTAACTCAGAGAACTGGGCCCTGTGAAAACAGGACATGACCACTATTTGGGTATCCCAAAGAGGAATCGAAAAGGCTATGCTTGGAATATCACATTTCACTCAAGTGAGAGAAGGAATCTGGAGCTCTGACCTCCGTCAACGATCAAGAATCAGGGAGGTTGTCTCATTTGCCAAGGCATCGAAAGTCAAATGGGCCAGACATGTAAAGTGATTTAGATATGACTGCTGTACTAGAGCTGTTACTAACTGGATTCCATGGGATGACAAAAGGATGCGTGGCCACTCACCTGTGAGATGGTCAGACTTCTTCATCAAAATCCTGAACAAACCATTTGAGGTTCTTCGTGTTCCTGGAGCAAGCAGATGGCATTGGGCTATCCCAGCACGTGACAGGGACAAATGGAGATGTTACTGGCACCAGCTTGAACAAATTGATGATCAACGGGATGACAAGTGATACAAGTAAATATGCTTATTTTATCCACATATAGGACATTTCTTGTAGATGAAGCTTCATTGTGAAACTTAGATCTGGAAACCCAAAGATCCCCATTTTATAGAATTCAGAACATTAAGAATCAAAGTCAGAATCCTGTTGTTTTAGGTTAGGTCTCCCAAGAAGAAGGGTCTGAGTCACTGTAGCACTGTAGCACTGTCCTCCCCTTGTTCATCGATTTGCTCGAGCAAGCACCAGTAAGTCTCCATTGTGAAACTTCTTGTTACTGTTTTGGCATATAGAATATGCCACAGGGGGCTTGCCAGGCTCTGCTGTGCAGGTGGGATACTCTTGGTAGCTTGCCTGGCTCACTGAGAGGGACAGAGGAATCGAACCTAGGTCGGCCACATGCAAGGCAAATGCCCTACCAGCTGTCCTATTGCTCCAGCCCTGGAGTCATATCAGTTGGAAAGGAAGAAGAAGCCGTGATGCAGGCCCATTTTCAGTGTAAGTTCATTTCTTGGGAGTTCCAGAGCTAGAATGGAATATTTTCCCTTGTGTGTCCTAGGATGTCTTTAACACCCAACCAGTTGTTGAATGTGAGCTGACACTGAAGGACATTGCTGACAGTGATACCAGCTCTTGGTGTAAAAATTCTTGCCTTGACAGAGGATCTGGGCTGCGTATTACCAATACAGCCAATGACACTAACTAGAAACCTCACCAGCAGTCCAAACAGACATGGCCTTTTAGAGGTTTCACAGACAATCTGTAAACCACAGGCAAAGACATCCTGCTTCCTCAGTTTCCCATCTGACCAATTCCAATAGATTCTGATTTATGTTCTCTTTCAATATGCATGGTTTCACTAAGACTGAAAATAAGCTATTCTAAAATAAAATTTTCATACACAAATTTAAAATTCACTTTTCTGAATATGGCATCTCAGAGAATGACTGTATCTTAATGAGTAGCATCCAGATTTGGTAAATTTAAGTGAAGATTGCAATATTGTTCTTGATTGGAACTTCTATAGGATTAATTTTGTTCTTTTCTTATTTTTCGAACTTTCATGTCTTCTAGTGAATATTCCCAACTTTGGTATAAGAAAAAAATGACATTTTAGTTCTAGAGTAATGAGTATAAGCAACAAAATAGAGGCTACCACCTTCTTTTCTGGAGTTAGCAGTTGTCGTTTGTTGCAGGGATTATGAAGTTTTCATTTAAGTAGGCTAGGTAATAATAGAAAAATATGTAGAAAGAATTTTTTAAAAATTGTGCTTTTTGCATCCAGTGAAACATGGCTTTCAAATACTACCCCCTGGGATGTGGGTTTTAGTGTCTTTAGGCAGAATATAGCCTATTGATTGTCCTTAAGAGTTATTGAACAAAAAAGCAGAAGCTTTTTTTTTAACGTTCTGTAGTTCTGATATGCTCTGTTTTAAGTAACCATAAAATACTTTAAAGCTACTTTGATTTTCAGCACCTGTTAATGATATCATGCATTATAATAATAATCATATGCATTCATGAAAGCACATGCATGTATACTCTATAATGCATGTCCATATCATTTTTTACAGTTGTTTAAGAGCTGTAACTTGGTCAAGTTGTCCTTTTCTGTCATCTTTCAAACATCGTATCTTGTACGAGTGAGAAAATAACAAACTGAGCTTGTCATTAGTAGATTAGTTGCTGCTACAAAGCCTTGTGTTCAGGATGAGTTCTTTTTTACTTGCTGAAAAGTGTTTCTCTTGGAGAGCAATTACATCTGATTGACATGTTTTCATGTGCCTGCAGTCCTGCTGCATTTTTCCTTTGGTACACTAAGCAGGTCTAGATCAAGGACTGCTACGTTATATTTTTGCTCTTGTTGTTGTTTTCTGCTATTAACTAAAAATCAGGATACCAGAGAAAAACTTAGACTTTTTATAAAGTACAACTTGAAACAAATTATAAAATATGTATAAAGAGGTGTGCATTTTGTTATGGGGGTCACTAGACTGTAGCTGAGCTAGAAGTACTAAAAGTCAGTTGAAAGACAAAAGTGAACAGTTGAGCACATTACTGTTACAAGCAATTTCTATCTTCTGTATAAAGTGTAGGTAATACATTACTTCTCAAAAAGATACCCATAGTGTGGTTTAGCAGAGAAACTAAAGGGACTGGAACTTATATACTTGTCTCAAATTTGTTGCTAACTAGTGTGCAATTTTGGACAATGTTCTTAACTTTTGAGAGAATTGGATGATTTGTGTGAATTCTGCAAATTCTAATATTTTATGGCAAAATACCATCTCTCTGCTATGACCTTATAATAATGAAATACTGAAAAACATGTGGATAATAACTTTTAAATATCTCCAAGTTCAGGACCCTGGCCTTGGATCTCAAAGCCTGCTGAGCCTCCTCCACCCAGATCCCCCATCTTCCAGGATGTAGGTGTTACACTCACCAGCTGCCCCTGGCACTGTGTAATCCCATCAACAGCCAAGACCCAGAGACTATAAAACCCAGCTCCCAGAAGTGCACGGCCACATTTGCAGCCCTGCAACATCTTATTATCTTGTTCTTACTCTGGAGAACCTGGCAGGCTACTGAAAGTATACTGCCCGCACGGTAGAGTCTGGCAAACTCCCCATGCGTATTCAATATGCCAAAAACCAGTAACAATGATGGGTCTCATTCTCCTGACCCTGAAAGAGCCTCGAATGTGGTACTTTCTAAAATCTCAGGGCTAGGACGAAGGAGACGTTACTGGTGCCTGATCGAGGAAATCGATGAACAACAGGATGACAGTGATACAATGATCTACAAGTTAACTTTATATGCAGCTCTGATAAATGAAAGGGCTGATGTTCTATTTTATGTCTATTTATGGTCTATTATGAAGATATTATTTACATAATGAGTAATTTTATTCATGCAATAAATTTATATTTAATATTTGAAATTATAGATTGCATATGGACAATTAAAACCCAAGTAATGAAGGACCAGAGAGATAATTCAAGGGGCTGGAGCACATGGGAAGCCCCCACATTTAATTTCTGGCCCCGCTGGTCACCTGAGTACTAGGGTTGGTTCTGCTGGCCCCCCATATCATTGAGAGTGCCTCTAGGCTTCTTGGGCGCCCTGGAGATCAGATCCTGCAAATAAAATAAACATTGAAAACATTGTAATATTGCCCGGGTATATGCTCAAATCCAAGTGTTCATCTTCTGTGTTTTATTGTAAAATGTAAGATGTGTCCTAAGAGTGAAAAAAATGCTTAGTCTACATTACCAAATTCTATTCCTTGTTCAGGGCACTATAAAGTACATGTTCTTCGTTTGCCTGCTTTTTATTTATTTTTTGCCTATTGGAAAAAGTACTGGAACTACTTTTGGTTGTGCTGGAAGGTTGCACTGCAGTGATCAACTTATGTACAAGGCGAGCACAGTAACGCTTGGACTATCTCTATGGTCCTAGTTTTGTGTTTTCTTGGGTCTAGAGAATTTTCAGATCATAGTGGGAGAGAAAAATAGAAGGAGCTAGCTAAGTCATTTAATCACTCCCTTCAAAGCATTTTGGGAGACTATCACCAGAGAAACACTGAATGAAGTTTATAACTCAGTGTTCTCACTTTCTGTCTTAATTATGAACTTTTTTCTAACTCAAATTGTACACTTGGTAACACAGGTAACACAGGATAACCCTATGATGGAAATCTTTTGAGAGTTGATATCAGAAGAAATGATTCTGAAATAGCTTTAAAGAACATGACCAATATACTTGTTATTTGGGTGTAATGATGGCACAGAACTCCAGATGTCAAAACAGGTTTGTGTTGTGTTTCTATGCTAATATGTCTCTGCAGGGTTAATTTAAGAATACTGACTCTTCTCTCTGTTGCTCAAGTTAACTGTCAGAGTGATTAGCAGATATCTGGATTGATTAATGTTTCAGTGTTTTTGTCACTTTTTTAAGGGAAAGCAGAATATAGCAATGTTGCACTGAGTACTGGGAAATTGTGATGAACAGTTTTGACTTCTAAATTACTTTTTAAAACTTCCCTTAGCTTGAGATTTCTTCCACAGAAAGTTGAAAATTTTGTAGTCATAACAGACTTATTATTATTATATTTAGAGCAGACTTATTATATTATTATTATTATTAGTTGTTGTTGTTGTTTGGGAAGCCATTGTGGTGCTTGGGAGTTACTTCTAACTCTTAGGGGCCACTTCTGACTCTCAGTGCTCACTTCTGGTACATTGCTTGGGAGAGCATGCAGTTCCAGATATGAAATCTAGGCCTCCTGCAGGCACAGAGTGTGCTTAAACTTTTGAACTATGTCTCTGGACAAGGGAGGTCTTTAAACAGAAAGTGCTCCTCTATTTTACAAGCATTTAAAAAACTTCATTTAATAACTATATACACAAGGCATTTAAAAAACTATATACACAAGCCTTAAATTAGCAGGGAACAAAATTATGAACTATCAGAAGTGCTGGTTTATGGGGAAGGGACTTTTTCCTCTCACATTCTGGTGGGAGTAAACACTTTCCAGTAACTCAGAGAATCATACAATGAACATTTATGGGATTGAAACCCAAGAAAAAGTGCTATGGGAAAGAGTGGAAGGTCCAAGAAGGCAGATATGCTTCAGCTTGTTTACTGGCACAGCCCTGAGTGACTGCACAGGGCAGGTTCTCAACACATGTGCAGATTTTATGGTTTAATTCTGTTTGGGGTTTTATAGAGGAGTAATATTTGAATTAAACTCGATGGGAACCCAGGTTAGCCACAGGCAAGGTAAGCACCCGACCTATTATAGCTCGGGCCCCCAAGATTTTCTTTACTAAAAGTAGAGAACATTACAGGAAGAGAAAAAAAAAGAATCTTATTTATTCTTTAAAGTTTAATTCAAATGATACTCCTCTATAAAACCCAAAAGAGGAGCAAAAGAATGTCAGGGTTTAGATAACCTCATGTGATCTTGGTCAACCATAGCAGTTTATGTTTATGGCCTGGGCACAAGAGGTGAATATTAGAAATGGACAGTATCCTGATGGTGCCTTGATGGCATCTTGATTTTTGAAAATGTCTATCCCTTGAAGAGTTCTCCATGTTCACAAGAGCCATTATGACTAACAAATGAAATGAATAGTTGACGTCCACTTATTTTTCATGTACTTTACTACGATTTCCCCATTTAACTAATCGCCAGTCCATGCCAGTTGGTGGCTCACCGTGTGTGCTTTGTTCAGCAAGTACATTGTTGAACAATTTGGACAGCACTAAAAAAAAAAAGAAAAGAAAAAAAAGATATAGTCTTCTGACTTCTGAGAAGATCGAAGAATGAAAGGGACTCTGCTAGAAAGAAAGTGGGGTAAAAATCCATGGAGGCTGAATGCCCTCTTTTGTGTATTGTTCGCTTCAGCCTCGAGAGAAGACATTTTGCTGACCATTCAGTGGCCAGAATGTTGCTGGTGTGTGTGCTTGACCCCTTTCCTAGTCCTTATCACCTGCCCAACACCTTGCTGTTGTTTAAGTGTTGTGACCTTATGAAGTCCAGACCATGTGTATCAACCGATACAAAACTTTCTGTAAGCAATATAAACCGTAAAACAAAGGTATTATCTATATCCATACATGGTTTTTCTTAACTAATTGTTTAAATCCTGGAGCTATATTCTACTTTCTATGCCATTAGGTTACTTTTCACTTTGCTAAAGTTTTATTGTTGTTTCTTTCAGTAATTCTTAAAAAGTCTTTCATTGCTTGGGGGCTGGTGCCATAGCACAGTGGGTAGGGCATTTGCCTTGCACGTGGCCGACCCGGGTTCAATTCCCAGCATCCCATATGGTACCCCGAGCACCACCAGGAGTAATTCCTGAGTGCAAAGCCAGGAGTAACCCCTGGCAGTATCAGGTGTGACGCAACAACAAAAACAACAAAGTCTTTTCTTTGCTTTCTCTCCCAGCCTCCAATTTTCCTGCTCCTTTTCTCTTTTTCAGTGGATTTTTTTTTAATTTTAGGACAACGCGATAGCACAGCAGGTAGGGTGTTTGCCTTGCATGCGGCTGACCCGGGTTTGATTCCTCCCTCCCCTGCGGAGATTCCAGCAAGCTATGAGAGTATCCCACCGCACAGCAGAGCCGGGCAAGCTCCCCATGATCTATTTGATACGCCAAAAACAGTAACAACAAGTCTCACAATGGAGATGTTACTGGTGCCTGCTCGAGCAAATTGGTGAACAGGAGGACAATGATACAGTGCTACAGTGCTAATTTAGGAAGTCTTTCTTTCTCTGGAGGCTTAACATAGGTTAAATTGTATACCCCGTGTATAGATTAGCTATGATTATTTTTGGTTAAAATCTTATCTTTTATGTATTATTCAAGTTTAAGTATTGAATATATATAAAATTGGTATATTTTGAATGGCTTGTTTTCTGCTGCACTGCTATTTTAATGCATGTCATTGAGTTCTAATTATCTTACATTCTTATGTTTTAATATTTTGTTAAAGTTAACTCGTTCTTTACAGTAATCATTAATCTCTTTATATTTTAAAAATAGAATTACTTGGTGAAATACCACAAAAGTTTCCTCAGTATTTAATTTTTCACTAATTAATTTTAAGCCTATTTTTAAAATTAGTATTACTATTTTAGGGAATATATTTGGCTATTCTCGGGGCTTACTCCCAGCTCTGTGCTCAGGGACCAGTTCTGGTTGTTTTAGGTACCAGGGATCAAACACAGTCAGCTGCATGCAAGACAAGTGCCTTACCCACTGGACTCTCTCTTCAACTGCAATTTTTAAAAATTTTTTGTATTCTAAAATCAAGTCACTTGATGGGGCTGGTGAGATAGTAGAGCAGATAAGGTGCTTGCCGTGCATGCAGCTGACCCAGGTGTGATTCCAGGAATCCCATATTGTACTCTGAGCAGTTCCTGAATTCAGAGCCAGGAGAAACACAAAAGCACCAGTGGGTGTGGCCCCAAACCAATAAATTAATAAATAAAATCAAGTTACTTCTTAATGGTCACATTTTTCTCAACCTTTCTAATGTTTATAATTTTATTTGTGTTAAATGTCTTACAAACTTTTAAATAATGTTAAATTATATGTATATAAATTAACTAATAACTGACATTTTAAAAGCTCAATAAATCCAGATACTTTATTATCAGTACCATCAATTTGAAAACTAATAATAATTTTATATATTTGTCTTTTATTATAAATTGTGTTGCTGCTAAATAAAATGTTTGAATTAAATATGTTAAAATATATACTATTATTTACATAACTACCTTCTAAAATTCATTTGCTTTTAGTCAAAATATACTTTGGTATATATAAATATATTTTCTAATTTTAGACTATGCATTCTTATCACAATATTGTAAAAGATTAACTTTATAATATCATTGACTTCTAATTGTTAGCATTTAATTAAGTTCTAAGAATATGGTTAAAAAGGAGCAGTTTTCCCCTAATCTTTTTGTTTGGAATATAAATATTAGGTTGTTTCTTTTTAAAATACTTTTAGTTACTTTAAAATCTTTTTTGAATCTCCAAAACATAAAAGAAGCATCCATTGTGGGACTGGAGCAGTAGTACAGCAGATAGGGTACTTGTCTTGCACACAACCAACCTATGTTTGAACCCCAGTATCCCATATGGTCCCCTGAACACTGCCAGGAGTATATTTCTGAGTGTAGAGCCAGGAGTAACTCCTGAGCACCACCAACTGTGCCATTCCCCCTAACTACCACCAAAGAAACATTCACTGAAAATTTGTAGACATTATTAGAAAAATTATTATGATAGAGTCCATTTTCCAGATTCCAGATGTGGCTATTGGCTAACTTTCTGTTTAATTTTATTCCTAATCTATTTTGCTTATATTGTTTTACTTTAGGTTACTTAGACCATTAGATTTTTTTGATACTTTATGTTTATCAATATACAGTCACACTGAACTCTGAATTCTCTCCATCTGCTACATTCCATTACTCATTTAAACTTTTGTGAAATTTTCACCCTTTCCTACATTTATAATTTTAGCTGCATTGAACATTTTTCTAAACAGTTTACCTTAATTTTTATGTGTCACTGTTTTCACAAGTTTTTATTTTCTGTTGGTGGTCCAGGGCTGGAGCGATAGCACAGCGGTGGGGTGTTTGCCTTGCATGTAGCCAGCCCGACCGAGCCGGGTTCGATTCCTCTGCCCCTCTCGGAGATCCCGGCAAGCTACCTGCGACCGTATTCAATATGCCAAACACAGTAATAACGAGTCTCAAAAGGAGACGTTACTGGGCCCGCTCGAGCAAATCGATGAACAACGGGAGGACAGTGTTTGTGTGTTTGTTGGTGGACCAGATGTGGCCATACCCTATGATGCTCAATGGCCTCAGGGTCATAGAGTGCCCTTGGTCATAGAGTGCCAGGGATCATCCTGGGTGAGCTGTGTACAAGACAAATACCAGAAGTTACTGACTCACTCTCTGGTCTCCATTATCATAGTTTGTATTAAAATATTTCTTTTATAAATGATTTGTTTTTTGAAACCTATTTTTCTTATGTCTGCATTAATATAACTACAAAAAATTAATCTCAAATTGTTCTTACTGTCTATTATCCTCTGATGTTTCAGAAACTTTCCAAATATCGAAATATACTGCTAATTTTGTAATGAAATGATCTTATTCAATTGTATTGTTCTAATGTTTCTGAACTGGCAATTTCAGAACATGCCCACAAATATAATACAAATCAGATCTTTATGGCACCTTTAGCCTATAATTTTTCTAGTTCTTATGAATAATGTGTAGGCCTAGACCTCATAAAACTTGGTATTTTAATTCATCCTAAGACACTTTCTCTAACTAGCACTTGGTATGCCTTAAGAAATCTTTCCTAATAAGCATGTGCATTTAGATGCTATTCTCATTCTTTAAAAAGCAATGAATGCAGCAGTTAATTAACTTATTATAATGTCATAAATTCTAACTCTAGCCATGACCACTGACTCCTCCCCCACCTTTACCCAGAGCATTTTCATTTATGATGAATTATCCCCTAGGTACTCAATGCAGAGGTGGTTGACCATGCAGAACTCAGGGTCAGACACAATAACACAATCTATGCAGCTGGGTAATGACAAACCTTCTACTCCTACAGCTTACCTTCCTGTGCTTGGGTGCTTGATGCTTCACTAAAATTAGCAGACATTGATGGCAGAATGAGGGGGCTTCTTTCCTCCAGAATACAATTTTTCAGAAAGTACTTTTCAGGATGATTTGTATGTGGGAAGATGTATGGGGTTAGATTCCCATCTCACATGATAATTAAACTGCTTATTTGAACAAGAGGGTGAATTACTTATAATTTTTAAGGTTATTTTTTAATAATAATGAACATAATTTGGTGCAGTTCTGGGCCTTCATAAAACTTTCATTTCCTCCTGAACTTTACTTTTCATGGATTTGAAATGTTTGCTTTTGTTGAATGATGGCTACTAAGAGAAGATTGGACCACTCTCTTTTTCTCTTCTTGGGACTACATGCATATAAAAAGAAAATTGCTGATTTTATAGCATGTGGTTCATTTGTTTCATTTTTAATAACCCATGGATGTTTATTTTATTCTGGGTTAAATTGCATCTCTCCAAAAGGAATGCTAATATACTGACCCCCAGTACCTCAGAATATGACATTAATTTGGAAATAGGGTCATTGCAGATGTATTTAGTTAAGATGAGGTCATACTGATGTAGGGCGGCCTTTCAATCCAGAGAGACTTGTGACTTTTATAAGATTTGTGGTGACAGAGGAGAATGCTATGTGAAAACAGACACAGAAATTGAAATGAGGTGGTGACAAGGCAAGGGACACCAGAACTAACTGGTAGCAACTGATTGGGGCAGGGACATAAGTTCTGAACAGAGTCCCCTTCAGAGCTCTAATGTCATACCTAATGTCATATGTCAAGGCCAGAAATTTTAGAGTATAAATCTGTGTTAACTAACTGATACAACACTTTGTTACACAGCCCTGGAAAATTAATGCACCAGGCAATGCACTGAAGAATGTACATTGGAGAATATATACTCTTTAATGTACATTGAAGAAATGCACTTCTGTATTAGTCAAACAGACCATACACAGTACTGAGAAAGTCACTGTATTACTCTGAATATCAGTTTATCCCTAAAATTAGGATATTGCTTATACTCTGGAATAAAAAGAATGTCATGTGTTTAATAGAAGACAAATCCATGATTGTTTTCAAGACTTTATTGAGTCAAATACAAGTCTCCAAATATTTGATTGCTCCCCAAATCTAAAATTAGCTCTTCTGTTTAAATTTAACAAGTTACCGTATAATTTAACAAGATTAAATAATTTATTATTCGTTCATTGCTCGGTTACAGTATTAAGTCATAATCCAGACTTCAATACTTGATTTCCAGTGTAGGCTTTTCCACTCTTTTCTGCCCAACCTCATCAAATCTTAAAGTGGCGGGGTCTTTTGAGAAATGACAAGCTTTTAAAATCAAATTCCTTTGTAATTATACCTTGTGTTATTATTATAAAAAGTTTAATGTTGTCCAACAAAATAATTATTTTTTAGTTCTCTGGTCTGATTTACTATTTGTCTAACCAATGCATATTTTCCTCCTAAAATTTATTAATAAATCTCTATAATATAAACATTTAATGAGTATATATTGTGTTCCCAACACTATTCAGTCAATAGATACAGTAATGAACTCTAAGTGACTTTCATTTTAAAATATTATCAATAAGAAAATCATTGTATATGGCATTTATTTTATCACATTTTGATATGATCAAAATAAAAGTAAGACTCCCTTAATTACTTTGCATTCTTTTCAGCTTTTTCTGGGTGAAAATTACATACACTCACTTTCTCAGCTCATCATTTAAAAAAAGAGAGAGAGAGAAGTACGTGTTTTTAATGATCTCTTCCCCACTATTTGCATTTCAGCAATGTCATCAGAACTGTTTGATTTTCTCTTGTATGTGAGTTCTAAGAAAGCCAGCATGGACCCTGTTTATGGCTTAAAATTTACTTTTGTCTCTGTAGAGACTCAAATTACATCTAAAGAGGTGATGCTTGGTGCACTCTAAAAATCTGTTCTCTTTTATTTTTATTCATTATTTTAAATTTCCCTTTTTCTTTGCTGTTTTCACTTTTTTTAGGACCAAGTACACGCACACTGGATTAGGGTGCCCACACAGTTTAGGTGCAGTGCATGTTGGGGCTAACACACCTCATTTGTGGTGGCTGTGCAAATTTGGCAGTGTTCTCCAGGTGGTGTGCAGTTGGTTGTGATCTCCAAATGTCACAGAAGTCACACACTTTCGATTAGGTGCTCATGGATACTTCATTGTGGTGTCACAGAGATTGTACTTTGTGGTACCAGGAATTCCCAATAGCAGAACTTCTGGGATTACACTTGAGTATGTGGGGGATACCTATAATTGAACTCAGGGCACGTCTGGCTTCAGGATTACAAGGCAGTGCTATACCATGGAGCTATTTGTGAATTATTTATCCGTATTTGTTTTATTGTGGCCTGTGATTATTGAAGTTTTATACAAGTATTGCTGGCTTGGGAGTATTTCTTCTGCAACATTCAGCTGGATTTTGCCCTCATACAGACTATGTTTTACTTTTTTCATATAATTTCACATTGCTTGTGACCTTCAGTGACCATTTTTCTTCCTTCAATACTCCTATCAGGTTTTAGCTGTACCTGTAATTCTATAAACATTTTTTTTCCAGCAAGTTAAATGCTATTTTTGTGTGAAGTTTTTTTGTGGTGCAGTTCTGGCTGGAACGATAGCACAGCGGGTAGGGCATTCGCCTTACAAGCGGCCAACATGGCCGACCCGAGTTCGATTCCTCCGCCCCTCTCGGAGAGCCCGGCAAGCTACCGAGAGTATTCGATATGCCAGACACAGTAACAACAAAGTCTCCAATGGAGACGTTACTGGGCCCGCTCGAGCAAATCGACGATCAACGGGAGGGCCTTTACTTTACTTCCATATTAAAAGGCCCTCCCGTTGTTCGTCGATTTGCTCGAGCGGGCCCAGTAACGTCTCCATTGGAGACTCTGTTGTTACTGTGTTTGGCATGTCGAATACGTCACGGGGAACTTGCCAGGCTCTGCCGTGCGGGCGAGATACTCTCGGTAGCTTGCTGGGCTCTCCGAGAGGGGCGGAGGAATCGAACTCGGGTCAGCCATGTTGGCTGCGTGCAAGGCAAACGCCCTAACGCTGTGCTATCGCTCGATAGCACAGCGTTAGGGCGTTTGCCTTGCAGTTCCATATAATTAAGTAAATAGACAGCAAGTGTTCCTCAAGGGAGTGAAGATGAACATTAATGACCTAACAGAAAATTAGATATACAGGAACCACGAGAAAAAAGAAACATATTTATATCTTAGTGAGTAAGCTTGTTAGTAAAATTACTACTTACAAAATAATGCTATTGCAATCCAGAGTGATAGTATGGTGGATAGGGTGCTTGCCTTGCACCTGACCAAATCAGGTTTGCTCCGGGCATCCCAGATGGTCTTCTGAACAATTCTAGGAGTGGTCTTTGAATGTACAACCAGGAGTAAGGCCTGAGCAGTGCCAGGTGTGACTCAAAAACTACAAACAAACAAAATGCGATTTTTAAAATTTGATTATAAAAATAATGCATGTACTTTATAAAATATGACTCACATATATTTATTTACATGAAAAGTAAAACTTTACATCATTGAATATCTATAAATAATCATTGATAATATTTTAGTATGTATACTTTAGACTCAATTCTAGTACACACCACCTAAAACAAAACAAAATAAGACAAAACAGAAGTATGTACGAATTGTGTTTTGTAGTCTTCTTTTTCCACTTACTGTAGTGTGGATATTTTTTTCTTTGTCAATAAATAAAAATCTTCATCAATTTTAGTGGGCATATTTTATAGATGGGGCATTACTCATTTAATTTTAAACAACTTTATTACTAATGTTAATTAGAAATTTCACATTAAATAAGTTTTTATGAAAAATGATTTTACACACATATTTAATCTTGAGAATAAATGTTTGGAAATATTAGTAGTGGCTGTGTCTAAGAAAACTTTCCTGCTTTCCCCATATCTTCTTCTTGTAAGATTAAGTCCAAATTTCTTAGAATGCCTCGAAGATCTTTCAAACCCTAGTTTTAGCCTATTACTCTTCTAGATTTACATCATTACCCCAAATTGCACACTACACTGACTTCTACTTTTTTCCCCAAAAGTCAATGTACTTTCACATCTTTATTCTTATTTCCTGCTGTTCTTTCTATCTGAAATGCTTGCTTCTACAATTTCCTGTTCTATTAAATTTCTAATTATCCTTTACATTCAAATGTTAGTTCTTCTATTTCTTCTAGTTTCTATAAGTGAATTCAATTTTTACTCATGGTTATTTACGTATGTTTGTGTTTATTCATTTACATTTTAAAGTTGATGTATTTTTGAAGATCTTTCACTTTGTCAGTTATTTGTTCATCAAATCCTTACTAAGCATCTAATCATTAGACTTTGTGTTAAATGAGCAGAAGGGCCTCATCTAATTTACCTTATGAAATTGTTCTTGTATAGTTTACTAGTGTTTCCATGAAAGAATCACAAATAAAATTAAAAATAAAAGACAGAACAACAAACAAACAATAAAAAAACCACCACTTGTTTAACAGGTTCCTCCAAATAATGATTTCTTAGGCACGGTGTAATTGCAGTCTATACCACCAGGTGGCGTGGACAAAAGGCGTAGTAGGTATGACCCGAGTTTGGTCCGTATTAAAATCACAAATGCTTCCGTTGTATCAGTAAAGGATAATAATAAACCATTAGTGGCTAGTTGGAGTGTCAGGAAAAATTTTGAAAATAATTTTTCTTACTGTATAATTGTGGGCCTGGGAACAATATTAGCCATGTAGGGTCGATCTCTATGCGTGTCTGTGGTAATTAGGGGTTGGGGATTGTACCAAAGAGAAGATGGAGAAATAAGTAGGATAGTGGAGAGGGACCCTCTGGTCTTACAGCAAATGCCTCGAATAATTCCATGTTAGGGAAGAAGACAGTTAAGTCCTTCTTAAAGAGTCTCTTCTCTCATCTTATATGTCTTTTACTTCTTAAAAAAGAAAAAATAATCTTCCTAATCACATTCCATTTGACTCAGGGCTTATGATTTTAGCATCCTCAGTTGTTAGTTTTCTTCTATGATGTTGCCATTTCCTGTCCCGCATTCTGTGGAGCAGTCTCCTTCCTGCTCTACATTCTCAACACTTCTGATTAGCCAAGAACTATTGGTGTTTTTATACTCAATGCGGTATTTCTGGTAGTCTAAATTATGCAGTGGTGTTTGTTGTCTTGTTGCAGGTTGAGATCCATATAAATTGGCCTTTTCTGATATTATGAGAAATGTTGTTTAAAAAAATTACTGAATCTGCAAACTTTTAGGTTTGTTCCTTTAGACCTAAAAATATGCCTTAAGGCAGGAGGATTCTTAGTTTAATTTCCGATGTTTAATGGGGATTGTTCTGGATTAAACCTATTATTCTTGCACATGAACTAGTAGTACCATCTTTCATCTTGCCATAGAAGTTTCATTTGACCACAGTGTACATTTTTGATAGTAAGAATTGAAGAAATTTGTAGGTAGGTGGTCTTTTCATATTGATTTGAATAACAAAATAAAACAAAATCTCTTCAAGACAACCCTGAAGTCAAAAGAAAAAGAAAACTAATTGGTATAGTTGGGAATTAGACTTTTATTCCACAGTGAGAAGAGGGAGCTATGAAACAGGAGGGTTATAAAGTATTTTTAATATGGAAATACATCTTATTAAAACAGTATATTTAATCATTTAAATTAAATCATACTGTGCTATAATGGCACAGTAACTACTTTGTTCTTTGGAGAAATACTCAGTATTGATTCAACATTATTAAAATAAGTCTAGGAAGCTCATGAACGCTTCTGACATTGCTTGCCATATATTAGCATAAAACAATAATTACCAAATTATATGATCTTCTCAGGAACAACTCTTAAGAGTCTTGGAATCAAAATAACTCCATCAGTATCAATAGATTCAATGTGGCTTAACTTTAATTGCACTTAGGAGAACCTATTTGTTTTTAGCATTTGAAAACAAGTCTAAATTGTGTCCAGCGGGGGCACTTAGAGTAGCAGGCTTTGGCACCTGCCTCAGGTAAGGAAAGTTTTTGTTTATTTCATTAGTGCTTGATGCTTTGACAGACTGGCTTTCCACTTACTGCAAGAGGAGCTGCCAGCAATCCCTGCTGGGAGAAGCGAGTATGGGACTAGCAATGAACTTTTGAAAGAAGTTATTATGCCTTATATGGTTGATCTCCCATGCAAATAAAAGAAGCATTTCATACTGTAGCTAAATGGAATTGGTATTTTATCCAATGTAAATCTATGCCAGCATGCTTTCTGGCTTTTATCAAACAGGTCATCCCTCTTCAAAGTAGATTCTAAGTTCATCAGTCTGTAGGGCACCTGCAAGGCAGTACTGGAGTGATGCAAATGAATGGACCTGCCTAGAAATAAAATGGAGTCAGATCACCATTCATGCCTTAATGTAGATTCTATGAACCTGACTTTAAAGGTCATGTATCTGATATGATCTTAGATTATGATCTGAAGTGAGATCTGTTTTGTTAAAAAGTGGTATTATTCTGGTGCAGAGTATCACCAGTTTATTACAGGAAACATCTTTCTAGGAGCCAGAGAGATAACATGCTTGTTCTACACATGACCAACCTAGGTTCAGTACCTGACATTGCATATGGCACCCCAAACACTGCCAGGATTGACCCTGAGCAAGAAACATCATTCTAGGAACCTGAGAGTATAGGTGTAGAGGCACATACCTTGCAAACTGCCGGCCATGGTTGAATTCTTGGTACATGGTCCTCTGAGAATCATCAAGTATAGCCTTGAAGAAGGCTGAGCATATCTAGGGTGGCCTGGAAGTCTCCAGAATTTTAGGGCCTGAGCTTTACTACATCTTTAGACCTTTGCATTAAACTTCTGACTTAGAGAGGCCTCTAAGAACCCTGAGCTCTGTTTGGGAGGCCCCTCCTCAAAAACAGAAACACTCTTCTGCTCTTACCCAGTACTAATTCAAGCCTCATGAGAGATGATCAGTAGGAGTAGATAAGGTCTCTGCTTCGAAATGAGCTTAGGAATGCAAATATAACCACAGTATCTATGGCTAATATTTACTATGTGCACTTCTAAAGCATATCAAGCATGCTCTGCATTAGAAATTTTGCACTTGCTGTCTTCTCTCTGCAAACTATTTTTGTCTAGATATCTCTTTGGGCTGGAGTGATAGCACAGCGGGTAGGGCGTTTGCCTTGCATGCAGCCAACATGGCCAACCCGAGTTCTATTCCTCCACCCCTCTCAGAGATACCGGGTAGCTACTGAGAGTATCTTGCTCACCTGGAGAAGCCTAGCAAGCTACCCATGACGTACTCGATATGCCAAACACAGTAACAAGTCTCACAATGTTACTGGGCCCGCTTGAGCAAAATCGATGAACAACGGGAGGACAGTGACAGTGACAGATATCTCTTAGGTCCCCTACTTTATTTCCTTCAGATTTGCAATGAAGATGTCACCCTCTGAGTGAGGCTTTTTCATCCATGTCTAAAATTGTAACTTCAATATTCTTTGTATCCCTACCATCTTGATTTTTTTGTAGCAACAAAACCAACTGAAATAATTTCAATTGAATACACTAAACTTTTCCTTTTTATATGTCATCTGAAATGGACCCAAAAAGGTAGAAATTTTGTCAGCTTATTTACTAATATTAAGTCTAAAAGTAGTGGATACTAAATAAATATCTATTGAATGGAAAATTTACAGTATTCATTGACACTTCATACTTGCCATTTTAATAATGTCATTAATAATCCTTTATTTTAAAAAATAATCCTTTATTTAATTCATCCCAAGAAGAATAAAAGGTTAAACATTATGATGTTATTTATGACAGATATAGAAAGGTGAAATATTGCAAGAGTTCTGGGTCAAGGTGGTACACTCTTGACCCAGAATTTATATATGATTTCAGATCTCATTCTATTAACATATACTAACTTAGAAATAACTCTAATGCAATCTTTGTGGAAAGTTCAAAGGCAGAGCACTTCTGCATGCTTTTTGTGGCATTTGCAAACAACTAAAACAAAACATTAAAACAATAGTTTATAAAGTAAATATCACAGAATCATCTTTCCTTGCTTTTTGGTCTAGCTTAGTCTTAGTAGTAGCTATTCTTAAAGATCCTGAATTTGTAGAATAAAAACAATTGGCATTTGTAGCACAGGTTAAACCAGGTTCTTGATGGACATGAAGAATGCTGGGTTAGGTTACCATCATTCCATTTCAACTAGACTGATCTGGAAAGATAAATTGGGTGGTCCATTTTTCTAAGGGTATTGGGAAAAGGTTGGCTCATTCATGGGATTTGATGGATATAAAACCTAACATAGAAAGAATAGTGTTTAATCAAAAGAATGTTACTTCTTTCAATTCTTGTGAATATTTTAAGTTTGTATAAGTTCTGATTTATAAATAGTGATAATCTCAAGGGCAATAGAAAAATAAAATCATTTTAGATTATGCATGTTGGGAAAAATTTACTGACTGTTAATTGTTCTTTCAGATTTGTCACAAGTGAGCAATACCATACTAACTTACCACTCCTGGAAGCTTTCATGTTATAGTCCATATTGTTGATTGATACTTACTTATGACCCTCAATCCATATTGCTTTGAATCATTAAGGAAGGCATAATTGTTATTGAATAATGAAATCTATCCTATTTTTCAAATTTATTGCTCTTTTATAATTTATACGTGAGCTATAGGCTGTTTTGATTATACCTGCATGAAAGCCAGCTGGTCTGATTGGCCTACTTTGACTATCTTACAGGATGTAAAGAATATAAGTCTAGAGATTCTAAATGCCTAGACTAGAATCTTTTTCATAAACTTCAAACAATAGAAATATGAAATTTCTAAAATTTCTAGCAATCACTAATGCATACAGAAAGAAGCCAATATAACTCCACCCTCTACTGATCATGTTACATTCATAAAGATAATATTAATAAAAATTTTAATTTCTGTGGGTTATTATCTGGAGTGTACCAATGACAGAACATGAGACATTTAATACATGAAGTACCAAAAAGGAGTTCTGAATCCTGAGAGTTTCTAATTATCGTTCATTATAAAAAAATACACCAAAATTATCTTGAGCCAATTCATGGAGAATTAAATATGTTTAGTTTAATAAAATCTTGAGGTTTCTGAATAAATTATGAACGCATCTTGACTGTTAGAAGGTGTACATTGACATTAGAGAATGGTGATGGTGGTGCAGGGGAGGGGGAGACGCTTTCCACTGATCATTCCATTGGAAACTTATTAAAAGCTGATGAAATAAAAGGTTTTTCATGGGTAGATGTGCAACAAGTCATGAGTTGTGGACTTTAATAATATATTTTCTTCACAAGCAATAACCCAGCAATTAGGAGATGCTCATTGAGGTAGAAATAATGGTAACTGCTGTGCAGATTAGGTTTGCTGAAGGGAGCTCTCAGACATACACTAAAACAACACATTCCAGGTTCTTGTTGGTGTGTAATTTCTACTTTATTTACTTATCATCTCAGTTAAAGAGGACTCCTGGCAGTAATGAGGCTACACAGAATTGTTTAAGATGCTACAAATTATATAAAAGATAAATCTAATGATTACCTATTCTAATGAAAATGCAATCTTGTCTTTCCTCATGGGTAAATTGTATGGTTGTAAGAAGCTCATCGCCATAGAGAGTGCCATGGTATAAATGCATTCATTATTTTTCTGTCTGCTTTGCTTCTGCTTGGTTGTTCATGAAAGCTAGGTAATTCATTCAAGCAGGAACCACTTACCGAATGGTTCACAAAGCTTTCAATGGTGCTGCAGTAGTCTGCAAGCAACCTGAAAAACACATAAAAATAATATGCTAGAAAACAGGAGAAGTCTTTAAACAAGGGAGAGTGACCTAGACTGGTGTTACCAAAATAGGGGGCAAGAGAGTCCAATGAAAACAGGGTACTGCCATCTTTTTTCCCATTTTCTATCATTGCTTTAAAAGTAAATGCTCATGAAAAACACAACATGAAACTTCAGAAAAGTCTACATTTTTGAGGATTTCTGTGTTCACTAGAAGAGAAAGCTGGAGGTTAAAAAAAAAGACTTCAGGAGAATTTTGGTATCTGTGGTTTGTTGGAGTAATAACTTCAAGTTGGGGAAGACATAAAGATAATTTGTTTTCTTTGTCTTAATTGTATCTTGTTTCAGATCAAACACATTTTGGAGTCTTTTCCAAGACTTTCTCAACTATGAACAATGAAGTTTATGATAGTTACCACTAGCACCACCATTCCTACTGAATTCTTAGAGAGGATATGCTGACAACAGTCTGCCTTTAAGGATAAATAAGTGGCTTAAAAGAATCATGTACTTCAAAATGTACTTTGCCTTTTTTCCATGAAAGAGATGTAACTAAACTTCTAATAGAAAATCTCACATATCTTTTTTAGCTTTATTTTTTGGGTCACACTTGGCAATGCACAGGGGTTACTCCTGTCTCTACAATCAGGAATTACTCTGCCAGTGCTCAGGGTACTATGTGTGATGCTGGGAATCGAACTCAGGTCAGCGGCATGCAAGGCAAACACCCTATCCACTGTGCTATCGCTTCTGCCCTGAAAATCTCACAGATCTTGCGCATTGAAATCCCCCCTTTACTTTTTCACTGATAATATTTTACTTTTTAATTCTCTGAGCTAAACACTTCTCCCCATTTCCACATGAAATCCTTGCCAAGTGTATTTTGGACTCACTTCTACTTGTGTTCATTAGTAGTAACACTTTGACCACTGTAGACCTAAAAGTTGTTTCTTTCATGGGTGTATAGATAAGAAATGCCTTCTCATCATTCAGTTGTTTCTCAGAGATCAGCAGCGCAAAATCCCTGACTGCCTCACTTCTCCTCACTCCAGAGTCCGTGGTTAGGGCTGCTAATTGGCATGCGACTGATTCCTTGGAGCTTGGAGCTAGTCTCAGAATCTTTGCCAGCCAGCACTTCAGTAACTTACTGACCATGATCAGAACAGCACATGACATGACATGATAATTATCAGGCACCTGCTTGCTCTAAGGCAAATTTATGTTAGTATCAGGCATCAGGGTATTGTGCCCTTAGCTCAGATTCTCTTCTTGGTTTGTTATTTTTGTTTGAATTTATGGCCACATTGAGAATCCAAGAACAGGAACAGTCTTGGACTAATAGTGAAAAGTACCCATCTTCTGTTATTCTCTTAAACACAATAAATTCATTGCTCTAAAAGCCTCAAATCATAATGTCTTGAATAAAGTTAAGATTTGTTTCTCAAATTGTTTCCCTAGATCAGTGTCATATTGCAATGCAGATCTGTTTTATGCCACTCTTTTTCATTTAATGTCTCTGTGTTTTCCTAGAACATTGGAAACCTCCATTAGATTCTCAGTGTTCACTCTTGGGTATTGAAAGACAGAACTAGATTACTAAAATAATTTTTAGGCAACATTGATGAGAGCAATTAATACATTTTGTAAAATGCCAGATAAAAATGTTTTAGAATTCATGGGCCATGTATAGTCTGTTTCAATTCCTCCTTTCGGCCATACTAGGACTAGGATTAAAACAGTTTCTGAAAATAAATAAACGAATGGATATGAGTTTTTTCCATAAATAAACCCAGTTATTTACTAAAAATGATACCAGGTTGGGTTCACTTGATGACGTGACATTCCATTACTCATCGATTTGGTCAAGCGGGTGCCAGTAATGTCTCCATTTGTCCCTGTCGAGTGCTAGTGTAGCCCAGTGGCATCTGTTCACTCCAGGAACACGAAGAGCCTCAAACTGATCACTCAGGAACTTGATGAAGAAGTCTGACCATCTCATAAGTGGGCGGCCACATGATCTTTTGACATTCCATGGAATCCAGTCGGTAACAGCTCTAGTCCAGCAGTCATCTCCAAATCACATTACATGTCCAGCCCATCTGATTTTTGACGCCTTGGCAAACGAGACAGTGTCGCTGATTCTCGATCATCGATGGAGGTCGGAACTCCAGATTTTTTCTCTTACTTGAGTGAAGCATGATACTCCAAGCATAGCTCTTTCGATTCTTCTTTGAGAGACCTGAATAGCATTCTCATTCTCTTTTCATAGGCCCAGATCTCTGAGGTGTATGTTAATGCAGGAAGAATAGTGGAATCAAAGAGATGTGCCCAGAGCTGGAGGTTCTTCATCCTCTTAGTTATTTCTTCAATGCTCTGGAAGGCATTCCAAGTTGCTCTCTTCCTCCTGTGCAACTCAGATGCCAGGTCATTCATCATGTTGACTTCTCGACTTAGGTATACATAACTGTTGCATTCGGAGATGTTCATTCCATTGAGAGCTAATGAAACGTCAGGAACGAGACTGTTTCTCATAAACATTGTCTTCTTGAGATTCAGCTATAGTCCGACCTTCCACACTCATGGCCGAAGTCAGCCAGCATTTGTGCCGCATGGATAATGTTTGGTGTTATCAGAATGATGTCATTTGAAGCAGAGGTAGTGTAGTTGCCAACCATCTACCTTCACTTACATTCCTTCCCATTCTAGTTGTTGCATGATGTTCTTGAGGGTGGCACTGAAGAGTTTCATTGAAATGTTATCACCCTGCCGAACCCCTCTCTTGATATGGATGATCACTTCCTTGTACAATGGTGAGATACTGGTTGTGAATCCATAATATAGCTCATGGAGGATCCTGATATACTGAGTTTGAATGCCCTGTTTGGCTAGGACTTTGATGACCACTTCAGTCTCAACAGAATCAAAGGCCTTCATTAAATCAATGAACATTAGAAAGAGCAGCATCTTGAACTCCCGAGAAACCTCAATGAGCTTGGTTATCATGTGGATATGGTATATCATGCTGAATCCTTTTTGGACCCTGGCTTGCTCGCATGGTTGTCCTTCATCTAGTGTTTTGCCAGTCCTATTTAGGATGACTCGTGAACACCTTATAGAAGAGAGACAACAGGCAGATAGGGTGATAGTTGCCAATGTCGTGGATGTCTTCCTTTTTGTACAGTAATACAGTCCTGCTGGTTTTCCATTGGAACGGAACCTTGCATTCAGACCGGTAGCATGTGAAGAGCCGAGCTAGTATATTGATGAGTACTGATATCAGGTTCTTCAGATGTTCAGGTCTGATCTTGTTTGGGCTGGGTGCTGGTCACTTCATTACCAACGAAATGGAGTGTTGGATTTTGAAAGGGAGAAGTTGGGAACAACATATCCATTCTGTGGAATTTGGTATGTGGGCAGGTGGACGTGGCTATTGAATAGATCCGAGTAGAAGTCATGGATAATCTCCATTGCCCTGGTGGAAGATGTGATAGATCCATCAGGACGTTAGAGGGCAGTTATCTTGATCTTGTAGTTGATGAAGGACAAGCGGGCATTGCGAATGCTTTTCCCGACTTCTCCCACAATGCCAGCACTGCTGCTCTTCTCTCTTTGAGGTCTTCCTTTATTGCTTCTCTGCACTGCTTTGCAAGCTTGGATGTTTGCTTGCAGTTGCCTGAGGCTTGCTCCAAGCCATGTTTCCAAATGAGCTTGAGAGTTTTTGAAAACAGGCATTTTTTTTTTTTGGTAGATATCTCTCTTTCAGCGTTCCTCGCACAATCATGGAGGTGTTGAACCAGTCAATGACATTCCTTATCAATGTTTTGAATTATGGCATCTTCCCATGTTGCCGCAATAGTGCCAAAGAGCTCCCAGTTGGAGGTTGTTCTGGGAGTTCTCTTCTTAAACATTGCAGCCCTTTCTCCCCACTCCGTGAAGTAGAATTTTGCACAAAGAAGATGTGGTCTGATCCCGCTTGGAATTTTGGGACAAAAGCAACATTGGTCAGGCAAAATTGTTGATTGACTATGATGTGGTCAATTTCAGTGTGGAACTGTCCACCAGGAGACTCACATGTCCAACGTTTAGATTTGGACTTCTGGAACTGTGAGTTACCATGGATGGTCTTGGTTGACATGATGAACTCAGTCTCTCACCCTGTTCATTCCATTCTAGGCTATGAGTCCCAATGTGCAGTTCTTCGGCTGATCTCCTCGGTCCTATCTTGGCATTAAAATCACCGAGATTGGTCTTGTAGAATGTGTGATCTTCTTTATAGAACTTCTCCAGCTCCATGTAGAATTTCTCAGTTTCTCCTTCACTATAATTTGATGTTGGTGCATAGACAACGAAGATAGAAACTGTCAGTAGTCAGACACATCTATTCAAGTGTAATCATCTGATTCGGGTTGTTAGGCATTTGAATGAATCAATGCTCATGGCCAAGTTTGTGTTGACAAGGACACTGACAGCACTGATGCCTTTTTAAACCAGGTTGGGTTAAGCCAATAAATACAACTTGACCACTCTTTGTCTAAGAGCAAAAAAAAAAAAAAACACGAAAGAGAAAAAGAAAGAATAGAAGAATTGCGGGTAGGGCGTGGAGGGTTACTCAGCAAATAGCAGAATCTCTTCTATAGTAATCTCCTGACTATAAGACCCTGACTAAGCAATTTATCTTCTTTGATTTTTTTTCTCATCACTTAAAAAACAGGTTACAGTTCAGCCTTGACTTATTTATGCTGCTACGAATATTAAACAGGAAGGTGCATTATTAGTACTTTGTAAACTATTAGAAATTCTTTTCAGTGTGTGACAGTGTAGAAATGCTTGTTAAAGATAGCCATGACTAGTTGATTTTCAGACTTCAGACCCTCCTATATTGCAATAAAATAAGGTTAGCAACTTTTGTTACCACCTTAGAGCATTCTTAAATTATCTATTGTTATTAGATAATTCCTAAAAACCCCAGTGTGTTTAAATTCTTCCAATTCTTGACTTATGCTTTCCACAGAAACTCCAGCTTGGATTTAACATGAAAATTCAGTGTACTTAGAAAAACAAATAAATAACTGATACCAACAAACCTGAACAAAAACTATACTTAAAGGATTTGAAAGGTGCAATGAAAATTTCTTTGGAAATCATTTCACATAATAACAGCACAAGTTTAAGACTTTATGAACATAGTGTAGTTTGCTCAGACTGCTTTAACAACCACTGACTTAAATCGAAATTTATTCCTCCTAGTTCAGAGTTTAGAAGTGTATAATCAAGATGTCTATAGAGTTTTTTTTTTCTCCTGAAGGATGCTCTCATTTGTACATGATCATCTTCTTTTAGTATCTTCTCATGGTCTTCCCCCTGTCAATATCTGTGTTCTAATCTCTTTTTCTGAAAAAGACACCAGCTTTTGATGATTATGGCTCATCTACATTATCTTATTTTACCTTATTTTTTCAAAGGTTCTATCTTCACATAAAGTCATATTCTGAGGTACTGGGTATTAGGACTTCAACATATAAAAGTTGAATTAATACAGTTCAGCCCATTACAGTGTTCCTGCTTTCACACTAAAGAGATAAGGATGTCTCTTAAGATTCTGAAATGGTTTGCTTTTTTTCTCTCATGGATATAGTTTTCAAATTTCTCTTTTCCCTTTAGCTACTTTCTTTATTGCCTTTTTCTCTTTATACCCCTTAATATTACTGAAAAATGTAATATCTTAAATCTACGTGTCATCCAAAAATGAAGTTTTGAAAAAAAAGAGAATAGAGAGAAGAACATTTGATTCTTGGTTTCATTTTTACTTTTTCCTATAATTTCTCTGGTTGACTTAGAAGGTGGAGTGTATGAGTGAACAGCTTTTAGGAAAACAATTTAAAATATTTGCTAGTAATTGGAGATTAATATATTTATGTCCCTTTTTTATAAAGAAGGAGTTATATATATATATATAACTGTCTTAAACATTTTATGTCAGAATGAATGAGGATACAATAAAATATCTAAATGCAGCATTATATCATTACAAGTATTAATTAATGATTGGAAAGCACCTTGAAGATGAAAATACATTCTATGAGAAAGATCAAGGCAATGTTACTACTGTCATGTCAGGGGAAAAAACACCATTATAGCATGCTGCTCTTTACCAACTCTACTCGAAACTTCAATTAGATTGAAGTCTGAAACTTCAATCAGATTTCATTATTTATAATTCTCACTACCAAAAGGTTATTAATAAAGACATTTAAAAATCAAGTAAAGCACTCTGATAACTTAGAACATTATGTAGTTTATTAAATTCATTCCCTTACTGTAACTTTTAGAGAAACACAGTATTGTGCTATGATTAATACTTAATAATTTCAACTTTTTAAATTTTTAACCTCTTTGCCTTGCACATGGCTGACCCGGGTTAGATTCCTCTGCACCATTCAGAGAGCCCAGCAAGCTACTGAGAGTATCCCGCCCACATGGCAAAGCATGGCAGGCTACCCGTGGCATATTCGATATGTCAAACACAGTAACAATTGTCACGATGGAGACATTACTGGTGACTGATCGAGAAAATCAATGAACAACGGATGACAGTGCTACAGTGCTACAGTTATATATTCTTCATTTCCCAACGCCTTCTTCCTCAGTCAGCCAAAACTTACTTATTATCAGGCATTATGCTAGGGCCTAGGAATATAACTGTAGGTAAACAGCTGCTGTGTAAGAAAGGATAAAATACCTGATAAGGGCCTAGCATTCAGAATATATAAAGAACTCTAACAACCAGCAACAAAAAAGAAAACATCCCATTTTAAAATCCTAAAACACTCCATGACATTAAAGTTAAAGGCATCTTTACAGATGAAAAACTATTGACCAAGAAATGGAAACAAAGATAAACAAAGGGGACTACGTTAAACTAAGAAGCTTCCATTCCTCAAAAGAAATAGTATTCAAGATACAAAAACAGCTGATGAAATGGGAAAATTACTTACCCAATACCCATTAGGTAAGGGATTAATATCCAAAATATATTAGGCACTGGTAGAAATTTATTTTATTTTTTTCCCAAGTCATTGTGTTTTATTTTTTTTGTTTTTTATTTTTTTTAAATTTTTTATTAGTGAAACACCATTAGGTACAATTGTAGACCTACAAATTTTTGTGCTTGGGTTTCAATTATACAATGATCGAGTACCTACCCCTCCACAAGTGCCCATTCTCTAGCACCAATGGTCCCAGTATCCCTCCCACTCCCCCATCCAACCATCCCACCCTGCCTCTGTGGCAGGGCATTCCCTTTTGTTCTCTCTCTTCTTTTGGGTGCTGTGATTTGCAAAAGAGGCATTGAGTGGCAATCATGTTCGGTCTATAGTCTATTTTCAGCATGCATATCCCATCCTGGGAGTATTCTCCCAACACCCTTTATTTGGTGCTCCCTTCTCTATCCGAGCTGCCTTTGCCCCTAGCATGTGTGGCCAGCTTCCAAGCCCTGGAGTAAATCTCCTGGTACTTATCTCGGCTATTCTTGGGATTTAGTCTCATATTTTGTTATTTTATGTTCTCCAGATGAATGCAATCTTTCTATGTCTGTCCCTCTTATTCTGATTCATTTCGCTTAACATGATATATTCCATGTAGTACCACTTGTATGTAAATTTCATGACCTATTATTTTCTAACAGCTACATAGTACTCAACTGTGTAAATGTACCAAAGTTTCTTTAACCAGTCATCTGTTCTCAGACACTCCGGTTTTTTCCAGATTCTAGCTATTGTAAACAGTGCTGCAATGAACAAAAAAGTGCAGCTGCCATTTTGACTATACCTTTTTGCCTCTCTGGGATATATTCTCAGGAGTAGTATTGCTGGGTCAAATGGGAGCTCTATTTCTAATTTTATGAGAATCGTTCGAACTGTTTTCCAAAAGGGCTGAACCAGTCAACATTTCCACCAGCAGTGAAGGAGAGTCCCTTTCTCGCCACATCTGCGCCAACACCGGTTTGCTTTTGTTCTTTTGGATGTGGGCCAGTCTCTGTGGTGTGAAATGATATCTCATTGTTGTTTTGATCTACATTTTCCTGATAATTAATGATATAGAGCATTTTCTCATGTGCCTTTTTGCCATTCAGATTTCTTCTTTGAGAAAGGTTCTGTTCATTTCATCACCCCATTTTTTTATGGGGTTGGATGTTTTCTTCTTGTCGAGTTCAACCAGTACCTTGTATATCCTTGATATCAACCCCTTATCATATGGGTATTAGGTGAATATCCTTTCCCATTCTGTAGATTGTCTTTGTATTTTAGTCATTATTCCTTTTGAGGTGCAGAAGCTTCTTAGTTTAAGATAGTCATATTTGTTTTTCTCTATTTTTACTTGCTTGACCAGTGGCGTGTCACCTTTGAAGATACCGTTAGCTTTTTAGTTTAACATACTCCCATATGTCTATCTCTGTTATCACTTGCTAGGCCAGTGGCATGTCATCTTTGAAGATTTCATTAGCTTCAATGTCATGGAGGGTTTTGCTAACCTTGCCTTCAATGTACCTTCTGGATTCTGGTCTGATGTTGAGGTCTTTAATCCATTTTTTTCTTACTTTTGTACATGGTATTAGGCAGAGATCTGAGCCATTTTTTTTACATGTAGCTGTCCAGTTTTGCCAGCACAGTTTGTTAAAGAGGCTTTCCTTGCTCCACTTCACACTTCTTGCTCCCTTGTCAAAGATTAGATGATCATATGTTTGAGGGGAGATGCCAATATATTCAACCCTGTTCCATTGGTCTACAGTTATGCCTTTGTTCCAGTACCATGCTGTTTTAATAATTACTGCTTTGTAGTAGAGTTTGAAGTTAGGGAGGTTGATTCCTACCGTTTTCTTTTTCCCAAGAATTGTTTTAGCTATTCTTGGGGACTTGTTGTTCCATAAGAATTTCAGAAGTGTTTGCTCCATTTCTTTGAAGAATGTCATAGGTATCTTTATAGGGATCTCATTGAATTTGTACAATGCTTTGGGGACTATTGCCATTTTGACAATGTTAAAATTGTTAAAATTTTAACAATTTTAAAAATTGTTAAAATTTTAAATTTAACAATTGTTAAAATTGTTAAATTTTAAAATTGTCAAAATTGTTAAAATTGTCAAAATGTCATGGATTCTCCCGATCCATGAGCAGGGGATATCTTTTCATTTTCTCATGTCTTCTCTTAATTTCCCGAAGTAGCGTTTTGTAGTTTTCTTTGTACAGGTCATTTACTTTCTTAGTTAAGCTGATTCCTAGGTACTTGATTTTCTGGGGCACGATTATGAACAGGATTGTTGTGTTCATGTCACTTTCTTCTCTTTCATTATTTGCGTATAGGAAAGCCATGGACTTTTGGGTATTGATTTTATAGCCTGCAAATTTACTATACAAGTCTATTGTTTCTAGGAGTTTCTTGGTAGAGGTTTTAGGGTTCTCTAAGTATAGTATCATATCATCTGCAAATAGTGAGAGCTTGATTTCTTCCTTTCCTACCTGGATGCCCTTAATATCTTTTTCTTGCCTAACTGCTATTGCAAGTACTTCCAGTACTATATTGAACAGCAGTGGAAAGAATGATCATCCTTTTCTCTTCCCTGATCTTATAGGGAAGGCTCTCAGTTTTCCCCATTGAGAATAATGCTTTCTGTAGGCTTGTGATAGATAGCATTAACTATATTGAGGAAAGTTCCCTCTATAACCACTTTGGCAAGAGTTTTCATATTAAACAGGTGCTGTATCTTTTTCAATGCTTTCTCTGCATCTATTGACATGATGTTATGGTTTTTATCTTTTCTTTTGTTGATATGATGGATTATGTTGGTAAAGGTAAAGGTAAAGGCCCTCCCGTTGATCGTCGATTTGCTCGAGCGGGCCCAGTAACGTCTCCATTGGAGACTTTGTTGTTACTGTGTCTGGCATATCGAATACTCTCGGTAGCTTGCCGGGCTCTCCGAGAGGGGCGGAGGAATCGAACTCGGGTCGGCCATGTTGGCCGCTTGGAAGGCGAACGCCCTACCGCTGTGCTATCGCTCCAGCAGGTGGATTATGTTGATTGATTTCGAAATGTTAAACCATCTTTGCATCCCCGGGATGACTCCCACTTGGTCATGGTATAAATGATCCTTTTGATGAGTCGCTGAATTCTATTTGCTAGTATTTTTTTTAGAATCTTTGCATCTGTGTTCATCAGGGGTTTAAGCCTGTAGTTTTCTTTTCTTGTGGTGTCTTTGTTTCCTTTTGGTATTAGAGAGATATGGGCTTCATAGAAACTGTTTGGGAGAGTTTCTGTTTCTTCAATTTCCTGGAAAAGCTTGAGAAGTACTTTCAAGGTCCTCTTTAAATGTTTAGAAAAATTCATTAGTGAATCAATCTGGACCCTAGCTTTGTGTTTTTGGGAAAAATTTTGATTACAGTTTCAATTTCCTTGATGTTAATAGGTCTATGCAGGTAATCCTGATCATCTTGATTTAGCCTTGGGAGATGATAGGAATCCAGGAATTTATCCATTTCTTCTAGGTTCTCTTTTTTTGTGGCATAAAGACTTTCAAAGTAGTCTCTGATGATCTTTGGAATTTCTTTGGTTTCTGTTGTGATGTCTCCTTTCTCATAGATATAGTGTACTGTTCCTTTGAGTTTTAGTGAGAGTTTAGCCGGATGTAGAATTCTTGGTGAAATGTTCATTTCTATGAGTTTTTTCACTATATCCCACCATTGCCTTCTGGCTTGGAGGGTTTCCTCTGGTAGGTCTGCTGTGAATCTAAGGGCTGCTCCTTTGTATGTGATTTCCTTCTTTGCCCTTGCTGCTTGCAGTATTGTGTCTTTATCGGTGGCATCGATCATTCTAATTATGATATGTCTTGGAGTGATTTTGTTAGGGTCTCTTTTAGCTGGCACCCTTTGGGATACTTGAATCTGAATGGCTGGGGGAATTTTTCAGAAATGATTTGTTTAACCTTGGCTTTTCCATTGGGATTGTTTCCCTGACCTTCTGGTACTCCAATTTTCTAATGTTGTTCCTCTTGGAATCATCTCCTCAGACTATGATTTGCTGTAGTTATTTTGAGGTCTCTTGCCATTGTTTGTTGTTGCTTTTTGTCATGCAGCTATCTTCCGGCTCACTGATTCTGTCTTCAGCACTGGCCATTCTACTGTTGAGGGCACAGACTGAGTTTTTAATTTTAGCTACTGAATCTTTTATTTGTGACATTTCTGTGTGTAGCTTTCCAGTTTCTGCTCTCATTTCTTTCTGGATTTTCTCTATTGTCCGATTCATTGTTTCTTTCATGCCCTCCTTCAATTTACTGGATATCTGTCTCACTGTTTCATTGAGTTCATTGACATCTTCATTATTTCTTACCTGAATTCTTTCTCAGAGAGGTCCCTTAGTTGAGTAGCACCTACTTTTCATTGTCCTCCCCACATGGTGGGGATTTGCATTGTTTCATTGTCCTTCCCACATGATGCGGATCTGCATTGTTTCTTCATGTTGGTGTGGAGGTATGGGGACTGAGATGTTACTTGAGATTGTTGGGTTTGAGTAGGTTACCTGCAACCACGTGAGTGGTGGCTAGCCCCAAATTAGGCCATGCCCACTCCCACAGATGTCCCACCCACTTCTGAAGAGGCCACGCCCCCTACAGGTACCTGGTGTGTGTGGGGTACAACTTGGGGGAGGAAGAAGAACGACTCAGCATTGGGGATGAACAGGAAGAAGCTCAGGGATGGTGAGCATTCCAGGGTCCCAGAGGGTGCCAGGGGCATCTATGCAGAGAAAGCCAAGTCTCGGGTTTGAATACTGACAGACTAACTGTCCTTTAGAACTTGACAAGAAAAAAATACACCTAACCCCATCAAAAAATGGGGGATAGAAACAAACAGAAACTTCCTTAAAGAAGAAATTTAAATAGCCAAAGGCACATGAAAAATGCTATATATCCCTAACATCAGGAAGATGCATATCCATATCAAGGCTACAATGAGATATCATCTTCTGCACACAAAAGAACTGGCACACATTGTTGTTGAACAAGAACAACCTGTGCTGGGGCAAATGTGGGGAGAAAGGGACTCTCATTCATTGTTGGTAGGAATGTCAACTGGCCCATTCTTTTTGGAAAACAATATGGGCATTCCTCAAAAAATCTAGAAATTAAGTTTCTATTTGACCCAGCAATACCATTTCTGGGAATATATCATGGGGGCCCCAAAACACTTATCAGAAATACCGTTTGCACTTCTATGTTCATTGTAGCACTATTCACAATAGCTAGAATATGGCCAAAACCTGAGAACCCCAGTACAGACGACTAGGAAAAGAAACTATGGTACATCTATACAATAGAATACTATCCAGATGTTAGGAAAAATAGCACTGTAGCACTCTCTTCCCATTTTTCATCAATTTTCTCGAGCGGACACCAGTAATGTCTCCATTGTGAGACTTGTTGTTACTGTTTTTGGTATATTGAATATGCTACAGGGAGCTTGCTAGGCTCTGCCACATGGGTGGGATATTCTTGCTGGGCTCTCTGAGAGGGATGGATAAAGGCCGACTGTGTGCAAGGCAAATCCCTTACCCGCTGTGCCATCGCTCTAGCCTTAGGAAAAATAAAGTCATAAAATTTGCTTATGGATGAACGTGGAGAGTATCATCCTAGTGAAATGAGTCAGGAGAGGAACAGATATAGAATGACTGCACTTATTTGCGGGGTGAAGAGTTTTCCCACAGGAAATGCAATAGTTTTCCTCCTGGAAAAACAGGAACCAGGAGAACAGGTCAGTGGTTAGAAACTTGTCACAAGTGTGTATGGGGCAAAGAGCAGTTAGGATAGAGAAGGGACCAATATGACAATAATAATTAAAAATGATCACTCTGGAAAAGAACTGAATGTTTAAAGTAGGTTAAAGGGATATACATGATAACTCTCTGCCTCGAAGAAGATGGAGAGAGAGAGAGAGAGAGAGAGAGAGAGAGAGAGAGAGAGAGAGAGGGAGAGGGAGAGAGAGAGAGAGAAGAAAAAGAAAAGTGCCTGCAATAGGGGCAGGCAGGGGTTGGGGGCAGGAGGGAAACTGGGACATTGGTTGTGGGAAATGTACACACTGGTGAAGGGATGGGGATTGTAACATTGTATAACTGAAACCCAATCATGGCCAAAATCTTTATCTCACTGATTCAATGTAAAAGTTATAAATAAGTTAATGAATTAAATAAATAAAAATGGATTAAAGACTTGAAAAGTCGTTTCTCCAAAGAGAAAACTGGCACCAGTATGTATATAAAAAGATGCCTAATACTATTAATCATTACGGAAATACAAATCAAATTTATAATGAGGTAACACTTGTTACTCATTGAGATTTCTATAAAAATAAAAGAAAATAAGTGTTGAAAACAATGCAGAAATTTATTTGATAGGAACATTAAAATGGTACAATTATTATGAAAACCAGATTGCTATTTCTCAAACAGCTGTGCACTAAATTACTATATTACTCAATAGTTTTGGTATGTACCATTACGTACATACCAAACTAATTTAAAATGGGTATTCAAACAAATACCTGTATACAAATATCTGTGTAAAGGTTTTTCATGATAGCTAAAAAAAGGAAAAAACTCAAACTCCAAAGACTAGCTAAACAAAATGTGGTATGTTCATGGAATGGAATAATGTTCACTCAATAAAAATACAGATATAGTGATAAAATTAAAACATGAATGAATTTGGATAATGTTCACTCAGTTAAAAGAAAGAAATAGTGGTAAAAACTGAAACATGAATTAATATTGAAGGCACTATGCTAAGAAAAATAAGTTGGACACAAAATATTGCTTATGTGTACTTTTATTTATATGAAGATTTTTAGAAGAGGTAGAAAACATGTTTTTAAGCAGAGAAGAATTATTTGATGTCTGGGGGCAGTAGAGCATGAGGAATAAGCTGCTTAATGTGCATAGTAGATATTAATAAAACTATTCTGTGAACAAGTATAGAACTGTTGCTATCTAGTCCTGCTATTATCTGCATTTATTCTCTGCTTCTATACCTCTCGGATGCCTGAAATATTCCTGACAAAATCAGCATAGTATGTATTCTATTCTTCCCAAGGTGGCTCATGACTATGTCATTCCTAAACTATGCCAGGGATAATTTTTATCTTACTTACCTAGGCTTTCAACAGCCTTTGGTTCTGATAATCCTCTCCTTTTTGAAGTGCTCTTTCCTCTAGACATTTTCACCATATTGTTGAGTTTTCTCATCTTTCATTTTCATCTTTCTTCCTTAGAATATTTTGCAAATGTCTCTCCTCTTACATCCGCAATAATGGTTTCCCTCCCATTAACCCATTGAGTGCTCTTAGATAAAGTTTTCTGTGCTCTTTCATTTAGTCCTGTACAGTGGAGTGGCATTTTATTTGTGCATTAGATTTTATATCTATTTCATAGATTTTGCACTGCATAATTTTAATATTAATCTTGAGAGTAAGTTGAAAGATTTTATGATAGAGCATGGTAAACCCAGCTTGTTTTGTTTTTCTCTGGAACTTCATGAGTTTCCCTCATTTGGGTCACAAAAATATTGGTCATATTATACAATTATTATTCAGCTTCCTGAAATGCTAACTCAGTAAGAGAAACATGTCAATAGCTACTGACCATGGGAAAAGAGATGAATATCCTCTATTTCCCGCAGACCACAAGATATAGTCTCATGAAGAAGAATCAAAGACATAACTACCAGTAACAGTAAAATTGTTTACTCTTTCCTCCTTTTCTCTTTTACTTTTGTGTTTTGAGGCTGAGCAGGCATATTGAAATTGCATCACTGAAAAGAAATTGTGATAATATATTAAAAGCAAGTTTAATGCAGTTCTTCTAGTTATCTAATTGATTCCTGAACATTTTGTTTTGTGACAGTCAAAAGGTACCTTAAATCTGAATGCCATGTTTAGTAGGTTTGGATTTTTGTTTGGGGACTACACTGGTTAGTACCCAAGGCTTACTTTTGACTCTGTCCTCAGGGATCACCCCTAGCACTGCTAGCAGTGCCAGGGCTTAGAGCAGAGTTGCCTGTATTCAGGGCAAGAACCTTAACCTCTATACTATATCTCTGGCCCCGACTTTGCATTTTTACATTTATTTAATGTTGTGAGCCGTTTCTACTTTTATGTATATTAGTAAATGACACTAGTATTCACCTACATAGTCAAGGGAATTCTTGATTTTTCTCATCTTATTTCTTTTATATTCAAGACAATAATTTATAACAGTTAGTATAAATTATGCCTATCTCCTAAATACCTGTCAATTATATTTCCTATCATGAATAGATTGGTATAAAGCACTATGCTTTCTTACCAGGGTCACAGAAAATGTCATTTATGTTTCCCTGCATCCAATATCCCCTCTACTGCCTGATTTATTCTCTACATTGCAGAGAGTTTCTAAAATTCTGACTTGTCATGCATCCCTTGGCTTCACATCCACTAATCAGTTCCCACAACTTTTAGGATAGATATAAACTCAACAATCTAATCTCCCTACTATGTTTTTCTTTAACCATCTCAACTGTGATTTATTGTACAAATACCAAAAAAAAACCCAAAACAAAAACAAAACCCAGTCATGATGTTCCAGGTACTATTTAAAGTGCTAAGGACATAGCAGTGATCCTACCTTCTCTCTAAAGACAAAAATTATTGCTCATTTTGACTCATTAATAGTAGATATATTTTAGTCTTCTCAAACCTCTGACCTTTGATCATGCTTTCACTCTGCTTAAGTTTCTCCCTCCATCTCCCATTCATCTTATCTTTGTCTAATCACTCTTATTCATCACTCAAATGTAACTATAGACATTAAACATTTGAGAAATTTGATGGGTTATTTTATGTGTCAGTTTTTGTTAGGTTATAGTGTTCAGTTATTTTGGTCAAACATTATTTTGTGTATTTCTGTTAGTTATTTTTAAATTAAATTGAAATTTTTATCAGTGTACTTTGAGTAAAGTGATTTGCCCTTCATAAAGTAGATTGCTCTCATTTAGTTAGCTGAAAGCTTTTTTTGTTTTGTTTGTTTTTTATTTGGGGCCACATTCGGAAGTGTTCAAGTCTTAATACTAGCTCTTCAATCTGGAATTACTCCCGTGGAGGTCAGGAGACCATATAGGATTCCTATGATCAAACCTGGCTCTGCCGCCAGCTATAAGGCAAGCACTCTACCCACTATACTGTAGTTCAGGTCCTCAGCTGAAAGTCTTAAAAGAAAAATTATTGATCTCTTTTGAGTAAGAATAATTCTTCCAAAAGACTGTCTTTATATTCCAACTGCAACATTTTTCTAATTCTCTAACCTATAGGTTTATGCTGTCAGATTTTGGACACAAGTTCCACAAGCACATATGCTAATTTTCTCTTTCTCTTTCCCTTTCTCTTCTTTCTATTTCTCTCCTTCTCCTCAACTTTTCCCAGTTGGTACTGTTTTAGGAGAACCCTGACTAAAACAAGAAGTCTTACCTAACTTTTGAATTCTGGGTTAAAGTCCTTTTTACATAGCATGTGACATCTTGTACAGTTCTTTCTTACCAGTAGTATGAAAAACGTACATGTGTCTGTTGGTGTCCTCTACTAACCCTTGAGCATAAGAAATATTTATATATTTCTCACCATGACAACAGCTCACTGTTATGAAGTTTCAGATACATTAGATGAGCTTCTCTATACAAGCAAAGTTTGAAGATGTTTCACTGCATTCATGTGCAATTTTGTGTGTACCATTCTTTGAATATTCAATCTAATCTAGTTATAGTTTCCCTAAACAGTTTCATTAATGTTTAGATCAGGAGTAATCCAAGAGTTAATGGAGATGTGACAGCATTGCCCAAGGAAACATACTTTAATCCCACTTCCAATCCTCTAATATAGTAACAGTTTGAGAACCACTTCTGTCAGAGTATTTCTACATGTATATGTTTTGTGTTCTTTCTTTTGTCAAAATTTGTGTAAGATTGATGATAGATCATCCTGAACCTCTTGTGTCCACTATGTTTTCTCCTAAGAATCTACCATCTTTCACGTGTAGCTTGTAGAATCTCACTGATGAATCACCCATCAATGTATCCAACTGATATTGGTTCAAAGTAAAGTCTGAAGAATGGAAACTTGTTTTATCATCTCTATTAAAAGGATGTATCAAAATATCTCTTTTAAATGGAAGAAGTATGAAAAAGAAAAATATTTTAAAAGATAAGCCAAGATACTACTTAAGAAAATTGTGGTAAAATTCAGTATACGTTGGCTTAATTTTAAGAAGAGCTCTCCTTTCAGATCATGACTGTATCAGAAAAACCTTTAAGTGAATCAAGAGATTCTCCTATGAAATTATTTCTTACTTCTCTCAGGATAGTACCACAAGCTTTAAAAAAAGAAGAAAGAAAAAGAAAAGAGACATAGAGAAATCTAACTACCTGAGGTGTTTTTACGAAATTGGTTCTTTACCATAGAAATGTTGACTTTCTATTGTCCACTGTTTCAGTTTGTCTGAACCCAGGAAGTGAACTGTACAGGGAGGAAAAAAATCAACATTCTTTTAGCTTCTTGCTGACTACAAATGATGGAAAGTAGTTTACAATAGAGAGAAGGCTGCTGGGGTAGCTATGAGTCATTCCTGCCAGATCTCCTGTGACTCATTTTCCTTCATTAAACTGAGGAGAGTCAATAGCCCTTCAGTTTTCTGAACAGTACATCTAACTGCACTAATGACTGGCTGTTGAACAAGTTTAGCTATGTTCTAATTTATTTATTAAGCAACAGTAAAACAAGTATAAAATACCCATCAATGGATAATGGGAAGACATTAGTGTTTTTGCTCATGATTCAGACCTAAAGCATAGGGATTTTTTCTTTTCTTTTTTTTTTAGATGTAAATGGAAGGCTGGGTTAGTCTGTCAGCACAAGAAAAAATTCTGTTTTTGAGACTTCCTTTCATTTTTAAGACATTGTTCTAAATAAGTAGCTATCAGTGAACTCCCATTATCCTGGGCCTGCTTCACATAGCAGTGTCCTCATGATTTCAGTTTCAACTCACTTCTCTTGCTTTGATCTTCCTCTATGCTCCCCATCCCCTCCTTTGATTCTAACTTTTCAGGACCTAAATGCCTTGTCTATTGATCTCTATGCTCCTCACTTAGAATTTCGCTGGCTTTTGCTTGTGGGGATAGGAAGTATCTTTGTATAGCATATCAGAAACTTGAACACTCTTGTAATTATTATTTATTAATCAATTAATTATTTAATTTGCTTTATGGGCCACACCTGGTTATGAACAGGGGTTACTCCTGTCTCGTGAACTCAGGAATTACTACTGGCGGTGCTCAGGGGACCATATGGGATGCTGGGAATCAAACTCAGGTTGGCCGCGTGCAAGGCAAATGCCCTACCCGCTGTGCTATCACTTCAGCCCCAACATTCTTGTAATTATATCACCCAAACTAAAATAAAAAATATATTAGTAAAATATATTAATTAAAATTGCATCTTAGAACCAAAGAGTTTAATAGAACCAAAGATGATTTTGTGATATCCCTAGTTTTTCATTTCTAATGACACTTTGAAATGATTTGAAATGATTTTGAAAATATATATTTATATATATAGTGATCCTGTAGTTGTTATTATCTCCCACAGAAAGTAACCCAATTTTTGAGTTTACAACAAAATTAAAGAGCAGAGACATGGAATTAAATCTTGTAGTGATCTACCAGGGATAAAAGAGCCTGCTGAAATTTTTATTGGGATTGCTGCTGCGAGCATACAGATAAATTTAAAAAAAATGTATTTTAACACTATGACTTATATCTATGTTTTATACTTTTCAGTATACAAGTATTCCACATATTTTGATGGGTTTCTCTTTACATATTTTTATTTCTGATGCTATTATAAATGATAATCAGATTTCAGCCAGGCACGGGGGCAGGAGACTCTGCGCTGTTCTCTTCCAGGAGCTGGGTTTTATAGTCTCTGAATCTTGGCCGTTGATGGGATTACACAGCGCCCGGGGGTCAGTTGGTGGGTGTGACCCCTGCCTACTGGCATATGAAGGATCTGGGTGGAGGATGCTCAGTTCCAATCCGAGCAGGCTTGGAGATCTCAGCCCTGAGACCTGCATGCCTCTGTTCCTCTGCCGGTACCTTCATGCGTGTGGAGAGTGGTCTCAGCATGGTGTGGGCTGGTTCTGGAGGTCTTCGGCTACCGGAGCCCTGGTTGGGGCGGGAAGGGAAACTCGACCCACTCCCCTCCAAGGGGCCCTGGCGAGGACAGCCAGGCACAGGGCCAGGAGACTCTGCACTGTTCTCTTCCGGGAGCTGAACATCTTATTATCTCATTCCTACTTTGGACAAATTGGCAGGCTACCGAATGTAACCTGCCCACACGGTAGAGTTCTGCAAACTCCCCGTGGCATACCCAATATGCCAAATACCAGTAACAATGATGGGTTTCATTCTCCTAACCCTGAAATAGCCTTGAATATGGCACATTTTCTAAAAATCTCAGGGCTAGGACAAAGGAGACATTACTGGGGCCTGCTCAAGGCAATTGATGAACAGGATGGTCGTGATCGTGATCGTCAAATCAGATTTCAATAGTTATTCTTTGCATGTATGTAAAATAAGTTCATTTTTTATCCTAGAGTCTTTATAAATTAACTTATTAGTTATAGGAGTTTTGTTATATTTTATTAAATTTTATACATACAGAACATGTTAAATGAAAATAAAGACAAGTTTGCAGAAAAAAGATGAGAATAATAGAATTTTTATCTTAGATATATGGAAATATACACTATAGCTATATACACTGATTTCTGTCTAGAAGTATATGGAGAGATTTCTTAGCCACTATACAGTCTTTGATGGCTTTGAAACAAACATCAGCCATATATTTTCATTTTACCTGTACACATAGAAATCAAAAACCAGTTGAGAGAAATTATCAGATTGTCTGTTGACCTTAAAGTCAGAGAAAATAATGTTATTTTTGGATTCTGGGCCACACCCAGTGATACTCAGGGACTACTCCTGGTTATACACTCAGGAATGACTCATGACTATGTTCAAGGGACCATATAGTATGCTAGAAATTTAATCTGAGTTGGTTGTCTACAAGACAAATGCCCTATGTTGTACTATCACCCCAGTCTCAAGATATTATAATTTTATATTGTGATTCATATAAGTTTTTCATTCAATTGCTATTAATTTATTTACTCATTTAGCAAACTTCAGAATCATTTATGTATGGGTGTATGACTAAACATTTCAGAATAAAGTGATTTAACACCACAATGATTTTATTTATTCATAGTTTTATAACATACTTAGATGGATGGTTCATCTATTGGGCTCACCAAGAGTCACTCATGCAGTTTTATTTTGTTTTATTTTTTTAGGAATTCATTTTTTTTTTTTATTGAATCATTGTGAGATACAGTTACAAAACTTTCATGTTTGAATTTCAGTCATACAAGATCGAAAATCCATCATTCCACCAGTGCCCATTCTCTACCACAAATGTCCTCAGTATACCCACCCTACTCACTTTCAAATCCTCCCCCTGCCTCTTAATCACTTAATCACTTAACTTCCCATTAGTCGTCGATTTGCTCGAGCGGGTGCCAGTAACGTCTCCATTTGTCCCTGTCGTCTGCTAGTGTAGCCCAATGGCATCTGTTCGCTCTGGGAACATGAAGAGCCTCAAACCGATCGTTCATGATCTTCAAAAAGAAGTCTGACCATCTGGTAGGTGGGCGGCCATGCGGTCCTTTGACATCCCGTGGAATCCAGTCAGTAACAGCTCTCGTCCAGTGGTCGTCTTTAAATCTCATTACGTGACCAGCCCATCTGATTTTTGACACCTTGGCAAATGAGACAGCGTCCCTGATTCTTGATCGTCGACGGATGTCAGAACTCCGAATTCTTTCTCTCATTTCAGTGAAACGTGATATTCCAAGCATAGCTCTTTCTATTATTCTTTGGGAGACCTGAATAGCGTTCTCATCTTGTTTGCGTAGGGCCCAGGTCTCTGAGGCATATGTTAATGCAGGAAGAACAGTGGAATCAAAGAGATGTGCCCGAAGCCGGAGGTTCTTCGTCCTCTTAGCAATTTCTTCGACGTTCTTGAAGGCGTTCCAAGCTTCTCTCTTCCTCCTGCACAGCTCGGGTGTCAGGTCATTTGTCATGTTGACTTCTCGACCTAGGTACACATAGCTGTTGAATTTGGAGATGGTCATTCCGTTGAAAGCGAATGGGGCATCAGGAACGAGGCTGTTTCTCATGAACCTTGTCTTCGTAAGATTCAGCTGTAGTCCTGCATTTCCACACTCACGGTCAAAATCGGCCAGCATTTGTGCCGCTTGCCTGATGTTTGGTGTTATTAAAACAATGTCATCAGCAAAGCGGAGGTGATGTAGTTGCCAACCATCTATCTTCACTCCCATTCCTTCCCATTCCAGTCGTCGCATGATGTTCTCGAGGGTGGCACTGAAGCGTTTCGGTGAAATGGTATCACCCTGCCGCACCCCTCTCTTGACATCAACGATCACTTCTTTGTAGAATGGTGAGATCCTGGTAGTGATTCCACAATACAGCTCATGGTGGATCCTGATGTATTGGGCTTGAATGCCCTGATTGGCTAGGGCTTCAATGACCGCTTCTGTCTCAACAGAATCAAAGGCCTTCTTTAAATCAATGAATGTTAAACAGAGCGGCATCTTGAACTCCCGAGAAACCTCAATGAGCTTGGTTATTGTGTGGATATGGTCGATGGTGCTGAATCCTTTGCGGAACCCGGGTTGCTCGCATGGTTGTCCTTCATCTAGTGTTCTGCCAATCCTATTTAGGATGACTCGAGTGAACAATTTGTAGATAACAGACAATAGGCAGATCGGGCAATAGTTGCCAATGTCATGGATGTCTCCCTTCTTGAACAGTAGTACGGTCCTGCTGGTTTTCCACTGGGACAGAACCTTGCATTCAGACAGGTAGCGAGTGAAGAGCCGAACCAGTGTATTGATGAGTACTGACAGCAGGTTTTTCAGGTGTTCAGGTCTGACCTTGTCTGGGCCGGGTGCTGTTTGTTCCTTTACCGACGAAATGGCGTGTCAGATTTCGGAAGGGAGAACGTTGGGAACGACATATCCAGCCTGTGGAATTTGGTATGTCGGCAAGTGGACATGGCTATCGAAGAGATTTGAGTAGAAGTCATGGATAATCTTCTCCATTGCCATTCTGGAGGATGTGATGGATCCATCAGGACATCGGAGGGCAGTCATCTTGGTCATGTAGTTGGCGAAGGACAGGTGGGCGTTACGAATACTTTTCCCGGCTTCTGCCGCATCTACCAGTACTTCTGCTCTTCTCTCTTTGAGGTCTTCCTTGATCGCATCTCTGCATTGCTTTGCAAGCTCGGACATTAGCTTGCAGTTGCCTGAGGCATGCGCCAAACCACGCTGGCGAATTAGCTCAAGAGTTTTCGAAGATAGGTGATTTTTTGGCTATCTCTCTCTTGGCATTCCTCGCACATTCATGGAGGTGCTGAACCAGTCGATCGTATTCCTCGTAAATGTTGTCAACAATGGCATCTTCCCATGTTGCCACAATAGTGCCAAAGAGTTCCCAGTTGGTGGTCGTTCTGGGAGTTCTCTTTTTGAACTTTGCAGCCCTTTCTCCCTGCTCTGTGAAGTAGAATTTTGCACGAAGGAGACGGTGGTCCTATCCCATTCGAAATTTTGGGACAACAGCGACATCGGTCAGGTAAAACCGTCGATTGAATATGATGTGGTCTATTTCGTTGTGAAATCGTCCACCAGGAGACTCCCATGTCCATCGTTTAGATTCTGCCTTCTGGAACTGTGAGTTACCATGGATGGTCTTGGTCGCCATGATGAACTCAGACAGTCTCTCACCCTGTTCGTTCCATTCTAGGCCATGGGTCCGATGTGAAGTTCTTCAGCTGATCTTCTCGGTCCTATCTTGGCATTAAAATCACCCACAATGTCTTGTAGAAGGTGTGGTCTTCTTTATAGAACTTCTCCAGCTCCATGTAGAACTTCTCAATTTCTCCTTCATCATAATTGGATGTTGATGCGTAGACAACGAAGATAGAAATCCCAGGCAGTGAGCCACATCTATTCAAATGTAAATGTCCGATTCGGGTTGTTAGGCATTCGAATGAATCAATGCTCTTGGCCAAGTTTGTGTTGACAAGGACACCGACGCCTCCGACACCTCTTTTATCACATGTTCCGAGGAACAATTCTTCTCCAGTGTCGAAAACGGCATGGTGAGATTTGTGCCTTCTTGTCTCGGTCAGACCAATGATGTCGTATTTGATCATTCGCGCTTGTACCATCAGGTCCTCGATGGATGCATCTGATGCTAGCGTACGTGCATTGAAAGTACTTCACTTAATCACTTAACTTCCTGTTAGTCGTCGATTTGCTCGAGCGGGCGCCAGTAATGTCTCCATTTTTCCCTGTCACGTGCTAGTGTAGCCCAATGGCATCTGTTCACTCTGGGATCATGAAGAGCCTCAAACCGATTGTTCATGATCTTCACGAAGAAGTCTGACCATCTGGTAGGTGTGCGGCCACGCGGTCTTTTGACATTCCGTGGAATCCAGTCAGTAACAGCTCTAGTTCAGCGGTCGTCTTTAAATCTCATTATGTGACCAGCCCATCTGATTTTTGACACCTTGGCAAATGAGACAGCGTCCCTGATTCTTGAGAGACTGTCTGAGTTCATCATGTTGACCAAGACCATCCATGGTAACTCACAGTTCCAGAAGGCAGAATCTAAACGTTGGACATGGGAGTCTCCCGGTGGACGATTCCACAATGAAATAGACCACATCATATTCAATCGACGGTTTTGCCTGACCGATGTCGCTGTTGTCCCAAAATTTCGAATGGGATCAGACCACCATCTCCTTCGTGCAAAATTCTGCTTCACAGAGCAGGGAGAAAGGGTTGCAAAGTTCAAAAAGAGAACTCCCAGAATGACCACCAACTGGGAACTCTTTGGCACTATTGCGGCAACATGGGAAGATGCCATTGTTGACAACATTTACGAGGAATACGATCGACTGGTTCAGCACCTCCATGAATGTGCGAGGAACGCCAAGAGAGATATAGCCACAAAAAAATGCCTGTCTTCGAAAACTCTTGAGCTAATTCGCCAGCGTGGTTTGGCGCATGCCTCAGGCAACTGCAAGCTAACGTCCGAGCTTGCAAAGCAGTGCAGAGATGCGATCAAGGAAGACCTCAAAGAGAGAAGAGCAGAAGTACTGGTAGATGCGGCAGAAGCCGGGAAAAGTATTCGTAACGCCCACCTGTCCTTCGCCAACTACATGACCAAGATGACTGCCCTCCGATGTCCTGATGGATCCATCACATCCTCCAGAATGGCAATGGAGAAGATTATCCATGACTTCTACTCAAATCTCTTCGATAGCCATGTCCACTTGCCGACATACCAAATTCCACAGGATGGATATGTCGTTCCCAACGTTCTCCCTTCCGAAATCTGACACGCCATTTCGTTGGTAAAGAAACAAACAGCACCCGGCCCAGACAAGGTCAGACCTGAACACCTGAAAAACCTGCCGTCAGTACTCATCAATACACTGGCTCGGCTCTTCACTCGCTACCTGTCTGAATGCAAGGTTCCGTCCCAGTGGAAAACCAGCAGGACCGTACTACTGTTCAAGAAGGGAGACATCCATGATATTGGCAACTATTGCCCGATCTGCCTATTGTCTGTCATCTACAAGTTTTTCACTCAAGTCATCCTAAATAGGATTGGCAGAACACTAGATGAAGGACAACCATGCGAGCAAGCCGGGTTCCACAAGGGATTCAGCACCATCGACCATATCCACACAATAACCAAGCTCATTGAGGTTTCTCAGGAGTTCAAGATGCCACTCTGTTTAACGTTCATTGATTTAAAGAAGGCCTTTGATTCTGTTGAGACAGAAGTGGTCATTGAAGCCCTAGCCAATCAGGGCATTCAAGCCCAATACATCAGGATCCTCCGTGAGCTGTATTGCGGATTCACTACCAGGATCTCACCATTCTACAAAGAAGTGATCGTTGATGTCAAGAGAGGGGTTCGGCAGGGTGATACCATTTCACCGAAACTCTTCAGTGCCACCCTTGAGAACATCATTCGACGACTGGAATGGGAAGGAATGGGAGTGAAGATAGATGGTCGGCAATTACACCACCTCCGCTTTGCTGATGACATTGTTTTCATAACACCAAATATCAGCCAAGCGGCACAAATGCTGGCCGACTTTGACTGTGAGTGTGGAAAGGTAGGACTACAGCTGAATCTTACAAAGACAATGTTCATGAGAAGCATCCTCATTCCTGATGCCCCATTCGCTCTCAATGGAACGACCATCTCTGAATGCAACAGTTATGTGTACCTAGGTCGAGAAGTCAACATGACAGATGACCTGGCACCCAAGCTGTGCAGGAGGAAGAGAGAGGCTTGGAACGCCTTCAAGAACATTGAAGAAATAGCTAAGAGGACGAAGAACCTCTGGCTCCGGGCACATCTCTCTTTGATTGAAAGTGCAGAAGATCATTTTTGTCTTCCTTTTTTGTGGCAGCATTGGTTGGCCTTGAGATTTTGTCGGCCTCTCCTTTCTCAGCCTTCTCAGTGCTGCCATGTCGATGAAGCCTTCAGGGTCAGGTGAATAAGACCAGTTGTAGTTACTGGTTTTGGCATATCGAATACACAACGGATAGCTTGCCAGGCTCTTCCACGAGGGCGGAATACTCTCGGTTGCTTGCCAGTCTTTCCGAGAGGGATAGAAGCTTTTGGGGCGACCTCTAATCACCCTTGTAGGTGTTACCATATTTGAACCCTATCAAATATGGTGCGACAATTCCGGAAGATGGGTATTTAGTGTCTTATGATGTGTCGCGTGGCCGCTTTGCGGTCGAGCGGGTCCTGAAAGCGTCCTGCAGTGTGGTGACGGCTGGGTAGTGGAGGTAGTGTCGATAGTGGAAGTCTGCCAGTGGGGTATTTATCTGGGCAGGGTGGGTCTTCTGTGCGCAATTCGATCTCTGGGTGGTTGATGGAAGCAGACAGTGCAGGGTAAGGTGGGGCTCCTGATTAGAATCCCTTTGTCACCTGTGGTTGGTGGGAGCAAGCAGAGAAACTCTGTCCCTGGGTCCTCCGAGCCTGGAGTCCAAGATCTCAGAGAGTTCTGCTTATCTTCTTCTGTGGTTCTTCAGTCGTGCGTGAGTCTTGGCTGGAGCTGCTATGCGGGTCCGGAAAGCATCCTGGAGTGTGGCAACGGCTTGGCAGACAATTTCTCCCATACTCTCCTCTACTTTGGGGTATCATGGCTTGCAATATAGATACTGATAAGCTATCATGTTTGATCCTTTATCTACTTTCAGCACACATCTCCCATCCCAAATGATTCCTCCAACCATGATTGACTCTGTGATCCCCTCTCTATTCCAGCTGCCTTCTTTTCCTGCTCATGGGATAGACTTCCAACTATGGAGCAATATTTCTGGCCCTTGTGTCTATTGCTGCTGTGTGTCAGTTTCATATTATGTTGTTTTTTATTCCACAAATGAGTGGGGTCATTTTATGTCTCTCTCTATTTTTCTGACTTGTTTCACTTAGCATGATACTCTCCATAACCATCAAATTATAAGCAAATTTCATAACTTCATCTTTACTAACAGCTGCATAGTATTTCATTTTGTAGATATACCAAAACTTTTTTAACCAGTCATCTGTTCTCAGGCACTTTGGTTGTTTCCAGATTCTGGCTACTGTGAACAGTGTTGCAATGAACACACAGGTGCATATGTCATTTCTACTGTGCTTTTTGCACCCTCAGGATATATTATCAGAAGTGGTATTGTGAGGTCATATGGAAGCTCAATTTCAAATTTTTGAAGAAATGTCCATATCGTTTTCCAAAAAGGCTGGACCAGTCGGCATTCCTACCAACAGTAAAAGAGCGTCCCTTGCTCCCCACATCCATGCCAACACTGATTGCTTTTGTTCTTTGAATGTGTGCCAGTCTCTGTGGTGTGAGATAATATCTCATTCTTGTTTTGATTTGTATCTCCCTGATGATTAATGATGTAGAGTATTTTTTCATGTTCTTTTTGGCCATTTGTATTTAGTTTTTGAGGAAGCTTGTGATCATTTTTTCTCCCCAGTTTTTGATGGGGTTGGAGGTTTTTTCTTCTACAATTCTATGAGTGTCTTATATATCTTAGATATTAATCCTTTATTAGAGGGGTACTAGGTAAATATTCTTTCCCATTCCATGGACTTTATGTATGTTTGTCACTGTTTCTTTTAAGGTTCATAAGTTTCTTGGTTTGATGTAGTCCCATTTGTTTGTGTTTGTTTACACTTGGTTGGTCAGTGGTGTTTCATCCTTAAGGATGCTTTTAGCTTCAGTCTCATAGGGGGTTATGCCTACATTTTCCTTCCTGTACCTGTATGGATTTGTGTATGATATTGAGGTCTTTAATCCACTTTGATCTGAATTTTGTGCCTGGCATTAGACAGAGGTCAGAGTTCATTGTTTTGCAGGAAGCTGTTCAGTTTTCCCAGCACCACTTGTTGAAGAGGATTTCCTTGTTACACTTTACATTTCTTGCTCTTCTATCAAAGATTAAGTGATCATATGTTTAAGAGTCTATGACAAAATATCCAACTCTGTTCCATTGGTCTGTGGGTCTGTTTCTAGCCCAATACCATGCTGTTTTAATTGCTACTATTTTGTAGTACAGTTTGAAGTTGGGGAAGGTGAGGTCCCCCATATTATTTTCCCTAAGGATTTTTTTAGCTATTCATGGGCGTTTATTGTTTCACATGAATTTCAGGAGTGTTTTGTCTATTTCTTTGAAAAATGTCATGGTTATCCTTATAGGGACTGCATTACAGTGCTTGGGAGTATTGCCTTTTTGATAATATTAATCCTCCCTATCCATGAGCAGGGGATGTATCTCCATTTCCTAGTGTCCTCTTTTATTTCTTGAAATAGTGTTTTCTAATTTTCCTTGTATAGGTCCTTTACTTCTTTATTTAAGCTCATTCCTAGGTATTTGATTTTCTGAGCTACTATTGTGAACGGGATTTGTTTTTTTAATATCTCTTTCTTCTCTTTCCTTATTTGTATATGTAGGAAAACCATGGACTTTTGGGTGTTTTGTAGCCTGCCACTCCAGTGGCATAATCAGTTAGTGAGAGGTACTTTATACACCACTCGTTCATGGTAGCTCAACTGGGGCTGGCAACCTACAATGTTTTACTTTCAGGTCTAGCAGTTGACTTCCATTTTCAAGTGATTGGTGAAAGAAGTTTCATTTGGAATGGGTCATCCTTACTTCATATTTTCTCACATACTGAAAGAAGCTAACCTAACTTTCTTTACAAGTTGACAACTTTATGAGCTCTGGGTACCGTGATTTGTAAGTGATCTTATGCTATTTGTCAGGACAAATTATATGGTTCAGTTGTTAAACATTTACTTTGTGAATATCTGACCATAAGTCAGTCGTCCATGACACTTACATGCATTGAGTGAGATTCTGAAAGCTCTTTATTTTTGGACCCTGGTACCACAATATAGTGTTCCATCTCTGACACATGACCAGATGTGTGCAAACATTACAACTGTCACGTGTGAATCTCAGCATGCATTTCAACTAAAAACAATGTGCAGGTACTACAGAGACAAGTACAGTTCCTGACAAGCATGTGTGAGTGAGAACAAAAGCAATCACTGGTGACTGAATCAGAATGTACAACTCAGTACCACAACTAAGTGAATGTGATCTCCATTGAGCATGTTTGTAAGCTCCACAACTAATGAGTGATTCCCCTATTTAGTACTCTGACCAATTATGCAAGCTTTGCAGCCAAAGGTATAACTCCCAGCATTCCAAAAACATCATTGAAGGACAGCAAAGGGATCATTTTAAAAAAACATTAAAAATGAAACAGTACTCCATGGTGGAAATAGCAAAGTACCCTTGCAAAGAGAAGGGTGCAACCTTTATAAATGGGAGTAATTTATTGTTAGTTTTTGTCATCTATCATAATCATTATATATAGGTCTCATCCTAAGCAATGAGGGCATAAAATTGATAACATAGCACTCATTTGCATGGGAGAGATCATCAAGGAGACAATAATTACAATGGAAGGTGAAAGTGGTTTGATAGAAGGGTGCACATGGTGTCTGGAAAAACAGGAGTAGAATTAGTAGCTAAAACTTTCAAATTTCTGTCAGAATTGGTCCTCTGGGATTGTTTCTTTTTATGGTGCTTATCATCATACACAAAGTTCAGGAGTCATGGGGCCAGAATGGTAGTGTGGTAGAATGCTTGCTTCACACATGCCTGATCTGGATTCTATCCCTGACATCACATATCATCCCCTCAAGACTGGCCAGGAGCGACTGATGAGCAAGGAGCCAGGAGTAAGTCTTAAGCATCTCCAGGTATGGCTCCAAAACAATATTAAGCAAACAAACAAAACAAAAGTAAAAAAACCCTGCCCCCAGTTCAGGGGTCAAAATGTGAAGGGCCTAGAATGGTTTGGTTTGTTGATTTCTCCATCTACAGCTTAGAGATATAAGAGATGTAAGATATAAGATATAGAATGAGGAGATGTTATGGAATTAAGTTTGTATCCTTTCCAAAATTTATATGTTTGTATTCCTTCCAAATTCAAATTCATATGCTACCCCCCATTTCTATGATTGTATGGTAGGAAGAAGGGCCTTTGTAACATAATTAGAATCAGGTGAAGCCAAGAGGATAGGTATCTTATGACCAATGAAAGTGGGGAAGGATTATTTTTAGATGTTGTTCACCTACTTGCCAACAAGTACAAAGTTAAACATTAAATAGGAAATAGTGAAGGTCTCTTCCCCTCTTTGTACACCCCTGCCAATACTGCTCTCAACTCAAATCTAACTTCTGCTTTCAGACCTTGGTGATTCTATTTAGATATTTATATGTATTTAAAAATTAAAATTATGTATATTTAAAAACAATGTTTTTCGTCATCAGAATAGTCAATGTACTAGAAGGTTCGTACTTAACCTACAAATATTCAAGTCAACATTAAATAAACAAATAAAAGTCCGAGGTTGGGTAAGGCTATTTGATGAGTGGTTTTATCTAGCCAGAGAGCATTACATTGAAGGAGAAGGGAATAAGAAAACATGCTAGATAATAAAGCCAGTTAGATTTATTGTATATATGACAGTAGGGAATTCCTTTAATCACATATTCTCAAGTGCCTTTGGGAACTTGGATGATAATAAAGAGTATGCTGAGAGGAATCAGTGACAGTATTCTCCCGAAGGAGAAAAATGGTACTGAAGCTCATCATTCCAGCATTTCTTGGGGGTTTGAGAAGAGCAAATCTCCCAGTTGCCTGCAACCTGGGTAAGTGGAATGCTGGACTGGAAAAAAAATGTTACAATCTTTGACAAATTCGTTCCTGGAAACATGGGTTTAATTCTGTTTATTTAAGAGTGGGAGGATCAGAAGTATCTTAGGAAAGAGAGCTGAATTGAATCTCTCCTGTTGAGCACATTATCAGGAACCTCTCTTTTATAGTGCTGGGTGACTTTGTGGTTTGTGTCACTAGTCCTAGCTAACGGACACCAGACTCAGGTCAGAGGGAGTTCCAGATGGTTGGGCACAAACTATACCACTTAGAGGCCCAGCTGGCTCTAGTAATCAAATTAAATGTCATTGGGCTATCAATCAATGAATGTATGTTTAGCACCTATTATGTGCCTGACATTGTGAGGGTAGATAGGAAATATAAGAATAGTCTCTTCTCTCATTTGAATGTGCTGTTTATAAGATACAAGTGCACATTCCCCACCACCAATCTCCCCAGTTTAGTCCTCCCCCCCGCCCGCCTCCATGGCAGACAATATTCGCCATACTCCCTCTCTCTACTTTTGGGCATTATAGTCTGCAATACAGACACTGAGAGTTCATCATGTTTGGTCCATTATTTACTTTTGGCACACATCTCCCATCCCGACTGATTCCTCCAGCCATCATTTTCTTAGTGATCCCTTCTCTATTTCAGCTGCCTTCTCCCCTCCGCTCATGAGACAGGCTTCCAGAAATGTGCACTGGTGGAGGGATGGGTGTTTGATCATTGTGTAATTGTAACCCAAACATGACACTTGTAACTTTCTCATGGTGACTCAATAAAATTTTTTAAAAAATAAAAATAAATAAAAATAAAGATACAAGTGCATGTGAAGACAGAAAATAAAAACTAATTTCAATTTCCATTTATGCAAAGTTAAGCACTTGGGGTGATTGATTCACATATGGGAAATTGATTCAAAGTTGGGGGATTGATTCATGTGTTTATAAAAGTACCTCTTAAATATTTTATATGTGATACATCAGACAATTATTGAAACCTACTGAAATATGATTGTGTTCTAGTGGTGAGGCAAACACGTAGTGAGGCATGCAACTTGAACAAGATAAAATTACTGATGAAGTTTCAAAGTCTCATTTGTTACCCAGACTTCATTAATAATAGGCAACAATAATTAGATAACCTATATTAAGCACTACGTGATGTGTACTCTTTCAAGTATTTTACATTCATTATCTAATTTTATCCCCTTTACAATCCTCTGAGATAGTTGTTGTCACTATTCCCAGGATTTGGAAACAACTATGTCCAAAGCTACATAGCCGGGAAGTATCACAGAATGCCAGACTTGAGGCAATCACAAGTTTGGGTGACAATTACATAAGCATTTGGCCTTATTCTTGTACTAATCAAGTTTTTCTCTATAGAGTAAGGAAACAAATTCTAGTTAACCAAAGCAGAAAAAGAGAATAGCCAGTATGTCTTACAAACCAGGCTTGAAAAAAATGCAGGAGCCAATGGATACTTGGCAGCTAATTTTATAGGAAATGCCAACAGAAATAGTCATTTTGGTAGTCTACTCGTAAAATTGCTGCCAGTAGTTACTTGAACAGTTCACAAGTAACAGTCCACAAGTAACCAATGCCATCAGCCCTTCCATCAAGCCTAGGTCATATAACAACATCTGAAAGGTAGTCAAGGAATTACCTGTCTCTATTTAGTCTTAATCCTCACCTCTTTGGGAACTGTTTGGGAACTTTCAAAGAGTGGGGAGATAACACAGTTGGTAGACTAATGCAACAGTAGACAAATGTCCACTGCATTTCTTTCCCTTATGTTACTATGTTCTGTCAGTATTAGTCTTTGGTGCTGAGACTCCTTACTTCCCGCTAACTGTAGTTTTCTATCTTAATATCATTCCTTCCCCAACATAACTTGTCTCCATACCCGAACTCCAGGCCTTTGTGTGATTATTCTGCTTCTGCTGTTATTGCAAGAAACTTGTTATAAAAGAAAATTCTTTCTTCCTGGGAAATATGTGTTTATTGAATCAGTCTTTGATGATTAGATTTTAAATTTCCTCTGATTTGAAAAACGGAAGGAGACAATTTGAATAATTACTCTTGACTTCAAAAGTTTTAAAACATTTAGCCTATCTGGTTCAGTTGCACAAATAATTAAGAATTGCCTATTAAGTCTCAGAACCTCATTAGCAAATGGAAATTCAGGGGGGAATTTAAGGAGTAATAGAACAAATTCTTAACATCAAAGACTTCACAGTTGAGTTCACTGTATCACTGTCATCCTGTTGTTCATCGATTGCCTCGAGCAGGCCCCAGTAACGTCTCCTTTATCCTAGCCCTGGGATTTTAAAAAGTGCCACATTTGAGGCTCTTTCAGGGTCAGGAGAATGAGACCTATCATTGTTACTGGTTTTTGCCATATTGAATACGTCATAGGTAGTTTGCCAGACTCTGCTGTGTGGGCAGGATACTTTTGGTAGCCTGCCAGGTTTTCCAGAGTAAGAACTAGACAACAAGATGTTGTGCAGATGCAAATGCAGCTGCATGCTTCCGGGAGCAGGGTTTTATAGTCTCTGGGTCTTGACGTTGATGGTATTACACGGCACTGGGGGTAGTTGGTGGGTGTAATGCCTACTTACTGGAAGATGGGGGATCTGGGTGGAGGAGGCTCCAGTCCCAATCCGAGCAGGCATGGAGATCAACGCGTCAGGTCCCACACACCTGGGTTCCTCTGCCAGTTCCTTCATGCATGAGGCTCCTCTGAACGTGTAGAGAGTGGTCTTAAGCATGGCTGTGGCTGGAACTGGAGGAGGAGGGTGGGTTGAGTTTCCCTCCCCACCCCGAGCAGAGCCCCGGCAGTGAAGACCTCCGGTTCCAGCCACAGCCATGCTTAAGACCACTCTCCCCACGTTCGGATGAACCTTACGCATGAAGGAACTGGCAGAGGAACCCATGTGTGCAGGACCCAGGGCGTAGATCTCCAAGACTTCTCGGATTGAGACTGGGGCCTCCTCCACCCAGATTCCCCATCTTCCAGTATGTAGGCATTATACCCACAACTGCCCCCGGTGCTGTGTAATACCATCAATGGCCAAGACCCAGAGACTATAAAACCCTGCTCCTGGAAGAGAACAGCACAGAGTCTCCTGCCTCCACACCTTGCTGTTCTCACTGGGACCCGTTGGAGGAGGGTGGGTTGAGTTTCCCTCCTCACTCCGAGCAGAGCCCCAGCAGCTGAAGACCTGCGGTTCCACAGTTGAGTTACAGGAAAATAACTAAACATGTACTTTGTGATATTCTTGTTGTCTTTCTAACCCTTGATTTCAAGAATAGAACAATAAAGCAAATGTATTCTGGATAAAGGCATGATCTGAGTATATCAAAATTTATTACTATTGTGCCATTATCACCTTAATTGAAGATCTTGATCTTTCCTTCTTGCCTTTGTATAAGGCCAAAAAGAGATACATTGGCTACTTTGACAACCTTAAAAGGGACTCAGGGAATGTCAACAGCAGAATGCCTTTTGAAACCAAATCCAGCAATTGCACCTCATTGTTTTCCTCAGTAAAAAATCAGGCAATGATAATTGGGTACAAAGGCTGTGATTTTATTTATTTATTTATTTATTTATTTATTTAGCCATTCTTAATCAGCTGATCTCGGACACGCTTCCTATCAGCTTTTCAACTTCAACCCCAACTTTCTCCAGCACAATCACCTTTACATGGGTGTAAAGCGTCCTAAAGGGTTGGCTTTCAGAGCCGTTCCCAAATGCATTTTCTTGTACTGCTTGTCATACCACTTCTGATGTCGCCAGTGCCTGAGGAGCTATTGGGCATATGAAGACCGATACTTACACATCAGCACGGGCCCTAGCAGAAGAAAGAAGCTGCACAGAAGGACCCATAATCCACTGTGAGCTGGTTTTGTTTTTTCATTGGCGCGGGAAGGAGGGGGTGCATACCTGGTTTATTCCTGGTTCTGCTCTCAGGGATCATTTCTGGTGGACTCTGTAGACTATAAAGGGTTCCAGGTACTGAACCCAAGTTGGCCACAGAAAAGGCAAATGCCCTATCCCTTTACTATGTCTCCAAGCTAAAAAGTATAAGTGTTTAATAATAAGTAGTAGTCTACTTCAGTGTTCTAAATGCTTGTATTAATTAACTGATGTAATTATTGCAACAACTTCTCTAGATATCATCACCATCATCATCATGACCATCATCATCTCCATCTTCCCCATCTTACACAAGAAGCTGAAGAAGTGAGAGAGATTTAAAATGTGTTAGATGGCTGATATAACTAGGAGGCAATAAAATTGTTTCATATTCCAGTATTCTTCTTCCAGTTTGTTGTTATACATTCCACTAAGGATACCCAACTATTTTCTGCATCACTCTAATAACAGAAAAGAGAAAATAATTGCTTTAGTTGTTCTTTCTTATACTTTTAGCTTCAGTTTTTGTTTCCAAAAGCATTTATTAACCAGCATATGCACAATTTTAAAAAATTGCTACATAATTAAAATTTTTTTAGGTTATTGAGTTGATCTATGCCAAAAGTCCTTAAATATAAATATATCAATCTGCTATACAAGAGCAACTGACTTCATTCAAACAATAAGGATCTGCATTATGGCTCCAGCCATCACATACTATTTAGCACAATACTATGATGGATGGAAAATAGATGCTCAATGAAAGAATTTTGAATCAGTGATTATATATGCAAGGATATGAATCTAATAAATGCTCTGAAACCAGGCCTGTCCTCAGGTCCACTGGGATTGAAACGGGAGTTGCTATGAAGAAGTGAAAGAAGTAGCTTGAATGTGATGCTTGGCAGCTGGATGACCCAGCTTCCTATTGGGAGTCTTATTTTGAAAAGTGAAGACCACCCACAAGGGGGGTCACTGGGCAAATGCCAAAATTCCCAGTGGAATAAAGTGACCTTGGATGAAATTAATCTTATGTAAGCAGGACCACACTCATTAATCATTCACAATAAGCTCTTATTTATGAACTAATTTCAAATAAGCATATTGAATCCATTTTCTCAAGTAAAAATGAAGTTGGGTAAATCATAAACAGCTAAATTACAGTCTTGGCACATGCACATTGTTTTGTTTCAAATTTAGGATTATTTGCCTCCTAGAGTGACCTAATACAATAGGAACATTTTGCAAAACACCATAGAGAGTGAGTGTTTATAGAGACTTACAACTGATTTACATTTAAGGAGCAGAAAACTAATTGCAGAGAGACTACGCTACTAAAACATTAAACCTAAGGGACAGCTACAAATGAATGCTTGTAAGAATGCTGATATAACTGCTGGAAACAGACTTTTTAAATTAATTTCCACAACTAGAAATAAGGGTACCCTAAAATGTCCTCAATGAATATGGATCTATTTTAAACAACTTAGGGACAAAGTATCTGTTATATGAGAACATCTTAGTAATATTAGATTAATATCTGGAGTTCTGAGTAGTAATAATTATATCTATCTATATTAGTATAAAATGACAGTATTATAAGAATAATAACAAGGAGATAGCTGCTGGTCAGTTCCCATGATAAATTGCCTTGTTACTTTAGTCACTTTCATTCTCACTAATTTTTCTCTTTTCTTAATAACCACATAAGTATATGAGAAAATTCCTTTCAAAGAAAAGAATTTTAAAAAAACATTTAAAATAAGATATCTAAAAAATACCTTCCAAGCTTCTATTATGAAAATGATATTAGTACACCTAAAAATCCTTTTGATGCAAAATTCTCTTAGAAATTATATATTGCTTTAATATTTTTATTTTCAAACATTACATGGCCTTGTTTTGGTAAATTGTTTCATGCAGCAAAAGCCACTCTGAAAAGTAATAAAAGTGATATTTTTAGGCATTGTGAGTGTTATATTAATCATCAACTCCTATGTACTGTACATAATCCCTTAAAATCATTTGCATCCATGAGTGCATGCCCTTGTGTGTATGAACACACATAATGACCTGTTTTCTCTGAATGCTGTTTGTGGATTTGCTGCTTTGTCATGTCTTGACTGAGGTGGTGTCTGTGAAGGTTTAAATAAAATTTATAGCATGCATCATGTATTGTAAGTTTGTCTGTCATATAATAATCAGCATGCAAAAAAGTCACATATTTGGACTGTATATTTAAGCCTTGTAAGTAATCATATACAAAACAATGCAAAAATGTGAACATTGTATGGCAATTAATAACATCTCTGCCAGTGTAAATACGTTTTTTCCCCCATAAATCATTTCCAGCTTGTCAAAATGGATCTGTGCTGGCAAAGAAACAAGGGTAATGTTTCAATTTTCTCCATCTGGCAAGAAATTTTCTGTTAGATTTCCTCCTTTCCTTTTTCAGTTACAGAATTTATATGAGCAACTACATATAGTTTGATTAAGAAAGGGTGCAGTGAGATAGGATACAGAACAATGCTGAATATTAGGAACTTGACTCTGAATAACTGCTTCAAATTGTACATTCAAGTCACATGTGCATATAACAGAAAATATTTGGTTGTTGAAGCATAAAAATGATTCCCTTTGTAGCAAAACATTGCTCTCATTAAATAAAGCACAAGTTTCTTTTAAAATGTTTTTCCGTTAGGGCTTGAATATATTTTAACTTGTTTGGAGTAATTTCTTCTACTGATTGAGGATGCATTTAAATCTTAAATTTTTTTATCATGTCAATTTAGAACGTTGTAGAAATTCCACTAGCATGTACACATGCACATAAATTTTCAATATGGATCTAAGAATAAATTTACCCTTTCATGTCTTGATATTTAAAACAAACTGATAAAGAAGGCACATTGTGTACACATTGTGCAACAATAGCAAAGAATTATTTAAAAAAATTTTTTTGGTTCTGCTTTTGTGCCCCACCCAGTAATGCTCAGACTTACTGTTAGCTCTGCACACAGTGGTCATTACTGGTTTTGCTCAGTAGCACCACATGCAGTGCTGGGGTTAGATTCAAGTTCAACTGTTAGCAAAACAATTGCTCTACCTGCTCTCATCAGGAGGATATGAATCCATCCCCAAGCACCAACATCTATTTATTTTCACATATACTATGGGTAATACTCCAATTTCTTTTATTGTGTGTATCAAAAATAGTAGCCCTTATATAACATGTTATTGTTTTTAGGTATTCAGTCATCTATAGCATGATAGGAAGCAGGTTTGGCAAAAATGATGTATATTTAAGTACATGTGTCTTATGGAAAATGTTGCACAACTTTATAGCCACGCTGATAGTTGCCTGTATAGCACCTCTTCCCAGTATCTCTGCACAGATAATTCAGAAGTATAGGAAAATTGGTGCTCTTATATTAGATTTTGAACTGTTGCAAAAGATTCCTTGAAGATCTCAATTTTTTCTCCTAAATTAAAAAGAAGTGATTATTAATATTTATTAGTTCCATAATTGTATTCTGGCAAGGAAAAAGATGAAGAGAAAGAACTGTGCTAGGTTGTAGTTGGAGAATTCAGAGCAGATAATCAACAATTTGGGGCATGAACCTCCAGATAAACTTGTACAAATGAGTGAACTATGAGCCTTTCCCCCAGGAGGGTGATCAGCACAGTTATCTATGGTCACAGCAGCAAACCAGTGTTTGCATTTGTTGTGTATGACTTTTTTTAATCATGTAGGTCTTTGAAGAGGTGGCTCCAGTGCATGGATATTAATCACTTAGGGCCAGGATGTTTCAGTTGTACCTTACCCTTGTTGAGGATACTTTTAACTGCACATATGGAACATTATTTGTCTTTCACTCCACTGAGACTCGTAGAATGTCAGGACACAACAGATGATTAAAGGATTGGGAAGCAACCTTCACTCTGAATAACTTTGTCTTAAATTGTCAGCAGATCAGACCTTCAGTGCGATTTGACAGTATGGGTTTCTTTCACTTAAGTTTTGTGGGCATATGCCAAAAGTCACTTGTACAAAACTTTATCTATGAAAATTGCTAGGAATGAAAGCTTAGGAAATGAAGCATTACCAAAGAAATGATTTATTCTCGCCCCTTCCCGCTTACCCCCTTACTCTTCTCCCTACCTATGGACTGATCTGTTATTCCATCTACAACTCTCATCATTATCTTTTATTTGGGATGATGATCTCTCCACACTGAGAGAAATTATCCTCACTCTTTACTGATTTTATTTAAACATGACTTTCTTTGTTTCCCTTGCCATGGTCTTGTTATATTCAAAGCACTTTATGTGTAGATTTTGTAAGTTACCCAAACTTTGCAACAAATGAATTGCTAGAGCTACTTGCATAAACATTCCTCGGAAACAAGGTATAATTTTATGTTCAGGTCATAATATTAATATTCCAACAAAATATATTTGAATCTAAAAGTTAATACAATCACAATGAAGATGAGCAAATATTGCAATGCTAAAATTTTAGCTACGGTATGTTTAAGCGAAATCACATAATTATCGGAACTGAAGATTTCTCAGTGTGCGGGGCAATGATGGGGCACAATGGGAAATGGGAAGGTTGGCATCTGAGTCATCTACTCTCCTGTTAGGGATCATTTGCCATTTCAGGCTATTACTTGACCAGAAGCAGGGAAGGATGGGCAGGAAACTTAGTTTGCCTCTGAGGAACTCAAAGTTTTCCCTTTTCCTTCCCTTTCTTGTGGTTGGATGCAGCTCTGTAAAAGATTACATTTTTAAGGGTCAGGTTGCCTCCCTTGTTTTGAAAAGTTGTGACATTCATTTTCCACAGGGCAGTGATTTGGGCCAAATAGGTGCTCATGGTTCCCTCCAGCTCCTAAGTGCTGTTGATTTTTAATCTTCCTTGGTCTCTGCTTGTTATCTTTAAACTGGGAAAACTTATTTGTATTGCTCTGTAAAGTCTTGAGGAAATGCTTCCATATCTATGGTAAACTTTTCTTTACTCCCAGCTACTGAATTGTACTTACAGAAATTCGGTCCCCCATCTGAAAAGAGATAAATAAGTTGCTGATTTTCTTTTGAGGTCCAGTGACAAAAAGTTGTATGTGGGAGTCTTCTGGAATTGGTAATTGCTTAGTTGCATGATTCTCATTTGAATGGTCCAGAAGTGATCATAAAAGGTCTTATAAACTCAAAGGAATTAAGCTGCATTTTCTTACCAAAACAAAGTGAAAATCAAGTGAAAGATTAAGTTGTAAGCAAGTAGAAAGTTTATTAAAGTTGGGGATCAAATTATCATCTTTTCCACACTTGGCTCTATTTTTTTGTTGGAACAAGCCTCCCAATGAGACTTTATAGAGAATGTGTGTCTGCAGCTTATACATATATGTATATGTAAAGTTAACATATGTGTAGAGTAATTAAAAAGATAGAAATAATAATGTAAGATGTTCTAGTAAGATTTTGGTTGCATTGCTCTTTTTTCTTAGGATGTAGTTTATTTTTCTTTTGTTACTACACTTAATCACAACTTAAAAATAGAAATTGCTCTTGCCACTCACCAAGAGATTAAGATCATTTCTAAAAGAACTGTGAGCTACATCAGTTAATCTAGTTCCACCTTCACCAATAGGGAAATTGAGGTCTAGAATGCCTGTTTGATTTGCCTGAAGCTCTAGAGATTGAGACAACCAGAACCAATAAAGTAAAACGATTTCAGACTCATGCTTTGAAGCTGAACATATCTAGAAACACTTTAAGTTCATTTCCACAATAATATGGACAGGTAACACTTTCTTGTACAATGATTGTGTGTAGAGATAAAAATTGTAATATTTTGAGCTTTTGACCTTTTTATGGTCAAATATAATCAATTTTCCATTTATTAAGAGTTTTTCCATTTAGTGTTATTTCATTTAAACTGTGCTGCCTAATTTACTAGATTTGATTGATCTATTGATATCATCTTTTCATTCTTAATAGTATTAATTAGAGTAGTAAAAGTAAAAAGAATAAAACTTAATTTCCTCTTAGAGTCCTAAGGGATTTGTGTGGGTCAATTTATTAATGAAATGTGAAGAACATTTGGCAAACCCACCAAATGAGACAAAGCATTGTAAAGAGCCTTTAGAAAGAATTGGTATCTAATGTTAATGTCTGTGGAATGGAACTGTCATGGGATAATGGCCTTTTGATGGCACAGAAAATGCCAAGACAGAGATAAGACATTTATTTTTAAAGCACTAGACAATCACCTTTGGACAGTGTCCTTCTACCAGGTCTTTATTTCTAATAGACCAATAATTGATATGGATGTAATTATTTTTCTTGATGGATATGATATAGTAGGCATGGCCTTGCTCAGTCTGTGAAATCATTGAGTTGCTGCATCCTCAGTGGTCACCAGAATGAGCCTTTTATCCTTTATTCACACAATCAGACTTCTTAGTCTCTATAATTATTTTTCCTCTGTATATCAAGTGTAGCTATATATTTTTTTTCTCTCAGTACCAAATATGGCTCTCAGGTATATTACTAGAGTGATCACAGATTCAGTGCTTTCTTATTCCTGAATTGCATCATTTCAGGCAAGCTGAAACCCTGAATCTATGGTTATCCTAGTGATGTAACCATTAGCTTTTCAGTTCCATATAAACAAAAGTCTATGTGTATGCATGTATGGGTATGCATATGATGCAGTAAATGTTTTTAATATGAGGACTATGTTTGCAATGATTTTTGGTTTTTTAAAAACCCAAAGTTCAAAAACTCAAACTATGTAAAAGTTTCCAAAAAATATTTCTGTTGAAAAAGTATTTGTTGTAGAATAAAAAAAATCAATGATATAGTCAGTTTTGGGCTGGAGTGATAGCACAGTGGGTAAGGCATTTGCCTTTCATGCAGCCTACCCGAGTTCGATTCCTCCGCCCCTCTGAGAGAGCCTGACAAGCTACTGAGAGTATCCTGCCCTTACAGCAGAGCCTGGCAAGCTACCCATGATGTATTCGATATGCCAAAAACGGTAACAACAAATTTCACAATGGAGATGTTACTGGCGACCACTCAAGCAAATAGATGAACAATGTGAGGACAGTGTTATAGTGCAGTCAGTTTTATAGAACTCATGATATTATTGTCATTATTGTTCAGAGAAAACTCTTATGCATTTGTGCATGTATAAGTGTGTATATATACATACTTGTATATATACACACATACATAGATTCACATGCTCATGAGCACTAGCACAAGGGGCAGGCAGATGCCCAGCACCTTCTCTGGGTAACTGGTTACTGTCACTCTCTAACAGAAAGTAATGAAATGCCAGTAAAATATCTCTTATTTGTTATTAATCTCGTTTGAAGGAAACATGAGACAATGTAGGTGGTTTGGTTTGACTTTTTATTTGCTATGAGTGTGGTAATTTTAGCCACACACTATCTTGAATGTATGCTTAATGGATTTCAGCTTAATGGATTTCTTGAGTCAAGTTATGGTCTTGCTACAATAAAGTGTATTCCATAATGCTAGAGGATAATGCACCAAAAAAGAAAAGACCTTTGACCTTATTTTGCCTACCCATAAACTCCATCAGAGTTTGAATGGCAAGAGGAAGAGTTCATCTTTTGTCTCTTGTCCTAAACTTCTCCGATACATGTCTTGAATTTTTATTCAAATTACTGTGGGCTTTAATTTATTCAGTCAAATGTCAACCAAGTGTTGTTTATCCTGTGGATTACATTCATGCTCACTGCAGAATTCTCTAACATTTGATTTCTAATTATTTTCTTGTTTATCCATGTGGTAGGATGTTTTGAATATTACCTTCTGACCACTGACCAGTTGGAATTATAATTTTCTCTTTTTTCTAAGCATCTGGTAGTAAAATTTGGCATGTCTATAGCCTTAGCAAATCTGAAACTGCATTGCCAGCACTTTTATTCAGTATAGCACCTTCTTCCTTGTATATTGTACTTAAATAATCCAATGTATTATTACTATTAGAATCCAATAGTGCTTTCAATGTATAATTTTAATCTTCCTGAGATTCCTGAACACAAGCTATTCAGAAGGATCTTGAAGTACAGCTCCTGGAATTTCAAAGTAAAAGAAAAGCAAAATTGACTCAAGAAGTGGTAAAGCTTCTTTTATAAAACAGATCAATCTTGAGTTCCTGCCTGCTCCCATCCACCATCTTGCATTCTATTTTTAAACCTGCTTCCTTTTACCTTCCTCTTCCTCCCTCCAAAGATATAAGAGGAACTCATCTTTGAACAAGACAAATACCTCTGCCTTGAACAGCTAAAGTCCTATGGGAAGGGAAGCAGATGGAAAGGCAAAAAATAAATGATAGACATAATAAGAAGAAAGTCTGTAGCATGTCAAGAGGTTATAGGCACAGAGTAAAAAATAATACTGATGAGTAAGGTGATTTAGTTGTACTCTGTTAGGTAGGGGATCAACGAGATTCAGTATTAAATAGCATGGACAGTCTTACCCTTAGTGCAAAAGTATAATTTAAATAGAATCCTGAAGAAAGTGAGAGCTTTAGTCATGTAGATATCAGAAGGAAGAGCATCCTCATCAGAGTAAAGACCCAGAGCAGAAATGTGCATTGTCTGTGATAAGAGCATTAAAGAGACCCAGTTTGTCTGAGGGAAAGAGAGAAATGAGGAGAGTAGTGGAGAAGAGGAAAGATTGCTCAAAAAACTACATAATATTGGGTATTATAGGCATGGTAATTACTTTGGCAACCATCCTGAGTGAAATATCAAATGATAAACCATTGCATGAAAGAGTCATCTTATCTACTTTTAAAAGGGAAGACTGTAGTTACTGTGCTAAGTAAAATTATAGTCAATATTAGAATCAAACATGTTGGAGATCATTTTGATAACTTAGTAAAATAATGATGATGTCCATGATCATGAGGTAGCCATTTAGGAGCCATTAATTTTTTTTCAGAGTCTGGGTATAGTTTGAAAGGTTTAGCCAGCAAGAATGTGAGTTACTAGATAAGGACCAGGAGGATCACGCCATAGTTTGGAAACTGGCACCACATTCTGGGGAAAAAGGCAGTTGGGATGGAGAAGGAACCACTAAGTAAATGATGATTGGAGGGATCTCCCAGGATGGGAGATGTGTGCTGAAATATTATGGCCTCTTAGTATCCATATTGCAAATCATAATGCCCAAAATTAGAGAGAGAGTAAGAAAGATTGTACCTACTACAGATGCAGGGAGTGGGATGGGGTGGGCTCAGCGGGTGGGACACTGGAAACAATGGTGGTAGAATATGTGTACTGGTGCAGCGGTGGGTGCTTGAGCATTGTGTGACTGAAATGTAATCATGCAAGTTTGTAACCATATCTCAAGGTGATCCAATAAAATTTCTTAAAAAATACTGAAACACCAATAATAAAAAAGAGAAATTGCTTCTCTTAAATAAAGAAAAAAAGAATGCAAGCTACAGAGGAATTGGTGATAACCACAACTATCTTACCTTACCAAAAAGGAAAATTCATCAACTGATTTAGGTAATGCTGTATGGAACAGATGTTGAAAAAATTTCAACTTAGGGTTATGAGTGTGATAGGTCTATGAGAGTGAAAGTGTTGATTAGCCCAAAGTCTGACGAAAGGGTCTCAAAATTCAGAGAGATTCCAGCACATGAATATTAAAAACAGAATATTGCATAACTAAAAGATAATTCTAGATAGAGATAAAAAGAATTTTTTAGGAAATATATCTATTGCCCTTTCTTCCTATTCTTTGTAGTAAGTTAATAAAAAGAAGAGAAATTAAAAGGAAACAAGAACAGATGACCAGGGAATTTGGAGGGATATCAAGAAAGTTAATGCCCTGAGGTTGGCATGAAAATGGAGTAAGAAGTCACACATACATTTTTCACTTTCCCACCCACTGGTTGAGTGTAAAGGACTCTGAGGACCTTGAGGAGGGCAAAGTAATGAGGTGTGAGGAGCTTGATTGCTGGATGACTGCAAGAAGCTGAATCCCTTACTGCCAACCTAGACTGTGATGTGGGCAAGAAGTGACACAAGTTACATTTCTCTGTATTAGACCTTTGAAATTTAAAAAAAAAACAGATGTTAGCCTACCCTGAGTAAAACAAGATTTGATGTCATTTTATAGGCAACAGCATCTAGAGAAATTGATCACATTTTATTAGTATACACATCAGTGTTTTTCATTATTGTCATTAAAGAAGTACTTTCAATGAGAAATGCCTTGTTTTAAGTTAGGATTATATATTAAAAGCAATAAAATACTTTTCAAGAAAATTATTTATACTTCCTTGTAATAGGTCAAAAAAATTGTTCTAAGTGAGGCAAGATTCAGCAAAGCCAACTTCCCACTTGGACTAAGTTGAACCAAGATTGTCCATGATTTGTTCTTGATGCTCACCTTTTATTAAATCATAAAATTGCTGGAAAACTGTTAGCCTTTATAAGGCTCATCATTGATCAATTTTTGAACAATTGTAGTTGTTAAAAATATTTACCTTTTCCTACCTCCCTCCCTGCTTCACAAAGGTGATTAGAGGCTGCCCTAAAAGCCTCCATCCCTCTGAGCCTGGCAAACTACTGAGAATATCCCACCCATAAGGCAAAGTCTGGCAAGCTATCCATGATGTATTCGATATACCAAAACCAGTAAATAAAATGGGTCTTATTCTCGTGACTCTGAAAGAGTCACCAATATGGCAGCATTAAGAAGAATGAGGAAGGAGAGGCTGATAAAATCTCAAGGCTGAACTAGGCTGCCAAAACAAAAAAGGACAAAAATGACTGTACTTTTAATGCACATATGCTAGCATCGGATGCATCCATCTAGAACCTGATGGTAGAAGTGAGAAAGATCAAATATGACATCATAGATCTTACTTAGATGAGAAGTCATCAATCACATCATGTTTTCATCACTGGAGAAGAACTGTTCCTTGGAACATGGGACAAAAGAGGTGTCAGTGGTGTTGGTGTCCTCGTCAACACAAACTTGGCCATGAGCATTGATTCATTCAAATGCCTAACAACCAGAATCAGATGATTACACTTGAATAGATGTGGTTCGCTACCAGTAGTTTCTATCTTTGTTGTCTACACACCCACATCCAATTATGATGAAGGAGAAATTGAGAAGTTCTACATGGAGCTGGAGAAGTTCTATAAAGAAGACCACACCTTCAACAAGATCATTGTCAGTGATTTTAATGCCAAGATAGGACCAAGAAGATCAGCCAGAGAACCCCACATCAGGACCCATGGCCTAGAATGGAACGGACAGGGTGAGAGACTAGCTGAGTTCATCATATTGACCAAGACCATCCATGGTAACTCACAGTTCCAGAAGGCCAAATCTAAACTTTGGACATGGGAGTCTCCCGGTGGACGGTCTACTACAAAATTGACCACATCATATTCAATCGACGGTTTTTCCTGACCGATGTCACTGTTGTCCCAAAATTCCAAATGGGATCTGATCACTGTCTCCTTCATGCAAAATTCTAATTCTGGAGTGGGGAGAAAGGGCTGCAAAGATTAAGAAGAGAACTCCCAGAACGACCACCAACTGGGACTCTTTGGCACTATTGTGGCAACATGGGAAGATGCAGTCGTTGATAACATTGACAAAGAATACAATCGACTGGTTCAGCACCTCCACGATCCTGCTAGGAATGCTGAGAGAGAGATAGCCACAAAAAGACGCCTGTCTTCGAAAACTCTTTAGCTCATTTGCCAACGTGGCTTGGCGCAAGCCTCAGGCAACTGCAAGTGAACATCTGAGCTTGCAAATCAGTGGAGAAAAGTAATAAAGGAAGACCTCAAAAGAGAAGAGCAGCAGTGCTGGCAGATGTGCCAGAAGCTGGGAAAAACATTTGCAATGCCCGCCTGTCCTTCGAAAACTACAAGACCAGGATGACTGCCCTCCAATGTCCTGATGGATCTATCACATCTTCCAGAAGGGCAATGGAGAAGAACACCATTTTGTCAGTAAAGAAGCGAACAGCACCCATCCCAGACAAGGTCAAACCCGAACACCTGAAGAACCTGCCATAAGTACTCATCAATAAACTGGCCTGGTTCTTCACACACTACCTGTCTGAAGGCACGGTTCTGTCCCAATGGAAAACCAGCAGGACTGTACTACTGTACAAAAAGGGAGACATCCACAACATTGTCAGCTATTGCCTGATTTGCCTGTTGTCTGTCATCTACAAGCTGTTTACTAGTCATCCTGAATAGGATTGGCAGAACACCAGATGAAGGACAACCATGTGAGCAAGCAGGGTTCCAAAAAGGATATAGCATGATCGACCACATCCACATGATTTCCAAGCTCATTGAGGTTTCTTGGGAGTTTAAGATGCCACTCTGTCTAACGTTCATTGATTTAAAGATGGCCTTTGGTTCTGTTGAGACTGAAATGGTCATTGAAGCCCTAGCCAAACAGGGCATTCAAAATAAATACATCAGGATCCTCCATGAGCTGTATTATAGATTCACTACCCGGATCTTGATCATCCATGTCAAGAGAGAGGTTTGGCAGGGTGATACCATTTCACCGAAATTCTTCACTGCCTCCCTCGAGAATGTCATATTGCGACTGGAATGGTAAGGAATGGAAGTGAAGGCAGATGGTCAGCAACTACATCACCTCCACTTTGCTGATGACATTGTTCTAATAAAACCAAACATCAGACAAGCGGCACAAACTCTGGCCGACTTCAACCGTGAGTGTGGAAAGGTTGGACTATAGCTGAATCTCCAAACAAAGACAATGTTTATGAGAAACATTCTCGTTCCTGATGTTTCATAAGCTCTCAATGGAACGAACATCTTCGAATGCAAGAGTTATGTGTACCTAGGTTGAGAAGTCAACAGTAGAAATGACCTGGCACCTGAGTTGCGCAGGACGAAGAGAGTGGCTTGCAACGCCTTCAAGAGAGTCAAAGAAAGAGCTAAGAGGCCAAAGAACCTCTGGCTCCAGGCACATCTCTTTGATTCCACTGTTCTTCCTGCATTAACATTTTCCTCAGAGACCTGGGCTCTATGAAAACAGGAAGAAAAACTATTCAGTTCTCCCAAAGAGGAATTTAAAGCACTATGCTTGGAGTATCACGCTTCACACAAATGAGAGAAAGAATCCCAAGTTCTGACCTCCGTCGGCCATCAAGAATCAGGGATACTGTCTCGTTGCCAAGGTGTTGGAAATCAGATGGGCTGGACACATAGTGAGATTTGAAGACGACTGCTGGACTAGAGCCATTACCAACTAGATTCCATGGTATTTCTAAAGATCATGTTGCCGCCCACCTATGAGATGGTCAGACTTCTTCATCAAGACCCTGAATGATCGGTTTGAGGCTATTTGTGTTCCTAAAATGAGCAGATGCCATTGGGCTACACTACCACATTACAGGGATGAATGGAGACATTATTGGGGTCCACTCAGCAAGTCGATAAGTAACAGGATGTCAAGTGATCATGTGTCCCCCTCTCTACCTTTCTCCCTTCCTTCCTTCTTCCTTCCTTCCTTCCTTCCTTCCTTCCTTCCTTCCTTCCTTCCTTCTTCTTCCTTCTTCCTTCCTTCCTTCCTTCCTTCCTTCCTTCCTTCCTTCCTTCCTTCCTTCCTTCCTTCCTTCCTTCCTGTCTTCCTTCCTTCCTTCCTTCCTTCCTTCCTTCCTTCCTTCCTTCCTTCCTTCCTCCCTCCCTCCCTCCCTCCCTCCCGCCTTCCCTTCCTTCCTTCCCTTCCTTCTGACGTCACAGTGTTCCAGAGGAAAGCCTGGGATTTTTTCCTGTGATTATCAGCCAGTCAAAAGGCAGTTAAATATATGGGCCCTCAAACACAAGGTTTCTTTGGCACTCTGGTTCCAGAGATTACCTGGGCAACCATGAGCAGTGGTGGTGGTGTCTCCTGGGTTGCACTTAGTGATTTTTGGAGAACCATAAGTTGCCATGGTTTGTACTGGTGTTAGCTGCATGCAAGGCATGTACCTCAATCTCTGTACTATCACTCTAGTCTCTCTTACATGTGATTGATTTACTTAACAAACAATAAAGACTGAGCATTATCTCACCCAAAATTTAAAAAGGTAAATCTTACTTCTATACTGATATTACTCTTAGAGGAAACTGCATCTTGGATAATAAAACCTTCAAAGGAACAAAAACCTATTGGTAGTTGTTGAAGACTTTTCAGAGTCTCAAAGAGAGAAAACAAACCTGCGTTTGCATTAGCTACTATTCATTTTGCAGCCATGGAATCTCTTGGTTTTCACATTTCCATATTTTCACCACACATTAACAAGCATAAGGAAAAATGTTAAATGTGAAAACAGTTCGATATTTGTCAATAGAAAGGATGCTTCGGAAAAGCTTCCTGCCACACTGATTCACAGAGTGCTGACTTACATGATTTCATAAATTCGGTTACCTACTTGCGAAGTTATCTGGTGCTTAAAATGTAATAAGAGTTGGAGGCTTTTTTCTTTGTTTTCACTGTGAAAAACTGTGTTTCCTTTAGAGGAGCTCACAATTTATATACTGAAAATATATAAAAGAATTATGTGTCAACAAAATGGTGTTTAAGGTTTTAAATCATCCTAACAGTCAGCCCTGAGACTTCCTCACTAGACATCTCAGAGACTTTATGAAAGTTTTATTCTACAATTCCCTGCTTGCCTTTACTCTTAGCTGCTTCTTCCAGCTATTCATATGGTTTGAAAAATAGGGTTTATATGCTTTAAGTTGCAAGGCATTTAGAATTTTCATAATCTCTTTATTGTGGTTGAAACAGTCAAAATATGAAGTGTACTGTTGATAATATTTCACTGTTCTCTTGCTAGATTAACTAGGGCAAGATGCTAACATTTGTGGCATATTTTAAAGAAAACTTGTGCTCCATTTTTAAAAGAAAACTTTTGTCATAAGCAATATTAAAATAATAAAATTAGTTTGAACATTTAGCAAAGATCATGGAACAGGGTAGTAATAATAGAATAGAGACATTAAACTCAGTTCTTCAGATTCAGAATTTAACCTTGTTACTTTACTATCTTTTATAAGATACGGTAATATATTAAGCACCTCATGTACAATCAATAAGTCTTTGTTTAGTCTATAGAAGTATATCTCAATCTTCACATAGCTAAATGTCAGATGCAGCTATCTACATGATAAAAGGTAGGTAGAAAAATTTCCACTGCAAGGACTGGGGGATAGTATAGAGGGTAGAGCACTTGCCCTGCATGCAGCCAACCCAGGTTTGATCTCTGGTACCACATATGTTATCCCAAGCCCACCAGGACCAATCTCTAAGAACAGAGTCAGGAGTAAGTCCTGAATAAAACCAGGTGTGTCCCTAAAATAAACAAAAAATTCCCTTGCATATTACCCATTAAAAATTAAATATCTTGGGCTGGCGAGGTAATCCAAAGGGCTGAAATACATGCTTAAATTGGGGAAGCCCTAGTCTTGATCTCAAGTACCACATGATTCCCTGAGCAATTTTGGGAGTGGTTGCTAAGCAATGCTGTATATGTGTTTGCAAACATATACACAGAAAGAAATATCTTTAAGATTTCAAGAAATCAGTTATATGCCCTTTTGTTTTATATAACTTGTTTTATAGTTACCCTAAGTTTATTCTAACAATGTATGTCCCTAAAGACTGTTGCTTAGTTAGTATCTCATTGATGGATTTGAATACATATTTTGTTTAATGATTACTACATTCCAGATATTATATCTGTTCTTTACCCTCAGGAAACTTAGAGTCCACCAGTAAAAGCTAAATGAAAGAGGTACATTCAGTAATGTTTTAATTAGACCACTTTACTTACAGGAGTTAGTCCATATTTCTTTATAGTTAAAGAGATTATAGAGATTATTAGAGGAAGAAATGACCACAATAGCTCAGAGAAAGCTGATTCGTTTACCTTTAGAAAAAGCAAGAATTGAAATAGTTCTATCTCTAGGGGGTCCTGGGATTTCAGTAGTTTCAGAGCAGGGACTCAGGATTTTTTCTATGCTCTCTCCACTTAAGTTACATCTTAACTTCTGCTTACTTGTGTTTTATGGTTTTTAAAAATTACTTCTTGTAAGAACTTAAAATGATTTTTCTTTATATAATGACCTTCAAAATGTGGCTGTTACTTATAACTTATCTTCTGTATTCCTTCATTCAAAACACTTACAAGCATAATAGAACTTTCTCTCTTATGGTGTATTATATTATTGACCTATGCCTTTGTATTAGGCAGAAAAACCAGAATGAATAATGAAGAGGGGCAGGAAGAAATATGTTTGAAAAACAGAACCATGTACGGTTTAATCTTGAAACTTGAATATTTGAGCACAAAGTACTAAGAAGTATGAGTGGAGGAGTCAGGATTCATGTTCCAATACATTTCAAATGAGAAATCATTATCTCACGCAAGGGAGTTATAAGGTCACATCTCTATTTTAGATAGTGCAGGCAGATAAAAGATATACATGGACAACTGGAGATTGGAGACTGAGAAACAAGAGTGGAGGATGGTCATGTAGGATATTAAAAATATTCTAACTACTGGCAAGGACAGTAGTAGAGCACTTGCCTTGCATATGTGAATTCCTGTATTCAATCCCTAGCAGCACACACACACACACACACACACACACACACACACACACATACACACACACACACACTCAGCAAAAGGGTACCGATAAGAAAGTTTATGTAGGAGTGGAGAGGAAATAATATTTTAAAGAAGCATTTCTTTTTAGACATATAAACATAAAGAAATATAGAATCTAAAATAAAATATTAAGGCATAGTGGGTAAAGGAGAGAAAAAACAAGTTTCTTTTTGACCAAGTTGATGTGTAACATTAGTTGAGATATATAATAAACAAATGAATGTAACTTTGAGAGTGACAGAGGAGCCATTATATTGGACATACCTGGGAATTAAGTATAATGAATTAAATTCCACAGCTGAAGAGGGAGACAATGCTATTATAATTAATGAAGTGATTCAAATAGCTTCTCTTCAAATGGCTGACAAAATACAGTTGGAAGTTAAAGAGATGGGATAAGAACAAGAAAGGAAAATCAAAGATTCATCAAAAAGTTGTGGAGAAAATAATTTGCAATCAGAGCTGACCACCGCACCTGATATACCGGTAACCATGCCCTCCCAACTTAAGACCTTGCAGGATCACTGGTAAAAGTTTTAGCTTTTGACTCTGATATTATAATGAGAGGGTATTCATTACAGTAATAAAGAAAACTGGTTTGAGAAATAAAGCTGTTTATGAATTCTTCAAACTAATACTTACTCTAAGGTGTACTCTTTTGAATATTTTAGGAGGCAAAATTTGCTTATCATTTACAAATAACTGTGATAAATTGGAGAATGATTTAGGAAAATAAGGTAATTAGGAAAAACTGAGGTTGGTAAACAAGGGTACAGGTAGTTCTATCTATTGACAGAATAGTGTAAATGATTGCTTTTCTCTTGGTGCAGTGGTAGTGAGAGATGGATTTTAGTGGACTAAAAATAAATAGGCTTCAAAAGTGTAAAGAGAGCATGCGAAAGTTGGGAGATGATATAGCAGTTAAGGTACATACGTAATATATGCTCTCCTTTGGTTTGATTCCTGGTGCCACATGGTCCACTGAGCATCACTGGGTGCAACCCAGAGGCCTCCAGCACTGCCAGAGTGGTCCACATAATCCTGACCACTACAGGATCCAAGCAGCACTGCTTTCTCTGGGTTTTGCTTGAGAACACTGACCTGGTTGATCAAGAATTGCCGGTGGGAACCTTGGGCTTCCTGAGCACTGCTAGAGGGCCACCTACCCAAAAGAAAGCAAGCACGTAGGTGGCAGGGGGTAAGAGGACAGCTCAGTTGGCAGAGCATATGCTTTGCATACACTGGAACCTAAGTATGAAAACCATTGGCACTACATCTGGCCTCTCCTCACCCATCAGCATCATCAAATGTAGCCCTGGGTTTTCCCACTGCAGGATCTGAGAAGATCCTCTTCCTGGGGCCCTTGAGAAATACCAGATCCAGTTAATTGACTATCACCAGAAATGGTGCCAGAGTCACCTGAACACTTCTTGGGAGACGTCTTCCCTCCCTCACCGTCTCTCAAGAGACTATTCAAATATCAGAATCAAGAAAAGTGTTTCAATGTTTGAGAAGAAGTATAACACAAATTAATAATCAGTGTTTCATCTTCCTGAAATCAGGTTTATTTAGGAATACCTCCTCAATGAAAGTTTCTTGGTTTGTTTCAATATAAATATTCTCTGGATATTATTTAGGTTAATACTAGTCTGTGCTCACTTCAGCAGCATATATACGAAAATTGGAATGATACAGAGAAGATTAGCATGGCACCCATGCAAGGTTAATACTAGTCATAGGCAATAGAACAATCCAAATTAAAATGGCTTTGAAACATAAATAATCCATTATGCTGTTATGCCTTATATAACTAAAAAGTTAAGACCTTAGTTACCCTACCTTGTCTTCAAAAATTTTTAAAAAGTTGTGTTCATTATAGTTTTCAAAATGTTCATCTAATCCTAAGATTGGTTCCTCTTATGATAGTAAGGTAAATACTGATACTGATATAATCCACCCCAAAAGTGGACAACAGAGTCAAATTCCAGCATAGCACTGAGAGTACCTTTTGAAGAAAGCAAGAAAGATTGCAAGTACCCACTACACTGCTCAAGTAGAAGCTGAATATTTTGGGAGGTTTAGAGAGCCACTCATTTTTTTGCCTAAGCTTCCTGAAGGTTAAAGAACTCACCTCAGAAACAGATTAGGAACTAGATTTTCTCATGGAGTCCTGGGCCTGAGAAAACCAGGGCTGGCTGATAGTTATTTCAGAGTTCCATGATAGAATGAACCAGCCCCAGAGCTTGTACCTTCTCATTTCATTCTGTGTAAGAAATGAAATCAGTGAGTCAGTCCCATTTATACTTTGTCTGAAGATGCCCTGATGACAATTCGGTTCTTGAATGTGGTACTTAGATGTGGCAGAACTCAGGGCCATCAAGGCTATTTTTGTTGTGTTCACCAGGAATCATGGGGTATCTGGATTGGATTTTAGTTTTCTTACATGCTAAGTATATGCTCTACCATTTGAGCTAAGTCCCTGGCTCTGTTCAAAGACATTTTAGGGAGCATCTATTATATGCAACATGCTGCAGCACTGTAGCATTGTCACCCCATTGTTCACTGATTTGCTCGAGCGGGCACCAGTAACATTCTCCATTGTGAAACTTGTTGTTACTGTTTTTGGCATATTGAATATGCGAAGGGGAGATTGCCAGGCTTGCCATGTGGGCAGGATACTCTCGGTAGCTTGCTGGGCTCTCCGAGAGGGATGGAGGAATCGAACCTGGGTCAGTCACTTGCAAGGCAAACGCTCTACCCGCTGTGCTGCAAAATTATTTATATTATATTCTACACTAATTTTTTAATGTTAGACAGAAAGGAACATGACTTTTCCATATTTGAACAACTTTTCTTTAAGGTAATGTAAACTAGAGAGAGAGAAAGATTGAATAGTGGATAAATAGATAGGATAAAACTTCTTAGTAGTCTACCCAAACTGCATAATTCTGAGCTATCTAAGCTCTTTTCCCACCACTCTTTCTTCTTACTCAGTTGCTACAATGGTCATGACCAAAGCAACCAGAGAAAGGATTTATGCATAGATAAGTCTAAGAAGTGAGGACAAGAACAATAGTACAGTGGGCAAGGCTCTTGCCTTGCACAACCTACCTGTGTTTGATCTCTGGGACCCCATATGGCCTCTTGAGTGTCACCAGAATGATACCTGAGCACAAGTGAGAAGTCTGCCTTGAGAACTGCTGGGTGTGACCCCCAAACTAAACAAAAAACAGTCAAAGAAATGATTGGAATGGCCCCCTCTTTCTCATCAAGTGGGGCTGCTAAAGAAAAATATTGTTTTATTTTGTTTTGTTACTATCTCTTCTGCCCTGTAAACTACACTCTTCCTCAAAGGGCTGTTACTAGTCTCGGGGGGAAAGGAGCTCACCTTTAAGAAACTGAAACTTACCCTCTTGAACAGGTGCAAGGGCAAGATGACTATTTTGAGGCCACGCCTGGCAGTGTTCAGAACATACTTCTGGCTCTGCACTCAGGAATCACTCACAGCATGATGGGGGACCTCATAGAATGCTGAGGATATCACCCAGGCAAGATACGTGCGAGGCAAGGGCCTTACCTACTGTTGTATTTCTCTGGCCTATCAGAACCCGTTGTTAAGACCCAGATGTTCAAAGTCATTTCAATACAAGAAGCACTAGTAGGCAGAACCAGAGAGAACTTTTCTAACCAAAAATGACTTTCTGTAGAGAGGTTATAGCCAGGGAAGCTGTATGCAGTGGGATCCTTTGCAGAAGACTAAAATAATCTAAAAAGAAATCCCACCTTTTTGTTATGTTCAGAATGACTTCTACACAGTTATGCTTTAATAGAGAATAGGACACAAAAAAACCGCTTTTCTGATTTCTAATGGTACCATCTAATGCAACTTTAGCTCTTTAGATGTGTTTTCTCAGATTCTTTTAAATCTTTTTGCTACTGTAGTACATTTAAACATCAGCAGATGGGGCCCTTGGTTCCTCTGAAGAATGTGAGGGCTTGAATTTTGTTAGTTGTGGTCCGCATGAGGTTTTTTTTTTTTTTTTTGCTTTTACAGCATGTTAAATTTGCACACTCCTTATAATTCACAGACCTCTAATCAAGAAAAATAAAACTCATTAATGACAAGAAATTCTTTTTCCCTCCTTCCATCATTCAATAGAAATATGCGACATCTATTTACAAGTGGAAAAATGAGTAGAGCCTAATAACTAGACACAGGCAGCTTTGAAAAGGGCAAGAGAAGTCAATGTCAAAATTAATCTCTTGTCCTTAACTTGGAAAACTATGTGGGAAGCATTTCCTGTTTGGGATCACAAGTGACAGACAGGTTGCATCCAAGTTACCCTGATTCTGCATTATTTCTGCCCTCTCTCCTGAATTTCATTTTAGAAAGCATTGTGTGAATTGGCTGGCTTTAGCACTCAACAATGAACATGATTTTTTTAAAGCAACGTTTGTCGATAGTTCATAAAGAGAACAACCAGTCATCTGGCCCTTGCACCTGTTCAAGTGGCTAAATTTCAGCTTCTTAAAGGTGAGCCTCTTTCCCCCGAGACATGTAACAGCCCTTTGAGGAAGAGTGTAGTTTACAGGGCAGAAGAGATAGTAGCTTTCAGTACTCATCAGTCCTCTTTTAATTTTCTGCTTGGCTTTTTAACGTGACCTCGCTCTGAGAATTAACCACTGTTTCTCTTGTCTTCCCCAGATGGGATGACCCAGAATTTTATTTTTGAAAAACTACTGTGAGAATCCCAGAGCAAAAATGTTTCCTGCGTGCAAAATTTGACTATGTAAATACTTATTTCAATGTGCTTACTGCTTCTCCTAATAGTATGATTTAATTGATAGATTGAAGGCATCTTCCTTAGTGTAATTAATATTTGTGTAGTAAATAAGCTAATCTTATGCTTGGACAGATCTTAATAGCAGATTTAAGACACAGAAAGAAACTGAGGGTATATCAACTGATAGAAGAGATAAAACTGAGCTTTCTTTATGTCATTATTCTGGGTTTAAACAAATAAGTTTATTTTCAACATTATTGCAACCTCTTAAGAGCTGATGTTTTTATCTTGAAAGACCGTCTATTTATTTTAAGGTATATTACAGATCACACTCGTTTCCAAATTCAGGTCTTGAATAGCTCATAAATCTCCGAGAACAATGTGTCTTCATTGATAACATTCTCTATATTTTTATAAATTTGCAACCTAATGCGGCAAATTGGGATGCAGTTTGCAGATTTAGAATTTACCGAGTTTATACTGATAAAACTAATGTATTACTTCTGGGTAGAGATGTTTGCCTATGGTTAGCCTGAAGCAAATTTTAGGGAAGAATTTTCATTTCTTCCCTCCTTTTGTGCTGACATGCTAAGTGATATATACAGAAATTGTGTGCACTACTTGTGCCCCAGTCTGAAGAACTGCTTGTGGGCAAATTTCATTAGTACTTGATTAGTACTTGTGCTAATTAAGCCAGGCACAATTTTGCCTCCAGTCGTAGTATGATGAGTTAAGGCTGGACTGGAAATGTGGCCCTAAATGCATATGCTGGAAACCTATAAAGCCCATATAATCCCATAGAGAATTCTCACTTGACTCCCCATTAAGGGTCTGAAAAAGTGGAACAGAGCTCTCTGTTTCCAGTGCAATTTGAGTTCACCCAGATATGTGATATGCTAATGTTTAGATTAAGCAGATGGCAAGGAAGGCAGTTGTTAGTTGAGGATTGTTTTTCCCTTTCTGCATATTATTTTCAAACAAACAGCTTAAGAGGTAAGATACTCTATCTCCTCCCTTTGCTTCCTCTTGAATAAAAAAAAGTCAGAAATTCCTGTTGTTTTATCATCTCTCTGGGCAGTATACACGTATTATTTAGGATATGGTATAAGAGTGGCATCTACTATTTTGATTCCTTTTTTTTTTTTGCTTCTTATATTATTTCAAAGGAAAGGGAAAAAGAGCCTCACCCAGGCAAAGAGGGGAGAGGAGGTGAATTTGGAAACAAAAGCGGCTTGAAAAAGAACAGATGTTAGGCCTCCATCTGCATCTCTAATTTCTCCTCAGGGCTTGGCTATACTAGCCCTGATTCTTCTACTTTTTTGTGGTTCTCCTCCTCTTCCTCCTGCCTTTTCCAAAAACTCTTAATCTTCACACTACTTCCTTGAGGTTTTAAAGTTCTCCACATTTGTTCTTTCTATAAACTGTGACAGGACATTGTAATAACATTTCAAAAAAATAATACCTTTCATAACCTTCAGAATTCAAACTAGCCTTGTCTCATAAATGAAAAGGTGGTGTTTTAAATATCAGGTTCTATCATCTATAGAATCATACGATTTTATAGTTAGCTTTAGACATTTCAGCTTTCTTTCACTCTACCTCACATCTGTAGAGAGGTGCTAGGGAGCAAACTTAAGGCCCCCTACACGTTAAACTTGTGTTGCACTGTAGAGCTATAATCCCCAACTGAAATTTTCAGTGAGACTTTCTTAAGATTTTGAAGTTGTGGGAAAAGACAGAAATTAAAACAAATGAAGCAGAAACAAAAAAAAAATATACAGAGATGAAAAAGTTTTAGGAAATTTAGGGTGAGGAGGAAAATTCTTTCTACTCTCTTGGTTCTTCTCTGACCATTGAGTCATCAAATTTTTAATTTCAGATTTTTAGGAGAAAAACACTTTTAATTACATATGGGCAATCTACATAACTGAATTTCAGCCCCAATGAGGAGGAATGGGGACATGTATTCCTTTATTTGTTATTTTATTTTGGCATTTTGGGTCACAGACAGTGATGATCAGGGGTTATTCCTGGTTCTATACGCAGGAATCACTCCTGGCGATGCTAGGGATTGAACATCAGTTGGCTGTGTTCAAGGCAAACACCCTATCCTCTGTACTATGGCTCTGACCCCAGGCACATATATTCTTAAGAAAGGGACCCTGCACTTCAAGGAGAGAGGAAGGAAATTCACTTGATTAGGAGAGAGTGTGACAAAGACCAGATTAGATTCTTATCCTGCCAATATAGGTCAATTTTTCTGACAAAAAGTTTATTTCTAGGGAATATCCTCATATTGAGTAATAACCCCAATTTTCATTCATTCGAGTAGTTAAGAGGGTGGTAAGTTTTCCAGTACCACACACGACCTTCATTCATCATGGCTGAAAATAATTCACATGCCAAAATGACGGTTTGGACAGTCTTGAAAGGCAGGTTTTATGTGGACTGCTTAGCCCTAATATATTGAGATGAAGTTTAGAAGTTTTATTCTTACTGTATATTATTGATAAACTTTCCTTAGAGATTTTCCCAGGGCTGTAAATTTATCCAATGACTTTTCAAAATCTACACTGACACTCTTTTTTTGTTGTTTGTTTGTTTCTGGGTCATACCCTGTAGCAGTAGGGCTTACTCCTATCTCTGAGATGAGGGCTCACTCCTGTAAAGACTTGTGTAACCACTTGTGGTTACACAAGTCTTTACAGGAGGTTGTAAAGGGAGTTCAGGGAATGTAACCTATGTCTGCTGCATGAAAGACTATTACCCCACCTGCTGTACTACGTTTCCAACCCATACAATGACTTTTTAAAATGCAGTTCCTGGCTAAAGTAGATGGCACTCAATTGGGCTGAGTGAACAAATATGCAAACCTATCCTCAGTGTGAGCCTACTCGAGTGCTCTTTCTCTCTCACCTGTAAGTACTTCTGTTGAGACTGTCACTTCACTAGTCTTTGGATCCGATTCCCTTTCTGAATTATAAA